>NC_137460.1:108668255-109990094 GCF_964235325.1 Thermobia domestica
CCCACCCCCACAAGAGGAAACTTTCTTATTTTATATATAAATAAACCCATCCATAACAAGTTTGGAGCTCTTAAAAGTAGCAGTATTACCGCCGACCGCCCCCCCCCAGAAGTCCGTCCTGGATCCGCCCCTGCTTTGTGCCCATAATTTTAAAATTAACGCTTGTGTCACTTTTCAACACTTGACTTTGCAGTAGCTTTCCAACGAATTAGCAGGAAGCCCAAACTTATAGGACACCCTGCAGGTAAATACATTTCTTTGGACAGTTTCACTGCTCCAAACTAAGATTTGAAAAGTGTAGTATTGTTAATTTTATTATTATTGGCACAAAGGAGATCAACCATATTTTAAGCTATTTTTGTTTTCATACAGAGTAAAACAATATTTGACAACATTACAGTAAGAATGTATCATGCACTTTGCAGTATGTTGCAGCACTTTAATAATGGTGCACTATACGTACACTCTAGATCCTGCATATGTCCGATCCATACATTACAAGAAGGCAATACGTATTCGATACAGGTAAAATCTGTATATTTCATATGGACAACCTATTAGCTATATACATCCAATCTATACATTACATATGGCCAACCTGTACGCGACATACGTATAATCTATATGCTGCATGCAGACAGTCTGTAAGCTACATATATGCACTCTGTATGGTGCATACGGATATTCTGTATGCTGTATCTGGACAAGCTGTGTGCGACATAAGGAAAATCTGTATAATACATACGTACAATACGTATACTGTATCTAGTCGTACGTATGGGGCACAAGTACAATATAGATGCTGTCTCGGGGTTGAACGCAAGAAACATACGTACAGAACGTATATTGCATACTTCTTGAAATTATGCTCCGTCCTGATAGTCAGTGTATGTCGTCATTATTAACCCACATGCTACATACGACCCTGACGTCACAAAGCTAGATATTACCTCCGTATATACTTGTTACTGCAGATAACGTCACACGAATGACGTCATTGCACTTGTGCAGACAGTACGTATAATACATACTTTTTCAGCTATACGTTTGCTGCAGGATGTTATATACGGTTGTACGTTAAGTCCAGAAACTACAGGAATTACGAATGTAACCTACGTTTTTAAGTATGCCACCTACATTTTTTTTTTCTCAGTGTAGACGTTTTGTTTATGTAAGAAATTTTTCGAAAAAAGTCTAATTTTTAATTTCTTGTATTCATTCGAAATAAGCCATGGTCATAGTATTCGACACTAAGGTATTTCGGGTTTGCATTTCACTGTCCGTCTCACTTCTATTCATAGACAGATCCAGGGGGGGAAAGGTTATTCACCTCCCTGAGTTTCACAATCACCAGTGCTGCAAAAGTCGGTGAGAGAGAAAACAGAATCTTTCACTACCTTCTTTCCTCACCGTTGAATTCGTCCTGAATCCGCCTCTGCTTTTATTAATACTATTATCAGGTTTCTAAAGTTTAGATGCTTGTCATATTGCAGCGTCCTTAATTTGCAACACTGAATAACAAATTTGTGTTGTAAGGTTTCGTTTAATATTTAGATTTGAGATATGTAATAACATGGCATAGTGGCGTTAAAAATATAACTTTATATTATGTTGGCAACACTATTAATTTGTTGGCACTGCAGAGTTTATTAGACAGAGTTCCCTTGTCGTTATTTGCATCTTACAAAATTCCAGCCATTTTTGTCAATTAGTTTCAAAATTACATGGGCGTATCAAGATAAATGGCCCATCTCAAATTTTTATACTATAAAGTGGAGAAGTTCCATATAATATAAGCCTAATTAATCATTTTTTTCTTTCTTTAAATGTAAAATCTCAAATGATTGTTGTGTTTTCTTCTTTTAAAGAGGCTCAAAATATTTTTCAAGTGAAAAGAAAACATATAAATAGAAGATTCGCAATCTAGTTTTTATTTTAAGCTCAACACCTTGCAAATGTGTTCCGATGATGATGAGGATATTGGTTTTAGTTTAGCGTCCTACTCAGCTATAGAGACGTGAACTCAGCATAACATGAGATACAAACCACTTAAGCTCCAGGCTGGAATCGAACCCGGTCTCCCGAACCGAAAACGCATACGCTAAACATATAGTCACGAGGGACCTCGAATGGGGCTGCGTAACTAAGGGAGATGCTGATGAGGAAAATAATGGATGAAATTGTGCAACGCTATGAAATGAGGAAACGGGAGAACCCCGAGAAAACCCACGAGCACGGTGTTTGTCCACCACAAGGTCCACACGGTGCGAGCTGGGATCGAACCAGGGACCCCAAGCACCGGAGGTGAACGCTCTACCACTGAGCCACCGCGACCCCATAGGAAATTGTTCAAGGTTATGTACATACAAAGCTCAAGCGACTGAGACATTTTCTCAGGTCAACATGTTCTCTCAAATTATGAAGTATTGACTGTATTCTATCGTCAACTTTCATATACATGGCTTTTCCGTTCTTTTGAGTAATGCTCAGCATTTCCATTCTTCTGAAAACATGATTACATATAGAATCTTCCCTCAATAGTCTTCACAAGATTGGAAATGTGCAGGGGCTCTGGATAATATTTTGTTTAAGCATTTGTGTCAGTCTTCTACTGCTTTATTTGTTCGATTCCTGTGACTGCTACAATTCCAACTTTCCGGAGAAAAATTTCGATTTTCCAGCCATTGCTCCTAATCATTGAAGACTTCGACTCTTCGTCTAATCGGACAGCCTTCATGTTGATCAACAAACCATCAGAAATATACTCTACGGGTACTAGTGCCAGTGTTGGACACATCCGGACGTGACTGCGAATCTCTTTAATCTTGAGATTAGGGATGCCACATTTTTTCGAAAAATACTTTTTCGAAAACTAAAAACGAAAAACGAAATTTTATTCGAAAAAACGAAAATTTTTTCGAAAAACAAAAAATTTTTCGAAAAACGAAAAACGAAAAATTTTTCGAAAAACGAAAAACGAAAAATTTTTCGAAAAACGAAAAACGAAAAAATTTTCGGAAAACGAAAAACGAAAAATTTTTCGAAAAACGAAAAACGAAAAAACGAAAAATGAAATTTCCGAAAATCGAAAAACAGATTTTTCGAAAAAGGCCATCCCTAATCTGCATTACTGCAGGAATGGTTCACTACAACCATATAACTTATGGCGTTCTTTATTAAGCGGAAAGAGATTAGGCTATGCATAACATCCAAACTGCAACTTTTAAAAACCGTTGGATACACTGCAGAGTGAAACTCTCCGCTCCCCTGTCCCGCCGCGCTTGCCAAGAAACTGATGTAAACACAACAGCAGCGCCATCCTCCCAAAACTGCACTGCTATCCTGGTCAGGTAATACGTAGGCAAAAATTTTCCTACCCAGACTTTACTTTGGGATTCATTTAAACATACCTTAATTAATCTAATTATTTTTTTTGGTATTCCAAATTCTGTAAGAATGTTGTACATTGCTTCTCTCCTAAGCGAGTCGTAAGCATCTCTAAAATCGATAAATAGTTTATACACCGGGGGATTAAATTCCCACTTCTTTTCGAGTATTTGTCGAATGTAAATATTTGGTCGATAAGTTGATCGATTTCGTCTAAATCCGCACTGATAGTCTCCAATAATCTCATCTGTGTATGGGGTCAATCTTGCTAACAGAATGTTTGAGAGGATTTTATAGAACGTTGACAGAAGAGAAATGCCTCGATAATTATTACAGTCAATTTTGTCGCCTTTCTGTTAATTGGAACAATGATTGATTATTTCCCCTCTTGTGGCAATTCTTCCTTGTTCCAGATAAGCAGAATGAGTTTGTGTATCTTGTTCCACAATTTTTCGCCTCCGGCTAAAATTAACTCAGCTGGAATTTCGTCTATACCCGGAGATTTGTGTTTCTTTAATTTCTTTATAGCGATTTCTACTTCTATTCGGTTAAGTTCTGGGATATACGGTTCTGCGGTATCTATCTCCCCTTTTCCACGCACCTTAATTTTTGGCTGCGTGTTAAGCAATTCGTCAAAGAAATCCTTCCATCTATTTAAATCCGTCAGCTTTCTTTAACATACAACCACGAAGTTGATAGCGTTTCTTAAATTCGTTAATCCCCTTATACATGTTCCGAATATTTTTATTTTTACTATTATCTTCAAGTTTCTTAATTTTAGCTTTCAAAAAATCGCGTTTCTTTGTTCTAAATGTTTTGGAAGTTTCCCGCCTGATGTCTAGGAAATTTTATGTAGTTATTTCATTCGGATTTTGTAGCCAACGTAATTTCGCCTGTTTTCTCTTCTCTGCTAGTTGAGTGCATTCCTGGTTGAATCATGGTTTGTTCCTACGTATTTCCGCGTGTCCTAATTTTTCGTTTGCTGAAAATTTAATTCTATCTCTAATTTCAATCCAAGTATACTCAACACTAGCGCACCCCGAATCTTCTAAAACCGATAATCTATTCGAAACTTTAATTTGGTATTTCTCTTACCTGGCTCTATTCTAATTTCTTTAAGAGCTCCTTCGTGGCTAAGCGGTTAGCATACGCGCCTATGGCGTGAGAGACCCGGGTTCGATTCCCGGCGGGAGCTCATGTGGTTCGGATTCCACGTTAATCAGTAGGTCCACGTCTCATATAGCCTCGCTGCTGAAAGGGACGATAAACTCAAAATCAACTCAACTCTAATTTCTTTAAATTAAATATCTACGCTTTCAGACCTTGAATATTTCCTTTATTCAACGACAATCTCTCTTTTATTATTGCTGCTATCAGGTAGTGATCAGTGTCACAATCAGCTCCTCTAAATCAATTATGCTAGATTGTCTTCTTCTATCTACTAAAACGTGATCGATTTGAAAATGTCTTTTTTCGTCTGATGAAGTCCTACTCGCGATGTGGAAATTTTGTACTCTTCACGATAAGGTTTCTGGATGTTACGAAGTTCAAGAGTCTAATACCGTTCTCATTACTTTCCTTATGCAGACTTTCGTTCCCTATAATCGGTTTGAAAATATCCTCTCGTCCTACCTTCGCATTGAAATCCCCCTAATAGAATTTTCATATGGTACCGCGGAAGTTGGTCAAATATCCGTTCCACTTCTTTGTAAAAACTGTCTTTTATATCGTCATCCTTATCTTATGTTGGAGCAGGTACATTTAAAACAATAATGCCACACCACTAACCCTTAAGAGTTTGATATTATTCGTTTGTGAACGAAAACCCCAGTTCTAATTGGTGATTTTTACTTCCTTTTCCGTATAAAAGAACGTAAAATTTCCGGAATTCACAGTTCCATTTCCTTCCCACCTAACTTCCTGAACTCTTACTAGGTCTATCCTGTATTTCTCCAACTCATTCGTTACTGATTTTAACGCGCTTGTCCTATAAAGACCTCTAATATTCCATGTTCCAAATCTCATGTCCATTGTCTTTTGCTGAGGTCATGCCAAGTTAGCAGTCCTGGTCCGAAGCTTCTGTGAATGTTTCTAAACAAGGTCCTTCCCCTTTTTTTTTATATATATTTTTTTTATTTTACAGGATGAGGCTAAACAACCCCCTGAGGTTGTTAGCCTCATCCAAACCCAAGCTGGAGGACCACTCATTGTCACCTATCCGCGACTGCTTATTCAGTATATTCGCAGCTAACCTCTATATGTAGAGGCTTTCTCCTCGATCCGCAACCTGAGGACGCCCCATGCCGTGGTGACAGGAACCCACATAAAAACTTTAAACTGATAAAGTGATCGTAGGAGTGAGAGGTTGAGGATAGTGAAAAGCCTTAACATAGTATCCGAATCTCATGAGCTCTCAGCAGGAATCGAACCTAGGTCTCCCGGATGTGTGAAAATGTATTTCTGTTCTCTTCACGAAATACACTTAATTCCGTTACCATTATCGACTTTGATTTGCAGAAAGCGATCCGAAACTAATAGCACAATATAATAGTCATCACGATAGTTTTTGAATATCAACTGAAGGATATGATAACAAATTAATAAAGCGCATGTAATTACTTCCGTCAACAAGGATCTCTCTTGAATGGAACAGGTTTTTGGGGAACGTAGTTTGTAACGTTTCTAGAAGAACCTCAAGCAATCTTGATTATGTATATATAGTACAACATTTTCCACAGTACGTACAGCGTTGATGCATATGCTGAACACCTGTTGGAATATTAAAAGGCGGAAAGTCTTCTTCTCTGTTCTGTTGACAGATCGCATGCAAATATGTCCTTGGGACTTGTAGACGACCTTGCGAAATACAAAAACGAGAAGTACAAGAAACGAAAAACAGTGTATATCTACATTCGCACGCAACGACTTCTGTGGAAAGAAAGAAAAAAAAGACATTAAAATTGTCGCTTTGAAGAAAAATTTTGGTACTGTATAGATATAGCCTTGTTGGGTGTTTAGTACATTGTAAATAATTAGACCGCTTGGATGCCAAGTGGCCCAACTCCACGCAAAAAAAAAAAAAAAAAAAAAAAAAAAAAAGTGGATTAATCTTTTCATTAACTTCTATAGATAGGCACCTTTTCTAAAAGATTTTTGTAAATAATAAATTACATAACTATAAGCTGCAAAGTAATATATATATATATATATATATATATATATATATATATATAGTGGCGGATCCAAGGGGGAGCTATAGGAGCTATAGCCCACCTTGACGCTCAGGTATACACTGGATAAAACGGCAAAATATGGTTTAACCCCTCCCTTAATCATATCCTGGATCCGCCACCACTATATATATATATATATTTGTAGTCAAAATAACAGAAATATGAATTGTTCATGAGATATTGAATTTGAAATTTCACCCTCCCTGGAAAATTTCAATTTTGTAGTTAGGCCACTTGGCATCCAAGCGATCGAAATGACGCTAAAAAGAAAAATGGACCTGAGTTTACCGTAAACAGCTAAACAGTTGATAAAAAAAATGAGCTAATGACTCACTCTAGTTTCAAATACAACAAGTGAATTAGACTCAAAAGTACAGACACAAGATAATTCTACACTATTATTAGCGTTTTAACGAAAATTATATATATATATATATATATATATATATATATATATATATATATATATATATATTCAAAGATGAGGCATATACTAAACGGTACGTCTCATTGAACTACACAAAATGATACAGATAATTGTAAATTCTCATTCAAGAAAATCAAGAAAAAACTAATATATCTGTAACTCTTAAAATCCCACTAAAAAAACAGAGTTCCGCAAGGCTCTGTTTTGTCTCCACTACTCTATATTGTGTACGTAGCTGATATGCCTCAACCTCCACCGCCAATCTATTTTTTACAGTTTGCAGACAATACCGCATACCTGCTTTTGTTCGTCGCTAGATTGTATATACCTAAGTTTACAACCAACAATTGATAAATTTGTCAGTTGGTGCCTGAAGTGGAAATTGAAACTAAACTATTCTAAAATTCAAATGACTTTGTTTGGTCTCAAACGCAACAAATATTATCCAACACGGAATTCTGAGTGATTACAGTTCTCACTCTAGTCTCACAATTATGTTTGCAAAATAGTGTTAAATATCTTGGCGTCACCTTCGATAAACACCTCAGTTGGAAAGCTCATCTCTCCAATTTAGAAGTTAATATACGCCGAAGAATCAATTGGTTGCGAGGTTTACGAAGAACCAACTGGGGTCTCAGTACAAAACTCATATTTTATGCGTACAAGGTCTCTGTTTGTCCTGCTCCTACTCATGGACATATCGCTTGGTTATCCGCCCTGTCGAAGTTCTATGGCAGGTTGCTCGTCCTCGAAGTTCTTGCTTGCGCCTTGCCTACTCACTACCTGCACGAACTCTCAACACAATTAGTCTATCGCCGACAATTATCCCTACTCTTTTACAACATCTACCGCCTCCGCTGCAGCTACATTCAACACAATATCAATGCAAATCGCCTGATCCTTCATGAACTATTAGATCACACTCCAGCTGTGCCACGTTACGCATATTCACCAGTTGATCGTCTTACACTTCATGAACATGATCAGATTACTCCTTTCTTCAACCTACATCGTCGCATTTACAATCACCATTCGCACACCTATTGCGCATAAATTCATTCTTGCACTCCTGTGTTCTCACTAACAGGGCTCTCATTATCTCAACCCACCCTGAGTAGTCCGAGAGCAGAAGATTAACACCTTTGTCTCAGATAACATCATGTGTCCTCATGTTATGTGAACAGCACTTCATTGCTACCATCACTTCATCTCTCATCACATTCTTATGTATTAATGGCAATAAATCAATAAATAAATAATTCCTGATAGCCAGTCCTAATAACTTTTTACTATACTTAAATTGATGTTACTGGTCCAAGAGAAGGCATTACCTTCTGTGGCCTGCCCATCTATTGATCGGAATGAAACTGTATTATAAAAAGAAATCCTCTAAAAGTTAATGCTGTATGATAACCGTCCCATCTATTAAGACGAAACTCATACTAAAATATACACTAATCTTGTTTGCAATTATGACAGTATCAAGATGATGGTATACTTTATCGTCAAGTGAAATACGCAGTTCAAAATTATGATTAACTCTTTAACTTAAATTTTCCCTTAACTAATCTTTCTAAATATACATAAATTTACAAAATGATATTAGAAAAACTCAAGACAAGAAAAATTTATTTCTAGAATCGAGATTAGACGAGAAAGGATTCTTCGCGACGAGAATTTGTATAAAATTTATAAGTCGAAACGAGAACATCTTGTTTTTCGCCTCGTGAACACAGTAGTTACGTTTTGTTCTGTAGATTAAAACAAACCCCCGTTCCCGCTTTCTGCATCATCAATATATAATTATGCAAATGATTAACAAATTCGTAGTTTATGAGGAACACGTTCCAGATATCAAATTTCATGCTTTAATAACAAGTAATTCCATGATAATGTCCGACAATTCAAAATAGGCGCTCACCCCTGTTCCTGCCCTTCACGACTGTTATTGGATTCGTGAAAATGGATTGCAAATTCGTTTTCTGTGGAACAAGAAGCTTGTGAGTACAAAATCTTGTGTTATGACGTATGACAATTCGAAGTCATGTCCAGTGAGCAAAATGAAGCGATACGCTGCCACTCTATGTGTTATCTATATGTTTGGAGCAAAAAAAAAAAAAATCCCTCCACCGAAATCTCGCCTGGCCAAAACCTTGGCGTTCACAACTTCACGAGCCGAAATCGTGACTAGCCACCTGGCCAAAATATTGCCATACAAAATCTCACCTGGCCAGAACCTTGTGACACGAGATCTCACCAAGAATAATATAAAATCTCGTCATAACGCTTTTTCCAGTGTAGAATATTTATAATACATTAAAAATAGCTTATAATTACATTAAATAATGGAGGAAGATGCTTCCAACTTACGCGAGGAAACTAGTAATTATTATAAATAAAGGACCAGGATAGAACATAACATTTCATTAATTTTATAAAGAGGAAAAATAAAGTTGACTTAGCAGATACTTACCTGCATTAATATAATGACCTCAAAAAGAAATATTTGTAGTTCACGTTCATTTACAAAAATTTAAATTAAATAGATACGACGTATAAGATTTCCTCTAATTTATTTCTGTTTTATAGGTATTCACTTATCTTGAACTTTTTTTTCTGAACATTTGTTTATAAATGTCTAAAATAAGCTGGTCCCATGTTATGGTTTAGTCTGTATGAGCATTCTGAACGGAATAATTGTTATGACTTGGTTTTGTCCAAGGCGAGATTATATCCTGCAAAACTTCGAATACACGCGATTTTTGTCGCGGAATTTTGGACGGCGATGATTCGGCCGCGAGATTTTGTCCTTTACCATACCAAATTCGCAAAATTGAATGAGAAATTTGTTTACTGGACCAGTCAAAACTCACTTTCAACCTTCTTATTGGTATACTGTAGGATAATTTAAAATTCATTTTTAGCAAGTCTAAAAATTAAAGCAACGAGAACCTATCAATAATAATCTTTCCAAAACATGTCACCTCATTCCCTCTAGTGTTCTGGCTACCAGTTAATCAGTGAATGGTACGACATTCATACTTATTTGGCAAGAATTAGCCTTTTGAAACACATTGTATATTTAAATCATCTCTACTTATCTTGACATCTCTGTAATAAAATATATTTTATATTTCCATCGTCATCAGTGTAGGTATTTTGCCATAACTTGTAAGTCACTTGCTATATATAACTTCACAATGTGTTCAATAAGTTCCGGGGCTACCTTGAAATAATATACTTAACAAAACTTGGAAAGTTTGTTACCACATTGGTTTACTAGATAAATCCCTTCCCGCGCCACAAACTTGCGGATTAGTTTGTAGGGGGTCTGGAATGCCCTAGGAAAATCGGTCACTGTAATGCTGTTCAGCACCGCCGTCACATTCGCTGAAATAACGCAACATCTTCAAAAAGCTCTCTGTTGAGGGCAGATTTGAGCGTAGGAAAGAGCATGAAGTCCGATTGGGCCAAATGGGGCTAATACGAGAAATGATCAAGGTCTGTCACTCTTCTTTTGATCAAAAACAGACGCACAAGAAAATTGCTATAGGCCGACACCCGGCACATTGTCATTTTTTATCAAAAGATGGGTCACAGTCCTTGAACACCTCCCATATTCGCCTAATTTTGCCAAATCTGACCCTAAGCTCAACTCCGATTCAAGGTTGGAACGTTTTGAGGGTGTTTCTTTGATACCAGCAATGTGTAGGCGGTGTTGAACAGCATTTCTATGGACGGATTTTCTAGGGCGTTCCAGAGCCACTACGACTAGTCTGTCGAATGTCTGGAACGTGGAGGGATGTATGTAGAAAACTAACATGGGAATACATTTTTCTCTAACATCGTTAAGTATATTGTTCCGAGATAGTCTCGGAAATTATTGAACTCACTGTGTATTCTTAACACAGTATTTAATATTAATAATGATGTCTACAGAGGCGGCTTTTCCAGGAAGTCCCATCGGTAAACTTTAAACTTTTATCCTTTCAAACTAAGAGAAGAAGAATTAACTTATGTTCAAATTCTTGTATACATGAATTAGTTCATTAGTTAATTTTTTCCTCGTAGTTTGAAAAGATAAAAGTTTAAATTTTACCTATATGACTTCCCTCGAACGATATTTACTTAAATCGAAAGTCGAAATATTATTTTCTTCGGACATAAACATATCAATAAATACCAGTTAAATAATTAGTTATTGTTTTCATTATTAATACGTGTTATTACATGTTAAGAAATAAGGAGAAAGCACGCAGCAATTATAACTTATTATTTTATACTTTTCCCACTTTCTATAGAGTTTGAAGCCGTAGTTCGGAAAGGTGGATGGTCTTATTATGATGGAAGCAGTGTCTCCGGACAAACTTTGGGACTTCCGGTTGGGAAAGGTGTAGATGGCGCTCAGAGCGGCATCCAAGGTGGGCCGTATAGATGTTGTTGTCGTTGTTGTTTCTGTTCATTCGCTTGCTTTGTCGTATTTTTGTGTTATTGGCTTGTTTTGATGTTTATCTGTATTTGATGTCTCATCTATGGGTCTGAACAGACAACAGATCAAAATATGAAATCCATCCAACATCAAAAGATTTGCTAATGGTTACGCCACAGAGTTCTTCCCAACATCAGCCACATATTTTCACTCTTGAAGTTGGTGTACCACAAATTCAGACAACATCAACTATAGCAAAACTTTATATGTGGTGTGCTTAGGTAATGAAGTAACCGTATGTCAATGGCTATCCATTGGTGAGATGCTTTGAATCTTCAAGGACAGCTTTGAAAGTTATTAGAACTTTTTTATTTGCGTTAACGTAACTACATAAGAGGATACCTAATTTTGTTGGTAAAAAGGAATCAATTGGAAGTTTTCGTTGCAGAACCTCAAATATTAATCCAATATGGTCAGATTATATTGGCAAGCTCATGGAATTGTTGGTCAAAGATATCAAAAATAATGGTGTAAAGGATGGAGATACACTGACTGCACATCACCCCTTTGAACATGCGGTAAATTGCCGTTGAGAGTGCTTCGTGGGCTGGAAGCCACGGATTTTTATGTATTACAAGTATGTGTGTGTGTGTAATACTCTTACATTAGAGTTAATACTCTTTGAAATTCATTACATGGGGGTACAGTACCCAAAAGAAAGTGAACTATTTTTTTTTTTGGGGGGGGGGGGAAGAACTTTTGTAGCACCGCATTTTGGTGCTGGGGACGCATAGAGCGAACGTTCCTGGGTCAGTAAGCCGAGTGCCATCGCTGAAGAAGATCAGGACTAGTTTCGGCAAAGTTTATAGTGACAACTGTCTTGGGTAATCATCGTTTTTGCAATGGCTGATTTTCGTGAACAGGTGCTGCGGTGATATTCTGTTTTTATTCAGAAAAAGTGGAACAGAAACTCTGGAAATGTTAAAAACGGCGTACAAGGACGATGCTATGGGAAATTGTACGCTGTTAAAGAAAGAAATCAAACAAAATGAAAGAATTTACACCACTTTCAATCTTGAACATAGAAAATATATTACAAGGAAACTTCGGCTACATTCGTGATACATTAAGGATACTAGCCTACCAATACATAGAAAGAAAATTAAAGAGTACGTACGATATCAATATTTATTAAGAAGGATACAGAAGTTTAAAAAAAAGTTCACAGAAGTAAAACATATAGACCTGTTTATGCAAGAAATATAAACGTTGAAAAAGATCTACAAATTTCTGCAAACGACAAATTCTACACGACTAAATTCGTGATATTATAGGTACAGTACAACGTATTGCTTACGTTTATATTTTGGCAACTTTGTACCCCTAAAAGAGAACGAGGTGGACCACCCAAATTTATAATGATTTATATTAGGGTTCTATACTATAATACCAAATGTTTAAATTGGGCAATTTCCAAAATTTAAGGGGTGGTCCAAGATACCCCTCCCAAAATTTTAAAGGGGTGCACCAATGTACCCATGTCTTATGATAGGAAATGGATCCCTGTATACGCCCATATAATTATATAAGGTAATTAAACCTCATCAAAGGGGATAAATTAGGTCAAAACCCCCGAAATTTGACTTTTTGGCAATTTTTTACCCAAGAAAGGGAATGAGATAGACCCCAATACTAATAGTGATACATACCATGGTTCTAAGCTACCAACCCAATTTTTAAATTTGGCAGTTTCCAAAATTTAAGGGGGGTGGTCCTAGATCTCCTGCCAAAATTTAGGGGGTGGGCCAAGGTACCCCTGCCAAAATCTAGAGGGGGTGGTCCTAAGTACCCCTAGGTCATTGACCTGGGCGCCCGGGCGCCAGAATCCGGGGGCGGCAAAATTGTCCTCAAGTCAGGCCATTACTATTACGAAGGACTTCGGTCTGTCTCGAGTGTTTTCTAGCACTGCTATAAAAGTTTTAAAATCCACAAACAACCATACGCCAGCCGGGATTCGAATTCGGGACCTTTGAGTCGCTAGCTTGATGTCTCAACCGACATGAACACTAGGTCACAAGGAGAAGAAATAGTATAGGACAGGATTTCTTAACCTGGGAGTCGCTAAGATAAGCGAAAGAGAGAAATATAATTAGAATCTAATACCGGAAAATAATTTTAAATAATTATTATTTTGAATTTTGTTCTGATAGACAATTTTTACATATTTGTATACATACTGTCAAGAACAAAAAAAAAAGTCTACTAAACATTTTCAACAGGTGCAGAGTTGGTTAAAATCAATTTAAGTGAAAGAGGTACGATATGAAACTAATGAGAACTGCATATTGAAATATCAGAGGAATGCAAATGCGCTTTATTTTTATTATTATTATTTTTTTTATCATATGACCCAAAATTAAGGGAGTTAAGTTTTAAAATTTTCAAACTGCCTCAATTTTTAAAAAGTATGACGGATCGGATTCGATATTTGTAATATGAATGAACGGACCAAGTTTGGTTTTAATCCATTCGGAAGTTACTGTATCCACTATATACAAGAAACGGATTCTACTATTATAGAAATAAATGTATATAGTGAGATCTCCGCAATAGGTATATTAAAAATGCGACACAAGCTTATTACAAGCCAGAAATTATAAGGGGTCGCTGGCAAGAGGGTGTGATAATATAAGGGACATGATAGGAATTAGGTTGAGAACCACTGGAACACGATACAGGAATGCGAATTGGTGATGCGAGCTCCCACCAGGAATCGAATCTCCCGTACCATAGGTGCTTAGGCTAACTATCTAGCCGTGAGATTTAATAACCGGAGCCGTGTCTCAATTATATGACAACGTCAGAGTTTCTTGACACACCAAGAAATTAAAGCTGGCGTCTTCACTTCCTCCCCCCCCCCCCAAGAGTAATATCTGCTTTTTAACGCCAGACTGGGTTTTAGAGGTCTGCACGGGCCAGAATTTTTAGCCCAGGCCCGACCTGGCCCCTGAATGTCAGGCCCGACCCGAGTCCGAAATACGTTTTAGCATTTAGGCCCGAACCCGGCCCGATCTCCTAAGATAATCAAATGAGCTCGAAATAAGCCCGAATTACAGAAACTTAATAATTAACACAAAATTGTGTTTTTATTTACAGCAATTAGAGGTTAATTTTTGCAGTTGTGCTTTAAAAGTTCTTCAGAAAGAACGGTCCAATAAACATCGTTGTACAGCATATTTAAAAAGTTGGGTCCGAAAAGGCCTGAGAAATATGGTTGTATATTTAAAAATGTATGGTCCGAACCCGACCCGGGCCCGAAGTTATATATGCTTTGTAGGCCCGAGTCTGGCCCGCGGGCTCTGCCCGAGCCCGTGCAGACCTCTACTGGGTTTGGTTAATATGGCTCTAATTCCCAAATGTTCCTAATAGTCTTGCCGTCCCGTCTCTATCCGAGACGAAAACTACTTGTTAAATTCGTTTTTTTTTTTTTTTTTTTAATTTTCTAAAATTAAGTTACTATATTCGTTATTTGTATGTGATATTCAGTTAGAACCTACTATGTGCGAAAGATGTATGGGTGACTCCGTTAGTAAAAGACAAGGAACAACAATAGACGTAATCTCCTACTTTACAGTACAACTTCCACATATACAATACCATACTTAAATAAATCCTAATTTTTTCAAGCAAAATAAATACTGATTGGCAGCGAATGATTACTTTTTAACACCCCAAAAGTTCCTTTTTTTTTGTGATTTTCTCAAAAACTATACATGAGAATTCACCCTCAAACATGTTTTTTTTTTTTTTATCTATGTGATCTGTCAACTGCTATAGAAAAAAAAGTCTTAATTTTATACAATATTTGAGTGAAATAGAAATTAGAATTTAAGAATTAATGACAATTGTAGGCTGTATGTTATTAACCGTATTATGTACTGCCACCTTCTAAAGAGCATCATCATCATTGCCATCATAGATATAATGCCATTATTGGCAGATCACTTGCTGCAACTGAGAAGCTTCCGTCCTGCGTGGTCTTCCGCTAACCTCTTCGTCCTTACGTACGATTTCTCTGTTTTGATACCGTCCATTAATTGTAGACTCCTTCGCCCCTTCCCTCTCTTTCCTACCATCATACCATCTGAACCACGTCTTTCATGATACTGTTTCTTCTTAGCTAATGTCCCAGCCAACTTCTTTTCCTCTTCTTAAGAATATCTAAAATTGTTTTTTTCCCTCCATTTCTAACATCCATTCATTCGTTTTTCGCTCTACCCAGTTAATTCTCCCCATTCTTCTCCACACCCACATTTCGAAAGCTGGCAGTCGATTTTCATCATTTTTGCGTAATGTCCATCTTTCTGATCCATACAGTACAATACTCCACACGAAGCACTTTATGAGCCTTTTTGTTAGCTCTTTATTCAAAGTCCCACAAAATAGTAGGGTCTACTTTCTTCCTCCTGAAGGCTTCGTCCGCCATTCCTATCCTTGATTTTATTTCACGTTCACACTTCATATGTTATGCTAAAGAGCGTAATGAGAGTATATTTCAGCCTCAGTTTCACCTCAATTAAGTAGCAGGGTTCTCATACAGCATCATTTCTTAAGTTTTTTTACAAATTGATCGGTTTTTCATCATTTTCTCGAAAATTATAAGAAAAGCTTTTACATTCACACATATCATTTTGTTCAGCCCACTGCGCTCTATCTATTGATTTAATTAATATGTCTTTGAATATTCTTTTTCGTTAAACTTCAATAATATTGTAGAATTTTCCATGAAGCAGGATAGTTAAAAAGTAAGATAGGTTACTTTCAATTTTAAATAATTTCTGACTAATGCTATACTATTAATTTATTTATGTTATAGCGGCAATTCATTATATACACTGATGAGCGCAGGAGTCTTGTTCTTGCAGTTTATGCAAGACAAAGACCAAGATCAGAAATCCCGATGCAAGGCGAAGACCAAGACCATACCTGCAACACCAAGACTCTTGCGCAAGAGTCTTGCACAAGTACCAGTACTACTTGATTTTATATATTTAAATATATATATATATATATAATGTAAAAAGAAAGGGAAAAAATCATTACATCTTTCGCTTGAATTTCTTGGCTTCAGTAAAATTGCCGCTGAAGTGAATGTGTTCTCGGTAGTTAATGCAATCCGTGTGAGTCGATCTGCTCCTGTAGCATATAGCTACAATACGTAGTTTTCTGAATCGGTTGTTCGCGTTTTCTGTAGTTATAACTCTTTTTCAAGCCACACAAGTGGCATCTTGTTCCATATGAGCTTTTCGGTGGACAAACACCATATGCGTAGGTTTACTCGGGGTTTTCCCGTTTCCTCCTACTTTCTTCATTCCACCATTTCATTCATTTTTCATAATCACCTTCTTCCTTAGCCTCGGTGCATATTTTCAAATCGTGGGACGTTAAACTAGATATTTCGTCTCATTTCAAAACATATTAGTGGTGTTCTTCTTCCAAAACTAAGCAGCAATGTGGTATTGAACCTCGATAATTCCGTACACGATAGGTGCCGACTACATGTGTATGGCCTTTGCTCCGAGGTTGAAGCATCAGTTGGAAATGTTTAATGTGTGCTCATAAAATTAATATCGAATTAACATTTTCATGACATTGACAAAAACTTACTGCATGTGACCGCAAGTTTGATTTCATGAGCGGATACTTGTAACTTTTAGCCTCCTTAGGTATACGGCACATCGAGGATTGATCGATATAACATTATACAACAATAAGGGGAGGGAGAGGGTAAAAATTGGTCAAAAATAGCGTTACGTAATATGTGGACGGCCCCTAATTTCACTTATTGTGTACAATTTCCTCATTGCTGTATGGTTAACATAGGGGTCTACGCTTTTTTGGCGGCGGGAGATTTGGGTTTGATTCCCGGTTTGAGCTTATGTGGTTCGAATCCTATGTCTTGTATAGCCTCGGCGCGGAACGGGGCGCTTAACACCAAATCAACCAATAGATTCTCGTTTTTTGAGTTAGTTCGTTTCCTGATCTACCGTATTATGCAACTATACCAGCGAAATGAGTGTTTAAACAAATAAATAAAACAGACTTTGTTTCATGTCATTATGTTGTATGTTGTGCGTTATACTATTTTAAAATATTTTGATATTAGTGTGGTTTACGAGTCCGCCATTTTGCTTCAAATATCTTTCGTAATACTCTTCCGAAAAGAAGAAATTAAGACCGATCATATGTTTCGAAAAGAAGTTTAAATCATTTTGCATTCTATACGCAAATAAATCATAAGCCCAAATTATATTTATTTATTTATTTATTTTTGATGCGTCCACGATTCTTTTTGTTGTTGTTTTGTTCGCAACACAAGCTACGTGTTTTTGTTGGGTCTAGGTCAAAACCCCCACAGCCAAAACCCCCACACTCAAGAAATGTCAAAACGCCCACACGATCGGTCATAACCCCCACACAAATGGACAAATCCCCCAAACGCACGAACGGTCAAAACCCCCACAGCCAAAACCCCCACACTCAAGAAATGTCAAAACGCCCACACGATCGGTCATAACCCCCACACAAATGGACAAATCCCCCAAACGCACGAACGGTCATAACCCCCACAGCCAAAACCCCCACACTCAAGAAATGTCAAAACGCCCACACGATCGGTCAAAACCCCCACACAAATGGACAAAACTCCCACACATAGCAACGGTCACAATCTCCACATAAATGGACAAAACCCCCACACAAATGGACAAAACCCCCACACAATCGGACAAATCCCCCACACTCTGAAAATACCGTGATTGCACGTCTTTGTTGTGGCTCTTTACGACGCCCACCTTAGTGTTTCTGTCATTACAAAACAGTGCAAGAAGAATAGTTGCAACATCGGTTTAAGTGGAATAAAAAATGTTATTAAAAAGTACAAGGGCAAGACATACAACCAGGATCATTTCAGAGTGTGGGAGATTTGACCGATTGTGTGGGAGTTTTGTCCATTTGTGTGGGGGTTTTGTCCACTTATGTGGGGATTGTGACCGTTGCTATGTGTGGCTGTTTTGTCCATTTGTGTGGGGGTTTTGGCCGATCGTGTGGGCGTTTTGACATTTCTTGAGTGTGGGGGTTTTGGCTGTGGGGGTTTTGACCGTTCGTGCGTTTGGGGGATTTGTCCATTTGTGTGGGGGTTATGACCGATCGTGTGGGCGTTTTGACATTTCTTGAGTGTGGGGGTTTTGGCTGTGGGGGTTTTGACCGTTCGTGCGTTTGGGGGATTTGTCCATTTGTGTGGGGGTTATGACCGATCGTGTGGGCGTTTTGACATTTCTTGAGTGTGGGGGTTTTGGCTGTGGGGGTTTTGACCGGTTCCCGTTTTTGTCACTATAGATATTAGATCTTTTCTTCACGTTTGTCACACTTTGCACAAAAACAATTTTATAAAAATGAAAATTAAAGCAGTGACATATATTCATCTTATTCTATTCAAAAATTCTTTATTTCCCGCTTTATCTCATTAGTAATTGTAAAATTTTCATGTGCTTGCTTTTGAAATATCATCTGTTTTTATCTTTTTCAGACCCTTACCAACTGTTGAACGCAGCGAGCAGCCGTCTGGTGGCGCAAGGGTCGGGTCAGATCCAATTGTGGCAGTTTTTGTTGGAGCTTCTCAGTGATTCGTCGAACGCCAACTGCATCACTTGGGAAGGGACCAATGGAGAGTTTAAGCTAACAGACCCGGATGAAGTGGCCCGCCGCTGGGGGGAGAGGAAATCGAAACCAAACATGAACTACGATAAGCTCAGTAGAGCTCTAAGGTTCGTATAAGACAAATAGGTTTTTAAAAACAGAAGAGAGAAAAAATTTCGCGACTTAAAAAGAGATTTCTGTAGATTCATGTTTTTTTTTTTTCCTTTTACAATATTTAAAATAAGCGTAAAAGAAAAGATCATACGAAACATTGGGTTTGATGGTGGCCTGAAACAAAATACATAGATGTATTCTTTACTACTGCATAATTTGATTGCCAGTCAAATAATTACAGTGTCTTACGTTATCATTACAATCACAGCCTTATTTACACAGGGGCCTTAGCCTGGGACGGCATTTTTTTTTTTTTTTTTTTTTTGACTAATTTTCTTTCAACTCTAGTTCTGAAATTTCCATAATTTTATGAAGGGAAAAATTTATATATAATTTTATTTGTTGTATATTTTTTCCACTTGATTATTCGCTTTAGTGTGTCAAGTTATTTAATGACAATGATTGTGCGGCACTTCTAGTGGCCAAGGCGTCAAAAATATTTAAAATACGTAGAGACGAAACTTTTTCTACACAGTTTGATTTCATCTTTACAATTCCCTATTATATTGTTCTTTTTCTTTACTCACTTCATTATTATTATTTTTCTGGCCTGAATAGCTCATTTTCTCGATTATTCTCCACATCCACATTTCGAAACCAGTTTTTTGTCGCTTTTTTGTACTGTATATATACGTATCTGCTACGTATTTCACAACACATTTGATTAGTCAACTTTAGCAAGTATATATTCAGAAACCCATAAACTAGATACCGGTACTGTTCCTTCTGAAATTTTCTTTTGCATAGTCTAAACACATCCGATTATTATTATTATTATTATTATTATTATTATTATTATTATTATTATTATTATTATTATTATTATTATTATTATTATTATTATTATTTCTCTAACATTTGAGATCGTTATTAATATGTTGTCTAAAAAGTATTGAACCTTTGGAGCTCAAAATTGAGAATAGAGTTAGGCCCTATTGTGATGTAAAACCAATGCACCATTCTCTTCGATGAACTTCTGTCATTCTTGCGGCAACACCATAGCCTAATCATGTCACCATGAAACTTCTGTTTTTTTTTTTTTTTTTTAAAGTGTCATGTGGTTTTCAGATTTCTCTCGAAACTAACTTAGGGTCTAATACCATTCAGGGAATTCAGCGGAGACCGAAATAAGCACTAGTATGATGACGGTGACAAGTGTGGGCTATACGGTGGATGTATTAGAACCTCCTCCCAGCTAAGCTCTCTCAACATCTAACCGGTAGTTAAAGACGTCTGTGGTCTGATGTTGTCAAAGTAGTATACGTTACTCTTTCTATTCACCAGTTCCGGTTGTTTCTTTTAAAGTGCGAGCTAAATTCACGCTAATTGTCGACAATGCAGGCCCGAGTCTATTGTTCTGCCCAATGCCAGCAGCTCGTAATGTACGATGTCCTTCTAATCTCACCAAACGCACAGCATAACCTTCCTGGCCGTCACTATCAGTTTTCCCGCAACCTATGGTGTTCTGTTTACTAACGAAACTTAAAGATTTTTTTCTTAACCTTTCGAAGCCTTTTTTTGCTGCAAGTACTCTGGATAACACAGGATTGTCACAATCCATGAATATAACTTGCTCCTTCGCGTGTGAGAGCATCAGTAACGAATCATAATTTTGAACAGCGGAAGGTACGAATTATTTTGTTTATGCCCGTTCAGAGGTAAGCTTGAACAAATAATAATATCTGGTGTGCCCATCTTTGGCTCGCACGACACCAGCAATGACACTATCGTAGTTGGCTGGAATCACGACGCACCACATATGCACACACAACTCATTTAATTCCTGTAAATTCCGCGGAGAGGATAGAAAAACTCGGATCTGACGTTCAATGACATCCCAAAGGTCTTCAATTGGGTTAAGATTCGGTGAGTTTGGGGGTCATTGCAGCAATTGAAATTTCCCACAGTTTTCCTCGAACTATGGCAGCACAACATCAGCCTTGTGACAAGGAGTATTGCCCTGTTGAAAGATGCCATTCCCAGCTGGAAATAAGGCCGACATGAATGATTACGCTGAATGTTAGAAGCCGTCGCGATGCCCTCTATAGGCTATGTACTAACGGGCTCGTGGATGACCATGTCAAGTTTCTTCAAGAGTCACCACTGACCTGTCGTCATTCTACTGTGCATGTCTCGAGCAGATGTTTCCTTTGAAGCCATCGATGTGACAAAGTCAGTATGATGACTCATCCGACCATGTAATGTTGCGTCATTACTCTGCGAACCAATGATAATGGGCAGTGCTCATTTCAGCCGTAAACGATGCTGTGCAGTTAACATTTGGTACACGTATGAGACTTCGGCGGTGGATGCCGATATCTAACAATGTACGGTGAACTGTTTGCTCAGACACAGTTGTGCTTTGTTCACCGTTTAAAGTCTGCTGTTAATTATGCCACAATTTGCGCCGTATCCTGTTGTAGCAACCTAAACAGTCTACGGCGTCCGACATTTTAAATGAAGTATGGCCCAGGTTTTGTCTTTTGATACTGGTTTTGTATCCTTTTTCCACCTTTAGAAGGCACCAACCATGACAGCGCGAATCCCTGAAAAGTCGCGCTGTTTCTGAGATGCTCGTTCTCACCCATCTGGAAATTGGTTGATTGATTTATTTTAGAGTTTTACGTCCCGTTCAGCAGCGAGGCTATATGAGACGTGGACCTACTGATTAACGTGGAATCCGAACCACATGAGCTCCCGCCACCATCTGGAAATCATCTACCAATTTCGCCCCTATCAAACTCTAATACATCGCTTGCTTTCCCCATTCTACGCACAACAAGCATCACATTGACTAATCAAGTGAGTTCCTGTTACCTTACGGTGAGCGGTTTCTGCTGTACCCCATGCTTCAAACTTGAACCCAACGACTTCGTTCAAAATGTAGTGGGTTACCATAATGTTCTGGTTGGTGAGTGTATATATACAAGGAAAGATCAGAAATTAAGGTTACAAGGCCGAAATTTCTGGAGTTTCGTCTGTTACAGAGGAATGAGGAGTGTGCAGTAATTTTACCACATGGAGTTGGCAACTATGCAGAGTTTCAGCCACCTACCACATACGGTGCTAATTGCAGGTAAACACAAATGGTGACTCGTTTGGAAAACTGGTCTTGCGAAGAAGTCCGCTCAGTCATTCGATTGCTATGGACGAAACATGTTACCGCGGCTGAAATTCACCGGCAGCTGGTAGAGATTTACGGAGGAAACGGCCAAGACTTACCAGCGATGGCGTCATCTTCCTTAACGACAACGTCTGTCCGCATATACATCCCAGAGAACCACCACACTGCTGAAGCAGTTTCGCTGAGACATCATCGAGCACCCTTCTTACAGCCCGGACCTCGCTCCAAGCGACTTTCATCTTTTCCCTACACTTAAAGGAGCACCTAGGAGGCCGCTGCTTTGCTTCAGACGAGGAGGTGAAACACTTCGTGACAGCTTGACTGAACACGCATGGACAGGATTTTTCATCAGGAGGGAATTTTCAAAGTCATCCCATGATGCGATGAGTGCCTCAATTGATATGGAGGCTATGTCAAAAAATAAGTTAATGTATGTACTATCTGTTGGCTGTATTAGTTGTTTGAAATAATATATACACGTTTCAGGCTTTGCCACCTTACTTTCCGATCACTCCTTGTATATTATGTAGAAACGACGAATCGTTCTTTAGAAATACTGGCTCAATATTTATGTCTTTCGGTTGAGGAAATCGAACACTATATTCTATAACAAACGTTTTATTCATCTCTTTGCTAGCAAAATAAGCAGGTATAGTGTGATACGCATTTTATTGATGGTAATCGAATATAATTATATATTATATAATTATATGAAAGTCGTATTTAACTTACCCACAAGAATAAACCTCTCTCTAAAAAAAAAAAAAAAAAAAAAAAACTCTGTGCATTATTTTTAGATACCCGTAAGCAGTACACAAATATTTATCGCTGTATTCATTTTAATATTGACTAAAATTTTAACATTGTTTATTATCACTTTTATTTTTTTAATTTTTTTTTTTAAAGAACAGAATCACTACGTAAGACTCTTAACGGCGTAGTGTACCCGCACCATCTTTATTTCTTAGCCCGTTGATTTTATCGGGAATTATTTTTCTGCTTTCTCTAAAATGAACTGGGATATTAATTGTGTAATTTTACTGATTTCTTCCTGGGGTCTATTTATATGTCGTTTTTTCTTCTTTCTTTTTTTAAAAATGAATTTGAATTTTGTATAAACAATTAATATCACTTATTTTTCTATTATTAAACAGACTTATTAAAATTGTATTTAACAAAGTTTAATTTTCATTAAGCAAACGACTTTTAAATAAATAGAATACATAAATAGAATTAAATTCCCAGTTCATTTCAAACAAAACAAAAGTAATTATAAACGATTCCATTCCATCTCGCCTAATCCCACCTTGCCTAACGATTTATCAGACACTGGTGTCTCCGAGGAGACAACAATGTCAGCCAGTTTAGGCGAGATGGGAATTCTTATCTTGCCTAATCCCATCTCGCCTAAAGTGGCGCTAAGTTGCAAGGAAAAAAATTCTGTACTAACGAGGGAATTCCTCTACTTGCATTTTAACCACATATTTCCATCAATATGGCAATCACTGTCAACTACAATATAAATATATAATAAATACCATACAACAAAAAGCAAACAAGGGGAAAGGCGATTTAGTGAATTTAGTACTGAATTTAGTGGTTTGTTTTGGGAGTACTGGCAGGTGATTGACAAACAGGAGCTAATCAGAAACAGGATAGAAATATACAGTGTGTTTCAAAATAACACCGACAACATTTGAGAGCTGATTCCCGACACCAAGATAAGAGAAAAGGTATAGACGAACCTAGGAGCACAAAGATGCTATGACCAGCCAAACATCTGTCTGAAAAATGCAATAAAACAGCCATGACTCGTGAACAAAATGTCGGATCAAAGTCGAGGACGAGGAATGTCTATTATTTTTAGCCGTACCTTCCATTAATGCACAACTCGATATGGTACAGAGACAACGCAAGGGTCACTCAATTCCTGGGATATTTTACAGAACTTGACTGAGACAAATTAACTACAGTGAAATACTATATTTCAACTAACAAGTCTTAGAACGGGGCCCAAGTTACACGTACATCGTTAGAATTTGAAAAAGGAAAGATACACATATTTGATTGATCTACTTTTGTCTTAGTACAGAATTGGCTATAGAGGAAGAACTGAAATTATACAGGGTGCCCCAAAAGTAATGGTGAAAAATGAAACCACAGATTCCTGGCATCAAAACAAGAGAAAGGTTTATATGACATATAGTCCAGAAGAGGACAGAGACGCAGCTAGACAGCTTTAAATGTGATGGAAAGGAACTTCACACTTAGGGAATGGAACTTGCCAATTTACAAAACCGCATTGAAGATGCGTGCGAACAGTTAAGCAACAGACCGAGAGTGATGGAATGTATTCGAAACTCACGATTAGTACGTTTGCATAGATGTGGGAGAACAGTACTTTGAATATCTTCTGTAGGTACATTTATTGTTAGCACGTACCTAGTAGTTTGCAGTGCTATTCTGTGTATAATACTACGTTACAAATACAGTACGTTGTTGTGGATTCTGTCTGCTATTTCAGTACCTGACACGACTAGTTACACTTGTTCTTATTTCTACAATCTCTCTGCAAGTTTCTATCTGGTATACCACTGGTACCCCCTGAAATTATGCAACTATGTTAAGTGATCTTTGCTTTGACTCCCGTTCTAAATGAGTGTGCAACCGTATCATGGATAACAACTTTTCTTCCGTATGGTTTCCATCTTTACTGCACCCTTTCATTATCCCTGCCGTACAGACATTCGGTAAATCCCTAAATGACGTAAGGTGAATCTCTGGCGCATTTATGTAACATGCGTTTAAAATGTCAAACCATATGATTTTTTATGTCTTTCTGAATCCCTTTCCTAGCTCCTACCATTATACCCTGGCAAGTGTAAAGTTCCTTTCTCCGCACATTCGAAGTTGTCTAGCTTCGTCCCTATCCATTTCCGGACTATATATCATATAAACTTTTTTTTTTTTTTTTGTTTTGGTGCCAGGAATCGATGGTTTCATTTTTTACCATTACTTTTGGGATATCCTGTATAAAGTCCATAATGTTTAGATAGCATATGTTATGCCTTCTAGGCTACTGAAGACAGAGAGATCACTCTTGGCTATGTGGGTAGCATACGTGACTTTGGCATAGGAGACCCGGCTTCGATTCCTGGCAGGAGCGCAATCAGTTCGGATCTCACGTTAATCCATAGCTCCATGTCTCATATAACTTTGCTACCAAATGGATGTTAAATCCAATCCAATAATAGAGACAGATAATAGATGGAAGCTAATTATTGGGAAATAATTCGTGAAATGAGAATGTAGGTGAAAGCAGGATAATCCCGAGAAAACTCACGAGTACGATAATATCCACCACGAACTTTTATAGTCTGGGATGAAACGAGGTCCATCCCGCATCAGCAGAAAGCGCTCTGTCAGTAAGCCACCGTGGTTCTACTTTGAAGAAAGCACTATGATTCTGACAGAAATATCAGTCTGGTAAATATTGTGCGTGATAAACCAATATACAAGAAGTACAAACGGCCAGAATGTGGAATTCGTCCAATTCCAGCATGTGGAATTTTTCCGACAGATTTTCCGTTGGTCATGGCACCAAAAGGAAGCATTTGTGCGCCCAGGTTGGTCTATACTTTTTGTCTTTTCTTAGTGTCAGGATTCACCTCCCAAACGTTGTCGGTGTTGTTTTGAAACACTCTGCATAATTTTAATGAATTGTGCTGCTGATACACTATCTACCAAAAGTCACCGGTCACCCTTCAACTTTCGGAATGAAGCAAATCATGATGTACCTAATATCGGGTAGGGCCTCCTTTGCCCTCGATCAGAGCATATATCCTCCGAGGAAGACTTTCCACCAGTTGCTGATAGATATCAGGTGGGATTGCAGCCCACTCCTCCCGCAAGGCGGTTAAAAGTGCGGCAGGTAAATTTAGACGAGTTGATCTGCACCTTAAGAATATTCACTACAGTGAAATTATACTACCGCTAATTTTAGAGTTTTTTCTGCAATATATTCAAAACAAATAAAAATGTTCAAAAAGCAGAAACGTAGTGAACTAGACAGTACGATTTGGCATGTGATACTGTTATCACAACTCATCTATCTGCTTTCGATTTGCAACTGTTTACTATCTACAATCTTAGATTTAGCATTTTTTACGGTTTCTGTAAATAGCGGCACGCCAAAAGCAGATAGGTGAGTTGTGGTAAAGGTATCACATGCAAAATCGTATTGTCTAGTTCACTACGTTTCTGCTTTTCGAATATTTTTATTTGTTTTGAAGATATTACGGACAACTCTAAAATTAGCGGTAGTTTAATTTCGCTGTAGTGAAGACCCTTAAACTCCGTTCCAATTCATCCCACAGATATTCCACGGGATTCAAATCAGGCGATTGAGCAGGCCACTGAAGTCGTTGCACATTGTTCTCGTCATACCACGACATAACATTGGCAGTTTTATGGCAAGAGATATTATCATCCTGACAATAACATGGGTCCATTCCAAAGAATTTCCACGATGTGTTAAGCACTGAATTGTCCAAAATGTCCAGATAATTTGCACTCGTCATGTTTACCAGGCACAACAACAAGCGGGCCTAGGCCGAACCAACAAAATGCACCCCACACCATTACACCACCACCATCAAATTTCACTGTTGGCACAATGCAGTCTGGTAAGAAGCTTTCACCGGGTTGTCGGCACATCCACACCCGACCATCTGGCATGAAACACGTGTAGCATGATTCATCATTTCATAACACATGTTTCCATTAGTCTAGGGTCCAATTTCGATGATCCTTACACTATGCCAACCTCCTGACTTTGTTAGTTGGAGTGATGTGTGGCTTATGGCCAGCTGCTCTACCATGGAAACCAAGTGCATGCAGTTCTGTCCTGACAGTGTTCAGTGAAACTGACGTGCCCGATGCAATGTGGAACTCGTGCTAGATGGCAAATGCAGTTTGAAGGCGATTGCTGGATACCACTAGTTTCAGCACTCTCCGGTCCCTGTATGTCAATTTCTTGGGTCATCCGGGCTGTTTAGGAACCCTCTGGTGACTCCGTGACGTTTCCATTTCAGAATTAGATCACCCACCATTGATTTTAGGTGGCGTAATTGGGCACTAATGGCACGTGTAAGTTGGGTTGCATCTGGCCAGGAGTTTGACAAACTGCAAATTATCTGGACCCCAAGTAATGGAGCTAGAGCACTTAGGGGAGAGATACGTTTGCTGGTGGCTGTACATATCATCTCATATTAAGTTTCTAGTTGTTGCAGAGTATCACCCAAGCACAGGTTGCTCGAACGGAAGATCTGTCATGGCATCGTGGCGTTGCATCCAACTGTCAGAAGAATAGCAAGATTAAATGCAGCTTTGTCATGTATCTTAAGCACTTTAGAAGTTTTCCCATGCCTTTCTTCCAGTCGTACTGCCTCATAACAAATGCACCGCCCACATCTGTTGTACTTCGTAACGCCTTGCATCTTACTTTAGAGTTACAGCCAGTTGTATACCGTTTGCAAATACTTAACATATGTTAACGCTAAATGAATTGACTACACAAGATGAAATTAATAAGCGCAATACAAATACTCTCTGTATACTAGGAGAGCAACAGCTAGTGAATTGACTTTAAGTTGTATAAAAACAAAAACAAATCTTGTTAATTGATCGGCTATTGTACTGAATATGATCAACAACCGTTTCAAATATATCTTGCCACACATGACAGGCTAATGCATATATATATACAGGGTGAGCACAGAAACAGTCCCAGGTTTCAAATTAGTGTAAATTTAATATGCGAAGGAATATTTTGCTGAAATTTTGAACAGTGATACATAAACTCAAAAAGTTTTTGTAGCAATAATTGAAACCACAAACACTCGATGTGCGCGCCACCTGTAACGCGGGAAATATCGAGGCGGTAATCTATAGGGATGCATTCGAGTCGAGTCGAGTCGAGATTTAAGCCTGTCTCGACTCGTCTCGAGAAAATGTTGTCTCGACTCGAAAATATGTTTCTGTCTCGACTCGTGTCTCGACTCGATAGTCTGTCTCGACTCGACTCGAATTCGAGTCGAGACGTCTCGAAATTCGAGTCGAGACAAAATGTACGAGTTAAAATATACGCACACATCAGCCAGACCATCATGACTACCTACCTAATTGTCAGTATGTCGACTTTTGGCATGGATAAAAACGGTGACACGTCTTGGCATACACGCAATGATCCTTGATAGGTCGCTGGAGAGAGCTGGCACCACATGTGCTCACTCAGGTCACCTAATTCCCGTAAATTCCGAGAAGGGGGGCGATGTGTTCTGACGTCACGTTCAATCACATCCCACAAGGGACATCACTCAAATGTCCGGCTCCAATTTCAATGAAACTTTTTTTGCTGATAGAAGGCATGTATGCATCATTACTTGTGATGACAATTTTTTGCCATGGTGCATGTTTTCTATTTTTTTAATAACTTGTGATGTGGTTATTAGAGATTACCACAGATGAGTTGTGATGTGGTTATTAGAGATTACCACAGAAGTCCCTTACTACCTTTTGTAAACGGAGCGTTAATGAAGAAAAGTGAAGAAAAACCATGTGGATACATATAAGTCCTGGGGGGAAGTCGTATGGTAGATATGACCTTGATGGCAGCCATCTTGAAATCCGCCATTTTGAATTAAGGTCAAGTTTTCAAAATGGGAATAGGGTAATATGATACATAATTTCGGGCTAGAATTTAATTAGAAAAATAATGGTGAGGTTAGTTTTAAGATACACCCATTTGGGGGAAAGTTACCGGCATATTAATTGTTTTTACTTACTGTGTGCGTAAGACCCTTCTTACTTTCGTCTCAAGACCTGTAAATCGATCGCAACGGCAGAGCCCGGTTTCGCACTAGTATTTAGAAATCTTTAAACTCACTTCAGGCAATATTTGTGGATTATTGTATTGTATTTTGCCTTTAATTAAATTTGAACCCACTTCATGATCTTGTGTAAAGTATCTGTTTTTATGGAGAACGTAAGCATAGCAATTATAAAAGGTGAGTAAGGTGCGTATGTATTTATAAGAAAGTTTATTTTACGAGTCTTTTGTGGTTCCGCCAACCTATTCTTTAGTTGTTTTTTTTTTTTTTTTTTTCAAAATACTCATATCTCATAAATAAAAGAGCTATTATAAAATCCCTTACCACTATTCTTTAATACTTATAAAATTTTATTTATTGTAAAAGCACTGGCGAAATATTTCTTATCGCCCACTAAAATTATGGTGGAGCTCCTTCGTGGCTAACGGTTAGCATACTTGCCTTTGGCGTGGGAAACCTGCGCTTGATTCCCGGTGGGAGTTCATGAGGTTCGGATTCCACGTTAATCAGTAGGTCCACGTCTCACATAGCCTCGCTGCTGAACGGGACGTTAAAATCAGAATCAATTCAACTCAAAATTAGGGTTTTGACTTTATTAAGATGTCATTAGTTTAAACGCCCAACTGCCCAGTAATTATAAACATTGACTACATTATAAAATTGTAATTTGTGACAACTAAAATATCAGAAATTAAAGATTATTCTTTGGGTTTTGGAACATTTTGAAAAACGTGAAAAACTGGTACTGCACCGATACAACACACCTTTTGGATTTGTCATTGTGTAAAGTGATACAAACTAAAGAAGAATTACAACTTTATGAAATTGTATTAGGACTTATTATTTAGAAATAAACACCAAATAAGTGTAATAGTTCATATCCGTATCAAATACCAAGTTTATGATGAATCAACTACACAAAGTAGGATCCAAAAACGCTCATTGCAATTTGTTCCATCCTTCAGTCGAACCAGGAACTGAAACATAAAGAGTGACATTTTCTTTTTAAAGATACTTTGTCCAGCTAAGTATTGTGAAGGTTTATGTCAGTAGAAGGAATTGCATTCCATTATACAAGCGCAATTTCACAACTTTATGTACAGATTACTAAATATCGAACACCCTTGTCCATATGATTAGCGTACGCGTCTTTGGTGCGGGAGACCTAGGTTCGATTTCCAATGGGAACTCCTGTGGTTCTGAACCACGTTAATTTGTAAGTTCACGTCTCATATAGCCTTGATGCTGAAAGGGACACTAAACTATAATCTAATACTAAATACAAATATTTTAAGAAAAATGATGACGCACCAAGATGACGTGAATTTGGCTATCAAATCCATTTTGTGATTTCAGTTATTTTCTAGTAGTATTTTTTCTAGGCATCCTTTCAAAAGACAGTGATGCAAATTTCGTAACTGTGAATTCCTGTTAGAAGTCATGAAATTATCCGATTAGATGCAAAATTTCCCGTCCACTAAAATAGATACCGTAAATTTACAATATCTAACAATAAATAATTTTGAAAGATATCGCTTTCGAGAGAAAAAATGAAGTGAAATCTTTGAGTTTTACGTTCCACGGTTATGCCGGTTAGGCTAAAGGAGAGGGGTGATGATGAGAAATTAGTGAAATCGTGGAATGAAGAAAGTGGGAGGAACGGAAGAACCCCGAGGAAACCCACGCACACGGTGTTTGTCCACCACAAAGTTCACTTGGTGCGAGCTGGGATCGAACCAGGGTCCCCAAGCACCAGAGGTGAACGATCTACCACTGAGCCACCGCGGCCCCGCTTTAGAGGTGCAATGACGTATAGTTGAATTCATTTTCGTAGTATGAAAGGCATTATTTATAATTATGCATGATAGGATCACAAACAAAATTTAAAAATATTATGTGCACTTTCTTTTAACAAACATTATATTGTCTTTTATGGTGTGGAAGAGAATGTTATGTTCGAAAAAAAAGTCCTTAACACGATTCTTGTTGCTACACACTGCATGTTCCTAGCCACAGAAAAGATACAACGATAGGTAGGCTATTTTTCAATTGCTTTACATTAGCTTGATGTTTCAAGTCTTTTGTGTGTTTCTGAAGTTCACTTTTACCACAAAAGAGCTCAATATTAACATGTCTTACATAGCTTTGGTTCGATTCTCAACACGGACTGCAACTACCCGTTAAATTGTGCATCCGAAAGGCACTCTTTGTTAAACCTCGCTTATCACCGCTCATCTTAATAATATATATAACTTCACCGCAAAGCAAATGTTGCATTTCTCGCTTTCATCCTAACACAAAACAAAACTAACCACAGCTGTGACACGAAGGAGCTATTTCAAAAAGAAACAAGCTGTGCTTCATAGAGATGTGTACCAAATGATAGAAGTATAAAGTATTGTTTTCTTTCCTGTTTATTGATATCAGTTGTTGTTCTTAATGAGTTTACTCATTAGTTTAGAAAGAGTATATATGGAATTTGGACATATGCTGTACGTATTCTGAGAAATTGATGAGACCAGAAAAATTATAAGGACAGATGGAATAGGTTTAAGCGCATCTACGTGACTTTATCAAATATTTATTCTCCATAATGGTACCACGCGGAAAACTTGGTATAGGCCTACTTTTATCTTTGCCTCTCTCTGTTAGCTGTTTTGTATCATATATATCGGATGGTTTTGATATTTCTTCTGATCATTAAAACAACAATGGTACCTGTGTGCGTGCAGAAATGCAAAAGCACAAGGTAACTTCCTATTTGTTTTGGAAACAACAAACCCATTTCACGTGTGCGAGAGAAATTGAGCACAGCGAGATCGGGTGTTTACTCACGGTCAGTTCGCAGCAGGAGTCCATGGTAAAAGATTTGGCTATCTCGAAAACACTCGCAAAACCTTACAAATACAAAAGACTGTGCTTCAAAGAAAGTTTAGACACAGATGTTTCAATTTTCTTTTAGCATCGTTCTTCAGCAAAAGAGTCGGTTCATTGTATTCGAAAAAAGGAAGGGAGAAAGGGTGAATTTGTATTTTATGTGGGGGGTAACGTTGTAAGTAGTATAAACAATACATACCGCTTCCGACTCTGTACTGAAGCACTTCCTTTAGCGGTATATCACTAGATCTATCCTGACCCTCATCCCACCTCAAGTTGTAAAGTAGAAAGGGACAGAAGTATTCAACATGACTGCGCACTTGAGTTTCAGTTTACAATACTAAAACCAGTGAGCAAGTAAACAGTCTCGTGTTTTACTTCTTGAAATTATTTTTGAACATTTCTGTGAATTCAACAACAGAACGCAGTAGAAATACGGACTAGTTTTTACTCCAACCATTACTTTTGCTCCAACCCAGGGATGCCACATTTGAAGGGTAAGGGGAAAAAACAAGGAATGTCCATGTGTGTGCTTTATCGGTTACTTTGTCCTATCTGTTGGTGACTCTTGGTACTATTTGACTGTATATGTAAGCATCCGTAGATGTAAAAATATCCACGTATAAAGGGGCAAAAGTTTTGACTAATTCTATTGTTTCTTACGCGCCTTTCAATATTAAGACGCCGTTTTCTCGAAAATACAGTTTTGTGACATTCCCTCTTTTTTCTTCTTACCCTTCATTTATGATTTCGTACTAGATTTAGTGATTTTACTATTGAACTAGTGATCTAGTACGTACTTTGGGTAAATAGGCACATTCTAGTGATTTTTTTGCATTTTTTTTCTGATGCAGACAAATGAGAAGGAAATGGTTCTTAAAATAAAAGGAAGAAGTATATTGCAGTTCAAAACAAATGTAGAAACCTTAAATTATTTTTTCTTTTCCCTCTGACTGAATGAAACCCCTGCTGTGTAACGACCTTAGGTAAACAACGGCTATCTTTGGTCTGCTACCTTCTTTTGTTAGCCGACATGAGATGGGTTACTTTTTTTTCTGGAAGAAAGTGAAGAAATAATTATCCAGTACATTTACGTTTTGTCAGGCACACAGGCGCAGTCTGTACTTGTTTCCTAACGAATTTTAGCAACATAACATAAATGAAACATATGTACCAGAAAATAGAGGCAGTACAAACGGAAATTTTCATCTGTGACACATTTGATGAGAAATATAGTTAGATGTCACGTGCAAGCACTCTAAACATGTCCTATCCTGTAATTCTATTCGTATGTTTATGTAGGTGAGACTGAGAAATCAAGAAACAATAATAACTGGTTTTCTTCCAGGGGAAAAATCTAAATGTGAAGGGGTGTTACACTAGGACTTTAATTGCGTCCTTTGTACAAGATAAACAAGTAATAGCAATTTTTTAATTTATTTTAGTTCTTGGGGAGACGAAGATGGAAGCGAACACTCGTAAGGACCTCTGCAAGGAAACATGAATACTATCCTCCACTGTTTGTTACATTACACAAAATAGTTTATATATATATATATATATATATATATATATATATATATATATATATATATATATATATATATATATATATAGTTTTAGTCAGGGTTTTCATTCTGCAGGAGAGGGGGGATTGTAATACCTGACGAACATTTTCTATTCTCAGAGTGTTGCAATGATAGCATTTCCTCCATTATAACTTGGCCAAGCTATTGCATTATATGTAAGGATTAAGTTAGCCTAAAAAAGCTTAAATTTCTATGGCTGTTTTACTCTGTACCCATGTTTCTCATTTTCGGTCTACGGGACTCTGTGTCCGGAAATTTTCGATGGCTTCCAAGTCGGAAAATAAGTGTATCAAAGGCATATATATTATATCTATGGTTATATGAGGCATGGATCTACAGTTTAAAGTGTGATACCGGTAACAACTTCATGAGCTTCCACCGTAAATCGAACCTGAGTCTCCCGCGATCAAGGCGTATGTGTTAACCATACAGCCACGAGGAAATTCACATAAGCACACACACATATATATTGTTGAGTTGATTTTGACTTTACCGTCTCTTTCAGCAGCGAGGATATATGAAATGTAGACCTACTGATTAACGTGGAATCCGAACTACATGAGCTCGCGCCGGGAATTGAATCCGAGTCTTCCACGGAAAAGACGCATACACTAGTCGCGGAGTTCACACACACACACAGAATCAGAGTTCTCACACACCAAGGGTGAGAGCTGTGCCACTGAGTCACAGCGGCCACGGGGCTAGGTCGAGTCCACTTTACGTTCATAGTTTCTTAGTACATAAATGTTACGATTATGAAATAGATTTTGCTTAATGAGCTGCATAAAAACAAAAGCTTTCGAAATGCATTAAACAATTAGCTCGATTTGAGTGTGAACTTAAAGTTATATCAGAGTGTAAATACGGATACGCACCAAAGCTCGAAAACTTAATACACCATTTCTCCTATATAGTCAGCATGTATCAAGCAATCGTTCAGCTTTCATTTGAGAGGATGGAAATCGAAGGCCCCTGAACAATTATGTTACTAATGTGCGGAATGTATTTATCTTACAGTGAACTGCTTTGATGCCAAGTGGCCTAACTCCAAAATTGAAATTTTCCAGGAGTGAAAGTTGAAGTTCAATATCTCATGTACAATCCATATTTCTTTTATGTTGGGAACCAAAACCATAACTAGTGTATGTAGTTCATTGTTTTATAACTTAGTGTTTACAAAAATCCTTTAAAAAATACCTATTCATAGAAGTGGATGGTAGTTATCTGTACTAGTTCTTGGCATCCAAGCAGTCCATTTATTGTAATACTAGCTTAATATACCCATTCTTCGCATGGGGGCTGTATTTGGAAGTCAACACCTGTGGAAGTATCACCATTCATTTCAGTGACCGCGAAAACTATGGATTTGACACTAGTATCAATTAATATGGGCTATTTATACATGTCTCGGTATTCCTCACCCGCTGACACCCGGCCCGCATACAGTAGTAGCTGAATTTGCAAATCATCGCTGATGGAAGTGTCACCATTGATCTCAGCGACCGTGAAAACTAAACGCCCCCCTGAGACCCCCTGGTTCCAATTTTGACAAAAACGCTTCGCCTTAGACTGGGACCTGGACCAAGGTATCCGTGACCAAAATTTGGTAACTCTCGGTCAACTTGTCTGGTCCCCAGGTCGGTCCCAGTAAACGTCCCCCCCGAGACCCCCCTGGTTCGAAATTTAAAAAAAACGCTTCGTCTTGATCTGGGGCCTGGACTAAGGTACCCGTGACCAAATTTTGGGAACTCTCGGTCCACTCGTCTGGTTCCCAGGTCGCACAGACAGACAGACAAACACACAAACAAACTCTTTATTTTATTTATATTAGATAAGATATACTATGTAAAATAGTCTCGTATCGTAATATGTGATGTACAACAAATGTTACATTATATATTATCAGTAGCTCGTGATATGCTGTAACATATTAAAGCCTCAGAATAGTTGGGCAAGCGAATAATCCAGAAGTTACGTAACCCTATTGCGTTCATGGGAACGAAAACACAATAATTATAACTATGCTAAATTACTATAGACTACCAACTGCTCATTCAGAGAATTTATGAAGTTCACTCTATCGCAATAGTTTTATACAAACTAGATTTAGACTACGGATAATAGTTTTATACAAACTAGATAATCAATTATTATTATTATTATCATTATATTTGCAGTACAACCAAATACAACGACATTAACTATTAGTTCTAATTAACTGAATTGAGCTGAAAATTAAATCTTGATCTTTAAAGATTAACTATTAATTTTATGCGATCTGTACCTTTCTAAAGGAATAGAAGCTGGAATTGGTTTCAAGGCTGTTTCTGAGTGAATACTTTCTTCAAAATAATATTAAAAATTATAGAAAGATTTTCGAGACATTCGAGTCGAGTCGAGATTTTTAAGAGCCGTCTCGACTCGAAAATTCGAGTCGAGAAATACGTTTGTCTCGACTCGTCTCGAATTTTACAAAGTGTGTCTCGACTCGAATCTCGACTCGAATTCGAGTCGAGTCGAGTCGAGATTCGAGACATGTCTCGACTCGAGCGCATCCCTAGTAATCTAGCTGCAACCACACGTTGTGAAGCATATCCGGTGTGATGGAGTTGACAGCATCACTGATGCGCGTTCTTGGAGATCGTTCAGAGTTGCGGATAGAGGTGCATACACTTACTGTTGTTTGTAGCATCTGCAACTCTCTGCTTGCTTTACGTGTAGACTTCTGTGGGCTGTGTACGAAGGCTGCTCTTACGCGCTCCACAGTTTTCTCGGAGACTGGACGTCGTCGCCCTGAATGTTCTTTTCTTTGATCACAAATGCATCCCGTCTCAATAAACGTTCTACGCCACTTCACAATGGATTTGTGTGTGGGTGGATCAGCATTAGTAGTAGAAAATGGATCGATCTGGCTCAGTTTTAGCCAACTCACAAGCCCCTGGGAAAATGACCACCATGCACCGTGAGCCCACGGTCTTTTACGACCTCCATTTTAGGGGTGAATTTGTTCCCTTTTATGACCACTTTTTAGGGGGTGTATTCGTTCTCTTTTACGACCTCCATTTTAGGGGGGTGAACTCGTTCCCTTTTATGAGCATATTTTTCAACCCCTATGAACAAACAGCAGAACATCAGACTACGTAACATAACGAACATACAAAAGAGCAAATTGAACTCGTTCTCTTTTATGAGCACATTTTAAGGGGTGACCTCGTTCTCTTTTACGACCTCCATTTTAGAGGGTGTACTCGTTCCCTTTTATGAGCACTTTTTCAACCCTTATTTTAACATAGGAGATAACACATAAGATTACGAACACATAGAAGAGAAGATAACACATAACACTACGTAACACACAGCAGAACAGATAACAGATAAGAATATGAAACATAGAAGGGGTGTATTCGTTCTCTTTTATGAGCATATTTTTCAACCCCTATTTTAACATAGGAGATAACACATAAGATTACGAACACATAGAAGAACAGATAACACATAACACTACGTAACACACAGCAGAGCAGATAACACATAAGACTCGTTCCCTTTTACGACCTCCATTTTAGGGGGTGAACTCATTCCCTTTTATGAACACTTTATCAACCCTTATTTTAATATAGCAGAAATTACGAACACATAGAAGAGAAGATAACACTACGTAACACACAGCAGAACAGATAACAGATAAGAATATGAAACATAGAAGGGGTGTATTCGTTCTCTTTTCCAACCCCTATTTTAACATAGCAGATAGCACAGCTAATAAAAGAGCATGGCTTATTTTACCGTGAGCTCACGGTCTTTTACGACCTCCATTTTAGGGGTGTATTCGTTCTCTTTTACGACCTCCATTTTAGGGGGTGAACTCGTTCCCTTTTATGAGCATATTTTCCAACCCCTATGAACAAACAGCAGAACATCAGACTACGTAACATAACGAACATACAGAAGAGCAAATTGAACTCGTTCTCTTTTATGAGCACATTTTAAGGGGTGACCTCGTTCCCTTTTCCAACCCCTATTTTAACATAGCAGAAATATAGCGAAGATTAAACATAGTCCATTTTAAGGGGTGAACTCGTTCCCTTTTATGAGCACTTTTTCAACATAGCAGACAATGAACATAGCAAAGGGGTACGAACACATAACAAGGTGGACTCGTTTTCCAACCCTTATTTTAACATAGCATAGAATACAATGAGACTATGAACATACAGCAGAACAGATAATACATAACATAGCTAATAAAAGAACATGGCGTATTTTCCAACCCCTATTTTAACATAGCAGATAATAAACACAACATCCTCCATTTTAAAGGGTGTATTCATCCTCTTTTATGAGCATATTTTCCAACCCTTATTTTAACATACAACATCCTCCATTTTAAAGGGTGTATTCATTCTCTTTTATGAGCATATTTTCCAACCCTTATTTTAACATAGCAGATAATAAACACAACATCCTCCATTTTAGGGGTGTATTCATTCTCTTTTATGATCCCATTTTTAGGGGTGAACTCGTTCCCTTTTATGAGCACTGTTTAAGGGTGAACTCGTTTTCCAACCCTTATTTTAACATAGCAGAGAATAGGGGTGTATTCGTTTTGGATTCCACCCTTATTTGAACATAGCAGAGAATAGAAGTGTACTCGTTTCCAACCCAACATTATTTTCTTTTACGGGGGTAGCAACACCCCCAACCCTCCTCCTTTCTCATCCAGGGCTTGGGACCGGCAATGGCGGAGTTTAAAAAAATAACATCATCATACTCTCATAAATGAATAAAGCATAATATCATTAGCATCAATAGTAGTGAGTGAGAATTTGTTTAAAAAATCCTGCATCGAATAACCAGATGCACGACATGCTAAATATAGGAAACAGTAATGTCCACAAAATTGAGATAAATCACCTTGAATACGTCTATTATTCCATGTATAATACAGACAGTTTCGTTTTAAAAACCTTATATGATGTTGTATATAGGGAGGTATACCATAGCTATCGAAATACTCTCCCACACACATATTAGATATATAAACAGCAACCCAATGTTCACCAGGCTTATCACTAGAATCAGTGTTTATAATTATGGCGGCTGGAAATGTATGAATAAACAAAGGTAACTCATCAGCAGCATATACACCAATAAAATGATCTTTAGGCAAATTTTGTTGTAATGCTTCATAAAGCTCAATTGTATTTAACATTTTCTTTAATTAATATATATTTTTCTCTGGAAATCAATTTCTAATTCTGAAGAGAATTCACCATAAATAATTGTTGTTACAGGAGATGGCAGTGCTTCTTTAAAATGAACCTCTAAACGTACACTTCCTTGCCGTTGCGGACTAGTATGAAATGCACCACTAGCACTAGAATCGGGAGTTAAATCAAACACCAGTAGAGTATAACCATTAGGATATTCAGCGAGTGAAATATTATTACCTTGATTAGAATAATAAATACCTGAACCTGTAAATAACGTAGAATATGCTTGTACATATAGCTTATTATCAAAATCTGGCTGTAAAGGTTTGAAGGGTATTGGATTTCCATCAACATACAATGTAAAAAATGACATACTAAAATGTTGAAAATTGAATGGATTTGTTTGATAATTACCATTAAAAGCAGTATTAGTAACAAAACCAATAATAATACGTTTAGGCACTAGGCCTGAAAATAGATCTGGAAGTGTACTATCCATAATTCCTTGTGGCAGAGTTTCAGTCTTCACTTGCACTTTTGTTATAGGATATTTTACTCTAAATTTAGGATTTTGTAATACTTTATTTTGTGCTATTTTAACTGCTGGTGATACATCAACCTTTTTCACAAGCAATGTTGCATCTGTAATTACAACTTTTCCATCAGCATCTGCGTCGCCCATTAGACAAAATGTAGGTTTAGCTGGAATTAGTTTAATACGCAATTGTACACCATTCAGTAAAAATTTCTCCTGATTAAATATATCAGCATGAATATAGCCCAATAGTTCAAATGACTGACTTAAAGCAGTGAGAAGAAAACGTTGTTTAAATCCTACATTAGCATCGGCCACACTGTCCATATGCCCTGCAGTATCTTTAAACCACATTGATGTTTGAAGATGCGTTGATTTAGCTTCAGCATTATAATTTAGTAGTTTTTCAATATACGATCGATATGGATATGTATGTGAAGAGTAGGAAATAAGTTGATTATTTAAATATAATTGCAATTCACTGAACATTGCATTGAGAAAATCATTTACAGGGCCGATTTTCTTATCGGCAGAAGTTAAATTAGAACCATCTGATTTAGTAATTTTACCTTTAACATATAACATTGTGTGCGGTAAGTCAATATAGTCATCCCCATGACCGGGGACTACAAATTCTATTGGTGCATTATCAGCTATTGAAGCCACAGGTTTATATGGAACTATTTTATTACCTATAATACCGGTTTGAGTGGGTAAACCAGCAAATAAATCTAATTCTGATTTCATACACTCACACTGCATTTTTGTCTTTTTTCTTACTATTATATTCACACATGGTAAAATTTACAATACCATATTACGTCTACGAAATGTAATTTTACACATACACTGCCATATTGGAAAGGAAGTGGATTACCTGTACTATCTCTTAAATCAATAATAATTTGATCAAATTGTTTACGTTGCACAGTGACATAATGAGGATTATCAAAAATATGTACATTATTAACACCATGCTCTGTAATATTTGTATTTATAATACGTAACAATGGAGCTACGGTGTCACCCACCATTTGTGGTTCTACAATATCACTGTAAATATACATAAGTGTAGGTAGCGCTTTTTGTAAATCAGGTGGATAACGAGCATGATGAACAAGTGCAATATCTTCCTGCTGTATATGATCAAAACCTAGTATTCGGGCTAGTTCAGGAGATAGGCGTACTTCTATATGCTTCTCTTGATCTTTTATTACTCTATTAACCTCAATTCGTTTCACTGATGCTTTGACTTTTAATTGTAAATTTAATATATCACTTTTATGATTAATTTGAGATAGAATATCATCAACATGATAATAGTGGCCTGGTAAGATTTGAGTTATGTTCCAGTTTTTTGTATTCATGAGACGATAATAAATATTATTTGTATATTTGGAAACATTCTGAAATGAACTTGTATAATGCACTTCAACAACAGCTGTTTCCCACACTCCTTTCTCCAGTACAATAGGTTGATATAATTTAGTAGTATAACAAGCAAGAGTATTTTGAGGAAAATATTTCATAGAACTATTGCTAGGAAGTGTGAGATAAAAACTATCACTTTGCTCCATAATTAATCAATCAAAAATATCTTTGGATCTTTTTATCCGTTTCACACCAGCACCACTAAAATGAACTTTCTTTCTTTTTCTTCTTCCAGATCCTTCCAACACCTGATTTAATTTATTTTGAGCTTTATTTTTTAAATTTGTTTTAGCTTCTTACCATCGATCATGCAAAGACTCTTCAATAGGTCTATTATTATCTAGTACATCTCCTGCTACATTAATTCCTGTACGTATCAATTCTTTACCGACAGTTTTTGCACCTTGTTTTAATAAAGGAAATACAGTACGAAATAAACCTCCTAGAAAACTACCAATGCCATAACCTTCTTGATATGGTGTACCTCTATACACGTTATAATTACCTCCTGCTTGATATATGTAATAATTGAGGTAGGGCTCATTCATCTTTCTTTCTTTCTATATACTTAAAAATAACAATAGATTACAATAGAATATTATTATTATTATTGCTTATAAGTACACCATTTGCGTTTACGGGGTGGAGGACCATCTTCTTCTTCGTCTTCTTCGTCTTCTGTTAGTTTTCTAATATAATCTATTCGTTGAGGATTACCAATGTACTCTAAAGGTATATTGGCTTTTGCTAATAATGTAGCAAAAGGTTTCCAGCCGGCAACTGAAATATTTTTCTTACGACATCTAACAAAATCGGATATCAAATCCACTATATTTGCACCTGGAATTAATTTATTATTAATATTCACATTTCCATTATCGTCCCATTGAATATTTGGATTTTGTTTCAATTTACGTAATAAAGGTATTGCTTTACGTTTACAAATTTCAGGGAGAGTAGATATTATTTCATCATCATCCTCCTCCTCCTCCTCGTCCTCTTGTTCTTCTTCCTCCTTAGTAGTGGTAGTAGTTGCTGTTGTTGTAACTGCTGCCGGTTTTTGAATTATATTTAAATATTTTTGTAAGACTTCTCTATATTTTGTCCATTTTTCTTCTACATTTAAACTTTTATTATTTAAAATTTCTTTCATTTCATCATCAAGATTAGATATCGTTTGATAATGATGTAATTTTTCTGGTGCGATTAAAATAAGTTTTTGTGCGTTTTGCATAATTATTTAATTAAACTAGATAGTATACCTCCAATAATAGGTGCAAGCAAAGCAGTAAGAAAACCACCTTTTTGTATAATTATTCGTTTTTTCTTTTGTTTTAATGACGGACCTTTTTTCACCAAATATCTCAGTTCCTTTTTATATTTTTTTTAGCTTATTTATCTCTGTTTTATTTAATGGAACATTTCCCTGTAATACGTTATAGGAACATTCACAAATAGAGCGAATTAAATCAGGATCTGCATTTTGTAAAATTGCCTTACGTGCTTTCGGTTTTGACTTTGCTAAAAGTTTTAACATGTGTGCATTTTCCTTACTAATCATTTTTTACGGCTATTAAAGCATAAATAGTTGTTAGAATATAAACCATATTACAATTATTATTTTTTTACAGGTACATAAACATAATTAAAAGAATCTGTTGGAAAGATATTTGTTCGAACTCGCTGCTCATCAGGAGTATTTTGTTTTAAATCAAAGAGTAAATAACCATGTGCAATTCGAGTTGCATCTTGATATGCTTCTTGAATAAATTTTGTATTACCTGGATACAATTGTCGTGCGAGATAATTAATTTGAGCTTGGTCTCTAGGATTTTTAAAACAAACAATATAATGACAATTTAACGAAATATCCCGCATTCCTTTTTGTTGATGAAAAATATTCTGTGTGATAAATATTACACTTATATTTCTATGATGGCTACCCTTAGTAAATATATCTACAATCCGATGGTCACACTCACGCATTAAATCATCTATAATGACAAGATGTGGACCCTCATGTGCTTGAAATTCATTATTTTGAGGTAAACCTCCTTTAAACGTACAGTTTGAAAGAGTATCATACAACGGTTGCCATTCACCATAACACCATACAATATTTTTAAATAACTTACTATAATGATCAAGAAATGTTTTAACAAAATATGATTTTCCACAACCTGTAGGACCTGCTACCATACATGTAAAAGGAATTTTCCATTCCATCTCTATTACAGATATATTGCATTTATTTTAAATAGCGTTTTTAAATATTTTGCTTTCTTTTCTCCTTTGCATAAAAAAACAGCGTTTGTGGAAGAACAAATTTGATTTAATATACTTTTTACTTGTGATACTGATAGACCTCGTGATGATGATGACAATTTAACTAAGCAACGAAAATTTACAGTGTTGCTAGAATTTAAAATATTTGTGATGACATGCTTCACCTATAAATTCTTGACTTCTCTTTTTTTTACAATATAGTATGCTTTAAATCAATCCAAGAATTTTCACTTTTTGGCAGACCTAACCATTTCACATAGGCCTTATTCTTTTTCTTTCGCAACACTTTTTCAATTAAATATGTTTTTGGAAATTTCGTTAATTGTAATTCGTGTCCGTAAAATCTTCCTTCAATAGGTTTATTATTTGAGTCTACTAAGTGATATGTCGGAGGATTAGTGAAGAAAACTTTAGCAATTCGAAAAATTTCTGTACTCCAATTGCGTGTAAAACCTCTATCAAAACCAGGACGCTTAAGTTTACTAATTCTTACATATTCACCTATCTTAAATTTACTTTTTCTTTTTATCACAGAAAACTTTTTGCAATAGATGTTTGTCAATAGATGTTTTTCATTTTCTTTTTTAATAGCGTCGATAGGTTTCATTTTAATAGTGGAATGAATAGTATTATTATATTTATGTAGTAATTCCGGCAGAATGCCAATCCATTTATAATTTCCCTGCAGTGTAAATTGTCTCCACATTAAGTTACGTAACGATCTATTAAATCTTTCAATAATACTTGCTTTCACATCACTGTACGTGGAATAATGTTTAATGTTATTTTGGTTCATCGCCTTCTGAAACTCTGAGTTATAAAATTCTCGACCCCTGTCAGTTTGTAAAAATTTAGGGCTTTTGTTTGCTTTTCTCAGTACTGTTATAAATGCTTGTGTAATTTCTTTCCCAGTTTTATTTTTCACAGGAATAGCCCAAGCATATTTCGAGAATGTATCTATCACAGTTAATAAATATTTGAAATTTCGATTAATTTTTGCTAGACCTTTCAATTTTCCACTATTCATTTCAACTAAATCAGCTTGCCATAAATCATGAATCCCTTTCGTTATAACGGGTATTCGAGGATAGTTTCGTCTTGCACTTTTATGTAATTCTGCAACTATTTGTTCTCGAACTGATTGTGACTTTTTTTAAATACTAATATATCCAAAAAAAATTATATCGTATTTATAATATACAAATCGTACATTTTACATCTTTATTATTATTATACCCCCAAGGAACAGTGTGTATATTACAATTTAAAATTTTTCTTTTGTCATCATACGGATCTAATGCTAATTTTCTTACCTGATTTGTTGTTAAATTATGGTATTTACTTTTAATTTCAAATTGTGTTTTATAGATCGTTTCGTTTTTAAATATACATGATTTATAATCGTCAAACGTAATTTGTTCTTTAACTATATTTTTCTTGATCCCTTTACGTTTTTCAATTCTTTATTTTCACCAGTTTTTATTGCATAATTTTTTGCTCGTAACCCAACATATTCAATCATAGGAACTCCACCTAATTCGTCTTTCATTTTACCCAAAACGTGTTTATTTTGTATGCTATATAAAGAATTATTTTCAGGATAATTTGAGGTGTCAAAATACTCATTCATATCTTTTATATCGTTATAAATATTGTTAGTTTTAATTTGGTAAATGAAAGAGTCAGTATCCATATATGCAATTCTAATTTTATCTCCATATCGCGGTTTCATTATATTATAATGGAATTCAGTGGCGGATCCAGGAAATATTTTTTGGGGGGGCTTGGATAAGCATATTTCACCATGAGTTAGTTCGATTGAAGAAAAACCTTCCTAAATTATTTATACATGGTGCTAAACACGCTATATTAAGGAACCATAATTATAAGGAACTACAAACATGGTGTACAACCTCATTGTAACAAATATACAAAATAGAATGAAGAAGTAACAACATTTATGCCTAATGCAATACTGTTTAATTTGATCTTACCTGGTTTACTGGAATAACAATTGCATTCGTCGAGGATGCAATTGAGAAAAATGATCTATAACTTCTTCAACACTAATGGAAACATTTTCTCTATGAATGTTCATTAGAGCAAGTCCATTTAGTCTATCTTCACTCATTGTTGTCCGCAGATATGACTTAACCAATTTCAAAGTGGAGAAACTCCTTTCAGCAGAACATGTTGTAACAGGTAGAACACATAGCAAGTGAAGAAGTTTCTTTATATTGGGATAGAACACTGTAAGTGGGTCACTGTATGCTTCTATTGCACTGTTAGGTGGATTGCTTTTATTTTTCCAATGCTCACGCCAAAGAGCCACTTCACTTTTTAGTGCAACTTCACAATCATCAAAATCTTCCAGGTATTTGCGAGCAGATTCAACCACATCATTTTCTTTAACTTCTTTCACAAAGGCTGGTAACAGTTTAAAAAGGGGGAGAATATCAGATTGAACTGATGAGAATCTGGAAGACAATTCATTTATAAGGTGGTCCAAAAATGGAAGGTAAACATTCCTTCTGTAGAACTCTTGAGGATTTGATGCTTCTACACTAGATCTGTGTATCTGTCTTTTAACTGTACGAGGACATGCTATTACAACACCATTTTGCTTTGCTATTTTTTCTGCTTTTTTAAAAATAGTATCATAATGTTCATTGTCATTACGGTACTCTTTAAGCAGATGGAAAATATTATCTATCATTGTATAACACTGGTGAAGCTCCACAGAGGGATTCTGAAGTTGGCGAGAAAGTGAGAGAGTAAGACCAAGCACTGTGCCTACAATGTTAAGTGCAACAATAAAATCAAATCTCATAGTAGACGACAGGAGTCCAGCGGATTTTATCGATGGCACTTTTTCATCTACACAATTTAAAAATGCAACAACAGAATCAAACACATGAAGAAAAAATATAATGCTATCATGGCGTTCAACAAAACGAGTTTCACATAAAGTTTTAAGTTTGTGCCTCTTTTCTTCAGGATGTTGACTGATGATTGAATTTGCCATCGTTTCTATTCGTTGGGCTGAGTCCCGCACAAAGTTTACTACTTCTGTCACTGTACCTATCATATTTCTAATACTTGGTTCAGAACAAGCGTGTGTTAAAGATAAATTTAACTGGTGAGAAGCACAATGCATATATATTGCCAACGGATTAAGTTCCCGGATCCTATTCTGTACCCCTTTTACCTTTCCTGCCATGTTGGCTCCACCATCATATGACTGCCCTCGTAAGTGACACAGATCTAAACCTAGTTCTGAAAATTTATTCAAAATACTTTTTGCAAGACCTTCACCTGTGATATCATTAACTTGAACAAAACCTAAGAACATTTCTTTCACTTTACATAAGTCAGTGTCAAGATAACGAATGCACACAGACAATTGTTCAGCAGAACTGGCATCTGTTGTCTCATCGGCAATCACAGAATACAGTTTCGACTTTTGTATTTCATTTGCGATTTTTTTTGCAATGATATTACCACAACACTGGATTAATTCATTTTGGATAGTCTTACTAATAAATGTGGCATTTTTGGGCGCTGTTTTCAAGTGATTTTCAAGTTCTATGTCCCCCGCATCAACACGAAATCTTAGCAGTGACCTGAATTTACCTTCATTTGTTTTGGTATCTTTGTCAAGTACAATTATTCCGTCATCACGATGACCACGAAGAGGAATATTTTCCTGACCACAGAACATTATGGTTTTGACAATGGGAATCAGTCGCTTTCTGTTTTCAGTTATTCTTTTTTTGGCTTCAGCATTGAGCAATACATCAATTGAAAGTTCAGGGTTTTCAAAAGTTCTTACAAAATTGACACTTTTTTCAATAGCACTTTTGTGATAAGCATTGCCTGCATGTTCCCGAAACACTTCCAGCGCATGCTTATATTTTTTCAACGGCGTTTTCACTAAATTCCCGAGAGGAGTTTTTCGTTTTTCTCCTGCTTCGTCCGGTCCAAACAATACACACACCTTACAGTAAGCACCTTCATTCTTTCTACTATATGACAACCAAGGGAAATCGGTTAACCACTTTATATTGAATTTACGATTCTGACCGGACTCAACGACAAGTGGAAATTGATAGTTTGAATTTGGTGTCCATGTTTTTGTGAAAATGTGGTATTTTTCTTCATTTGTAATTACACATTGTCCTACAAAACTCCCAATGTCGTCCATTGCAGAACCGTGTTTTAAGTCAGAGCTGCTTATCTTACCTTGCACTGCAGCTGTGAGTCCAGTTGGAATAGTTTCACAAGAAGCACTGGAAGAATCATTACCTAAACGTTCTTCTTCACCACTTGCTTTTTTCTTTTTTTCGGTCTTGATTAAAAACGATTTTAAGTCAATTTGTTTACGCTTCGACATCTTAAAGAACAGAAAGCTCAAACAAAAACATATAATTCTTTCGAATGGCGGGAATGTAACTCTTGTCTTGTCTTGTCTTAAGACTATTATCAGTCAAATAGGTAGGTGTACCAGCTCACTAGGCATATGTGCTACAAATGCTAAATGGTCAAATTTGTACCTCAAACAGAGGATTTATGATTCAAAAGCAAAATAGAATAAAATACAGGACACAATCGGGAAGAAATGACACAAGTCAGGAAAATAGTCAAAGTTAGGGAAAGGTCAAAATCGGGAAAGAAGTTCAGAAGGGGAAAGAGGGCGAAAAGCCAAGATGAACAGGACAAAAAATTAAGGGTAAGTGGGAGGTATAAAATGAAAAAGAAAGCGTGTAAAAAAGAAGGGAATGTGTGTACGTGTAAATGTAACAGAAAGTGTAAGTGTAGTGTAAGTGTATAGCAAGGCCCACTTAACCTTCTTCCTCACGGAGCACTACCAGACACGAGACACCCACTATAACAGCCACTGCCGAACTCCGATGTAACTCTGCGTGCTACGGACGATAAGCGTAATTGTTTTCTTCCTTCTTTACGGAGGCTGGCTGTACTCAGTTACGTAGCAAGTAGACACCGTAGGGCCTTATGCAGAATCGTTTTAAAGTTGATTAGCGTGATACTAAAAGTCTGACTACTGCAAGAAACATATGTTAATCGAACTCTTTAGTATGGCACTAATCATGCGTCAGAACAACTCTACATAGGACCCCGTAGCCTTGTCTAAAGTAGCCCTTGAAAATATAATGGATCTTACTGCGTGTTAAAATAATGAAATATATTTGGAAAAATAATTATTCTCGAATGGAATATATGTACGTAAGTTTACATTGTTAGCCGTTTGTACTTTCATTGCTTATTTTGAATTTTTGAAACATGATTTTGGGGGGGGCTTCAGCCCGTTAGCCCCCCCCCTAAATCCGCTACTGATGGAATTCATACATTGCTAATTTTGATAATTCTAAAACTGTCGCTCCTACGTAAATTGGTTTATTAAGGGTTACCGATTTTTTTACTATATGAAACAATGCCAAATTATCAGCCAATTTTACCCAATTTTCAAACTGATTTTGCGCTACTAATTTTTTACACTTTTTTTCATTGTTAATTAATTTTATATCAATTCGTTTTCGTACATTCTCCATTGTCTTTCCGTATAAAGAATTATTTAATAACTTATAGAAATCTTTTTCAAATTCAATTGTAGCATTTGCACGGCGTTGAGTATTTTCCTGAATATAAGATGCAAGCCATTTAGATTGACGAAACCATAATATTTTATGTACTTTTACCAATATTAAACCTTGTTTTAGATAAAATTGTAATACTCTATAATGCAAGATATAATTCGATTTCGATTTAAGTGTCAATAGTAATTTTGAATATTTACCATTCGGTGGAACTTCATTAGTTGGAGCACACGGAAAATCAGAATGGTATTCGTGTAAATAATTTGGATACTCTAAATCCACTTCTAGAAAAAATCCCCATTCACTATCCGTGGGCCAATTGATAATTTTATGTTTGTCTTGCCAATTGTCAATTTTATCCTCCCACCGAAAACCACCATATGGTAAATAGTCAATCATTGATAGTCCGTACAGATTGTTCATGTCAATATACAGTAAATAAGATTTTTCTTTTTCCGCATCAAAATCATGTACGTAAGGATTATTAGCTTTGGCATATCTTAACACAGCTTGAGTAATACCTCCGCGAATCGATTTTTCTACAAACATATACATATTGATATCTGATAAAAGTTCAAGTTCAATTTTTGTTCTATATAACATGGCTTGCCATGCCAACCCAGGTGCAGTAAAACAATTAATCGGATCAATACAAAAAGCATTTAAACATGTCTTTCTAAAATTCTCCAACACATCTGCTGTGAGAAGTACATCACATTTTAAATATAGATCGTGGTAGTCCCCTAAATTTTCACATTTAAACACACGCCAAATCAGTTTTGCATATTGATAATCAGTCTCGGAAATTTGTGTTCCATTCAATTTGCTACTAAACGCCTCTCTTCCAGGAAATTCAGTTTCTTTAAATGTATCTAAATTTGTTATGTATTCATAAAAATAAATTCCCTTACGGAGAATTAAAGGAAACTTTTCATCAGAAAAATATTGCTTTGTATAGACAAATTGCTCAGGTTTTAATTTTGACACCAAATTTTCGAGACTATACGGTAGGAATTTAAATAAGTCTACAAAACGTAACTCGATAGGTCTACCATTAAAATTAAAGTGTTTAGAGAATGTTATGTATTTCTCAGTGCTTTCAGCAATTACAAAAATATTTCCAGGGGTGCAACCTAATTCTTTCACAAATAAATGTGCATCATACCCAGACAAATTATGGAAGAAGACAGGGATAAAATTACTTTGACGCTTAATTTGTAAATTACACTTGTTGCATACCGTGGCAATAAATTGACCAGTTAAATGGTTATGATGTTTAACTTTTCTATTGTCACTCGTATATTTACTATCGCAAACCGAGCATTCAGTGGATAGGTTAAACTCCTGTAACTGAGAACTATTTAATGGTATTAATGGTTTTTCTTGATCTAATATGTTTATGATTTTTCTTAATTCATTCTCCATAGCAGACATAAACTTCATCGATACATTTTCTCCCCGATAAATAACTAAATCTGATTTCATATAGTTGTTACTCCAACATACAATATAACCAAAACTGCATGGTATATGTTGGTGAATTTGTATTGTATGAGATCCACTTTGTTTATTTATAGGTTTTAATAAACTTTCCATATCTGCAATTATTATCACATCATTCTGTAATAATTTCAATTGTCGAAATTTTAAAACTTCTCCTTGTTTCGGCATGTTAATTTTGGTTGGAGTGTGTTCTTTACATAATTTGTCATGTTCATCTAATTTTGATTTGTTATAAAAAGATATTAAACATCGTCTACAAATAAATGTTTGATGACTACCTAACTGATGTCTGACTAAACCATTTAAATTTGTAATTAAACAATAATGAGAGTTTAAATATAATAAATCAATATGTTTACCTACAGCTGTATTTTCGCTTATACGTAACGGGAAAATAGTTTCATGATCATAGTTAATGCCATATATATTAATGGAAATTTGTTCCTTAGGAAATACGGAATTATACATATGTTCAAATTTGCTTATGTGTTCTACTTCGACGGGAAACTGTATATTGTTTTTTTCAAATAATGGTAATAAAGTATTACTATATTGTATGTAATTATTCACACGATATGGATTATCTTTTGCGGGATGCAACGCAGCTAGAATACTATACATAAAACTTCTATTATCGTTATTTTGAATATTTAAAACACATTTTGTGGATAAAATCCATTGAGGCAATTTTACATAAGTTTTCTCTTTATGACTCTTCAATAACGCATTGATATTTTTTATAAGACAATAATGACTGTTGCAATTTTCTTCACAATACAGTAAATCAATATGTTTACCTACAGCTGTGTTTTCGCTTATATGTAACGGGAAAATAGTTTCATGATCATAGTTAATGCCATATATATTAATGGAAATTTGTTCCTTAGGAAATACGGAATTATACATATGTTCAAATTTGCATATGTGTGCTATTTCGACTGGAAATTGTATATTGGTTTTTTCAAATAATGGTAATAAAGTATTACTATATTGTATGTAATTATTCACACGATTTGGATGTTCTTCTACTGGATGCAACGCAGCTAGAATGCAGTACATAAAACATCTATTATCATTATTTTGAATATTTAAAACACATTTCTTTTTGGATAAAATCCATTGAGGTAATTTTATAAAAGAAGAAGCGGAAAGCGGATCATATTTACTGATTTTAATTTCTAAGTGATGGTTTGGTTCAGAACATAAAGACCACCCTGATTTCTTAATTGCCCTATTTTCTTGTTCAACTAAAATTTTATTAAATAGTTTTTCAATTATAGAATTCAAATCTGTACTCGGCAAAATAATTTCGTTACCACTATTTACAAAGAATCTACATGTTTCTAAATCTACTGGTTTTACAAAAGTTGTACCCAAAGAAAAATTTACTTTAAACGATGTCTTAGTTTGTTCTTGTTGTAATATATCTAAACAGTCTTTTCTTTTATTCTTTAAAAAACATCCACTATCCTCATTTAATTCAGTATCACATTTTAAAATAATTTTTTTTAAATTATTATTAAATAGAGTATCAGAATTAATAGTATTTGATTTAACCTTTTTTGTTGCCATTTTTTTTAAACTAACTCCTCAAAGTTACTATAATAATTTTGAACTGAGTTTTTATAATATAATATTAATAGTATTATTATAAAATGTCTTACTTACAAAAGAAAACAAAACCACACTATTAATAAACCACACTAATAATATAAACGCACACACACAAAAAATATCTGAACTTTACGCTTCACACGGTAAACATGAAGTGATTACAAAAAAACATGTCGGTCAGTCTTTTATACCTGTCTGACAGTATTACGTCATGTTGCGCAATAGTATGAGTCATCCTCGGGAATTCCCCTCTTTTTTTTTATACCTTTGTGATTGATTACATTACGTTCAGGGATTCCTATCGTTGAATGACAAGTTATTGTCTGTTAAAGAGAAAACTAGGTCAATGTTTTTTTCAAATCCGGATAAATGACGTAATGAGAATTATCTACATATGGCGGAAGTTATTATGTAACTGATAACAAAACACGGAAGTTTCGCATTCTTTAAATAATCATCTCTGCTATGTTCAAATATAGGTTGAAACAAGTTCACTCCTTAAAAGAATCTTTGCTATAGGGTTCGAATGTATTATCTGTTATGTTCAAATAAGGGTTGAAAAAATGAGAACGAGTACACCCTCCCTCCGTAGCTATGTATTGTCTGTTGTGCTGTGTGTTCACCTCTGCTATGTTTCGTAGTCTCTGTCATGTTGAAATAGGGGTTGGAAACGAGTTCACCCTAAAAATGGACTATGCTCAAAGAAGGGTGGAAAAATAGGCCCACTGCTATGTTACATTAAAACGAGTACACCCCTAAAATATGCTCGTAAGAGGTAACGAAGTTCAAATAAGGGTGGAATCCAAAACGAATACACCCCCATTCTCTGCTATGTTCATTATGGTCAAATACGGGTGGAATACACCCCCGTAGTCTTATGTAACTTCTTCTATGTTTTATGTATTCACTGCTATGTTCCATTAGAGGTTGAATATTATCTATTCTCTGCTGTCTTCAATTAAGGTTGAAAAATAAGTCATACTCTTTTACTAGTTCTGCTATGTTCAATTAGGGGTGGAGAAAATGAATACACCCCCTGTGCTATGTCCGCCATGTTTCGTAGTCTCTGTCATGTTGAAATAGGGGTTGGAAAATATGCTCATAAAAGAGAATGAATACACCCTTGTGTGTTACGTATTCTTATGTATTATCTGTTCTGCTGTGTGTTACGTAGTGTCAGTGTTATCTTCTCTTCGCTGTGTTCGTAATTAAAATAGGGGTTGAAAAATATGCTCATAAAAGGGAACGAGTACACCCCTTAAAATGTGCTCATAAAAGAGAATGAGTTCAATTTGCTCTTCTGTATGTTCGTTATGTTACGTAGTCTGATGTTCTGCTGTTTGTTCATAGGGGTTGGAAAATATGCTCATAAAAGGGAACGAGTTCACCCCCTAAAATGGAGGTCGTAAAAGAGAACGAATACACCCCTAAAATGGAGGTCGTAAAAGACCGTGGGCTCACGGTAAAATAAGCCATGCTCTTTTATTAGCTGTGCTATCTGCTATGTTAAAATAGGGGTTGGAAAAGAGAACGAATACACCCCTTCTATGTTTCATATTCTTATCTGTTATCTGTTCTGCTGTGTGTTACGTAGTGTTATCTTCTCTTCTATGTGTTCGTAATTTCTGCTATATTAAAATAAGGGTTGATAAAGTGTTCATAAAAGGGAATGAGTTCACCCCCCTAAAACGGAGGTCGTAAAAGAGAACGAATACACCCCCCTAAAAAGTGGTCATAAAAGGGAACAAATTCACCCCTAAAATGGAGGTCGTAAAAGACCGTGGGCTCACGGTGCATGGTGGTCATTTTCCCAGGGGCTTGTGAGTTGGCTAAAACTGAGCCAGATCGATCCATTTTCTACTACTAGCATTAAATTGTCGTTTGAAATCACGCTACATTCTCACAAAACTGATTGTTTTTGCAAATTGTAAAACGCACCAGCTTCGTTGCTGTGGGGTGAACGCCATTTTCGATGTCACTGCCCTCTAGCTGCCCTGGTCAGAACTAGGATTCTGAAAAGATAGATGGGAAAATACTTTGAGTTTTCTGAACTCTGTACAAAATTTCATGTAAATATTCAATTAAATGTTAATTATATGGCACTTTAAAATCAGGCACTGTTTCTGTGCTCACCCTATACAGAGAGAGAGAGAAACGAAGCAAAAGAGAAATAAATATAGAGCGTTCGAACGATTAGGCCTAAAACTTCCCAAATTATTGTAGAAAACGATGGAAATTCTCTACTGCTCAAGAAAGGGGCATTCGAACACTTCAGGTGACGTATTGGGGCATTGTAACACTTCACCCACAATTTAGAAGAAAGAAAGAAAGGGTTGCAACTAATAGCTATTCAAAAACTAATATTGATTATGTCAACGTAACCATTACAGAATTCTATCATTAATTTGTGATTTCCAAAACACTTGTCCTTTCGGCGCTACTCTGAGGAACGACATGAACATGGGTTTGACCATTCTCAGGTCACTGATGAATCTACAAGCAAACAATATCAGTCAGTATTCTTACAAAAAGCGTGTGTGTTGCTGTTATAGAAGACAAACAACAACAGATATAATTTGCTACTTGACAGTAGGCCTATATATATATATATTTTTTTACATAGTCTATATAGTACGTAGATAAGTAAACAATCTGACTCTAGCAGAACAAAAGCTATTGATTATTATTGAGAACGAACAATATATTTGTTAGCGCCATAAAAATTTGTTAATCTCGATCTTCTCGAAATCTGCGCACAAGGATTTATACTTACGAATATAATTTTGTTCAGTTCTATAAGTTATATCAATTAGTAGATGTCTAATCTTTGGACATAAATACTTCGATTTTTCTGTAGAATATATTACGTTTTAAATTCTCAAATGTTAGTTATTACTTATTAGCCCGATTGTATCTAAGCTATACTAGACGCATGAGGAAATAATAATAGTCACTAATCCAAAGTATTTTCTTTTTTATCTTTCAGATATTACTATGACAAGAACATCATGACGAAAGTACACGGGAAGAGATACGCTTATAAATTCGATTTCCATGGCTTGATGCAAGCTTGTCAGTCGCAGAACAGTGAAAGTAGCTACAAATATCAACCTGATCTCAGCCTGTTTTCTTCGTATCCTCATCAGTGTTCAGGGAAGTTGCCCCCGCTTCTTCCTCCACCAGCGCCGCCACAAACCTCCCTGTTCACAGCGCCACCCTATTGGACTTCCGCTGCCTCAGCATCCAGTCTATCGTCTATATACTCTGTGGCTTCCATGAGTGGTGCTAGTGTATCGCCTCATAGACCACCAAGTTTAAGATACCCTTATCCCAATTCCACTCCGAACTGAGATGTGTGAATAGTGTACAATGAAAAATATATATATATATTATATGTAAAGTGTTGTCAATATGTTCCTCTTTTAACCAAACTGTAAAAGATGCAAAGTTTAAAGTAATATACACAAAAGCCAACTACAGTTGTACAACGTTGTCACATCTAGGATGAACGGAATATATAGGTGTGAAAACAGCCTTATCTGCTAAAAATTTCCACGTTCTAAACGTAAATTTGGCAACATAATAAGGTGGAGTTAGACATTGATTGGGTAACATGCACATATGGCAGCCCGATCCATTATATATTTCTTTAAATTTTGTGTTTACTGTATGATTTAAACTGTATACAGGGTGTTTCATAAACAAGAGCCGAACAAGCCAAGATAAACAAAGCTTTATGTTGTGTACAGGAAACAACTTTTCAAAAGGCAGTCAAATCTGAATTCTCAAACTTGCATTTTAAGTTTTAACATTCACAATACCCTGGTGTATGATTGATTTAGTTCAAGTTGATTCGACAAGTAGAATACAGGACATTTTGAGATTAATTTGAAAAGTCAGAATATACTTTTAGACTTCAGTGACGGGTTATTTTGTGGATACAAACAATGTCATGCTGGTAGAACTTTTTCTCAAACATATCAAAATTTTTCAAAATACATAAGTGAATTAATTGGATAGCAACAAGGCAGACTAGACCAGATAGCATTTTCAACGCTAAAATAGACTAACATTGTTTAGTCTGCTATGGCATGTACATAGAAAAAACAGACAAATCAATATGGCGAACTATATTACATGTACCAGCTTCCGTATTGTTAAACGCCGAACTAGTCTACTTTGTCAGGACAAACTTTAGCATATTGCACGTACTTTGGCATAGATATCTCAATTTCGGTAAAAAAAAAAAAAAAAAAAAAAAAAAAAAATGGTAGGTGCTCTAGTTTGCCATGTTGCTATCCAATTACATAATTATGTTTCAAATGCTGTTTGTAGCCATTTTAATTAGATACGCTATTTTATGCAGAGATGTTTCATTTTACTAGTTAAAATACATTTATGTATGTCATGTAGACAAATTAAATTATTCATTTCTCATCGTCCAATTTATTTGCACGTGTTACTGAAGTCAATAATATTCGCGACATTTGTATGGTGGAATTAAAAGTCATATTGTTCCTACTCTTGACCAAATGGCCAAGATTTTTGCAACTATACATAAGTTCAACAGTAACAATGGTATTGGGAAATAAGTTTCAACAGCAACAATGATGTTCGAAACTGAGTTTCGACAACAACAATGACAATCAAGTTTTAGCAACAACAGTGATGTACGCAACTAAGTTACACAATCAACAAAGCTGTTTGCAGATGCGTTTTCAACAACAATGAACAGTGTTGTTTGTTGGCAATTACGTTTTATGTATAACTCAATATAGATAATATGTATTTGAAACATTTTGCTGCTTAACATTTATTCCTAACTGGTACTAAAGAAAAGCAAAAATGTTGTCAATGAATGTAAATAGATATTAAAAGGTTTCTATCAACAAAGTTTGGTTGTGAACGTACAGTTTGGTGACTTTTTTTCTGAAACAATAGTGTAACCAACTTGTACTTTGATGTCAACAAGTTTTCGTTATATTTTGATGTTTGGGTTGATTCGGATTAAGAAATAAAAATTAAACTTACATTAGAACACCCTTATCAGGATATACTCAAAATATATGATTACACAAGAGCACGATAGTTAAAAATAATAAAACTTCAACTACGCAATGAAATCGTATCACATCACGTATGTATTTACTACATATGTAAAATCTTAATTTGACCTCAATTTTATCTTCCATTTTGTTTTTTTTTTCTAGCAAATTCGAACACTACTCGAATCTACTCGGCCTTCCTTTGCCGGGCATGCTACTGTAGGACATCAAATTGGTATAAAGGGCATTGCACTAGTATTAGACATGTATACAACGGTATATATACGTATAGTAACGTGATTTGTGTATACAAGATATAGTAGGCCTGCTAAAACGTGATACACCATGCCTAAAAAATTCTCTCTACTGGCGAGACTTAGAGTCAACAGGACAGTTAAGGGAAATCCTTTCCTTCCGTTAAAAAGAAAAATATGTACATATGATAGAATAGCTTCCATCATAGTAAAATTTATTTCCTTTATTACATTGAGAATATTTTCGAAATGCTTATATTCTACGAAATGATAAATTATACAGCTCCGGGCGAGATAAATAATGTAATTTTCCTTATACATTTCTACGAACTTCAAGTACGGGCTACTTTGGTCAATAACTATTAATATGATATAACAAATTTGTCTTAAATAAGTCCTATATCAATGGATAATGACATTATATAAAATTTAGTAGTAAAGTTTACTTTATCCTCTTAAGTTAGATATTTAAATTGAACATAGCTGATAACTAATGCTACAAAAACATTATTTACATTACTGGTCAGATGTTTTCAAATTTATAACGTTCTTGCTTAGTTTTTTCCTTTAAGATAAGTCAGATAGGCATTTCAGACCATCAGTAGCACATGTCCTATAGAATAACAGAGAGATGATCATTTTTCATCAATGCAAGCTCTGCCATGATAAAAGTATCTATATACTACCTGCGGTAAGTTCTTTTTTTTTTTTTTTTTCTTCTTGCTCATGTGGAACAAAATAACTGGAAAGTAATCTGGAATGGTTCTCGTCATGTTAAGTTACATAATTAGTGATGAAGAGCGTCATTTCAGGTTTTGCCTTGGAGAAGAAGAGACAAGAAACAAGATTCTTCGCCGATATGTAGAGTTCCTATTTTTTTTTTTATTTCCGTATTTTTATTACCTAGGTATATTACTATATTGTTGATTAATATATAGGCCTATATAATTCAATGGAAGCAATTGACGCCCACTTTGCTCCTCCCTAAATAACGCTTGTCATACTGGTGTGTTTGTTGTACGAGGTAAATCTACAGTAACTATGCTAATTCATGTATCATTTACATTAAATGACTCTATCACATTCATAGTTATTTTGTTTACATCCATTATTACCTTCATTATTGTGTTGATATTGAGCATTAAACGAAACATAGGCCTACAAAGCCTAAAACGATCAAACGCATGACATTTTCTATCGATGTCAATAATGGTATTATGTTACTGGTATAGCTTATTTTCCCTACTATTGTTGTAAGTTTGGACCACGTTTCACCACGCTTCCCTACCAGAATGGCATGGTGATTCTTCCTTAATTGGGGCCCCGGTGGCTCAGTGGTAAAGCGCTTACATCTTGTACGTGGGTTCGTGGTTCGATCCCCAGCCGAGTAAGTTTGTGGTGTACAAGATGATGTGTGTGAGTTTTCTCGGGTACTCCCGTTTCCTCCCACTTTTTCATTCCACCAATTCTTCCATCATCAATCACTTGTTTTAATCATCGTCTCCCTTAGTCTGAAAGGCATAATCATGGGACGTTAGACTGAAATATTTCATTTCATTTTTTCTTTCTTAGTTTTTGTTAATATCTCAGGTACAATAGAAAAACTTCGAAAGTTGGCTATTAAATATTTACAAAAAATTCTATTAATCAATGGTTCCTAACCTGGGGTACAGCTTCACCCTGGAAGCTTGAAGAGTGACCAAGCAGGGCGCAGGCTACTGACAGAAAGAAGCTACATTTGCGATTACAAATATTCAAAGGTTAACAAAAACGTTAAATTAAACACCGTACAAATAGAAGGTAAATAATGAGTAATAATGATCGTTTCATTAAGAGCAACAGATACGTGCCACGGGACAAAACTTTCAAAATATCAGATCTTCGGGCTCAGCCACCTGTCATCGTGTAACGCTAAAACTTTACAACATCAAAGAGAAGGCAAAAGAAGTCCCAGAAAACAATTACTGACTTTTTAAAAAATAATAATAAGTTTTGTACCTACCTAGGTATAATACTGATACTCTTATGTACGTTAAAATATTCTTTCTTTTAAATAAGTTTTGCTATACTGTGTAATGCCCCGCGTTCCGCGATGACATTACAAGAGTTAAATGTCGTCATATAGTTGTTAAAATTATGTAATTTATTCCTTGTAATTTCTTGATAATTATTTATCTATTCTGTGTTAACAGTTTGTTGTTGATTTTGTTATAATTTTCTATAAACATCGACTGTAATTAGTTGCGTCCAAGATAGTTTAATTTTTTACCTGCAAATTTTGACTTAGTAACTGCATGTAACACTAGCAGTAAACAAAGTGTTTATTGGATTTTCTATAATATTCAATAATTAAATATCAATTTGAGCCGTTGGCGAACACAATCTAATTCTTCATCTTAAAGTTGTGTTACATAAAAGAAGAGGAAAGTAAATAAGATTTATTCAGAACAAGAAATAATATCTTTTGAGGTAAATAAAAAAAACTGCATAGAAACGTATTTGGATTAGGGGGGGGAGGAATGGCGTCATTGTTAATGGTTGTGCGATACTATGTGTTCTATCAAACTATTTTTTCTGTTTCCAGAATGATCAAAGTAATGTCTGAACAAGTGGTGGTACTAATATCATCATCAACATTTGTCTTATTTGAAGGTTTAGTGAAAAATGTGTTCATTATATCAATAAACATTATTAATACTTTGTGTTCAGTATTTATCGTATTCTCCTTGAACGCTCTACAGTGTTCATCATATAAAATGGTGAGATCCACTCTTTTTCATAATTTTAATTACTTAGTTCCTTACAGTGTTAATTTCTGTGTTACCATATTTGATTCATCCTTAGTTGGTTATTCATAATGTTGTTTATTATTTCACAATCTTAATTACTGAATTATGGAATCTAACGATATTAGCTTCATAGAATCCAATAAAGATACCAGCTCCAACATCATGGACACTGAACAAGTTAGTGAATCAACCCTGGCACTAAATTCAGCTAACAATGAGGACTCTACTTCTCCATCTTCTTCAATAGAAGGTATCTTTCATCAGGGGAAAAGTAAAAGTTGATACTATAAGAAAGATAATCATTCTTTCCAACTAGGCAAAATCAAATACCATTCACATAATCTAGTTTCGTCTTTTTTAAATCCAGTAAAGAGGACATCGGACGCAAACACATTATGTCAATTAGTCGAAAGCTTTCTTTCCTGACATTCCTAGTATAGAAAATATAAAAAATATTGGAAGAAACTTAAAGAAAATTCAATTTAAGTCTGATTGTGAAGCAAATAAATTCTTAGACCATCCCATTTTTTTGTAACACCCATGGCAAGCATATATACCACATCATATATATTCTTCGGGCGTAGTAAAGGGCATCTATACAGAAGGACTTACTCAATGATATTCAATGAGAGGTTCAAGTTACCTCAGCTAGACGAATATTCAGAAGAAACGAACATAAAGAATTACAACCCTCAACAACAGTAATTCTCACATTTGACTCCCAATCGCTATCTGTAGAAATTAAATTTTACTATATCAAACAGAGTGTAAATACGTACATTTCCTTTCTGGATGCTATAAATACGGCCATAGAAAACGGAGCTGTGGCCTCAATAAAGTTTTGTGCGTCAAATGTGGTAGCCCCCATCATCAGGACACTTGGACAAATCCACTGCATTGTATAAATTGTGGAGGTAATCATTTAGCTGATTCTTCTCAGTACCCTGAACGATCAAGACAGAGTAAAATTATGGAACTTACGGCACGTAAACGAATCTCATTTAATGAAGCCAATTCACTTATTGGTAAATCGCATGAGTCGGAACTTAACACCAATCAGTTTGATGGTAAGGTTTCATCCAATCTTTCAATTACAAAACCCAACCATAAATTCAATCCTAACTACAAAACATATACTTCAGTCATATCTTATGAGGATATGCTGCCATATCCTATCAAAGACATTCAAGACATACCACCAGAAAAAAGAAGGCTGAGTCAAATCGATAACAAAACATTGACGTTCAATTCAGAATCGAAAGTTAAAGACATCTTTAGAACCGGTACTTCAACAGGACTTATTCCAATGAGCCTCAAAATAAATTTAGTACTAATCTATACAAAAGTATAAAAAATCACAGTCGGTTAAATTACATCCAAAAAGATGACTCTCTGCATATTAAACGAAAGATCTCTCCGAACCATTCAATTCAAATAATGAGTTCCTTCGTTGACACTAATAACACAAAAAGATTAACAGATAAGACAGATAAGCCTTCATGTTCACCCCGTCTCAAAATATCTACGTCTACTAATTACACTGTACAATGTCCATATGATGCATCTACACACACAAAAAAAAAAGAAAAAAGAAAAGAAAAGAAAGAAGCTATTTAAAGAAGTCTTACTCCATTTTTCGAGGCTACACTAGGAAATAAGCATCAACAACAATTTGAAATCATTCTTAATAATATGTATTCAGTTTTAGACTTATAAAAATAAGCTTTTATTATCGATGGTCAAACTCCCACGAGATGTACGGCGATACAATGGAATGTACAGTGTGTTTATGGAAAAATTCACTATCTAAAATCGTTAATCAACACCTTTCAACCAGATACAATATTTCAACAAGAAAATTGGTGCACTCCGCAAATCCCATTGAAAATTAAAGCTTAAAATTGTATTAATCAAATAAGACATTACTTTCATGATGGAATTGCAGTATGTATTAAAAAAAAAAACTTTAGAATTTAAAACCTATTCTTTTGACAGACATATATATAGTCATTGTTATAAAAGTTTAATTTTTGTAAATATTAATCTACTGGGTATGGTGTGAGAACTGCGATATGTCATATCTTGGAGAAATAGGAAAGAGAATGAAAGAAAGGATAAAACAATATAAAGATGTTGTAAGGAGGGAGAAAGATACCAATGCCATATACAAACATTTTAAGGAGACTAATCACGGAATTAAATGGGATAAGACAGAAGTATTGGAGATTGAGAAAAGAATGATAATAAAGAAGTGGAAAGAAGCAGATTGGATAAAGAAGGTAGGAAGAAATAAACTGATGAACTGGACAAAGGGCTTACCTATTAATGAATTATGGCAAAGAATTTTGGGTAACGTGGGCAAGAAGAAAATAAAAAAGGCCATTATAAACCCTGAAATCAAATAAATATACAAGTAAAGGAATCTTACATAAACAAAAAAATCTAATAGCAAACCCATTTGGTGGGATCGTCATTGTAAAAAAAAAAAAAAAAAAAAAAAAAAAATTAAAAATAAAAAAAAAGTCAACAATAGTCTCAACGCTTTTAAAATATATTACAGGTAATTAATCATATAAAACGTCAGAGTTGGCAATCATTCTGTAACTCTCTTTCCGAACAAACGCCCTCCTTCAAAATTTGGAAGAAATTTGAAAATTATCACGCAGGCCTGGATACGCAATTTCATTTTTATGATTTATATATTCCACCAACAATTAACACCATGCACAGTTAATAATGATCGGCTTTTAATGTCTGCATACCTATTTAGTAATCCTAATTAAGAATTGGATAAGGACTTTACCATGGATGAATTGAAAATAATTCTTAACAATATTCATCGAAATACTACTCCTGGGATGATTGGCATACTCCAAATTCAGGATTGCAATTATTTCTTAATTACTATATATGGAAATGAAATGAAATCTTTGAGTTTTACGTCCCACGGTTATGCCGGCTAGGCTAAAGGAGACGGTGATAATGAGTAATGAATGAAATGGTGGAATGAAGAAAGTGGGAGGAAACGGGAGAACCCCGAGAAAACCCACGCACACGGTGTTTGTCCACCACAAAGCTTACTTGGCGGGAGCAGGGTTTGAACCCGAGACCCCTAGCACCAGAGGTGAACGCTCTACCACTGAGCCACCGCGGCCCTCCTACTATATATGGAATACAGGTATCATACCATCAGAGTGGAAAAAAAAAGGTTTTAGTGTTGACAATTCCAAATAACAGAAAAACAATAAATATGACAGAAAATTTTCTACCGATTGTTTTATTATCCTCGGGCTATAAATTATTTGAACATTTACTACTCAACCGATTAATTTGGTTCTTAGAATACAATCAAAACTTTACGTTTAATATCACTCGTTTCAGAAAAAAAAATCTACTTATGATGCTCTAGCTTTGCTAATCATGAATATTTATAAGGTTTTTTTTCACAAGAAGTTCGCTTTTAGTAACATCATTTGATATCAAAGGAGCATATGATAATGTATTAGATATTCTTTTACAAAAAATGTTTCACCTCAAAATTCCTGGAAAAATGTTACATGTCATTCATAATACTCCTATTAATCGTAAAGTTTTTATAAAAATAAAAAATTCTTACACTTTGCAACGAGAAACTTCTTTAGGACTTCTACAAAATAGCAAACTCAGTCCTATATTATTCAATATATACACCGTTGACTTCTTTCTCGAAAATTGGAATTATAGTTCTCTAATTGGCTTTGCGGATGACCTAATCATCAGTACTCCTGCTTCTGACAGAAAAATGTCTACCAAAAATTTAAAATAATATCCACAGAATCAATACTTGGATCCAGAATAATGGTCTTGGAATAAAATGAAATTTATAACCTTTACTCGGAAAAGAAATATCCCTAAATGTTATCTACAATATAATAATATTAAGCTCAGTCAGAAAATGTCTTTAAATATTTAGGACTGTATCTAGGTCGAAAACTTAATTGGAATCAACATATTCATCATCTAATATAGAATTCAGACAAATACTTACGGCTGTTCAAATGCCTGCAGCAAAAAATGGGGTATTAACTCCTTTACGTTAGTCACACTTCTCAAACAAGGATGTCTGGCCAAAATAACTTATGGGAGTACTTTTTGTAATAACATTTGTAAACATTATAATAAGTTGAAACATTTTTTTTATAATTTAGCTAAAGTAATTTTCTCACAGTCATGATTTTGTCCAAAATTAGCTCTACTGAGAGAGACAGACTGTATTCCGTTACAAATACTACTACTTAAACTAGCATATAAGTTTATAATTAACAGCAGCAAATCGAAATCTCCAATTGTATACAAACTCCAGGAATTAGAATTCATCTTACATCAAAGGAAAATCCCTTATACTAGAAATAAACAATGGATTGTATAAGCATTTCTTAATATTAAAGATAAAAAATCTTATATACACAAAGTGCCGTCTCTTCCCTACTATGTTCGGCAATATCATGTTAATTTGGTCAATATGAAAACCATAATACCTGCTTATATCAAAATTGAAAATGTAGAACTCAAAAATAAAGTCTATCAAAATATCTGGAAGAACCATATTCAACAATTCAATCATGATTATACTTTTATATATACTGATGCATCCAAATATTTTAATGTCAATGTTGAGCAGCTATATACATTTCAGATAGTTCACTAACGATGAAATATCAATTACCTAAATATATGTCGATTTTTGACGGAGAAGCATTCGCTATTAGACAAGCTCTAATTTATACATATTACATATATATAACCAAAGATATCATTTGTACAGATTCATTAAATGTATTAATTTCCCCTCTACAACTCATTGGAATAACAGAACAACATGGAATTGACTAAATATTAAATATCTATATTCTCTCATGACAACAGAATTACCAAGTCATTTTTGCATTCATGAAGATCCATGTAAACATCGAAAATAGCAATATAATAAACAATGCTTTTAAAAAGGCATGTAATGAAGGAACTAAAATAGATTTTAAATTATCTCCCAGAAACCTCTATTATGACAAAGTAGATAAATCGAACTCAAAACTATCTATTTGGAGAAATAAAAATTAACCATTTTCAGGACAATTATATTGGAATGTCTCCAACAACAACAACAAACCTCGTAAATTCATTCAAAATTGGACAAGACGGAAGATAGTTCTTTATTACAGATTACTTTTGAGCACAGCATTAACACGTTTAAAACTATATCAAATCAGAAAAAAGAGACATATCATTGTTGGTGTGACAAAGGTATTGGAACAATCAATCATTTAATCTTCGAATGTGATCTCATCAATCTTCAAACTACAAAACATTTATGGTTATACTTCTTTGTCATATAAATGCATATTGGCTTCCTGCAACTGGGAAGCAATACTTATAATCAAGTTTTTATTAGACACTAGAATCAATTTCTATATATAAAAAATTATAATATTTTTCAAAAACTTCTCATCGTTAAACCTAATTATAATTTCAAATCAAATATTCAACAGAGGATTATCAGAAATAACTTATATACATACACATACAATAATTTAATTATCTCCTCTTCATAATTTTTTGTTTCAATGAAGTAATATAAAAATTACAATAAAGCAAAGTTCACTAAACGTCAATGTTATAATTTCATATCAGGTTTGATAAAGGAAATCTCAGTAAAGAATGGTTCGATGTCTGAATACGTAAATTAAGATCATCTACGGTGATTTCAATTTATATTACTTCAACCGCTTCTTGAATCATCCTAGTGATATATTTTTTTCAGTAATACCACTCTAACAATTCTTTTAATTGCATTTTTAGCACTCATGGACGATGTCTGGTGCACTTGAAGAACGCTAGTAATAGTGTGAAAGAAAAGGAAGAAACGGATTACTTCAGCAGATTATAGGAAAATGCTAATTGTTTTAATTACTAAGAAGGGTAGTTAAAACTTTTGAACGTTAAATGAAATACAAATAATGGTAATAGTATACATGAGAACGTCGTGATCTGCGTTTGTTCTGTGTTCTATTACCACTTCTACATGAAATACCATAAATTTTCTACGTAGTGCAATAGTAAGAAGTATTTATGTGCACAAGACATGCGATATGCGTTAAATCCCCCCCCCCCTTACACACACATAGTCATAGATAAAGTACAAGGGCAATACACATGCAGATATAAAGTACAGGTACGTTCTGTTTTATTTTCGTATCAGTCGATAAGTAAATCAAAGTCGCTTTGTTACCCCCTTGGTAAGTTCGTAGATACTCAATGAATAATCCCTGAAAGTATGAGCGTCCAGCTTCTTCGGGAACTGACGCGGTTTTACGTATACTATATCCCAAATAATTTTGAAGTGAAATAGAACTGTAATAGTTTTCTTTGTAAAAGTTATTTTACTTGTTTATCGTAACTGTAATTTAAGATGGTCTTTGAAATTACGAAGCTCTAGCAAGTGAATCCGTTCCGGGTTCTCGTTAACAAAATCCGACGATTTCCTACGAAATTTAAATCTTTATTGGAGCTTTGTCAAAACTTTAAGTGATGATGATCACGCATTATCTGACGCAAAATAAGTTGATGGCCTTGCAAGTCTTATCAATTTTTCTATTTAAGATGTTTCATGCTGATAAGGTCAATGATTGTAGTGAAGATGCCTTTTGTTAACTAGAAAATACTTACATATTTCATCGTGCCATATTGCTCTTGAGAATATTGTACTGGAACTGTCTTCTGTTTATTAAGATTCAGGTATATTTGTTTATGCATAGAATAAAGCAATTAAGAGAATCGAAAAGATGAATGTTACTAAAGATTATACTACAAAATATAATGAATGTTTGTCTTGTCTTCTTCACTATGAACAGTAATAATTTTTTGCACCAGGTTTTTTTTTTTTTTCTTTTTTTCACCCAACTGTGCTTCTAATGCTAAGTATTAAATATTTAGTAAGCTTATATATCCTTCTAACAGTGTTGTAGGTTGAAAGCTGGAAGCTGTATATTTTGAATGAAATATATCCTTTTTGTCTCTAATTTTATTGTTGTTCCCATTTTATCAGTAAGACCCTTGTCCAAATTCAATTCAGATTTCTTGAAGTAATTGTAACTGTCTAATTCATATATAGCTCCTTGAATGTTACTATTTTGAAGTAGCGGTTCATGGTCTGTAGAAGCACCGGTTGCAATGTTGCAATATCAAAGGTATGTAGTTACGCGCAAGTGTTCCTCTCCCCCCGCATTCTTGAGTCTTATCCAAAAAATATTCAGGAAGTATGAAGAAGAAACTCCTTTTAAGCTCCATTTGTATATTTATTAATTTAAGTATATTCTCTAATATTGATTTAATATATAAGTTATTTCCTTTTTTTTCAAACAGCCACTATCAATGTACGATTATACACTATTTATATATACAAAACTTCTACGTTCATGCTATGGAACAAGAGATAAATCGAATATATAGCATGTGCTATAAGCCATGAAAGATATCGTTAACCCAAAAAGGAGAAAAAAGCAAGAAAATTGCACATATTCATGCACGCAGTTAAACAAAATTATTTAATTAAGTAAACTATGCATTATTTTAAAATGGAAGTCTTTCTTCGTTCTTTTCGAGCTTCAACTTTTTCTATGACTTCATTGAAATCTGAAATGCTGCTCGCCAAGTTTTTCTGAGTAGAAAGCATCGCTACTGCAAGTATTTTCCGCGTTATTTTCTTTAAGGTACAGAAACACCTCTCTCCTCCGACAATATGCATTTTGTTAGCATTTCTTTGTCTGAATATAAGGGACAAAAAGTTCATTTTCAGTAACTACGTATTTTTGTCTGCTGTTCTATTATAAAGAAGCATGAAATATAAGATTTTTTTCCTTCGAAAATGAAAAAAAAAATAATAGTTTAACATTCCAGCAATTTAGGCTAAAGAAGACAGATGAGTATTGAAAGTGAATGATTTGAGATTAATTTTTTTTTTGTTCTCCGCCGGAAATTGAACACGGGATCATATGCACGAGCGACACACAGCTAGGAATTAGACCAGTGTTAAGACATTCTCTTCTTCGAGTCTCAAACGACCCCCCCCCCCCTCAGAATAGGATATTTTTTATTTTAAAAATAAAATCTATCCCAAGAATTTTAACCTTTGTATTATAAATGTAAAATAAAATCTATTGACTTCGAACGACCGCCCTCCCCCAAACATTCAGCCTGGATCCGCCCCTGCTACCACCAGACACGTATTTGTTCTTTGCGAGTTTCTGTTTGGTGAATAACTTCTTTCTTCCAAGCGTCTATATCTCACTTAACCTATCAATTGAGTCAAGCGCTGTCAAGCGGAGGAATTCGTAACTACTAGAGAAGCTGACTATATACCAGTTGTGAACGAAGTAGCAACTGGAAGAGCGCAATACGGGAGGATAGCAGCGATGCAAGAATAAATCCACTCCCTAATGTTAAGAGATAGGAACTCGCTGCTATATGCTCAACGCTTGCTGCCACTGGATTTGTATATCATTCTTTCTTTCAGTTTTTTTTTTTTTAATTTATTTTTTTAGATGCATCAATATGCTTTTGCGCTCAAGAGCAAAGGTTTATTTTTTACTGATACACTACTTTAATACTTAAAAATATCTTTAGTATTAAAAAATATCCGGTTTCAAACCATGCAACATATAGTAACAGCCACCGCTGCTATTTTGGATCTATATTTGATACTATCTTACATTATACCTAAGTATAATGTATCATGGTCCGTGATATTGTTGAACCACCTGTATATTTATGTTCATACTTAGAGTCAAAAGACAATCGAAAATTATTGTAAATCATTATTATATTTTAGGGTTTAGTTTGAAAAGTGTAATATTTTGTGAAAAAAAATAGTAATATAGGAGTAGTTGTTTCCATAAAAATTACATATAACAATATTTTATTATTATTGCATATTTTGTCCTTATTATTACATTATGTGGGTTCAAAAGCGTATATTTTGTAGTTCTTATAGGTTTTGTATTATTTTCAAGGGAATTTAGACGTAGGGAATCTTTGGAAGGAAATTCTTAAAATTTAATTCTGTAATTTCTTCAAAATTTCATTCTGAAATTCGGCCATGATGTCTTTTTGGCACATCCCTTTGTTTAGGTAGAAATTATTTCTCATTGGAGCAAAGAAATCTCAGTTTGGTTTGAGGCTCATTCCAAATTTTACCATTGGTTCGGCTTCTTTTGATGTGTCGAGATTTAGGTGCTATCCTTTTGTTGCGTCACCGAAGAACCAATTAGTTCTCTTCTTCTTGGTATTCTTTGTTTTTTACCTTAAGTCGTGTTGGAGATCGGACATACAATTCAATTTCTCGTCGAAATTGTGCAGAATGTGGAAAGTTGTGTCAAGGTCTATGATTATTATTGTGACAGGTGTTAAATGGTCTCTAATTTGACAAAATAAGAAATTTTTGCGGTGATGCACTGCTCAATGGACGGTAAAGTGAAGAGTTAAACAAATCAGCATCGCTGTATAGTGGCTGTCGAAGATAGGCTTGAAAATGGATATTTCTTGTTTTCGGATTTGGATATAATAGTGAGATCCAATTTATGTGAATACGGATTAAAGTCATTAAATATAATATTTTCTTGCCTAATTTTAGGTAGTCATCAAGTGAAATCGGAAAAGAACATTCATTATTAGTGGTATAAGTGAATTTAAACCAAAATATTGGTGCAAAGACATAAATTAATCTTATGTATGTGATGCTCACGGTAAAGCCGACAAAAAAACATCTCATCGGACTGGTCTGGATATCACAATTTTCTTCTAGAGGGTTAGCCCGTTCTATATATTTTTATCGTTAATATTATAAGTGGTTTAACGAGTGTTCTTTTTGTTTAATGGTTTAATTTCAGTGTTTCATGTAAAATGTTAATTAGCTTTATACTTAAATACTACTATTAAACAATAGATTACTTCTTAAGATGGCGGACGAAAAAATAAATACGCTGTCTTACAAAATGGATCAATCTGTTGCTATGGAAATCCAAATTCCACCTGATATAAATAATCAGGAAATGTCTGAAGTACATTCAATAACATCTGAAACTGTCACAGAAAAAGATGATATTTCAAATTATATTAATACAAAAGATCAAACAGAGGTTTATGCAAGTAATAAACAGTACAATGATATAAAATATGTAGAAAAAATATATACAAATCTTATCATACTGCACCATACATTGTATACATAAAGTCAAGTATAGATGATCTAGGGAAAAAACATTTTATGGTACTCAGTCGAAAATTTTATTTAGCAGACATACAAGGAATAACTGCATTTAATGTAATAGATAGAAATTTGATTAAACTCACATTTAAATCAGGGCCAGAAGCAAAAATGTTTTTAGACCATATCATTCTAAAACAGAACCAATGGGAAGCATTTATCCCAAATCATATTTTGTTTTCAACTGGGATAGTAAAAGATGTAGATCCTGATGTTACTATGGATGACCTATTAAAAGACATTAAAAGTGAAGTTCCTTTTATCTCAGCACGTAGGATATTTCGCTTTGACCATAAGAAAGGTAGAATTCCTACCCGATCTGTTGTACTTACTTTTGGCTCCCAACAACTCCCCAAATGCATTAAAATATATTATTTATCCATTCCTGTGGAAACTTACATACCAGATATTAGACAGTGTAAAAATGGGTGCTGGAAATTTGGGCATATTCTCCGTTCTTGCAAATTAAAACACAAACTACGCAAAAAGTGTGATCAGCCGCATGAGACAAAAAATTGTAAAAACACGCCAAAGTGTATCAACTGTGGAGCTTCTCATGAAGCAGATTCTGAGCAATGTGAGGAGAGGAAAAGACAAAAGCAGATTATGCAACTCTTGGCTCTACAAAAAATTTCGTTTAATGAAGCAAATAACAAAATAGGTAAATTATTAACTTATTCTTCTCAAATTCAATCCACTTCAGTCATGATACAAAACAAAGCTCACTTACAGAAAGAATTCCTTAAGCTTAACGCAAGTATAACTTCAAATAGTAATAATCAGTTGATGAACTCACAAATGAAGAAACCCTCTTTTCATAATGAATACGAAACTCCTTCGGAAAAAAGGAAGGGATTAGATCAGAAATCAAGGAGCTTCTCTATCCCAAATACTTCGCGTGGGATTCAATCATCACACTCCCTTAATTCTTTGAAATCCTTTCAAAATCTCCAGAAGGATAACTCCAGTGAAAGTGAGTCATTATTAACCCGTAAGACACGAAATAAAATGGATACTATTTGGAATACAGGGAACGATCATTCTAAAAATCTAAAAGACTCAGACGGGCATCTAGTTAGTTTTAATACAACTATAAAATCCTTGGAAAATAAGACTAACTCTTCTTTTTTCTGCTCAAGAAATCAATCTTACAAGTTCTGGCAAAACGGAAAATATTACTGATTTTAGATCAAAATTACAAATTGTTACTTGTAATATAAACTGGAATACATATCAATCTGTATTTGAACAAATAAGCGAATCTATGGATGTAACACAAAATAGTGACTTAGGAAATAATATTAATGTTTTTCATAATATGATCAAAAAACTGTACCAACATTAAAGAAAACTTCTCATAACAATCAACAATTCACAACAAATAAAGATGAAAAATCCAATTTCAATTACAAGATATGGTGGAATATAGAATGTCAAAGAGCTATAAATGCAGGTCAAAGATCACTCAAATTATTTTTACAAAATAAATCTAAAGAAAATTTCATAATATATAAGAAACAAAGCTATAGTTTAAAAAACCATATTATATTACAAAAGGAAAAGTTAAGAACAATTTTGTAAATAATATTTCATTTACTACTCCCAAGTATAAAATTTGGAAAATTTTTAAACATCAAAACATGAATCATCAGAATTCACAGACATATACAGAAGTTTGTAATACTGAACAAAAATGGATTATTGAATTTCATCATCAATTAACCCCGCCAAATGTGAATAACTCAAGAATAAATTTTATGCAATATATATTTAGCAAGGAATCTTCTACTCTTGAATCAGACTTTTCTTATGTGGAACTTAACAATGTATTCAAAATTTACATACCAATAGTTCTCCTGAAATTGATGGAATATATTATAAGACTCATAAACATCTATCAGAAAATGGAAGGACAACACTTTTAGGAATATTTAATAACATCTGGAAAACTGGCCATGTACCACCTCAATGGAAAAAAATACTTATTATTCCTATCATTAAAAATAAAAGACATATAGGAATTGCAGATAATTACAGACCTATTGCGTTACTTCCATGCTCGCTCAAAATATTTGAAAATTTGATCTTACATAGATTATTATGTTTTTTAGAGTATCATCAAATCTTACCTCAAAACATTACAGGATTTTGCAAAGCTTCCTCAACAAGTGATGCAATTGGACCCGTTATCCTGGATATATATCAAGCGTATCTGGAAAGGAAGTTTGTCATGGATGGCCATCAGCATTGACCTAAAAAAGCATATGAGACTATATGAGTTATTTTAGATCTTCTTGTTGAAAAGATGTATAAAATCAAGATATCCACTAAGTTCATTAGATTTATTCATAATTTACTTATAAATAGAAGAATATCTATTAAAATAAATAAAACCTATAGTAAATCTCGAACAACATCCCTTGGGCTACTTCAAGGTAGTAAGCTGAGCCCCATCCTTTTCAACATTTACATTTTGGATTTAATTTTAGAGATATCAAAAGACATTAAAATATTTTCGTATGCTGATGGCATAGAGGTACTTTTGGCCATTAATGATCTAAATAAAGGAAAAAATAAACTTGAACACATCCTAACCAAATTGATCAAATGGTCAATTAATAATAGGATAGAGATAAATTGGAATAAAACCATATTTTGTTTTTTACGAGGAAAAAACAATACACAATTCCAGAACTCATAATAGAAAGACATACTCTTTATCATAATAATCACTTTAAGTATCTTGGACTTTACTTAGACACAAGACTTAATTGGAATTAATTGGACACCACTTATCTTATTTAATGACAAATTTAAATATATATCAAAACATACTTAAAAGTTTAAGCTCCAAGTGTTGAGGAATGAATCCTATTTGTCTTCAAAAAATTATTACACAATGTATCATAAATAAAACTTTATATGGAAGTATTTTTTACACTGAGAAAATGAATTACTTTTATCAGAAATTAACAAATTTCATTTATGATATGCTCAAAATCATACTATCTCAACCTAAATTCTGTCCAAAAAATGTTATTTTTGAAGAAACTGGAACGATTCCTCTACAATACCAAATATGTAAACAAGGGGAAAACTTTATCTTATCCAGAATGGCAAAATCAAAAAAATATCATCATTCACAAATTATACCAAATCCATTATAAAGTTGGAAATAGAAGAAAGAACAATCTACCATGGATTTATCAAGCTTTTATCACTATTAAAAGATATGAAGGAATAATATTTAAGATACCTTCTTTACCTTGTTATATGATTGATTATTTTAGTAATTTAATACAAATAAACCTCATCACGCCGAAATATTTTACATCTAACAATATAGAAAAAACAAACAAAAAAATCAACAAAAATATTTGGAATATGCACTTGGATCAATTTTCATCTAATTGTACCTTACTCTTCACGGACGCATCAATATATAAAGGAAAAAATGTTGGTGCAGCAATATCAATTCCTAATTTAAACATCTTTAAAAAAATATAAACTTCCAAAAACATTTACAATTTTCGAAGGAGAGGCTTTTGCAATACGACAAGTTCTTATCTAAATTAAACTCTAAAACTATATTGTTCATGTATATGTTCAGATGCTCTCACACGGGAGAGTCCCACAAGTTATCGCTAAAGTCTGATTACCACTAGCACATCTGATAGAGCATCATGAGAAATGAAAATGAGCAAAATTTAAGGTGCTATAGACGAGAAGGATAGGAGCTATGGGGCTTCAAAATTTGAATATCCAAAAAATTATATAATGGATTATGGACGTTTAAAGTAAATATCTTAAAACCGTTAAAGCAATTAAAACAAAAGTTGCACAATATAATGAGAACACAATGCCCTATCGAAAACCGCAAAAAGTGTTGCCATAGGTGAAGCAGTGTTGCCAACTCAGCACAAACTTTTTTTTTAATAGCACCATATACAAGTGTGCACAGATTTGAAATGCACTATTATCACTAAACAAAACAGTGAAGTGTAGTGATACAGTGCTGCACACAATTGGAGCTACGTGTGCTGAAAGTGTACAATGGAGAAGTATTATATGTGGCAACAGATGGTAATAAAGGAATCTGGGTCTCATACTACGAATTTAGTTCAAATGCGTAACACAGATAGTATAACATAACAAAATGTCAGCAGTGTCACAAAATATTGATGGATTTGAAAAGCGAAATTGAGTGATGTCATTTTTACGTCCTGTGTCAGCTCCGAATCTATGTAGGAGTGTAAAGTGGGATCCGAATCACTACGAAAGAGAAAGATTACAATGAAATGTAAGGTGAAAAGTACAACAAAATATCCGAGGCGGGATTGGAACCCGCGATGCCTAATATGTTGTTTGTTTAGCCTTCTAGACCACACGGCTATCCTGGCCGACTACACAGAGAAAAATCCGTTCTCCGGACAGCGGTATATTGTGCAAATACACGGTATCCTCTTGCTTACTACAGAAATCAGTACAGAGCATACGTAATCCGTATGCTACATAGGCACTGCCCTTAGGTGTTACATTATGCTGTTGCAGGATGTCTGACATCTAAGAGTTTTCCGTATATCACATACATATACTTATGTTACCTTCGTCGGCTATATGTTATATACGTCCATTTGTATGTAGGATTCTGATCGCCTTCATTGTTTATACAGAAAGTAAGTATAGATGGAACACTTATACAGAAAGCAGTGGCGTATTTACGATTTTGTTTCGGGAGGGGCTTTGCTAACTTTCGGGGGGGCTTTGCCTGAAAATGTGAAAATTCCTCAAGATATTTCATATACTTGACTATAGTAAGTAAGATTTCGGGGGGGAGAAACCCCGGATGCCCCCCCCTAAATACGCCACTGACAGAAAGTATTATAAAACATGCGTTTTCAGTTATACGTCTGCTGTATGTTAAGTCCAAAAACTACAGGAATTACGCATGTAACCTATCTTTTCAAGTACGCCACCTACATTTTTATTCTCAGTGTAGAAACGAAATGAGGTAGTAATAAAATAATTATATTTCCAATGTGAATATGGTAATATTACAGTGTACGAACATAATCATATGGTATGTAGGAAAGGAAGTAAAAGAATATGTCACTTATCACGAAAGACAGAAACCGAGAAAGTACTCTTCCAAATATTGATAAGATAATCGAGAACCAGTTCACAGAATTACAAAACACGTGTTTCTTTCCTCGCGAGTCTGCTTATTCATCGGGGATTATGCAGAAGTATAATGCAAAATCCTACTTGTTTCTAGTGCATTTCTTTATTACCCTCTGTTGCCACATACCTTCTCTATTGTACATTTTCAGTACATGTAGCTCCAATACTGTGCAACACTGTACCACTATACTTCACGGTTATGTTTAGTGATAATAGTGCATTTCAAATCTGTGCACACTTGTATATGGTGCTATTTCAAACAAAATATTTTTATGCTGAGTTGGCAACACTGCTTCACCTATGGCAACACTTTTTGCGGTTTTCGATAGGGCATTGTGTTCTCATCATCTTGTGCAACTTTTGTTTTGATTGCTTTAACGGTTTTCAAGACATTTGCTTTAAACGTACATAATTCCATGATATAATTTTTTGGATATTCAAATTTTGAAGCCCTGTAGTAGCTCCTATCCTTCTCATCCATAGCACCTTAAAGTTTGCTCATCTTCATTTCTCGTGATGCTCTATGAGATGTGCTATGTGACAATCAGATTTTAGCGACAACTTGGTGGGACCCTCCCATGTCAATGTTACAAAAAACTAACTGGACTATCAAAACTACCTGGCTTCTACTCAATATTAAAATTTTATACAAACAATTACAAGGAATAGGGTATACAATTAAGTTTTTATATACAAAATCACACTCCAACATAAATTACCACGATGAAAGACCTGACTGCGAAGTCCGTATGTGACGAAGGACAACATGCTTTGATTAAAATGTCATTTAAACCTCAAAACAATTGTTTGTCTACAACAATCTCAATCAATAAATGAATGGAAAATAGTTAATCGACAAGGTCCAGGCAAATTCTACTGGCAGATCATGGATATAAATACACCTGAACCTTGGAACATCATTCATAACTAGACAAGATATCAAGTTATCCTGTTTTACCGACTACTCTTTAATACTGCACTAACATCCCATAAATTATACCAAGTAAATAAAATTTAAATTAATCTATGTTGGTGCAAAAAAATATATTGGATCTATTGACCACATAATTTTTGCTTGTGAAAACAAGAAAAAAGGAAGGAAATTTATAATGGATACAGTCTCTAGAAATCTTGGATAAAGAGATGGCGCTGTAAACCTAAGTATTGGGGAGCATTTGCTCTAAGTTTTTCTTCAATTTTTTACTATTTACAATTTATTACTTTTGACAATTTTGTTATTTAATACAATTTCAATACAATGTCTTTCTATTTTAATATCTACTTGCGCCGCTTATCTCACCTTATTACATTGAAAGTGTGATAAACAAGTCTATTTAAAACAGGCAACTTCGGTCATTTTAGCACGTGCCATTTTAATACAAATATTTAATTCAAATAACTTTTATTCAAAACAAACTTTAGTGAAACAGTCCACATGGCTCTACGGCTGAGACTATAAATCTCTCGTAAGGGAGAAAAATGAAAAGTGAAATCTTGGATACGGACCTTACTGGCAACAAAATCTTGTTTACAAAATCTTCTGGCAACAAATAATTGGAAAATCATTCACACCATTATAGAATTTCTACAATTAAATGAAATTCAAATATATATAAAATTCAAATATGAAATTCAAATTCAAATGTATATATAAAACACGGATAAATCTGATGAAGCATTTAGCGAAAACTCATAATTAGAAGATTTAATTTAAAATTTACCAAAATATGAAAAATTATTAATTTATTTCAGACCAGTCCGTATAATCAAATGTGATTTTTAAAAAAATCTTTTCTATATCCAAGTCAGATAAAATTTTAAAATAAAATAACTTTATGTATATCAACAGAGACCAACAAATTCAGAGAAGACCTTCCAATAATTTGGTTTCAAGGATTATACGGAATCTCATTGACAAGGAATTTTCACTCAGATCTTGAACTATTAAGACAGAATATACAACTCATATCAAGTAAACCAAGTAAAGTATAATAGGGAATAGTTTCAAGGCTCCCTAAAATAATACTTAAACCCTACGTCTGGGTTAAAGAAAGAACAGAAAGATAGGCTTGAAGATGAACGCTTCTCTTTAGATTTTTTTGAGAGCACAGTACCGGGGTTTCTAGATTGAAGATCTGAGCAAGAATTTAAGGTAAAAGCTTTTCCTGTTCTCTATCTAGTCAAATGTGATGTGAAGATATACGAAGAAGTCGGCAGTAAAGTTAATCATTGCATGGAAGCTTTAGGCTGTTACACTTTACCTCTCCACATGAAACAAAAATTTGTGGTTTAGTCCACGAGTCCTACGTGGATGAGTCGGGGGAAGGGGTTTTAAACAAAATGATTTGATTGTCGTAATAGACAGGTTTGTACTCCTTGTGAGTGCACGTCTCCTCTCAGTATTATTTAGTAACATTCCGATAATGTAATTCAACAGGAAAAATACTTCACCAGAAACTAGTTTATTCTGATGTAACAAAGATACTGCTCCTAACGTACATAAAAATTTAAAAACTTATTTGGACTTATAGCAGTAAATCCGAATGAAAATATTTAAGATTCCCAATTACGTACCATATTTACTCTGAAAACCTGGTGCAGGTATGCATTGTGGGTGCATCATGGTATCTTCTGGCAACAGAATTTCTTTTGGATAGCTCGTGAACATTATCCAATCCTGTTTAAAGAGAATATAACTAAAACATTTAATACCGTATTTATTAATTTCGTCTGGAATATATATATATATATATATATATATATAAATTTCTTCGGTCTGATCCGAAATGTTGACATTACTTACGTCTTTGTAACTCAGGTGTGATGTGGGGGCTAGGAATGTTATATGAGTGACAAATTTTCTCTTGTAATAGGTTAAGTTAGTTTAGATTAGATTAGGTTAGAGTAGGTTGGTTTAGGTGTAGGTTAAGTTTACTATGTGTTTATATATACTGCTTTTCCTGTGTCAAACTATGTGATGAAAATATAAAATAAAAGACATAGCAAAATGAAGATGCTCCGTGCATAGAGTGCAGGTAGATAAAATGTGTGAAAATCCTGCCGCCGGAGTCACTGTATAAAGACACGAGGTAAAATAAAGTACAGTAAGCATGAAAAGATCTAGCCCACCAATCAGCTGCTAAGTAGTTGTATAAAAAAAATTGATTACGTATACTGATGTCGGTTTAATGTTAGTCTATTATTAGTAATATTCATTTACAACACGTTTTATTATTATTATTATTATTATTATTATTATTATTATTATTATTATTATTATTATTATTATTATTATTATTATTATTATTATTATTATTCCTCGAAAATGTCATGATTCAATTAAAGATTTTGGTTACATTAGAAGAATGAAACATTAAATACATGTTGCCAGATTTCCTGTAAACAACCAAATCAAATATCAACCTGTGGAACCATCAAAATAAATTATATATATATTTTTTAAATTTTCCCTTCAATACTGTTCAAGATGTAAAAAAAATGAAAATGAAGTCTTTGAGTTTTACGCCCCACGGTTATGCCGGTTAGGCTAAAGGAGACGGTGATGATGAGTAATGAATGAAATGGTGGAATGAAGAAAGTAGGAGGAAACGGGAGAAGCCCGAGAAAACCCACGCACACGGTGTTTGTCCACCACAAAGTTCATTTGGCGGGGGCTGGGATCGAACCCGGGACCCCAAGCACCAGAGGTGAACGCTCTACCACTGAGCCACCGCGGCCCAGTGTTCAAGATGTAGCTGTAGCATTTGTATAAACTCATAAAATGCTTCTTTAATAAAATGTAGAAGTTGTAATCTGACAATTTTCCTTTCATGTAGAGTTGGGAATTTAAAAATATGTATTAATCTAGAAAATATATACAGTAAAACCTAGATATGTAGTCAAGGTGCAAAATATATGAGCAGTATCAGAGGTATTTTAACTTTCAGTGGAAAGTGAGATTTCACAAGTTTCAAGTATAAAAGTTTTCTTGGTGCGACCGACGTAAGAGACCACCGAATACTGTAAAAATATTTGTTTCAGTTTTAGTTTTCGTTTCTTTTACTTTATTTTTTTTCTTTCCCTTGCGCTAACATTCTAGTTAGAAGTTTTTTTTTTTGGGGGGGGGGGCATTACACACACAAATTTCAGTTCAGTAGTCATCATTGCCAACTCAACTAGGAGGTTGACATCCTGTGTCGGTGGTTTGTGGTTCGCAACCTTTCTCACGACGGGTTGCGGATAACAGACTGCAGGCATGGATGCCGGACTTCGAGTTGTGATGGAAGATACTCTGGAACCATCTTCTTTGGGCTAAAATTTGAGTTCCATTTTCCGGCGACTCTTGGTCTGGTGAATGAATTAGTGATTGTTGGTAGCATGCCTGCACGGGGTCCAGTAGGTGTTGCGGCTACCAGTCAGTAATACATTTTCATAGTCCATAGTCCATAGTCCACAGTCCATATATAACTTGTTTTGTACTTTATTTGTAATGCGTCTTACATAAGAAACATATAAAGACGTTTTTGATAAGCCTAACTCCTTAAAAGTCAATATTAAAAGGACAGTGTGTATGTTACATAAAGTTTTACCAGTTTCCATTACTGTTGTATGTAATGACTGTCGACATTTACACTATTACTGTTACTGAGTTATAGATGGAATGACAATGAATATGATATTATGAATACATCGTATTTCTTTTCACAGCGATTTAGGTGTAACATGTTGAAGGAGATTGGTATCGTTCTTTTGTAAATCTCAAAATGTGTTTTTTTTTTTTTTTTTAAATAAATAATTCTAGGAATTATCTATGATATTTTGGTACTATAGCTTGCTTTTGTCAACGTTAGTTAATAACCTATGCACTGATAGGTTTTAATAGGTAAAACATCTTATCAGCAAATCTAAAGATGTTAGCGCATCGCATTCCCTCATGACGTTCAGCATATCGCTACTTTATTCTGCTCTGCTGTAAATCTCGGTATTTTTGAGATTACGTTTATCGTCCAAAAGGCGATCATCCCTCCACTGCATTTTTGAAAACTTTGTTCTTATATTATAAGTACTTTTCATTAAATTACAAACCAGTTCAAACTGTGTTGCTGTGTTACACAAGCTCTTTCAATGAAATTACAAATAATTTTAAACTGTATATCTTCACGATGTAAAATTTGGAATAAAAAATACAATGCACTTTCAATTATCTAGCTACGTTGTAAGATTTTAAAATAAAATTAAAAATAGTTTTAAACTAATGTTACAATGTGAGTTTTTCAGTGAAATTACAAATAATTTTAAGTTATCCTATAGCACTATAAAATTGTTTTTAGTAAGCTAGCTATTTTTTTAAAAAATATATTTAGTTTTTTTTATAAAAATTAAAAATCATATTAAATTACAACCCGCCCCTTAGGCCTCTATGGAGTATTTTACCTTTTAATGTCTATAGGTAAATAGTAGGATTTAAATTAAATGATAGTGAAACCAATCAGCACGAAGATACGAAAGGGATCAGATATAAATTTGCAAAAAGCCCAACTTTATTTGATCCTATTATTTGTGACGTCTGTAGTAAATGAAACAAGAAAACACACTTAGTTAAGCAAAAAGAATCTACTTGACTGAATTAAAGAAGACTGAGTATCGAAAACTATAGACAAGTTCAGAGTATCCATTAAAGTATAGTACATAGATTGAATAAAAAGTGGTGGCAACACTGTTCTCACGTCAGAGAACTGTGTTTCAGTACTGCAAGAATTTGGTAGGAGATAAGGGAATGTGAGGCGATGAAACGTGACGAATGGTAACGATTCTGTGTTTTTTAGTCCAAAGCAACAGTGCCGTAAAGTAGAGGAGGAAAGTGGAAGTACCATAACAATGTTTCAGCAATAACAGATAAAGATAAAGATTGAAGTGGCAGTGCACAACAATGTTTTCGGAGACTTCGTGACAACCTTCTCGTCAAAATAAAGGAATCGCTTCGCGGGAAGCATTACGATATAAGAGATACTAGTATCTGTGCCATATGGCGATCCTGTAGGAACATCGACAAAGGTTGACGCACTGACAGTGTACGACGTCTTCCACGCGTGCGGCAGAAGGTGATAGAGATAGGAGGCGATTACAATGAAGGAATGTAACTCTTCTGTGCATAAAGCCAGGTGCGAACCCATTGCCCTTTATCCAGCCCTTGTATACACATCTTTCCTCTATCTTGCTATCCACTCAGAAATTTCGAATTGATTGACTTATTTTGTTCTATAGATGTTCAGTGCCTAAATTTACCCTTTCAATATTTGTGCATAATTCTTTTCTAAATTACTTACAAAACTTCATGACGAGAAGAATCTTTCACTTTCGCTTGTGAGTGTACCACGCATAAGATAATAGATACTGTCCACAGAACATACATTTTTGACTCGAATAAGACATTATTATGGATAAAGCTAAGTCAGAATTTGAAATAAAAACATTAGACTTAAAAGAAGAAGAAGAATGAACATAACTACGTAAGTCATTTGTGACTTTTAGAAATCTGTCAAATGATTGTTATTCTGTGCTGCATTATTTAAAAAAAAAAATGTATATTTTATGCAACAATATAACTTTATTTATTTGTTTAGTGTATTTACATAATGCAGTGTGATATATCAGCCTATCGTAGAAGTATAACTAAAATAATAAAATCAACCAAGTTTTATATATGAGGATGCATTATAGTATATGATGCAAAATGTTGCGTCAAAGCCCTATTGATAAACTTTCTATTACACATAACATGGCTGAGAATTCAGGTCGTTAAACATGAATAGTGGTTCCTTGTTTGTGTAATAATTTTACTCAGTGTTGTTTGTAAACAATATACATTCCTTAATATATATTTTTCTATTATTATAATTTCCAAGAAAAATGTCAACAACGTCATATTGGAACTATGTTGATTGTTTTTCCAGTGATGGGACAGTGAAAGAGTAGACAAAGTATAATAATAAAGTTAAATACATATTTTAAAAAAATGTTGTAAGTTTCAACTTGCAAGATCATGAAATCGAAAGGATCAGAAGGACAATGATCCTGTTGGTGCAAATAACTCCTTTTAATGCTAAAACTCTACGTTAAAAAACATTAATCATGTGTAACTTAAAACCAGTGCTAGATGTTTTAATCCAGTGATGGTCGGTTGGCATGCTTGAGCGGTCTGAGGCAGTAGGCTAGAGATCCCAAACCATTCCTGTTGCGAGTTTCAATCTCGCTCAGGGCACAGATATGGTCTTTCACCATCATCATTCATTTCTCGTAGTCTTCTTTACCATAAAGGGTACAAGGACCTAGGAACAAAGAAAGGCCAAAAATTACGCCGACATTATCTCCGACTTAGAAGGGAGAGAACGTGTGAAACATCAATGCTCCGTTCCGCTCGCTTCTTCTGCCTAAAGTACAACTTATTATATAGGAAACAAAAATATCCCGAAATGGGGATACTCTAACTGCTTTGTATTCCCAAATTACTTGCCAACCAGTGGTTTGAACTAATACATAAGCAATCTACAGTGCCACATTTTGGCTTCACGAAAATATACCTCACTGAACCGAGGAAATAATATATGCCTAACATGAAATATTTTCTAGCGTATAAAACTAAAGTGTGTCTAGGATTGCCAGAAACTTGAAAAACTCCCGGAGAAGCCGCAAGCTGTTATTACACCACTCAGCAGAAGCTATTTCATACGCTTGGGAATGATAAGATTAAACACATTTTAGTGGCTGTAGAACTAGTGACAAGATACATCGTCACAAAAATCATAAATTCAATAACGATAGAAAATGTGGAAAAATTCTTAGAAGAAGAAGAAATCTTACGCTTTGGAGCTTTTCAAAATCTTTATTTGGATCCACACCCCGTGCATAAGGCACGATCTCTTCAGAAATTAGCAGAGAAATATAATTTTAAATATAATTTTTCACCAATCTTTATCTATTTTAATACCAGCCTAGTAGAATCAGTAAACAAAACCATTCAAAATTCCTTTAAAATCTGTCCAGGAAAAGCAGACTGAATGGCAACGTTGGCTACCACACATAACGTTTACAGTAAACAGGTATGTACAGATAGAAACCAGCCTCTCGGCGTTTTTTTTTTTTTTTTTTTTTTTTAATTATGATTCCAGGACTCTTGTGGACTGCCAACTTGGAACATCTCCTCAAACACAGATGGAGAGAGGGACTCCATGGGAAAAATTAAGGACGTTGTTAAAACAAATCTTGAAATGTCTTTCAAGCAACAGAAGAGGAATTATGATAAGCGTTATAAACAAACATACCCTTCGGAGCAGGAAATTCTCTACTTCCCTTTCAGACGAAAAGGACAAGCAAAAGAATTTTTTTTTTTTTTTTCAAAATCTTTTTCACCGTCCAGCGAAAATAATTTCTAAACTAAATTCTAACCTTTACAGAGTCCAACTACCTGACACGTTCAAGACTAGAATTCAAGATGTTTTCGTCGAGCACACTAAACCATTTTTCCAAGAATAAAGAAAGTAAGAGAAAAATAAAAAATAATGGAGTACTTACTACTGAATGTATCTTCTCATTCCCTACTTGATACATTATAGAAGACTTTATGATCCGCTATCAACAAATTGCAAACTAAGCATTTTCTTCTTTCTTTCTTTATAGGAAGAGTACCATCGGTAAATCACCTTCAATATCAGCATTCGTTGTTCTGCTTACTCTCTTCACTGGATTAAATACAAATGAACTTGTTTTTAAACAATTGGGATTTTCTATTGAAATATTTAAAAAATTATAAATTATGAGAATATTGAATTTATTTCTTATCGCCTACACCTAAACTTCAGTGCCGTGAAATCAAAAACTGAATCATGCTCAGATTACGAACAAGTAATACAGATTCTCCACGAAAAGAAAGCCCAATTTATACAAAAAGTTATTTTCCTTATATGAAGTCTAAAGTTAAAATTGACAATTCCTCAAATACAAACTCAGAACGATTATTTAAATTCACAGAGACAGGAAATTAAAGAGAACTACTGCCAGTTAACCTCCAGTTAGTAGAAAACTTTACTATAGCTATAGAAAAACTAATTACGCAGACACACCATGAAATTGTCCAACTTATGTGTACAACAGCAACTAACGAGCGTTTCCTCATAACCATACTAAATTTTCAAATCTTATAACAATATTTCGACCTCATAATTCAAAATCTGTTTCAAAACAAAGTCAATGATGTCCTAATTAAACCTGCCTAGGCTTATATAATTATACAAAATAGTCCGAATCTACGAAGTTCTCTTATTGAAACAGATTTAGGTTTCTTCTATCAATGTTCTCAAATTTCGTGATCTTTGATCCAACCAGCGTTAACTTAGACATAATCATCCAGATACCAGTAATACAAAATAAAAATTGCCATCTTTTATATAAAATATATAACAACGGATTTCTCACCAAGACGGTATGCTTAAAAATTAAAACACCAGACTTTGCTAAATAGACCAGTGCCATTCAACCTGGGGTACGCGTACCCGTGGGGGTACGTAATCCTAAAATAAGCCTATTTCCAATGTTAATTGAATGATCATAGTTGAAGAAAATTTTGAAATTTCCCATCTTATTTTTTTTCAGATGTACTGTTTACCCCCTGTAAATAGTCTTTTAATTGGCACAATGATTGTCCTTTTGTTGGGCCTTTATTTGTCCCCCTTTTTAATCAACAGAACATGTGTATTAAGCTTAATAAGTTCATTTAATAAGTTTTTCGATTTAATTTGTTTTAAACAGCTTCAGCGGTACACAATTGGATGGCGAACTGTGTCTAGGGGTACGCGAGAAAAAAAGATTGAATAGCACTGATCTAGACTATCTTTGGTATCTATGAACTGTATATGCCACTTTGTGAAAAACATCAAATGTTCGAAATCTGCAAAACCCAGACACAGGCACATTCTCAATACACTGACTATCTTTATGATTTAATCTTCAAGAATTCAACTTCCAGTTGTCATATTAAATCTTCACTATCAAAAACGGAGAAATATTACTCATATACATCCACTGAATTATTATTAACTACAAGAAAATCTGTTATAATATCTCGACAATACAACCACATTATGGTGACGAATACCATCAATTCCTCGTTCACACACTTCTTCTCTTACGAGTAGTTCGAATTCGTCAAGACGGACACTTTAAATTTGCCCATCAGCAGTAACGTAGCATGAAGTTTTGAAATGGATAGGCTGAAATTAGATTCGTAGCTAGAGGGTGGCTAGGAGGGGCCCGATCCCCTGAAACTTGCAATTTTTGTTGTATGTATATATGAGTGTAAAGTGAATTTAAGTCCCCCCCCCCAAAAAAAAAACTTTCCCGCCCTTATTTAAACGATCACGTTTTAGTGTTCTGACTACGCTGTAATGCTTGATAGAAATATGCTAATTCATGCAATATATTTTTCATACAATGCAAGAAGAGTGGTTCTGCTTCATATTTCCCTTACACATACAATTTCCTTACATATGCAATACTCAAATATCACACATACCCTGTATTACTGTTTCAAAGAAACAAATAAAAACGGATAGCTATAGGACGATCTTAACTGTAACTTCCCCAAATCATAGACAAACTTAAGCACTTCACCCACAACAACACATATCAGCATACTAATGGAAAACAGTGGAACAGTAGCTTACAGTCAATTGATGATTTTTACAGAAAAAGCTATTTTTAGATTGAAAGTATGAAAAAAAAAGAAACTATAAATCATCTAAGGTCTCCTTCAGTATCGATCTTCGAAAAACTTGCGGATAGCAACGCAACGCAAAAAATACAACATAACTTCAATGTCAATTATCAAAAATTAAAATGTAAATTTTTCGCTGTGATAACGCAAACCAGTACGCAATAAGGTCCCTGATGAATTAATACTATTCATAATAACATAACATTTTTATTCTCTCTGTCTCTCCCTCTCTCTTTTCTTTCTTTTTTATTTTCTTGGTCAAAACTCGTTACTGAATGTGAGCTTCTAAATTTTTCATAGTCTCTGTTCTATAGTTTCTTACAAGACCGCATCCTGTCGCTTTTGTTTCGCCAAACACCCGAAAGACTAGCCTTTCGTCAACATTCGTCCACTTTCGTTGCATCATGTTGAATTTGTATATAGCTCAAGAAGTTTTCGTCTGCTGAGGGTGGCGGGAAAGTGATTGTCACCGCCCCATTCTCTTAATTCCATGAAAGAAGCGGAAGGCTATAAGTGAAAAAGTTTGTAAACAGAACGCTGCAGCCTAGTTGTTGCGCATCTAATCCTACATTTCCCCACTCCCTTCTCAGCGACGATGATGTTTTCCAGTGTTGCAATCTGGAGGGAGCGGAATGGTCTGAGGATTTTCTACGACATTTGAGTGTAAATGCTGTATATTGACTGCACTAAATTTTTAATGCATTTTAATATTTCTCTTTGAATATTAAATGAATTAAGCATGATTAGGGGTATTCCTTACCGACGTAATATATGAATTAAAAGGTGGAAAACTTCGCAATGAATCTTAATGAAAAATAAATAAATAAATGATAACAGAAATCACCTTCTAAATGTTTTCCATTTCTCCTTCAGTTTCACTCTCCCACTCATCTGAGTCTGTATCGGCCGATGAATCTGAGTCTGAATCGGTTTCGCCAAATCTAATTATCAGTTCATCTAAACACTCATTCATAAGTCCGTCTCTTTCAAAGTAAGAATCTTCAATTTTTTTCACGTGTTCACAACATTTTACTCATTTCTGTGGTGAATATTCATTAAATAACTTTCCCAGTAATTCTTTCTTTTCATCCAGTGAATCGGAAATGCATTGCCTTGCTTTGCTCTTGATTCCCCCCCCCCACACACACACACATACAAGTTCAACAGGATTTAAGTCTGCGTCGTAAGGTGGAAGTCTTATTATAGTGTGCCTCGCGTTTATAAATTTCTTGTGAATCGCGTATTGTTTCACATAAGGTACATTTTGAATTCTTAAGAAAAATTGTCTTCTGTTCATTCTCCACAATGTATTTACTCTATTCTCCGCTTCAATTTCGGTTTCGTTTATAGGTTTGTCTGTCGCTGATAGCCACTGTATCATGTCGCTTTTAAGTGAAGACATAGATAGTCTTTTATTGATTTAAACATTGTGATAACTGGCATTATCAACGACAACAACGCTGTTTTCGGGAAGATTAGGAAGTAGTTTTTTATCGATCCATTTTGAAAAATTTCTACTGTTCATGTCATCATAATAATCTCCACTTTTTTGCTTAGATTTGAACAATAATAGAGCATTATTAACAAACCCAAATTCCCCTCCTGCATGGACAATAATAAGACGAGGCCCTTTTCCAACAGTTTCTGTTGCACCTATTTCACTCTTACTTTGCCAATACGCCGGTACTGAATGTGATGCGTGAATGTAGGTTTCATCTCAGGCCGGGCCCGTGAATTAATAATGCGAGGCCCGACTCGAGTTAGCATTTAGACCCGACCCAAGGGCGCTGATTTCTCTCTAAAGTTGGGGGGGCATTCAGATGCAGAAGGTATATACATGAGGATTTTAAGACAAATTGCATTCAAATTATGCCAAATAATGTATATTCATAAATACAATAGGGGGCCCACATGACCTTTGGGACCTCGAACCTATAACTAGGGTGATAATTAAACCAAATATTTTAATTGCAACTATGCCAAATATTTTGATCCGCACTTCTGGAAGAGGAACTAGCTGAAATAAAAGAAATCGTTGAACAAAGTTTTCTATACTAGTTGTCAGTTGTTATAGTTTTTTTTTAACACAAGTTGTATCTTCGGCCTTGGAAGTTGAATAATTATTCATTCTTACTCAGAAGGATGGGGGGCGCAAAATGTTAAACATTATAACACTTGAGACATAGTTTGTACTAACAATAGACTGAAAGCAGCTTATTTGTTGTCTTATATTGACAAAAATACTTTTGTCAACTCGTCTCATTGAAGTAAGACAGAAATATTTCCCTTTCAGAAAGATGCGCCCCCCGTTCTGTATTCGCCCCTGGTTCAGTATCGTAATGTTCTAGTAGGCTCGGCTGTCAGTTCAATCTTTAATGTGGAATGCAGAAAATTAAGCCATTTGCCTTTTGGTTTCTCTTCGTTATAAAGCTTAATAACGAACATACGCAGAATATACTACCATAGAATACGAACCGCCGCATTTTCAAAAGCGGGATTAAATGAAATGGACCACTGATATGAGAATTACGAGTCGATACTGTAGGTATAACGCTACACGGTAATATTTCTCATTTATTTTAGCAGATGATATTTGTTGTAGCATAAGTTTGCTGAGTTAGTATCACTGGTACTTTCAATGCCAGATCAGTGGATGGAAGAGTAGTGGGGAGGGTGGTGGAATACGAAGTGCTCCTCAGCGATCTGCGCATCTTGGTTTGAAACTTGTCGAGTTATAGCCGCCGATGGCCTTCAATGCGTGCGTTCTTGCAGAAGCTTCGCTTCAACTCACTTGATGTTTAAACAGCGTATTATAAAATAAATCCATTTTAATAAAATGAATTGTATCAATATCCAAAAGCAACATTTGAGGCTGATGTATAAATAAATGGATAGGCTAAGGCTTATAGCCTTAATGGACACTCGTCCCTGCCAATCAATCATTCCACTAACTTTATAATAGATAGAACTTTGCCTGGTAACTTAAAATAAAGAAAACATACGTAATTTTTACCAGTTTTTGTCAATATAATATTTCGGGTTGCTCCTTAAACAGATAAAAGAATGTAAAAGGTCAAGCAATACTCTTTAGCTACTTTGTGATGTTCTGTAGTTAGAATGTTCAGAATAATTGGCCTTTATTGCAGTTTATGTGCTAAAAACAGAGACGAAAAATCTGTAGCTGCTGAGATTTAAATCTATAAAAAGACAGAAGATTAATATTGCACTTCGAATATCCTTTCAGTGGTTCAGAAGGAAAGAAGCTGTTTAGAACACAGCCTAAGAATTGAAGTAACGATTACAGAATACAAGTCACACCTTTTTCGTGATATTAATCGATTTCAGCTATTCAAGTTTGGGTGTTTCCTGATCCCTAATCTTTTTATGGAAACTCTTTACTCAAAGCTCTGGAAAAAATTGTAGCAGTATAAAACTGCATACTTCTATGGATACAGATAATTATCTTATGAATGAATTGGAATTATTTCATCACTGTGATTGCTTGACGCTATCTTTAAACACGGTGCAAAATATTTTGTTTCTTACGTTCTATATTTCATCTGAATGACTTCTTACATTCAATATTATCGCACACAATGGGGTAATTTGTGACTATAGTACTATCAGATTTAATGAAATTGAAAAACTTCAATGAGCACTTTTTGTTTTTGACAACCAATCATTAACGTGAAGTTTGCAGTCCAATTTTTATTCATCAAGAAGCTGTAATCTGCAATGCCAATATATTCTTCAAGTTCAATCATCAGCGCTAGCATCAAATTTGTTCTGCTACTATTGAAAAGTCACTTACCTCTCAAATTGAAAAATTTCCTTACACTTAGTTCTCACACAACCTTTTCTCTTCCGTTGTTGGTAAATGCCTCATCAAAAATATTCATAAACAGCATTTAGGAGTCCTGGAGACATTTCTTAGCAAATACTAGTAGATGAATGATCGTCGTTATAGGTTTTAAATATAAAAAAGTTTAAGTTTATCGAAATATATTTAAAAATTATAATGTTTATCCAAATGCGTTGAATTTTACTTTTGCGTACTTATAAATGAATGAAATTAAATATTTATTTTAACGTATTAAGCTTAAGCTCTGTGGATTACAGAAGCTGATAATGAATGTAAGTGAATGATGAGAGAACTTATGAAATGAAAGAAATTGGAAAAAACGGGAAAATTCTAAGGAAACTCACAGATATGAAATTATGTACTACAAACTCTTATAGTCTGAAATGGTTCCAGAAAACTTTTGAACTAAGAGTGAACAACTAATAACCAGACCAAGTTTTTTTTTTTTTTTTTTTTTTTTTTGGTATTTATTGTCAGTATCATTTTCTTTCATTTTAAAAAGCCCAACGATATATTCATTTATTTAACAAGCTTCTAGATATGGTTTACAGAACCAATTTAAAGTAGAATCATTAAATATCTACAATAGTAACTGCACTTGTCTGTTGGTTCTGAGAAAGTGTTAGCGGACAAAGTATCTACTTTACACATATCTTTGATTTATGTATGTGGTCATGTATAATAGTTTCCACAGAATCTAGTTAACATCTTGACATATATTTTCTGATAAATATAAGACGATCTTCTTTCATTAGGGCTTCAGTTTTCTTGATCATCGCATTATTTCCTGCTCTTGAAGGCCCTCGTATCTTTCTTCCTCTCTCATGCTCATACGATCATATTTAAAATATATATTTCTCAGCAACAACATTATATGATGGACAATTCTTGTAATATATAACTAAAGCCCGGAATAATGGCAAAACCATAAATGCCGTTTATTGCAATTTTCATATTTTCAGGAAGAATGCAATTTTACAATTTAGAAACAATTTTTTGGCATTTTCCATTTTCTTTTCCTCTTTTCTTCATCCACCCATATGTAACAGCATAGCAAAAATTTGGCACGCTCTTACCTGGTCAAGTGATCGTAGTATCTGATAATAACTGCAGTCTATTGTCGCTGGAATGTGGCAAGTGGAGGGAGATGCTAGTACGTCTTCAGTTCTTGGAATTTTGAATGACAAAGATAAACGAAGATACTTATTAAAAAAAAAAAAATAGCCATATATAGGCAGTTACTGTGAGTTGCTGGCGTGTGTGATACATAGCTGCTGTTGGTGTGCATTTCAGTATTTCAAGATGCCCTTCTAGGAAAGAGAAGATGAAAAAAAAATGAGTGTGTTTGTGTTTTCTGAGATAATTCTGTACTGTTCCGCAAATTATGTGAAACTGTTATCTTCTCTGAAAAGTATTATTTTGTCAGTTATCATATAAGTACTGCAAAACCCAAATCTGCAAGAACAAGCAAATCAACTGGTAAAAATATTCAGAATCTTTTTGGAATATTCACGAATCCCGCTTCGCGTACTACCAGTTTTGCGAATGATCTGTGTAAAGTAGTAATTAACGTAGACATTTCGTTATGAAAATTAGAAAATATTTTCTTGAGAAATACACAAAACAAAAAGTCCCAAATATATTGTCTTTGAGAAAGACTCACGTTGATAGCGCATACAGCAGAACTACTGATGATATTCGTAAAGTGTCGAGGACAAAAATATGTGGATTTCAGGTGCTGAAATATACGATATTCTAGGCCGTACCATTGCTAATGTTGTAATTGAAACTTTGGAAGGGGTAAAAGCCACACAGACTAATTTGAATGTGTAATAAGTTCTGAAAAAAAGAAAAAAAGAGAGAGAAAGAAATGTATTGGCAGGAAATGTCACAAAAGTATACACATGCAGATAAGTTAGAGAGTATGTGGATTGTAAGGTAAAAACAAGAGGTTGTCAAGATAAAGAAGATGTATCGAAGATTCTGATTATATGTCTTGAGGACAAAGAGTAATTAAGTATATGAATGTGTAAGATTCAAAGAGAAGTCTGTTAAGAAGTATTAAGAATAAAAGTGCGATTCCAAGTGAGAATTAGGTTTGATGATTTATATGTTGTGAACACAGAAGTTCTAATTACTTAAGCAGTACTATTCTTGAAAGTTCAAGTTAAGTATAATTTAAACCTACTGACACTAGCCAAATTCTCCTTTAACTCTTATAAAGTAACAAAATGGTAGGGAAATTGCATAACTGTTTACAAAATCGCTGACTATTCTGTTGCCAGAATGCGTAAAACGCGATAGAGTTCTTCTTTTTGTCACAGACGAAGCTGAATATATGAAGATCGCAGCAAAAGTACTTAAGGTTTTATTTCCAAGTGTGCTGTATGTCACTTGTTGTGCACAAGCACTACATAGATTTGCAGAGAAAGTACGTTTTTATTTTCCCGGCGTTAATCTTCTAATGTCAAATGTGAAAGAGGTTTTTTCTGAAAGCTGCCTCGCAAACCAGTGTCTTTCTTGAGTTAGCTCTTGAACTTCTGCTCCATTAAAGCCCGTCTTAACGAGACGGGGTACATGGATTACAACTGTTTTCTTTTACGCTAAGAACTTCAAATCCACTTAAAAAAAATCATTGATACTTATGATGAGGATGATGCGTCTTCAATTAAGATTGCTCTAAGTTTACTTAAGAAGAATTCCTGAAAAAGAGGTTAGCTTTCATTGCAACACATTTTTCAAAGTTGGGAGATGGTATTACCAACTTTTTAAAAGAAAAAAGAAAGAAAAAGGAAAAGAGAACAGATTTTTATCTAGTTCTATGAATACCTTCAATGATCTGCCAATGATATGAGTGTTGTGCCTGGTGAAAATGGCACTCACATTAAGCGAAAGTCTGATTATTTTAATTGCTAATCCAGAAGTAGAAAAATTGAAGAACATTGCTAGTGTTAATGGAAAATGATGCTGATGTAACTGTTGACAATGACATGAATCCTTTCTAAATTATTTGTTCCTAGTATACTCCAATGACATGACATCTGTAGATGTGGAAAAATTATATTCACATCTGTAGATGTGGAAAAATCATTTTCACATCTAAAATGTCATTCTTTCTGACAGAAGACAGGTTCTTTCCTTACAAAATTTTAAGAACTTGTTGATAATCAAAAAGAACAAACATATGAAATAACTTTTTTAAGTGAAAACAAACTGCTAGTGTAGTGCAAAACAACTTGGTGTGATAGTGCTATTGCTTTCATAATTTTGTTTCATTGTTACCACTGAAAATTGATGAATGGATAGTTAGATGTCGTCTCTGACGGGTTGCAAGTTTCCAGAAATTTTGGATTGTTTACTATCCGCAAAATGAAACATTTTATTTCTTAGGATCCATAGTTTTTATTCTATTAATAAACCAATTATTGGCTATTATTGTTTATAAATATTTTACTACCTATTTTTTCTTCAAAAGTTCTTGTTTGTTTATTTTGTTCTGTCATTTTACCTACTATTCTTGGGTTTTTGTTTCGCAATTTTGCTATTAATTCTGAGCTTATTATTTTGTTGTTGATTCCAAGCTCTATATATAACATATAGTTCTTCAAGATTGTCCATATCTGCACTTCCACTTGTTCAAAGATCTAGAAAAACAAAAGGCTTTGTTACAATACAATCTCATTTGGCACCTGAAGCACAGAGGTTAGTACTACTAAAAGCAGAATTTTGTATTTTTATGTGAATGTAAACTATATGCATATGGGAATTTTTTGAATGCTTCTCTATATATTTGGAAAAAGAAGACTGATATGACATTCTTACGTTAAAAGGAAAAAATGGGAATATCTCTTTTAGATGTCAGGGAAAACATCAAGACAGAAAAAAAAATGAATGGAAATCAGGAAAATACAAAAAAAACAAGCAAAAATAAAAAATAAAAACAAAGAAGAAAGAAAAGAATGAGTATTTCCAGTTCTCTAATCATCAATATTGCATCAAAAGATTGTCTTTGAAATACGAAGTGACACCTACCTTGCAAATTCATGTTATGTGTAAAATACATATCAATGCACAGAAGAATATACATTGTAGATCAAGGGAAATATACAAACAAGAATTAAGTAACATATCAGAGAGTCAAAAAATAGGAACACAAGAATTTCAAGGTAACCAAAACTCTTATTAGAAATGTGACATGGCGTTAAAGAAAAGTGCAGATTTTATATAATGCTAAAAGACAAGTTGAAAGAACTTGAAGCATACCACATTCTTACAAAGAAATCCATCATAACTTTGGACCAGAGCAATCTACTAAAAAATTGCCATTATATCAGAGTGAGATATACAAAGCTTACAGTAGATTACATTTAATGCAATAGAAAATTCATCAAAGTAATGTTTACGGTAATTACTTTTACTATAGGATACACTGACCACTAATTAAGAAAGGAATTTGGTTTGGTTAAAGTTTAACATGCCTTTTCAGCCCCAACCTATACAGGATGAAAGGAAGAAATTGACAATATGAAGAAAAATATAAACTGGCAACGTTGATTTACTTGACGAAAATAAATCCAAATGTTTATACAGTGAAACTTTGTAACGTTAATTCTTCCGTTACATTCCCTGGTTCCAAATATATTGAATATTTATAAAGTACACGAGATTACAATGAATCACACAATACAGTTATGCACTTTTGGATATAGATATATATATTTTTCAACATATACCGTATTTGTCACACTAAAATAATATACATCCAATTCTAACAATATGGTTCTTCGTTCTATCTTTTTCTAGTTACCTTAACAACAAGATAAACAAGTTGTCATAGCAACAAAAACAAAAAAATATATCGATATAATACAAAATATTTTAAATTTTTTCTTTATATATTTTCTTCTTCTTCTTCTTAACCGCTTGTGTTCTTTTAAATGGTACTTTTGCCCGTAAATAGTAACAATACTTAGAAGTACATGCAAAATATACATTATCGATTTAACTTGGATTCAATGGACCTCTTATTAAACGAAAATTTGTCTTAAACGGAAATATTTCTCGGTCCCATGAATTTAGAGGTGAAACACGTGTTAAATTCCCTTCAATAAACAAAAACTATGTTACGCGGAGACCGTAAATCAAAATAAGCCTTTTAACGGAAAATTTCCAGTTCCGAAAAGGAGAATTTAGAGAGTTTTTAGACATCCTATTAGAGAGCAGGTGTATATATAATAAACTACGTTGTCAGAGAAATAGACAGTGATGTACAAATCGAAACAAACATATCGGATATAGATGCCTTACTTGAGAATTATACGGAGAGTCTAAAAGAAAATAAAGTGGAGCAAGATTACTTGAGTTGGAAAAAGAATGTAGACTAAAGTCTTATCAAGATACTGTCAAAAGTTTGAAGGAATTATAACAATTTGCCTTAGTTGAAATAACACTGATCAGTATGGTTTCTCAGGATAGAGTGTTTGCGGAAAGTCGAGCAACCAATCAGTAATGTGTACAGAAAATCATCCTTCACTATTGGATAAAATAAAGTTAACGTAACGTCATTATTTTTTTCTATTGATTCTAAGGTTTGCGTGTTTTAATTCATAGTAGTAATAAATGTTGTAAATTAAAGAAGGCGCGTACAGTATCATATTTTATCTCAGTATGTCCATTATATGCGTTTAAACCTTCGTTAACCTTATCTTTAGTGGAAATTTTTACGAGACCCTTTCAATTCAGCTAAAGGCAAATTTTACTGTATACGCATCAAATATACATCGCACACATGTAAACTATAAACGCTTGGAAAGTATCTTTAACGGAAATTTTGCAAGTCCTGTTCGATTCAGCGAAAGAGATATTTTACTGTACATACGCCAGAAAAATATCGCACATATGTAAACAATAAGCGCTTTCGCTGTATGCTTTATCAAGTAGAGAGGAAACTAAGTAGAAAGCAAGTAGGAAAATTGCTGTTAAGAGTTCAGTTGGGGTGCACCATCATAATTCTATGTGTTGTCTTTATGAAACTATGAAACTGTATCCGCATTTTCTTTGTAACACAAGTGAAATTCTCTTAGAATATACAATATTGGAAATCAAATACCCCAAAACAGTAATTGATAATGGTGGTCCTCAGGCCGGAAACTGCCCGCGAATAAAAATGAAATAAATAAATAAATGTATTTTTTTTAATTCCATTCAGAATTGGAAGAGTGTATCTGGCGATTATAATACCCTTGTGTACCTGAATCAAGATTTGACTTTTTGAGTATTGTTGTTGTTGTCTGATTGGTTTGATTTGAATTTAGTACCCTTTTCAGCAATCGATCTGATGAAGAAACTTAACCAACTTAACTAATGATCGTTTTTTCATAGGCCCTCAATGGCTCGTTGAGACTTACATGAAAAGATTTTAATTAGGTAACAGTTTTTGTGCAATCTCAAAGAACTGATTAGCATAGATAAATGGTTAGTGCATTAAATTTTAACACAGAAGATCCAGACTCAAATCCCAGCAATTTCAAACTTTTTAAGACGCTCGAATTTCAATTTCAATCCATACTCAGTGTAATAAGCAGGCTAATAATCCCGTGAAGAAAGAAAGAGATGTTGGAATGACGGAGAATCGAAGTGGAACCATGAATGCAAACGAAGATTTACAAACTTATTCCCTTCAATCGTTTCAGATTTGATATTTTTAGTTTATTTCATCCATTATGTACATATGTATGATCAGTGTCTTTTCTTTCTTCTGATATGCAATATGTAGGAAATAATACATTATACATACAATGAGTTATAACGTTTTTGAATATGACACTCATTGGACAACACGCTCCAAACACACAGATTAATCTTAAGGTGGAGAAATGTTTCGTGCATCAACTGAACAGAAGTCTGTTCCAGTGTTCCGGCCACGTAATATATTTCTGCTGCTAAAATGAGTGAGTGACAAGACGCTGTGTATTCTTTTGTTTTTTTGTGTTTAGAGTATTGTTGTTTCCATTTTTTCTATTAAAGTGTTATTATTATTATTATTATTATTATTATTATTATTATTATTATTATTATTATTATTATTATTATTATTATTATTTTACTATTTTATGTATACAAATACACAAGTTTTGGATATCACAAAAATAAATATGCTAGAGAAAAATAAAGTTACGAAAAAGATTATTATGATTCTTAAAAGAATACAACTTTATCCTTCTACAGATTTTCTAACTGGTAACTGATTTTGACTGTGAGCTTATGAAGCTTTTAAAGTATTGATGAATCTGTAATACCACTAAGAAATGCTGAACTCAAATTATGCAGTCCACGAAGTCAACTATTCTTTTATGACGAAAGCACAATATATATATCTTAACTTAATTTCATACAAATATTTGTTTCCAAACTCATATTACAGCAAATTGTTACTCTGATACTGTCGAATCTATACTGAGGTCCGCTTTTTTTTCATTCTTTCAATGCACAACACAAGGGAGTAGGAAAATTAATATTTCTGAGTCAATATCATGAAACTTCTTGATGTTATTTATGAACCTTTTACCAGAGCTTGATACAACTGTAGAAAGATGAAAGGCCAGAAAAGAGAGCGCTGATTAACTCCTGTGGTTTTGCTACTAATTTTGCAAGGGTCCATCGAAAATCTTTGTTTCCATATGTATTAAAAAAGAAAAGCGTGCATGGACTTTTCGGCTTCAATTCTATAGCCAGTCTCCAGTAATATGCTGTGTAGTTTGTAGTGAATTGCTTTCTGCTTTTGAAAGCCTAAAGGACATCTAAAGTAATCATCTAGTTTCTGAGAGGTCATTTATCACTGAATTATAACTAGGCTATATGTGTATTCCAAAGTGAATCGTTCTATGTAAAAGAAACACAATAATATTTGCTTTTGTCACAGAAATTGTTCACTTCGGTATTTAAGTTATAATCATTAGATGAATCACATTTTAATATCCAATTTGTTTCTTTTCACTCCATTTCTATGATTTACATACCAATCTGCGAGCGATACTGCTTTGTTGCTTTGAAAAATTTTCTGTTGAATTAAACTTCATGTATAGCTCATTCTGACATGATTCCAAACTTTTGTTTAGATTGCTCTAGTTCAAATTTAATGTAGACTTTTTGTAAGAATATGATATGTTTCAAGAACAGCTGTATCAATTTATGTTTTAGCCTCATGTGAAATCTGTATTTTTTGCAATCCTATATCACTTTCTAATAAATATTTTGATAGTGCTGAAATTGTTGTCTTCTTAGTTTTTGACTCCCTGATATGCTTCTTAATTCTAGTTTGTATATTCCCTTTGGTCCACCATATATATAATTTTATGTGCATTGCTTACACTCTAGAATCCAATATCTTTTTCCAATTAGTATCTTTGCTTGTCTGAAAGTGAGTTTTCATATTGAAAAGGGGAAACTAAACTAGGTGTGACTTAGTACTTCAAAAACAATTTCTTTAATGCATTATTGACTATGGAAAAATTGAACTACCTGTTCTGTTTTCTTTTTTGTATTTCCTAATTTCTATTCGTTCTCTTGTTTAATTTGTCTTGGTATGTTTTCCCTGTCACTGAAAAGCATTTTCTTATTTTTTTCTTTCTGTTATTTATTATTCTTTTAATATTGGTATACCATGCCTATTTGCTTTGTCCAAATGTACAAGGATTCAAAACATTTATGTAGAATACATTTACACAGAAACAGAAATTTGAATGCCTTTAGCACAGTCAGTTGTGATTGTATTGCAACAAATTCTTTCTATTTGCCAGATTTTTCAACGAGTGAAAATGCATATATGGATTAATTGGAATACATACCAGCTATCTGCTTCCACTTTCTTCAAGACAAATGTCAATAGTAAGCTGATGAAAAAATGCATGGTGTAATGACAACAATTGTCCATGGTATTTTAAATATGGATGCACGAGTATCATAGGTGAGGAAAGGTTTGGGGACCCCAAAAATTGGTTAGATTAGAGTCCCGTTCAGCACCGAGACTATATGAAACGTGGTGCTGAAGCTTGACGTGGAATTCGATGCCCATGAGCTTTCGCCGAAGACGCGTAGGAGACCCTCAAGAGGAACGCCTGATGAGATGATCAAAAAAGTTGAAGCACTAACCAAAAAAGATCGTCATAGAAATCAAGAGGTTCACCTGAGTGAGACTCTGTGGAAACTATTGCAAATGGACAGCCTTATGTCAAAGATATCTTCATCTGCTAACACCTTTTCAACAGTAATAGATAATACATTACCACAACAATTGGTGGACCTACGTAACCAAGACAAAGATTTCTTTCTCACCGAATTGTGACAACAGATAAGATTTTGAGTCCCTCACTTTGATTCGGAAAGCAAATAATAAAGATCAAAGAACTAGCAACATTGTGATTCCTGCTACTAAAACTGACCAAGATGATGTTATCTTATTTTAAGATCTAAAAACCACACGATTACTGGAGAATATTACGGAGCCTTCCCAGCAAAGCTGTGAGATATAAGTAAAAATTTCAGACGAAAAATTCTTTTCAAAATATTGTTCACACTTCACGACAATGCATGTGGCTGCATTCCATTTTGTTTTCATAATAGCACGCTTGTGTAACTACATTATTTTGCCATATCTTTTATATTTCCCACATATTGCATCTTTGTATTTCTTCCTTTTCTTGGAAACTGCGGTGCCTCAGTGTATTGTAGTGTTTCTCTCGTGTATGGGGTTCTTGGTTCGATCCCACTTCGTGCCAAGTGAGATTTGTGGTGTACAAATATCGTGTGCGTAGGTTTACTAGGGATTCTCCCCGTTTCCTTTCACTTTCTTCATTCCATCATTTCATTCATTCTCATCATTACTGTCTCCTTTAGCATACATGGCATTAACCATGGGGCGTAAAACTGAAAGGTTTCATTTCATTTTTCTTTCTTTTCTGCAAAATAAACCAATTCTTAAAGGCTAATCATTTTCAAGATAACATTCATTATATTAGTACAGAGTTGTGGTTAAAAGAACAGTATGATATATTTTACAAAGGAGTCATTCATTATTGCTTACACCAGTAAAAAAATGTGTTACTGTAAATAGTGAATAAGTAGATATCACATAACCTTTCTACCAAGTTGCAAGATTCTAAGATATTTGGAACAAGGAGCATCGAAACTTTTTGAACTCTCTCTCCAATTTCTATTTTATCGACTTATTGAAACGTTAAAATGACTTAAAAAAAAAAAGTTATTCCGTGGATTGAATTTAATTTCCCAGAGCTGCCAAGAATTTCAGTGAATATACTAAATGTCTGAAGTTAAGTTCTATATGTGGACTTTGGTAATGCACTTCTTACTATCACTTCTCTAGTTTATTAAATCCAAGATATTTATTTTTTACTTTATTTATTTATTTATTTATTTTTATTTTATTTATTTATTTATTTATTTTTTTTTTTAGCCTATTTTGTACTATGTTTCTGTATTATAATTTTAAATCATCTTGATATAGAAAATAATATGAAATGCTTCTAAAAAGACGCCGTGTAGATTATTAAGTATATACAATTATCCATCCTTTAAAAAAAATCCTATCACCAACAATTGTTTCCACCTTACCTATACCCCTATCAGAAGAAAACATTTGTTAGTATTGAAAATTTTAGGTGAATTGAAGTTAGGAATAGAAAAGTAAGCAAAAATCCTTGATAAACTATTTTTTTAGTTTTGTATTTCCTAATCTTAATTTCTTAAATTTATTCGCGCATGTTAATTTCTAAATTTTTCTTGTTGGTCATAGGAGAAAAGAGCTTACCCTGTTAACTCTGTTTTACTGATCTAGAAGTTTTCGTCAAAGCTAGATTGGTCAAATGAAAGTGAGACTCTGTTTTATTTCTGTAATAGTTTATTTGATGGAATATGTGAATGTACTGGAGAGATAAATAGGTTACATGTTAACTGTACATAATTATCTTTCCTGGTTCAAGCAAGCGAGTGAATCGGTTGGTTATGGATACCGTAAGCCAAGAACGTCCTTTTTTGACTGTGAAACCAGTCTTCAACATCGTCATGGGTTTCAGCATTGTTGGCGATACGCTGGCACTTCAAAGCTTTCTTTTTTAGTGGTTCGAAGATGTGATAATAGCAGAATGGCACATCGAGGCTGTATAAGGAATTATAAAGAAACTCCCAGCAAAAGCGCCGTAACTCATTTTGACACATTGTTTAAAGAGTTACTACATCATCTGAACATTACACTGTGTGACAGATACTCAATCGTATGCAATATTGCTGAAATTAATACATGTTGTAGTTTTTCGAGATTCCAATCAAAAGTACCAATAGCTACAAAGATCAGAAAGCAATGAGAACTATTTAAGTTCATCTTTTAAAGTCTTCCATTCATTTAGGTATGTTGTGGAGCATAATACTTTGACTCATTGTTTTACACAAAAACAGTAGAAATTATTTATACACAATCGTGGGATTTTAGCAACATTCAGGAATTGTATTTGTTCCTTGACAATCACGAATACATTTTGTTATTGTAATATACCACAGTTTTCATTGTGGTCTTCCGTCATTTAATTACAGGGTTAATTGATTTCATTTACATATTGTAAACTCCAGAGTTTCTCGAACTTGATTTTGATTATGTAATAAATTTATTTTGTTATATTAGTTCAGGGAAATCTTAAAATTTCATATGATTATAATCCTCTTCTTTAAGAATAAATTTATGTATGCTTATTTCTTCAGTAAAATAATATCATTTTTCAGACAGGCTATTTCAACTATGCCACCTTTCAATTGTCAATTACCACATTATACTGTTTTAGTCAGTTTAACACTACAGTTCTATAGATATTGTAAAAAAATAATGTATCATGATGTTTAAATGGGAAAAAACATTCAATTTTATATTTATTTTAGATAATGTAGGATAGAAACGCTCGTAAACCAAGTATAATTTTATTGAAAGCTTGCTAACATACCATTTATTACCATTATTTAGAAAAATAATGGACATTTGTATTAAGACCTCACCAGCTTTCGCTAGACTTGGAAGCAGTAAAAAAAAAAAAAAAAAAAAAAAAAAGCAATAGTTTGTTTCATATTACATGTGTACATTTAAATAAAAAAAGACATCAAATTACTTACAAAGAGTGAAAAAATTATTTAACTGCATCAGGATTTGAACCCGGGATCAGCGGTATACCGTGCCGATGCGTTAACCACTACGCCACTCAGTCTGCTTACCAGAACCACCAAACATTCCTTTATTCCTGCAGTCGGTGCTCACCACTCAGATTACATGGTTAGTATTACAGCTTAGCTGCTGTGCTTGGACAATCCAGTGACCATATATTGAGAACACTTGTTGTAGGCTGTGGTACAAGTCATGTGATCTGAGTGGAGAGCACCGACTGCAGGAGTAAGAGAATGTTTGGTGGTTCTGGTAAGCAGACTGAGTGGCGTAGTGGTTAACGCAACGGCACAGTATACCGCTGATTCCGGGTTCGAATTCCGGCCCAGTCAAATCACTTTTTCATTCTTTGTTAAACTATTGAATTCACACCTACAGAGGATTTGGTGTGTAAAAATAAGTTTAAATCGGTTATTTCCTCCTTTCATTGACATAACACATCAAATTCTTACGATTTACTGATCAACTATGGCGGTGCAATAATTGTCAAAAGTCTTTTATAGTGATATCTCCATAGAACTTACAAGTAAGTGTCCTTCCCTCACTATTCTTATTTTAATTAAGTAAATAAATTAAGAATTGGAAATAGTCGAATAACAAAATAGAGGATGATAACTAGGGAAGGTCATTGTATCTATGTGCACAAGAAATTTTATGAAAGCTCGGAGCTTTTTAAAAACATTAGGCCGATTCGCTGAAAAAAAAAAAAAAAAAAAAAAAAAAAACAATGTATGGAGATCATTTGATGAGCAAAGAAATAAAAACTTTAAACTAGAAACTTGTAGCCGAATTTGAATCATCAGAATAGAAGAAATGTATGTTTATTCTAGAATTACCAAATGAAAATGTCTCAGCTGTCAAAAATGTAGAGAGCGCATTAAACCAAACAATTAATGCTGACGATAGATGTATGTTACAGATTGAAAAGGTCTCCAAATCAAACGAAATCTTAAGTTTGTCACATATTATTAAATTCCAAGTTCTCGTGAAGAAGAAAGATAAATCTAAATTTAAATTGTGGTGATTCAGGTTTATGTTATACTGGGATTATATATATATATATTGCAAGTAGAAGATACATTTTTTTTTAAGTATAGCTAAGAATGTTAAAAAAAAAAAAAAACATGAATTCTGATTTTCTATTGTTAAGAATTGGTCAGAAAATATTAAACTTAAGAAAATGCGAATGATACAATAACATTTTACTTTAAGATATAAGAAAACTAAGTAAAATAAAAAGATATGAAAATAAAATAGAATTCATGTTATTATCAAAATATTAGGTGATTTATATTCAAGTTCTCCTGACGCAAACTATGATATTATAGTGATGGCTTAGCCTTGATAAAAGGCACAAGTGTATGATAATGGCATTTTTTTTTTTTTTTTTTTTTTAGACAAGAAAAAGATCACGAAAAGAAGATGGTGTTTCAATAGCAACACAGAATAATACTTGAACATACAAAATCGATGTCAATATACAAAATATTAAAGTGATTTTTTTCTTAAAATGTTAGTAGAATACAGGTCTATTTAGCAGTCGATTATTTTTCACGCAGTTCTCCAATAAAAAATATTAATCTATTAATAAAACTTGAGGAAATAATTAAATCTCACCAAGATGGGTGAGTTTACCTGTAAATTTTAATCTTAATTTGTTTCGTAAGGTAGAACAGTGTATTTTAATTCTTGCTAGTTTTATACCATAATCTATAATTTGCATAAAAGAATTGATATGATTAAAAGGTTAGACCTAACAACAAGAAATCTTTGTAAAATCTGAACATATTTACGAAAAATTCTAGATTGTTTTGTACCTGAAGATTTGCAGCGTCCAGCTCTTTATCCATCTGTAAAACCTTAAATCACAAAGTGCAACTAGATTACAGTGCATAATCACTCTAAAGTTTGTAAACGTGGGTGAGTAGGCTCATCCTAACTTTAGAGAGATGTGAGTCTCATTAAATCTCAGAGAACAGATCAGCATGAAAAATATTTCTACCCAACTTATATTTCATTGATTTCTATCTGCGTAAAAAAATAAATAAATAAATAAAATAAAGTTAAATTTTAAAAGTAAAATATCTTCTTCTTCACTTTATCGACATCAAAAGTTGCCGGAAACTATCGGGTTCCTGAACATTGCGGGGTTTTATGTCACAGTTGCGGTTAGCAAGGAGCCAGTTAACTTTTTTTTTTTTTTTTTTTTAATAATTTAAAGTAATATACACTTGACTAATTTTTTTAAAGCTATTGTCCACTCCGATGTCCTATTGTCCGCTCTTCAGAAGATGGCGATGTTTAAAATATTTTTTTTCTTAGTTATTGTTTATTTGGAAAAGTGTAACACTTTTGAACTCCATTTATCCTCGGACCAATCTTACAAGAGAGGTAGGCGAGTTTGCCATGAAAGTGAGTCGATAGAGCTAATTGGGCTGTATAACATGTTGTAAATGAAAAACTGATCTCCATTGGATTTTCAAGAAAATCGCTCTTCAGCACTTCCCGCAAATTTCGAAAACTAGAGAAATATTCAACACTCCATATTAAAGCGCCACACTTTTGCGAGCCACAGTGAATTTGATTGCTATCCACATAACGGTTAATGAAATAAACTAATTTTTAAAATTTATGTAGACTATGATAGGAAACAAACTATTGGTTTATTGTTAACAGATACTCATATAAGGGTAAAAAAGGTGGACACGTCGCAAATGATTGTGGTATTTCGGAGAAAATGTTCAATATAATTAGATAAAGCATATTTCAAGTAATGTGCGCCAAAGACTACTAGATGATGCTGCATTACCAGACTGCAGTTGATGTTGATTTTATTGAATCAGTATTGCACTCCATGATGCATTGTAGTTTGGAATTATGCATTCGTTAAAGCTGATCACAGATTATATGGCTATATTCCGTTCCAATCACCTGTTAAATTTTAATTGATTTTGAGTATAAAAGTTATATTAATTGCAATACCATTTTATTTACCAAATGCTCTTGGTGCAAGGACAATTTCTCTCTCTCTCTTTCTCTCTCTCTCTCTATTTATTTATTTATTTATCATTAGACTAAATTATGCTTTTATTACTGCGAAAATTATGAAATAGACAAATTGAATAAGACAAATTGAGAATCTAATAATAAATCAACTGTTTGTTTCCAAACATAGTCTATATACATTTTAAGTTCACTTATTTTTAAACTGTCAGACAAACAAATATCAATGAAATTTGCTATGATTCGCAACGGCAAGAAGTGCTTCATTTTGCAGTGTTGGAAATTTCTCTAGTTTTCGACATTTGCGGGAAGTGTATGAGAAGCGATTTTCTCAAAAAGTCCAATCGAGATAAGTTTTTTTTTCTTTTACAGTATGTTATACACTTCAATTAGCCCTATCAAATCTTCGAATTAGTTTAACTTACCTTTGTACGAGCTCACCTACTTCTCTTGTTAGAAAAAATCCTTGTAGGAAGATAGATATTGTTAGTTTATGTTCTAAATGAAAATCAAAATGCAATCGCCGCGTTCAATGATTGTTGAATACAAAACTGTAAACAATTGCTGTGAAGTTGCGCTTTTTACCTTTTTCCCCTTCCCTCCTTATGTTTGATTTCTCATCCTTTGCTATATCAAAGAGAAAACCTTTAATTCTGACAGCAACAAGTCAACTACCGAAACACCAGCTACGTTTTATTGGGTCTTGGAAAGCAAATGTTTCTGGCTCTTATTTCAATATGTATAATTGCACTAATTGTAAAATTAATGTAAATGTTAAAAGAAAATATTTCCCTTTTTTGTGCTTATAATGTATACGCTTGTGGATGATTTCAGTCAAGTTTAGCTTATTTTCAACGACCATCCTTACTTGAAATTATATTATTTTAACAGGCAAACGATTGAATTAGCTCAATTGTTTGCTGCCGGTACTGATTTCAATAAGCGTTTCTGTAATATCTAAAAGCATTTACCACTTATGTTGGTGAATCCATGAGTAAATCACGTATGTCTTAACTTCTCTTCAGTTATTTAAACTAAATTGTAATAATAAATTTAATTAAAATTATTTATTTCATTATTATTTCAAAGTACTTTATTTTAAAATAGGTGTTTAAATTCATTACACAAATAATTTTAGAAAACACCAATTTCAGTTTTGTATGTATTTATAATTAGAAATGATAATGGCAACCATGCACTGTATGTGATAATATAAAATGTTCCTGCTTAAACTTTTTGAAATTTTTATAATTAATTTTTTGCTTTTATATTAATATATGTGATACTATTTATGTGTTATATTAATCAAATATGCAATAAATTGATATTTGATAAAGCACAAACTATTTACAACTTTCTTACAAGGCTGTCTATAACCCTTATTACAAATTAACTAGAAATGTTACAGTTTCGGAAGTATATCACTTCCTTTTTCAGATCCGAAACTGTAACATTTCTAGTTAATTTATAATAAAGATTATAGACAGCCTTGTAAGAAAGTTATAATTAGTTTGTGTTTAAGATGGACACAAGGCATTTTTATCATAATATCCTTGATAAAGCATATAAACAATGTCAAATACATCTTTATCATTATATTAATGAAAGGGGGAAAGCAACCGATTTAAACTTATTTAACACACCAAATCCTCAGTAGGTGCTAATTCAATATTAAACAAAGATTGAAAAAAAGTGCATGACAGGCCTGCGATTTGAACCTGGGATCTTTGGCATACCGTACAGATGACTTAACCACTATGCTGTGGAAGAGCACCGAAGACTGGAAGAGTGTATGCCTGTTCTCGGAGTGCATTGAGAAGGATTGTGGTTAACGTATTGGCACGGTATGTCGAAGATCTCAGGTTAGAGTTTCGGTCCAGTCATGTACTTTTTCACTCTTTCTGTATTACACTTTTTATCATATTAACACAGTGGGTCCTCATTGAGTTTAGCAGTGTGTATTATAGTTGCAAGTCCACCCCTGTCTCACCCTATGTCTTGCCCATTCGGGGAAACCATATTTATTTCACTATTTCGTCTCTCAACATCCTCATCGGCATCCTCCAATCAATGGTATTCCCTCATCGTTATCAAACATACAAAAAAAAAAAAAAAAAAAATGAAAGGTTTGCTGGAAAAGCGGCTTATGTTACAAATGAACAGAAACGGTTTTGCATGTATTATATATAAGTTGATACCATCTTTAAACTTTTTTTTTTTTTCTGTGGAATATTCTTAAACTTACCTAATTTGCTACGTAAAATTTGTAGGATCACACACTGTTACTTGTTTTGAAAACTTTAACTGCTTATACAGAGTGTTTCAAAACAACACCGAAAACGTTTGGGAGGTGATTCCTGCCGCCAAAATAAGACAAAAAGTATAGACCAATCTGGGTGCAGAAATTGGTCATTTCGGAGTTATAGGCTACCGAAAACATGAAAGAATGAAATTTAAAGGTCCATAGTGCCAACACTATGGGACCTACCATAGTCGGGTCAAGACTTCACCTAGGAACTAACATGTGCGCTATTCAAAAATACATGTTCCAGAATCCTGCGGTACTCACGCAACAATTTTTATAGAGGGAGTTTGGCTACGGGCATATAATTTGAAGCACTCTCACCAACTGTCTATATATATATATATATATACATTATAACGAAGTAGCAAAAGTGAAGTACATCCTTCAGTCAAAAAGGAAAAAGTCAAAAGCAAAAATCTTGCCACTGTAGAATGTAGAATCCTCTACTCCCAATACCTTCCCAGTGTCCACTCTGTACAAGAAACTAATAAATCTTGTTTACCCCTACTTACCACTTTACCTGAAACCGATTCCTCCGACCTACTGTAAGTTGCTTTATCAAAGGACTCCTACTATAACCTCTACACCTTCATGATAAGAAGTAGTCCCTTTAAAGATTCGATACCTCTACCAGGAATACTTATATGTAAAACTTGTTTTATATATGATACTAGTTCAACTCTTCAACAACATTCGATAGATAACGTACACTTTGTGTCATCGCTGTAGTTGCGATTCTCTCAACGTTGCTTACATCCTTAAATGTGCCCACTGTTCAGCCTTTTATATTGGCGAAACTCTTTAATGCTTTTTTCGATTCAGATTAGCAATCTGAAATTCATGCAGCACTCAAATTCGCCATCCACATGTCCTACAATACATAACTCATCGTAGCAGTACGTTTGATCCGACCGTCCGCGTAAATATCCTCAAAGTCCTTCTCTCAGATTTTTAAGGGATGGGAGCCACTAATATTACCATATTGTCCGCTAACTCTCGCTCCTCCACTCTTCTCGCTCCTACACACACACTTCCATTTTCAATATACTTTTTATTTTGTTAATTGTTTATTATTATTTTCAATTATCCCTCCACTTACTCTTCATTCTGAGTTATGTCTCATTTATTATTTATTTATTATCATTATTATTTATCTTTGTTCAATTTTTAATTTTTATTTTCAGTTCTTTTTCGCTATATTACACAAAGCTTTTTCTAATTTATTATCCCTTCACTGCTCGCATTTTTGCCGATCCCAAACGTTTCAGCATTCTTGCCAATTTGATGTCGAGAACATAATCCAAACAACCCCTGCGGGGCTTCTAACCCGTTCCTACTACTACTACATTAGCTGTGGATCTATATAGTACAAGAGCAAACGTACTACTACTACTACTACATTTGCTGTGGATCTATATAGTACAAGGGCAAACTTATTTTAATGAAATTTTTTTAAGAAATGATCGTTAAATCACTTTTTGAATATTATTTTTAATCTTATTTTAACGAAAGAAGTGTTATAAACATTTTTAAAAGTAGTAAAAAAAAAGTGTCCGTAGGCAGGATTCGAACCCTCGCCAAAAAACATTTTCGTTAGTAGCATGTTACGCAAGACCACTCGGCTACCACAGCCGACAACAACTTCCGTTTATTTTGTGCTATATGTAGATCATGTCTTGTGATATCGCATCTGTATCGACCAATCAGATCAGAGGATATGCTGAAACGTTTGGGATCCGCAAATATGCTCACTGCTCTGCACTTTTTACCGATCTACCCGTCCCGTTTGTCTTTTGTCTTCTACTAAACTATTCTCACTTTCAACCTAGGAACATTATCACGTGACAATGACTCTGCTTTTCAACATGGTGCCCAGCTGTAGGCTTCAAAACCTTTTCTCTCTGTTCTTTTAAGTTTGCCGTTTCTTTTATTTTCTCCCTCCTTCCCCTTCCTATCTAACGAAGAATCTAGCGAAAGTACTTTTTAAAGTATGTTAAATTATGTTTAAACTATTTTCTGTAAGCAACGGATTTGAGATGTGTAACTCGTGATTCGTTTCCAAAGGAGCAATGGACTATTATTCATGCAGCGTAACACTCAGTTGCGTCAACGGAGATGAAAGAAGAAATCTTCACTGGTCTCACTGCTGCCTAGATATTCAATAAAGATTAAATCGGGATATTGACTAGGCCAGGTAATGTTTTCATCTTAATGTTCCTCAAACCACTTTTGAATAGGTCTTGCTGTGTGTATTAATATACTCATTTTGGAGGACTACTTCGTTGTTAGGGAGGAACATCCATATCATACGAAACGTCTTGTCACCAACAATGTCTGCATATAATTGTTCCTCCTTTGAAAATATTAATAGAATCAACTTTACGCCATGAAACTGTAGATCATACCAACGCAGAGTCACCACCATGTTTAACTCTAGAAAGTACGTGTACTTTGCACTTTTGCCATGTACTCTTGTTTGTACCTGATCTACATGGTCCTTGTTGAGAATTTTTTAAATATAAATTTATCCTCGCCAAAATAGCTGGTCATTATTATTTTAAGTTCATCCTTCGATTAAACGATTATTTGTTATTAAATGTTTATATTATCTATTTAATTGCGATCTTTTTTTTTTTTTTTTTTTTTTTTTTTTTTTTTTTTTTTTTACTTTCGAATGGCGATAGGGGAGAAGAAAATACGGTGTTTGTGAAAAAATAAAACGAATACGAGATTTCAAAATGTTTACAAGTTTTTACAAGTTTTATGGCACCTACATACCAAGAAAGTGACTCTTCGAGATGCATGTCCGTTCGCTCGTCCTAATGTACACTCTCCTAGAGGCCATACCAATCAACACATCAGCACTAAATTTCAAATTCAAGTTTTTTAAATAAGATTTTTCAGAGGAGATTTTCTAATTTTCTTTGTACTCCCAAAAACAAAGGTAGTTTACAGAAAGTGTTTTTTTTTTTTTTTTTTAAGTTGTTTTCTCGGAAACGGTTCAAACGATTTTTTGTTCATAAATCAATAGTTCATTAATAACCTTATAATATACTATAAACCATTTCCTGGGAAAAATCCAGCAAGGGTAGTTTACGCTTTAGAATGAGCTTTCCTCGGACGATTTTCGTAAAAATGACTGAAACAATGTTCATATTTCATAAATAAATCTTTTATTAACAAACCTTTAATGTAGTATAAATCATTTTTCATATTTTAAAAAATTACAAGTGGTAGTTTTTGGCAAAAATTCATCGCTATATCAATGAGATGTATGGTCAAATGCTATAAGTGAAAGCAAAGTTCGAAAAATGGCTGAGATTGTTTAAGGAAGAGCAGAATAATTTTAATCATGAGTTTAACTTTCTCACTTACTTTAATATTGGTGTTCACAGAGTTTAACATGTTGTATAGATGTTCAACTGACCATCATTTGTATATCAATATAAATCAATCGTACAGTCTTTGAATCAATAGCATTATTGTATACTGTAATTCTGGAGATTTTAAAATTTCGTTTTCAAAAGATTGTCTCCTTTTGTTTACCTACGCTTCCTCTTGTTTACCTATGTCTTGATAATGCTGATAAAATTGTCAGAGAAAATTCGACAAGCAGTGATTTTTTTTTAAGTTATCCGTAACAGGATAACGATCTTTTCGAGTTTATCTATAAGAGCTGTTCGACTAAAATTATAACGGATTGGAGAATTTGATTGAGCTAGATAAACATTGATACAAATATCAACATTTTATGGATTTATGTTACCTCGGAAATTATCAATGGGTTGCATACAATAATAGTAATTTTATCAAAAAAACTTAGCAGATAGCCTTACCAAAAGAATGGTTTAGTTCTACATGACGTATAATTTTTCTACATTTTTATATATTATATTTACTTTATATTTCTCCTTTATTTAGATTTGTCTTAAAACTTTCTTTATCTCGATGACACTGATAATTTCACTACCGAAAATATTTGAGTAAAAAACTGTTAATACTGTTTCAAAGTAAGTGAAGAATCATTCAAGATTTATTTAATGTATTATAATTTGCCCGACTCTCATCGTTTAATTGATACTATAAAGGTAAGGTAACTAAGAAAGTTCTGTCGCTTTTTGTGGAGGTATATGTTCAATTGGCCTTCACACCGTGATATGAATGCGAATGGAGATAAGGCGAAGGTCAGTTGTTGATGTGAGTACATCCAACATACTACCTGGTTGTGGCAATTCAGTTACACCGTGAACTTGCGTAAGGACAGAGTGAAAATGGGACCTCCACTGAACATCATAAGGGCGTATATGCTGTACGAGTTTAATCTGGGGTCAAATGCCGCTGCAGAGGGGCGGAAGATATGCCAGGCTAGGTGAGGGTGAGGGTGGGGTGACTACACGAACGGTGCAGCGGTGATTTTACAAGTTCAAGGACGGTGACGAAACACTCGAAGATGCACCACGTGCTGGAAGACCAATACGTATACAAAATGAAGATCTTCAAGTAGCAATTGAGGCGTATAGTGTCCAAACATGTGAGGAATTGGGACTACAATTCAGTGTGAATGGATAAACCATTAAGCAGCACCTCCACCAACTTGAGAAGCACTACAAGTTGGGTCGATGGGTCCCACATTATTTGACTCAGGACGAAAAGGCAACGCGAGCAGACACCTGTGTTTCTTTGCTGTCTTGTCTGAGGAAGGAGCCATTTCTGGACAGGGTATTGAATGTGATGAGAAGTAGGTCCAGTACGAAGTTCCACGGCGCCGTCATCACTGGTTAGCATTCCATGACCCGGTTCCAAAACAGCCGAAACCAGCACTGCACCAGAAGGTCCTCCTGTGTGTTTGGTGGACTGTTCGCGGCATCGTGCATCGGGAACTGCTATCAGCTGGTCAGAGCATCAACGCAACTGTGTACTGTTAGCAGTTGAGCCGTGTTCAAGAAAAACTCAAAACTCTGGAACCAGCACTTCTGAATCGCAAAGGGGTACTCTTGTTACAGGACAACGATAAACCCTTCGTGGCTAGAATGACCCGGGACACCATTCTACGCCACGGATGGGAAACACATTGCTCGGTCCGATTATCACCCTTTCCATTCCTTACACAATCACCTTAGAGGACGACAGTTCAAATCCCTAGTAGAGGTGCAAAATGCACTTGATACCTTCTTCGCTTCACGGCCCACCATGTTCTGCTACGATGGCCTTCTAGAACGTTCGCAGAAGGTCGTAGATGATGGTGGGGACTATATTTGATCCTCCAGGTACGTCTTAGGTGACATATCGATGTTCGAAGGTGGTGGGTGAAAAAGCGACAGAACTTTCTTGGTTACCTTTATAGTAATCGAAACTGGATTGCCTCAGCGTAAAATAGGATCTAATAGCAGTTTCGTTTCTGCTGCGACGAACCTTCGGATTCCTTACGCCATATTCTAGTTGTGACGCAGTTAGTGAATCATCAAAATAATCGTTCAAAACAAAGAAATTCATATAGTACTCTCAAGATTTTTTTTTTTTTTTTTAATATGCAACTGTGCCGAAATTATGTGTGAATATATCCATAACATTACGAGGAAAATCGAAAAGTCTTTGAGACTACTTATTTATTGCCAGATTACAAATCATACACGGAAAACAAGATATACACATTATTATACGCAATATTCTATTTTTCCACATTATCACCACATCTGTTAAAGTACAAGTCTCGCCATACCACAAATTTCTCAATGCCCGCTTCGTAGAAGGCGATCGACTGATCATGGAACTAACGACAAGCAATGCTCTGAGCTTCAGTGTCGTTAGTAAAACCCCTGTCCTACCAGCAATTTCTTCAATGGACCAAGCAGATGGTAATCACTAGGGGCAAGGTCTGGGATGTAAGGGGGATACTCCATATTTTCCCATCCCCAAGAGTAAAGTTTGACGATTGTTTTGTTCACCACGTGCGGTTTTGTGTTGTCATGGAAGAAAACAACATCGTCAACATCCTGATTACCTTGACATCCATTTTCAAATTCTTTTCACCACCATCGTACATTTCGCACTGCTAAATACTTGTCCTCGTACACCGACTCAAGTTCCCTGTGGATATCTGTATCTGTGTCTTTATTGCACCATAGAAAACAAATAACACTTCGCTGTTCACATGTCGCGGACGTCCTAATGACTACGACCATCTTTGGCAATTGATAACAGCGCCATTCAGTCGAAGAAATCGGAAATTACACTTAAACGGCTTAAAAAAAAAAAAAAAAAAAGCTTCTATATCTTGTATTAAAATGTATTAGACGCTCAAAAGCAAAATAGGCGCCAAGAGATTTCGATTTTCCCACGTATATAAACGCGTCGAATTGAGATCCTTTTTTAAGTAGTCATTTTTCTTGAAATAAAACAGTATTAACCGGATGTGACTTGATGATAAGCGTACATGCCAATAGGCCTCTCGTAGTACTTTGTGTTTTAGTCGGTGTTTTTTCATTTAGTATATGTTATGCATCAGACCTCTCGAAGACTAATTGTTATTAGCATACAGAAGTACGAACAGACTAAATTCTTCGTTTTTGGTGTTTGGAAAGAGAAAATAGCGATAATATGTATTTAGATACAGAATTGTACTACCATTACGCACTTGTGAGTGAAAATATACATGGCCTCCTATTCTGCTTAATCCTTTTCTATATTACTTTTGTAATGTCATCTTTTGACCCAGGTAGCGACAATTTATTTATAGGGGAAAGGTACCAGACTTGACATCTAGAGTTAGGGATGACATGTGTTTTTATACGTTAATATAATTACTTATGTCTGAATGTAACGTAGAGCCGCTTCAATACTTTTCAAAGTTTTAAGAGGGTTCAGCGTCTCTTACAAAGCTCAGCTATGGGAATAATAATGAGTTTCGTGCCTATAATATAATAGCCTTCGAAACTGCAGCAACAACCTTCATTTCCTTTTATAAAAGCTTATATTGTGTTTCATGAACAGTATGAAGTTATTAAAGCTGAAGCACAAGCTTAAGGGGCAACATCGACTTTACCGTCGTTTAATTTTAAATTTTCGCTAAAATATTTCCAGGTCCAAATTATGTTTTAAGGTAATCATCGTGTACAACCACACATTGTTGTACACATTGCATTTATTGTCCGTAACATTATACGTTTGATTTTGTCACATTTTATATGTATTTGCGATAGTGAATTTATATTTTTTTACATTATTACGTAATTCACCGTTAAGTTCGAGCTTAGTTCCTTATTTTGTGTTTATTCACACAACACTTCATTGATACTATCTTAACCTAAAATTAAAATGATTTATTGCTCATTTTTACTGTAAAAGGACAGAAATAACTAAAAAAGCATTCATTTATATTAGAGAGGATTTCAAATGCGGTTTTCTATAATAGCTGTTTAGAAACTATAGTCTGTTTCATCAGCGTTTAAACTCATTTCCAATCCAGGTATATATATGCATATTTGAAAATTCATTTACATGTTTCTATATTTGCTCATGTATTTTATTGTCTTTAAATATTGGAAGTAATGATCTTTTGTTTTAAGAAAGTATTCCATTCAAACATTAGAATGAGCTATTTTATAATGTGATGTATAGTCAAATTTGCGTTTTTATTTAACCAAGGTACACTCATGTCCAAAATTATTGTCACATGTCTATAAATATGTTGTTGTACGAATATAATTTGATAACGAATTCGCTGGTATTTCTTATAATGTTAGTATGGATATAATCGGCAAAGACATGTATATGGCAAATTTCATGTCAAAAGAGCAGTAAATAAGAACAATAAAACGAAAATAAAACTTTCTTGTCCATTTAGCAACATTTTGTTTTACTCATTCTAATTTTCGTATTTATAATTCTTTTCCTATGAAATTTACCGCAAATATACATTTCCCGTTTATACACATAGTATCAGTATTAAAAGTACCCTGAAAAATCATTATCAAATTATATTCTTACAAGAAGACAGTTATAGAAATGTAACAATAATTTTGGACATGAGTGTACATTTATTATGTTTAAGATAAATTTAAAAGCAATGTAGTTTCAGGTGCAAATAACTCGTTTAATTATTCCTTAAGAATTTTTTCGATTAATGAAAGCCTTAAGCACAGTTTGCTCAACGACGTGCGAAAAAGTACTTTTTAAATTTCTTATATTGGTAAGTTTCAAATAGCAGTGTTCAATAATAGTTTTCAGAATATTGCCTATGAAAGACTAACATTGTTGAAAATTGATGTTTTAAAATGTAATCGCAAACATGTAAAATGTTGTAAAGTCGGTGGATTAGAATCTTTCCACAGTGGAAGTGTTGCAGCGGTTTTGTTGTAATATGGACTCTATTTCGTGGTTCTTAGAGGTGAAAAATTTGGTGGAGTGAATTCACAAACACAGTATTCCATACGAAGTTAGGTATTGCATGGAATAATACTTTCTGTACAATTTATAAAACCTGTTCTGTGTAGAAGTTTCAGTAGTGGTGAGTGAATTTTACTCTATTCCGTTCAAATAATGCTTTTCCCCACCTGTGGGCACGTTCATCCATTCATAACGTATGATGCCAACGACTTTTCCTGGAGAGGGGGGGATAATTTATAGACAATTCTGTAATATATCTTCTAACATGTAGCGGCATCCATCTAACACGTACCACATTTTCATTTTACACGTTTGGTTGATAGGGAACTATTTTATATTTGCACGATTTTTTTACCTTATGGTATTATGGTTTGACATATGTATAGTTTAGTCAATTTCTTCATAGATTTCATCAGTCAATGAAAGAAATTTTAAACATAGGTATTTCTTTATTTGAGATATTTCTTTACTTGATTTTCCAGAATTATATCATTCGTGTGTCACTACTCTAGCTTTCTTGTAGTAAAGATCTTCGCAATTACCAGGCTGTAAGATAAAAGCGTGATGTTTAAATTTTATGGTCTTTGTAATTTAAATTTAGCTAGGTAGGATTAAGTTAGCTTTAAGAATATGAATGTCGTATGTGTGTCGTGTCACTGAATCAAAAGTGTAGGTTGCCTTTCGCAAAATGAGCACGTGATCATGTCCTAAGAATTAATATAATAAAGTGCATGTTTTCCCTCTGCAGATTAAGAATAATTATGCTGCTTGGCAGGTCCGCAACCAGCCACAGAGGTTTGGGGGGGGGGGGGGGCATGTCATTAAACATTCTCTTCCCAATAGCTAAATTGTGTTTTTTGTATTAATAATAGCATTTTGTGTTAAGATTTGGAGGGGTTACGAAAAGTTTAGGGAGGGGCAGACCCCCTTTGGTTGCGAGCCTGCTGCTTGGTGATACGGTACACAATTAGACTTGTAACGACATTTGTATCTGGCTTGTTCACAATAAAGCAAGGTCAAAGTTTAAAAATAAATACACTGATGTAGAGTTCGTGTATGTGTAAACATATTATTCTTTTGTTTTATTACTCATGAAGAAATATCGTTTAATGTAAAAGCAAAATCTTTTGTAAATACCAGATTTTTGGATTAATGTTTCCAGAAGTTCATTGTTTGACAATACAAAATCAGAATTCATTACTAGTTATTTAGACATTTTACACTATCGCTAATACAGAATAACAGTAAGAGATGGAAGAGGGTGCGTTATACAGCAAAGATCTTTTAGCATCCACCAAATCCAAAATTCAGTAATAATTAACCATATTAAATTTTGGCTTTTATCTAAAGGTAGATTACAGATTTTCAGTCAAGCAGCTGCATCATCATCCCTATTTATCCTAGGATCATGGTTCGTACATCATTCTCTTCAGAATAGGACAACCTTTCAAACAGTACCATTTTCATTTCCCTATCATGTCCCTGAGGCGGGAAATTTTGAGAGAAATCGGGATTTTTCTTAATATTTTTTCCAAATTTTGAGCCCCTCTGCACCCCCTCTATGTTAACGCACAGACCTCAAAATCAACTGAAAAATTGTAAGGGGTACTAAATGTGTGTACAAGCTTCTATCTTGAATAATAAGAGCGGGGGAAAAAATATTTACCAATGAGCCCCACAATGCCCCAGATTACTCGATAAGACGCGAATGTAATATAAAATTTTCCTGAGATATCCCTAATTATCCTAGGGCCATGGTTTGTACATCACTCTTTCAGAATAGAACAGACTTTCAAACGGTACCATTTACATGTCTCAACGTATCAGTTGGGAAAATCGCGAAAAAAGAGATTTTTTTTAAAAAAAACAACTTTTTTTTACTGTTTTGCTCCTCTGGACCCCCTGTTTTAACGCAGAGATCTGAAGAAAAAATCTGAAAAGTACTAAGGTGGTGCACTGAATGTATGTACAAAATTTCAATCTTTAAGTTATGATGGCATTACACCCTATGTCTCGACCCCGAAAGATGTGAAACCATACATAACATGTTCTACAATGCCTCCAGGCTTGAAAAAAAAAAAAAAAAAAAAAAAAAAAAAAAAAAAAAAAGTAAAAAGCTTTTTGTTCTTTTTCTTTTTTTAATCGAATAATGAAGACACTACTCAATATACTAAAAATAGCATATATGATTTAAAAGGGTTAAGAGCCATGAAAAGTATAGAAAAACAAGCAAACGCAGTAATAATAAAAGTGCTAAGGTAAAATTAATAACAATGGAATATTAATCTTTCGTCGCGGCTACGCGGCAAGGGTAAGGAAAGACCCAAGTTAGCATTAAAGATAAAAAGTCAAAATACTTGTCGGGATCGTCAATTGAACTGAAAGCGAAAAATGCGTTAAGGGACAATAGATAGGGGACAGACACATAGGAGAAAGCAAGAAATAAGTATGAACACTAGGAGGACAATCAAATGTAGGTAAGACATGGAGGTGACGAAAAAACATAAAAACTTGAGAGATCGTTCGGTGGTCACCTCCAAGCAGTGTTGGAAAGTCTGCTGGTAGGGTAAAGTTAGCTCGAAGCTGAGCGTGAAGTGGACAATCCATAAGCAAATGTTCAATACTTTGTCTAGCTCCAGAGAACGCACACAATGATGAGTCTTCACCACGAAGTAGAAATACATGTGATAAGTGCGAAGTCGAGTTAGAATTAGTTTCTAGCGCTGAGATCTTGAGCTGCGGGTCCAGTCACCAAGTGCAAATTTAAGTACATGTAATTTATTGTTGACAGCCTTGTCTCATTCAAGTTGCCAGCGCTGATAAAACTGAATAGTGAATAGAGAACGCAGATCGTGCTGAATGTGGGGAGATGAAGCTCTCTTCCTTCATGGGCACAACTTCCGGTGCACAGTTTACCTCTTCATTATCAGTTATGCAAACATGGCTTGGAACTCAGCCGAGTTGGTTGTATCTCACATCCCTGTGCTAATAATCTATGACATGATAGGAGGATTTGCTGAACGAAAGGATGTTTACTTTGCGCATCAAGGAGGCTACTCTGAGCACGTCGAGTTTCACAATAAATTAAGATCCGCGTATATGACATGCAGACATATGACGAAGTTTGTAAAAATGCAACCAGTTCTTCAATGAATATTGAAGAAAAAGTGAGTAATTTAAAATCAAAAGTACATATAATTGAAAAAAAAAAAAAAAAGCATCTTTGGAACCATCAGTAAAAAGACAGTGGTCTTGAAACTGCTGTAAGAGGGAGCAGTACTCTTGTTGAAATTCGTGAGGGCTGGTTCTTGGCTTCTTGTACCGGGCCAGGTAAAGTATCTTCCATAGGGGTATTGGTAGAAAACCCAATTGACATGGGAGAACTACGGCAAGGTAATCCAAAAGTACCAGATCATGAATTCCAATAGGCCTGATAGCGTTGGGTATTGTTGATACAGGTGAAGGCTTGTCCGTACAATGCTGTTTCAATATATTTGAATTTTATTATTTTAACAGTATTATTATTATTATTAAATTACTCTAAGAATCCTTATAATGAAAATTTTTAAGGTCTTCAACAAATAAAATGTCAAATTTTATTATTTTCTTTTATCAGAAATGGTAGTTCTAGTGGTACTGGGTGTATATAAAGTTTACGATTGATGATAACATAAGAAATTTTGTTTCAGTATTCCATGTCGAAGTAAAATAATTTAATATTTTATTCATCTCATACCTTTTTAATACGCTAATAATTATTTACGTACTTTCGAGATATACCTAAAGGGCAATGTGAACATACGGAGATTTGGAATCTGTTGATACTCACTTTCAAAATTCAAAATTGTCAGATTGCGGATATTTATTTATTTATTTTTATTTTTTATTGATTTTTTTTAAAGATTTCTTTTCGCACTGGAAAAGAACTCTTTTCTTTTATTTATCCCTAGAAATTATTCCATTTTATTTTTATTTATTTATCATATGCTTCAAATTATCATGAATTTTCACTTTTTCTTTTTGGTTCGTTGTTTCCACATGATCTGAGGGTTCGGGTTTCTCTTATCTGTGGCTTGATGTAGATAATTCATTTAACTGTGAATTACTTAATAATAAACTTTAACCGAAGCTCTGGAGACCGAAGTAAGGAGGAGGAATCTGTCCCAAGAACGTCGTTGAACTACAGATTTGAGTTTTACTTTCTGATGTGAAAATACATGGCGCATTACTACATGCACAACAGAACAAGCTCATCTGTTTCGTATTAACCCTTGGACTACCAACGAGGGGGAGGGGGGAGTGGACTTCATGCCCACCACAGTATATTTTTTTGTAATTACTCTTCTAATCATTTCTTTAAAATTGTAAGAAAATATATTATTGCTCAACATGTTTAGCTAAAGCGAGTACTCTACGGTGGTTCAAATTGAACATTAATGTGTCTTATAAAATTTGCAAAAAATACCTCTCCCCCCCCCTTCCCGTTGGTAGATGTGACTGACATTTAGAAGTGTCACTCCTAGATGGCAGTATAATAAACAGCTATCTCGTCTTTCCTGAATTTGGCGGTTAGTCTTATCCTGTATACTATTTATTTGGAATTTCACGTTAGTGTGACTCATAAATTTGCTATAAGTTGTGGGCACAAAGTACCCCCCCCCCCTCCTCCCGTTGGTAGGAGATGCGGCCGACATTTAGAAGTGTCACTCCTAGATGGCAGCATAATAAATGGCTGTTACTCTTATTCTGTGTACTGTTCACTTCAGTATCTGTAGATTTTTGTGAGAGTTTCTAATTTGTTTCATTTAAGAGAGAGATTTAATCCTAACAGGTGAGCACAAAATGACCCCCCCCCCTCCTTGGCAGTCCACGTTACAAAAAAAAAAAAAAAAAAAAAAAAAAAAACCTAGGCAGTGCGAGAGTTAAGACAGTGCATAATGCATTTTCGCGATCCAAGCACTAAAAGAAACTGAGCATCATAGATTTATTTTATTTGGATGCGATTATTTGTCATATGTTTATTTATTCACAATTTATTTTATTTATTTATTATATAAAATTTATTTATTTACAACATTTCAGTCCATTATTTTCACTTGCACTTTTATTTTATTATTTATTTATTTATTTATTTATTCCCATGTTAGTTTAGGAAGTAACACAATCTTTTGACCAAAAAGCACAGAAGTTCTTAGCCACAGGACTTTGCCGAAAAAAAAAATCTAACAAAAACAAAATGACAGATTATGGAACAAAAAATGGTGCATATGTGGCTTCATAATGTTATTTTCGAATAACAATAAACACTTTTTAGACAACCTGGTATATTTTCTTGAACAGAATATTGAGGTGTCACTATCTTCTTCTGTTCACCAATATGAATGATTACTTCCTTGTATTAATCAATAAGAATTATTTTAAAAAGGACAAATAAAATAATATAAAAGTATTTTTTTGATTCTTTCTTCGTATTTTATTTTACTTTCACATGGTACATACAAAGACATGATAACACTACAGACAACACACTATGGATTCAACCATTGGATACAAATTAAAGATTACTATTATTTAAGAAAAAAATAATAAACACAAGATTAAAAATTAATAACTACCTGTACAATACAGATAAACGCCAGATATTAACATAAAATCTTCTTGGCAAGACACATGATTTTTTTTTTAATTATTCATAGTTTATATATATGTTTTTAATATACGTAGCCAGAAAAAAGAAACGAAAAATTCGTTCCTGACTCGTTTCTTTTCATTTGTAATAATATAACACAATGAAAGATCTTCCTATATATGTTATCCAGTATGTAATGTATATATGTATATACATGTGTGTGTGTGTGTGTTTCTGTGAGTGTATAAAATGGTCAACAAATGCGATCTGACATGTTTAGTCTTCCTTTAATTTTAATGTGCTAGTCATGGATAAGTAAGGCTCAAACGTTTCATTAAAAACTTTTTTTTTAATCCTTGTTAGCAAAGAATCTGCAATACTATTCTTAATTAATATGTTTTTTTTTATTTTCTGATTGTTTTACTTATTTTAATCCTTGTCCGGCAGTAAGCATCAAGCATATATATATATATATATATATATATATATATATATATATATATATATATATATATACAAAAAAAGATCGTTTTAGAGGAAAAATGCGTGGTTAGTTTTAAGCTATTGCTGCCAAAACCAGAAGCTCTAGTGTTAAAATTTCTTTTTAGTAGTTCCAGTATCAATGCATGTGATACAACAACAAGAACAAATCACAAGCAAGTAAATATGTTTCCAACAAATTATTACGGTGTAAGATAACATGACATAGCAGCATATTACTAAACACGATTCATTTCATTGACAGTGTAATTTAATAATAGTCCTTGACGACTTTGCTATCTCACAAGTGAATACAGTGTTCGAGCCTTTACTTATCCCTAACCAATAACACCCTATATTTCCTACCCGAAATTTCCACCTTCCTTTAAAAAAAATAAACACAATATGCACTGAGATCAACGATAAAAAATAATAAACAAAGTGAATCGAATTTTGTTAAGGGAGGGAACCAAACTAATACCGTCACATTTATATTATTTAATTAATAAAACGATTAATTTATTGTTAATAATATCTTTAAGACATTTAAAAACAGAAAGAGGAAAAACACTTCATACATTCATTCATACTTCACAATATTGGCAGCAAAAGTCAAATGAGTGTTACATGTATATATATTTGTCTAAGTAAATATATATATGTGTGTGTGTGTGTTTATTTCTAATACTTTTCAACAACCTAAGAATAGTTTCTTCTTTAAATCAGGCAGTTATGTGCTTTGTATAGTTTTTTTTTGTTTTCTCAGTTTAAAAATTCTTTTAAAGCTCGGAACATAGTTTTTTGAATAAAAAGATTTAACATATAGAGTATGTAGCATAACGAACAACTATGCATGCTGGAGCACAGACTTATAACACGCTACAAATTGATTCTGTTTCATTAGGCCTAACATAGTCTACGAAGATCGAGAAAAAAATATATATCTAATGGATACAATCAGCACATAAAACCCGCAAGTTGAGCTTTCTTTTTACTATAGTTTTCTGCTTCTTTCTAATAATCTCGGTTCAAAACTTATACAATTAACAATAATACCTGAGCCAATGTATTAATGCAAAATACACTGACTTACATTATATCAATACTTATGTCTATACCTTACAACAAAAATTTATTACAAAACGTTCTCATTTTCTGCAATTTCTCTTAGTTTAGTTTTCGAAATATATAACCAGTTGCTACTTAGAGTGTTCAACACAAATGTATTATTATTATTATTCACTATTACATGAACTCGCAACAATAAACAAAATTCTACCAACAATGTACATTCAACAAGTTATTTATAGAATCGAGACAGACAGAGAGATAGAGAATCACAAATTCCAAAGCTAGATAAAACATTTGCTTTTCTTTGTATTTGCTACTTCTTCCTTTCATTTTGAAGAAGCATTAGGTCAATGTTGTTGTGACATCATCAAATCCTACTCTTATGTGAGTGTAAGAGCAATTTGCAAGTACTTAAGTTTATCAGGTCGCAGTTGAGTAACTGTTGAAAAAAGGGACTCGAAATAATAGTAATTTATCTATTTTATTTTATAAAAGATAATATTACTACAATTTTTGTTATGTTCTACTGCAAAAGACTTAAATTATACACGTTTCAGAGACATACATACATATATATATATATATATATATATATATATATATATATATATATATATATATATATATATATATATATATTAATAAAGGAAAAATGAGAATATATTTAAAAGTTGTATTGAATTACGAGCATAATTAAAAACAAATATTTCAATTCAAGATCTAACAAATCTGCTTTATTCTAGAATCATATATGAAAAAGAAACTTTCTGATAAGGTAATTAAAATTTAAATTGAACTTCGAAAGTCGTCGTTAGTTAACACAGTAATTTCAGATTCAGAAATAGAACAGAACATGAGAAGTTACAAATTAAAAAACACTTTTATACATTTATGGATAAATGGAAGATACTTAATTTGACTTCTAAAGAAAATATAGGTTATATTGTTTGAAAAAAAAAAAAAAAGAAGAAGAAGAAGAAGAGAATTTGAGTACAAATTTAAATATCGTCTGCAAGGAATAATGGTCCCTCTATGAAAAAGAAAAATGGTCTATCGAAAAACTGCGTAATCTCTTAATAAGCACATCATAAATTATACCTTTTCAATATTTTTTTCTCCTCAACAACAAATTTTTAAAAAGCATTACAAAGATAGTCAATACAGAATTTTTTTTAAAAAAGCAGGATTTGTATTTAAAGGAAAGGACGGTTTGGTACACAATATGTTAATTACGGAATAAAACAACTCCCTACGACAGGAAACGGCATCTATTTGTTGTATCTATATGTGGTAATTTTTTCTTTTCTTTTAAAAAACAAGAATTGTTAATTTTTTCGGACTAGCTACATTTTTTTCGACTACCCACACCATTCTCAAACTAAAAAATAAAGAACTTTAAAAAAATTCTCGCGTAATAAGTTCTTAACACAACACAAATTAAATATGTGCAACTTTTATGTATATAATATATGTATTTGTAGAATATATATTATCTACTCACATGATATTTTAGCTGCAAGAGTCTTTAGAAACACCATATTTTTTTAAAAAAAATCCAACAAGATCTTTAAAGAAAACCCTTGCAGCAGCTCACCTTTTCTAATTTTTGTAAACAAAGAAATCGTCACAATTTTTTATTATCATTTTTAGGAGCATTCCCTCCCCTATAACATATTAGAAAAAAAAGAACTTATTTTCTTCCGGTTGTTTTGTTGTTGTTGTTTTTCAAAACAAACAATTCTTTGAATATGGACGTCAATGAGTGTATATCCCTGACGCTCTCATGTGTTTTCGTTTCTCTCCAACAGATGGCACGGGTTGGTGTTCTTCATAGAGTCTTAGCTCGTTCCAGTAAATCTTCAACAAATTTCTGAAACAAGAAACATTTCAATAAATTTTCAAAAATTATGGAAAGTATTATTATTATTATTATCATTATCATTATTATTATTATTATTATTATTATTATTATTATTATTATTATTATTATTATTATTATTATTATTTATGTATGAAACATTCATTTATTAAAAAAAAAATACACAACCATGACCAAAATCTTGGATACGCGCACGGTCTTATCTCTGTATCTAGAAGTATTTTTTAAATGATTAAATATGTATAAATCTACGTATTGATAAATGTCGATGTATATGAAAAGTAAAATAGTTAACATTTACCTATAGTCATATTTATGTAGCCTGAAGGGCTCTCTAGTTGAGTTTTTGAGTGAATAAATATTAATTACATATCTACGCTTACACTCTAACATAATATCGCAATTTACCTGCAACTTTTATTTTTGATGCAGATCAAAAATTTTGTTGAAATATTGGAATTCGTAATTACATAATATCAAAATAATTTGTATTCTTACTGTGATTATGTCGCAACGAATGTCAAAAATATTCTAATAATACTGTACCTTATTAAATCCAAGACAAGGTTTCTTTCTAAGTCGTAATTTATTTCGTTCTCAAAAATATTGAGTCGTTTTGCTTTGGCGACATATGATGTGGAGCTTTTATTTACTAAAGAGAACCTCGCCTACCGTTTTAGCCTTGAATATTCGTAGATTCAGTCGACCCTTCCAGTGAGAAAGATTACCGATTTGATTTTTATAGTATGTTCTGGAAATATACCCAGTATGCGCTGAAGATGTAACTCTTTAAAAGCCTTTGTTAAAAAAATGGGGTTGTCTTGGATTCAGAAATATACGATATATCTAGTCACCTGCTCATGTGTAAAACGAATATTTAGTGGTCGTTGCTATACCAGTTATTTAGCACTGTGTGTTCATTTATTGTACATTTAGGTCAAAGACTCAAAGTATAAACGAAATATTTCAAAAGAAGAAAATGGAATTTTGTATCGAACAAAGAATTCATCATCTACATACTTTTAGATTTTTTCTTTAAAAACTGTACTGGAGAGTAACACGAAAATCTGCAATAAACTATGATATAAACTATTCTGAAATATATAATTAGAAAACTTCTTTTTTATTATTTTTAAAATAATAAAATAATGTGATATGGTCATAATGATCACGATAAAATATGATCAATCTACTTTTTTAAAATTTTTTCTTAATTTCTTGAAAACACGAAATGCACAAATTATAACGAAGTTAACAAACTAAGTAATGGAAAATATCGAAAGAATTTGACAAGTAATGAAATCGAAAAGAATGATGTTCGCAACGTATCTTAGCGATATGATTTTCCTGATGCTTTTGAAAGATGTAATTAATGACACTACAACACTAAAACAGGTGATAAGTTTTGAGTACCAAATATGGTATTATACATGAATATATGAAGTGTACGGAAGAAGCAAAACAAAGGAAGATAATAGTGAAAGGTATTTACGACGCAATATATAAATAAATAAATAAATAAATAAATAAATATACGTTGTAGGTTACTTAACAAAAGTAAAGAAGATTTATCAAACGTTTTGTAAACTGTTGTCTAGTCTACAATAGGAAACGTGAAATCGACACTAGAAAAACTAAGACATGATCGAGTCATAGATATGCTAATATAAAGAAGGAATAAAGAAAGCATACTATTTCATTTTTTTTTAACGAAGAACTTTCTCAAAGAATAATCAAAGAGAGACGGAGTTTCTTTTCTTTTTTTTTTAAAAAAAAAAAAAAGTAAAAGAAAACATATAGTCAACTTTAAACCACATGATAGCACGTCGAGAGCGAAAAAACATACTATGAGCAAGCCTGAAGAAATGAAGCCTGTGCTATGAAGTGTTGTTAAATCTTTAGGTTAAAGAATCAAAAAACTTTTTTTGTGTGCGTGTGTGTGTATTTTTACCACTTTATTTCTGAGTTTCAACGAAAGTATTCTTTTAAAACTATTTCCTACTTTTTACTTATGCAGTACTACAACCTGATTCATTTCATGACTTGATTCCTGAATGTGTTTCGATAAACCAGAAGTATTGTTTGTGGCATTTCCAACATATTTCTTCATTCGGTGATGTATACATCATCTGTGATCGTGCATCGTAATTGATTCATGTGTTTTATACTTATGACTGACAGGAGTATTAGAACCGGGACTAAAGAATATGTTAGGGACGAGAGGAACAATACTTGTAGTATATCTAAACATCTACAAGATTCATAAGGTACTAAAGTGGTACTTCATAAATCAAGAACATACTATTCAAATGAAGAACACCCACAAATAATACAGGTACAAATTGCGAGCGATGATAAAAGTCAACATATAACAAAAATAAAATAAAAAGCTTCAATAATTCAGTTTTTGATAGAGTGTTTTTGCATGTGATACCTACTTCGACTTTTTTTTTTAATCCTTTTCACCTTCCCACATGTTTTTACCTTTATAACCTTTCTCAAATGTAAGTAAGTGGAAGGTAAGGACCATGTTTCTCGAAAGTACTACTTAATTTTTGGAACCTTTGCGATGAGTATGAAACTTTCTACTTTATTTTTGTTTTTTTATACCTAGAAATAATGTTTGTAAAATTAAATGCAGAACAAGGTTGCTTATAAAAAAACTGGGATTTCAAGCTCAGAAATTTTGTTATAAAACAAATGACAAAATTCACAATGGTTTGATACTATAAAACAAGGAATACACATACCATCAGACTCTTTCCGCGTATTCAAGGTCATTCACGGCATTATTTTAGTTTCTGACGTATCACTATGTATATGGTATTGAGTTGGTTGGAGGGGGCTATACCCCTTTTATTTTACCTAATCCCATCTTATCTTGCTAATCCTTTGAGAATGTCCTTCGATAAAGAATGATACAAAAATTTTTCTCTATGGTATCCTCAATCATTTATACATCAATTGTTTATATATATTTTTAACGAATAACTTAAAAAATGAACATCCTCGAAAAATAGAACATTTTTAGAGAGTGGAGCCAGACAGTACTTGCAAAATGCAAGTAGATAAACTAATAACGGTTTCCAGACCATCTCATACAAGGGAGAAATCTAGGTGCATACTGTCATATTTGTCACACTAAATTTCTGCACTACTAAAGTTTTTCAATACAAGAATTACTTTATTTAACAGCATTTCCTAGATATCTACCTCACTTTCTAAATTTTTTGATAAGCTTCATTGTCTTTAAATTGATTACTAAAATTCAAAAAAGTGTGAGTGAGCTCAGTAAATAATAATTCTCATTTTGGAAGCTTGATAGATTAAGTTTTGTTTTGATTTGGGATCGTAAAGGTGTTCTTTTGGTGGATGTCAAATGGCACTACGATCAATGCAAATCATTGTGATTTCCACCTTTTCCCTAAGCTGTAAGAGTTTCTGGGCGGTAAACGTTGTGGAAGTGCTGAAGAGTCGGAGAATCCAGTTACCACTTGGCTTAATGATCTATCAGAAGAAGAGTATAACATGGGAATTCTGAAGCTCGTGAACAGATACAATAAATGTTTCAATGAAGGTGGTGATTATGTAGAGAAGTGACGGAAGCTTCGGGTACGTAACAGAAGTGTTTTCTCCTATACATATTATGTTTTTTATCTTGTATAACTAAACGGTCTTTATTTGCTGGATGACCCTCGTACCTATACACCATAATATTTCATACTATGTTCGCATGTGTAGGAAGCTCATCAACGTCTACCACCGGATAGATTCTATCAGTCGTGATTTAATGAAATTTCCTCATTTCACTACTTCCAGACCCAAATTTGATGGCCAATTACTCAACAACCAATAGTATGCATACCATAATATTTCATGTACGTACTAAGCTACAGGAGGGTCTATTACTTGCCAAATTTGGTCAAAATCAGATTAGTATCGTCGATAGTGTACCACCCAAACTCGAATGGCCAATAACTCAGGAATCAAAGAACTGCACACCATACCAAGTCAGGTCAAATTCGAACGAATTTCGTTGATCGCATAAGATTTTTTTTTAAAATTTACTTACTTTTTTTAATCAAGTGAACGTAAAATAGCACAATAGTTCAAAGTAAAGTTAGTGCAGCTGTGTCCATGAAGTTTAATGGACATACTGAAGTTGTAATTTATCGGACTTGTAATAACCGATATTCTGGTGAAGTTTTTGACTATTAATATAGTAAATTAAACATTTAATATGCCCTATGAAGCTCTCATCGGTAGAGCATATCTGTAGCTTACATTGAACTACTGTGCCATTTTTGAAAAAAAAAAAAAAAAAAGTTCCAAGATTATATATATATATATATATATATATATGAATGGATCCTGGATTTTCTGACGGAAGATGCACCAATAACTACCGAGATAAAAGTGACATGTGATAGTTCTTTATCCCTGACAATGCTGATACATAGAATGGATGAGAATGGCGGTATGTTACAGAGGGGTCACAAGCGGCATATAAAAAAAAAAGTTCCTCTCTCCTGGTTTCTGTTTCCTTCCCTACTTGAAAAATGTTATATTGTTTTGCTTGGTGAATACTTTTCCTTCAACCTACAGAAAATCGACTTAAACTATTGCTTTGCAACACTCGGCTTTCTTTTAAGCCCCAAGCGGAAACATGATGACAAAGTTTCGGAAAGTGTTGCTAAACTAGCCATATATATACATATATATATATATATATATATATATATATATATATATATATATATATATATATATATATATATATATATACATACATATATGTATGTATATACATGTATGTATATATATATATATATGTATGTATGTATATATATATATATATATACATATATATATATATACATACATACATATATATATATATACATACATACATACATACATACATATATGTATGTATATATATATATATATATATATATATATATATATATATATATATATACATATATACATATATATATATATACATATATACATACATATATATACATATATACATACATATACAGACTGTTCCATAATTCGTGTTATTTTCTACAGCGCTGGGAGAAGATGAAGTTTATACATTATTAATGTAAAATTTGGCACTCTTATTGAGAAATATCTGAATTTTTCGAATTTCTAAAGAAAATAAGAGAAAATTGCTGCTTAGCCCCCCTTTCAAGGGTGTAAACACGAAAGTTCATTTTCCTTATGGGAGATTCAATGTTAAATTTTAGAAGCAGTTTTCTCCAGTAATTATTCGTGAAGATTTCGGAGCAAATGAGTTGCATTTGTTACAAAATGCAAAAACACTCATTTACAAAGCTAGTAAAGCCGTCTCGAACATTATTTTGCGAAGGTCCCCTTTTGGGGGCCAAGGGGCGTAAAAAGGTGGTGGGTGATATGTTACCAAAATCTCAAAATTTATTTTCGGAATGCCAGTAAGCGTGAGATTAATTACAAATGTCACAGAATTAATGCTCCAATGTCCTTACATGTAAGAGTGACTGATAATGGGGCTACAGCCCCCTTTCAAAAATAAAAAAAATCACCATAAATATCCTTAGTAGGGACACACGAGAAGAAGGTATTTTATTAAAAATTAATGCAAAATTAGGCGTCATTGTATCAAAAGAGTATGCGTTTTTCAAATATGGAATGTTATTTTGATAACGCACCGCCTTAGGGGGCCACAGGGGGCGAAGCACTCGATGATGGATATTTATAAAAATTCTAAATTTTGTTCCCGAAATGCCAGTGAGCATCAGATTTTTCACTACTGTCACAGAATTAATATTCTAATACTTCTTGCATGTGCCGGTGACTTATATGGGGCTATAGCCCCCTCTAAAAAAATCACCATAAATATCCTTTGTAGAGACATACGAAAAGAAGGTACTTTTTGTCAATTAATGTGTAATTTGGCGTCGTTCTAGCACAAAGGTATGAGTTTTTCACATCTGAAATGTTATTTTAGTAACCACTGCCTTAGGGAGGCACAGGAGGCGAAGCATCAGATGATAGACCTTTATAAAAATTCCAAATTTTGTTCCGGAAATGCTAGTGAGGGTCAGATTAATCACAAATGTCACAGAATTAATATTCCGACTCCTTGCATGTGTCAGTGACTGATATGGGGCTACAGCCTCCCTTCCAAAAATCATATTAAAAATTCACCATAAATATCCTTAGCAGGAACATACCGGAAGAAACTATTCTTTTTTTAATCAATTAAGTTAAATTTGGTGTTATTGTGCTAAAAAGGTATGTCTTTTAATATGGGATGTTACTTTGGCACCGCACCGCCTTAGGGGGCAAAGGGGGCGAAACATAAAATGATGAATGATTATAAAAATTCCAAATTTTATTCTGGAAATGCCAGTGAGCATCAGATTAATCATAAATTTCGCAGGATTAATATTCCGATGTTTTTTGCATGTGGCAGTGATTGATATGGGGCTACAGCCCCCTTCCAAAAAATCACATAAAAATTAGCCATAAATATTTTAGCAGGGACATCCAAGAAACCATTATTTCTTGTCAAATTAATGTAAAATATTTTGTTATCTTAGTAAAAAGGTACGCGTTTTTGAAATATAGAATGTTATTTTGGTGACACCGGATTAGGAGGGCACAGGGCGCGCAGCATAAGCATTTGAATCTTTATAAAAAAAATATCCAAATTTTATTCTGGAGGTGTGAATGAGTATCAGATTAATCACAAATGACACAGAATTAAGATTCCGATGCTCCTTGCATGTGCCAGTGATTGATGTGGGGCTACAGCCCCCTTCCACAAATCACGATAAATATCCTTAACAGGGACACACCGGAAGAAGCTATTTTTTAAATCAAGTAATGTGAAATTTGGCGCTGGCTTTTTTTTTTAATTCGGTATAATTTTGATAACGCACCACCTTTAGCGGCAAATGGGGCGAAGCATAAGATTGTGGATCTTTATGAAAATTCCAAATTTTATTTTGAAAATGCTAATGAGCGTGAGATTAGTCACAAATGTCACAGAATTAATATTCCGATGCTCTTTGCATGTCCCAGTGACTTATATGGGCTACAGCCGCCTTCCAAAAATCACAAAAATTCACAATAAATATGTCATAATTAATATGTAAGTTGTCATTGTTGCAAAACAAAAAAAAAATATACAATAAACCTGGAAATTACTGTAAATGAATAACTTCTGTCAGTGTAACTGATTGTGCATATAGCTTTGTTGTTATGGTGTCACTGGAATATAGTCAAAGAATTTTATATTTTTAAAAATCAATCAGGGCTGTTTTTATAACAGAAAATCTCACACACAAATCACCTACGTATTTTCTACGCACTTAAGCAGAACCATCTCGAAATAGAACACAAAATGACAATGGAAAACGTAGCAGGAAAAAAAATCTTAATGAAAAGTAAGATCTTAAAAATTAAAAGTGAGCTTTAAGTTTCAATATTGTTTGCTTTATTCGTAAAAAGAAAAAGCATGTATTTTCATTACTTCTTACACAATAACCGTATTATCCAACTTTCCATATAACAACTTACTCGTATGTACTGCAGACGTAATACACACGGACACACGGTTGTAGTAGAAACAAATGTTTCCCGAGGAATAAGAATCAGTTGTCCTTTGTTAAAAACAATTCTTTTTGGCTCTACTATCACTAATTGTTTAAAAATATCATTAACCTAAGTGTAAAACCCATAAAATCAACTTACTTTTATTCGGCATGCCCTCCTGAATGAGCAAGACATAAATTAATGCGATTTGCTAAAGAAACTGTGAACACCTTCTCCAACATATTTGGAGTGATCATCTCTATACTGTGGACAATCCTCTGTTTCAAGTCCTCTACACTGTTACATGATTTTTGGTAGACAATTTGTTTTAGGAATCCCCACAAGAAAAAATCGCATGGTGTAAGATCCGGACTTCTTGGTGGCCATTCGACACTTGACCCCATCGAAATAATCCGTTCCCCAAATTTCTCTCTCAAAAGATTTATAGTCGTATTTGAGCGATGCGCTGGCGCTCCATCTTGTATAAACCATAATTCATCACTTTGACCTAAATTTAAACGATCAAGTTCAGCAAATACTTTTTCTCTTAGTAGCTTTTGGTATGATGACGTTGTTACATTTTCATCAAAAAAGAAAGGTCCTATCACCTCAGTCGCAGTTATACCACACCAAACCATTATTCCTCGTTTGTCCATTGACACTTCTGATCGCACGTTCGGCTGTATCGATGACCAATATCTTGCATGTGATGAGAACACAAAACCACTTAAGAAGAATTTTGCTTCATCGGAAAACATCACTTGAAATAAGAACATAGGGTTTTCATTTAACTTCTCGATAAACCAGTCACAGAAATAAACACGATCACCATAATCACTTGCACACAATTCAGAAACCATTCGGACCTTGTATGGTTTTACCTTCAAGTTTCTTAAAATTCTTTGTAGCGTAGTTTTCTTAATATTTAAGCCTAAGCTTCGACGAGCAAGGGATTTCCGCGGTGAACTAGTAACAGATAACAACACCTGTCTTTTTGTTTCTTCTGTAGATACACTTGGAGATCTTCCTGCACTTTTTCTAGATGCAAGATGGGCAGTGTGAAAACAATTGCTGCGGAACTGTGTGCACAAACGGTGAATTTGCATATCGTGTACTTTTAATCCGAGTTCTTTAACTATACGGGATCTTGTTGCTCTTGCAGATTTTTCTGATAAAATGTACCATTCAATTACATTACAACGCTGATCCTGAGTTAAAGACTGCATGATCGAAGGATACTACAGTATGAATGCACTCTTAAAGTATACTGGAAACGACAAGTAATTATCAAATGATTAAGCCAGTCTATCCCCGAGATTCACCTAGTATGTAATGTCCATTTCCGAAGAAGTCAATCTAACCCAAGTGTTGATTACAAACACGAAATCCTATTGAACTGTCAACACGTTAACTCGTAAATCGTTGGTGTATTGCGATAAGAAAAGGTCTGAAACTGTTGTCAGCACACATGAACAAGAAGTTGAGTCAGGAATTAGAGGGTGTTTTATAAACAAAAGTTTGTTGACATTGCTTAAAATCAGCTTACAGTGGGACGCCAACAAATGATTCGGACGTGTTCCAGTGCTTCTTAAACACACATCTCTTAGCATGGAATTCTGAATAGGCCAGAGAGAAGCATGGAAGATAATAAAACAAAGTGGTGTGGTTCTTTAAATGATTTTGGGACCGGGAAGGGGGAATTGAATCACTAAAGTGGTCGCTGGCACATGGAGGTAGCTTCTAAGCATTAATTTTGGTATATTTCCAAATATTTTGACACTCACGGGAAGTAACGAAAAGTTTGAATTTTTCTTACTGCCTATCTTCCCCAATTTGGAGGTTTGGCGTAATAAAACTAGAAACGCATGTATGAAAGGGGAGGAAGAAGAGGAATGCTATCATATTTTCTATCTAAAACTGCTAATTTACAGCAAAATTCGTATAAATATAGAGCAAACTGCTTTCCGCATTTTACATTAAAACTCCAGTTAGGCCAATCAAATTTTGAGTTGACGCCACTAAAAGAGATCAATATATGACCATTATCATATTGTCGCTTTAGCTCTTTTCCTAAACAAACATTTTTCGACAATAATGCCAAATTTCACTTTAATAATGAAGAATATTTACCTTCTGCCAGTAGGTCTTTGCGTATAAGGAGATTCATCATAAATTTCTATTGTTTTATGAAAGGGGATTGTAGCCTAATATCAGTCACTGGTACAGTCCGCAGCAAAAAAACCTGCAACATGAGCATCTATGTTTATTGTGAAACGACGAAGTCTTTTGCTCCAAAATAAGTGTGCAGGGGAGGACGCCGACGTTTCTCCTGGCGTGATTCATGCCACTTAGACGTTATGTTGATTCCCTGTGCTGTTAGTCGTAGTTTAATAATAAACTTACATGCTCATGTTGCAGGTTCTTTGCTGCGGATTGTACATGGAAATAGCATAGGAGCATTAATTCTGTGCGCCTTGCAATTAATTTCATGCTCATTCGCACTACCAAAATAAAATTTGGATTTTTTTATACTTCTGCCCCTGTGCCCTCCAAAGCCAAAAATTACCAACCGCGCCCTTTGTCCCCTGTTATCAAAATAACATTTCAGATTTGGAAAATACATAACTTTTTATTACAATAACGCCAAATTTCACTTAATCGACCAATAGAAAAAATCTTCTTCTGGTATGTCCCTGTTACGGATATTTATCGTGATTTTTGGTGATTTGTGGAAGGTGGCTGTAGCACAACATCAATCACTGGCACATGCAAGGAGCATTAGAATATTAATTCTGTGACAGTGGTGAAAAATCTGACGCTCACTGGCATTTCCGGAACAAAATTTAGAATTTTTATAAATATCCATCATCCGAGTGTTTCGCCCCCTGTGGCCCCCTAAGGCGGTGCGTTATCAAAATAACATTCCAGATTTGAAAAACGCATACTCTTTTGATACAATGACACCTAATTTTACATTAATTAAAAAAATACCTTCTTCTCGTGTGTCCCTACTAAGGATATTTATGGTGATTTTTCTTATTTTTGAAAGGGGGATATAGCCCCATATAAGTCACTGGCACATGCAAGGAGCATTAGAATATTAATTCTGTGACAGTGGTGAAAAATCTGACGCTCACTGGCATTTCCGGAACAAAATTTAGAATTTTTATAAATATCCATCATCGAGTGCTTCTCCCCCTGTGGCCCCCTAAGGCGGTGCGTTATCAAAATAACATTCCAGATTTCAAAAACGCATACTCATTTGATACAATGACGTCAAATTTCACATTAATTAACAAAAATACCTTCTTCTCGTATGTCCCTACTAAGGATTTTTATGGTGATTTTTTTTATTTTTGAAAGGGGGCTGTAGCCCCATTATCAGTCACTCTTACATGTAAGGACATTGGAGCATTAATTCTGTGATTTGTAATTAATCTCACGCTTACTGGCATTCCGAAAATAAATTTTGGGATTTTGGTAACATATCACCCACCACCTTTTTACGGCCCTTGCCTCCCAAAAGGGGGACCTTCGCAAAATAATGTTTGAGACGGCTTTACTAGCTTTGTGAATAAGTGTTTTTGCATTTTGTAACAAATGCAACTCATTTGCTCCGAAATCTTTACGAATAATTATTGGAGAAAACTGCTTCTAAAATTTAACATTGAATCTCCCATAAGGAAAATGAACTTTCGTGTTTACCCCCCTAAAAGGGGAGCTAAACAGCAATTTTCTCTTATTTTCTTTAGAAATTCGAAAAATTCAGATATTTCTCAATAAGAGTGCCAAATTTTACATTAATAGTGTATAAACTTCATCTTCTCCCAGCGCTGTAGAAAATAACACGAATTATGGAACAGTCTGTATATACATATATACATACATATATATACATATATACATACATATATATATATACATATATACATACATATATATATATACATATATACATACATATATATATATACATATATACATACATATATATATATACATATATACATACATATATATATATACATATATACATACATATATATACATACATACATACATATATATACATATATACATACATATATACATACATATATACATACATATATACATACATATATATATATATATATATATATATATATATATATATATATATATATATATATATATATATATATATATATATATATATATATATATATATATATATATATATATATATACACAAGGGGGGAACCCAAAAGAAACCGGATTGAAAGAGCGCTGCCGTTCCTAAGCGTAGTAGAGAGTTCTCCTGCTAGGTGGGTCTAGTAGAGACCTTCCCAGATCAGTTGGCTAAGCGACGTCTGCGTAGGAGGTTAACGTTTGATCGTATTATTGTTTTTCTCAACTGTTCTCGTTTACCGCCTGCGAAATCGTTATGGCAGATTCAAAATAACAAGGAGTGTGTTCGCGTCCTACTTGGAAAATCGGAAACGAAAACTTACCAAATGCTTCAACAGGCTTTCAAGAAGGATACTATGAACCGCACACGTTTTTGAGTGGTGTGGGCTCTAAGTGTGGTGAGATGAGTGTTGAAGATCATGCTCGTTCTGGGTGCTCTTCATCATTTCGAAACGACGAAAACCTCGAACAAATCTGCCCCAAAATCAGCGAGGATCGTAGTTTCATGATCGATGAATTAACAGGCAGGAGTGAGTTGGAGCTCGTGCCAGCGTGAGGTTTTGCAAATGAAACATGTTGCCTCTAAATTTGTTTCTCGCCTGCTCACACAGCATCAAATCATTCGTCTGAATTTGAGTTAGGACTTAAAAAATCAGATTGAAAATGATCCAAACTTTTTCACCAACATGATGATATTTTCCGAGAATTAAACAAAATCTAAAAGGAAAGTGTTTTGATGATGTAGAGGCTGTAAAAAGAACTTTGCAGAGAGCATTGGACGATATAAAAGTTCCAGAGTTCCAGAGGTGCTTTAAACAGTGGGAAAGATGATGGGAGAAATGAATCGCATTTAATGCAGAGTACTTTGAAGGAGACAAAGAATTTTGTGAAAAAAATGTAATAAATTATTTTTTTAGAACGAAAGTCCGGTTCTTTTAGGTCCTCCCTAAATAAGTTGTATTTATTTTTCAAGCAACCCTCGTATGTGCGAGAGCACTTCTTAGAATCAGGGTGCACCCCAATCCCCTCCCCCTCATATTATATATATATATATATATATATATATATATATATATATATATATATATATATATATATATATATATATATAAAAATGGAAAGTGTTATGGCCCGTGCTAAATCGACTCTCATAATTCTTTTACTCCTGTTCTTTTCATTAAACTGTCCAGATGGCCATTTATCAACTTTTGGCTGCACGTGAGCGTTGCCCAACAAATACACTTTTTATATCTAAATAATATGAGACAAAAGTTTACTTTGCTCTTGAGACACATAACAGCTAACAGATACAGAATCGAGATACGCCCAAGAACTAGTAATGTGTCTATATCTCGCGAGGAGGAAAGAGTAATTGAAGGTGTGGTTTCATTCACTTGACTGAAGGAAAAATCGAGTACAGATTCCATATACTATTTACTTTCAATATTCCATTTCAAACAGATCTTTGCATATACAGTACATGTGAAAAATATGTTATCAAGTCAGTTGAGTGAAACTAAAACTGGCACTTTTATCTAAACACGATTGTCGCAGCATATTACTTTTACTTTTCCCTGGCTTTTCAGACATTTTATTAAAAAAAAAAAAAAAAAAAAGTTACCATGTTAAAAGTTAATTTTTACCGGTTACCATGAATCGGTCAGTATCAAATATGGAAGTAGATACGAATAAAGAAGAACAGCTGACTAGTTTTCGGAACCTGGATAGTATTATTGGTGAGGGCATGAAGTGTGGACGTGAAATATAAGTAAGGATAGGAATAGCAATAAATAGATTTAGGCAAGAGAAAACCCCTTGAATAAAGGAGTTAAGAAATTGATTGATATAATGTTTATATACAGCCAATCATTGAATATTGTACTCTATGGGGCAGAAATCTCATGGACACTACACAAAGCAACGAAGAAAGACTGAAGACAACCTAAATATGAGTGTGAAGTACAATAAAGAAAACAATAATGGAGAACGTAATAACGGAGGATGATGAGTTAGCTGGGTCGAGCGGAAAAACAAATGTGTCACGAACAGTAGGAGAGAAAAGGACAAATATTAAATTAGTTAGAAATAGGAAGAGAAATTGGTTGAAAAGGGCGCATATCATGAAGAACATTCTACAATGCACGGTGGCAGGAAAAAGAGGGAGACTACCAAAGAGATTAGCAGCTGATGGACGGTACGAAAACAGAAAATTACAACCTTCAAAATGAAGAAGTTAAGCTGAGGGCCATGGTGGATGGAAAATTTTGAGTTTGTGCCAACTGACCTGTCACTAATGGAAGAATATCTACGATGGTGATGATGACAACACCTATAAATTCATATGAAATTCCTTTCGATTATTTCATTTCCGTGTCAAATATACTGGAAATGTATCCTTAATTTATCTTTCAATACTTCTGTCTAATGATTTAATTACATGATTTATTTTTTTCTCCACTGGCTGAAAACAACAACTCCAAATATTAAAAAGAAATTTTACTAAGCAGAAAAGGATAATAGCTAATAATCTTTTTTTTTAAAAAAAAAAACTATTTTTATCGTTAAAAAAATGTATCTCACGAAAAATCTGCATTCTCTCGAAATTTCTTTCTTTGCATGTAGACATAAATGTATTCACTCAGACAATAAATGTCGTGCAGTAAGTTTGTGCCAGAGGAGTTTAAAAACATTCAACATGCTTCTTTTAAACAGAGTCGATCTGCAAGATGCTGTACAAAGTTTTGTATTTGTTCGTGTCAGTGTAAAACAAATAATATGCTAAAGTATCGAGTTCTTTATTTGAGAAATCGAAGAATGGCGATGCCTTACAAGTATTGAACATTTCAAGAACCCATTCCTAGTAACAAAACTTATATTTTCTGACAGGTGAATTGGTATGTACTCAAACATACAAAGGAATTCTATGTTTTCTATAGCTTCGGCAAATAAAATAGGAACGACAGGATCAGTCGAAAAATCGGATATACTAAGAAAAATCCTGAACATTATCGTTATTTTCAGGCACCAGCTTATTAAAATTTTCATTAAGTGGTGAAGAGTTTAGGAAAGACAGCTTGAGATAGTCAAGAGGCTAACGATTTGTACTAATTTCTTTACACAGTGAAAACAGGATACTCGCACCTAGCATCAAACTTCAGGGGAAGGAAACCAATGTTCCGTAGACCAATGTTTTGGACCAATATTCAGTACAATTTTCAGGGGTGGGGAAAGTTGAAGGAAATTTTTTTTCCTCTCTTTGACTGGAGATAAAGTATGTTCACATAAAAATATAGAATTTATATCTTTTTTCTAAATATATTTTTAGTGTTTGTAAAATTATTCGCGTAAGTACTAAAATATGCGTTATTTGAGTACTTTTCTTCTGCTCTTATTTGAATATTCGTTTTCTATATTCGAATAAATTAATTGTTTCTCGAATAATTGCTCCTTATCCGAATAACTGAAATGAAAAATAATATATTTAAGTTTTAGTTCCACGATTATGTTTTATAAGCTAAAGGAGACGATTTAAAGCCCGATGAAAATGAATAAAATATTCGATGGAAGGAAAGTGTGGGAGGAAACTATAAAATTCCGAGAAAACCCACGAACACGATGCTGTCAACAAACTCACTAGGCCTTGGATCGAACAAGGAGCCCCTAGCATCCGAGGTGAACGCTCCATTACTGAGCAACCGTGCGCCTCTTTACCCAAATAACAATTTGAACAATTATTCTTTATTCGTATAATTATTCGAACACTTATTATTTAACTAAATAATTATTAGAACGATTATTCTTTATTTCAACAACTATTCTTTATCCAAATAATTATTCGAACAAATATTCTTTTTTCAAACAATTATTCAAAAGACTATACGAATAAACATTGGAATAATCATTCGAACGATTATTATTTACCCAAGTAATTATTCGAACGATTATTATTTATCCAAGTAATTATTCGAACGATTATTATTTATCAAAGTAATTATTCGAACGATTATTATTTATCCAAGTAATTATTCGAACGATTATTATTTATCCAAGTAATTATTCGAACAACTATTTTTGATCCAAATAAATATTCGAACGATTGCCCTTGATCCAAATAAATATACGAACGATTATCCTTGATCCAAATAAATATACGAACGATTATTCTTTACCCGAATAATTATTCGAACAACTATTCTTTATCCAAATTATTTTTGAAAGATTATTCTTTAACGGAATAATTATTCGAAGTTATTCAGATAACGAATATTCAGCTTTTAACAGCGCTAATGTTTATATACTCTATTTCAAATTGTTCTTATTTAATAAGACCGAAGTATCGCCAACTTCTTCATTTAAACATATCATATAATGTTTCAGATGCAAAATTATATTTCTGTTACTAGATTAACGACATTATCAATCATACTGAACAGTAATTCAAAACATACAGTGGTGCTCTTTGTAACTAACATTGTTCTCTTTCCCTCTGAAGTTTGCTAGTGATATCTGAAGTTTTTGTGTTTGTCTTTTTCAATGCTATTCTGGGCCCAGGCTCCTGTGGCCCGTGCGTAAATACGGACTTAAAAGACAGTCCTTTCAGACATTTGTAAGTCATGTTTTATTGCTTGATGTTTTCCTGATTATAAATTAATATGTTAGTTTATCAAGTACCGCTTTCGATCTTTTCATATGATGGGAATGAATAATGGTTATTAACGCACGCATTTATAGCCAATAAATCATTACTTGATTAAACAGTTAATAAATAACTAATTATCGTTCATTTACCGCTTTTAACTTGTTGACATTCTTTAGCTACTCAAAATAACTTTGCGTATCTGGAAGCTACATATTTACAACATACTTTGTGATACAAAATGTTAAAGTTTTAACTAGAAAAAGTTAACAATGTCTTTGTAGCAGTTTGTGGTGAAATAGGCTTAAGAACATGAATCAATGAATGTAGAGTTATTTAAACAAGGAAACAAGGAACAATAAAAGTTTACCGCTTTGGTTATCTGCTGCGCAAATGACAGGTATGTGAGCAATGAATGACAAGCTATACTATGTATAAAATGCTGGACACGCGTTGTTAAAATTACTAACCTTCACGTCTAGTGGTGACTTCTTAGCGTCTGCCAGAAGTTCCTGCAAAGAAAAAAAGAAATTAAACCATTAACAACAAAACAATACAGTTATTGGTCTTCAGTTCTAACACTAAATCTGCACGATATATGTAGTGTAAAATTGAATTCGTGAGAATACAATACATTACACGATGAATAAAGTTTTAATTGCTTTTTTTCTTCTTAAAGTAAACAGAAAGAACATGGTTTTCGAGCTGCTTATTATTTGCAGAGACATTAATATTCAATCACAGATTCATTCGTATTTGCCTTACATTCAGAATGGACTGTCCAAATTAAATAGCCGGTAGTACAGAAATTGACACAGCGTCACATCATTTTGTCGGAGAGGGAGTGTTATTACCACACTAACAAAAATGTATTATTCCTATGTGCGATCAAAACTGGAATATGTATTGTATTGTATTAATTTCGTCCTTTTTTTTCATACATTTAGCACAGTATTACAGTGCATATGAAGTGGACAAGTCATGTATATATAAACCCAAAGTAAAAAGAACAATAATAATGAAAATTACACACACCAGATTAATACATATGCCTAACATCTTACATGATATTATTATTATACCTTACATTTTGCATTACATAATTATTAAAAATAAAGTTAAAGTAACTAATTATTACTTGCAGTGTATTTAGAAATCTTCAAACAATTACCTAATGCTAAAAACAAGTAATGACACTGGTTTACTGTACTTCATGTAAAATTTTTATTCAGTTAGCAATTCATGTATTCCTCTACCAAGTAAAAGCAGTTGTAATAAATATTTCTAGAGTTCTTTTTTAAATCTAGCAACAGAATCCTGAGTCTTTATATCTTTGATAAGTTTATTGTAAAGCATCATACCCGCGTATTTACACAGTTTTTCACATAATATTGTTCTGTGCTCTACAATAGAAAAGTTTTGTTTGTTTTTTGTATCATGATCATGATGTTCTATTCGCGTAAGGATACCTTGTAGGTGTCTCTTTACAAATGATTTAAAATAAACAAACATGGTTCTGGAAGTATATGAAGTTTTTTTTTTTTTTTTTTTTTTTTTAAATATTGGTTTGCATTAATCTTTTGGTTTAGCAGTTGCCATCATTATTATTATTCGTTTCTGTATTATAAAAATTACTTTGGATTTCCCCAAAATATAATGCCACCTGTTAAATTCGACTGGAATAATCCAAAGTAAGTTTTTAAAATAGACTCAAAACATTTTTAAGTACTTTAATTGCAAAATAAACAATTATTTGCACATCCCAAGAGAGATTTTTAACTATTAAAATTCCTGAGAACTTATTTCAGTTTACATAGTCTATTTCGTTATTTTCAATTACAATGTTCACAGGCTGTGTATGTTTATTGCGCATGTGATGAAAATTGATTGCTTATGTCTTTTCAATATTTAAGCTTATTTTCTTTAATCCACTGAGACAGTTTACAAAGGATTTCGTTTACACTACCTTCAACATCCTCATTTGTTTTACCTTTTACTATAATATTAGCGCCATCTGCATAAAGGGATGCTTCTGCTGGAGCAATATTACTTGGTTAATAAATATCAAAAATAATAACGACCCTAATACGAATCCTTGTGGCACTCCACACAGTATTTCTTGTTTCCCGTTATGTAGTATGTAGTTTGGTTTGTATCTCTCTTATTATATGTAATTTCTACTACTTGCTACCGATTCTTCAGATACGATTTAAACCATTTGGACGCAATGCCTCTTATTCCATTATCTTGTAGGTTTGAGAGAAGATTTCTATGTGACACTAAGCCAAATGCTTTGGAAAGATAAAGGAAAACATCTATACATTTCTCCTTACTATCTAAACTTTTATGTACAATTTCTACGAAGTTATATATTGTGGTTTCCATTGATTTCCCTTTTAGGAAGCCATATTGCTCGTATGTTATTAGTTCGTGTTTAAGCAAAAAGGGTGCTAGAAGGACACTCATTGTGGTTTCCAAGATTTTTGAGAAAGTTGAGAGAAGTGAAATAGGTCTACAATTTTCTAATGCTGATTTGTCGTCTTTTTTATATACTGGTTTTACTTTTGCCAGTTTTAATATACTAGGGAATTCTCCACTTGATTACGACATATTTATGAGGAAACACAGGGGGTCAGCAATATATTTAATGTTTTTCTTTACAATACTTGGCGGTATGTTATTGTGATTTGGAACCCATCACAACAGCAATACCGACACAAAATGGAAAAAGTGCAATCTAAATTTATCAAATACTTGGCATACAAGAGAACTGGAATCCATCCATCTTATGACAATTATCTACACTTGAACTTCCGTATCATAGACAACTTCTGTATCCCTACACTTGAACAAAGGCAAACTGTGAAAAATCTTATTTTTCTCCATAAAAAGTACAAGAACGAGTTTACTGTAAGGATCTCATATAGACACTAAATTTTCATGCCCCGACACTTAAAACCCGTGTTGACAACTCTGGCCTGTTCTTCTGCGAAAAAGCAAGGACCAATGTATTATTGAAATCACTAACCTAGAGAATATGCTGTTCTTATAACAAAATATGTATCGAACACAAAGAAATTGACATCTGTAATATGAACTATAATATGTTCAAGGAAATTATTGTAAAATTATTTTGTAATACACCAACACTATAATTGGGCTTATGCTTGTTGTGTTGATGACAAATAAATAAATAAATAAATTATATTATTTGAAGGTATTTAGCTAGGTAGTTCTAAATGAATTGTGTCAAAAAGGAAAACTTTCTTGACTTAGGTAACTTTCAAAAATTAATCTACACTAAACCATACCCCATGCATAGCTGTAGGATTAATAATTTCTGCTACATAACTATTGAACAATCTCCTTATTCTGTTTTACAGCATCAATTATCTCAATGTGTTTGTAAGTAAATTGTTTCTTGGTTAATATCCAAAGTTTTTATACTTGACCCTTAGCTTCTTCAGAACTAAACACATTTATTTATAGATGTGTGTGGCTATAAGCATCCCACATGTCTATAACCACATGATTTTAACTGAAACCTAAAATACAATTTTGAAATATTCTTAAAATAAAAAGCGCTGTTTTAGTTTGGGGTTTGATTACAGAATACAGTCGCGATGTCCCGGCAGGTGCACACCCTGAAATTGTTGTTCGGAGGAGTCCAATACTGCAAGCCACAACGTCTATGTAGTATTGGACGGGTATTATTCTGGACCCGAAAGGACGATAAGTAACTGTAAAACACTTCTACCTATATTTTCAGAAAAAAATGATACAACTAGATTGTTTCTTATAAGAGAAAGAGTACAGATGGAAGTGTACGATCAAATTTTCATGCTGCATCAGTCGTCTCCCTGTTAAATACGTATAATTTTATTGAGAAAGTGTACAAACGTATGTTGGAGTTGAGAAGTTTTATTTGGGGAGGGTCCGAACCCGGTTGACTCCCCTCCTCCATAGCTCCCGACAATAACTTCAGGTTAGCCAATCGTACACGCACCTTAAAAAGTTACTACAAAGATCCAGAAGTTACGTATACAAATTATTTTGTACATTGTTGAAGAAAAATAATGTAAATATATTTCAGGGAAATTAATTCATTTTATTTTCGTTCATAAATACATGTGTCTCAGGGAAGGGCATCGTAAGTCCACCTGTGCTAGACACAAATACACAAATTCTGTCTCGTCCCGTCGAAATCTCTTTCAATAGAAACAAAAACATTTTTTTTTCGAGACGAAACATTAGATTCAGTCGGTTTCGTGCGCACAGAGGCGTAGCTAGAACAGTAAAACAGGGGGACCGAGATAATTTGGGGTGCTGACCTGTTTCACTTTACATTCATAATTTCTTTGTACCCCTATGACAACAGGATAGCATTTTTTTCTTAACTCTGTTACCTTCTCTCGAGGAAACAACGGGATAGAAAAGCAGTATTAATATTTTAAATTGGATTCTTTATTCCGCCCAACAACAAATCACTATTTTTTTTTTTCAAAGACAAAAGTTACAAGAATTCCTCCACTGCTTATTTGAACATATATTTATCTAAAGAAACAACTTCAAGTTTCAGGAGGCTGAAGATGATCACAAGGGAGGGGGTGGAGAGCTCAATCCCTCCTCTGGCCACCTCCTAGCTACGCACATGCGTGCACATCACTACTCAGTATGTTTTGGCTTGCATTAAAATTAACTACAACTTAACAAAAGCTATTACAATTGAGGCTCACAGTCAATATACTCCCTATTGTTAATAGATTACTCGAAAGAAAAAGAGTACAAATTATTTCATGATCGCATGATGCTTCGACCGACCGACCACCTGATGGATATTGATTCTAAGAATTGGAGAGAAAAGGAGATCAGCATTTCTGTCGGTTCAGTGACACGCGTCTATCCTCCAACACATGTCTAGACTCAGAACAAGGAGCGGAAGAGAGACGGATTCTAATGTCACGCACAATAAAAGCTCTCTACACGCATGATATCGATGCGAAAATACCTTCAATTCTTACAGGCTTTAAATAAATGACTTCAACTTTAGTATCTATTTGAGTTTCACTTACATAAAATTATTATGGTTATTGATCGTAACTTTAATACTAAATTTCCCAAGACGATCTGTTCCAAGGTGGATTCTATCCCATTTACCTAATTTAAGGCCAATAAGCCAGTAGAGAAGGGTTTCGAAGATCACTCTCTTTCTCCTGTGATTTGAATACAGTACATTAAAATTTGGACGTCAAAATTGGAATGGATGGATAGACTGAGAAGTAGGATTTGCGATGCTGTGTATACAAACACCGAGAAACTAATAGCTTCACTACGCGATATTTCCCTGCACAAGTTAATATTCCTTAGGAATAATGCACTCTATTTTCCTATAGGAGTTAAATAATTAGGTCATTGACAAGAGTTCCGATGTAAGTACTCGATTCAAATTCGATATCCAACAGTCCTGATGTAAGTACTCAATTCAAAATCAATATCCAACAAAGTTCCGATTTAAGTACTCGATTAAAAATCGATATTCAACAGAGTCCCGATGAAGGTACTCAATTTAAAGTCGATATCCAGATATCTGCTTTACAAGTTAATATCAGCTTGCCTTTTGAGTTTTGAAAATACTGAAATTTATAAAAGGGAACTTTTATACATAGCGAACTAAATATCCATAATTAATCATTTTAATGATCTCTATTGGTAATAAGAGGGCATGATGGCTCAGTGGTAAAGCGTTCAACTCTGGTGTGATAGGTTTGCTGATGTGACCCCAAGCTATGTGGGTTTATGGAGGACAAAATCGTGTCTATGGGCTTTCTCGGGTTTCCTTCGTTCCCACCCACATTCTCACTCCAATTCCTTCCATAAACTTTCACTTTTATTAATCAACCATTTACTTTGCCCTACAGGGTATATATATATATATATATATATATATATATATATATATATATATATATATATATATATATAATCAGGATATGATCAAGGGAGGGGCTAAACCATAGTTTGCCGCTTTATCCAGTGTAAAACAGGATTGAAGTCCATTTCATCCATACCTGAGGGTCAAAGGGACGCCATAGGCCGTATAACCCCACTTGAATCACCCCTTATATATATATATATATATATATATATATATATATATATATATATATATATATATATATATATATATATATATATATATACATGTTGTTTCCTCCTTGCCTTCGGCTCGTTCACAAACTGCTTGCACAGTAGCGACATCTCTTGGTATCAGTAGGAGGCAGCACAGGTAGCAACAATTATTAATCTCCCCGAACTATTGGAAATTAGTGTGAAAAAAATTAAAGGAAATCTTTGAGTTTTACGTCCTACGGTTATGCCGGTTAGGCTAAAGGAGACGATGATGATGAGTAATAAATGAAATGGTGGAATGAAGAAAGTGGGAGGAAACGGGAAACCGCGAGGAGACCCACGCACACGGTGTTTGTCCACCACAAAGTTCACTTGGCGGGGACTGGGATCGAACCCGGGACCCCAAGCACCAGAGGTGAATGCTCTACCACTGAACTACCGCGGCCCCTGGAAATTAGTATGACTGGCAAACAAGAGTATTGCATTTATAATACGGATTAAGAATATATGTATAAAATATTCTCTTAGGTGCTTATGCAATCCGTAAATCTTAAGTGTTTTGAAGTTTGCATATCATCCGTACAGACCGATCCATTTCTTTTATTATTTATAATAAGGACATGTTCGTCTGCTTCCCAAGTGTAATCATTCTAGGATTTGCTGATGCAGTGGCGGATCCAGGGGGAGGGACGATTGCCTCCTTCCCAGAAGAGGAAACTTTCTTATTTTGTATATATAAATAAAACCCATCCCAGAGTTTGGACCTCTTAAAGGTAGCTCTAAGTAGCAGTATTCCAAGCCACCTCCCTTCCCCTAGAAGTCCGTCCTGGATCCACCCCTGTGCTGATGAGGCATAGCGAAAAATTCTCGATAATGGCATTGGAATTTGTCTATCTGATCATTTTCTTTAAATTCAAGTTTAAAATTTCCTTTTCAATAGTCAAGTTACCTGAGATGCCGATCTACAATTTATGATAAAGATCATGAATTAACGCTAGTAATAGAATCCAGATCTTAAAAACGGAAATTGGGCTGAAACGTCATCGCAAGCGTCACCAATCTACAGAGTTCTAATTCTTCTACTGTACGTACTAAACTTGAGCTAAAAGTATACATGGATCATATCCTTTTATGTAAATAAGTCTGCATAACAAACAGGTATTAATGGTCACATGCAAGCAAGGCATATATGGGAGAAATATGAAAAAATACTAAATGAAAAATAAACTTTTGACCCCTCCTGAGTAACTCCTAGTCGAAAATTGAAAAAAAAAAAAAAGTACGCGTTTAGATCTGATGAACTTCTGTGTACAAAATATGGTGGCTCTAGGCTTCTGATAAAAGTTGATTACAAACATATATATATATATATATATATATATATATATATATATATATATATATATATATATATATATATATATATATATATATATATAATTATAGATTGATTCCCTTATGAAGATTTTGAGCATGGCGAATGGCTCATATTAAATTGAAGCCAGCTGTATTTACTTCTGTTTCCTGCTAACAAAAGCGAAAGAATTATTCTAAGTAAATAGTGATCGTGTGCTTTCATATAAGACAGATATTATTAGTAGCAGTATGGTTGGACAGCTTTACAAAGAGAGAAAAAAAAAATGTGTATTCGCACGTTATAATCATCTTTCTACAACTGATTCATAACAAGCAGCGATTGAATAAAAGACATGTTATCCCTCTTCATTACAGGAAAGAAAAGAACACAATTTTCCAACAAATGTAGCATCAACTAAAGCGAACACTTTACCTCTTTGTTTCTACTTGGTGGATTTATCGGTTTTTCTGCAATGTTGCCAGCTTATTATAAAACATTTGTCAGAAATTTTGTAATGACGAGGTTTTGATTAAATATTAGTAGAAAACTTTTCTCGATAAATTTGATGTCTTTGCAGTACCATGGTTAAAATTTATGTTTTCACAGGGTGATTGCAACTTCAGAAACTTTTGGCATTGCAACTTATTATATAGGATGGGTGGGAATTAATTCCCTATTGAAAAAAAAATAACTCTTTTAATACTTCACCTAAACAAAAAGCATCTTGTTCCTTATAATGGTAGATGATATGTCATTGTAAGTATTGGTGGCGATTTTGGCATAATGTCTAACCTTGCTTAAGTGGGCTCAGCTGGTATCCCGGTACAAAATATGGCAGTACGTGGCACAGAGATGGTGACGAAGTATAAAAGAACCTCGTGCCTCAGTAGACGCAAACGCCACAAGGAATTGCCATTCGAAGCTAATGGACACAGATTCTGCAGTATATATTAGGAGACTCGGTCGTCCTTCAACAGCCAGGACGGACGAAAATATGCAAATGGTTCAGGAAATGTTTACTCGAAGTTAGAAATTGTAAAAACAGGCATCTCGGGAAAGTGGTTTAACCTGATACACAACCTGAACTGTTCTGAAGGAACAGTTGAATTTTCGTGTATGGAAACCACATTATTGCCATGAATTATCGCCAGAAGGCTGTGATCACCGGTTGGGTGATTATGCTTACTTAGCATGAAGACTGGTCCGATCTTTTCGGTAATAGCATGTGCCAAATTAAGCCGTGTTCATATCAGGGAGTTCGTTAACAGGTACAATTCTCATTATTGAACAAGAGGATCCAAGAGTGATGTTTCAAAAAGGCAACATTGTCCAAAGGTTACAGTGATGCGGCATAACACGAAAGTTGTGGATCCATATGTAACTCGGATCACAATGAATGCAGAATGGTATCTTGCTATATTTGAAGATTTCACGGTATTGTATCCACGCAAGACAATTACAACGACCTAATCTTTACGCAAAATGAGGCCCCGCTTCATTTCGTGCGTCCTATCCGTGCATGGCTAAACAGCCAGTTTCCAGAACGCTGGTTAAGACATCGTGATCTCCTTGAATGGCCAGCAAGGATTTCTGACTTAATACCCTGCGACTACTACTTATGAGGATGGGCGAAAGAGGCACTTTATCGCACAAAACTCATAGATGAATTGGAAGAGCGAATTCGCCAAGTTCTCTCAAACGTACAATTTGAGTATCTGTAAAAGTCTATCAGACACTTCTCCAGCCATTTACGAAAACTGGTGGAAAATGGTAATGCTTAAGTGAAATTTTAGTAATTTATAACAATTCGACTATTGCAAGGAGCAAAATGCTTTTTGTTTCATGAAAATTAGTAAAGTATTTAAAAATGTTATAAACAATTTTCAATGAGTTAATATTTGCCCACCTCGTATATGATATCACTAGGATCAGAAAGATGATAATAGTGACGGATCTTATTATGAAAATAACGAGAAAGTATACGTGAGTGAACATCATGTGCTAATAATGAGGAAGAAAACGTCGTTTATGTTGAAAATTACAGGCAAGATTGTGGTCGACAAGAATGATCCTCTAAAATTATATAAACCTCTGTACATTGTTCTGAACAATGTGTTTTTAAAACGGTAAATACTTGAAGTTTAGTGTTCCTAATTAGCACAAAGACAATATGAGACGTGTACTTACAGAATAGCATGACATTCGAAGCGCATGAGCTCCTGCCGGGAGCAGAACCTGAATATTCCGTTTTAAAGGCACGTATGCTAACAATATAGTCACGTATTAGTTTAATAGTTTAAAAAGAAGGCGTGTTTGCTTTATAATTTACACCTCTCCCTCTCCCTCTCCAAGTTCTGATTTTAGGGCTCAGGTGGGAACGGCGGAGGAAAGAAACTTCCTAAAACTTTAGTTATTCGAAAGCTCAAATCAGCGTTCGAGATCTCATTAAAATACTCCTCTTTCTTGCATACTAGTCAGAAAGATGAATTATTTCCAGACAAATTTTTATTAAGAATATGCTCTTCAGTCCCCTTGTCGAGCCCGCTGAACTAATTTCAAGGTCACGTTGTATTATTGCAAACGGGGCAAATGCATTCAAGTTCCGTCATCGAGCTCGTTGAACATTGTACTTTATCTGTATGTATAAGTAGTGCGAGTGTCGCTTTTCTTTTGTTCGTTTTGTGTTCGGGAGAATGGCTGGACGTCCAGAGAAGCGGGAAGCTGCATCGTACTTACACAAAGGTACGTCTATTCATTATAAAACCTATTTTAGGGAATACATTTCGCTTCTTTCTTATCAAGAAATGTCTGGTGTGTATTATTAGTATGAAATTTCATTAATATGAACTAAAGTTTGTAAATATAAGACGTCATTGTTGGCGTGTTCATCCGGCTGAACAATCGTACACAACTGATAAAATTCTGGCTAATCCTTGTACTACTGCGTCGTATTTCATTTTTATTGTTACTTCCTAGAAACATTGAACAATTGTTTGTATAATTGTTTAGGCTTGTAGTCAGGGTTGGGTGCTTAACTAGCTGGAATTGTTGCTGTACTTATTTAATGTTGTATGAATTATTTTAAATGTTAATTTGGCGTTTCTTTTCAACAAATTAACTCTAGAACTTGACAATTCTGGTTAATTAAAGAGAAAACTTGTTTCGATTTCTATTTCAGGTCGAGGCCTTGACCAAGATGATGTACTTCAAATCATTGATGAAAGCGATATTGACGCTTATGAAAGTGATGTATCGAGAATGAAAGAGTTAGTATTTAAGTATTAAGCTCTGAAGAGGAAGAGGAAAAAATAATGTTGCTCCACATTTTTTTAATTTTTGAATTTAGGCAGCATTCATTGAGGGGATGAGTGTACCCAGCTTATTAATATTTGTAATTTACCAGTTTAGTAATTTGTATGTATGACTGAGTTGGGGGGGCGTATGGGGACATCAGCATTGAGGCCGTATGTCCATGTCACGATCGACACGGCTGCTCGCACAAGTACTGTATCAATAGAAGAGCAAAGGAAAGCTAAAACGAATATATCAAAAACAAAAAGTGCTGCCAAATTAAAAACAAAAAATAATGATAAAAGAATAAATATATGGAATAAAAATAGATAACAAGAACAATAAATATAGAAAAAAACAAAAAGATAGAAAAATAGCTAAAAGCGTAGCAGCAATTAAAAGAATAGACTAGAAAGCACAGAGAATGTAAGCAACCTCAGAAGCATGAAAAAAATGAAGTACCAAGCTAACAATACCATCATCAACCACCAAAGCGCGGGTAAAGGTACAAAGCAATCCGTGACGTTCTCTGAGATCTGAATATTCAGGACATTCCACAAGAATGTGCTGAATACTCAGTGGGACAATACACTCCTCACAATATGGACGGCTCAAACCACGCAACAAATACTCATGTGTCAGGTGAGAATGTCCGATACGAAAACACGTCAGAAGACACTTCATCTAGATGAATAGAGTGAGAAGATGTATCTCACTTTCCTAGGAGCGGCTTAACTGCGTACATTTTCATTAGGCTGGTCCCAAACTGCTTGCCAATGAGTGCGTATCAAGGTGGAAAAATGAGTAAAGATCGCAGTAAGGAAGAATATGCTCCAATGCAACTTCAACCAAGGCGGCGTTCTTGGCGATTGTGGCAGCACGTTCGTTTCCCCGGATGCCAACATGACCCGGCACCCAAGAGATAACGATGACACAGTCCTGGTGTTAGAGCTGATGGCTGGATCTCAGAAGAATGACTTCAAAGAAAGGCGTGCTTAATGAAGACTTGTGGAGGCCCCTAATTATGCTCTGAGAATCGATGCAAACCAGCTCACGACGGAACGAGAGCGTAAGAGCATGTTCACAGGCAAGCATAATGGCAGTAAATTAAGCAGTATATACGGAACACATGCGATGTAAGCTATATTCTGAGTTGCTCTCATCAATGACAAAGGCACAGCCAACAGAATTTCCCTCTTTAAACAATCCGTATAGAACACATTAAAATTAGGGTACTGTTCTAAGAGTGGTGTAAACTGTTGCTGGTACAGCTGGGAATTAGTATGCTGCTTGGGGTGTGAAGACAAACGTAATTCAAACCGTGGTGATCGAAGCAGCCTTGTTGGGACAACAAAAATTGAAGCAACGAAAGAGAGGGCCACACAAATTCGTCAAAAAGGAGACTCTCACACACATGGATATACCATGGACGGACCATGTGTACAGCGACGACGTGCAGCATAGAGGTCGTAAATCCGGCCATCACACAAGAAAATCTACAGAGGTGATTAGAAATACAGAGCACGTGTTGGCTTCAACACAAGGGCTGGCAACAGGACTGGTACGAAGCGCGCCAGTAGCTAGTCGAATATCCAGGTAAAGAACTCTTTCTAGTTGTTTCACCAGAGAAGAGCGAGTGGACATATAAACAATAAACAAGGGTGTTCAAAATCAACAGGTCCCAAATGTATCTAGTGCAATATTATACTGCATTCAGGAAAACAGGAACTATTTCTATGATTTCTATGGAAAGTGAACCGGATAATGGAGTGCAGAAAGGGAAATGAAATGGAATGAACTAATAGTTCACAAATTATCAATATAAACACATTATAAATATTGTACAGATCAGGGGCGGATCCAGGGGTTCGATCGCCCCCCCAGAAGACGAAATTTTGTTATATATATATATATATATAACCCATCCCAAAGTTCGGAGCACTTAAAAGTTGGGGTATAACCTCCCACCGCCCCCTCAGAAGTAAGTCCTGGATCCGCCCCTGGTACACATTATATATTAGTTTAACATAGTCAACATACATAACTGAATGTACGATAAATATAAAAATAAATTTACTCAAAATTTAAGAAGGTGAATCTTACTGTTCTTCCAAAAATAAGTATCCGATTATGGACAGAAATGTAGTGCCTTGTTACAAATGTTCAGCCGGCTGAACAGGCCCCCCACCACACCCCGTCAACCCTACCCCAACGAAACTGTCATTTATGTGTTTCATAGCACCCCAATTTCATAATATATAAAACTCCTATCTCTGCGATTCCAACTAACAGCTTGGGACTGAAGAGGATATTATATATAGCTACGTCTGTATTCTTGGAATAAAATTCCCTTGGCCCTCTCCGCTTGTCTAGTGACTAGTGCATTCAGTGCATGTGGTCCCGGATTCGATTACCGAAAAGCATTAAAAATCTGGATGCACTATGAGGTTCGAATTCCATCTTAAAACTATAGGTCCACGTCTTGCAGCCTCGGTTTTGAATGGAACACTACGCTTCAAACAATAATGAATTCTCCAATTTTACGACACATTAAACGTAAAGACGGAAATTTTTGATCCATACATAGGCTAGTAAAATGAAAAAAAGAGAGAAGAAGAACTACAACTATTAGATCAGGATGTTGAAGAAATAATTAGCAGATAAAAAAGATTCAGTAATATGCTCCGATTATTTAGCAGTAAAGAACATTTAGATTACGTGAATCTTGTTTTGACTCACAAAAGTTGAATACGGAACTTTACACTATGCCTTATGTAATATAATTATGTTACAGTTGGTATCACTGATTTTCCTGTCTCACGTGGCATCGCGGCACCACTTTTACGTGAAGCCTTTCAGCTGGGCAATGAAATCTCGCAACTGTTTGCAGCACACGTGATCGCTGCAGTTGTGATAATGCGGTGTTCAATTCTCACACTCCGCTTCCCTCCGAACACACACACAGACTCACAATTTTACAGACCAGTTGAACTCTACCGTACCAACTACTTTCCGCAGATTTACCAAAAAAAAAAAAATTCTCATGGAGCCCCTGTCGCTATGCAACTCATTCTCACTACTCTGTATTCAGGGACGCAATGCTTAAGGATATCTCGAGCCCAAGACACTCAAAAATATGGATTAACATCTCTTCTTACAATTCCCCTAATCATACTGCTGCACTCTATCAGCTAAATCAACATCGTTGGTATCCTATGTGGTCACACTATGGAAGGTTTCCTATAGCCGCATGGCTAGCGTGGAGCACAGTATATCTCCGGTTAATGTAGGTTCGGGCTAGATTTCCGGGAAAAGATTTAGCAGATCGCGGAGAAATAATATTGTTCGGTGGGTGGTGGGGATTGAAGTCCGGTCATTTTATAAATGCTTTTCAGTAAGCTACCCCGAATATTGGCTTTTATAATACAGTAATTATTTTCTAAAGACTATCCATCTTATATATAAAAGAGAACGTACAAATCCTTTGTTCCCTCATCACGCTAATACGGCTGAACCAATTTCTTTCATTTTTGGGGGGTTATTAGGATTTGGACCCTAGATGGTTTTTATCATATCACTTTAATTTTTAATTACCAGTGTCTTGAGATAATTGACCATTCAAGTGTCCATAACGTACAAATCCTTTGTTAGTTCATCATAGGTAAAAATAAACGTATTTATATGCAACCCGCATGACCGTGTCACTCGGCGGGTTAACATAAATGACAGGCGATATAATGTTAACATTTACTGCAAGCATATTTCACGGGTATTAAACACATGAGATATGGAGTTGTGCATTTAAATTTTCATTTCAACCCAGCGAAGCGGGTAATATATGCTAGTTATTGTATAAATATAATGAATAAATACTTTTGTTTAAAGCAAATAGTACGTAAAAAATCGGAAGTTATAGTTTTTACGAGCGTTGGCTTCGCATTCAGGAGGTCGCGGGTTCGATTCCCGCTGTCGTCCATCCTGACAGGTTTTCCAGGGTTTTCCTCAGCCCTACCAGGCAAAGGCCGGGATGGTACCTACTAAACAGGCCCTGGCCGATACCTTCCCAAATCCTTTCCATTGTTATTGTTGTTGTTAGATATCCAGTATAAAATGGCCTCGGAGCTTTTATCTGGTGATTGTTAAATAAATAAATAAATAAATAAATAAAAATAAATACTAAATTTAAATATCATTGAACAGGACGAAAATCTAATCCTAGACCCCTACAATGTAAGGTTTTCAATACAACTAGAAGCAAAAGTACTATCACGACATTGTTGTTAAATTATGATCAAAATGTTACACAAGGAACATGGTTGATATTAAAACATGTGGGTTTCTTTTCTTTTCTTTCTTTTTCTTTTTCTTTTTTTTTTTTTTTAGTTTAACGCCCCTCGATTATGCTCTAAGATAAAAGAAGACGGTGATGATGACAATGAACGAACTGGAAGAGTGAAGAACGTGGGAGGAAACGGGATTTTCATTTGGTTTTCAGTTTAGTGTCCCTTTCAGCAGCGAGGCTCTATGAAACTGGACCACAGCTTAATGTGGGTTCCGAACCACAAACTCCCGCTGGGAATTAAACCCGGCTCTTCCACGCCAAAGGCTTGTACGCTAACCGTTTTAGTTCGGGAGAAAACTTATGCACATAATGATTGTCAACCACAATAAATCATTACGGGAGCTCAAATCAAACAAGGGACCTAACGCACCAGAAGTGAACGCTCTATCACTGAGCCAGATTGGCCCTTACAACTGGGTTTCGTTTCATATTACGGGACAATACTGAATTCGAAAGAAAAATATTAGTTTCGGTTTCAATTGAAGTATAAGGACGGAGACGGAACTTTTCTTGTAGCACTGAATCCAGAAAAAAAAAAAAAAAAAATCACACTTTCGGTTTCATTATTAGGACGAAGACAGAACTTTTCATGGAACATTTAAGTCACATCAAAACAGCATTCCTCTTCATAATTCACAGTTTTGGAACTGATACCTTTCAACAGAAAGACGGACATAGCCTTTCTATAAGTTTTTCCATAGCTATACATAGCGCAGTTTGGAAGGCTAATAAACCATGATTAAGCGTTATTAAAGCCTGTTAAATTATTTCGAATCAATACTATTTTAAAGGTTATTTATTTATTATATTATTGTAGACTGTAATTTAACAACAATATTAGAAAGTCTATCTGCGAATCCTTGACATTTCACCGCAAAAATCAATGTGATGCTATAGATACCCGTATTACCTTACTGAAATGTTTAACAAGGGAAAGGACGTTGAAATATTTACAACATGAGAGACCTACATTGTCCTTATTGAACCTTTAGAACTGCTTATTCTAAATGAATTTATCAAATTTGCGTAGTACCCGCTGGTCAAGTTCCTTGAGTGAGTGCCTTATGTCCCTTTCATATTATCCGGCGATTTTCCGGATCCGGTTCCGGCGAATTGCCGGACGAGGTAGAAAGACATTGCAAGCAATGAAGCTCTTCACATATGTGCGGCGGTCACCGGACATTCATCCGGCGAGCAAAAACAGCCGGATCTCCCTGCTAGAATCCGGCGCGGCAAATCGCCGTGGATAGCCAAGCGGAACATTACAAGCAATGACGCTGTTTACATATACGCGGCAAACTACCGGATGGGTGTTGGGGGAGGAAGCAAGTGTTGCCAGGAAAGAGCAGAAAGTGGCTGCTATAATATGGGAGCGTGTGGTTTTGTGTGTTATGTGGAGTGTGTGTGTGTATGTGGTTATGTTCTAGCCCAGTACATCTGGAGTAATTAACCAAACTTGTATATACAATATATGGGGAAAGATGACATGTAAAATTAATTGAAAACGACCAATACTACCGAAGTGTCGAAATCAATATAAATTATTATTTTTCTATGTAATAGAAGATTAGGAGATGTCCGGGTAGCACTGGACAAATGAGCTTCTATAAATTTGTGGTGAGCCAAAATTGAAATATACACTATCAAATATTTCAGCAATACAGTCTTTTGCTATATATTTATGTACTATTTTGCTACGCAAAGCAAGAGAGAATTCATGATGTGATATTTGATAAATATACCGTACTTTATATATTTTATGATTATCTGGCTGTAATTTCTTGAATAGTCCTCTGAATTCAGAGACTAGAGCAGTGCTTTAAAGAGAGTTGACTCAATAGTCGGACCGCTTAAAACAAAAGAATAAACCCGAAATAGTATAATAATAATAATAATAATAATAATAATAATAATAATAATAATAATAATAATAATAATAATAATAATCTAATATAAATAAAATAAAGAGTTTATGTGTCTGTCTGTCTTTGTGCGGCCTAGGGACCATACGAGTGGACCGAAAGTTACCAAAATTTGGTCACGGATACCTTGGTCCAGGCTCCAGATCAAACCGATGCGCTTTTTTCAAAATTCGAACCAGGAGGTCTCAGGGGGGCGTTTACCAGGACATGTAAAAGTAGTAGAAAATGACCGATATTAGTGTGAAATCCATAGTTTTCGCGGTCGCTGAGATCAATGGTAACACTACCATTAGCGATGACTTCAGCCACCATTTGTATGCGGGCCGGGGATCACCAGAGGAAGGGGGGATTTCGAGACATGTAAAAATAATCGAAAATGACCGATATTAATGTCAAATCCATAGCTTTCGGGGTCACTGAGCTCAATGGTGAAACTCAAGATAGCGTTTACTTTCACATTTAGTCCCCATCAGCTAAGAAACTTGGGCCAGGAGATCACTAAGACATGTAAAAAATAATCCACAATGACCGATATTAGTGTGAAATTCACAGTTTTCGCGGTCTGAGATAAATGGTGATACTTTCATTAGGATGATTTTCAAATTCAGCCACCATTGTATGCGGGCCGGGGGTCACCGGGCTGGAGAATTGCGAGACAGGTAAAAATAATCGAAAATGACCAATATTAGTGTCAAATCAATAGTTTTCGCTGTCGCTGAGATGAATGGTGATTCTCGCAAGGCGTTGACTTCCAAATACAGCCCCCGTCGACTGGGAGCCAGAGGCGTTGTTTTTTCAAAATTGGAACCAGAGGATCACAGAGGCGTTTACTTTCTATGTAAAAGTAGTAGAAAATGACAGATGTTAGTGTCACATTCATAGTTTTTGCGGTATCGGCTGAAGACCAGAGGCGATTTTTTCACAATTCGAACCAGGGAGGGGTCTCAGGGGGCGTTTACCGGGACATGTAAAAGTAGTAGAAAATGACCAATATTTGTGTCGAAGTAATTAAAGAATTTTCCTTCGTCTTCCCTTAATTGTGGAAACAGTATAGAAAAATCTCCTTCAAGATACCGCTTCTCTAAAAAAGGGTGAACCCATATGTGTCTCTGACTTTTTTTCTGCCTGTGTCTTAACAAGGCGAGTAGAAAACACATTTTGCGTCTGTCCATTACAACCACCACAACACGACAAGAGTCACTTAGTTTTGTTTCTTCAGTTGCACAGCAACCCTGCTCGCATATTTTTCATCCACGGCAAAACGCCGGATAATATGAAAGGGGCCGAAACCGGATCCGGCAAATCGCCGGATAATGTGAAAGAGGCATTAGCCACACGGGTTCTATTACCGGTGTGGGAAAGCCTTGAAATTTGAACGTTTTTAGGGCATTTAAGTCTTCTACCTTAAACTGTAGACCCACATCTCGTGTAGCTTCGTGCTGAAAAGGGACACTAAACTCCAACTAACTAACCTATCAGGTTCTTTTTCTTACAACTATGACCTGATGGTACACGGGGTCTCGGGTTCAATCTCCGGTCGGAGAAACTTAAAATTTGAATGCATTGCAGTGCTTCGGATCCAACTTTAAACAGAAGGTCCCATTTCATATTACCTCGATAATGAAAACAAACGTTATACTTCAATCAATTACAAATAATTCTTTTACATTAACTTTCTTTTATACAATAATCGTGAACATTGTCAGCAAAGAGCTGCCAATCATGACACTAGTAAAAGCACCCCAGCATAGATAAATTTCTAACTGTGCTTTTAATACTAATTTGAGGATTCTGAATTCAATCCGTCCAATGAGACCACAAGAAAAGTTATCTAAAAGTTGGTGTCTTTGAAGTACTTCTTATGCCAATAGTAAAATGGCCATGCTTCGATACATTTCAAATTGCGCTTTTTTTTTTCTTATACTAATTTGAGGATCTGAATCCAATGAAAGTATTTTCAAACATATCCGTTCATAGAGTCACGGGAAAAATTTACCTTAAAATTGGGGATATTTATATTTTATTTATATTTCAAATTTGAATTAGCTTTCTAAGCGCAACATAGTCAGGTATGTTTATTTTTAGTTCCATTTGATTTAGCCTCCTCACATTAGTATAAAAAATGCAATTAGAAATTTATTCCAAATTAGTAAAAAAAAAAAAAAAAAAGTGCAATTAGAAATTGATCCAAGCTTAAGCATGATTGTTAGTTTTCTGCTTCAATTCCAGAAAAAAAAAAAACTCCTGCGCGTTAGATAAGCCCGTTTCTCTAAGAGTAGAACTGGTTGCATACGATAAAGGCTTACATCGATTTTAAAATCGGAAAAACTATCTTTCCCAGTTCAGCGACTAAAACAAGTTGAGCAAAGTCAGCGGGGTTCCATTATTCCCAAGACATTTAACACATTCTGACCCTTCTTTTAAGCCACTAGACGGATCTTGGTCAAACCTTGCCATGTACGGTACTTATTTCGATTTTTGAACAGTTTTATTATTATTATTATTTACCACGTTTTGTTGTCAATATGTAAAATGTGTCATATTCGGCAAACATGAAAACAAAAAATAAAATAAAATAATAACATCTGTTGAAAAGATGCATAATTAATTTCTACAGATATAAAACATTACACTGCAGATGCTGTAAGATACGATTTTTCAATTTCTTTCAGAATTACAGAGTACATATCGTAACCAGGTAACACGAGTGTGATCACTTAAAATTTATTATATATATATATATATATATATATATATATAAAATAGTGTTTCCGCTTCCTAATATGTCTCAACCTGCAACAAACATTTTTTTTTTTTTAATGAGTTCCAGATCTTCAACTGGCTGATTTTTTCCTACATTAGCAAGCCATTAAGGTTTGCCCATGACACGAGAGAAAATTTTTGTAACGTGATAAGGAATCCAACGAAACAAAGCTCTTCCAACAGAAACTAATACATTTTCCGATTAAGAAAATCAATGTCACGATCACGACAATTTCTCGAGATGAGATGAGGAAAAAAATGGGGGGGGGGCACGGTGGCTCCGTAGTAAAGCGCTCACCTATGGTGTGGATGTTCCCTGGTTTGATCGCACACAATATGATTTTTTTTGGTGGACAACACTGTGTTCGTGGGATTTCTTGGGAGTTCTCCCACTTCGCCTTACAATTTCATTTCAACTGTTTCAATACTCAATCATTTCTACTAATCATCCGTCTTCTTTTGCCTACATAATATAATCGTGGAACTTTCTACAGATTTCTTTTAACTTTCATTTTTCAAGATGAGACATCTTCAACCCTTATTGTTTATTGAAAATCAGCATCCATTTTTAGCACAGATGACGCTATATGAAATGTAGATCTAAAATTAAAGAAGGAATCCAAATCACTGAAATACGTTCAAATAGCAATGCTTTTCCACCGGGAACACGTACATCATAAACGTGTTCTCTAAATACTACATCAGCGGGGAAGCCCTAAATTATTGAGTAAACAGGAACTCTACAAGACAGACATTCATGGATGCTTCTGAAGCTATAAAATTGGTTTCATGTTTCTTTTTGCGGCACCGCAGACTTGGGTATGTGACCTTAAACACAAGTATTCTCATCGGGATTCAAACCCAAGGACTTGCATACCTAAGGCGGGGGACTACAACTACTAAACTTCAAGGTGTTCAAAGTATAAAATAAACTATATAGAAACATACATATACCAGACGCAAAAGTTATTTAGACAATAGGGGGCACAGTTCCTAAATATTTAATAGACTTGTCGGATAGATGACGCTAGTGTTAAAACTAACTATATTTCTCAAGTAGTATTATTCTGAGAAACTGTTAAGATATCAGTTGTTGTACACATACTTTTAAAAAAAAAAATATTTGAAACAATTACATTTTTCCAAAATAAACATTTTTTCAGCCCATAGCTCCACTTATTAGCCGTTATCACATTGTTTTATAGTAACTATGTACAGGATAGCTCAATAAAATATTTGAAGCCTGTAACTAGCTCATTTGGATTGCTTCATGGTAGAAATGTACATAAAATGTTATTAGAAACTGTGGTGTAAAATCACAGAAACATTTCTGAACTAGATAATTTTTATTGGATGTTATTATTACGAAAGAATTGGTAGAATGAGAATATGCGAAGAAAGTAGACAATCCCGGCAATACACAGGGACTATGATGTCTACCATATACTCACATGGACTGAGATCGAACCTAGGACTCTTCACACCAGACATAAGCGCTCTACCACTGAGCCACACAAGTTAATCGGAGAAATCTGTTCAAAAATCTAGTCTCACACAGCCCACAGCCTTTTAACGTACAAGCTAGCATCATACTAAATTGTTTTAACAAAGGTTTGTTTTGTATTTGAAACCAACTAACGTACTCGTTTATTGTTTTAGAACCTTGTTAACCTCTTGATTAGTAGAAGTCAGTGCTATCAACATTAATATCAACAACCCTTTTCCCGAGAACTTTATCATATCTCCCCCTACATAGCAATTCGTGAACTGTTCCACCCCCATCCCTCTTAACAGTCTACCCTTGGCCGGGTATCGATCGAGGGTTAGCTAAATCGGCACACATATACACGTATATATATACATACAGACACACGTGTCGCTCTCCTCTCAAAACCCCTTAGAACTCAAGCACAAACACCCGCAGTTTTTCCACTCCACATACACTCAACTACGAAAAAAATGAATGAAAACGAAATGGTTGGAGAGGGATATTTTCAGACCGCAAGCACAGCCGGAAACTCTTTAAACAATAAAAGCCGCTTTCATTCCCAGTAGGTTTAGCAATAATTAAAGCTTCAAGCTATTAGCACCCCACGGGAAATGAAGCCCGTTCCTAAGGGATTTGTCTCTGCCGAATATAAATATTTTCAATATTCCATATTATTTTATTTTATTAAAAAACAATTATTTTAAAAACTAGATGTAAAACATTTTAAATTACCAGAGGAAAATAGGATTATAAATATAATAAAATAGTACGCAAATATTTTGTCTATGGTGTTGTTTTGTTAAGACTTTTCTTACAGTATAATACAGTACAAAGAATATTATCTTATTGTGCGCTGCAGACGAATTAATGGTTGATCTTCAGCTCAGCATTCCTCTCTTGACCAATCCGTTTAAGAGCTGCATTGTCAACATTGTGATGTAGGAGTCGGGATTCAGCCTATATGCTTGTGTCACAATATTTACCATTTAAAATCAACTTTCTCATTGTAGGTTTGGCAACAACGCTCATTGGTTTACGCTCATTGGCTCACGCTTGTGAGCTCATTGGTTTACGTGGAGCGCCAATTCAGCTGAGGTGTAGTATAGTATAGATAGAACAATTTGTCAGTTTTTCTTTTAAGCATTCGACTGACAATAAAAGACTGCAAACTTGTAAGTACTCTTGTCATTGCACTGGCAAGTCACTTCGGGTGCGTTAAGGTTGATGTTGCCCACAACACGAGAAGTATATTTTCAAATTTGAGACAAGATGATAAACATGATACACTATAAATTGATAAAGTAATTGTATGAACAGAATGAAAAGATTTCTCAATGTTGAAAAATATGCAAGTCACTATACAATACACCCCAATAATAAATATGGTTTAAATGTTGTTATATCGCACCTTTAGTGGACCTCTTGGGATGTGGAAGTATTCTGATAATTTATAGATCAAAATTAAGAACAAAATATCACGGCATACATCTTCTACATACGTTTACAAAACAAAACAAAAAAACAACTTTTCGAGAATCGAGACTAAATGAACTTTTTCCGAGAAACGAGACTAGAAGAAACTTCTACAAAATTAATGAGACGATACGAGAAAACTATTTCTTGTTTCGTAAGCATGTCTGCAGTTAGTTATGGTCTGCAAATACAAGTCAACCACTTTGATATCGCCCATCACTTGTTGTCTTTTCTGCCCATCCTTTCTTTCTTTCCACCACACTTTCTATCAGGTCTCAGGATAAAATTTGTTCTCAAATAATGCCCTAAATAGTTTCTTATTTTCAATTGCTTTCGATATATTCTTTTTTCAATATTCCTAACATTTTCCTAGTTTATAACACACTAAAATACAAATTGCTGGCATGGGCGGACCTATGGAGGCATAGGGGGTCATTGCCTCCAACTTTTTGACAAAATACAAAAATGATACTTGTAAGATCCTTCAATTCTGATTTGTATTAACCGTGCTCCCCCCCCCAACTGAGAAAATGTCTGCCCCCCTAGCAACCAATTCCTAACTCCGCCTATGTTACGAGCAAAGCAACGTTTATTATAAAATAATAAATGTGTGACAGTTTTGCCAACTAACTCGTCGACTATGTCTGTTGAAACCAATATCTTCAGTTAGTTGGCGAAACTGTCACACAGTTATTATTTTATAATAAACGTTGCTTTGCTCAGCAATTTGTATTTGTATTTAAGTTATTCAATATAGCAAAGCTAGTATGAATCAGTTATTTTCCTATTGTTTCTCCGTTTGCGTCAGTTTGTTTTTACCATTCTTCTTTATACTTACCGTTCAAAAATGTATAACTGTTTTTCGTATAGTTATAAGTCATACTATAAAAGTAACAAAGAAAGTTTTGTCGCTTTTTGTCGAGGTCTGTGTTCAATTGGCCCTTACACCGTGAGTTGAATGCGAATGGGGATAAGGCGAAGATCAGCTCTTGGTGTGGGTATATTCAACATACCACCTCGTTGTGGCAGTTCAGTTACACCGTGAACTTAAGTAAGGACAGAGTGAACATGGGACCTCCACAGAGCGTCATAAGGGCGTATTTGCTGTACGAGTTCAAACTGGGGTCAAACACCGCTGCAGCGAGGCGGAAGATACGCCAGGACTTTGGTGAGGGTGTCGTGACTAACTACACGGAAAGTTCAGCGGTGGTTTAACAAGTTTAAGGACAGTGATAAAACACTCGAAGACGCACTACATGCCGGAAGACAAACACATGTACAAAATGAAGATCTTCAGGCAGCAATTGAGGCGAACAGTGGCCAGGCAAGTGAGGAACTGGAACTACAATTCAGTGTGAGTGAAGAAACCATTCGGCAGCACCTTCATCAACTTGGGAAGCACTAAAAGTTGGGTCGATGGGTCCCACGTGAGTTGACTCGGAAGGCAAGGCGAGCAGATACCTGTGTTTTTCTTTCTCGTCTGAGAAAGGAGCCATTTCTGGACAGGGTATTCACATATGATGAGAAATGGGTCCTATACGAAGCTCCAAGGCGCCGTCATCATTGGTTAGCATACATGAACTGGTTCCAAAACAGCTGAAACCAGTACTGCACCAGAAGAAGGTTCTCATGTGTGTTTGGTGGACTGTTCGCGGCATCGTGCATCGGGAATTGATACCAGCTGGTCAGAGCATTATGCAACTGTGTACTGTCAGCAGTTGAGCCCTGTGCAAGAAAAACTCAAAACTCTGGAGCCAGCACTTATGAATCGCAAAGCGATCCTCCTGTTAGGACAACGGTAAGCCCCGCTTAGCTAGGATGACCCGAGACATCATTTTACGCCTTGGCTGGGAAACACTATTGCATCCGTCATATTTTCCTTACATTGCAACGTCCGATTATCACCTGTTCCATTCCTTGGACGATTACTTAGAGTACGCCAGTTCAAATCCCTAGTAGAGGTGCAAAGTGCACTTGATACCTTCTTCGCTTCACAGCGGCCCACCAAGTTCTATCGCGATGGAACCCATGCCCTCCATAACGGCAGAATGTCGTCGATGCTGATGGGGACTACTTTTGATCTTTCAGTACGTCTCAGCAGACATATCGATTTTCGAAGGTGGTGGGTGAAAAACCGACAGCACTTTCTTGGTTACCTTTATACTAGCATTTAATGAACAGTTTTTACATGTTTTTACTTAATGACCCGTAGAAGAACACTTTTTTTAAAGAAGTTTCTCTCGGCATTCTAATTCCTGCTTTTAGCCTACTCCGCTAGTGTAATTCTTAGCCTGCGCGACTTTGGTGTACAGGATCGCGGATTTGATTTTCGGTGGGAAAGTATTACGATGATTCGAATTTCACCTTAAACTATATGTCCACGTTCCGTATAGTCTTGGTGCTAAAAAGGACGCTCCATCCAACCAACCTACAAGTACTTTTGTGTTAATATTTGCATACTGCATAGGTAACGAAAACTTGTCATCTTTTCCATTGAATTTCAATGTTTACACTGGCCAGAGTTCTGTTTGTTCCAATGACGACTGCTTTTAAATTTTTACCATTTTTCTCTCTTATTTTCTAGTTTGGTAAGTAACGAAATTTAGTAAAGAAATTTGAATATTGTAACTTTATATTCAAGGATTAAGTCTCCGCAAACTTCAATACAAAAATATCGATAAGTCTAGGCGTGAACATTTGAACAAGTCTCAATTTTCGAATGTGTGTTAAAATGGCCAGTTTTTCTGCCCGAGTCTTTTGCCTGCTATAGATTAAAATCAGGCGTAATTACATTTGACTTCTAGCATTTACTTTTATTATTATTATTAGGGGTCTATTATTATTATTATTATTATTATTATTATTATTATTATTATTATTATTATTATTATTATTATTATTAGCTTGCTCTTCAACTACCCAAAACTCGATACAATATTTATGCAATTTTATCCAAGTATTTCGTTATCCAGAATACATCAAAGTAGGTGCGAGCCCAAAGAATACACATTAAATATATTTTTTTCACCCTGCATCCATGAACAAAACAAGAGAGGATGTAGTATAGTAACTAAACCAGGCGCGCACCCAGAAATTTCTATTGGGAGAGGACAAAGTTTTGGGGGAGGAAGTCCAACACAAAATACTACAAGCCGCTACGTCTATGTAGTACCGAATGAGCATTATTCTGAACCCCAAAACAGGATAAGTATTGTAAATTACTTGCACCTATATTTAAAAATAATGATAGAACTACATTATTATAAGAAAAAAAATACAGATGATCAAATTTTCATACTACATCAATGTTAAAGTATAGTTTTATTGAGAAAGTGTACAAATGTGTGTTGAATTACGAACATTTCTTGGGGGGTCCGGACCCGGTAAACCTTCCGTGGGTGCACCCCTGAACCAGGCCCGTATCCAGGGGGGTCTAGCCCCCCAAAATTTTCGCTGCCCCCCTAAAATTTTCCCTGTAGGCTAGCAAATGAACTATAATATGGTGATGAACTATAATATAATTAGATCGCCCCCCCCCTAACTTCGGCCGGGCCCCCTTACCTTTTTCGGCCTGCCCTGAACTACGGCATATCTATACCAAATACACGCAACTAGGTTATTAAGTAGCTAAACACGCGGTTAACACAAAGAAATGCTAAAATCTAAACATGGTTAATGTCCTTGTTCTATTTTGAAATAAGTAAATCAATGAGGCTTTTAAAGTTGCAATTAAATCGGGACAACAGTTTTAAATTAAAAGATTGCTGGCACAATTTAACATCCGATAGCGATGGGAGCGACATCTATTAGTGCGACTTAATTATGAGGAATCAGCACGGGGTCTGTCATTTGCACCTTTATACCTTTGATTAAAATAACTGTCTGTTAATAGACATAGAAGTCCTTTTTGCTCGAAGTTTGTTTATTTTGTCCTTCTTCATCAATGGTCACAGAAATTACAGACACGAGTTTCTGTCCGGACCGTAAAAAGTTCACTGGCCAGTAAACGAAGATTTAGAGAGGAAAAAGTACAATAGATGGTAGCACAAAACTGTCTAATGTCGCATCGTTAAGTTCGAACTGGACAAGTTCTGCCGCCATTAGCTAGCTACATTCTCAAAAAGAAATGCAAGAAAATAAACAAAAAAAAAAAGAAAACGCAACTTATCCTTTCGTTGTAACTAATATTGATTTTGGCTCAGGTCCATTATCTAAATAGCGGAATTTAAGAAGAAAAAAAAAATGAAATGTATAAAGAAACCTCGTTGATGCTGGTAAGTCAATATATATAGCTCTGTGTGTGTATATATAGAATGACTTAAAATGTGTGTTTTTATACAACTCAATTACCACCGTTACAAACAAAAGTATCGCTTTCTTTGAACACAATTTTCAGACCAAATTAACAGTAAGACTGTTTTATGAGAAAATGTTTCGTAGCAGACGTAACACTTTCAAGAAGAGTAAGGATTTTCTTGGATGAGAAATATGTATGGTGTGTACAGAGCTCTTAGCTCAGAAGTTTAATAGTGGGGAAAGGGAAGATGTACCTTTCGGATAGACAAGATGATGAGAAATACAAGGGTAGTATAGTAACAGTCCAGATTGGATTGTGTTTACATAGGGATAAATCCAACTGCCTGACGTTTGTTTCTATAACCATGAACTTTGGAAATCTTAACGGTGTGTTGCGACAATATTCCCAATCACTATTTATATAGGATTATTATTATTTACAATAAACTGAAATTTTGTATGTTTACTGATTTCTTCTTTAGATCTACTTAAATGTCACTTGCGTTTTGAAAACGAATTTTCATTATACAGAATGTTACTTAACTACAGCAACAAGCTTTAAAAATAAGATTTCTCACAAGAAAATAAGAAAAAGAACTGCATATGAACCTAACAGGAAGCATAATCTCAGCGCTAGGGCTGTCAAAAAGCGTGGGCAAAAAAATAAATTGCAACACGCGTTATTTTGAACACGAGGAACATTAGAATAATGGTCCATATCGGCGTAAATAAATCACACATACACCATCCAAAAATGCACATTTCAGTGACTGTATGCAACGGTTTTCCTATAGGGCATAATTCCCAGATTTCATTGAATCAAAACGGAGGCACCTCCAGAGTCTGCCGTAGAACTGATAATTCAGTTCGTGATGAATAGCAATGTTGTCGGGTTCATGTAAATAAAACTTTAATCATAATAATTTCAGTTCCTTTTTCATTGTTTTCAGGAACTGCAAAATGTAGACAGGTCCTTAACACACCTTTTGATGCACTGAAACATCAGCACTGTTGCCAATTCAGAATGTTAATTTATGAAAAGCACGTTTTCCCTAGTAACCCCTTACAGAGGCCTCATCCGATTAGTTATCGGTGGAAATGAAAAATTCTTTTTCCCATTCTATGGTTTCCAAACTACTCCAACTATACAAACTGAAAATTTAACGACAGAACATCTATACGTATGAGTTATGAGTCAATTTACGTGTCTTGTAAAAAGAAATTGATTTACACTTTCGGTTACATCTAACAACACTGTGTGGTTCCTAGTGTTCTTCGATCGTTGCTTCCTAGTTTAAAAACATATGCATGAACAAGGCTCCATTTTGGTATAACCATTATTTGTGTACCGCTTCCGGTTCAAAAGTTCTACTATCCCAAACGCCGGGTTGCATTGTATATTGGACACCCTGTATAATTTAAGGCCAAGCCACGAAAGCCTACAGGTTGGATTTGTATTATTGTGATGCCTGATTTTCAGAACTGGTGTCTGGATCAGAAGAAAATTTTTCGAGCCTTCTATGTATGTATTATCAAACATGCGAAGCACTGATAGTTTCTTTACGAATAGACTCAGCTGCTTTTTGACATCACTCAGAAAAAAATCCGAACTATAAAACTTACATCATCAAGCCATACGACAGGAGTAATAATTATTAATTACCTTGAGAAATGAAGGGAATGGGGAGGTTGATGGTATTGTAAACTGTCACCAGCAGTCTACAGCTACACTTTAACTTGGTGAATAATTTGGTTCAGCGTTAATTGTCAAGTACCTCGAGAGACTTCTGTAATTAGGCATAGATCAGATGACGGCGTTTTCCACCACCAACAGTTTTTCTCTATTGCTGCTAGACAAAGAGGATGAAATAAGTACAGCGGTTGCTAGGAGACAATGTAATTAGCACAGCTTCTTTTTCTTTAAGCATGACAAACTACTGGAGGAAAAAAAAATCCCGGGATAGAAAATTATATCCAGGATTTGATATATAAAAAGGTCGTATTGAACAGAGTAGAATCTTGGAAGTTGCTGACGTCACGACATAGAAACTTCAGCTAAACTCTTCTCTGGGGATATCAGATAATAAAGCGAGAAGTTAGAAATAAGACTATTAAAAGGAAAAAGGAATCGAACTTTCCGTTTATTGTTTAGAACTTCTTGGAACTTAATAAAGAGCGTCACAATAAGTGATGGCACAATTAATTACCTTGGAAAAATAAGTAAGAAGAGAGGAGATAACGTGATAACATGAGGTGATGTAAGTATCAAGATAGCTAGCTGTATATATACGATCTGTGGGTATCGAATAGCAAGAATCGAATGTCGATACAGAATAACAAATACAAGTGGGATCCTATTTTAGTTCTGTTAACTTTCCAGTGTGTTTGAATGTACTCTGTTTGCTTTAACATCCATTTTTTTTTTTTTTTAACTCCGACTATTATTAGCGATTAAACTCGACTAATATTACAGTTTAGCAACCAATCAAAATTACTAGAATATCAGAATTTTGTTTCCCAGAAGGACCTATTTTATGGAGATTCAGTTTTATATTAACAGTAAATTTAAAAAAAAAAAAATAAAATCCAACACCTGCTGCTTTGTACGGAGTTTACTATTTAAAATTCAATTATTTTTTGTATTATGGAACGGAAAAACCAGACCTGTTTTCAACTCAAAGCATCAACTTTCCTAATAGATAATAGGAAATTTTGAATATGGTATTTCAACTAACAGATAGTGTCACAAGCACCAAGCACAATTTAGTAATTGTTTTGCACTGATTTACTGATAAATAAAATTTGCATACTTACTTACCTATAAACTTTTTCAATAAATAAATAAATAAATATATAAATAAATAAATACATACATCTCACTCATGAGACCATGTTTGTGAAGAATTAATATGCACTGTATTACACTAAATAAAGCAATATATTTTGTTTTGGAACACATTAAAGAAGAGAGAACCTTATCTTCCTCCATTATCTTAATATGAACGAATTGATGATTCATAGACCAGTTAACAGATCGAATCGTCGCTCATAGGAGAGCTAACAGTTCCTGTCGCAAATAAGACTATCGCAAGTAGGAGAACACCTTCGTGAAATGTCTCATAATCATAAAGCTAAGAATTATTTATGTATTTTCGTGTTCCTTTTTATGTCTTGCCTAATTTTTTGCGACTAAAAAAATATTCTAATTTTGAGAAATAAAGAGAACTGATGAGTGTTTCAGAATCCTTACCTGAAGATGTTTCCGCCTTTGGTCATCGTCGTCCATATCCAAAAGCTGATCTAGATCAACTTCTACTTCTCTGGTGGGTGAGTCCTGAAATTATAACAAAATATACATGTAAATTAATCAATGATGAACAGCAAATACCGAACTGTAAAGTAATGCAAGAGTACATTTATTGTAACACTATATTCTGTATGCACTATTCCGTAATTGCAGTGTTTTACGCACCACTCTCGCTTTATTACTTGGCTCTATATGTATATTAGGCAGAGGTGGCGTATACGTCTACCTACTAACTGGGTTCGACACCCGGTGGGGACAGGATTTTTTCTTTTTTTTTTCGTTCTACTTGCGTTCCAATGTGTCTGAGGTGTTCACCCAAACGCTATAAAGTGGATGCCTGAAAGGAAAGGGCAGTTTTTGGCGGCTGAAGTGTGATTCCGACTAAAAACACCTCTGTATGTACCGAAATGTAGAACCTTACTCTTACATAACAATTGGGCTCTTGTACTTTTTCTTTTCATCTACAAACATACTTTTCTTAGACATTTTCTAATAATAATAATAATAATAATAATAATAATAATAATAATAATAATAATAATAATAATAATAATAATAATAATAATAATAATAAAATAAATGAAACTTAAATTAAGGTTACTTTTAAAACGATAAAAGAAAAAATGAAAGAAATGTATTTGAAAAAAATATGTAAAAAGCTAATACTCTAACGTTCCAATCATGGAGAATACGTATGCCAATTGAGCCCCCCCCCCCAACTTTAGAAAATTGAAACAATGACTAGGTCATTCGTTTGTACTACGTTTGTACCGTTTGTACCGAAAATATTTTCGTTTGTACCATTTTCTTTATAGGGTTACTTGAGAGGTCAACTGGGGGGCTATCTTGGCGCCAAGATAGCCCCCCGCACTGGACCTCTCAAGTAACCCTATAAGCAAAATGGTACAAACGTAGTACAAACGAATGACCTAGTCATTATTTCAATTCTTAGTGGGGGCTATCTTATTCTAAAGTGGAGGCGGGGGGGGTTATCTTGCCATACGTTGGAGAATGGCAGTCTCCAGATGCTTTAGTTGACTGATATGTGGTGTATGGTCAATACATTCGCTGAGTCGCAGTTTATTCAATCGTTTTTAGATCCGAGTTCGTAATCTCGACGTTAAAGTAGTTCAACTAATATTTAACAATGCTAAGCATAGACATCGAAAATTCTGGTTCCCCAAGAATCGCACCTCAATTCATGGTTACTAAAGTTACTAAATCATTGACTACGTCAATATATGTTTTGTATTCTTTTATAGTTAATCCAAACCTATTTCCTCTCTTACAACTTCGTTATCTACCGAATCAGTGAATAGTAATCTAGTAGTGATACAGTAGCTTAGAATAATACTTTATTTGTTCCTTAATACTGCGATATTAATTGTAACATTATCAAGTACTAAGAACTTTGCCCTGTATACGAAGTAACAGGGAACATCCTACCATTATGACACGTACCATAAACTAAAGATAATCAAGATACTGAGATAATCAAGAGAGCTCTAAAGAAAATAAGGAACGTTTCAACGTATAGGAAAGGGAGTAGGAGACTATTGGACGTGTTACGCATGAAGAAAAAGAAGAAAGAAGAAAGGAGGAGGAAAAGCGAGAGGTGCTGATGGAAAGAAGAAGAGTGGTTTATAAGATGAGGTGCAGTGATTGTAATAGTTGTTATATTGGTGAAACGGGGGGGGGGGGACTAAAACAACATCAAGATCATGTGAGATTGGAAAAAGAAAGAAATGCCATTTTTAAACACGTGAGAAACACGGGGCATAATGTTAATTGGTGCGAGATTGAAGTGTTAGCACGGGAACAAAGGACGTTAATAAGAAAGTGGAAGGAGGCCAGGTTCATTGAAAAAGAGAAAAGCTGTGTTATGAATTGGAATACAGGACTTAAAATTGACGAACAGTAGAGCAAAGTTACTGGAAAGATTTAATTTGTAGCTTAGTTTTCCACTGGACCAGGGAGGGAAATGTATCTATGAGGCCTTATTCATAGTAGTTTTGAAGTATGCTTAGCGTCATACTAAAACCTTGACTACTGCAGGCAACATATGTTAGTCGAACGATTTAGTATTGCACTAAACACGCACCAGAACGACTCTGCATAAGGCCCATTGTGTTTAGTTTCATTTTTGTCAGCTTTTGTTATGATTGGCTGTATCTGTTTTGATCAGCCAATCAGCGTTCAGAACCATTTTCTGGAATTCTGTTATGCAACTCTCTCTTGTTTCCACAGTGTCTGACGAAGCCAATATGTTCAGTTAGTTGGCAAGACTGTCACACAGTTATTATTTTATAAATAAACGTTGCTTTGCTCAGCGATTTATATTTTAGTATAATTTATTCAATATAGCAAAGCTAGTATGAATCAATCAAAAACTAAATTTTAGCGCCCCTCTTGTCTTCGTCCCCTCTCCCGACTGTCCCCAGACATATTGTACTGTAATGTAGGTCAAGTAATTTAAAGTAACTGCCCCTCCCCCCACCCAAAAAAAAAAAAAATCTCGGCCTCTCCGTAGGGTTGCCAACTTTGGAAAATAATAATAATAATAATAATAATAAACGGCACTCCCTCAAAATTCCCTATGATATAGTTCTAAGTGTGAAGTACCTCTGTTCAGAGCCATCCATGGAAAGGAAATGTATTATCGTGAACAAAAGTGCATTAGCACCTGTATTCTACATATCCTTAATACATTTCCTAATAAGCTTAATAGATTCATTGTGCTATAAATGAGAAACTGAAATCGGCGTGGATCATTTTTATTGTATTTACAAATTACAAAAAAATAAAAACGATCATAACGGGGTTGATAAGAAGTTTGTACCGGTCATCGGCTTTAATCAAAATAACACAATATTTCCGGCCAGGCCGGTGAAAAACCGACCAGTTGGCAACCCTACCTCTCCTCTTGCCTTCCCCTCAAGCAATTTAAGCTGGCTCCGTTACTGATCGCAATTACTATACACAAAGTTGTGATTGGTAATGTTCTACTCTAATATAACAAAACTGTCAAAAATAACTCTGTAGAAGAAATGACATATTTTTGAACAATTTAACGTAAACGTGGAGGTGAAACTTGACACTAATTACGCAGGATATTTTGGTAGTAAACTTGGAGACCCATTACCTTATGTGACATTCTGAGATATGTATATAATTACGTCGGTTTTCAAAAGTTTAACGGGATTAGATCTATCCCTATATAAATGAAGCTTGTTACATAGAGTTCTAAAAGTGGCCATAAGGAAGATATATCAGACATTCGCTCGAAGTAGAGAAGATAGATAACCCATCAAAAATATGCTTTTGGAAAAAGGAAACTTGTATCCTCATTTCAGCGTAATAACAACCCGATCATCTCTCTTAATGACACTAAAATGACGTGATACAATATTTAGTTTGTAGGACTTGTGTACATAACCACCAAGTTTAATGGAGTCTTAATCACCAAAACTTTTGCACCATTTTGTTAACGCATCATCCGGCCATTATAGCTTATTTTTCAACAGAGAGTAAGAGTCTTTCATAGGAACGAAACGGGATATTCCTTTCTTCTGTTTTTTTTAATAAAAAATAATGTATTTAGAGATAAGCCTAATTAAAATGCCAAGCAACCAAAGTTGGCTGAACTGCTATGAAAATCATCTGAACTTCAGAAATAATAATGAGAAGACGAAGAAAAGGAGGAAATCAGAAGAAAATGAAGAAAGCATGGAGGCTCCAACACGACGCGACGAAGTGAAGTGTAAAAGATAGAAGACGTCAGATAAACGCTCGGGGATTGTGAGTTATTACACTTCCAACCCAACAGTAATAGTAAAAGCAGCCTGCGAGGTAAGCACCACACAAACACACTTTATATATATAAGAAATCTTCTCCATCTGGAAAACTCGCCATTATGAGCCGTTCGCCTAATGTTTAAAAAGTCACCATTTCACACGTAGCATACCTTTTACGAGTGCAATTTCAGTTGTTTCAAAGTATTTTATAGCAAGTTTACTTTTTTTTTTTTTTTTTCTAAATGTGAGATCGACATACAGATACGTCTTCACCTCTATTCTTTAATGCCATGTGACATCGAACAACAAATTATTAGCTCTTGTTTGTTTGTTATCTTGTTTGTCCGTCTAGTCTAGTACTTCTCATCGCCATACGTGAGTGAACACAAACAAGATCTAACAGTGATGTCAGACACCTTTCAGACCCTAATTATCTTCGAAGAAAAAGCAACATCACAAAAATTTCAATTTTATCGCTACAAGGTATAACTAATTCTTGTACACTGCTTTCTCAAGCTACACGGAGTTTTCTTCTTTTAGCGTGTAGTGATCTATAATATATCATATTGAAAAAAAAAATGAAATCTTTGAGTTTTACGTCCCACGATTATGTCGGTTAGGCTAAAGGAGACGGTGATGTTGAGAAATGACTGAAATGGTAGAATGAAGAAAGCGGGAGGAAACGGGAGAACTCCGAGGAAACCCATGCACACGGTGTTGTCCACCACAAAGTTCACTTGGCGCGAGCTGGGATCGGGTCAGGGACCTCAAGCACTAGAGGTGAGCGCTCTACCACCGAAGCCCCAATATATATCACATTGAGATTCTACGTCTACGTATATGTTTGTGGTCAATTGATTTCAACAATCAGCGAAAAAAAAAAAAACACAAGTTCTAGAAACGTGCTGTTTTCGCTTGGTCGATTCCAAATTGTGAAGATTTGCCAGTTCTCATTGATAAAAAAAAAAAAAAAAAAAAAAAAAAAAACTATATTGTTCTATTCAGAGTTTTAATAGTCTTTTTGAGCAAACATCATACAAACGCTGTCGCTAAGGCGTTGCTAAAGTGAAATCTTTGTATTTGGCAACCATTACAAGAGCTCTGCATAGTGGGTTGACGAATATTGCAGGCGCTTTGGTTTACTCTGAATGACAACCTATTGCATGCTGACAACTTCAAAGGGCAAAGAGTATCGCTTCCTGCAACAACAACAATAAAATCTTAGATCTGTAGCAATTCACTTCTTTTGTGAGTCCTTCTGTGCTCCTCTCGTCTCTGTAAAGAGACATCTGCAGATACTGAAGAAGTAGGAAGATCATTCATGTTCATATTCGAGTGATATGAATTACATTCAGCTCATGTTCAGCTCGTATGTTCAACTTACTGATGTGACTTCCCTCCCGAGCTGCCACTAAAGAACACGAAAAGTTTGAAATTACCATCATAGTATTTTCACATTTTTTAGCAGGTCACTTGCCACAACTGAGGACTTTCTATGCACTACGGATTTCGACTAACTACTACATCTTAATTCATGATTTTCTGTTTCAATACCGTACATTAACTGTAGCCTCTTTCGACCCTTCTCTCTTTTGCTGCCACCATATCTTCTAGCATGTCCCTGATAATACAGCTCCTTCTTACCCAATATCCAAACCGGTTTATCTTTTTCTTTCAGATAATATCTACACTTATTATTTTCTTCCCCACTATTTCTAACACATTCTCATTCATCCTCCGTTCGACTCAGCTAATTCTCTACATCCATATTTCGAAAGCTTCAACTTCTTTTCATCGCTTTTCTGTAATGTCTATGTTTCTGTCCCGTATAGCAGAATATTCTACACAAAGCAACTTATGACTTTCTAAATTCTATATTCAGGGATCCACAAAATAGAATTTCCTTTCTCCTAAATGCTTATTTTGTCATTCCTATCTTTGCTTTCATTTCACGTTCGCACTTCATGTCTTCACTAATAATAATAATAATAATAATAATACAGATATCGAAACCTAGTCACATGTTCTATTTGCTCACGTTCTACTTCTGTATTTGACACCGACCGACAAATTTGAACACATTATGGTAATTTGGATTCTACCTTACATTGTTTGTTCATGCCTCATATGGCCTCGGTGCTGAAGTTGGAAACCAAAAATGCGGTTCGGATTCAACCCATGATGTACTGCTAGAATTATTGGTAGGCATGCGCTCTACTTTTTTTTTTTTTTTTTTTTTAAATATAGCGTATACTCACCCTTATACCCTCCATTACACCTTTAAAGTAAGTATACACTGAACAATAAAAATATTAGGTAGTATCGCATATCGACAATGTGCAATACGGTATATACCCCTAGGCCCCTCAATTGCATCCTTGGACTATCTTAACACTGTAGATCTACAAACCAGGGCCGCACAGGGTCCACCGGGTTCGGACCAGTGTTTCTTCCAAACATGTTTTGGGGAGCACTGCCCTCCGGAGCTCTGACAGTGCCCCCCCCTCCCAGAGGGAACCAAAATAACACGTATATAATATAATAAATAGAATAGTACCAGCAGTGAACCCCCCCCCCCCCAGAATACTAAGTGTGTCCCCGGAACATTGTTTCTGAAAGAAGGCCTGGTCCGGACAACTCAAAAAAAAAAAAAAAAAAAAAAAAAACCTGTCAACATACATTTGTGCATTTTCTCAACAAAACTATACTTGTAAAATGAAAATTTGATCTTACACTTGATCTTTTTACTCTTTCTTTTATGAAAATCTATAATAGTTCTACCAATTTTGTGCAAATTTAGAAGGAAGTAGTTTACAATTACTTATTGTTTTTTCGGGTGCAGAAATATGTCGGTTTAATACTATATAGACGTAGTGGTTTGAAGTATTGGAACCCTCTAAAGCTTGAACCCCCAAACAAAAATTTCTGAGGGGGATAAAACTCATTTCAAGGGTACACATCTGTTATCGTGATTTTCATCAGAAGATTTGCTTCTTTCCTGGAGATCGTTCCACCTTAGCAATTAGTCATACTTGATTTTCCTGCGCGAGATGCTACGTGACTCTACCCTCTCAGTTGTCATAGTTGTTATCAGCTACAACCCCTAGGCGGTAAGACTTACACGATCTCATTTCAAGGGTATACATTTTAATCAGTTGTCAACTAGTTTACAAACCAGTCAACATGGACACCTTTAAAAGCACTACAGGGCTATATAGAACTGTCGCCACTTATGGACTGAAACAATTTCTTTTGCAATGGTATCTGGTTCAAACTTTGAAGTTGTGTGGTACATGCGGAGGCAATAGTAATATTTGTAAAAATGGGAATGGTAAGTTATTTTAGATCTCTTAACATATATTAGTATTTATGGAAAAAATGAAATGAAATGAAATCTTTGAGCTTTACGTTCCACGATTATGTTTGCTAGGCTAAAGAAGACGCTGATGATGGGAAATGAATGCAATGGTGGAATGAAGAAAGTGGGGAGAAACTGGAGAACCCCCCACACAGTGTTCATTTGGCGGGGGTTGGGATCGAACCCAGGACCTCAAGCACCAGAGGTGAACACTACTACTGAGCCATCGCGGCCCTTTGAGTATTTATGGAAGTTTGTCAACGCGAAGAAATATGAATTATACAGTATATTTTCCTTAAGGTTATTCAGAACGTCCAAACAGTTTGTGTCTAAAACGATAGATGGCGCCACCGTCACCAATGTTAACTTATACAACTAATAAAATTAAAACAATCAAATATAAAATAAACAGTTCAAAAATTAAGCAAAACCGGATATAATCTGGTTAATGGACGTTACAAAATCTAGGGAATGGTACGTGTCGATTTCAAATATTGTTATTAGTTTCATTGTTAGAGGCCACCATTGTTAAGTAAACAATCAACTTTATCTGCCGTACTTTCTACCAGAAACTGACCAAACTTTGCACACCCATTTAAGATTGAAATATCTAGGGAATGGTACGTGTGGATTCCACATATTGTTGTTAGTTTCATTGTTAGAGGCCACCATTGTTAAATAAACAATCAACTTTATCTGCCACACTTTCTACCACAAACTGACCAAACTTGGCACACCCATCGGATTAGCACAGAGATATCTACTGAATGATACCAGTCGATTTCACATATTGTTGTTAGTTTCATTGTTCGAGGCCTCCATTGTTAAATAAACAATCGGTGGATTTCTCCATTGTTAGATAAACAATCAACTTTATCTGCCATACTTTCTATCACAAACTAACCAAGCTTGGCACACTCATTTACGATTGAGATATCAATGGAATGGTACGTGTCGATTTCACCTATTGTTGTTACTTTCATTGTTAGAGGCCGCCATTGTTAAATGAACAATCAACTTTATCTGCCATACTCCCTACCAGAAACTGGCCAAACCTTGCACACACATTTAAGATTAAAATATCTAGGGAAAGATAAGTGTCGTTTTCTCATATTGTTGTTAGTTTCATTGTTGAAGATCAGCATTGTTAAATAAACATTCGTTGGATTTCTCTATTGTTAAATAAACGATTAACTTTATCTGTCATAATTTCTACCACAAACTAAGCAAACTTTTCACACTTATGAACGATCGAGATATCTATGGAATGGTATGTGTCGATTTCACATATTGTTGTTCTTTCATTGTTGAAGGCCACCATTGTTAAATAAACAATCTTTGGATTTCTAAATTGTTACATAAACAATCAACTTTATCTTACACTCTTTCTACCAAAAACTAATCAAATTTGGCGCACTCATTTACCATTGAGATATCTATGAAACGGTACGTGTCGATTTCACATATTGCTGATAGTTTCATTGTTAGAGGCCACCATTGTTAAATAAAAAATCAACTTTATGTGCCACACTTTTTAACAGAAACTGACCAAACTTTGCACACCCATTTAAGATTGAAATATCTAGGGAATGGTATGTGTCGATTTCACATATTGTTGTTAGTTTCATTGTTGAAGGCCACCATTGTTAAAGAAACAATCAAGTTTTTCTGCCACACTTTCTACAACAACCTAAACAAAATTTGCAGACTCATTTAAGATTAAGATATCTATGGAACGATATGGGTCGATTTCACATATTGCTGATAGTTTCATTGTTAGAGGCCACCATTGTTAAATAAACAATCAACTTTAACGGCCATACGTTCTACCACAAACTGACCAAACTTTGCACACCCATTTAAAGTTGAAATATCTAGGGAATGCTATGTGTCGATTTCACATATTGTTGTTAGTTTCATTATTGAAGGCCATCATTGTTATATAAACAATGGTTGGATTTCTCCATTATTAAATATACAGTAACTTTATCTGTAATATTTTCTACCACAAACTAACCAAACTCGGCACACTCATTTACGATTGAGATATCTATGGAATGGTGCGTGTTGATTTCACTTATTGTTGTTACTTTCATTGTTAGAGGCCACCATTGTTAAATGAACAATCAACTTTATCTGCCATACTTTCTACAACAAACTGGCCAAACTTGGCACACCCATTTAAGATTGAAATATCTAGGCAATGGTACGTGTGGATTCCACATATTGTTGTTAGTTTCATTGTTGAAGACCACCATTGTTAAATACACAATCGTTGGATTTCTCCATTATTAAATATACAGTCAACTTTATCTGTCATATTTTCTGCCACAAACTAACCAAACTTGGCACACTCATTTACGATTGAGATATCTAGGAAATAGTACGTGTTGATTCCACATGTTGTTAGTTTCATTGTTGAAGGCCACCATCGTTAGACAAAGAATCAACTTTATCTGCCGTACTTTCTACCAGAAAGTGAAGAAACTTTGCACACCCATTTAAGATTGAGATATTTAGGGAATGGTACGTGTGGATTCCACATAGTGTTGTTAGTTTCATTGTTGAAGGCCACCATTGTTAAATATACAATCAACTTTATCTGCCACCAACTGACCAAACTTGGCATACCCATCGGATTACAACTGAGATATCTAGGGAATGGTACCTGCCGATTTCACAAATTGTTGTTAGTTTCATTGTTATAGGCTACCATTGTTAAATAAACAACTTTGTCATACGTTCTACCAGAAACTGACGAAATTTTGCACACAAATTTAAGTTTTAAATATCTAGGGAATGCTACGTGTCGATTTCATGTATTGTTGTTAGTTTCGTTGCTGAAGACCACCATTGTTAAATACACAATCGATGGATTTCTAAATTGTTAAATAAACAAACAACTTTACCTGCCATACTTTCTACCACAAACTAACCAAACTTGGCACACTCATTTGCGATTAAGATGTCTATGGAATGGTACGTGTCGATTTCACATATTGTTGTTAGTTTTCTTGTTAGAGGAAACCATTATTAAATAAACAATCATCTTTATCAGCCATACTTTTTTAGCAGAAACTGGCCAAACTTTGCATACCCATTTAAGATTGAAATATCTATGGAATGGTATTTGTCGATTTCACATATTGTTTTTGTTTCATTGTTGAAGATCACCATTGTTAAATAAACAATCATTGGATTTCTTCTTTGTTAAATAAACAATCAACTTTATCTTACATACTTTCTACCACAAACTAACCAAACTTTGCACACCCATTTAAGATTGAAATATCTAGGAAATAGTACGTGTTGATTCCACATATTGTTGTTAGTTTCATTGTTGAAGGCCACCATCGTTAAACAAAGAATCAACTTTGCTATATTTTGTACCAGAAACTGACCAAACTTGGCACACCCATCGGATTACCACTGAGTTATCTATGAAATGGTACTTGTCGATTTCAGTTGTTGTTGTTAGTTTCATTGTTAGAGGCCACCATTGTTAAATAAACAATCAACTTTATCTGTCATACTTTCTACCAGAAACTAACGAAACTTTGCTTACCTATTTACGATTGAAATGTCTATGGAATGGTACATGCCGATTATCAAGGGCTAACAAGCCCTAGCCAAATTGTGTGTAATACGTCATTATGCTTGGGATCAAACGATAATTATTCGTGATCAAACGAGCTGGCCAAATTCCGATTGAATTTGTTTTCATAGTGGCTGTGGTGGAGGGGCTAACAAGTCATCGGTAAATGTTATTGTTCGGAAAATGGAATAGTGCAAAAAAATAAACATATTTCATTCAGAACTTTGTTGTGCCTGCTTTGTAACCAGTGTGAATTAGTTATGTGCCGCCAGATTTTTTTTTTTTTTTTGGTCTCAGGTGGAGCGGGATGGCCCCCTACAGCGTTCCTAGAATTACACTCTAAAAGCCCACAGTGTTCCTAGAGCTGCACTCTAAAATCCCCTCCCATATAACTGACCTTTGTTTCACAGCAGACACCTCACATTTGAACTCTGTTGAGATTCTGTGTAAGTTTGTCGGTTGTACGCACAAATTGAGAGTATAAACATGTATTAGGGAATGAGAAGTTCTCGAAATAAATTTGCAAGCTGAATATTTTTTCGCGACATAAGTGAAGAGTAATTGTATATCCTTGAAGAGTACCCTGGAGAGTAAGAAAACTCTAAGCAAAATAATCATTGAATAAATAGCAATGTAATCACAGTAATGTACATATGGCATGTTGTATTTCTACCAGATTGTCAGAGCACTAATTCTCTCATTTTTTGATGTGAGCGGTCTCGCTATCGAATCTCCAGAAGAACATTAAAAAAAAAAAGATGTATTTAGGTCTATTCCATTTTAAACAAACGAAATACGTTGCGTAAAAGAACTTTCCATGTTAAAATATTTGATGGGTAGAGTAGTTTGTGTGGGATTTGATTGTTATTGCATGTATCTATTGCATGCTGATTGGGTAGCTGGGAAGGCAGCCAAGATATTCATTCTGACGGTTGCAAGCCCGTGAAAATACAGAGCAACAGTTACTCCAAGGGAGTAGATAATAGATTTAAAAAAAAAAAACTACCGTGAGGGAGAGAGCCGAAAAGAGTTTATAGTATGAAATTTTGTCCGCAACTAGGGAAGTTCCGCCAGGAACGCAGGATCACCTGTATATGGCTCTCATTGTTGAGACACTAAAATTTTTCAATTAATCGTATACGGAAGATAAACATTAATAAACTATTTTTATTTATTTACTTATTCCTCGGGGGATAGTCTATCTCAGAAGATTACGATTAGCATAATTCTATGTTTCAGGGGTGCGCTTCCAATCCACCTCCCAGAGGCGGTTTTTGGGTGGGCGAACCGGACCTTGTCCTTAGATCCACACATTAATTAAAGTATATGTAACACACATGTACATATGTGTGTGTGTGTGCGTATGATATGTGTATATGTATGTATGCTAAATGTAAAATATTTTTGAACCAATGTTTCCAATCCAAATAATAGAGCCCCACGGCTCCAACTCGCCAAAAACAAATTCCGCCTGTGTCACCTTCTACACATCAGCGGCTATGCCCATAGTATATTCTATGATAACAATTGACTGAATGTGCTTTTCAAGTTTCTAGCTCATTTTCTTGGAAAGATAATGCGTAAGACTCTCTTAGTGTTGCAACGAGACGAGACAGGACTCTTTGAAGCGAGACACGATACAATACGAAACGTTTCGTAAAACGTCTTGTCTCGTGTCTCGAAAAATACAAACACAGTTTCTGAATTTGCTTAAAAAATTATTAACTCGGAATAAATTATTTGCCTTCGAAATGTATACCATCTTTTATTATTTCAAATGATCCAAATGATTCAACGTTTCAAACCCTACAAAGAACAGGGAATACCTAAAGCACTTTTTAAAAATGATTCTTACAAACAGCTTTCACTTCCATTTTTCAATCGATTCAAGTTTAATTATTTTGTGATAGTGCTCCAGATTCAAATACAATGTAAAGCGTTCATTGAGATCAGTGTTTCAGAAGATTTTATTCCGGGGGCTGGTGGAGATATCTACGTATAAAAATCCTTTAATAGAAGTACAAGTATGCGTAGAAGTGGCAATTTTATCAGTAACTAACTATTGTTTCATGGTCTTTCTCGTTCCGAACCAAGACAGAAACGTGTCAGCCTTTCTCGACACTGAGTTTCGAAAAAGATTCTGATTTGACAATAAAATTTATCTTTTTTATCCTTTTATGATGTTATTCGAAGATAAACCATTTTTTAAATGGGAAAGTTACATAGGCCTCCTTATTTGTTGAAGTGGCGCCAGGGGTTCTGAAAAAAGGATATCAGAATAAATGGGGAAATCTTGCCTTTCGTCTGTACTGACGGTATTGACAAATGTTCCTATCGAAGTAATTACGGGTTCAGTCGAAACTAAGCAGTCGTTGCTGAAGGATTGCAGTCGTGTTTTGTGTTGTGCTCTGTTAACCAAACTAGGTTAAAAGTTATAATTTTAACCACTTGGTTTAACAGCTCTTTTGTGGGCCTCAGCCTTTCTGGTGTTGCCACGAGACGAGACGGACACATCTTTTCTAGACGAGACGACACAGCCAGAAGTCTCGTCTTGTCTCGTTTCGTCTCGTGGCAACACTAGACTCTCTAGATATATCAGTGCAAGGTGTGACAACGTTCCTCACGGAGCACATGTTAGCTCTCAGCCTCTTTCTTTCACTGATGTTTGTTTACGTAGTAGATGAATATATAGAGAGTAACAAAAGGATGAGATATACAGATTCTCTTGAAACCACATTAAAATTGTAGCAGTATTTGGAGCTTGTTATAAATGGATTTACCGGGGAACTAAAATAATTCTGGGAACTGATCATACAGTATTGATATAAATAAACATGGAAACAAGTAAATACAAAGAACTGAAATCGTGAATTGTTTTCAAAATACAGAAATCTCGAAGGAATATCTGTTTAGGCGGCTTTAATTGTAAAGGAATTTTGAATAAATTTGCATCCCCTGAATTCTTATACATAAAAAATTGAAAGCTTTCTTTTAGCGTACGAATGAGATGCTTTAGGAAATTAGGTTAAGATAATTAAAATGATACTGTCCTTTGCAAAATTTAAGAGGAATACCATGATCGAAAAAGCATGAGTCAAACTATAAAGGTCAGTGGTAGCTTTTGCCATTTCTTACGACCACTATACGCACCTTATTGCGAAAAATTTATTCGTATTATAAAACCGATATCATTCAATAAATGTCAAATTTAACAGATCTTGAGAGATGAAATGACAAAAATTGTCATTACCTCTGTCGCATAAGATATTCTAGCTTTGTGACCCATGTTATTATATGACTTTCACGATAAGTGACAAGGAGAATATAAATCCCAAGTTCAAAACGTAACGAAAGAAACCGGCTGTTCGCGCTTCAAATTATGAAAAATGTACCAAAATGGTTGAAATTATGATTTTGCATTTCTTTACGAGAAAGAAGAATAAAAATAAAAATTGGAGCAATTCTAATCATGTATGTATAAGTCCACTATCTTCTTCAAGTTACTAAACTAACTTCAAGTGTTTCAACCATTTTTGACACATAACTCGAAAACTTTTAGAGATATTAGAGGCAAGAATACGTGGTTGATAATGAGCTTTTTAATTATGTCACAATACTTTTGAACTTTACCTTATGAGAAATGGCATATTCCAAAATTAATTCAGTACCACTCTAACCTGAATTTTACCAAATGATTAGCGAAAGTGATACGGTGTGCATCGTCCAGGAATTAATTCCCGGTGTGGCACTCAAACATTTCTGTATTGACCAAATATCGAGAGAAAAGTTGGGAAACTAAAAGATAGCGGACTTCAATCTAGACAGCCGGCGAAGTTGGGTGTGGTTGTCCTTACTACTAACATAAGCCCGCTGCAGGCTCAGATCACAAGGGACTGTTGCGCCAGGATTATCTATATATCTATCTATCTATCTATACATATTATATATATATATATATATATATATATATATATATATATTGGTGTTATTATTTTACCTTACATTCTCTCAGTAGCGTAAGTAAGGACGAATGGGCCTCCCCGCAAAAATGTTAAACGGACCCCCTCTTTCGACATTCATGAGTCACGTAAAATTTACAGAGAACAGTTTTGACTTTCTATGTTCTATCTAGTGAGTCACAACTTGCTCGTATGCAAAAAAATGCACATTATTATTATTATTATTATTATTATTATTATTATTATTATTATTATTATTATTATTATTATTATTATTATTATTATTATTATTATATTGTGCTATAGTTTTCGTCTATTCTGCTATACCAAATTCGAGAGTCTACGACATCCGACATTTTTAATGAGGTGTGGTCGTCCCACTTTTTGTTGTTTGGTTCGATGCTGGTTTCACTGTTCTTTTCCCATCTTTGAAATACATAAGCACGGCGGATCGCGAAAACTCGACAAGTCGCGTTGTTTCCGAAATGAAGCTCCCAGCCACTTAGTCACCCTGATATATCGTCGTCCTTCCCCATTCAAGGCACAAGCATCACACTGACTAATCGAGTGAGATTCTTGCCGTGTTTGGCGCGCGGTTGTGTTATGCCTTGTAGCTCTTATCTCAGCCCGATGATTTCGTTCAAAAAGTAGCGAGTGGTCATAATGTTTTCGCTGGTCAGTAAAAGTTTTGTTGGCATTTAATTTACTAAATAATCGCTCAGGTGTTACCGTCTTCATAGGTAAAAGTGAGATATAGTTGGAACATCACATAATTTTTAACATCTTAACATTATAAAGTTTAACTTCGAAACTGAAATGGGCCTCTTTCTGTTCTGGGCCTCTCAATGTTGCGGGCCCTGCAGGCCCTTTAGTTGCGCCACATCATTCTCTCTACTCAGAAGGATAGGGACAAATAGAAAAGTCAAAATTCATTTTGTCCATTTTTCATGCATCATACACTTCAGAAAAAAAATCATATAATACTGATATGTAAGAAAATATTAGTATTGTTTGTCTGTTTTCTGTATACAAAGAACCATTTAGGTTCTTTTTATCTCATATTCTGGTAATAATCAAAAAAAGAAAAGAGTTTCATGTGATAAACGTACGAAAGATAATTTGTCAACGCGATGTGAATGAAACCCGTTTTTCGTACAAAACTCTATTCCTACCTGCAAAAAGAAAAGATTTATGTTACTCATCAATGGTTGAGGTTTTGCCCTGCGGCTGAACAACACGGCTTGTATAAATAGACTCTGACTGACTGCAGGTGCACGAAAAAAAAAAAAAAAAAAAACTGTTGGATTCCTCTCCCCGCCCACTTCAAGTGTGGATATCCTGGACACATTCAAACTGAGCGGTACGATCTTTCAGTTCTTCCCAGTAGAGGTACCAGCAGTGATTGCTAAATGAAAAAGTGAGCATCTGGTGGCGAAAAGGCGAAGTGCTCGGACAAGGGGGAGTTCACAGGAACCTTAACGTCATAAATAATGAAGAGTTCGATTTTCATGTAGAATATTACAAATTATCTTGTATTGATAAATGGTAATCTCTTTAAAAATCGAAAATTTTTGAGACTCATATTGTGCATTAGCATTTGCTATGGATGACACGTTCATAACAGGCGTTTACTTTTTAATTATGAACAGAAGATACAGGGAGTCCATAAAGTCCTGCAGGAAAGTAAAACTCTATAACTTGGAAACTACGTAATGTATTAACAAATACTTTATGGTGTACTTACAGAAAGGTTGACAGAATGTAGGCGCAAATATTTTTAGAATAACCTCGATATATATGCCTAAAATCACTTTAACATAACGATTATTATTTAAAACCGTTGAGACAACGAATCATAAGCTATGCTGACAAAGATTGTTTGCAATTGTTTAAAAACCTTTTTCTTCTCTTACTTCCCAACACTAAACAGACACCATAAAAAGTACAAAGAACGAACAGAAAAACAAAGAAAACAGTTTCTTTCTAACCAGAAACAGTCTTTCAGAGATGTTTCTACGCTGACGCTCGACGGGATGAAAAAAATTAAACAAAAAATACATTTAAAAACGCTTTGCTGCCATATTTTTCTCGTTTTTTGCTTAACTGTGAAGAGACACACAGAAGGCTAGACAGAAGTACGAATATACAATAAAGAAAGGGTGAAATGAAACAGGAAGACGGAGGCGGTGACTCCAAGATAAAAGAAAAAAATAAACATAAAGAAGAGCAGGTGTACGGGATCTGAAGTTAAAATTGATATTGCTGGTGGAGGAACTAAGAAGGGAAAAAAATAGTGTGAAGGTCTCTAAGGAGAAAATATACAGGTTGAATACATAAATTAGGGTTGGGTGTAGCACAGGTGAACTATATATTGTCTTCGTCGTTTTCACCGTACGCGCAGGAGTACAGAGTTTGATCCCCAAGAACAAATAGTTTGGATATTAAGTTCAACTAGAGTAGCTTTTATCCCTTTCCACTCGGACAACTTTAAAAAAAAAAAAAAAAATCTCAAAATTATAAAAGAAATATGATTTCCTAAGTTAGTATGATCTACTAATTCGCATAAATATGAATTAGGTTTTTTAACTAGTGGTTTTCAGGGAAAAAAGTAACCTGCACAATTGTGTATATTCGGCCGACATAGTGAATATTGGTGATAGTATCTACGTGCACAATTGTGTAGGTCAGGGCTGAACGGGGTGCTGCGAAAAAATCTGATGGTTTCTAATTAACAATACTGCACTAATTACACATTTGTACTTTAAAAAAAAATCAACATATTGGAGTATATGCGCCAGTGAACAATCATTTCTAAACATCTCCTGCCAAAGCTTTTAAAAACACACTATAACATTTGATTTAGTATGGCAGCGATTTCTTAGCGTATGGACCCTTTTAAGTTTGTCCAAGAGGATCATCAATCCACGCCCCTTCCCTCAGACCCACCCACTGCGATTACTCGCATTGTTGCACACCAATGAAAACCGACAGATTATGTTACTGCGTGACGAGAAATTGATTATAAATGGATAACATCATCTTCAAAATCTAAGATTTAGTTTTCAATATTTTTGTTTAATGGCTGTTAAATGGCAGATGTATCCAGCGATGATTTTAAGACAATTTTTCTCCCAATTCATTATTTCGTCACACTACATTGTATGATGCTATTTCCCTACGTATCTTCTCGTCCAGATCTAACCTTTTGATTACATTCACATTCAAAAGATTTGTTTTAAAAAATTCAGTACAAATTTCAAATCAGAGAGGGAAGCAATTATATTTATGCACAAAGATCAGGAAATTTAGAGTTTAACTTACTTTTACCGAAGGCTGTTTAAAAAAAAAAAAAAAAAAAATGTGCATACGACCCCAAACTACAGGTATTCACACCGAGAAACAGTCCACACTCTCCTTCGCCAAAACCGAAAACAGTAATCACTTTCCAAGACAGAGATATCAGATGGGGAAACACAGTAGTCTAGTGGTTACAGCGTTGGACACATGTCTGCATGGTACCGGCTTCGATATCCGGCCGGTGCTCCACTCAGCGTCGTGAAGCAATCTGGAGAGTCACTGAAAACAAGACGTGACGGCCTCTAGGTCTAAAAAGCTTCTGATGCGCCTGTTAGGCTGATCGCCGGTAGGCTGGACGTAGTTCAGCCAGTCGCTAGCGGATGGCGCTGGAGTAAGCTTAGGCTCACAAAATGGGCTGTTACGCCGTTTTTTTTTTCTTTCTTTTTTCTATCAGATGGAAAAAGTAAAATGCAACCACTTTTAAAAAGATGGACACTGAAAATGTGTTAACACTTGTTTGGTGCATTTAACTTCCTATACAGGTAGGGAAGAATAAGAGTTAATTATTCTCTGACTGTACACGGAACGTTTTGATTCTGGCAACATAATAACGTGGTGAATTCAAAATATGCACTCAAATGGAATCATATATGAAAACACTGATATCTATTCTAATCAATAGCATATTTTGTTAATCGTTCTTTTGAATGGTGGTTTTATTATTTTTTTATTAATTATTTGTCTTAAAGATTGAAAATCCTAACAATTTACTAGATCTTAGTAAATTATTGATCTTAGTGTTGTTTGTGGCATGCCCTTTTAGCGGCAACAACGCAAATTATTATTTTTTATAATATATATAATAAATAAATACGAATACATGCATAAAACAACCAACAAGTCGAATGCAATATTGAACTAAGCGTCATTCATATTAACAGCTTAACAGTGAAATTTGCAGGCCATTACACAAAAGGCTGGAAATACCCATAAAAAGGTAGTAATCACAAAATTAATGTCTATATTTATGGGAAATATAGTGCTTATATTTCCATTTCTCTTCTCTTTAATTTCAGCTTTCATTATCGAGAGTAGTTACAAGCTTTTCGTCACTTGGAAAAAAAAAAAAAAAACTATAATTTACTACTTTTCTTTATGTGATAGAAATGCTACACAGAGTCCATTCCGATACCTCTTAAAAAGCCCGCTTTTTACTAGCCGCAATGAAATATCACAAAATGGCCATTGAAGGCCCAGCGATATTGACAATAAATTGCTTTTTTTAAAAAATATATACTGCAGCGGCTTCCAGGAACTAAAGGCTTCGAAAACTCGCTGCGCTTTCAACAGATCATCATAACTGTTGGATGTTGTTGGCGAACGAACAAAAGGACCAACCAAACAAATAAAATTGTCACGGAAGAAAGAAAATGCATGCAAACACAGAACAATGCCAACCTCTTTTTACGATGACGTAACGTTAATTAGACCATATAGAAGGAAAACAGATAAAACGTTACGTACAAGAACAAATCTTTTGTGATCGGCTACTGTATAGGCCCAAAAGTTGAAACACAGTACAGTACATAATTCAATACATGACAAATATTGCAATAAATAATTTCGGAAGAATGTAAATTTTAAAAAATCAGTTTTTTTTTCTTCTAAAACATTATTTAATACTAGCAAATGCCTCCAGATGTTACTGTGGGCAATAGTTTTAAATTCTTTCTTTTTGCGTTTCATACAATTTGTCCGAAAAAGGTTCGCATGCACGAAATCCGAATACCTCGTATGGGCATCTTAGTGAATCACACCCTTGTCCCTTTTTCTTCCCTTTTAGATCGAACGTCAAAAAAGCTCATTATCTTTAATGAAAATTCAAAACACCAAACTTCATATCTGTAACCTCTAGAGATTTCGAGAATACGAGACATCTTATTGTAATAATTGCAACTGTTATTTCACCCCTTCCAAGTCGAATTGCAAACACTTTTTCTTTCCCTTCTAGGCTAAATATATATTTTTAAAATGCTGAAACACGTCTTTAATTTTAAATATAAAGTCTAAATACTGATTTTTTTTTTGTCTCTAAACAAGAGATCCTGAGATATGGATATTTTTATTATAACAATTATAATCCCGCCCTTTTTCTTCCCTTTTAGCTCAAATATTAAAGACACACGTACATATATTTAATTATTTTAAAATATAAATACCAATTTTTATATCTCTACCCTTAAGAAATTCCACGTCGAATTTCCAAAAACTCTTACTTAGTGGTAGCTTATATCACAAATTCTATGTGTTGTTCAAATTTCCAATTTCTAGCTTAAAAAGTTTTGTCTAGGCATTGATTAGTCAGTCAGAACTTCTTTTGTTTACAGAGACCGAGCGAGCGAGAGAAGAAAGGATTTTCATGTCAAATCAGATCAACGAGATAATGAAACTCAAAATTCGTACAAATTCTTCAATAGCTGAAACAATATGAGCATGCCTACATCTTCTCTATCATACCTGTTCCAAATTTTTACCCTGCATTTCAATCCACACTTTTACTAATTTTTGGTACACCAAGTTCACACTGGGGTCAGGCAGATCTCAAGAATGCTTGGACGATTTTACACGACATTTCTGAAAAGAATTAATTATACTGTTTGATTGAAGCATGTCTTAGTACATGAAGATCACAATTAGGATTTTTTTTCTAGAATAGTCATAATCAGAAAGTAGTTCTATCATTGGTGCTCAGTTCCAACTGGAATTTTTACACCTTCATGTCTCTTTATTCTGTTGGGCTTCAATGTATCCCCACAATATCAATATCCTAATTAACTATATGCATGTTCTGACAAATAGGCTACGGAAATTCTTTATTAAAACCACGTAGTGAGACTTAACAATATTATGTTCTAGTACGTACGTAAGTACATCTGTTACTCCGTACGATAAATCCAGATGAGAATTTAATTCCGTTTTTTGCAACAGATAAGCTAGAGCGAGTTCATTAATGGAGTAAATCCATTAATTGATTAACGGATAACAGCGTCATTGTAACGGTGGTTATCTACATCCCATATTCTATACAGACAAACTATTTTTTTTTTAATGTTTCTTGTAATAGCTAGCTAGAGAGATTATATCGGCCGAGTTTATTAATGGAGTCAATTCGTTAACGTAATAACGGATAAAGGCAACTTTAACGGTGGTTATCTATAACCATATCCAATACATGTAAGCGAAGTTTTGATTTTTTTTATAAGGGACAGCTATATAAAGTGATTATCTCGGACAAGTGCATTAACAGAATCAATCCGTTAACTCTTAACGAGTAACGATAACTAACGCTGCCTATCTATATCTCATACATGGAAATAGTTCGCGGGATCCTTTTTACTGCCTTCACCAGTTTATTTATTTATTTTGTACGAATTGGCCTGGGATTTGGATGGTGTGAGTAAGGAAAATCCAGGAGCATTTGCACTCAGGTCTGAAAAATCTTACACTTTTGAACCAAGTGCGCGTGCCGGGAATCGAACCCGGGACTGCTCACACCAACAGCGAAAGCGTTAGCGACTAATTTACGTAGGGCCATACCACGAAACTCAATTTATGACACCAGCGGGCGCGATGGCTCAGTGGTAGAGCGTTCACCTCCGGTGCCTGGTTCCCTGGTTCAATCCCCGCTCGCGCAGTTTGGACTTTGTGGTGGACAAACACCGTTTTCTTCGGGTTCTCCCGTTTCCTCCCACTTTCTTCATTCCACCATTTCATTCATTTCCCATCATCACCGTCTCCTTTAGCCTAACCGGCATAATCGTGGGAGTAAAACTTAAAGTTTCATTTCATTTCAATTTATGACGCCGTTCGTTATATGTATAAATTACATGTTGTAACAATTTCTCATGCTTTGCGGTTAGCAACTAGAACAATTCTTAATTGTCGGTATCGTTCTAGTTCCATCTTTACGGAAGGAAATCGATTAAAGTACACAGTTTAGTTCTTATACAGTTTAAAATATACGTCGTACAGGTTTTTCTTCTTCTTTCTGAAGATGAAGCGAGAATGGTTCCGCAAGTTAGCAAGTGTGGAAAAAGCATGTAAGGTACGCACAAAATATCTCTATTTCTGAGAAACAAAACCACTATATCGCATCCTATTCTGTGGAAACTTAAGCAAACCTGAGTTATTAAACAACATCTTTTCCAACTCCTGTTTTATATTACCCTCCCTGAGGGAAGGAGGCAAGGTGGTCGAGTGCTCATTTTCAGTTCAAGAAATCACTGACTGACCAATTTTCAGTCCAAGAAATCACTGACTGACCAATTTTCAGTTCAAGAAATCACTGACTGACCAATTTTCAGTTCAAGAAATCACTGACTGACCAATTTTCAGTCCAAGAAATCACTGACTGACCAATTTTTAGTCTAAGAAATCACTGACTGGCCAATTTTCAGTCCAAGAAATCACTGACTGACCAATTTTCAGTCCAAGAAATCACTGACTGACCAATTTTCAGTCCAAGAAATCACTGACTGACCAATTTTCAGTCCAAGAAATCACTGACTGACCAATTTTCAGTCCAAGAAATCACTGACTGACCAATTTTCAGTCCAAGAAATCACTGACTGACCAATTTTTAGTCTAAGAAATCACTGACTGGCCAATTTTAGGCCACGTAAGTTTGTGGTGAACAACGTAGTTTTCCCTAGGTTTTCTCAGAGTTCTTCCTGTTCCCCTCCTACATTATCATTCCACAAATTATTTCATAATCATTCATGTATTTTCATGAGTTTCCTTTCGCCAACGTTACTATGGGACGTAAAATTGAAATTTCAAAGAAAACAAGACAATACATTAAATTTCCTGCTCTGGAATCTTCAGCAACGAACAAAACTATAAGTAAAACTGACAGTGATATGGAAATCCCTTGTCCCCTTAGGATGTACTGGATCTTGCGCTTTCATTCTCCAAAAGACCTTCACTATCGACTCACTAAAAAACCTGATAAAAAGACTTCTCTACTTAAAAAAAAAAAAAAAAAAAAACTATAAAGATCGAAATAGTAAGTTAGAAGCTTTTCTCTTCATCCTTGGCTGTTATCATCGGCATTTTCCACAATCAAATTGCTTTCTAGCAAAGGAAGGAGCGAACACCTTGTTTGTGATGAGATGAATGTTGACACAGGAATAAACGTCAGGGAACGTTCTCCTAAGAGTTGGCTGGTTCGAGTCATTTTCACACCCTGTTCTGTTGGTCCAAGTGCCTCAACAGATCGATTGTCATTGTTTGCACAGGGATTCTGTCGTCTTTTCCTACACATTGGTTGCCATGGGAACTGAACTCTGTTCTCTATGTCTAACCAACTCTTCACCATCACAACATTAGAAATGTTCTTTTTTTTCTTTTTCTACAAAGTTTATTTTTCCAGTTTCGCACCATTTTTTTTTCTGATTGTCCAAACTTTCTTCAACTATATTCAAGCGTAAGGAGTTTTAAGTAGATACAAGTGCTGATAAAATTATTCAAATCATTTTCATTATTAAAATCACTTATTTTCATTCTTTTTTTTTTTTTTCATTATTGAAATATTAGTTATTCGAATTACATACCTTTTATTATTAAAATACAATCTTAGACTGAAATCCGTACTTAATTCATCCTACAACTCCGTCCGAATTCCAAGTCAATTTTTCCTCTTCAACGTACTAGAAACTGGATTAACCAATTTCTGTCCCATGATATCGAATTTTCAAAATGATTTTAACACTAAATACTCTGGATTCTAAGGTTACATATTAATAAGTAATACATTTATCATTATTGTGTTTGAAGAAAAATTTAAATTACAGTAGAACCCCTCTTGTTTGCCCTTGGCTGGTCCTCCACTCCGGTTGATCCGACTGTGCTCGAGCCGAATTTGTCCCGACTCGTCGGTGACTCACGAGTTACCGCTTTGTCCGTTTTAGTGCTCTGTCATCTCTTGTATCGTTTGTTTCGTTGTGCGTATTTTTTGTACTGTACTGTGCAGTTTTTAGTGCATACTGTTTGTTGGTTTTATGACAGTGTTGTTCTGTGTTCGTTACAATACACTGTTTCTTCAACATGTCAGGAGTGAAGCAATAACTTTTTCAATGGTTTTACTGTAGAGAACAATACAGTTAGTTTTGAGTTCAGATATTGTTTATTGTACTGTACATCGGTATTTTTAGGTTCTTTTTTTTTTTCCTGATAATTCGCCCTTTTTGCGTTCCGACCATATCCCCTGTCCCAAAGGTAACGGATTAGAGGGGTTCTACTGTACTAATAAAATTAAAAATATAATAATCCGAATGTTTAGAAACTAAGAGAAGAAGCACGAGAGCAAAAAATTAGGAGCGAAAAATTACAGGAGGTGCTATAGTAAAACTTTCGACAACGAATCGAATGACAACGCATATAGGTGACCCGAGCGCTGGGACGGCATACTATATACTCAGGAGCGTAGCAAGACTGGGGATAGCTGATCCCCAACTAACCACAAGAAATTTAATTTCATTGTAGGGCTTGGGACTACCGGAGTTAAGAGTACATAGAAGGACCGAATAATGAGTAATGACAACTAAAATTCTCACACAGTAGAATAATTAAAACGGTCCTGGATCTAGGTATGTATGCTACGCCATAAATCATTTATTTGCTTCTTTTTCAGATTTAATTCACTTCTCTTGATCTTTGGTGCTAGCTACCACATTTCGCTCATGTGAGGGCTCATGCCTCCATATTGTTCTTTCCGTAGAAATTAAAAAAAAAAAAAAAAAAAACATTGTAAGCGTACTGTCTGTCTTTGTTCGCAGTTGTGTTACAATCCTGCATGTACTTTAGAAACTTCTGAATTACTTTCATTAGCAATTTTGACGTTTCGTGGTCGTAAATTTGGAGAGGTCTCTACTCCATTCAACCGTTTTATCAAGAAAATTATGAAACATGTATTCCCTTATTTACATCTATTCTCCTATATATGGAGTATTGCCTTGTATGGTTCGGAGACCTGGACATTACGGAAGCTAAAGAAATATTACAAAGCTTCGAAATATCCTTGGTGTTGGAGGAAGATGAAGAAGATAAAATAGGTGGAGATAGTAACAGACGAAGATTTCTTTAAAACGGATAGGAGGGAAGAGGACACTTGTAGCAAGCATTCTTTGTAGAATGACCAATTGCACTGGACAAATCTTGCGAAGAAATTATCTTTTATACCGCCATAGAAGGAAAGATAGAAGGAAAGCAAGGAGTAGGAAGAGTATAACTGATCGATGCTTTGAAAAATAGAAGAAAATATTCGGAGTTAAAAAAGGACGCTGAAGATGGAGAAACGTGGAAGAAACATTCCCAGACTCGACCCCCCCCCCAAATCAATGAGTTTTGAGGACTTGCCGATAGGTGGAACACTTAATATCTGTGCCCAATTCCATTCGGGTCGGTCTACTTCTTCCTGTGCTCTTGGAGTTGATTTTCAGATTTTTGGGCGGGAGCTTTCGCAGTAAATAAATTTTTAAAAATCATTTTCGTTTACTTCACTTCTAGTATCTGCCTGCCAAATTTGGTCGAAATCTGCTTGGATCATTACGATGTTTCTTATAACCTTGGATTATCATGCATGAAACCTCAATTTGCGATAAGGACATGCCAATATGGCAGAATAGTTAATGATGACTGTAATGTGATTTCTCGTATGCAGTAGTGCCCACAGGCGAGTTTTAGGGCACATGTTAGCCCATGAGATTATTTTTGGAGGGACTTAATTGAAAATTGTACAATCAAACTGGACAATGGTAAATTTGGAAGCTTGCGTTCAAGTCCTTCATGGGGGCGGGGAGGACATCCCTGGTCGTACATCGTAACTGATCTGTGTGATGAATGTAATCAAAAGAAAATGAGTCAAGCACCCTTTCAGGTATCGGAGTAAGTGGAGTGGAGTAGAATCTTTCCCTTTTATTTCTGTTAGTTTGAGATGTGGAAAAGTAGTGGGCGTTACGAAGCCCATATACTTCAGGAGAAATAATTTCACTCTTTCCAAAGTCTGTCTGCTGTTTCTAGAACTTTTCTGTAAGAAATTAACTTTTTTTGTTTATCCCACCTCTTGCACTCTCTTCATTTCTTTGTTTTCTTATACATTGCTTTTATGCAAAATATGTCTAGGTTTATCAGCAGAAGTTTAATACTTCAAAACTCATTATCAGTCCAAACTTTCATAAGAAAATGGGAGTAAACAGTAATAAGTTCTCTCTCTCTCTCTTTTTTTTTTTAAATTGTGTCTTGCCTTTTGATTAATTATCTTTTCCCGTGTTATGACTGTTTCACATTCTTCTTGGAACAGAAGTTATTAAGTTCTGTCGAGGATATACCATGAAAAATTCTGCTATTATATGGGTTACCAACCCCAAGCGTCATTTCTTATATAATGACTATCCTCCCAACTGCGGGAGGCGAGGGGAATTGGTTAAAACAAGAACCATATTGGAGATAATTTAACAGTCACTGCAAGGAAAAAAAAGACTCGCCATTTTATATTTTTAAAGAAAAAATAATAATTATAAAAGGCAAAATTAAAAAAAATTGAAGGTCATAACATCTGAGAAATTGGAAAAGTATTATGAAGTAATGTGGCAAGATTTTTAGTTAGTTATTTAGAAAATATGCTTTCTTGTTTCTCACACCGCTAAGACATAAATATAATGATTATATTTCTTTGCGTATTGAAGTTCAGCGTCCCTTTTCAGCACCAAGGCAATATAAGACGTGGACATATAGTATAAATAGAATTCGAACCACCATAATGCGTTCAAACTTCAGTGATGCTTCACCGGTAATCGAACCCCGGACTACATGCACTAAAAGCGCACCAGTAGAGAAAACTATAAAATGATTGCAATATGACGTTATACTATTTGAAGTTTGAGGATTTAATGTCCTCCAAATTTGAATGTTTTTTTTTTCTGTTACTGTTTCTTTGAAAATGAAATAAAAAAGTGAAAAACTTTTTAAAATTAATTGGTCAGTGTACACTGCGTCTTAAGAACTTTCAATTTGCGGGACGAAGTAGGTGTGACGGATAGAACAAGGGGGAAAAGAGGAAAGTAAGTAAGTATTATTCCAGAGTATAATTAGTATAATTTGGCAAAGAAGTAAGCGAAAGACCGTTATTACGTATTACGTATTAAACATTACTTCATTAGCTTTATATTTTATTATATATATATATATATATATATATATATATATATATATATATATATATATATATATATATATATATATATATATATATATCGGATGTTCTCAAATTAGCGCTCGGTTGTTTGTGGACGCCATTGTTAGAACACCCGATATGTATACAGTATATACTCCTTTTTCACCCTTTTGCGCACACAAGAGTTTTCTATACTACCTTTTAGAAACACTGCTGCCCCTACAAGTTCAGTATTTATATCAATTATATATAGACAAATTTTTATTCAGTTTTGTTCTTCAGTAGATGTTAATTTCCTATGCAAAGAACTTCAGTTTGCTGGCTTCCCAAATAAAACCAATTGTTTATTAGGATCTTTATTTGCCGTTTTATTTGGGAAGCCAGCAAACTGAAGATCCTAATAAATAACTGCTAAAGAAATTAAACACACACACACACACACACACACACACACACATATATACGTATACATAAAACCCTTTCTTGTGCTTCAGTTGACTTAACTGAAGGACACAGTTTCGTTTGCAAAATAGAATACAACGAAATATAATAGAAAATTTAATTCTGAATTTGTTAATTTAATTTTACAGTCTTTTGTTCTTCTTGTTTCAATAAATTCAAAAACTTGCAATTTTAGTTTCCAAACTAAAAGGAAGAGCATAGGCAAACAGTATCTATACAAAACACAAGAAAGCTGGTTGGCAGTGGTTCATTGCAATTCAATGAAATTCAATGCAATGCGTCAGCAGGTTGCATTAACATCTGGTTTGGCAATCGTTTTGTAAACAAAATGAAAGGCAAATGAAATCAAACTCAAAATTGCTGCTTCGGATGCTGGTAGTGGTGGGATGTACTACCAGCACAAGTCTTTTACAACAGCTGACAATAAACAAAAAGTGTTCGTGTTCATTTGAAATGAACTTTCAAATGAACAAAAAGAAATACACAACTTTTCTTTTTTTTTTTTTATCTCTATTGAAGACTGCAACAGAAATTGGTGCAATATATTTCCTGCTCATCTCAGATTCCTACTTCAGTAACTCCCCCCCCCCTCTTGATTTCTCCTGACTCAAATGAAGTTGAATGAGATAGGAACACAGCTAAAGAGGGACGAAATTTGCAATGAAAATACACTGATACGGTACCATTACATGTAGTTCTATTTCTATCATATCTCGTTATTCTGTCTCCCGTTCAATGTTTAAAGAAAAGAAGAAGAAGAAGTGAAGTTCGAGACTACAAAACTCCTACTCAGCATAAGTGATGAGTAACACATACTGTTCACTGTCTGTAATAATGACATGTCTTGTAAGGATTTTATTGAAAAGTGTGTATTAAGTAAAACAACCTGCAGATAAAACATATGCAGACATATGCTTGAATATACATATGTGTGATTATAACCAAATAAATACAGATATTTTAATAAGGTTTTTATGTAATATTTGATTTCAATTAGCTTAGAGTTTCATTTACGTCATCGAGAAACTTTGCGTTATCGAATTCTGCGTAGGTTTTGTAATGGTAGACTGATGTTACAGTTATTCCAGACAGAGAGAATACGATAGACAGGAATTCAATGTAAAAGCACACGAGCACCAATGACAAGACAACAATAGTGGCATCAGTGGACTGGGCAGCTAATGAGTGAACACTGGCTTTACTAACATGAATAAACAGATGACTAACGTTATCCGGAATTTCACAGTATTCTACACGAAGAGGAAGAAGAGGATAGGGGGAATGAATGTTGGAAATGATTCGGCCAAGGTTAGCGTAACGGAGATATTATATTCAGGATACGATGCGAGAGTTATTAAAAAAAAAAAAAAAAAAAAAAAGAGAGAGAGAGAGAGAGAGAGAGAGAGACGGTGAAATATTGAATTTGGGAGATGAACATTTTAACCAATGAAGCAAGGTTCACACGCTCAGACAGGAACGGAGCGAGCAAACTTGTAACTTCACGCTTTCCAAGCAGTAGTAACACATCATTCAGTACGTTCGTACGATGACTAATAAAACAACAATTTTTAGGCAAAATTTGATTTTATTTACCAACAAAGTCTCCTTCAAGAGTGATACATTCACTCCAACACTTCTCTAACATTTCGAGGCCTTTTTTTACAGAACAATTAATCTTTAGCTTCAAAATAGGCTTCAGATTCAGCAACCCCTTTTTTGGACATTGTTTTTATATCTACAAACAGGTAGTAGTCACTGGGAGCCAGATCCGGAGAGTACAATGGAGGGGAAAGGAATTCAAAGTACAATTCGTGCAATTTTGCCATTGTTGCGATCGACTTGTGTCACAGTGCATTGTCTTGATGAACGAATACTTTATCTTCTTCATTTGGGGTTGATTTTTTTATCTCACTTTCTTCCTTGAAACGCACCAAAAACGCCACATAATATTCACTATTGATAGTTCTTCCTTTCTCTAGACAATATACCGTGCACATCACACAATACGGAGGCCAAAACTTTACCAGCTGACATTTGCGTTTTTGGTCACTTTGGGTTGCTTTCGCCGGTTGCTATCCACTCAACTGACTGCCGATTTGACTATGGAGTGTAGTGATGGATACGTGTTTCATCCATTGGCACATACCGTATGAAAAACTTTTTATTGTGCTAAAAACAGCTCCAAAGAGCGCTTTGAATCGTCGACGCGTTATTATTTTTGGTCGAATGTAAGCAAACGCGATACACACTTGGAGCAGAGTTCGAATAACACTTGTCAAGATACTGCTATGCTTGAACGGTATTTTTCACCATTAAAAAGCAATACTTTATCAACACACGAAATTCAGATTTTTTTTCATTGTTTTGAAAAGTATAAAAGTTATGTAACTAAAACCACTGTAATCTGTGAAGTAAACATCAAAATAGCTGTGAAATTGTGACATGTATCATTTGAAGGTTAGTACTTCCTAATCATCATATGGATTTGTGAATAGTCGCAACATCTTATATGTCATCCTGCGAACTTCCTGAGTAATATGTTATGAAATTCAATACGTATATAAAAGAACATATATATGTCTGTCACCAGGTTTTTTGTATTGAGGAGTTACCCAGAACCATCAAATTTTCTACATAAATATTTTTTGCCAGATCTAATAGCATACGAAATAGTTTTCTTAGATTTTCGACTCAAAGAGGACTACGGGGGGAGGGGGTCACACGTCCTGGAGGTCCGTAAGAAGTATAGAAAATTTCAGAAGGGCCTCGAATTAGACAACTCAAACTACTCTGCTATGTTGCAGGTTGCATATTATCCAGTCTATGAGAAGAACTAAGACCTGCTAGTGTGAAGTAAAGCTAGTATTTCAACAATCTTATTGGACTAACAGGATTTTCTCCTTCCTTCCTCAATCCCCGAAAAGTTATGTAGGCTCTGCTGATATCTCCATATTCCTTATTTACCATTTAGTTATTAAGTATGCTATGTGCAATTATGAAGTCTTTCAGAAGAGCTATGTCCGTTTGTCCGTCCATCTCTCTGTCTGACAGGTATCAGCAAAATCAGTAAGAGATAACGAGAAATATCGTTTTCAATCGATTGAACGTCCTAAAAATGTCATATATTCTCTATTAACACTCTGTTCAAGCTGAAAGTGGTAGAAATCGATTATTTCCGATTTCAATGTTATTCGCAATAGAACTAAAACGGTAGTAGGTGGCGAAATAAAAATTTTTAAAAAAAAGTATTCAGCGTCCCGCAAACTCATGTACACCCTTATCCGGAAACGGAAGTATTAGAAATTTACACTATACACTACTACTTCCGGTTGCAATATTAATGTCCACAAAGCAAAATATCAACAAGAGATAGAGACAAATCGCTTTTTGTTACGGGTTCAGTTTCAAGAATGTGTTTCATCTTGACCTATATATTCCTCTATTCAAACTGGAATTGGTGAAAATCTAAGACTTCTAGTTTCAATACTGATCTCCATAGTGAAAATTAACGGTAATAGATAGCGATAAGCAGGCCTTTTTTCCTTTTATGAATTCAGTACCACAAGAATAAGTTCCATTTTTAACCTTGTCCATCTACTGCAACCAGACGTTATAGATCTATTACTTCCACTTTCAGAATTGGATTTGCCAGTTGTTTCAAAATGTGATATGTAGTTCACATTTTTATATCCGGAAGGGTGTGCCAGAACGTATAGTGAAAGGAAAACAAGGGAGGCAAACAAGACTACCATATACGCCAATGGTACAGATTAGACACTTCTTTTCCACTGTGGAACATTAACGGTTACGACAACGACAGCATCATGGACAAGCAGGGTTAATCACCGATATCTTGATCCTGCGTTGTATACAATTATACACACATTTAAGCGATACTACGTAAGTACAGCATATAAATAATATTAGAGTTGTTTTGATAAAAGGAAAAAAAAGTAAGTATTACTTGGTTGGTTTGGAACTTAAAGCCCGTTCAGCACAGAGGCTGTGAGACTTTGACATATAGGATACAATATGAGGAACAAGAAACATTGAAAATGATATACTGTATTATAAAATAATTTATTTGAAAGGTACAACAACGAAATTCCTAAACTTTTAAATAAATTATCGTAATGGTAAATCGGGAAGTCTCAAATTACATTTTTTCTTCAATGATAAGGATTTTTTAAAGATTATAACAATGAAAATTTTCACTCCTAAAAAGACATTATATTCTCAGATCTTAAAAACGCTAATCAACTTATATATAAAAGAATGAAATCTACTCTAGGTTAGTTATAATATAATATTTTAAGAAATCGAAAGAAATTTACATTTGTTCGTAATTAAGTTCTCACCAAAAATGCTTAACACCACATCATTTCCATAACGAGTTTCAAAATGTGTAACAGCTCTGCTCTTCCACTGAAAGAAGCCTTTTTTATTTCTTTCTTTTTTATTTTCTAGACCTCCACTGGTGCATTATAGTCTGGAATTCCCTGTGTTTAACTATTAATAGCCAGGTTTTTAAGTTCTTACGGAGAGTCTTTAAAAAAACTTTCTTTGGTTAGGTCTGACGCCAGTGTCTGTGGATGTGTCAAAGATAAACACATAGATATATGTGCCATCTTTGGCATCCAACCAAGAAAGCCCTTTCAACATGTGTATTTGTACTGCACAATGGGAAACAGGTGAATGTGAAAATGAAATAGAAACATCACCAGACTGGTTATTAGCCTGAGTTTTACTTAGATATTTCTTTACTTGTTACATTTAATTTTACACGAAGGTGATAATTGGTTATTTATTTTAACACAATAAGCATTATACCTAAGCACAGTGTTGAATATAAGATTATAGATGTATAATACGAAGATAGTTTTAATAGATTTAAGATTATCTGTGTCTAATATCCAGTTTGTAAAACTTCTGAACAATATATAAATTAATAGTAGAGAGATATTGCCAGACAATACCCGTCACCAGTGCAGCACAGTGTCAAAGTGATGAAACGTACAGTATTGCCCTGAATATACTGGATCCGGCAAAAAAAATCAGTGCACTGAGAAAAAATCTGGCAGCGTGCAGTTGAGAAAAAAAAAAAGTCACTTGGCCGACCCAGGACCGTAACAACGCCGGAAAATATGGCGCGTGTGAGTGCGTTCATCCAGTAATCTCCAAAGTTTTCAACACTTAAACAGGTCGGCAAGGTGATTTTTCTTTTCTCAGTGCAAGACCTGTTGCTCTATAGTTTGATACCCATCTATCCGGAACAGAATCATGTCGGCCAAGTTCGAACCGAATGCGAAATGACCGCTGAGTAGTAATCATATAACAACCATTACGAATATCCACAACAAACGCACGATATTCACCACGTCACGCCATTGCGACTACTGGAAATAGCACGTATACCGCTATCAATCGATACCTCCTCCACCACTGTGTCCCACCAAAATTCTCACAGCACTCTTTCTAAATACGGGAAGTCTTTGTAGTACCCCGTAGTAGAAAAGTTTCGTGAAATTCATACTCTTGTTATAATCACAGCCTAGCTCTTTACATTAAATTTATTATTATTATTATTATTATTATTATTATTATTGATAATAATAATAATAATAATAATAATAATAATAATAATAATAATAATAATAATAATAATAATAATAATAATAATAATAATAAAGGAAGAAGCAGTAGTAGACCCATATGCCACGCAATAGTGTAGAACTCCTTCATGGGACACCGCGTTATTTGGGTCATATTTACGTCACGACTTTTGTTTTGGTGGTCTGGGCCTGAATGTCGCTTCTCAGACCCGGTTTGACCAACTGGGCCGGACAAACCCGGAAGCAGACAAAATATCAGATCTGTAGCATTTACTGCAGAATTTCTTAGTTGATTAACGATGTACACTACTCAAGCTAGAACGTTTATTTGTTTTGTTCTCTGTCAGACAGTTTTTAGCCAAGATACAATGTCTTGAATATTTGAAATATAATGTCATGTTTATTCGGCTTCCCATACTGAAAAATAATACACGGAGGTTTTTGAACGTAAGACTATCCCAAAAAAGATATAATGAAACACTGTTTGGGCCCAGCAATATGTTCTTTTTTAATATTCTAAACGATAAATTTTACAAGTTAGTTTGTTTAAACTGTGACAATCCTACATAAGGAAGGAATGTAGTTGACATTTTTGTGGTTCTGACGTGATTATACTCTGAAATACCTCGTAGTTATCTTTCAGTGCAAGCTTTGATTTAGAAAGACAATTATAGATTTTGTGAAAAGACGGAGAGAGACGGGGGGGGGAGAAAGATAATCGTATTCGTTCGAATTACATTAATAGCTTAACCGGGTGCGGCAGATATTTGGAAATCCGCGGTTACAGGTGGCATAAGTATTCTTTACGTCATAGTTACAAATCTTTTCTTTTGCAGGTAAATACGGAACAACCTAGGCTAACCCAGGAAATGAAGAGACATGCTATCATCGTCTCCTTGGCTGCAAGCCACTCCAATTCAAAGATCGCTGCATTCCTCAATGTCGCCTGGTCATTCGTCTTCAAAGTTTGGAGAGAACTGGAGGCTGCCAGGAGTGACGTGGCCATAGCTTCTCCACAGGAAACGACATTGTCGTGTTCGAATATTATAAGGACATCGGAATTTGTCTATTCTCGCTACGTCGGCACATGCTAGGGGATACCAAATTGATGAAGCCTCCATCCGAGGTCTGGTTTATGAGAATCTTCGTTACAAGTCGTACGTGATGTGGTGAAGACAGTTATTGTCTGAAAGAACCAGGGCAAATCGACTGAACACAGCCAAGTGCGTACTGAACAAGCTGAAACATTCAGGAGCCCGGAATGCTCCGGCTTTTCTCTGATGAGAAAAAATTTTCTCCAGGACCAGAAGGTGAATCACAAAAATTGTCAGTGGCTGTGTAGAAGCCACGGAGAAGTTCCACGGTCAGGCGCACCAAATTACCAACCTCAGTGATTGTTCTAGGAGTCGTGAGCAGTAAGGCCGACGTGGTTGCTCCACATTTTTTTCGTCAAGGTGTAGAAGTGAACGCCGCTGCGTACACCGAGGTCGTGAAGTCCTGGATTACTGCTGTAGCACGTTGAAAGGCGTATGCTTTTCAGCAGAACTCCGCTCTATCCCACACAGTCCATAACACTCAAGAATGGCTGGCCGACAATTCTCATGATTATACCACTTTCAACATGTGCTCCCTAGATGTTGATCTAATGGACCATTAGTATGGGGTATGGTTGAGAAGGACTCCACACAGCACTATTTCACCTCTCAGGGCAGCTATTCCCAATACACATCTCACTAGTCCCTGCAAGTGGTTTCGACAGCATATACAAGCTGTTATTGCGGCTGACGGTGGTGTCATTGAATGAGTTCGTATATTGTGGATGTGATCATCTGTACAGAACAGCAAGTTAAAATGTAACGAATGCTTTCTATCTAGAGTCTGTTCCTTACTGTCTGCGGACGTGAATTGGTTCTCGAATACTTGCCGTACCTTGTACTTAGTGTGTATTCGTCGTCTCTGGGTCATGAATCTGACTCTTTGTGGGTCTCTTGGGTCACTGGATTTCTTCGTGACCCGTTCCATCACTGCAACGCAGTAAAATACGATCTGTATGACTCGCCCGCAACCGTTCCATGTTTTGTCATGCTCAAAGTAGAGAGAGAGAGAATAGGTAATGATAGTTCATCATGTTATTGTTAATTTCCATTAACACCTAAAATTTGTTATTGATGTGTTTTCCCCAGACTTCTATGGTTATTCAAGTCAATCTAAATATAACACCAGATGGAGAGTGCTGAATACGGTGTGACAACCATCAAAGGTGCAATAAAAACTAGGATTTAAATCAAACTGGATAAATCATAATAGATAAATCTTTCCTTATTTAATATTTTCAGTGTAACATTTTACGCTGGGTACGTTTTGATTATTATTTCCTAGGAGCACGATGGATCAGTGGTACAGCACTTCTATCTCGTGCGTGGAGTCCCTGGTTCGGGTCCCGGCCAAGTAAGTTTGTAATGGACAACATCGTGTCCGTGGGTTTTCTCGGAGTACTCCCGTTTCCTCCCACATTATCATTCCACCGATTCTTCCATCATTAGCTTGCCTTAATCATCTGTCTCCCTTAATTTACATGCCACTATGGGACAAACAAACATTTCATTTTTTTCAAAAATCATCTCAAAACTATATTCAGACCAATGTAGTAGTAATATACGTACACTCATGTCTAAAATGATTGTCGCATATCTATGACTGTTTTCTTGTAAGAATATAATTGTTAGTGATTTTGCGGGGTACTTTTAATACTGATACTATGTGTATAATCGGGAAATTTATATTTGTGGTAAATTTCATAGGAAAAGAATTATAAATACGAAAATTAGAATGAGTAAAACAAAAATGTTGCTAACTGGACAAGAACGTTTTATTTTCGTTTTATTGTTATTTACTGCTCTTTTGACACGAAATTTGCCACATACATTTCTTTGCCAATTATACATATACTAACATTATAAGAAATAGCGGGCGAATTAGTTATCAAATTGTATTCCTACAACCACATATTTATAGACATGCGACAATAATTTTGGGCATAAGTGTACGTTACTATAATCTGTGGTAAGGATAATACTAAAGCACTGGAACAATTTTGTCAGCCGGATTATTCGTTGAAATTTACAGTTTGTTTTCACATTTAACTCCAAAAGGTACAACTTTAAAGATACACTATTTAAATTCCTCATTCTTGAAACAAATGAGGAAAAGAAAAAAGAAAGAATGAAAACGTAATTACTGGACATGAGGGAATACGAATCCCAATCTCCCATTAGTTAAGACTTGATGATTATCATTAAAAAAACACAAAGATGGTGTTTGCTGGTAGTTCTATTGATACAGCAACCGCCTCACAATAGTGAAATAGGCCTATACCAAATTGCTGTAAAAAGCATTATTGATTTTTATGTATATCGAAAACCATTTGCATAATTGTTATAACACATCGATTTTTTTAAGTCGAATTATCAATCTCTTGTAACTTTGTTAGTAATTATTGAAAAGATGTCGTTTCTTCATCACAGTATTCAAACAGAGGTAAAAGTGTGAGGGAACGCCGTCCCCCCAGTTTGTAAAAAATTACAGCGGGTAAAGAAAGGCAGGGGGACGGTGTGACGTCATGCCACTACCTACCGTCCCTCTACCTTTCCACGTCCACTTTTATCCCTGCATTCAACACTACGAAACTTCCGATATGCATTGCCCATGCATGTCACTTGTATTATTACTATTGTAGTGGCACCCAACATTTTTATGTCCCTGATACAGTAGCGTTCTTAACACGTGACACCGAATAACAATTGTCGTATTAAAAGTTATAGTTTAATATACAGATTGCAAATACGTAATAATCTAAGTAGAGCCTTTTGAAAAAAGACAAAAACACAACACACAAAAACAAAACACAACAATAATTGGGTTGCTGATGACAGAATATGCCAAGGTATTTTCCTTTGCAACAGTGACGCCAGGAGCTTTAGATTATTGAAGCGGTGTAACAGGATTTTTGTTTTGTCTTTCTTTCAGTTTAACATCCCATGATTATGCTCTTTTAGGCTAAGGGAGACGATGATTAAACGAAGTGAATGATGATGGAAGCATTGGTGGAATGAGAAAGGAGGAGGAAACGGGAGTGCCCCGATAAAACCCACGACACAATGTTCTCCAGCACAAACTTACTTGGTCAGGATCGAACCAGGGATTCCACCCACCTGAGGTAAGCACTCTACCACTTAGCCACCGTGTTGCCCTCAGGATTTTTTTGTGTGTGTGTGTGTGAGAGAGAGAAAAGGATAATTTTATATTATATTTCAATTTAACATTTATGGAGAGCAGACGTAGCCACTAGGGAGATGCCCACTCAGGTGTCGTCACCATGGGCGGCGATTAGAGGGGGCAAAGGGGGGCAGTTGCCCCCCCCACTTTTTTGAAACGACCCATTAATGTATATAGTTCAATTTGCAAATATAAAGTTTTGATTGCCCATTAATTGAGTTCCTAAAATGTCTTTTCTTCTTTCTAATAGTAAGGAATATTTTGATTTGATTTGATTTCTTTGAGTTTAACATCCCGTTCAGCAGCGAAGCTATATGAGACGTTAGTCTACTGATCAACGCGGAATCCGAACCACATGATCTCCCGCCGGAATAAAACCCGGGTCTACCACGCCAAAGGCGCGTACACTAACCGCTTAGCCATCTCAGTAAGGAATATTAATTAAAAAGAAAGTACCGTAATAAGAACCCCTACCTTTTCCGTTGTTTTGCTCTGTAATATGCGAGCGAAGTGGTGTGTTTAGGAGTGTGCCATTGTATATACAATTACATTTAGTGAATTCAACATAATTTTAGGTTTTGGGATTACAGAGGTTGTTCAGTCTACATTTGGCCAATTTCGACTTACGTAAAAATTTAGAAAAATCCATGACGTCAGGTATTTCCCTTGGTTCCTAACAATAGCCCGACAGCGTAATTTCCACTGTAATAGGCTTCTCTGAAGATGTGGGAGGAGAATCTTGTCTCATTCCCTTTGCACAGCTTTCCAAAGTCCTTCCACAGTTGTCACACGCCGTTTTCTCTAAGCCCGCTTCAGCAATCCAAATCCGTAAAAACATGGTCGCGAGCTTTCATGATTCTTTCCAGCTTGAGTTGATGGTGTAACGTCCGGCTCACAGTCCCCAAAGACACGTCAAGTCGATTAGCCATACACCTTTGTGTTGGCGGATTTTCTTGCATTGCCATTTTGCGAAGATTCCTCTGCATGGTAAAGGTGGCCTTGGTGCATTCCCGCTTCCTAGGCAACTTCGTTGGTGATCCAAATGGTGGAGCTTCGTTGCCCTTGTACTGTTTAATAACATTTTTATTCCAGTTAAACTGATGCTGCAACCATTCTTCTTGCACTGTTTTCTAATGACAGAAACACTAAACTGGGCGTCATAGAGAGCCGCAACATAGCATTCCCAAAACCGGCTTAGTTTGGGCGGCATTTTGGTCACAGAGCGGAAACCCACACACTTGGAAACAAATTTAACATAACACTCACAACAATGGTTCTCTTTTGTGCGTTATTATCGTCCACGCGGAAAACAACTCCGTTCCCAGGAAGCCACTGCACAACACTGCAGGACGCCACGAACCAGGTCGGGTGAGTCCATTCTGCCCGGGAGGAAGGAACGAAATCGGCCAAAAGTAGGCTGAACAACCTCTGTATTTTGTATAACTGAAGTGTGGAGTGATTCTAATTATTGTTGTGTTTTGATGCGTTCCAAGAAAGTGAAAACTGTACCTAATCACAATGAGCACGTTTCGGGAAGTTGCAAAAGTAAATATTTCTTTAAGTGTCGTAGCATATGCTTGTAGTATTTGCTGTCTTTCATTTTCTAAGAGTAATAATAAACATTTAATGGTATGTGAGGAATTACAAATATAAGTGTTCATTGATCCCCAGTTCCAATATAACTTCTACAAAACAGGTCTCATTATTCATTACTATGATTTAATATAATCCTTTCTATTTATTTGTTTTGCAAATTTGTCATTAAATAATCTGATCACAAAATTTTCCCGACAGAATTTTAAGATGTTCATGAGTAAGGAATTAAATATTTTCTTACAGTTTCGTTGTTTAATATTACAAAGGGCTAGTACCTACTTGCGTTGCTTTTGTCAATTTACTTAATAAAATATGAAATACGATATACGGTATTTTAACTGAAAAAGATAGTATCCTATTAGATATACAACCTTTCGTTAAACAAAGTGTTAGAAGCAACCAGAGAAACTAACATTGATATACAAATATTTAAATCATGTCTTGCCCCCCCACTTTTAACGTCCAATCGCCGCCACTGGTCGTCACTATCCTGCAGATATTTGTATCGTACGGAATTTCATAGTTTTTATCTGTTAGTTTAAAAAGTACAGTCAGATTCAAGTCACACGGGCCACATTGTACATAATAAACGAGAATTACTAAAATTTGTCAAAATCAAATTATATACAATAATCGAATAGTAACTTACACATAAAATAGCATACTCAAAGAAAAAAATGAAGAATAAAAGAAAACATGCAGCAGTAAAAATAAATTTAAGATAATGAAAAAAGGTCGAAGGTGTAAAAGAGAGAAAGTTCAGTCCACCTTCATTCAAAGTAGCTAGAAGCACGTGAGCAATGACGCAATGTTGGCTTCTACAAAATATAATCCTCCCAGGCATGATCAAATTATCAAAAGATTATGACGGAATTACGACTAACCATGAAGCAATGACGACTTGCTTTTTCACCTTTAACACCCGTCCAGGGTGTGTTTAAATATCCTCTGTACGTGGTTTTAAATACAATGTGAATGCAACTTAATTTTCGTGTTATAAACCTTTAATAAAAGTGACCGTTTCCAAAACCAGTATCTAGGAGTTTTGGCGTTATGCCGACGACACGAACATTTATATTTAGTGACGTTTGTGACATCTGATTTCTGGCTCTCTCGCCCTCGTGTTACGTCTTTCCGAGATGATAATAATGTTAAAAGGGAGAGCTGAATATGCTTTAAAGTAATAGTGGTGAAAAACTAACAAAATAACATATATCCTAATGCAGTTTGTTTCGTAGTAAGATCTTGGGCATGAATTGATAGAATTTGGGTGTCTCTTTCTTAATATTTTTGCCTGAAGGTAATTCTAGACCAGCGGGATCACTAAGTCAATCAGGGAAAGTGGCTGGTTCTGGGCTGGGAGAGTGGCTAGTTCTCCTCTGGTTCAAAATCGTATTCAGAACTAGAATGAACGGACACAATAATTAGAGTTAAGAAAACAAGAACTGAATAATTATTTACGCATGACTTACTATACTCCCAAGTCACCCAAATTGGCGTATGGCATCAAACAATAAGCTCGCAGTGCGCTGTTACAAAACCTTCTGGGAGGAATCTAATCATTCATAATTGATTTTGTTCGTATTTGTGGACTATTATGAATGATTCGATTCGTCAGGTTTGGTAACAGCGCACTGCGAGATTATTGGCTCACGCCATACGTTAATTCGGGTGACGCGAAGTATAGTATTATGTGTGTATGTGTTAGAATGCGTGTCATTGTAAAGAGTAGTGTGCGGTATACAGCACATAAATAAATGGTGTTTTCTCAGCAAAATAAATACTATCAATTGTCATTGACGACGAACGGAATACTTTCAGCGCCATATTTATTTTTCATTTTACCGAAAATTACGCTCATCCTCAACCATCACATTTTGTTTAGCTGGATGTGACCCCCCCCCCTCTCTCTCTCTCTCTCTCTCACACACACACACAGACACACAATATTATATATATATATATATATATATATATATATATATATATATATATATATATATATATATATATATATATATATATGTGTGTGTGTGTGTGTGTGTGTGTGTGTGTCCCAGCAGTAACGTGCGCAGCAGAGATTGCGTGGGTCAATGTAAACGACTCATGACTCACTCTGACCCACGTCCTAACCTGATCCACCATGGGGGGGTCATGGTGGGTAGTTAGTCACAGTGAGTCAAGTCCTGTTGAACCTCGACCCACTGACCCACTCCATCTCTGGTACACAGGGAATGGATCGTGGAGGTATCCCCGAAATCCGTATTTTCCTGAAAATTTAGTCGCATTTTTGGGATGATTTTACAGATTGTTACCCTCCTCAAATTGGACCCCTCGAAAAGTTTTGGACATTCTCCCTCCCCTCCCCCATGAAATAAATTTCTGCGTACGCGCTTGTGTCTTAGTGAATACTATAGTTAAACAAAAATGACAGTTTAAAAGTTAATAATTTTGTGTATTATATCTCACTAACCACATTATGTATTGTCATCATGCTAGTGTCATAATGACTAGTTTGATTGAAGTATCAATTTTATCTTAATTACAGGGCATGATTATCGTACAGCATGAATTTTCAGATTTACAAAATATAATTTTACTCGATTTTCTCGAAAACTGCGCATCAGAATTCGCACTCGTATAATTTTGTTCAACTACATTAGATCTATCGATTGGTGCGTGTCTAATTTTTTTTTTATTTCTTCGTTATTTGAAAATAATATTATAGGATTCACATAGATAATCCCTTAACACGCCGCAATTATTTCACCAAGCACTCAGATTTCTTTAAAAGCCAACAAGCCATATTCTTCACGGAGATTGGTCGCCGTAAGATTTCTTGTAATTCTAAGAGAACCAGATCCTCCTGTGAGGACACTTAACTAAATTACGACCCCATTCAGAAGATATTGAGTGCTCCCGGACTATAATCCACTTAAATAAATCCAGTTCTTTTTTACTAAAACTGCCTTAAAACATTAATTAAAATCAGCAAAAGTCGTTGACACTATCAGGTTAGTCTTCACAAGATTTATACGTTTCCAGTTCTTGTTTTCTACTGTTAAGGTGCTTATAAAGGACTATTACCACATAAATCAAAGCAAGAAAGTAAGCGAGAACAAGAGATGTGTTCTACAGTAATTCACTGTGATCATCTTAGGTCAGAATATTCAGCTTGCATTTTCAATTCTTTGAGATAAACAGAAAACTTACGTACTTTATTGAACTGAAGCAAATGATATGACTTTATCGTAATAAAGCACCAGTTAGCAGTTCACATAATTTCACTGTTATCATTTGGACCAAGAGACAAAAGGAAAGAAATTCACATTGGTAAAAGAGTAAAGGTTTTGTAGAAGGTTCCATGATTATACCTTGCTGACATATAGCGAAATAGCTCTCAATAAGCTTCTGGAGGAAATATAACACTAACTTTTGACAAGCAAGTAGCATTGTCTTTCTTTCTTTCTCTCTCTCTCTCTCTCTCTCTCTCTCTCTCTCTCTCTCTCTCTCTCTCTCTCTCTCTCTTCCTACGAGGGGTTTTAGCCACTTCTACATCAATACCAGTGCTACAAACTGCTCGTGGATACTTCCGACCAGATTAGAACTCATAATTCGCCAGAATGCCATTAGATAAAGATGACAAACTATGCTAAGGGACAGCGTTTACGGCGTTTCAAGTGGAGCTCTGACTTGCAATTTTAAACGCTGTTAACAAATGAAAGTGATGCGATGTTGTCAGAGAGCGAGATGTATCTGTTAGCTGTTCACCTGCTTGTACTGTAATATCCGTGCTTAGCCACATCCTTTTACTACAAGGCAACGCCTTCATTTCAATCGTCCATGCCGTCAATCATGTTCCATACTTCAGCATCATACTGCTTACAACGAGTGCTTTTGTTTATCGTCCAATCAGTGAAACCTCCGATTCTAAAGAATCTAACTAAAGCCTTCGCCCCCGACGATGAGTCAAGTCCGAACTTAGAGCAGAGTGGAATTGTCAGTGGAACATCGAGATATTGGTGAATAAAGACATTGTCAGTAATTACTGTAACCTTTCTGTCCGTACAGAGTTATGTGGAACAATGGGGTACACGCACAGACCGTCCTATGTGGGTGTAATGAGCTGAAGCCTTTTAAATTGCCCTACCTGCACTATTTCTACGGTGGCGCTTGTCCCGTTGTTCACTCACAGGCCTGAATTATTCATAAATGCACATATACAAACCCTAGGCTAAAGTTTACCTTTGAAAATCCAATCTTACAACAAATGGAAATTCTTCCCCCTCAATCCTGATTTTGGCCAATACTAAAATACCCAATACCAGTACTAAGAGTCTCTGGTTCGATCTCAGGCCATATAAATTTGAGGTGAACAATATCGTGTCCATACTTTCTCAAGATCCATCCCCCATTTCCTACTACATTATCATTTAAACAATGCTTCTATAATGACTTACTTGTGCAATCCTCTCGTTTCAGCCTACAGCACATAAGGATGGGACGCCTAACTAAATGGACAGTTGTCTCAAAATTAACGCCTCCGAAGTAATAACTCTTCAAATTTTCTTCGGATTGTAACGAGACTTCGCATACATGTAATACGCTATATTACTAATGCGCATATTTTATAGTATTATTATTACCGGTATTAATAATAATAATAATAATAATAATAATATTTTACTACATAAATAATAACATTACAGATATTGTCCGAGAGAGAGAGGCAAGATTGTCCACAGACAGAAGTTTCACGTTTATTAGGTACTAGCAGCGTTCACCCCGCTTCGCTGCGGTCACCCCGGAACGCAATAAACTTTGTTACTTAGATAATTTTTACTTTTTCGCTTTCAAGTGATATGATAAAAACCATAGAAGATTGCAGTAAATGTTAACATTATATCGCCTGTCATTTATGTTAACCCGCCCCGCTTCGCTGCGGTCACCCCAACCCGCCCCGCTTCGCTGCGGTCATCCCGGAACGCAATAAACTTTGTTACTTAGATAATTTTTACTTTTTCGCTTTCAAGTGATTTATAGCGCCTGTCAGTTATGTTAACCCGCCGAGTCACAGGGTCATGCGGGTTGCATATAAATACGTTTATTTTTATACCTATGATGAACTAATAACAAAGGATTTGTACGTATGGACACCTGAATGGTCAATTATCTCAAGACACTGGTAATTGAAAATTAAAGTGATATGATAAAAACCATCTAGGGTCCACATCCTAACAACCCCCCAAAAATGAAAGAAATCGGTTCAGCCGTATTAGCGTGATGAGCGGACAAAGGATTTTTTTTACGTATTGACACCTGATTGGTCAATTATCTCAAGACACTGGTAATTGAAAATTAAAGTGATATGATAAAAACCATCTAGGGTCCAAATCCTAACAACCCCCCAAAAATGAAAGAAATCGGTTCAGCCGTATTAGCGTGATGAGCGGACAAAGGATTTTGTGCGTTCTCTTTTATATATATAGACTAGCAGCGTTCACCCCGCTTCGCTGCGGTCACCCCGGAACGCAATAAACTTTGTTACTTAGATAATTTTTACTTTTTCGCTTTCAAGTGATATGATAAAAACCATAGAAGATTGCAGTAAATGTTAACATTATATCGCCTGTCATTTATGTTAACCCGCCCCGCTTCGCTGCGGTCACCCCAACCCGCCCCGCTTCGCTGCGGTCATCCCGGAACGCAATAAACTTTGTTACTTAGATAATTTTTACTTTTTCGCTTTCAAGTGATTTATAGCGCCTGTCAGTTATGTTAACCCGCCGAGTCACAGGGTCATGCGGGTTGCATATAAATACGTTTATTTTTATACCTATGATGAACTAATAACAAAGGATTTGTACGTATGGACACCTGAATGGTCAATTATCTCAAGACACTGGTAATTGAAAATTAAAGTGATATGATAAAAACCATCTAGGGTCCACATCCTAACAACCCCCCAAAAATGAAAGAAATCGGTTCAGCCGTATTAGCGTGATGAGCGGACAAAGGATTTTTTTTACGTATTGACACCTGATTGGTCAATTATCTCAAGACACTGGTAATTGAAAATTAAAGTGATATGATAAAAACCATCTAGGGTCCAAATCCTAACAACCCCCCAAAAATGAAAGAAATCGGTTCAGCCGTATTAGCGTGATGAGCGGACAAAGGATTTTGTGCGTTCTCTTTTATATATATAGAAGATTAGCATGTAATTTATTAAAATGCACGTGTGTTTCAAACTCAGGAGGGTAATTTCCTCTGCTCTCCCCAAATGACGTCCTGAACATAAACAACATGATTAGTATACGAAAAGTTGCGAATAGATGGTTCCCACGCTCCGGAGACCCATAAAATGCTGAACTGGTATATGGAGAAAATACAACTGACATTAACAACAGTCGAAGAAGATCCAGAAGGAGAAACTCAGAGGTAGATAAACATCGAAGTGACAACTAGCAATACCAGTGACCCATGAAAATAGAGGCTTGAAGCTTTTCTTTGATAATTCCGCTATGAAGTTCCAAGGATATGAAGTGATCGTCCTGCCATCTATATGTATATAATCGATGCTGTGAAATGATGCAGAGGATCTCAGCTGTTGAGGCACTGAAACATGTTTCTTCATGGCGTAATGGTCTTCCACGGAGTCGAATCTTGTCTGCAGAGCTAGCTTTTGAGTTGAGTTGATTTTGAGTCTAACGGTCCTTTCAGTAGCGAGGTTATATGAGACGGAACCAACTGATTGATGTGGAATCCGAATCACATGAGTTCCGCCGGAAATCGAACTCGGATCAGAACTGGCTTTTATCTGAACCAGTTGGCACATGGTAAGTGATTGACATTTGGAATGGTGGAAATCCAAAAGGGCAAAAAAAAAAATAAAATAAAATAAAATAAATAAATAAATAAATAAAATAAAAATAAAATAAAATAAAAAGTAGCTGATATCACCCGTTGAAGTGCAGGCGAAAGAAGGTACTGTTTGATCTAGAATTTAATCTGTTCCATAATCCAAGATGTCGACCACAATTTCAGTACGCATGACCAGTTTGGACAATTGATCCCTTTTCATATTTTAATCTGGGTAGTTGTTTGTCCCTGCTCCTGCTCTACTCAAATGACGCCACTGGTTAGCCCGTTATGAAGGATGACTTTCTTTGGCGATCACATTACCTGGAAAATTGGGGAAGGAAAGGGAAACAGCCATGGAACCAATATGTTAGGTACTATCCAGGCATTTGCCTGGTATGAATGAGGAAAACTTTCCTCATGATGGCTGATCTGTAAAAGCTTTTACATTTTTCCGGCCGAGTGTCCTCACCGGAAATTGAACCCGGGAACGCTTGCACCAAAGGCAATGCTGGTGTTGAAGAACGTATGTGAAGAATGGGGGCGGATATGTGAAGCATACTTTGCGTTAAGTAACCCCAAGTCGGCTCGTCTGTAAATTGTTTTTACGTTAATGACATCTCTTAGCCACTTCGCATGTCATGTAAGAAGCAGTGCAGTGCAGTTAACGACAACTATTAAGAATTACTCGGATTGGCAGACTGAATAGTCCTCCTTTTATGATTAGGATTAAAAATATATACTTATTTTCGCCTAAATGCTTATGCAACCCATACATATGAACATTACCTTTGAAGTTTGCATATTATCATGACAGATAGTACATTAAAGCATCTTGCTTTTATAATAAGGATGTGATTTTATCTAATAACTCTCCTTCTGGATACGGATTTTATAGTCATCCTATATCTATTAAGCAGCACCGGAAACAATCGTGAACGAAAACACTTGCTGAGGCTGTAACATTACTAAAGCAGGTGGCTTTTCAAGGTGATTCATTTCATGTATTATATATAATGTATTTTTTTATTTATTTTTTTTCTTTTTCCTGTTACAGCAACTTCATGAGGGTAGCGGACGCACTCATATTCGAGATTCTGACTCACATGGGAAATATCTCACATAAAAACCATGACCCCGAATAAAAGGACAAAAGTGAACAAACTTTTTCTTCTTTTTTCATTTGAAATCAACATCAACATTACTCATCTTACAAGAGAACAACATTATCTATCTGTAAAAGTCAGTGCCTCAAATACAAAAGTTTACATACACAGGGTGATGTTTTTTAGCGCCAAAGAAACTTGAGGAAATTAATTTAATTAATCCTTACACCAAGAGATGAAGGAAAATAGTTGTAGTAACATGAGTGAATAAATGCGTCACTTCGGAGCTATAAGCCACGGGAAAGTGATCGGAACATAAGCCTGCCATATTTTTGTCATGAGAATACGGGACACCTTCGATTACCTCCTTCCCCCCCCCCCCCAAAGAAAACAACTTTACAACACAATACATTTTTTGGAAACATTCTCATTACATTATTTGACGTGGATACAAAGAAGCAACGAACAATCTATAGTACAATCTGTTCTCAGGAAACTTTATGCTTCTGGAGAACTCTTATGAGTGTTTAGCATTTACATGATTGTTTTTCTTTTTCTTTTCTCTTTTTGTCTGAAAATGCTACCAAAAGAATATCTTATTATTAAAGAATCTTGCAGATGAAGGAAAATCATGAACACAATGTCCTACATAGACACACTAGTGCGCATTCTGAAATAAGAAAATTAAATATTGTTCTTACAAATAATAATAATAATAATAATAATAATAATAATAATAATAATAATAATAATAATGAAGGTTTCACCCCCAAAAAATTAGTACATGAAATGTTACTCATATATTGTTCGGAATATATATATTTTTTTCTTAAACACTGAACGTTATATCTTCCTGATATTGATACCGATAAGCTGATATTGAGAGCAGAAATGGGACGGGACTATACGGGACATATGCCTGTCCCGACTAAATTGACGGGGATGCGGGACATACGGGTCCAAAAACGGGATGGCAGGCTTATCAGAACAACAAAATTAAGGATCATGGCTCTCAGCTAGTTGTATATGTATATTAAATAATGTGTGTGTGTGTCAGTGCGCTGAATATTGAACAGAATGGCGCAACCAAATTTAGTACACACATGGATGTTTACCCGATCTAATAGTGTACGAAGCAGTGTCCTTCGGTTCGGGGGAGAGGAAAAGTAAAAAAAATTGTTTTTTTCTTTGGTTACTTCTAAGAACGCCTTGCATGTATGTGCCCTCATTAATTCTTTGTTCTACGGAGTTACATAACAGTACAGGATAAACATCCGGGCAATGAAACAATTATTCTTTCGTTTTCTTCTCTTATCCAGGAGTCCAGGTAACAACGGGTGCTTACAGTTTATATATAATATATACGGAAGTGCTTAAAATTGCTTTGGATAGCACGAGATCTGGAAATCTGGTTCCAACAGAAGTGTACTATTAAATTCAGGTGTGACGAATTTCCAAACTCTCACCAAACTCTGCAATAATACAAGTTTCACTTCCGCAATGTGAAGTTCAGAACAAAGAAAAAAAGAAAGTAAAGTGAACATGAAGATTTATCAACACAGGTGGAATACCTTTTTTTTTTCTTTTCTACTTTAATATTCTTTGTGTACCTGTTCATCTTTGGTGGTAATATATTAAAAAAAAAAAATAGTTTCTATGAGATTAAGTCCGAGAAACCAAAGTATTTTCGATTTTCACCTAAAAGGGCATGTGCTTTTCGTTTAACTACAAAAAATAAATCAATTAATTAATGCCTAACACATCTTATCACTTGAGGGTGGTTTATAAAGACTGTAGCCGGCTAGTCATATTTTTAATTGAATGTTGTGTGGTCAGTACGACTATTTTTCTTTTAATACTGAAATTTGCTACCTCTTAATAGTAGCTCTCCAATTCTCTCACATTATTTGGATCAACACTTGTAAGCTCGCATCAGAAATCCAATCTGAAACTATGTGCTAAATATTAATCTGCACGGATGTACGTACAATATTGAAATATATTTCAGAATTGAAAACACAGACTGCGTTCGCGATCAAAGAAAAAGGTAATGTATTAACTTCTATTGTCTGCTTCGCACGTGCTTTTATTAAATCGAAATATTTTCCAACAAAGCGACGCATACTACAAACAGTAAAAACCAGGGGGAGAGGAGACTCCCCAAAACTTTAGTTACACCACTAGGGGAGGAGAGGCACCACCTAGCTAATCCATAGAGGCCTTGACAAATTTTATATGCATAAATTTTGTTTCACTGAAGTGTGTACTCCTTCTGTTTCAACAGTCATGTTTGTATACAAAATGAATCAAGCATATTGTACATATAGTATAACAAAACAAACTTAATAAATGCAGATGCAACATTTACATGAGTTCGTTAATTGGAGACGCCGCAAGCTAACAACGCTCAGTAAACACTTAATTAAATTTAAACACACAAATTACTAATATTTTCTATCGGAGTACTTAGCGAGAAATATATGAATATTTAAGTGGGATCTATTTCGCTTTTGCCTACAGAAATTCTTTAACAAAGTCCGTATTGAGTTTATCCTAATATTTATTTCCTCTTCTACTGCAGTCAAGAATGCAGTTTGTTTACAAACTATATTAGTTTTTTTCTACCAGGATCTTGTTAAAGCAGAAGGTTTATGACACACCTTAAAAAAAAAAAAAAAAAAAAAAGTATGTCATAAAAATATAAGTAATATGACTTCTTTTAACACTTCTACACGAAACAGGATTTTCGTTTTGTTTTTGTTTGTAAGCCTTGCGTGATAGGAGGCAGAAAGAATATACAAATACGTACTACCACTACTATGAATCACATACAAACGACCAAGGATCTTGCATTTTTGTAGCGATTCAACAGCAAGTCAAAGGATCTTTTGTGGACAACGATTTTTTTTTTTCCTTCAAAGCTACACAAGTCAACTGATGGAAGATTTACATAAACAAATATCATTTCAATAAAGAAATTCAAGTGGCTACGCCTACACACTAACACAAAGAATTTAAGGCTGCGGCTTGTTGACATGTTTTTCAATAAATTATATATATGCCATTTCTTTATTTCGGGTTTTGTTTATAGATCTAATTGTGTATCTTGTTTTACTCAAGCCTAGCCTGCAAAATACTCAGCTTATAGGATGAAATGACAACCACAACAAAACTTTGTGCAAAATAAATAAATAAATAAAATAAAATAAATTTATTATTACGTACCATTTACAAATAAAACTAAAATTGATAAGAAGAGTGGTACACTACTTCTGCTCGATTATGTATATCAGTACATCAAGTTCTATTGTACATCTAAATGTGTTTCAGAAAACTCCACAACATGGGAAACTGTCTTTATCCAATTAATGTTCGATTTACTGGAGTGGACGGGCTAGGGATATTAATTTCTGGAAGGAAGAAAATTCACATTATTACGAAGCACCAGTGGCGTATTTAGGGGGGGCTTCCGGGCTTAAGCCCCCCCCCCCCGAAATCTTACTTACTATAGTAAAGTATATGAAATATCTTGCAGAATTTTCACATTTTCAGGCAAAGCCCCCCCCAAAAGTTAGCAAAGCCCCTCCCGAAACAAAATCGTAAATACGCCACTGCGAAGCACTCAAACACAATTCTTTGAATGTGATAATCTAAGCAGCGATATCGAGTAAGCACTTGTATTTCGATATCGAGTATTTCTTCGATGGCCCAATTAACCAGCAATTGAGGCGTTTGATGCAATAAGGGCGTAAGTCTAAAATATGCATTTGGACAAAAACGATATTGAAAATTTTAGTTTTTTTTCTTTCTTTCTTTCTTACATAAAACAATGTAATATGCAGCATTTTATTCCGGTATTGAGTTGAAATTTTGACAGGAGGCTAAACAAACAAGATAAAAGGGCGAAACCTCGCTTACGCTCTTATTACATCGAACTCGTCAATTCTACGTCGATATGAATTAATCATGATTTCAACAAAATGGTGCAACCTCCACTATGTCATCACTCTTAGAGAGCACCTGAATGACGCTTTTGGAAATAGTTGGATAGAGCGAGTATCAACTTCCAGCGCCTCTCGATTGGCTTCCCAGAAGACCAGATCTCACGTCTACCGAGATTTTTTTCAGTGGAGAAATGTCAAGAAATATGTTTCCCAAGAGCGAGAACAGACAACCCAACAGTTAAAAGACGTTTTCGAGGCAACCTCCGTAATAGATCACCAAACCAACGCTTCGTAAAATACCTCACAGGACATAGTTGCCGCATCATTTGTGCCACGTAAAGGATCGTGTTCATATAGATCTTCCGAATACGTGACAGTGTCAGTCAGTGATGATTCCAAGGGTGACTCGGGGAGAAATTCGCCCTGAAGCCACGAAATTTCTCTCCGGGATTATATATCCTATCGTGGTCAATGAGGATCCCCCATATTTTCGTAATACTACTTTTCACCCACCACTGTATTGAAATTAACCCCCTCCCCGCGGGGAAAATCCTCCCAAATCATCACTGGTGTCAATGAATGACAATGGCAGTGATCAACTAAATCCGGTAAATGTGTGTGTCTATTATTCCTAGGCTTTTCGTATGGGATAATAAAGATATCTGGACCATCCTGTTTATCTGATTCAAATATTGACCTAAACAACGAATATTGACCAAAAAAAAAAAAAAAAAACTTTCCACTTAAAGCTTTCCAAATTTTCTTAAATATGTAATCAGAAAGAACTGAAGTACCATCTCATCCAAATACATTTTTCTAAACTGCCCATCTACTACTTTTTCACGTTTGGCCTTTCCTACTCGGTTTCCCCTCTATAGGCTTATTCTACAGAACAAAGGAAATAGTATAAATATTTTTAATTAGAAATTATTATTTTTAAAAAGAAAAAAAATATATGAAAAAGGAAACCAGTACTTTAAAAAGAAAGAAAGAAAAAATCATATCTTCTCAGCCGTATCATGGATAACGATGTAAAGTTTATTACGTCACTAAATGTGTAGCTCCGAACAAAGCAAAACGCAACACTTGGGTGAATAACTCTATGAATTTTATCATGAAGAACAACACGCACTTTTTTCTTCTTCTTTTTCTTCAAAAAATCCTTTGTTTTTTGTATAGGGGTATAAAAAAGAGAGAGAATTCAAATTATGCAAATTTCAGAGATAAAATTTACTTCCTGCTAAACACCAAGCTTACTCAAGTGCGATTTTTTTCTTTTTCAGTTCTCTGAAAATGCATATATTCATTCCCGCAGCCTGAATAATAAAAGAGCAGTTTGAAATTTAATCAAGACATGGCACGTGCCATATTATTATATATATATATATATATATATATATATATATATATATATATATATATATATATATATATATATATATATATATATATATATATATATATAAACATTAACCCCTTTCCTCATTCTTTCTTTGAAACTTGTTGCACACAAGTTTCCAATAAACTGAAACAGTGGAGAACTGATACGGAAGAAACGAAGGCAATCACAGATGCTCCCAAGCATAATACCATCTTCCCAACGAGCATTATTCTGTGACTTAGTTCCTTTTTCTTAACGTGGCTCACTTGCAAACTCTTATCACTAAAGGCTCGTAACTTCACGGTATTCGCAATGGGAGTTCTTGTTCCGCTGGATAAATTTACTCCTAAAATCCAATGTAGCGTTTTGTTATCTGCTACAAGATCACATTGCTTTTCCAGCTTGCTTCTTTTATGATCCGGTTATAAGTAAAATTGTTAGCATTTTTATTGCTTATAAATATTTTTAGAGAAAAAACAAACAAACAAAAAAAGCTGCAGACAACTGTAAAAACAGACGCAACAAGCGAGTATCTTATTAAGTTTCAAAGCTCCAAAGCTGTTTCTTAAAATGTTTCAAGGCTTATAAATGTAATGCAATAGCCAATTTACCATATACAACAATATTCAAATTAAGTCAGTGATAATTAGTATAAAATTGAACGATACCCTCTAGATCAACAACGGTTGTCAATTATTATTGTGTCACGATATAAACTCTTGTTTAGTGTACCCGCGTCACATAGCGTACGAGTTGGCAGCACTGATTCACATTCTCATTAATTACCAGTGATCATTTTTGAACATCTTTGTATTTTTTTTTAAAAACCTTTCGAATATTTGTTTTGTTCATTTATTTCCCTTAAGTTAATTGCTTATTTTTCACCTTTATTGTAGAACCTAACATTGCCTCGAAAGTTCCGCGACACACATGCCGGATCTCGCGGCACACCGATTGAGAACCACTGCTTTAGATTAACCCTTCAACGCTAGGAGACCAAGTACTACTATTTATATGCCCACCATATGGGCGGAATCTCGAGCACACCCTCATTAAATGCAGAATATTAAAAAAAAAAAAAAAAAAAGCATCTCCTACCTACCATTTATGGAGTGTTCTTTAGACCTTAAATAGAAACTACTTTAAAATATTGCTAGCAGAGCATTATTTAAATACCACCAGGAAGGTAGGGAAGTATAGATTGAAACGCTGATATGAGGGGCTAAAAACCAGCAATATTTGGATACACTTGAATTTAAAGATATGTCAAAAGAGGGGCATTGTCCCTGAACTTACTCTTTCTTCCTTCCCTCCAAAACGATATTAGCATCTCCTTTTATATTGCCTTCTCTGGATTTCAAAAACACACTTTTCCCTCTCAGAAAAAGTCTGAATTCAATTCTGACCTTTTAAGAAAATTGCAACAGACATGCGTCTATTCTTAATACGAATTTCGAATATGTTTACTGATAGCAATCAATTAATCAACAACAATAATAATAATAATAATAATAATAATAATAATAATAATAATAATAATAATATTGAGACGAATATTCGGACCCAAGAGGAACGGGAATGGGGAATGGCGGAAACTTCATAACGAGGAACTACATAATTTATATGGTTTACCCAACATTGTTAGGGTCGTCAAGTCTAGGGTTAGGTGCAGTGCCGGATTTAGCATTTTGGCGCCCCTAGGCCCAATAATTTTTCCGCCCCCTTGTCTGGTTAAAGTTACTTTTCTAAAAACCTTTATTAAAAAATTATATCAGGCCTATATGTTAATTGCTTAAACACCACTCCACGATGCAACTTTATCATTGCAAGTTTTTTGAGGAATTTACTTGGTTCTGAGCTTAACAAAATACCGTTAATGTATTAATAAAAGATTGGTTAACTGGTTTTGTTCAATTTAACCATTTGGGCAAATAAATTAAAAAAAAAACTCTGTAATACATTATAAAATAGTTTTAATCTCAGAAACACAGCTTACATGAAGTATTTTGATAACGTGACACAAAAACTGTGTTTCAAAGTAAAACTAGATATTTTGTAAGTACAAATGGTAAATTGTATTAGTATAAAAAATGACATTTTTGAGATCAATGTTGTAACGAAGTTGATGCATAATGTTGAAAAATAGTTTAACTTTAGCAACAATTATTTGTTCCAATGAACTTCAAAATCAGAATGCTTTATTAGCCTGATTTTTAAAAATTAATTAAAAAATATGTTAAGTTATGGCTATTTAGTTTTATTTCTAGATTTTAAAAAAAATTCTCTCGGCCGTGCGCCCCCTGGGAGCTTGCGCCTATAGGCCCGGGCCTACCGGGCCTATTGGGAAATCCGGCCCTGCTTCGGTGGGCGGGTCATGTAGCTAGAATGGAAGAAAGTAGAAACGCTTTCAAAGTCTTGACTGGAAGACCAATCGTAAAACGACCATTAGGAAGACCTAGGCGCAGATGGGAGGACAATGTTAAGATGGATCTCGCAGAGATAGGAATACAAAGTAGGAACTGGATCCAATTAGCTAAGGATAGAAGTCAGTGGAGAGCTTTTGTGAACGCAGCATTGAACCTCCGGGTTCCATAGGCCATAGAGTTAGTTAGTTAGTTAGTTAATAATAATAATAATAATAATAATAATAATAATAATAATAATATGCAAAGTATTAGACTGACGACGTGGATACATAACTCGTCTATCAGATATCGATATATTAGCCTGTTGCCAAATTCTCATATATTTTTTCAAATTTTGGATATGACTCAACACTTGCGAAAACTTAACATTGCTACCATTTTTTAAAAATACATACCAGATTAATTGTACAATCTGATATACGTGTTATAATGTATTAAAATTTACCTTTTCTGCTACAGCCTACCCTTTCCCTTCTTTCCTCCTTGCGCTCCCGGCAACGAGAGATTATTGTGAATAAATTCTACAATGCCAAGTGAAGAATAAAATTATTCGTAATTTAAAACATTATTTTGTAAAATACGATAAATTCTTCCCTTTTTGGCTACGACTCAAGCGATTGGGTTGAACCAGATTAAATCAAAAAATATGCATCAAGTACAATGTGACTAAATAAAATATATAAATGCATGCACAGAAGTCGTAAAGATGGTTATTATATTTGATATTTTATGTGATGGGATTCTATTCCTTACGCATATTACTATAAGGAATTTAAAGTATTTTCAGTATTCAGTAAAGGAATAACCTTTTATATTTGGTCTAGGAATTAATTCGTGCGGGTGGACAAGAGATGGCGCAACGAACGGAGCGTCCCAGAGTTCCGTGTATCCACACATGTGTTGCAAACCCCTGTCATCGCGTATCGTTCGTAGTATAGGGCAGTGGATTAAAGCGTAAACAACACCAGTTTGTAGTTAAGTGAACATGGCGCAATTTGTGCCTGATAAAGTGTTTTTGCGGGGTGTCCTGCTGCATTACTTTAACATGCAGAAAAGTGCGACTGAAAGTCATCGTATTTTGGTGGAAGTGTATGGTGACCATGCTCTAGCTGAGCGAACGTGTCAGAAGTGGTTTGCACGGTTTAGAAGTGGTGATTTCGGCTTGGCAGACCAAGAGCGAGCTGGACAGCCAAAAAAATTTCAAGACGAAGAATTGACAGCATTGCTCGAGCAGGATTCGTGTCAAACGCAGGAACAACTTGCAGCAGCATTAGGCGTTGATCAAACAACAGTCTCCAAACGCTTGAAAGCCATGGGAATGATTCAAAAGATGTCACATTGGGTTCCACATGAATTGAAAGACAGAGACGTTGAAAGACGAAAAACCATTTGCGAATTGCTGCTTCAACGACAGAGCAGAAAGGGGTTTCTGCATCGAATTATTACGGGTGATGAGAAGTGGATCCATTACGAGAACCCTAAACGAAAAAAGGCCTGGATGAAACCAGGTGAACCAGGTCCATCACAACCAAAACGAGATATTCACTGTGCAAAGGTTATGCTGTGCATATGGTGGGATATGAAAGGTGTGGTGTACTATGAGCTGCTGCAACCGGGTGAAACTATGAATGGAGAACGTTATCGACGACAATTAATGCGTTTGAAGCAAGCTCTGGCCAGAACACGACCAGAATGGGAGAACAGACATGATAAACTTATTGTTCAACATGATAACGCTCGCCCACATGTCGCAAAACCGGTCAAAACCTATTTAGAAAATGTCGGATGGGAAGTTTTACCCCACCCGCCTTATTCACCAGACGTTGCTCCTTCGGACTACTACTTGTTCGATTGCATGAACAACGATTTGATTGGACAGCGGTTTACTTCTTCAGAAGATATCGAAACATGGGTCTCTGACTGGATCGCTTCCAAGGATGAGGACTTCTTTCGCCACGGAATCCGTACATTGCCTGACAGATGGGCGAAAGTGGTTGCTAGCGATGGACAATATTTTTCTTAAGGTATTTATGTATTTTGTGTTTGTACTACAGCTTCAATGTGTGCGTACCAACCGCACGAATTAATTCCTAGACCAAATATATATATATATATATATATATATATATATATATATATATATATATATATTGATTGGCTACTTGACTGGAATTTAACGTTACTGTTACCACCGAGGCTATGTGAAACTGGATCTATAGTTTAACGTAAAATGGAACTAGAATGGAGTACTCTCACTAGAATCTATATCCCTAGAACCCCACACCAATAGTGAGATAACACCACGAGTTAAGTCTGCAGCAATTGATATCACTGCCGATTTAATATTGTTGTGTTAATGCGGAACACGATGGCCCAGTGGCAGAGCGCTCACACCTGATGCAAGGGGTCCCCAATTCAATCCCAGATCATGCGAGTTCATGGAGGACAACACTCTGATCATGGATTTTCCCGTTTCCTCCCGTATTCTAATTCCATCAATTATATCATAACCATTCACTCTTATTAATCGCCCGTGTTCTTAAGCCTAAAAGGTATAACCGTAGAACGTGAAATTCCATTACTTCTTTAATGTTGATAAAGTTATTCTGAACAATTGTTTATTACGGGAGTACAAAAATAAATAAATAAAAATGAAATCTTTCCATTTTACTTCCCACTGTTATATTTTGTAAATCAAAAGGGAAGTGAATGACTATGAAATGAACTGATAAAATGAGAATGTGGGAGAACCCAGAGAAAACCCACAAGCACTACGTATGTTCTCCAGTAGAATATGGGAACAATTCCTTTGAATAGTTCCTCCAGTCATTAATCATTCAGTATTATGTTTAAATACGAGAATTACAAACATTCGGGGAACATATTGCCGCACTTAAAATACCGTAATTATTCAAATTTTAACTATACTATCTGGAATACACCACAGAGCCACAAAATAAAGGAATAAGCAGAATGACGTAGTTAAAAATGTACATGGTAAAAGAAAAAATGTTTTAACACCTGAGCAATTTATAAAACGAAGTAAATACAGGAAAATAAGCAAGACTATCCATGGCTTTGGATTGATTATTTTAACAACAGAAACACTGACCAAAGCTTAAAACCCACTGTATTTTAAATTATAATATGTAACGGTTTCGGATACCTAATATATCCTTCTTCAGACACTATCGAACATAAATGAAAATTTCAGGTATTTTCATTTATGTTCGATAGTGTCTGAAGAAGGATATGTTAGGTATCCGAAACCGTTACATATTATAATTTAGAATACAGTGGGTTTTAAGCTTTGGTCAGTGTTTCTCTTGTTAAAAGAAAATAAGCCTATAAGCTCGTCAGTTGGCAACGACGTGGACATAATAGAGATAATATAAAGCCAGGATCAGTTGCGTCCCTGGAACAAAATAATTTTGCTATCGACTTTGATATTGGCACCCAAAATGCAGCTGCATGTACAGTAGTACGTGCCACTATGACGTCATCAAGTAGTACTACTGTATTGTCACATCACCGACCTATGTGTATGCTTGTCGCCCCCGTTAAATGTTACAGGACAGGAAGCCGGATGCTGTTGGTTGTGTCCTTGCGCTTGCGGTACATTTCCCTCAAGGAGAACAGGATCATAAAGACAGCGAAGAGATAGAAGACTGCATTACGTGAAGAATAACTAACTACAGTGAAGAACAAGAAAGAAAGAGAGAAAGAAAGAAAGAAAAATGAGAGTACATGGGACATACTGCACGACATTTTCAAATTTTATTTTCAATAAAGGATGCTTTTTCTTTTCCTTTTATGTCTACAATACATGACACATTCCTGTCTGTACTTAAGAGACAGCAGAAGTAGATATAGCTAGTACGCAATTACGCATTAAAGAGTTTGCATTGTTACTCAATGTAAACGAAAAAATATGTTAATGTAGCTGTACAGATGGCAGATTCGTGTTCATTTGAAAGTTTTAATTTATTATATTAGTAACCGAAAACTTCATAAGGAAATATTGATTGATTGATTGAGTTTTACGTCCCGTTCAGCAGCGAGGCTATATGAGACGTGGACCTACTGATTAACGTGGAATCCGAACCACATGAGCTCCCACCGGGAATCGAACCCGGGTCTCCCGCGCCAAAGGCGCGTACGCTAACCACTTAGCCACGGAGGAGCTCGTCCATAAGGAAATATATTATTAATATGATAAATTATAACTAAGACTCTTCGTTATGCTCACATCACTTTTTGAATTTTCGTGCGTAACTTGAAGACAATGACGAATGTCAAAAAAAAAAAAAAAAAAATGTAGAAAGTAAGCCACGTAGTATCCACGGCACCGTCATACTGTACGAAGTTCCACGGCACCGTCATCATTGGTTAGCATCCCATGAACCGGTTCCAAAACAGCTGAAACCAGCACTCCACCAGAAGAAGGTCCTCCTGTGTGTTTGGTGGACTGCTCGCGGTATTGTGCATCGGGAACTGCTATTAGCTGTGTACTGTCAGCAGTTTAGTCGTGTTCAAGAAAAACTCAAAACTCTGGAGCCAGCACTTTAGAATCGCAAAGGAGTCCTCCTGTTACAGGACAACGCTAAGCCTCACGTGGCTAAAATGACACGGGACACCATTCTACGCCTTGGATGGAAAACACTATTGCATCCGCCATACTCTCCGGACATTGCACCGTCCGATTATCACCTGTTCCTTCCTTGGAAAATTTCATTAGAGTACGCCAGTTCAAATCCCTAGTAGAGGTGCAAATGCACTTGATACTTTCTGAAAGTCTAAGATATGAGTCTAGTGATATTAAATTTATACGTTAAGATAAATAATATTAGAATTCTGAGGAATACTCACGTATAGTAACAGTTTACAAAAGAATCGACAAGCATTATCAGGAAGTGAAAAACTTACCTAAAATGAGAAGAGAGAGAAATTAATTAGACATAAGAAAATAGTGATCGATACAATGATTGTTATAAGTAATTTACTTTATTCAATATATTATATCTCAAAAAGAAATAAGGATAACTACTTATTAGTACAGTTATTAGTACAGTTAACTGAATAAAAATATTGATAATTAATGATAGGCATTAAAACGCATAAGAAGTATTATAATCATCGTACTATTTTATATTTACTATTTTATTTTATAATCATCGTATTATTTTATACAGTGGCGGATTCAAGGGGAGCTATTGGGGCTATAGCCCTTCCCCCTTGACGCTCAGGTATACAGTGGATAAAATGGGCTTCAATCCTGCTTTACGCTGGATAAAACAGCAAACTATGGTAAACCCTCCCTTGATCATATCCTGGACTAAGGAACTGTGCTCTATCTAAAAATACATGCTTCAGAATCCTGCAGTACTTCCACAACAATTTTTATAGAGGTAGTTAGTGAGTACTTCAGATTATATGCCAGTAACCAAACTGGCTGTACAAAAATCGTTACGTGACTATCTTAGGATTCTGACACATGAATTTTTGGATAGAGCACATATTAGTTCTTAAGGAAATTCTTGACCGGACTACAGTAGGCCCCATAGTTTTGGAGTTATGGACCCTTAAAGTTCATTTTTTCATATTTTCGGCAGCCTATAACTCCGAAAGGAAGCATTTGTGCACCCAGGTTGGTCTATACTTTTCGTCATATTTTGGTGTCAGGAATCGCCTCCCAAACGTTGTCGTGTTGTTTTGAAACACCCTGTATAGATATGTAGATGGCGGTAATGTGCTACTACAGTAGCGCCGTTGCGGCACGATAAGAACTATGTGTGTAGTCGACGGTGGTACGGGAGTGGCTGTTCGATTCTATAGTAGATTATGTATAGTAATTGTAGATTAGGAACACTCGTATGTTAGTAACCGATTTTGGTCAGTTTCAAAGGACTTTTGTTTACCGACGCTCCTTTATATATTTATTGCCTGTCCGTGTGTCCGTCCGGAAGAGAAAAAAAAAATCTCAGACCTACTTGATGGATCACAATCATTAATTTTGACCAGGATGTAGAAAGTCAAAAAGTGGGTATCGAGTTCGTCGATGGAAATGATCCATTCAGTTGATACTAAGATATGGACAATCAAAAATCAATCCCCCTTTCTAGTCCCTTTGGAGTAATTATAGATGTCATCCTTGCATGATAGATTACCCGCAGTATTGAGATAAGCGGGTTAGTATAGTGCTCAGGATGCAAAATACTAATATATCCGTGGAATGAAACTGAATTACGTTCTACTCGAGAAATCTTAAGAACAGTGGCGGATCTAGAAGGAAAAATCTGGGGGGGAGCTAGAACCCAGACTGTCAAGGTATATCATCAAAAATATTTGACTATAAATTTTCAAAAATATAAAAATAATAGCTTCAATTATTTACTGGGTCGGCCTAGCCCCCCCACGGCCCTGGGTTAGATCCTCCACTTCCTAAGACAAATATTTTAAATATCCATTCCTTTTAATGAATACTTCACTTTATTGGAAGGAAATGCTACATTTAAACGTAGGGTTGGTAAAATTTAGTTTGTTCAGTTTGGAAAAACCAACCAAACTCCTTCATGTGGTGTACATTCTAACACTGCAACTTGTTAGAACGAAATAAGGCGAACATGAGCATGTTTCAATGGACTTACCCGTTTTACCTAGACATAATCTGTAACTATTTTTCTCGATTCTGTAATATAACGCAATAATAATAATAATAATAATAATAATAATAATAATAATAATAATAATAATAATAATAATAATAATAATAATAATAATAATAATAATGTCTTGATTTATAGAGATAAGTGTTAGTTATGATCCATAGGTATATCTATTCTTCATATCTTCATTTGCAGTACTTCGCTGTAGTACGTGTATCTACCTGTATATACATATGTATATAGCATTACTTTCGGCTACTTTCAGTTTCAAAATATGAAACGTGATTCATTTACTTTCTTCCAAACAGAAGGCTACTCACTCAACCTTATAATTTTACGTTTTAATATGCTGGACATTCTGACTCACTCGGCTGCTACTTGCCGCCCACAGATCGGTGGAGCAAAACCATTCAACACGTAACCCAGTATTTAATAATGCATAATGGATATCTTCTACGTATCTTGCAATGACATAATTAGTACAGTTCGACGACAAATGTTGTTCCATCTTGTTAAACAGGGAAGTTTCGACACGATACGCAAGAATAAGATTAGAAGTTAACAAAAGAAAGTCAATGTCCGTAATTCAAAATGAAAGGGGAAGTTACAAAAGAAAGTAGGAGTAAGTATGAATGTCATATGCAATGTCCTATTATGAGAGAAAATACACATACTATAATTACTAATTATTTTAATATTTTCTTATGTACACCTTGTCTCAAAAAGGTTGAGCGCATTCTTTATTGGTGTTTTGAGGCAAAAATTTTCTAAGTCCAGCTTCGGGTATCTTCGGGAAAAAGTAAGCCAGGTTCGAACCTCCAAGCCAGCCTTTGCAAAAGGGTAAAAGTTTGCAGATGTGTTTTTCTTCTTTTAAATATAATAAGACTTGTTACCAAGTGTTTAAAAAAGCAACATTGATTGAAATACTAAATGATACAATATTTCGAAACGTTTTTATTAATGTGAGCACATGCTTGTTTGTCATTTAGCTCTCTATACGTAATGGAACATTTAAATACGTTAAAGAATCTTTCCATATGTAAAAGAATGCTCAAAATTAAGAAATAGAACATAATTATCGCCTGAGTACTAAAATAAAAGTCAAAGTAGAACAGAAACTGCGTTTGTAATGGATATGAATGTCATAATTATCATGAGATCCGTTATACATCGCTAGAAGCTTAGTTCTAGAAGTCCTTGTGTTAGCTCATTGGTAAGCTGTCGGATTTCAAATCATATGGTTGAGAGTTCGATTCTCGTCTGGGCCAATACTTTTTTTTAAAATTATATTTTCCGCAATGCATGAAAAATTATATAAAATAATTACATTAAAATATATAAGTTGTTTATATATAACATAATAATTGCAGAACATAGTAAGTATTATGTTTAAAATATAACATCTGAGATAATTTTCACAGTAGGTCGGTATTATATGAGAATGTTAAATAAGTTATGAAAATCGTTGAATAGCAATAAATAAGTTATGTAGTGTATTTATTTGCAGCTATTTGTCATACAGATTTAACTTCTCAATATTCTCATTACAGTATGTTATTTATATTCGTGAAATACAGTATATTCCTACGGATATAGAAAGTGTATAAACAGAGTATCCAAAGTCGTATCCTGCTTCAAGACACATAACTTTTCCCGATCCCCTTAACGTCACGGGAAGAAACACAAATTCTCTTTAGAACGGAATGTCGTTACTTAGAGTCTCATTCGAATACGTTGAATATGCTTTTGTGTATTCATCTCTCTCTCTCTCTCTCTCTCTCTCTCTCTCTTTCGCTTTGTTTATGTGTGTGTGTGTGTTGCGGAATATCCCAAGTTGAATACAACATTTGCAAAGTATATGAGCATCATTGTCATCGAATACCAGAAATTGAAAATCGTGTTTCTTCAGGTTAGGTTTGCGTGTTCATGTTAGTTCACTGGTAGAGTACGGACTTGCCACTGAAGAGGTCTTGAGTTCAAAGCCTACAGCTAATTATCATTCTTTTGCTAGTAGGATTGCATAGAAATGGGATACAAGGAGTGGTTTGCTTCTAGAAATATTTTCAGAGGCGTTTAGGTAGCCCTGAAAAGGGCTTTTTTCGGGAGTTAAGGCGGGGACATTAATATTGTGTCCAAGACCCTTCTGAATTTATTACACGCCCCATTCTTCTGGGCATGAAATCTATTACATGGGTGACAAATCTATCTCCTTCCCCTACCTCCAGCCATGCTTCGGAAACAAAATGCCACAGGTCATCCTGAGTTCTTGGTGGATCTGCCTCAGGCCAACTTTCCCTTAGAGTACGCTTCACTTCTGCCCACATATTTTCCATGAGATTGAGGTCTGCTCCACGAGGCGACCAGTCGATTAAATCAATCTCAGGGTGCCCTGCGAACCATTCATGAACCACACGGGAAGTATGTATTGGCGACTGGTATTGCTGGAACTGAATTACACCATCAGGCTGAAATACTCGTACAGATGGCACCATGATATTACTGATAATGTCTAAGTACTGAGCATTGTCCAGATGTCCTTCAATTCTATGAAGCTGTCCTGCTCCGCGACTGGAAATCCAACCCCAACATAAAATAGATACATGGCCACTGCGATTGCAAGCAGCCACATATCCATGGTCATATCGGATGCCTCTCGGACGATACACAAAACGGCGTCCCTCCTTTGATGTTGTGAATATGGATTCATCTGAGAAAACTACGTTTTCCCAATTGAGACCCACATTCGCCTGTGCAAACGCGAGACGGTAAATTTTGTGGTCGTCTGAGAGTTTTTCCTTCACGGCAGCAACACGGCCACGTAACCCAGCATGACGAAGCCTTCGTAGAGCTGTATGCTTACTACCAGGAAAGAGAGAAGCTTCCCTTAGCTGTCCAGACGTCCTTAGTGGGTCTAACCGGGCTTCGTTTACTAATCCCGCATCTTGGGCTTCGGTTGACACATGCGGACGACCAGGAGATCGTAAATTACCAGTCTGACCTGTAGCACCATATTTCCGAATCCATCGCCTTCCTGTAGAGGCCGGGACACCTACTCGCCTGCTAGCTGCAGTTGCAGAATAACCTTCCAACTCCCATAAAGTAATTACTGCTGTACGTCTATCCATAGTTACCAATGTTCTGAGCTGTGAGAAGGAAGCAATAGGTAAAAGCTAGTACCTGGCGTGTGATTGGTTACTTGCACGACACGCCTATTGTGGGGAACAGCGTTGCCAGATCTAGCATAATGATGCTAGATCTAGCATAATTTGCATGTCTCTAGCATCTAGCATCTTGCTTTTAGCATCCTGCCCAAATCTAGCACAATTTCAGCAAGTTATCAAAAAGCCGTAAAACCTGGAGAAGTTGGTCGTGGGAAGAAAAAGAACGGCAGAAATGTATCCTCTTCCATTGATTCATACACTCGGTAAACCATACAGGCAGTCTTATTTTCCGAAGTAAGTTCGGAACGGCTTTGGGCTTTTTTTTGTGGCTCCACCCAGGGTTTTCTAATCCTTTAACTCCGAGGCATGGGCGGAGCTGTGGGGGCCATTCTCCCCCCAACTTTTTGGCAACTTCACCATCTTTATTTCTGACTTCATGATCATATTTATTCCTGAAATGACAGCTCCGAGACCGACCAAAAATCTGCCCCCCCCCCCCCAGCAGACGATTCCCAACTCCGCTTATGCTGCGAAGTAATTTTCTTTCAAAATATGTAAACAAAAACTTTGCATTCATTTATACGATATATACGCCATTGAGTCTGACAACGACTGCAGTAATTTAGTTGAGTTAAAATTTTGGTGCGTGAAGTATTGAGTTCTATCCATGCATTCTTGCTCTCTGTGTATTTTAAGTTACGTTATCGTATCTCAACTTCCTTTTTTTAAAACTCCTGAATTAGTAATTATCAGGATCTAGCATAATTTGACCGAATCTAGCATAAGTTCGATCAGGTTTTGGAATAATTCCGAGCTGTGAGTCTGGCAACGCTGGTGGCGAACGACTTGATCAACGACTCGCGAAAGAAATCTGAAAATGGTGCGCCGTAATAATAATATTAAAAACAGTTTTTATAAAGAAATATTAATACATACGAAAAGCTGTTTAAAGAATGAATTGTTATACTGACTTTACACGTATAAAAACATATACCATATACCAAACAGATTGAGCGATATGATGATAGCTGTTTTGAGACGAACACTTTCGAAGTCCAACTTCGGGTATCTTCGGAAAACAGTAAACTAAAGCTGCTGGTTCGAACCTCCAAAGCCAACCTTAGTAATCGGGAAAAGATGTACAGATATGTTTTTCCTTCTGTTAAATATAATAAGACATGTTGAAATGGTATTAAGTGTAGAAAAAAGTAACATTGATTGAAATACTTAATGATACAATATTTCGAGACTATGTATTCACACTCTCGTTTCGTCATTGTGATTTCCATACGGAAAAGAGCATTTACGTATGAGCTCAGTTATATTTCAGAAGCAGATTCCGAAAAGCGGTCATGTTAGCTCAGTGGTACACCACCGAGTGTTTAAATCGTGAGTTCGATACCCGTTCAGGTGAGATTCTTTTATGATATTCTACTTTCCTCAATGCATGAAAATTATGTAAAATAGTTACATTACAATTCATCAGTTGTATATATATTTTCATACCATCAGTTGTATATATGAGTTGAATATATATATTCATATCATTTCACGACATAAGTAATTCTTATCTTTAAAATATAACATCTGAGGTATTCACAGAACGTCGGTGTGTTATGTGTGAATATTGAATACAAATTTAAAAAATCGTGTAATAGCAATAAATAAGTTATGTAATGTATTTATTTGCAGCTACTTTCATCGCAGATAACTTCTCAATATTCGCATTACAGCATTTAGGTCGAGCATATCGAAAATCGGATCGTGGTTCAAGGCAAAAAAACTAGCTAGCCCCAAACTGTCACGTAAGAAATTCACGAATCGCAAAAGTAAAGTGAAGAGATTGTGAGCGGTAATTCCTTAATCGCTCTCTCTCAACTCTCTCTTATCTGCATTTATACATATAAAAGTGTATGTATGTATGTTCCATCATAACTCATGTGTGCCTAGAGCAGGGTTTCTCAACCTGGGAGTCGCGGCTCCTAGGGGATCGCGAAGATAGGCGGAAGAGATAAATATAGTTAGAATCTAATACCAGAAATTATTTTTAAATATTATTTTTAATTTTGTTCTGATAGGCATACTTTTATTTTTTATACACACTGTAAAGAACAATAAAAAAATAAGCCTACTGAACATTTTCAAAGGGTGTAGAATTCGTGTTACTATTCGGTTCAAAGTCTCTTGTCGTCGCGAATTCTGTCGAGAAATTTGAAGCTTAAAATATACAAAACGATAATCATGCCTGCTGTTCTGTATGGTTGCGAAACATGGTCACTTACTCTGAGGGAAGAACATAGACTGAAAGTATTTGAGAACAAGATCCTTAGACGAATATTCGGACCCAAGAGGAACGGGAATGGGGAATGGCGGAAACTTCATAACGAGGAACTACATAATTTATACGGTTACCCAACATTGTTAGGGTCGTCAAGTCTAGGAGGCTTAGGTGGGCAGGTCATGTAGCTAGAATGGAAGAAAGTAGAAACGCTTTCAAAGTCTTGACAGGAAGACCAAACGGAAAACGACCATTAGAAAGACCTAGGCGCAGATGGGAGTAGAATATTAAGATGGATCTCGCTGAGATAAGAATACAAATTAGAAACTGGATCCAATTGGCTAAGGATAGAAGTCAGTGTAGAGCTTTTGTGAACGCGGCATTGAACCTCCGGGTTCCATAGGCCATAGAGTTAGTTAGTTAGTAGAGTTGTTTAAAAATGAATTTAAATCAAAGAGGTATGATATAAAACTAATGAGAACTGTATATAGAAATACTAGAAAAATACACATGAAACAAAACCTGCACATTGAAATACAATTAAAATTAAAACCTAATGAGATACCTAAGCATGGTGTAATTTCACTAGTGCAGCAATGCCCGGTTCAATCTTCATGACGAACATTATCAAGCCATTTTCAACTGATAAGCGATTTCTTATCTTTGTTTTAATGTTTACCATAAAAAAAAAAAAAACTTTCGCACAAGTACGATATAGCAAATGGAATTATTACTTTTAAAGCAGCAATCACCAGACCAGGATATTCTTCTCTCCTCATCAGGCAGAACTTGTCCAAGTCTTCGTTACAGAAAACCAGTTGCAAAGACTTGTCGCATGATCATTCTATTATTTGGTCAAGAAGTTGTGGGCTTAGATCGGATAGGTTAATGGCCTCTTCAATGAAGGAGTTTAACATCCATCTTGAACCAGCACCTTCGTCGTTGGGAATATAGATATTACAGTTACTGTATCCACTGTCAGTGCCGGACGCCTAAAAAAGGGGCCACACATTTCGGAGAAAGTGTGTTACTCATGTTAGGAAAGTGCATGTGCACATGTGTAAAATAGAAGGAAAACGTAATAAAATGTGCTCAAAATTAAGGAAAGGTAGGGTTTATTTTGAAAATGTTATTGAGCTTCGTGCCAACCATGGTGGCGCTTCGTAGCTAGTCTGTCGACGTCACTCATATATACGGTGACATCGTACTATACTCTCGCCCCGGGCAATGATTTTCCATGGCACTGTTCACTATAAACAAAAAAATGGATTCTACTATTATAGAAATAGGTATGTTAAAAATCCCACACAAGCTTATTATAAAACAAATTATAAAAGGGTCGCTGGCAAGAGCGTGTGATAAAAGTGGATCGTGATAGGAATTAGATTGAGAACCACTGGCCTAGAGTAATTTTAACCACATTTCTTATAGTTTCAAAAAGAGTGCTGTCGGGTTACCTATGGTGAATGGGAGGGGGATACATATAAAAGATTGCTAGAAAATGATCGATATTAGATTCATAGTTTTCGGGGTCGCTTAGATAAATAGTGAGACTTTCAATTTCGCTTAACTCCGATTAAGCTCTCATTAGTAGGGATGGGCACGAACGACTTCTCTTTGAAACTCGACTCGACTCGAAACAGACATCTTTGAGGTCTACTCTTGGACTCGGCGCGAAAAATATCTTCCAACTCGACTCGGATTAGAGTCAAGTCGAACCAAAACGAGCCAAATCCTGTGTGTAGTCCTACCTAGACAATACATAGACAATAATTATTCTATCATCAATTATACTACTGTTACTACAAATAATAATAATAATAATAATAATAATAATAATAATAATAATAATTATTATTATTATTATTATTATTATTATTATTATTATTATTATTATTATTATTATTATTATTATTATTATTATTATGACAACACCGTGTACAAACATGAACGATAGATGGTTAATAAAGGAATACTAAAAGCTAGTTGACTGCCGACGTCGGTAGTCATGAAGTCTACAAGGCAAGGACATCGTTCATTACCCTAAGCTGTAAGCGTCGGTGGAGTACAGATCGTCAACTATTAACCTCTCGCCAGAAATTGGTGGCCCCGCAGCGACGATCCGTGATGGCCCAAGTTCAATTTTGAAAACTTTACTACCAGCGGCAGAGACGCGATGAAACGCCAACGAACCACAAAAATTACTCTCCCAAAATATGTTAAAATGCCTATATGTGTGATTTGTTTATATTTAGGTGAATCAAAAAAACACAAAACAAATACGCCGGGGTGGACGCGAACTATCAATATTACGATTACTAGACACGTGTTCTTCTGACTTCCCCACGGAAACGATCATAAAAAGCTTGGTTGTTGAAGGATAAATCATTGACGTCTTAATTTAGCCAATCAGACAAACCCCTACATCTCGAGTTCTAGGAGGTGATACCGTGAACCGTTTCAGATTTATTGCTTTCTGGTGGAGTACTATCCATGCGCAAAATTTGAGCATAATAGCCGACATGCATCTTCGGTGCCTCTTATCTTTAGTACAATTTTAACCAGAGATGGTGTGGGTCAATGAAAATTTGATCCACGACCCACCATGACCCACTATCACCCACCACCCAAATGACCCATTGGCCCACTCTGACCCATCAACCATCGTGATCCACTCTGACCCACCACCAACTATGAACCACTCTGAACCATTGCGACCAACTCCGACCCACCAAAACCCATCGACATCAACTCTGACCGATAACCCACGTCCTCCTCTCCATTGACTAAAGAGATTACACTTGTAATAAAACAAGACTGTGAAATTATCACTTATCGGAGTTTGAATTTCTACCGTCATTGGCTCAAGCACCTCTTTGTTACAATACTGGTGGGTCTGACCTTTACGATATATAATGGCAAAGTGTTTCTCATTTTCCGAATTAAAATGAATTTAAACTTATCATATGTAATTATTTCTTTGTTGCCTTACAGACACATTCAGTAGAAAATAGGGTGAAATTTAAAAGTTTCGAATCAAGGAAAAGTAGACCAACGTAAAAAAAAAAAAAAAAAAAAAAGAAAGAAAGAAAAAAAATTGAAAATGCCCATGTAATTACGTTTAGAATACAAATTTTATGGCCATTTTCTCTAACTTTATGGCTTGATTGCCTTATGCTCGGAACGCTCCATATATTAAACACCAGCTTCACGATCCACTTTTATCACACGCTCTTGCCAGCGACCCTTTTATAATTTGTTTTATAATAAGCTTGTGTGGGATTTTTAACATACCTATTTCTATAATAGTAGAATCCATTTTTTTGTTTATAGTGAACAGTGCCATGGAAAATCATTGCCCGGGGCGAGAGTATAGTACGATGTCACCGTATATATGAGTGACGTCGACAGACTAGCTACGAAGCGCCACCATGGTTGGCACGAAGCTCAATAACATTTTCAAAATAAACCCTACCTTTCCTTAATTTTGAGCACATTTTATTACGTTTTCCTTCTATTTTACACATGTGCACATGCACTTTCCTATCAATTTTTTATGATACATATCCTTATTTCATATGTTACAAATGATTCAAAAATATTTTTTCAAGCAGTTAGCTCCTCTAGAATCTCACAGGCTGCATCCCAAAATCCAACTCCTACTATCCTATGACAATCCAAAAGTGACTGAACTTTTTTTATTAGGAACAAATGACAAAAGAGAAATGGAGATCTTGAAAGTAAAATGAAGAAAAGCTCGGTGCCGCCAATAACTACATATTTCTCCGCCCCTTCATTCCGAACTTAAAAATAAAACTTAATTCGAATATGGTTAATTAGTGTATTTATTACAGTTAAATTCCACTCACTACATGCTATAGCTACAACTATGTAACAAAAAATAACAACTGTGAAACATGTTCTGAATTACTATTACATTTCTTACGCAATTATTAAACATATTAGAATAGTAAAAGAGGATTGTTCGTGAAATAGTATATTTGCTCATGATTTTTAACTTTTTCATACGGAAAAAATTAAAACATTATTCAAGTTTTAAAATTTGCACTCTGCAAATATGTTGCCCTCTAGGCAATGGGACTAATGTGGACTAATGGGAAATGCTACACTGTTAGCGGCGCTGAAAACTTACGATTCGATTCTAATATCGGTTGATTTCGATATCTTTATGTCGCTACGTAACCACCCTGGGTGCTAATGGGAGCTTAATTGGACTTGAATTGAAAGTAGAGCTATTCACCTAAGCGACCACGAAACTATGGATTCGATACTAATATCGACCCGTTTCTAGCATTTTTGATATGTATCCCGACAGTACTCTTTTTCCAGACTGTAAGAAATATAGTTAAAATTGCTCTAGATATATTAGAATTATGTTGAAACACACACATAAATCCACTTTTATATTTTGTATAAATAGAGAGTGAGCGAGCGAGCGAGCGAGAGAGGGCGACTCAAGGCATCACCACTTCCACATTGCAAAAGCATATATCAGGAATTGAATTGAAAATCTATGAAAAAACTTTCTGCTGTGGCATGCTTCATAAGCACAATTCCAGTCTGCTCACGTGACCATTGGGGTTCATGAATTTTTTTGCGAGAGTTCCGACTTTGGATTCTCTGTTTATACCCTCTGTTTATACATCGAATAACTTTTCAAGAACATAAATGACATTCTGTATTATGAATGTTGAGAATTACTCTCTATATGACAAATAGCTGCAAATAAATACACTACATGATTTATTTATTGCTATTGAACGAGTTTCTTAACTTGTATTTACATCCTCATATATAATACCGACCTACTGTGAAAATTATCTCAGATGTTATATTTTAAACATAATAATTACTATGTTCTGCAATTATTGTGTTATATATAAACAACTTATGTATTTTAATGTAATTATTTTATATAATTTTTCATGCATTGCGGAAAATGTAATTTTAAAAAAAGTATTGGCCCAGACGAGAATCGAACTTTCAACCATATGATTTGAAATCCGACAGCTTACCAATGAGCTAACACAAGGACTTCTAGAACTAAGCTTCTAGCAACGTATAACAGATCTCAAGATGATTATGACATTCATATCCATTACAAACGCAGTTTCTGTTCTACTTTGACTTTTATTTTAGTACTCAGGCGATAATTATGTTCTATTTCTTAATTTTGAGCATTCTTTTACATATGGAAAGATTCTTTAACGTATTTAAATGTTCCATTACGTATAGAGAGCTAAATGACAAACAAGCATGTGCTCACATTAATAAAAACGTTTCGAAATATTGTATCATTTAGTATTTCAATCAATGTTGCTTTTTTAAACACTTGGTAACAAGTCTTATTATATTTAAAAGAAGAAAAACACATCTGCAAACTTTTACCCTTTTGCAAAGGCTGGCTTGGAGGTTCGAACCTGGCTTACTTTTTCCCGAAGATACCCGAAGCTGGACTTAGAAAATTTTTGCCTCAAAACACCAATAAAGAATGCGCTCAACCTTTTTGAGACAAGGTGTACATTTTTTTAGTAATAACCACAGAACTTTAATTTCATTCGGGGCAATTCGACGCATAACCATATTCAAAGTAACTACCGAGGCCAGACCTGTACAAAACACGATACTACTGGTGAAGAGTGGATTCGGTGCACCTATTGCCTCCGATGGGCATATGAATTATGTGCTGACCGATAAATGAAAGACATACGTATGAAATATTTGTAAAGAATAAATTATGCTCAATAGTAACTGTGCGTAAAAATAAGTAGACATTTTGAAATTAGAACTTTACGTAACAATAATAATATGTAATTAATAGTATGTAGGAATAAACAGTCCTTTTGCAATACACGTAAAATTATTGAAATTTCAATCTAATATTAGGTGTATATCCATTACCCGACACTAGGACATATTTTTTAATTATTTTTTTCTTTTAAAAAATTCAGCATCAAGAAAGAGTAATCACGAGATAAAAAGTAAGGGATTCTACATTCGCATTATCAAGAATTATATATTTAAATAATTTCCTGTAAAATAATTACAGTAATTTTAAAAAGTACCCGATATTCGACCAGCTTACCCTATATATACACAATCTCGTCAGTCAAGTTTTTCTACAAAAATCACAAGCTTTCTCGTAGATAAATCATTACCATTGTCGCCCTTGATGTGATATTCTGATTCGACTCCCAGTAGCATGGGCCCTCGAAGGGCGCGAAGCCCTGCTCACGAAAATGTGTACGTAATATAGCAAACTATGTACATTAAATACCAGACGTAATATAGCAACCATTGAGATGATTGAGATGAAAATTTTCTTAGGGCGCCTCTGCCCAGTAGTAATATTCGTGATTCAAATTCTACATGAATTAAGCTGCAGATCTATACTTTATATAGCTTTGGTTAGGACATTATTATTATTATTATTATTATTATTATTATTATTATTATTATTATTATTATTATTATTATTATTATTATTATTATTATGTCTATTATTATTATTATTATTATTATTATTATTATTATTATTATTATTATTATTATTATTATTATTATTATTATTATTATTATTATTCACTTTACAACCAAGAATTTTCGCCTTAAACTATCTGATTTGAATATACTAAATTTAATCCCTTACACTGCACAACCACTTCTGAACACAGAGAAGGAGAAAATCCATGTTTTGGTAATTGAATTTATCCACATATCTGTTCCGCGACTTGTTTTTTCGTGTTATTGATTCAGGCAGGTGTTGTAACACAAGCTGATTTTTACATTGGCTCTCTTTGTATTACACTGAGAAAAAAATTGTAGGTGGCATACTTAAAAAGATAGGTTACATGCGTAATTCCTGTAGTTTTTGGACTTAACGTACACCAGACGTATAACTGAAAACGCATGTTTTATAATACTTTCTGTATAAGTGTTCCATCTATACGTACTTTCTGTATGAAACAATGTAGGCGGTCAGGATCTCACATACAAATGGACGTATATAGCATATAGCTGACGAAGGTAACATAAGTATATACATGTGATATACGGAAAACTGTTAGATGTCATACATCCTGCAACGGCATGATGTAACATCAAACGGCAGTGCCTATGTATCATACGGATAACGTATGCTCCGTATTGATTTCTATAGTAAGCAAGAGGATACCGTATATTTGTACAATATACCGCTGTCCGGAGAACGGATTTTTCTCAGTGTAAAATGGCTTAAAAAGGCATTGGAGAAAATAGAAATCACGTAATGTTTCAGCCAGGTGTATGTATCGAAACAGCTGACACAAAGTTCAACACTGAGAAGCATTACATAATTATGATCATTATTACTGTTTATTTATTTATTTATTTATTTATTTATTAAGTGCTGACACTAAGTATTAAGACAAAAACTTTCAACCTTATCATCGAGATGCTGACCAGAAATAAATTGATTTCATACCTACGTACTTTCTTAGAACATTTTTTTTAAAAAAAGATATTTAAATTTCTTTTGTTTGTTATAATGCTAGAAGACAAACCAGTTATAGGCACTATATCAGCCGAAACTTCATGTGAGTTACAAGCTTAACTATTGATACATGTTTCAGTACAAAATGGCGAATGTGCTATATCTGGAATTACACATGTAAATAAATAAATAAATAAATAAATAAATGTATCTTTGATGCAATCAGCGAAATACAGATCTACGTAAAAACGTATTTAATTGAATATTATTATAGTAAACTACTTAAATCAGACTACTCACTTATGACAGTTTAATGCTTAAACTTCAGGCGAAAACTACTAAATTTCCCTGGAGCGGACAAAAAAATTGTTCTTCAATGATATTAACAAATCTTTATTGTGAAAGTACAGTACATACTGCATTTAAAACATAGCTATTAAACCGTGTTTTCATTTACTTTCTTATGCTTCAAAGTAACATTTAATAACAAAATCACGCCAGTAAAAAAAAAAAAAAAAAAATGGACATACTGTAGACAATATAAAATATGTAAAGTGAGAACTGAGCTACGTGATGATGTTCATACACGTCAAACCCACTGTGCATCGTATCGCGTAACGTGTCAACACGCTCACGCTAATTTAGACTCGAACTCGCAATTCTCGATTATATCCGTATTAGCTCAATCTCGCGCCCAATAACCACATTGTGCTCGAAGTTGCTGTATTCACGTAGAGTCAACTTCGGTAAACTTCAAATACTAAAGTTAACCCTAGAAAGACCAAGCGGGGTCAAATTTGCCCTGAGTTCTTTTTTATTTAGTTTATATGGATTAATATGCATTCAGGATTCGGTTTTTTGTTATTGTTGCTTTTGAGGAAAGGTTCACTTTCGCTTTTTTTTTCAACTGGAATATACTGCGTTGAATTATTATTATTTACAAAAAAAAAAAAAAAAAAAAAAATGTTGTATGAGCCGATTTGCCCCCCACCTGGTCACAGGTGCTACCTATCTTTGTTTTCCCCAAAATTCTTTTCATTTGTTTAATATATCTAAAACTTGCATTACTTTTTTTTTAATGTTACTTTTCTCCTTTATATAAACACTTAGGCTTTCATAGAACTTGTCGAGTGTTAGTTACAATACTGGTTTTCTGCATAGTACCATAAGAAATTTGTTATAATATATAAGTACTTTTACGCACTGTATTTAGCCTCCTCTTTTTTATATATAAGTAAAAAGCACAATTCCTTGAAAAGCTTCTTTTAAAAATTTAGTTCAATACGTTAACCCAAACAAATATACTCTCAAACCTACTTAAAACCGGCACTGGCAAATTTGACCCCCCCTTCCCTTGGTCCTTCACGTAACAAATGCGAGCACGGACTTTCTAGGGTTAATAGGAATGTTTATGTTTTCTGAAGTTACCACAACTATCAATAAATTCTCAGCAGCGCCGTAACTTAGATTTTTTTTCTGGGGGGCAAGCATTAATACGCGTATTTGGGTCCCCTAGAAAAGTTGTTTTTCTCATTTTTGGGCTCCCTCTTTCCATTTTTCTCTTACCCTTTATGCGCCCCCTGGATCCTGTGGGCCCTCCTGCACGACAAGGTCTACGGGGCCGTTAGTTACGTCCCCGGGCCCGTTCCACAAATAAATTAATTAAGGGGACAATATTGACAAATTTCAAAGCAATTCGAATACATATTATTTCTAGGGCCTCTAATACTAGAAGTTTTTTTTTTCATTGAAATGGGCCCTCGAGCCATTTTTGTTTTATTGACCTTTGTGGGCTGTTTTTTTGATGTTCCTGTACCTGTTTGATGCTTCATTTATAATTTCACGTTCGTATCGTATATGGAGTAAGAAATTGTCTTAAAATGGACCCCCCCGTTCTAATGCTTCCCTGGGGCGCTTGCACCCTGCCTCCCCCCACAAGTTATGGCCCTGATTCTCCACTAAGATTCCTTTCTACTTAGATTAAATAGTTTCCACTTCACGAAAAGTTGCGTTAACAAGAGCTTATTTCCAGATACTGATGTGCTTTAATATTAGATGAAAAGGAACTTTACTATATATATATATATAAAAAAACGCCATAGTAGGGCGTGACAAACCTCGATTTAATTCCTCCCCTATACCTTCAAAGACAGAGAGATCTAGCAACCTGGTCCTCCGGAGCCACTTACAGGTAAAACCGCTCCAACTTATACGAGCCATACACTGACGTATTTTTCCGCCGTAGCCATAAAATTTCTTGCGCTAGTCTTGTTAGCAGCTGTCAATACGTTAGTGTATGGGGCCTGGCGTACGTTTACGTACCGAATTTTCATACGCTGGAAAAGTCTGGCTGCTTTTAACTTCGAGCGTAAATACGGCGCGTAAAAACGGCTCAGATGAAAGGGTTTTCGAGCAGCAGGTGGTCTCTTGCCCTTTCCACGGCCTTCTCCCTGGTCTGGTCTTATTGTTTTCAGAAGAGAAAACCTGTTCTTGTGTTGTCCTCGCGAATCGTTGCTGAGGTTTGCTGGTAGACTCACCAGAAATCATCATTCCAATCTAGTTTCAGTCTTTCCATACAAGATACGATTTCGGCTAAACTAATATTACCTATTGCACAAAACGAGACATTATTTCCTAATTAAAATTCATAATTCATTTTGAGTGCACAGAGAAAAAGGTATTTAAATCCAATACTTCCTAATCTGAATTCGCAAATTATGAGAGCTCCTCCGTGGCTATATAGTCAGCGTACCCGTCCTCTGTGCGGGGCGCCCTGTTCGATTCTAGGCGGGAGCTCATGCAGTTCGGGTTCTACTTCTCATATAGGCTCGCTAAACTTATCGAACCTGATGCCTTTCGACTAGAAATTTAAGATTTAATTTAATATTTGGATTTTTTTTCACACAGGTAAAGGCGCATATAAAGATGAAGTCACACCTTCAGAGTTACCCACGTAGTGATACTGAAATGAAATCTTTGAGTTTAACTTCCCACGATTATGCCATTTAGACTAAAGAATACAATAATTAAGGCAAGTGAATGATGATGAGAGAATTGGTGGAATGAAATTTGGGAGGAAACGAGAGTACCCTGAAAAAAACCCACGGACATGATGTTGCCCACACAAACTTATTTGCACGGGGATTGAACCAGGGACCCCACGCACCAGAGATAAGTGCTTTAGCACTGAGCCGCTGTGGCCCTCTGTTGTGATTTAAAAAAAAAAAAAAAGCATGACTGTCAATAGCATTTGGCCAATTCTTGCCGAATTGAAAATTATCTATAAATCATATGTTGCTCCCACTATTGAGTATTGTTCTCCTATCTGGTCTATGGCCTGCCCTACTCATTTAAAAAATTAAATTCCGTAATTAATTTCTTTTTGGCCATTGTATCCTACCGAGTACCTCACCTCCGAACACTTCCAAAAAATAACGTTTTAAAATCCCTCAATATCAAACCTTCCCTAGTGAGAAACAAAATTTCTGACCTAATATTTTTCCAAAAAATTATAAATGGCCACATATCATATGAACAGTTATTAAGTCAGATCAATTTTCGCGTACCCGCGAGAACAACACGGTCTAGTGATCTCTTTTACACTCGAGCTGTGAGAGGTAATATTATCCAAAGGTCTCTTCTAAACAAAATTAGATCAGTATCTATAATCAGTTACCAGAAACTGTAGACGTCTTTTCAAGTGAGTATAATTTCAGATCATCTATAAATAAGCTATTTTTGTAATGTTGCTGTTGTCTTGTACCATCTTGACCTCAAATTGTTATTAAATTGTTATCAAATTGTTAAAATGTTTCAGAGTAAAATGGCCTAGTGCTGTATCTGTAAGTTTAAATAGTAGTAATCCTGACCTTGAACAAGATACTATCCGATATTTCCCTGATAACATGGAGCAAATCATTGAGTTTGAATATCGAAATGCGATGACGATTCTTGCTATTTTGACAATGTGCTGCTTGTTATTTTAAATACTTTCTCAACTTTACACGAATTTATAGCGAAATAGGTTCAGAAAGTAACTATTTTTTCACGCGATCTTGATATTACTCGTAAAAAAATTCAATAAACCATGATATATAATGTTTCTTTCTTCGTATATTGTTCCAAACCTCAGTTTGTGCAAATATTTAAATCTAATAATAATCCTATTTCATCATTAATGCTTATATACGAAGTCAAATAGCAAATCGTTGTACAGTTTTTTTTTTTCTGTATGGTTGCTTCCCAGCCGTAAAAGTCCTGGTTCAATTCGAGGTGCCGGCCATGTTGAATATTTTTCAACATTGTATTATATCTCATCATGATGGGGATATGTTGACGAACACTTACCTGAAAAGTACAATAGATGTAAGCCCAAAAGAGATCATAACTAAGACCAGAATTGAAAATTACACCCATTTACAGGAAATACACTCATAAATTTATATTAACTTATTAAAGCATTTCTCAATCTCAGTGTTGGGAGTACTATCAAACCTTCCTAGATAAATGTCAACTTAAGGTATATTGCCATAAAATATTATGTAACACTCAATACTTGTCATTTAAATAATTTATTTCACGAACAACTCAATCGTTTTACCATGTTTGTAACTAGTATATGCATCATTATTAGGAGAATTGACATAATTGACGCAATCTGCTACTTAATAGTGTATATTTTTCATAGACATTACATATTGAACATAGTACAAACTCATCTTCAAGACTGCTTCGTATGGATGTTCCCATATTGCAGGCTATTAATTAAACATTTATTTATGAAATATGAACTATCACCTAAGGCGTTTTTCAGAAATTCGAAAAAAAATTCTCCCTCAAGAGTAAACTACCCGTTGTGGATCTTTTCAGGGAAAATTAGTTACGTCATATTGTCCGGTTATTAATAAACCATTTATTTATCAATTACGAACAAAATTAACTGACTCGTGTTTGAGAAAATATCTCGAAAAAACTCATAGACAAGAGTAAACTAACCTTTTTGTATTTTTACCACAGGAATAACTTATGCCAAATAGTAAAAGTGGTAATGAAATATTGATGTACGAGAAGAATCGTTAGTCATTTTCGATAAAATCGCGTTTGTCTTTTTATTTTCATCTATCAGTGAACTTCCTTTATTTTGGGGGATAGGAAGAAAATTCGAAAACCTTCCCTTGGAAATCTGATAAAGGTATTAAGTTTAGAAATTTATCACTCGAATTTAAAGAAAATTATCCGATGTTGAGTTCGCCCTTACTACTACTCAATTGATTTGTATGTATATGTGGAAACCCTCAAGTTCGGGTGGATTTTACCCTCATGTCACATACCCGACAGCAAGAACGAAGAAAAAAGTCATTAAGTTTAAAACATTTTTTTAATACAGTAAATTACTAAAGACTACATTTAAAGAAAACATGAAAATAAACAGTGATAAATTGGCAATAAACGAAAACCAGAGTAGAACTGAATTTAACCTGACCCCGCATGCTAACACCGGGCGACGGTAATTTTGTCACCGGAAAATTCGTCACGGTAATTTCGTCACCGGTAATTTTGTCACCAAAATATTACCATATAGGTAATTTCGTCACCGAAAATAATGTCACGATAATTTTATCACCAGTGTCTTTTAGAACATAATACAAGTACAATGAATGAACTCGAAAAAGGTTTTGAAATTGTTTTCTTTAATCTTCAACTGCCAAAACTATGCAGCATAATCAAAATATATTATTATTATTAAATAAAGGGTTACATATTTTAGATATTGTATTTGAGACAAGAGATGAAAGTTTTCAGTAATTCTATCACAGAAATATTGTCATATAGGAAATTTTGTCACGGTTATTTCTTCACCTTTGTTGAATTAAATAGAGACAAAGCAAACGACCAAACAGCTTACGTTATTTTAATAAAACTTAGAAAACAATTCAGTTGGTGTTGAACTCTGCAAAATTGAAGTTTCTGTTACTCGAAGCAAGAACAAATACCAGTAGAAGAAAATAATGTCTGCTTGAGCAAATGTTAAAAGCACAGGCAATATGGGGCACTAATGGGTTCATTATTCACTACTTACAAATATTAAATTTCGCGAATATCAAAATTTCAGAACAGAAAATAATAAACAAATAGGGCCTATGGGAAGATACGCCAATCTGTTAATTTTCCCGCAGAATAGACGAAAATTTTCATCGTTCTAGTACCGTTCTCTGAGCCCAAACTCTTGGACCTTCCAAGTTAACAGTCATTTGAAAAGAGTGGCTTTTTTTTTTAGGAGCCATTAAAAGAATTATATTTCAACTCCAGTAAACATTGGCAAATTGTTATTGGATATATGTGGAGACCAAATTTCTATAAAGGAAGAAAAACGTATAAATATTTCCGGATGTTTCCTTTAAATATAGCCTTATGAAGCTATTAAAAAGTGAAACATGGATGGTGAACGCCAACTTTTCAATGGCGCCAAAAAAAAAGTGTATGTTATTTGAGGTGAGACTTCCTTTACTAGGTATACGCCCTAATGTAGACCAAGACACAAAATTCATATGAAGAACTGTTTCGTGCGGTGGTGCATCAGTGCAGTGAATTTAGTGAATATCCGGACCTGTAACTATGGTAATGGATTTTGATATAGCGTAAATGCTGGCTGTAAATGCAACTTTTGGAGATTCAATTCGTTTATAGCGTTACTTTTTTCACCTGACTCAGTCAACATGGAGGAAGGTCCAAGAGCTTGGACTCTTAGAACGGTACAAAAGCAATGAAATTTTTCGTCTATTTTGCGAGAAAATAAACAGATTTGCATTTCTTCCAATAGCAGATGTGCATCGATTAATACAAGTGACTTCGGAGGAAGAGCTGGAACTTCTGGACTATTTTGATAGCACTTACGTGTCAAACACGTATCGCCCTGTTAAAGCTCGGGCTGGGAATATTTGTTTGCGTAATGTGCCCCGTCTATATCCCCCAGACAATTGGGACGTTCACCAGGCTACCTTTAGCAGCAATTCTAGGATAATTAATATTTGTGAATTGTGGAACTAGAAGTTTCATCATCTAGTAGGAATGTCCCACGCAACTATTTGGAAGCTTATTCATGAAATTCAACAAGTTGAAGCAACGATTTCAGCTGTGCTTCATCAAGATGCTGTGGGGCAACCACCCAAACAGCAAACTAGAAGAGTGTTTCAGATCTTTTAGAAACGGCTCTAGTCTTTGTGCTTAACGTATAACACTGGAACTAAATGTTTCAAAAAAAATTGCTTGTTGTTTCCTATAGTAGAATAAACATGTAAACCATTTATTGCATTAATACAAGTTATATTTTATTTGCTAATTTTCCGTTCTGAAATTTTAATGTTGCCAAAACTTATATTTGTAAATAGTGATATATAAATCCATTACTGGCCCATTTTGCCTGTGCTTTTAACATTTGCTGAAACTGACATTATGTTATTTTACTGCTGTTTGTTCTTGCTTCGAGTATCCGAAACTTTGATTTTCCAGAGTCGAACACTAAATGAATTGTTTTTCAACTTTGATTAAGATAAGGTCAGCTGTTTCGGTCGTTTACTTTGTTTGTACTTAGTTCAACAAAGATGAAAAAATGACCATGACAAAATTTCCTGCATGCTAATATTTTGGTGACAAAATTACCGGTGACGAAAATTTCGGTGATGAAATTACCCAAGTCCGCTAACACCCAACCTTTCAATAAATAAATATTTAAATGATTTTTAACAACTAGATAAAAACTAAATGGCAAGATAAACTTTCAAATAAAAAAAAGGTAGGTAGAAGCAGCGGGGAGGATCCCTTCAACTTACAAAAGCCGAGGTAACAAGGATCAAACTATTTCTAAAGAATGGGGCTGGACAGCGGCGTAGCGAGCGTTACAAGATTGGGGGGGGGGAAGAAATGAAACTTGAAATTGCCAAGTCTTGATAAAAAAAAAAATGCCACACTTACCAACCCTGTGGAAAACTTTACAGCAACCTTATTTTCATATTCGTCCCATTTCATGCCCCATCTGAGATATGAATATGAATAACCCCCCGGTTTCGAGTCCAATTTCACAGCTCAATTCAGGATCATTATCATCACCCATGATGCATAACTGTTAATTTGACAACTCATGGTTATCATAGTTTAGGTAATCCCCGCCAGCCAATCCTTACGAGACGTGCGCAGTTTTTTTTTTCTGTCCTCCAGTCTCCTCCCACTTCGATATCATGATTTCGCATTCTGATGAAAAGTATTAAATACCGGCAGGAAAAATACAAATATTTAACCTCCCTTTTAGGCGCCCCACCAGTCACGCGCCCGGGGCACGTGAATTGCTTTCTTCCCCATAGTTGCGGCCCTGTGAACTACGTAACATGCAATGGTTACGTAATGCTTTGACTTATAAATACGTACTATAAAGAAAGGAAGAACTTCAATTTTTGTTCCGAAAGAAGCAACTACGGGATTAAAAATAAGGTAGGAATGACAACTCATCTGTATCAAAATGAAGTGAAAGACACGCCGGTCTATGCTTTCACCCAGCAGACGTATTGTTTGGCCCTCCAGAATGTGACTTTTGGAATCATGCACTTAGGTTTACAAAATGACTCGACTCATCCATTGTAGCTTCCCCCCATCGAACGCCTGAGAAACCTACTGTGGCCCCCCAGTGCCGTGCCATGGAAATCAGCGCCTGGGGCGAGAGTATACGACGGCGCCCACGGACAATATGAGTGAGGTCGAAATAGCAACCGCGAAGCGCCATCATGGTTTGCGCGAAGCGTAAGAAAATTTTCAAAACTAAACCTTGCTTTTCCTTGATTTTGAGCACTTTTTATTACTTTTTCCTTCCATTTTATACATGTGCGCATATATTTTCCTCGGGGCGAGAGTACACGATGGCGCCCCCGTACATATGAGTGAGATCGACATACCAACCGCGAAGCGCCACCATGGTTGACACGAAGCGTAAGAAAATTTTCAGAAATAAACCCTGATTTTCCTTGATTTTGAGCAATTTTTGTTACTTTTTCCCTTCCATTTTATATATGTGCACACATATTTTCCTAACATGAGCAACATTATAGAACCACCTCCTAAAGCAGAAAGAGGATTTAAGTACATACTAGTAATATTCCTCTAATTTTTCATTTCTTTCTTTTTTCTTTCGTTCTCTTCTTTTTCTATCCCAATTTTGCGCCCCCTTACTTCGGCGCCTGGGGCTGTCGCCCCGCTCTCCCCCTTATACAAGGCACTGGCTATACCATTCCCAAAACACACTTCTGTTCAGTTCTCCCTACTCGAAAAGCCCTGTGAATAGAAAGTCTTACTGCAAAACAGAACTGAAACAAAAAGTTTATACTAACCAGTCACTGCCTTGTTCTTGTTTTATTAATATCAATTCTTATTAGTTTCATTAATCTCCACAATATGCCTGTTGTCTTGTATACGCTCTTGTATCAAATGCTTTTGTTTCCAATACAACTGCTACCGAAAAGCCTCTTCTATCTGTCTTTGTTTTAATTTTGTACGCCACCTCTATTGTGCTTTTGTCAGTGGTACAATTTCTCGATTTTTTTTTTATTGAAGATTCTTCAAAATGTTTAGGAATATCAAATGAACAAAAGTGAAGTGTGATCACATGCAACAAGTAAAGGAGCTTTAAACGAATATGTCAATTTATTTCAAGATAGGAAACTACAAAAAATTTATGCCAAATCTATAAAAGAACTGATAAGTTACAGCAACTGGGTATCTAAGAAAATGTTAAACCAAATAAGTCAATTGAATAAAACGGCATTCTTCAAGTTGCCAACTAGGTATTTTAATTTGCCAACTTGTCAAGAAATTGGTAACTTTGAGGGGGAGGCTCCCCCCTTACCCCCCTTAACGACGCCCCTGGGGTTGGAGGTAGTTGTATAAGTTTTGTTTTTCCTTTCTGGTCTATTTTGAGCTGTGGATAACATAATAAAAATTGGTATCCCGTGAGGGGATAATTTATTCTATTTGTTACTACTATATTCTTCGTTAATTTTGTAAGAAAAAAAAAAAACGAAAGCTGCAACCATTAATAAATTATATTTTCTTTAAATTGAATTTATCATTCAGTAGCCCACTTTTTAACCACCAAAGTCAACAGTCTAAAACATTGTATAACAAAAAAAAATCAATCAATTATTCCACTATCGGAACACTCCTTTACTCCCTTATTCTTTGTAAACTGCAGTTCCAAACAATAGGCTTATTTCGGAAGGTAAGAGGAAACCACACATCAAGCTCGTTCAGATTGTATTGAATCATCATTGTGCTTGTTTAGAAATTTAAATGTTTGCAATTTACATCGTAAAAAATTGAATATAACTTTTTCCCTGTCCTGTGTCCTCCTCCTTCGAAGTACGATTCATATAAATATTTAGTGATCTCAGATCACTAAGTACAATGATCTAAGATTGTACCAAAACTAGGCCAAGTGGATTGAGCTGCTTGGACGTAATATAGATAAATGTTAATTTTTAATCCTCTTCGGCGTGGCTCCCAGTCTGTTTCTTCTATGCTTTCTTTTTATTTTTTTTTACTTAACAACACAATGTTTATAGCACCTGCACTTAAAACCATGGCCTCAGAGATCCATCTTGTTCAAGCAACTTGAGTAAAGTGGGAAACGACCATGTGCTCAAACAACAGGCAAGAGGAAGAGCGAAAAATGACCGCTTCTTTTTCTTCTTCTTTTACGCGCCTATTTTTACGCTAGGTGTATGGGCCAACTTACGGACCGAAATTTACGACATCATTTTACGGACCGAAAATGCGCGCTGAAAATACGCTAGTGTATGTTGGCCTTTACTCAAACGACTCAACCATCATGAAAACTTTTGTGTCGCCGTGTTTTTCTTTCACCCTCGGAAAGCCAAAAAGGCAAAAGTTTTGCAATTAAATCCTCTCGGGTTAACTTTAGATATTGCAGCTAATCAAGAGAGAAGATGGTATCCTCTCCCACTCTCTCTCTTCTTTCCAACACCGCCCATCCGCCCGCAAGATGGAAGACACAAAATTAATTAAACCATAGTTCTTTTCTCCTCGAACGCCCATCACTGCAGCAAGACATCTGACAACAGACATATTATACAAACGGAAACATAAGACATGTTGCCAGCATGCTATTACAGCAAGAATCCGCATTGCGCTGCCATCTATGAAGCTCAATGAATAACAAGACAGGCTCCATATATACAAGAAACATTATACGTACATTACACAAATGTTTACAAGTTTGAGCACGTAAGTTGAAGTAAACTCAAAATGCTATTTCGTGCATTTCAAGATAGAAATCTGTCCCTATGGGAAGCATTAGATCTCTATTTTCAATCACTGCACATTCTTCAGATGTCTTAAAAAAAAAAATGTCAAATGAGAGCAGTAATCACAATTAGACATGACAATGATAATAATAGGCACGACCTACAGTACGAACCACACGCAATGAGGAAAAATTTAATCAAAATGAAGGTGTCATTTAGGGAAGGGCAATCGCAACTCTAAAAACGTGAAACTCGATTTCTATCAGTGGAATATCCCTCCCTCCCTTCTTTCCAAAAGCAAAATCTGAAATCAGGACGACGCGGTGGCTCAGAGGTAGAGCGTTCACCTCTGTTGAATGGGGTTCTTGGTTCGATCCCAGCTAGCGCCCAAGTGAACTTTAGGGTGGACAAACACCGTGTGCATGGGTTTTATCAGGGTTCTCCTGTTTCCACCCACCTTCTTAATTCCACCATTTCCTTCATTTCTCGTCATCACCGTCTCCTTTAGCCTAGCCGGCATAGCCATGTGATGTAAAATTGAGAAAGATTTCATTTTTGAAATCAGGGGCGAATTGGCAAACTTAAGTCCACCTGGCTTAGCTATAAAGTTGGCCCACCTAGAAATTTCCACTTTCGTCTTTATAATGTTTACTCATCCAGGAATGTTGGCTCACTCGGCCGGATAACAGTGTGTCCGCCCCTGTCCGAATGCTTCAAAAAGTCCTCCCTTCTTGGCTAACATTATGCAGTACTCATATCATTTTTACTATCAGCGCATTGATTTACAGGCGGGACTACTTAAATGCCCTCTGCTATGTGAGGGTGAAATTAGTTCGATTTAAGTAAATCAAATAAGATTTACAAGTATTACATTATTTATTCATCAATTTGTATTCTATTACAAAAATAAAAATAATAGAAAAGCAAAAGAGAAATTTTAGCTGTATCCACGATCTAGATACGCGTAATATAGTGAATACACATTTTTTTCCTTGGGTGTAATATCCCACGAGTATGCACCAAGGCAAAGGAAGACGATAATGATGATAATGAATAAAATGATGGAATGAAGAAAGTGGATGGAAACGGGAGAATCCCGATAAAAAGCAAGCACACGGTATTTTCACGTAACATGTGTAACCGAACAATATGATGAAAACAGGTTCGCACATCTTCTATATAAATGATTAAGCACTGAGAATGTCACAGTGTACTTCGGTCGAAGCAAAAGCTTTACAGATGTACCGTATGGTGTCACTACTGTCAGTAGTAAACTGAAAATGGCTTATGGTTGCGCAGCATGGTGTCGCTACTGTCAGTAATAAGTGTAAATGATCCACAGTTGCTCCGTATCCCGTCACTACTGTCGGTAATATATGTAAATGGTCCATATTTACAATTGAATAGAGGTACCAGTGACCATAGCTGAGATCTGAATTTTTACCATTCCTTATGTTTAACAACAATGATAAGTTACATGGACAAGATTAAAAGTTCTTGGCCAGACAATAAAAAACTTTCAGGGATCAAAAATGCACTTACTTGGCTACATATTGTAGTCCCTTTTTAGTTAAGTGCATTATGTCCAACGTTTCTCCAGTGAGTAGATTCCATCCCTGAAATGCGATTCTGCTAGGTCTAGGCTCCTGTAACCTCTTCATTGACTCATATTTTCCGGGCAAAAATTCTTTAGATACGAGAATGCGTGGAAATTAGAGGATGCCAAATCCGGTGAATAGGGTGGATATTCCAAAAATTCGTACTTCAAATTCTGTTTTCCCATTACCAAAACCTTTTTTACTGAAAAATTGAATTCTTTAGAAAGTCTATAGTTAGCGATGCGAGCCTTCAAAGGTGACGAGAAGTCGGGAATCGGGTGCTCTCAAACATCAGAGGCTCTCCCCCTCGTTCTTAATCCCTTAGAGTCGGATGTGACACACAAACCCACAGCCGATCGTTCTATTGAGTACGGATATAGTATATAATCACATTTGGACAGAGAGGGCTTGGCTTATAAGCCTCATCGGAATTTAATTTGTCAAATAAGTCATTCAATAGCCAATCATAGGCTTGGATAACTTTCAGGAAGACCATTTTTTTTTTTTTTTGTACCTTTTAAAGAGTTAATGAAACAACGATACAGAAAAAAAGTCCATGAACTGTAAGTTAAATATCGCTTGAGATAGAATGTCCATACTATTTCATGGACCTTCTAGCAAACCAGATAAAAATAATACGATATAAAAAAAAGAACATTTTTGTAGAAGTGTTTCTTTTCTCTTGCAACAAAACAAGAAATTTTTAAAAGAAAATGAAAATAAACAAAATTTTGAAAAAATAAACTAGTTTAATCTATTTAAATCTATTAGAAAAGTGTCAATCATCCTAAACTTTAATTAATTTAAATATTTCAACTGAAGAAAGAAGATTTCTGTTTCTCATTTAACAGTGTGTGTAAATGTATGGATTCTGAAAGAGTTCACTGCACAAGAACACTGGAGGCGCCAAAGATGTTTTTTCCCCTCCTCATTGCTGCATTTTCTACGCTTCCCGGAATGTTGTAATCATCTCAGGATTCTAGGAATTCCATTGACAGCCAGAATGTTCAGCCCGTATATACGGAAAGACAAGGAAGCAAGCAATGTATGGAGTTAGAAATTCAATTACATGTTTAGAAACTATCAACTGGCAATCTCTTTAATGTGATTCATGATATGAACCTTTTTAAAACAATTTTATGTACAGTATTTGCTTTACTATAAACTCCCTTGAAACTAGACATATGCTCACTCCTTCGAATTTAATTTACTTTCGTATTAAGGCACACAGACAACGTTGAATACATTAATATTATTTAGATTAAGTCCTTCTAGATTGTACAGTCTTGTTACAAAAAAAACTGCCCCCTATCTTTTAAAGAGTTTCTATTCACAACCACAGAATCCTTGAAACAAATGCATTTCACAGAATGCATTTCTTTGCTACAGATCCTTCTATAAGTGTAAAATACCCAGAGCCGTTCACAAGTCGATTTTAAGAGAAGCAAGAAACTTTTTCTCCCTACGACTGCACTTTTTTTAAGGAACAAGAAACTTTCTCCCTACGACTGCACTTTTTCTCGATTTTAAGAGAAGCAAGAAACTTTCTCCCTACGACTGCACTTTTTTTAAGAGAAGCAAGAAATTTTCTCCCTACGACTGCACTTTTTTTAAGGAACAAGAAACTTTCTCCCTACGACTGCACTTTTTCTCGATTTTAAGAGCAGCAAGGAACTTTTCTCCCTACGACTGCGCTTTTTTTTCGATTTTAAGAGCAGCAAGGAACTTTTCTCCCTACGACTGCACTTTTTTTTCGATTTTAAGAGCAGCAAGGAACTTTTCTCCCTACGACTGCGCTTTTTTTTCGATTTTAAGAGCAGCAAGGAACTTTTCTCCCTACGACTGCACTTTTTTTTCGATTTTAAGAGCAGCAAGGAACTTTTCTCCCTACGACTGCGCTTTTTTTCGATTTTAAGAGCAGCAAGGAACTTTTCTCCCTACGACTGCACTTTTTAAAAGTAACTTTGCATTAACTTGATAATAAAAATACGGTTTAAGGCAATTATCTATTTTTTTTTTTAAAAAAAAGCAGTTTGGTTTATAAAAACCAAAAACTCTTGTATATATTTATCCTGTTTCCGTGTGTCCGTTCGTCCGTCTAGAAAACAAAAACTTTCAAGGGCTATTTGATAGATAACTACGAATTTTGGCCAGAATGTAGATAGGTCAAATGTTATGAATCGAGTCCATTGATGGAGATCATCCGTCCACCGGAAGTGGTATAAATCAACCATTTCCAGTTTTAACGGTGAACACTATAGAACAAAATCTGTAATATATAGCAAAAAGTGGTTTCTTGCAATCGATTAAGCATCCCAAGAATACATTTCATGTCTGTCCTTAACTTTCAGTTAGAACCGACAAATTTAAAATTTCCGGTTTCAATATTGATGTATAAAGAGCAAAAACTACAAGACATACTGAGAAGCGTTCTTGGCATCGACTTTGCATTCTAAGAATAAGTACCATGTTCTCTCTTATCCCTATATTCATACCGGAAGTGGCAGAAATAAGATTATTTCCGATTTGACCGTTGATCGTTACATTATAAAACCCACAGTGATTGATATCCCACTTTTAGCAATAAAGCTTGTCTCATTTAGCCTCATTACTGGTTATACAATATCCAACTCTTATCAATAAGCTCCACTACTTCAGTCTATTTTCTTCCTGCTAAATCAATGATTTTTCAAACCCAAATACTAGATAATTCAAATTTCACCATAAAATTTAGGATTGTATCTCAAACTATAGCCTGCGTATATATAAAAGAAAGAAAAGTTTGTAGCACTTATTTTTAATTTATTTTTGATATATTCATTTTAAAATTTCAATACAGTTTGTTACACATTTTTAATGGAAAGTGCTGGTTGATAATTGTAAAAAATTCTCTGGTTTAATTTAATGCTCTTTTCATGCTTTGGTCGTATCTTACAGTGTTGAATTCAGGTGTTCAAGGGGGGGGGGGGGCTGAGCCCCCTAGAATATCTATACATTTGCATTGAAATATTTGTTTCTGTTTATTTTTTTCGGAAATAGTCTTAAAAGAAAAAAGAAAGAAAGAAAGGAAATTAGTTTCTTCTTTTGTCCAACCTGTTCTAATAATAAACCGTTCTCGTATAAAGTGGAATTATTTTTTTAAAAAACTTGGAAACTAGATACAAACGCACACAAACTCTTTACAATGTTAGTTAGGAAAAAATGGCAATATGTTGATTATTGCAATCTAGAGCAGAGCTCCCCTTAAAATTTTATTGACCCTCCTTGTACGTAAGTCTGAATTCAACATTGATATTTTAGTCCGATATTTCTGCTCCTTGTCTCCTCCAATCTGAAGAGTTTACAATTCGTTTCGAAGAAAGTTAGTACCACTCCTATATGAGTGGCTGGCAGTAAAACAAATTTAAAACACATTTTTCCCGGGACAATTCCTGAACTGTGTGAAAAAAAATGTTGGAAAATTAAAACTTTGTGCGCTTCCTTTATAATATTAGGTTTCAGAGTATACTGGCAATACTTTTTAGTAGTAAAATGACCGAGAAGAGAATAAAATATATTAAATACCAACTCGAAAGTGTATGTTCTTCAAAACATTTTCAGTATACCAGCTTATCTGAGGTGTCATTTGTTCCCCCTTCTTTCATGTATACGGCTATGTTGTTCCAGTATTGCACATGTATCTTAAGAAATCGAAAATTTTAGGTAAAGATAATTTCAGTATTTTTTTTGGTCAAATATTCAAGACGATACCGAAACTTTCGAGACTGAGCCTAGTCTCGTCCCGGTATCACCTCTATTTATAAACGTCCGTCTTTATTTCGTCTCGAAATTTCGAGACGATACGATACCGAGACTAATCTTGGTTTCGATAACAACATCAATACCACCAAATCCTTGTTTAGCATCACCAGATAAATTAAGGGATGGCAGTGGTTTTTACTCATTCTCACCTAGATCACAAAACAATGAGGAAACAAGAAAGATAGCGCACACAAATATACTGCCATGTTACAGAAAGATTTCTCTTTGTTCATCATATTCATCAAAACGATATTAATCATTTTTTCACCCATCAACAATATTGCATGAACGTAATTACTAAGCTCTAGATAATAGCTGAACGAAAAAATAAAAGAGGTCGTACAGGAACAAATTATGTTGCCTTAAGCACATCTAATAAAGTAGATTTTACAATGAAGACTTAGGAAGAGGATAAAACAGAAGTAAACATCTTGAATCGAGTTATTTTTTTTTCTTCCCCATATTTTACCTTTTGTCTCAGATAATGTTATATTAAAGGATCCATGGACATTTTAACAATTCACTTTGCTACACACAGCCAACTGACGTCACAATTTAATATGATTAACATAATGAAGTCAGCAAACAAATAATACTCCCTTCCCACCTCCCAAAGGAACGTCCTTCAGTAGAAATGCAAACAGCACAGTGGAACCATCCCTCCTTCAGGTCCTCATTAGTATTTAAACACACTGACTTACATCCACTTTGTATAATAGCAATAATTCTTCTTGGTTGTCAAGAAATAAAAAAAGGAAAAGTAAGACATTTTTTTAATTTTTTATTTCTTTAGTTATATATGTATCAGTTTGTGTAACGAAATTAAAGGAACGACGAGAAGAACAAATAAAAGGATACCGCTAGACATGACAGTGTTAGCAGAGCATACATACGACGTTTATCCAACGAGATGAGTGAGTCTAAGTGTAAATGTGTATACTCTCTCAGTCTCTCCTTTTTAAATGAGACTTTACAAATGGTATAACAAAAGGTAATTGCATCCTGCACTAATAAAACAGGGTTTTTAAGAAAAGAAGACACGTGATATATTGTAAACAAACCTTTGTACCCAGAAGGTAAATTATATTTGTTCTTCAACTTTAGGTTATGGAGAGTAAAGAGGGGTCGCGGTGGCTCAGTGGTAGAGCGTTCTCATCTCGTGTATGAAATCCATGGTTCGATCCCAGCCCATGCCAAGTTATCTTTTTTGTGGGCAAACACCTTCTGTGTGAGTTTTTCAGAGTTCCCCAGTTTCCTTCCTTCTTCATTTCGCCATTATCATATATCTCATCACCCTAACTTCTTTTGCCTCGGTGCTTAATCGTAGGACGTTAAACAAAAAGGAGAGAAGTAAAGAAAAACACTATTCTTTATATAATTAGTAAAAGTTTTCACTAAAATGAACATTTTCAACATTTAAACACAATTAAGCTTTGAATATGTCGATTATGCCTGCTTTCACTTGAATTCTACTTCGGTGATGTGTCGAAAGCCAATTTCCGTTCTCGTCAATACTTAATATGATAGGTAGATCATACAAACTTTAAGAATAGCAGAATATATTTGAGAACAAATGAACACAATTACTCTTCTATTATTACGTAAATGCCTCATAGCTCTAGTATCCCAAATACTGTTCATGACATTGTACTTTGGAAGTTTTTTTTGTAATAAATAAATAAATAAATAAATAAGAAAATAATAATAATAATAATAATAATAATAATAATAATAATAATAATAATAATAATAATAATAATAATAATAATAATAATAATAATAATAGAGCAAAATAAATACATTAAAGTTTTTTGCTAAGTTCGCCCTCCTCTTTTTAAAATGTTAATGAATAGCTTAAATGCAATAAAGAACCTCAAAAATGTAGAAAGTAAGTCATCACCAAATGTTTTTATATGAACTAATAATTATTTTCAGTATATTTCGTATAGTGTATAAATGTGGGTGCCCAACTGAAAGAATGAGCGACTGATTGACTGATCAAGGCCCAGGACAAACCGCTTAAGCTAGAAACTTCAAACTGGACAGCGCATAGAATTTGTGACGTAAAGTACCACTAAGGAAGTAATTTAGGAAATTCGACGAGGAAGGGAGTGAGGGGGAAATGGGTCTAGAAATTATTAGGCTATACTAAAATGTCTATATTATATATATCCGTATTCCTGGAGGCCAGAGATATAAAATTTGGTATATGGACTTTGCATTTAAAATAATAATAAGACACGTGTTTCAGCATTTTTAAAAAAGATTTGGTTTACCAAAACTCGTTTATATATTTACTATGCCCATCTTTCCGTCTGTCCGGGAGACAAAAAATCTCCAGAACTACTTGACCAATCATCTCGAAATTGGTAAAAAAAATAAAATAAAATAAAAATAAAAAAAATAAATAAATAAAAATAAAGGTTCAAAAGTTAGGATTCGAAGTTCCTTTTTGGAGCCGATGCTCAAATCGAAAGCAGCAGAAATTTAACAATTTCCGGTTTTAACAATCGCTATATGGCAAAAAACGATAATAGATAGAGAGATGCGGTTTCTGCAATCTGCTAAGCGTATTCATCCTTAATTCTATACTGAAACCGGAAGTGGTCGAAACACACTTCAACTTCCAGGTTCAATATTTACATGGTGCAAAAAACATAACAAAAAGCGGGAAGATTTATTAGAATTGATTTAGCGTTCTAAAAATGGATATCTTATCTCTCAATCCTCTATGTGGTGGACAAACACCGTCTGCATGGGATTCCTCGATGTTCTCCCGTTTCCTCCCACTTTCTTCATTCCATCATCACAGTCTCCTTTAGCCTAACCGGCATAACCGTGGGACGTAAAACTCAAAAGATTTTATTTCATTTCAGTTCGAACCGGAAGTGCCAGAAAACAACTTCTGGTTTCAGCGTTGATCCCCTTAGAATAAAGACCGTACTAGATAGCGAGAAGCTATTTTCTGCAATCTATTAAGCGTCCGAGAAATATATTCATTCTCTACTATAATCTTTACTTAAACTGGAAGTGGTGCAAATTAACCACTTCCGGTTTTAACGTTTATCGTTATCGAGTTAAAAAAAATATTGAGAAGTGATTTTCTGCAATCAAATTAAGAGTTACAAGAATATATCCGATCTCTACGCTAATCTCTGTATCAAAACAAGAAGTGGCAGAAATCAATCACTTCCAGTTTCAACTTTGATCTGTACAGAATGGAAAGACTAAAGAATACCGATAGGCGGTATTCTGGAACCGATTTGATTAAATGGATCAGCAATACATTTCAATTTCAGTCCTTAAATCTCTATTAAACAGGAAATGGTAGAAATTTACTTTGACTTCCGGTTTCAGTATTGATCTACGTAGAGAAAAACGCTGTGAGAGAGAGCGAGAAATGGTTTTATAGAATCGATTTAGCGTCCTAAGAATAGGCGCCATCTTCTGCCATAACGCCCTATTCAAACCAAAATTGGAAGAAATCAACAACTTTTCGTTTTAACGTTGATTTTTATAGAGTGAAAACTAGTAGATAGCGAGAAGCGGTTTTCTGTATTCAATTAATCGCCCAAGGACTCTAATCTATCTACTAAAATCGAAAGTCTTATAAATTTGCTGCTACTTCCTGTTTAAATAATAATTGAAAAAATATCAGACCATCCAAACCAAACTCTTTCGCGTGGTGTACACGTAATAGTACTAGTTGCTTTTACATATTTGATTTAGAAAGAAAGAAAATGGATGAGGATCTAAATTATTATAGTAAGATGTCTATATTTCGGAATCTTTTACAGAGTCATGAAATTAAGTATTTGGACTTCTCATTTAAAATAATAAAATGCATGTTTCAGATATTGTGATATTTGATCAAGAAGAGAGGAAAAAACGGTTGAGAAGGAAAACAAACAGATTACAATTATTAATATAATATGTCTACACCTCAGAGAAATTATTTGCTGAAAAGAGTCTTTAAAAAGCAAATCAAATGGTAAGCACGCTTGCAACCATGGCGTGTGGTGATGAATTTGAATTTTGATTGCAATGCAGTGCTTCAGTGCAGACTGCAGACTCTACATAAAGAAGAGATTGTCAAGCTATATGCTTGAATTCACCCAATAAAATTCAGAAAGTCAGAGGAAAACCGAAGTTTTCAATCTGAAGTTTCAAACCGTTCATTTTACATACGAAGAATGGTTGGGCTTGTGACAAGAAACCCATTTTAAAACAGTCGAACTTTATCGTAGAAACAAAGAAAGAAGTGGATGAACATTTTCATGGGATATTCGAAGTTGTGTCTGTTTACTCAAACATATCCATTTGTTGATTATCCACTTACAATCCCTTGCATCTCAACAAAAAGATTTAAAACAAGGATAACTTGAGACAACTTTTGACGATTTTGTGAAGATTTATTAAAACCAACAGATGGTCTGCATCAACTTCTTAATTAAATTTTATTATGAATTCAGTCTAATGCTTAAAACTTCCCTTGTTTTCCTATTCCGTAATAAAATGTTATCAGCTCTGCATCAGTGTTTCAGTCTATGTCTTATTTAAAATTATCTCGTTAGATTATTGAAAATCTTACTCTGTTACAGCCAATTTCAGATATATTCCAGAGGAAAACTTAGTATATATTAGGAAAACTGTGTTGCATTTCAAATTTTAAATAATGACTATTTTGTAACATTGTAGCTTTTTTTTTAAGACTAAAACCAGATTACCGTTGTCTTTACGCTTTCCAAAAAAGTGGGAATAATTCCGGGAAAAGAAACTTCAAAATAGGTCGAGAAAAGCTAACAGTATTTATTAAGATTATTATTTCATGGCATAATAACATGAAAATTATTCAAGTTCCTACAATCAATTTATAAAATAGCATGTAGTTATTAATCAATCGAGGAGTAAAAACTGAACAGGAGAATCCCCCTTTCTAGCGCATTACTAAAGCTAAAAATTTAAACATTAACGATATACAGGGTGAGCCATAACTCATCTGACAAAAATACATTATTAACTAGGATACAAGGGGTACTAGGAAAGTTTTGCAATACGACACAATCGTGTGTCGCAGGAGTCGCTTTTTGGCGCCATGCTGATATATATTCATACTTGCACAGCAACCTGCGCCAAGTAGATGGGCTGAGTTCATTACCAGCGATATACTCTAAAGTGCTTGCTATGGAATCTTCGTCACGAAATGAGACACGAGCAGTTTTGCGGTAAAATTTCCCGTGTTGTTTAAACATAGACCACTGTTTAGAAGAAATGACTCTTGCACTGGATGATGTCTGTCCACACCGCACGACTATATTCAGGTGGTACACAGAATTCTAAAAAGGAAATGTCACTCAGGAGAATGCTGAGATGGCGGGAAAGCCATGAACGTCAGTTACGGAGGAAAACATTACTGCTGTGAGGAATATGTTTAACGAAGACAGGCGAATGTCCTACCAGCAGATTGAGGATACCTTAGGTCTAAATGCACCAGCAATTCGTTAGATTCTGCATGGTCATTTGCACATGAAAAGACTTTGTTTTGTCTATGTGGCGGGAGATGCTGCAAGTGTTTGATAAGGGACAGTCTCGATGTCTGAACAACATCGTGATAGGTGATGAGACTTGGCTTACTATTATGATGTGCCGACAAAGACTCAAAGTTTGGGTCTTTCATGAGGAGGATACACCTGTAACTGTCAGATAATCACGATCAGTAAAGAAAAAAAAGATGATAGCTGTATTTTTCATATCGAGCGGAATTGTGGAGATTGTAGTTTTGGATACACAAAACACAGTCACAGCTAAGTCGCGCCCTAAACAGTGCCCACCTAAAGTCATCGAATCTATAAAGAACCTATGACCAAATTCAAGAGTGGACACCTGGTTCCACCCATCATGACAATGCTCCAGCTCACCGCGAAAAAAAGCCTGCACCGAATATTTGACCATTATAGGACAAACTTCTTGAGCATCCTCCTTACAGTCTAGACCTCATCCCTGCGACTTTGCTGTTTCCGTATGTGAAAATTAAGCTGAAAGGGATGTAGTTTTCCAGTGGTGAAGATCTGAGGGCTTGGATGCCCTACTCTCTAGTGAAAAATAAATCTTCTAAGATAAATCATGTTGTAAAATCTAAAAATATTTCTTTCAAAATCTATCATATGGTAACCCTGGTAATTTTCTTTCAACTATCCTAATTTACATTTTGCCAAACTTTTTATCAACTGTCATGCCCAAATTAAAAAATAAATCACATCCACCATCTTAGGCAAAATGTGAATTTACATCTCACCCAATTTTCAATCTACCTAACGATCCTAAGATATACATATCCCGTGTATAGAAGATCCCATAGGTTTTTTTTTTTTTTTTTTTTTTTAAATGAGAAACAAGCCTCTTTATTCTTTGAGTTTGTGATGTTGCAGTGTGTTTTGACAAAAGCTGACTAATATGCCTATAGCTGAAGGTCTAACTAAGTGTTTCTTACATATCGAGCCTCAAAATGAACAAGTGTATATTCATTTTGAGGCAATGTTCATTTGTTAATTTTGGCACATAATGATTTCTTTAATGTATATGGTTTCTTGTATATTTAAAATAATTTATGTGCTAGTTACGGTATCTGAAATAAGCGTGTACATATGAAATAATTAGTAGTATTTTTTCTTTACAAGCTCTTCACTAAAGCAGACTACAGGTTAAAAAAATAAAATAAAATAAAACACTCAGATTTAGTATTTAGCGGGTATTTCTTGCTTTAATAAGATCGTAGGGCGGAATGTGAATTAGGCCAAATACTAATTCACATTTCACGTAAAATGGCGCATATGATTTTTATCTTAAAATGATGGCTGATAAATTGTTAGATGAATTGACGAGTAAATCGGTAATCCTAATATTAAAGGACACAATATTAGAGCCAAGAATATTTACAAAAAAACAATACAAATACCCTTCAATTGCAGATGTCTACACAATATTATTTATTTTCATTTTATTGTTCGAAAACAATAGAAAAAAATAAAGCGTATAAAGTAATTTCGTGGAAAAGCAGCCATGCAGTGATAAAGAACGAGAATGCAGGGAAATATATATTTTCCTATTCGTCTCCTAACCGTACTAGCCCCGTTGTCATGGCAACGAAGACTGGTTTCGAAGCTCTCTTCAGTTCACTAGCAAAAGAGGCTGCAATTAACGACTGGGCGACTCAAGAGTAGTTCTTCTCAACGAAAGGGAAAAAAGAAGAAAAAAACTACTTCCACTTGGTGAAGTGTCTGTCCTTGAGTTAAAATATCTCAAACTACACGAGTTGAGTTCCAGAAGGATTTAGTCAGTGGTCAACTATCCTTTGTTTAGACAAGTTTTATAATGTAATTTCAAAACAAAGTTTCGCTTATTCTTTTTTTTTTTTTTTTTTTTTTTTTTTTTAATTGACTACTTTGTTGTACGTACAAGATACTGCACCATTTTCATTCTTAGAATCCATTAAAAGACGTCAAGATTGCGTCACAACTACAACAAGAAATAAAGTGGAGGGAAAAGAACTGTCCGTACTTGGATATTTTAACATTAAATTTTTATATTTCAGTCAATGTTTGTAATCAGAACAAGTTACTGTAATGATTATTTGTTCGGGACAAGGACATACACAGGGAGTATGACCTGGGGATCTAGAATTTGTGAAATTTAGTCTAATTTTTAAGGGGCGATTTTACTAATTTTTAATATAATTTATCCTTATATTAAATTTGTCTCACTCCCAAACAAAAATACTTGGACTCCTCCCGAAATAAATTCCTGCGTACATGCCTACTTCAGGACCTCGTTAATTGTTCCAGTCGCGAGATTGATTCCCGGCTGGAAACTATTTTTAAAAAATCGTGGTAAGGAACTTTTAAAAATTTAAAGAATATACAAGTAGGAGACCTTTCATTCTACGTTTCGAAGCTAACCCTGATGCAGCCCCTTTTCCACATCCAGTAGTACATGAATGGAACCTAAACTCAAACTAAGCAATATGATTTTACCCGACCTTGACCCGAGGTCTCACTCTTCAGTTCTAATCTTCTATTTCATTGCTGCGAACAATTTTCGGCGGGCTATAGCTTCGAAATGACATATACAGTATATATGCATTGTTTTCCTGTTTTTCATATATACTTAGAACCGTAGCTGGGAGGGGGGTGGCGAACGGGACCATTGGCTCGGGCACTGATAGCAAGAGGGCGCCGAACGAGCAAGAAGAAAAAATGTTGGAAATGAGTAAACAACGCGTCGCCTCAAGAAAGTACTAGCGCCCTATTAAATCAATATTGTTATAGGTTCACAAAGAAGTAGATTTATTTTTAAAAAATCTTGCTTGCAATCCAAATGTTTCAATAAGAGTCACAACAAGGCACGTTTTTCTACCCAATCGGATTAATCACAACGGTGAGAATGAAGGTATGGAAATGAGAGGAGTGTCGACACACACGCAAGCTGTTGTTTGCAAGGGAATATTAAAAATGAAGGTAGGCTAAATAAGGGGAATAACATTTTCGAACTTGAAGCAGTTATAGAATAGGAAGATTCTACTTCGGTCCGGGAACGAAATTTCTAGCTACGGCTCTGTATATACTAAGGAACGTTAGAATGGTCATTAATAGGAAAAATTAGCACAAGTATCTTTAAAATCTTTCTCCCGATTTGAACCAAATATCATTTTCAAAATCAACTGAGTAAATGCCAAAATTTTGTTCCTGAACAACCTTAAATAATAAAAGACATTCATTCGAAAGAGTGAATGGATGTAAACAAAGCAATGACCATTTAGGAGATAGTTGTAACTTGTAACAACGCTTGTTCCAACATTCTCAACTGAAAAATAAATAGTAGTGTGCGAATTATTTTTGAATTGCCGCATTCATTACGTATGAGGAAAAACTAGTTTTATAAATGACTACTTACATTTTATGCAAGCCAAGTTTTCATGCTTTTTCTTCCCTTGTTACATACCTTTTTTTTTTCTTTTTTATCATAAGCACACAACATTGTTGGGTTCTTGACCTTCACTTACGGCGGATTGTTGTGGGAGTAATTTTTATTATTTTTATTTCTTTCTTTGAGGTGACTTTTCTTCTGTTGCAAATCCCACGTATCAAGTTTGCCGATGTTCTTTTGTTTAGCGATGGGAAAAATGGAAACTCCTCCACACTACCTTTCATCCAAGCGGACGGTTCTCCACAAACGAGATCATATCTCCAATTTCTGCGAACCGCGCCCAAACTTGACCTTGCAGTGCAGTTACTGTATACACACAAGGCATATAATAATAATTCCTTTGTTACTTGTTCTTCAAATGTGCATTTCTAATGCACATTCTCTTGGAAAATTTCTGGTAGCACTGTACTTTGTTCAAACGGCTATTTTGGGTTTTCATTTCATAAATCCAGATTTTGTAAATAAGTTTCTTTTTTAATTTATTGCGAAAATTATGCTACACTTTCTGCATGCTTCAGAATGCCACGTTTCTTCAAACACATTGCAAAGTTTTAAGTAATATACCTATTTAGTTGCGTATTGGTTCAAATCATGCAAACGGATGTCATCGACCTTCACATATTTTGGTCCGCACAACATATGTACGTTCGCTCAGTTACTTGTGAATAATTCCAAAATATTTTGGAAAAGTAGGCAATGGAAGGGGAGGGATAGAAGGATTAGATTAGTCAGCCCCTAGCGGGTATGCAATCACGCATAGAATATTTTCTTAATACAGTGAAACCTCTCTAAAGCGGACAGCCGTGGGGAATCAAAAATTGTCCGCTATAGAGAGGTGTTCGCCTTACAGAGGTTTCAATATTTTCTTATGTAAATTAATAAACAAGGTAATATGCAATTAGAAAAAAAAAACATTTTTGCATGAATCATGTATTTATGAATATTACCAAAATGTTACTGTATCTGCCTTATCTTGCGTCATCCAATTCCCTATGTTCGAGGCACAACATGGGAATAAGATGTTATAGTTCTCTGCACTTTACATTTATCGCTACTTACTACGTTTTCGGTGTGTTGCTTTAATTTGTGAGTTAATTGCAGTCCAGTAATGACTTTTTTTAAAGACAATATGCGTACCCGTGGTCAAAAATACCAAATTTGTCTTCTGCTTGGTTAGAGATTCCAGCGGGACAGTAGAATGACGTGTCATCCCAAACAGTGGGCAACTGTCAATCACTTTTGTTTCTGAAACAGGTTGGGTGGGAGTGGAATGCAAGCAAAGGATATAAGAGTGTTGTGAAACAAAGACCCTTCCTCAGAGTTGCTGGACAGACAGTTTAGGAGGCAAAATGTTGTTACATCCTCATTTTCTTCCTTGGTGACATAGTATGAATTACTAAAAGTGTATTTTTACTGTACTTTTCAACTTGTTTTTAGAGAAAGTGTCCGTAATGGGAGGTAAATAATACCTATAAAAGACAAAAAAGACTGTCCGCGTCCGTACTAGAGAGTGTCCGCTTTAGAGAGGTTTGCCAATATGTTTTTTCCTATTACGGTGTTTGGGGATTACAAAATATGTCAGTTATGGGAGGTGTCCGCTTTATAGAGGTGTCCGTTAGTAGAAGTTTCACTGTATAAACAATAACAGTGATAGAAAAGTTCAACAAGTTCTGGTGGAAAGGTATTATGATCGTGCATGTTTCAGAGAACACTTTGATTATCTGTATTAAGAGGAAAAATGCTAACAAAATTGTGTGTGCAAAATATTAATGCCGTCTAAGTCCAAAATTCAAACTAATAGCATTTTTCAAATTGTTATTGTACTAAAATAACCAAAATATTACAGATTTTACATTAAAAAAAAGACCTATCTTGATACATGTATTTTGAAAATTTGGACATAAATAAAACTGGGGTTTTCCCGCAATAAACTTGTAAAATGGCTGTTTTTATCTGAAAACCTTACATTTTTCTTTGTTTTTAATATAAACATTAGAAGAGTTCTCTAAAATATGTATGAATATAACTCATTTCCACCAGAACTTGTTCCATTTTTCTACTTCTGCTCTGCTATTATTGTTTATATTAACGAAAAACAAATTTCTATGTAAAGTTGCATATCCGTCAAGGACTGACTCCTCTTCTCTTTGTACCTCCCCTTCGAGTGTCTACTTTTCCAAAATATTTCGGGATTACTCATTATATGACAAAGAATTTACACATGTTACGCAAACAAAATCAGTGATGGTCACCTGACACCACTTTCTACAATTTACATGATTTGAAATAGAAAGAACCCACTCTATTTTCCAGTTTCAGTATTCCCTCAAGATTCAAAGTTGATTGATTTGTCTTTACATCTTTCTTCTTTCATTAGCAGCGAGACTGCATGGGACAAGGCCTATAGTTTAAAGTGGGATTTACACCACTGTAATATGTTTAGGGCTACCATATGAGAGGCTTAAAGGAAAAAAAAGACACTTCTAGACAGTATTATCCAAGAAACGGGATTTGGGGCTGTCTCGTCTTTAAATAAGACTGTGAAAGTGTCATCTCATCAAGAAAATTCTGTCTCGTCTCGCTTCGTGGACAACGCTACTTTTAGATTTCACAAAAAAATTTACATTATTCGAGAATTTTAAAATGACATAGCAAAAAATATAATAATTGTATATTATACAATTAAACTTGAACAATATCAGTTACGGAAATATTAAGTTTTTCTACTTCGCTCTTGTGCTTACAGTTGGATGTATAGCGCCTGGAAATTGAACACTGCAACAATATCAAAAATAATAATAATTGGCATAGGTATAACGGATCTTGGGCACGATGGCTGAGTGGTAGAATGCTCACCTCCGACACGATGGATCCTCGATTCGATCCCGGACCTTGTGAATTTGTGGAAGACAACAACGCGTCCGTGGACTTTCTTGAGGTTCTCCCGTTTTTTCTCCCATTACCATTTCATCAACTATTTCACAATCCTTCACTTTCATTACCCATCTGTCTCCTTCAGTATACAGGGCATACTCGCGGATCATAAAACCATAAATTGCATTTAACCTCCTTTTATTTCAGGTTGAAACGGTTATTTGTAGACACTCAAAAAAGAGGATATTTACTCATTTTCTTAAAATGCCACCAATTTTAGGCTCCCTAAATAGTACGTCTGGTAACAGTAATCTCAGGCATGCATATGTTAGCCATTATAGGCCAGAAAAGACACCAATTAGAGAGTTGTTCTATATATAGTGTACAAAATCAAACCTTTGTTTTACGTTTCACGCTTATGCTGGCTAGGCTAAAGGAGTCGGTGAGGATGAGAAATGAATGAAATGGTGGAATGAAGAAAGTGGTAGCAGACGGAAGAATCCCGAGAAAACCCACGCACACGGTGTTTGTCCACCACAAAGCCCACTTGGCGCGAGCTAATATCGAACCAAGGCTCCCATGCACCAGAGGTGAACGCCCTCTATATAGTGCACGATTCGAAAGGCAAAATTATGAGGGAAATAGTAAATGAGTTTTTACTTTATACTCTTATACAACACCGCAATTACGAAATTGTGGTTAAAGTTATTCGAAGGTATTGTTAAAATACTCAAATATGAAATTATTCGAATTTGAAACAAACATTCTCTGAATGGCCTAACTCCGAATACGATTACTGAAAACGAGCGCTCTAATCATAAGTTACAGGACTGAACATATTATTATTATTATTATTATTATTATTATTATTATTATTATTATTATTATTATTATTATTATTATTATTATTATTATTATTATTATAAATTTACACAACGTAAACTGACTTCATACTTGTGATTGAGGTTGTGTCGGTGGTTTGTGCTATCTACATGTGTCTGCAGTGTTAGAACTTCAAAATACTTCAGAAACGCTAACTTTATGTGAATCTCTTCCTGCATAAAATGTTTCACTTAAGAAATGTAGATGCTTGTAAAACCTTTGAAATACAAAGCAATTTATATTTTTAAAAATACAAGTGGGAGATATCAAATGTTTATATCGTATCTTTTCTTGAGAAAATAAATAGTTTTACGGTTAGCTGTGGAATACCACGATTCTGTATACTATATTTGAAATAATTCTTGTCACTGTCAGTGCATCATAAAAATCAATTTTTTGACATTTATTTATTTATTTTATTTATTTATTATTATTTTTTTTGGTGTTCTACGAATATCAAATACCTTTCAATTCAAAAGATTGACCTGAGAATTTCCACTACGAATTTTTTTCTACATTTATTTATTTATTTATTTATTTATTTATGAGTTTTATGTCCTGCATTATTTTCCTCCATAAGCTAAAGAGAACGGCTGAACATGCTCTTGAAAATCACTTTTCCAACCTCTGGCGCTAGATGGCGCAAGATGAACCAGATCAGTAATAGTCAGCATTAACAGACTTTTTTTTTTTAACTCCCAAATGCCCTCACAATACAGAATCAACCTTCCCTCGCCCTACCAGAATCGAACAAGGACTAGTGCATCCTATTTGTTCTTCCAGAATTTTCATTAATTGTTAGCTTTTCCGGCCAACAAGTAAACCTTGGTTACCCAAAAGTACCTGCTTATACAAGTGGATGGGTAACAGTACCCATACCACAATATAAGCGATGAGCTGTTTGCTGTTAACACAAATGCTATTCGTAGAGGTAAACAGAAGAGAACAATGTTGCATAACATCTCTACAAATGACGTGCACACACTGCAAACACACTAAGCATACATAGACACTATTACCAGCAAATATGCCTTGACATTGCTTACCCGACTGCCAGTTTTCAGTTCGTTCTCTTAGCAATATATACATCCTCAGGATATTGGAACACGCAATACTAAACGGATGTAATGGAGTAAACAACTATACTAGAAAATTCAAATAATTATGGTATATGCTTTGTTACATTCGCAAACCAGGGTGTCGCGTTTCTTTGGCAAATATGTTCAAACCAAGATTAAAAACAACACTGTTTGATGTCTTATTTCGGGAGATTACGAAAATTTTCCATTTTCAGTCAACTACGTGAACACAGACCGACTTTATAATCAATTAATAAAAAAAGAAAGAAAGAAAGAAAAGTTAATACACGGAGTACCTGAGTAATGAGGGAAGTATACATTAATTGCATTTGCTAAGAAACAAATTAAGAAGCAGACAGAAAAATGAACAAAACATTTACTAACGATGTACGTTCTCAGTTTATGCTATAGATGGTAATCAAAACGAGTTCTTCGAAAGTCATGAGAACAAGTGTACACAAAGCATGTTAGGGAGAGACAAAACATCTCTATTTCTAAGAAACAAAACTACTTCACTGCAGTATATTCTGTGCAAACCAAAGCCAACTTGAGTCACTATTAGACACCTTCCCAAAATCCATTTTTTTATTATCCTTACTGGTAGATGAGTAGAGTGGCTCTGTAGCAGAACGCTCACTGGAATGAGGGGTCCCTGATTTAATCTCACGCCAACTGAGTTTGTTGTGAAGAACATAGCATCCGTGATTTCTCACGTTTCCTCCCACATTCTTCTCCCACGAATTATTTCACAATTTTCACATTCATTAATCATTCATTTTTTCAGTATAATCGAGGGACGTAAAAGTATTTTTTTATGCTTTCGAAAGTTTCTGAAAATTTTGACTAATTAAGAATACTATTTACCAAATATCGCACTTTCTCGATCAAGCATTTTGTTTTTAGGCTGTATTAATAATTAAAGTGTAACTATTATTAGTATGCGTTTAAAAAACGAAAATCTATCAGTATAAGAGTTCCTGACTCACTACAAATAATACAAAATTTACAATTTTTCTAAATAACATTATTATTTAAACGGCGTGACAAACATCTTGGCATTTGAAGGCGGCGCTCCAAGTTCCCTTTAAATGCTGCTAGCAAATGAGAGGCCAGCGGTATTGCCACGTTTATTTTGTACACATCCACGTCTATCCCGTCACCTGATCGCGCTGTAGTTTGTCTGCTTAGCCAAAGCCACACGCCTTTACCACTTGGCAACGTCGCGTAAGAGCTTGCGTTTCATTCGTTTAGCTGAAATGCCAAGATGTTTGTCACAGGCTTTAGTTTTAATAACTGTATGTTAAAAGTATTGTGTTTATTACAAACTAAAAACAACTACTATTTAAAAAGTAGTTCACAGGAAACAAAAAACAATATGATACGTAACCAAATGCAGTTGAGTTCGTTCCTCTACTCGCTGCCTTAACTTATATTTTAGGGGCGTTACTATTCTGGCAACACTGTAATTTCCACGGATGGCAACACTAAAGCTCCTTTACGTTGATATTTTTTTGTTGTTATAGAATAACATTATCTATATTTGTGGTAAGTTGCATTTCATTATCTCATTTCACTTATGAGAAACAAGCAAAAGAAACATTATAAAATTTTGTATTAGTTTTAGTAAGGCAGGCTCTTAACGTCCAACGATTACGCCGTTTTGGCTAAGGAAGACAGGTGATTAATGCAAATGAATGATGGAAGAACTAGAGGAATGAGAATGTGGGAGGAAACGGGAGTACCCCGAGATAACCCCACAGATACAACGATAGGTCCACCACAAGCTTATTTACCTGGCCGTTGATTGAACCAGATGCCCCACGCACCACAGCTAAACGGTCTACCAATGAGCCGCTGTGCCCTACTACTCCATCGCAAATAATGACTAATTCAAACCTAAGCTATATTCAATACGAGAGCATTTCAAACAGCATCAACCAGTAAGCGAGATATTCAGCTCGTAATCAAAAATTCCCTATTGCTTCTTCCTAGCAGATTTATGACCCAGATGATTTAATAACATTTACCACGTTTAAAAGGCAACGATTTTGTTTTCAAACAAGCAATATTTGATCGATATCACACATTCAATTTTTAGATCCCAATATAAAACGTAGATTTATTAGCTACGTATATATACACTAAGGTGAACTTCCAATAACCCGCGTAGCATAAAATAAATGTTCTCCAATCCACAAAGAACCAATACAAAATATTCACCAAATGATGGAAATATAGACGAATATATACGAACATATGTCGTCAGGTGGTGTTTCTAATCAGCATGAGAGGAATTGTGTGTCCATGGAAAGCGATGGATTAATTTTCTTTTTCACTCACTCTCTCTCTCTCTCTCAACTCTGTGAGCGAGATGGGTCACATTGAAACTCAATTTGCAGACAGCTGAACAGTATAGAGAGAGAGATACGCACAGCAATCAAATTAAGTCTATCACGCCTGCGTATTCTGCCAGCGTATCCTATCTTATTCTTCCTCTTTCTCACAGAAATGTGACTCAATAACCAGCAATTTCGTACATACGTACTTGTTTTGATCATTTGTATACATGAATCAGGAATGGATATTATATTAACATCCGTATTTGATAAGACTAGCTGCATAAATACTAATGATGCACCATCTTGGTGGTTCTAACTGCATCCTATATTGTTTCTTATCTGTAAACTTCAGGAACTTAAATAGAGAACTCTGGTCTACATGACAAGTATCAGACGTTAACAATGACATCGAGGAAACGATCGTCAGGGGTAAAGCACTCATTACTGATGCGTAAGAGAGAAATGTAGTCACAGTTCATATGCAGGGATTGTAGATTTTCAGACTGAAAAAAACGGACACCCTATGAAAATTTATAGTATGGTCATAAGTTATACAATTCCTTCTTGTTGAAATATCAAAATTAGTTAGCTTAAATACTGTAACAGGTAAACACTTATCAAAAACAACTGACAGAGAATAAACAATTCATATTAGCTGAGCATCGATTTGTAATATAAAGTGGGATTTTTTTTTTAAATACCGGCATTGCACCAATGATATTAACTTACGTTTCAGCGAAAAAACCGAGACATTCGGAATTTCTAACAACTTTTGAAGAGACAAGTTATAAAAATCCGGGATTGTCCTGGCTAAACCGGGACGTCTGGAGGCCGTATTCATATGGGATTTATGCTCAAATACAATAATATGATTATTTGGTTTACCAAGAGTTTCTCTCACTTTATCGTCGATTTCATGTATTTCATCGTCGTTAAATGTATTTATTTATTTATTTATTGAACACAATAGGAGTACCCCTTATTGCCTGTTCGATGTCCATAACTGCATTCAACAACTACGTTACATCCATCAATTGTATTGATATCTCTTAACTCAAAAGCACAATAACGTCACGTACAGTATTATCATATAAAATTTAAATTGCTTAACCCATTGCTGCCCCTTGGCAACTTAAGTTGCCATGGCAATTTTTCGTCATAGCGCAAAAAACTCATGGATTGACATTGCTAGTTGTAATCGTAAAGTAACTTTGGGGTCTGTTTCGTTATAGAATTGTTACATTTTCTTTGTATAATATATTGATGCGGGATTAGCACTGTTTTTTGGGTACAATGTGTTTTAAAGAGAAAGACTCAACTGGATTGATTTGAAAGACTCCAGAAGGAAAGATTAAGGGTCTGTAAAGGAAGGATTGATTTGATTTTAATAGTTATGATTTTCCAGTGTATTTTCTCCTCGAAAAATTGTAACTTTTCAAAATGTTCCCTTTTTCTTGAATATGTTGCCTGTTGGAAAATTAAGTTGCCGGGCTAAAAAAACAAGAAAAACTAAATATTTTTCAAAAATATTTTAATATATATTTTAGAGTACTAGTAAGACCAAATAGGCAAAAAAAACTTTTCAAAATATAAGTGGGAAATTCTGGGCACTTATGGGTTAATATAGTCCGTAAAATGCTTTGCAATTAACATTGCTACTTTCTTCTTCTTCTTTTTTTTTTTTTTTTTTTTTTTAAGTAGGAACACATTCTCGTTAGCAAGTCTGTAAGCGCACACAACTTACTATTTTCATGATTTCTTTTTTTGTGAGGGGAGGTACCTTTATGTCAAGTGAACAGTGTGAGAGAAGTTTTATGTTGCACGAGAACTCTTGAGGGAAGAAAGAGACAAAGGTTTTTCTATTGTCACCTAAAGCCTCAAATTTCCGCTCGTTCCACCCATGGACTTCCGTTGGTTGCAGCTTCTCAATGGTAAAGACCCAAATCATGACGTCATTTTCATGTAATTTAATGACAGGGAAAAGAAAAGAAAAAAATGAGAGAGGTATTTTGTTACTGAACAAACAGCAAGGTGCTGAAAAGAGGAACGAATGTCTGTCATCAAATATCCGGTATGTTCACGAAGATTCATTTTCTTCACAATACGCTTAAAACATCTTAATTTCGTCTACGGTAGTAAACAAGTATTCGATATTTTCTGGAAATCCATTACATGAGCATATTGATAAACTAAGGTTTAGATTCGGAAAATTAGTTTATTTCCAATATAGCGCAAAACAATGAAAATTAATACTTAACATCCCAAGCAGACGAGAAATTAATGAAATTGCTGGAAACGGATGATTATGAAAGACTACTGGAATGAGGATGTGAGAGAAGTGAGAACCCGGAAAAAATACGGACACAATGTTGTCGAACTTACACGGCCTTACATTTTGAATTCCTACTTAATTCGACAGCGACACACACAAATCGAAGACGCTTAAAAATGGTTATGCACTTCATTGGGACTCATTGGTTGTTGAATGAGTTGGAGATTACAGTTTAGCATTCCGTTCGGCAGCGGCGCTATATGAGATGTGATCTTACGGCTTAAATTGAAATCTGAACCACTCGGAATTCGAATCGAGCTCTGGTCTCCCGCGCTGTAGACGCGTACGCTAACCAACAACATTGAGATTCGATCGCATGATGAGTTTTGACTCAAGGGTCTGACGCTGTTGTTGGGTCTTAATTCAGAACATCGATTCAAAAAGACGTTTTAAAAAAATGTCTACTCTTTCAACGGTATTTATCCTCTGACGTTATGTGAGCCTGCACAACCACGGGGTAATACGGGTTGCATCTACGCAAGGGGATACCAGAAACGGCAAGAAACGTGCATACGTCATCGCGTACAATTTCATCACCTGAAATCTGCTTCCCGAGCAGAAAAACGAGAAAAGGGCTTCGTACATGTTTAGATCTGGTAGTATCTATCTGTGTACACAATTTGGTGTGTTTCTAGGTTATTTTTTCTATGCCAAAAGATGGTGACATTATTTTATTTATTACAGTATACAGTAGAACCCCTCTCGTCCGCCCTCGGCTGGTCCGCCACTCCGGTTGATCCGACCATACTCGAGCCGAACTTGTCCCGACTCGTCGGTAACTCATAAGGCTCATTGTCGTTCACTGCCGTCGCGGCATTATTCTTTACTTGCTGTTACCGCTTGTCCGCTTTGGTGATCTGTCAACTCTTGTATCGTTTCTTTCGTTGTGCATGTTTAATGTACTGTACTGTGCAGCTTTTAGTGCTTACTGTTCGTTTGTTTTTACTGTAGAGAGCAGTACAGTGACTTCTGAGTTAAGATTGTAAAAAGTTTCTATTTTTCTGTATTTTCTGATAATCCGACCTTTTTTTGCGTTCCAATCATACTCACAGTCCCAAAAGGGACGGATTGGAGGGGTTCTACTGTATTAGTATAGATGATGTATCATAAAGCTCCTTATCCATATTAAACTACCCACTCCTGCAACAATCTAAATTAGGCATTACGGAAATTATGGAATTATTATTAACAGTGAATTTGGTCATATTTGTCGCAATACTACGACTGAATTGTTGAACTAATGTGGTAGAACTCCTCATAAGTTATTAATAGAGCAATTACAAAATCGTAAACGATCTATTTTATAAAGCAAAACAAAACATTAACTGACTCAAATCAAATCAAGAGCTAGGGGTGGGGCCGTCATTTTGAAAGAAACAATGCTATTGTTTGTTTTAAAGTGAGCACTAAACTAACAGAACAAAGGCATTCCGGGAGGAGGGTGTTAAAACCATTGAAGACAGACAAGCAGGCTGTTGGTTGATTCATAACAATGTTGACCTTGACGAGAGGTTTCATATAAACTTTACGGACAATGCTCTTTGTTTCTGATCATTCGTCATTTGAGTTTTCCCAACGACACGACATCAGCTGATTAAACACGGAAGGTCACCCATTACATTTCCTTTTTGTTTGAACAATTTAAACAGTGCCTCATTACTACAGAACAATTCCGTCAGCTGCCCTCTACTATTTTTAGACAAAGTTAGAAGAGAGAACACTTTCTACAAATTGAATTGTCAAAAATTAAATATCAAATTACAGTACTTATAAAATATCCAATATCCAGGTTTGAACAAAACAGCTGGCAACAGCCAATGTCAAATAAACGGGAGAGGAGGCAAGGTTGTAGTCTAGAAACTCACTAAACGCAGTCTTAACACTTTTGTTATTATTCTAGAACAGTCTTTTCACAATTAGTAGTCTGTAGAACAAATTTTAAAAAGGCCCCTGATATTATTTACACATAATTTATAAAAGATTTAAATAATGCCAAATGCTTCCTGTGTGTATGCACTGTTCATTGTATGCTTATAAAATAAAGATTTGGTAATTTAATTGTTAGTATTTCTAACTAGAACCACTATGTAATATCAAAATTTAAAGGCATAAAGACCTTGCCTTAATAATAATAATAATAATAATAATAATAATAATAATAATAATAATAATAATAATAATAATAATAATAATAAAAGTAGTCCACAACTCAAGTAATCGGGAACCACTGTTCTAGAATATTGTGGGAAATTTCTGTCTCTAAAGAATGTCAGGTCAGCATTCTATCACTGAGCCACTGCGGTCTTATGCACAAAATCTTAATGACGTACATAACTTGTAAATTCGTAAAAATTAGCAGCATATTCATTTCATTGTCAATATATCACACTTACTATTTTTTTTTTTTCAAAATAACTTTCTTTTATTTATTCGACATTTGTCTGACGTCTATAAGTCGCTGTGTCTATATGCTTCGAACTTGCCAAGGGCTGATGACCTCGTGACATTGTGTTTATGGAGATATATAACAACAATAACAAAAAAAAAAAGTATATATCGGGGAATGGAGTGGGGTCGGCGGACGAAAAGAGAAACACTTCTCCGTTATCTAGCGTGACTAAATGGATACATGAACCAAAAATTGACTTTCGTGTCACGTCAGTGAAACGATGACGATTCTTGTGTTCCTTAGTTCATGGCCACTTTGCAAGTGACTCATTCAGTTACTATCCGATTCTTTCGTGACCTTGCAGCTTGCACTCGCATCTCCGAGAATACTGCATATACTATATTATATATGTATAGTATATGCAGTATATGAATTTCTGGGCGATGACTCTTGACTTCTCCGTTACTTTTCTCGAAACTTGTCTAAATTGCCATTTATTCACAGTAATGCACAAATGTGCTTTATAACCAGGGCTATCTCATTGATTTGCGGGGGCTAGGGCGAAAGTATATTGCAGGGCCAATGCCGTAGTTGACAATTTCATGCTTTGTCCAAAATTTGAGTTTTTAATATCATGATAGTGATGCCCTACTATTAGTGCACTTCACGACGTTAGGGCTTAAGAGGATACACTCGTAAAAATTTCGCACAAAACGATGATGGTCTATAATCCCTAACTGAATTCTAAGAATGAATAAAAGAGTCTTGTCACGTTACAAGAACTTGTAGCTGTCAGCAGAAAAAAAAAAAAAAAACTTAAAACTACCATATTTCACCATGCTTGTAAGGGACACAACATTTTTTTCCATCCTGCAAGGAGTTGAACAACATGCAACTTTCTGGGACGTCTTGCTTGCTACCTGCTATCGCCCTCCCACTGACATAAAAGGAAAAACAGTTTCGCCGCTTCCGAAACAACGGATTCTTTTGGACAGGGAGGGGGAGTGCGCCAAAATACACGTTTTTACTGAGGAGGTTCATTGTTTGTCCACTAGAATGCAGTGCTGCATAAGTCGAAATACCTTTCTTGCTTTCAAGAAGTTCTAATATGTAAATAGTAAATAGAAATATCGGGTTTCAAGATTTTTTTTTTTTTTTTTTTAATGACAGTTACAAGTTCTTCTAACGTGACAACATGCCTTAAGAAATAGTAAGGTCTTTTACGTTTCGTGAAGGAACCAATTTTTCCTCCTATGGTTGCGGGATTCATTCAGTCCGAGGCCTGGGGTGATTGGCCTACTTGTTTCACCCATAGGACGGTTTTGTTCATAAGAGATGCAAATAAAGTAGATATATTCGCTATCTCAGACACGGGACAAATGGACTTTTATAGTCATATTGTGACGTAAGATTCAGACCTTTAAAATTCGGTGGCGCTGTTTAGTAACGTCGTTGATGTTGCTGCTAGTCGATGCGGTAACTCATGATGTACTCTTTCATCTATAAATCTGCTCGATTGCCTGACTACAGAAATTCTAATTTATATTTGTTGCCCTAAATTATGCGACTCGATCTGCTAATCCACTGGTAAATGAATGTCTCTCAAGCATTCCCCCCCCCCCCACAACTATTTATTTTGGGCTTGGATAACTCTTTTATATATAGTATTACCTTCCAGTGCTTCTTAATTATCTTTTACACCACCTTGTATGATGATGTTCCGCAGATGTATGTCTTGTTTCTCGATATCCAATCAATGATTATTTTTGTCCATCGATCGCAATTTCTTTTTACAATATGTTCGCCCATTTACACTCGAAATTCCTCTCTTGAATCGAAAATCGAAAAAAAAAAAAATACTCCGTATTCGATTAATCTGGTAAAGATTGTGTGTGTACAAAATTTGGTGACTGTAGATAAGTATTTTCTATGCACAAATTTGTTACAGCGATAATGTTCGAGATAAAATTACAATTTTCGATTTTCGGCCACTGGTAAATTATTATCGCTGCTTTTGAGTGGAACGATTTTTTTTTTTTTTTTTTTTTTTTTTGTTACGGCAGTACAAGAGTACTGTCCTAGTTTTGTAGAACCCACAATATTAGAGGGATATTTTCGTCCCTCGTCCGTGTGGTTCATATTTCTATCGTTATTAATATCTTAAACACACAGGCTAAATGAGACGTGGACTCATAGCAGGATCGAAAGCACTTATAAGCCTACACGGAAATCCAACTTGTGTGTTTTTACCAAAGGTAAGAATGCTAAGCATTAGCCCAGTTATCCTAGAGTCAAAAAACGCTAATGGTAAGATGATTAGATAAGATGATTATCAAGAAATCATCTTATAATTCATTCAAGGTAGTAATAATACGAAAGAAGCATGAGTATTTGATAGAGTGCACGCATTGCTTTTGTTAGTGACTAAAGATAGCAGACGCACTTGAATGAACGGAAATATTCATGATGTGTCTTTACTTGGAACAAATCCATCTGGCGTTCGTCTGATGAAAGAGGAGCCGGACTCGCTTTCTTTGTCTTGTTCTTTTATGACGGTGTGGCGGGATCTCGCCTTGCATTGCAATTGAAATGAATAACACAGATTGCTTTAGAAGTCATATGCTATCTAATGTTTTCATTAAGATGCCGTTTCTATACACCGGTTGTATAGACTGTAAGCATGTTTTCTAACTTCTGATGCGGCATCTTAATTTCCAGTACTTTCCAGATAAAAAGTATTGATACGTTGAAGTTATTTCAGTGATTGTGAAGACGAACTAGTAAATTTTACTGTTTGAAGACTTACTACTCATCACTTTATAGAAACACTAAAATTAGACTTTACAGACAAATTATTTTAGCTGTCCGATTGATTAAATCTCATGGCGATTATATCAACGAGAAAGAGTTTGACATTTTCTCTCTTTCCTTAATTTTTTCTCATATTTTTCAGTTTCCAAAACTGTGTCTGTGATAATCGAACACGGAATGGATGAAATGTATTATTCTAAAGCATTATCTAATTAACGTGGCCATCCCCCAAATGATCATATTTCCGTGAAATAATGGAAAATAAAAGAATAAATTTTTACTTTATTTCATAGAATGATCACTTGTAGAAGTTAGATTATTCTCTCAGAAAACAAGTAGCTAAAAATTTCAAATTTAACTGAATCAGTAAAACTGGAAGATGTGGGAGAAAGATTACTGTTTAAATTTGTTTAAACTCTTGGGTTTCAGTGCATGTATTGCAACAGAAAAAATGCAAATATACTGTCAGATACTAGAGCTTAAAGAAAATTTGTTTTACTTATTTCTCTCGGTTTCGTTCAAGTTAGGATTGCATGTTTGGGAAAGAACATTCTTGTTTTCTGCTAAGCATATGGAATATTTTTTTAAAAAATCTAAGAAAAAATCTTTACAAGAAACTTCAAATAAATAAATTCTCAAGGATTTGGCTTATTTAAGATTGCCTTATGTCGGAGGAATGTTCATTGATTGTAATGTGGCCATAGTCATTAAATTATTGTATGTGTTGTATACTTAATTCTTTATCCATCCCTTTATTCCAGTTCCTTTCCATACTAGATGCTTTTCCAAGCCTTCGGCTCGTCAGCAAATCGTCTGCATGCTAGCGACATCTCTTGGCGTCAGGTAGGAGGCACGAACAGCTAGCGACATCTATTAGCCAGACTGAACTATTAACAGTGCGGGTGACAGACTGATGCCTCTTGCGTTCATAATAAGGTTAAAGAACACCTAAATCTTTTCGTCTAGATGTTCATGCCAACTCGTAACTTTTAAATGTTTTGAAGTTTGCAAATTACTCACAGATTAATATGATTTTGCATTATCAATGCAGTACCTTTATGAACCACAGGGAAAAGAACTAGCCACCACACATTTATTCTACTGGCTTAGTTACATTGAGTTGATAAATTGATTTTGAGTTTAACGTCTCGTTCAGCAGCGAGACTATATGAGACGTGGATCTACTGATTAACGTGGAATATGAACCACATGAACTCCCACCGGGAATCGAACCTGGGTCTCCAACGCAAAAGGCGCGAACGCTAACCGCTTAGCCACGAAGAAGCTCTTACTTTGAGCCACGAAGGAGCTCAATGTTAGTTAGGATTAGAAAGTAAACTGTTTAGCTACATTGAGTAAATGGGCTAGGAAATACCCGGTTTAACTACGTTAGGTAAATGGGGTGGCAAGTATTCGGTTTAGCTATATTGAGTAAATGGGCAAGGAAATATCCGGTTTAGCTACGTTAGGCATAAGCGTGGGACGTAAAACTCTAAAATTTCATTTTTCATTTTTAAATTTAAATATTCACTACCAAAAAGTTGCCAGATTGAGATCGGTGATCACGAGTTTAGTCAGAAATCTCAACTCACTCGTTTTCACCATCAGGAGAGCGCTAGTTCCAGATCATGATGTAAACGGACTATTGATGGTGATGTTGAAATGATTATTATGGGGTGTGAAATTGACTAAATCCAGACAACATACTAGTGATGTAGATATGAAGTCGAAGTGATGTTTTGAGCGTGATTCGAGTGAATGCGATATCAGACTAGTAATGTGAGCGTGAGATTAAATAACCGTGACGTCAGCATGATATTGAGTGAGCCTTAGGAGGAGAGTGTGTGATGTCGGATTGATGGCGCGAGCGTGGATTAGTCCGAAGTGGACATCTTCAGTCACTAAATATAAACTAAAGAATATTCATTGCATTTCACTGACTTGCAAAAAGTACCATTAAAGACTAAGCCTTTCTTTTATGTTAAGCTTATTTCGCAGAACACAACTGCAACAAACTTTGTGCTATTAGTCAATAAGTTGCAACAAAACAAAGTAATGCGATTTGATTACAAAAATTTTCCAAAGTAGTGTGGTTATTACGTTGTAAAGCAATAAAGAATTTTTTTAAATTAGAAAATTCCTTGAAATTTCAACATCAAATGTACGTCAAAGACAAATTCAAAGAAAATCTACGTTCTTGTTCGAAAGTTTCTTCTTGGAGTCCTGTAGCTGCCAGCTAAAGGTTCATTAACTGCTCTCTTACTTTCGATCATTTCAGCTGCACTCTTTGTTCTTCTTCTTCTCTGCCTTTTTCTTTCTTCCATTTACTCCGCAGCGATGAATTATTCGATAAAGCCACATTACGTGAGAGCGAACCGACCCCCATGAAGACGCCCAAGAACGCCTCTTCTGTCGGACATTGAGACTCGGCCACTCGCCGCTGTCGTTGACATTGAAATTCAGAAAACAAAAGAAATATTTACATGTGATTTCTGTATGATTTTTTTTTCCAAAGAAATATTTAAAAAAAAAAAAATTGCTGACACGAAGGCACAGTAAATAAATCACGAATAGTTTCCATGTCGTCAAAGTAGGTCTTTAACCCGTAACTTCTACAAATACGCGCGCACACACACAAAATACACAATATACGTATGTATGTACAGTCATTATTACTTTATAAAGCAATAGATTTAGAGATAGCTGTTTCAACATGCACAACCAAGGTTAATGACCAACACAGAAAAGGATGATCAATAATAATAATAATAATAATAATAATAATAATAATAATAATAATAATAATAATAATAGACTATTTTAAGATTAAAACCGTAATGCTAAAACATATGTTTCAAGAAGTCTAACAAGTCTCATATACGTTATCGTCGATAAGAAAAAATATAGACCTACTAATAACGCATTTTTTCTATTCGTTATAGCTTAACATTATTACCACCTTACATGTTAGTTAAACATAGGAGCGTCACTTCGGAAGTGGGAGGAGGGATTTTCCACAAATATAAATACAGTTTCACGTTTTTGATTAGAATATTACTGTTACTACCTGAACTTGCGCTATTTACACACCACAGAGTACTAATATGAACGTGAATCTCCTTCCCACTTCTCACTATATCTGTACAAGTCCCTTTACGGATACAAATAAAGGACAGGAAGACTCTCAAAGGATGTGAATTGCTATAGACAAACATATAAATATAGTATTTTAATGTATAGAATGTTGGGGTAAGTTTGTGGCGAACTTGGATTAGTGATAGATGATATCAAACGCAAATATGTTTTTCTTATAATTCCATATTCGAGTACACCTCATTCTGGGTTCATAAGCCTTCGAAGTTGCCAGCTTGCAATAGGTTTTGTCATCCGGACTTACGCAAAGTGCCTGAAATGTGAAACCCACTATACGTAGCTCCTCTACTGATTGCCTTTCACAAGGGTATCAACCTTAACATCCTAGTGGCAATATTAAACTAATAGGGTCAAAAACGACGCCTAAAATGTGGAATAAAAAAAATTAACAAGTTTTTTTTTTTTTTTTTTTGGAAAGTCGAATCAAAACTGGCAAATCTGCACAAAATTTGGAATCGATCAGCGAAAACGGCACGTTTCTAGCACTTGTGGTTTTCGAGATCTCATTGTCGAAAGGATTGGCCTCAAACATATAAACTTTTCATGACCACAAATATATAAACCTAACATTTTATATATAGACAACAAACTGCTTCTGTAATATCTATAAAATCTAATACTCCCCACTTAATCTTAAGAGAAGTGTCCAATGCTTTTAGTCTTATCCCGATATTTTTCATTTTACTTCATCAAAATATTATTTTCTCCACTTGTTTCTTGTTATTTGTTCAACATTTATGCTCTTTTAATAGTTAGATTTGCTTTCCTAAAGTTTTATTGGTTTTCACTATAAAATGTATTGATAACTAATGTCATGGATTTGTGTTCATTATAAATAAATACAAGTTTTAATTGCAGGATGTTTTAATTCAACCAGATGATGAAATCAGATTGAAAATAGTAGGTACTAGAGTGGACGCTACAGGAATCGTAAGTATATCTCTTATTTTAAAAGCAAGTAAACGAGCGAAACACGTATTTAACGACAAAAGTACTTGCAGGTTTGCAGGAAAAAGAGAACACCCAGTGAATCACCATTTAATAACTAATAACCGGTTTACCATAACGATTTGAACATAGTGGGTTGTGCAATTTGTATTCAGTATTCTAATTGTTTCTATGTATTATTCGCTTATTTTGCAAACTATAAAATCTGATATCTCAAACAGTTCTCAAAATACAAGAAATAAATGTGCAGTTTGCAACGCTTCTTTAATGGGTTTTTAATTTCATTACTGCTTTATCAACTCTTAATTTTGTCGAATAGAATGTGCGTCGTTCGTCCGGCCATTTTCTAGCTACGTCACAATCTATACCGAGCGTAGCATATCGTATCACCCAGCATCTGTACGGAGATTACCTGCCCGAACAAATGCTTGTGATGTTCGTTGTGGTTACACCTGGTAGTAAGATGTGTACTGTATACAGGGTGTTCATTTTATTATGTAGCCAAAATCCACTTGTGAAATCCACAACTAAACAATAATAATAATAAAAAAAGTCCATATGGACATAAGGCGAAAAACGCGTTGTTTCAAAGTTACAAGATGCCGAAATCGAGAAAATTGTAACTTTGAGACTGCCTAGCTCGAAAACTCTGAGAGATACCAAAGGCGGTTAAAGAAATATTAGAGGAACTAGTACGATGTCTATCTTAATAACCATGTTTCAGAGTTGGGACATACCGGCGCAACGGATTTTATAGAGGGAGCTGCGATATAGGTTCCGCTCTTCCTCCCCTCTCTCTAAAATCATATGCGGCAGTACAACCTAACTCTGAAACATGGTTATTTAGATAGACAGCGTACTAGTTCCTCTAATATTTCTTTAACCGCCGTTGATATCTCTGAGTTTTCGAGCTACGCAGCCTCAAAAGTTAGAACTTTCTCGATTTCGGCCTCTCGTAACTTTGAAACAACGCGTTTTCGCATTATGTTCATAGGGACTTTTTTTATTGTTTAGGTGTGAGGATTTCAACAGTGGATTTTGGCTCAAAATAAATGAACACCCCGTATATTTGAATACCCACACAACAGGGGTGGCCAGCCTCTAAGTTTGAAGGCTATTTTTTTTTACGTCAAAAATTACTGGTGATCTACTTATCTGTTCAATAGTCCCGCTAGGGGAAATGATAGTGATCGATGCGGACAACATGACGCAGACCACTGCGGGCTGCTTCTCGAAAGGATTGGCCACAAATATATAAACTTTTCTTGACCACAAACATATAAACCTAGCATTTTAACATACAGATCGACGAAATGTAAGTTATTTATATCAAACTCAAGAAAGACAGTTGCATCATTGAGATCCCTAGTAGCTATATGGCTAGCGTACGCACCTTTTGCGTAGGACACCCAGGTTCGATTCTCGGTGGAAGCTTATGTGGTTCGGATCCCCGTTAAGCTATAGGTCCATGTCTCATTTGGTCTCGCTGCTGAACGGAACGCCAAGCTCAAATCTAATCCAATCGAATCAAACTGCACCCCTAATTCCTTGAAATGACGCCCTGATACCTGGCTCCTAGAAAGTACTCGTCCTACTCAAATGGATGTTGTGAACGTCACATTATCTGTGTTATAAGATGATTTGCATATTTAAATTTTTCGTGAAATTATGAATAATATTTCAATTTAATTAGGAATTTGCATATAAAGAATTTTGAGATTTAAATAATTACCAGTGGGAGCATATAACTTTTATTAACATTTCTAGTATATTTATGGTTTATTGTGTTATGTAAATGAATAGTAATGAACAACAGGGCAGGACTTAAGCGAGAAGCAATGAGAATTTGATATTAATTAATATTAACGTCTAAGAAGATAGCGAATTTTGTATTTTGATATGCTAGTTTGCATGGATAGAGGCAGAGAAAGCTTCCCAGAGAAAAAAAAACTCAAAGAAAGCATGTGTACTTAACGGAGCGTTGGACACCCAAGTTGAGAAGATTTTTGAAATCAATATAACCATATGAATAAGGATAGAAAACCTATGAGATTCAGATTTTGCTTAGATGTATTGCTAGTTGAATTTCTTAGTGTTGTTATAGGAAGTAGCATACACTATCACTACCGAGACACAGATCCTACGGAGGCAATACTTGAAAAATCATAAAACTTTTAGCATGTCTATGAGAGAAATCCGAATACAAAGAGGTGTTATTTTTTTTTAAACACGCCCATTTTTAGCGTGTTCGACTTTTGAAGCGTCGTTTTGCCAACGGAACATTCTCAGAGAAAGAGAAGTTGACTATTTTAAAATTATTGACGAGTCCACTTGAACTAGAGGGGAAGCTGTCTAGAACGTTGTTTGTAATGGTTCCATGACATCCGCTAGATGTCTCTGTAAAAATATAGTTATCGTCTGCACCGCTGATATGATTTGAATGATAATATGTGTTATGTTATGTAAATAAACTTTCTGGGTGTTCCCGTAGTGTTAGACATAAGTAGTTCGATATATATATTCTGTTTTGTCAAATTGGCTTGTACTAATACCAGTTTAGGCCGAGTTTGTGGTTGTGGAAGGTATGCAGGGAGACTAACACATACCTTTGTTTTTTTTTTAAATATAACCGAGAAGGCAATACTGTTACAAAAGAAAAGCGACCTTCCAATCAGTAATATTATGTTGTTTATCAGGTGTCAGGCTACTTCAGCCTTATCTAGAGTCATTCTAATTTGTTTGCATTTTGCATAGTTCATTTAATTTGTTTAATTAACACCATTAATTTGTTCAGAAACCAAATCCTTCAATGCATCCGTTTCTGTAATTCATCATATTCAATGTCACTTGTTCAAGCAGTTCCTGGTGTCGCCGATAGGTGGTGTCACCTGACAAAGGTGTTTAAGTAAACATGTCAAGTGACAGAGTTTAAATAATGTTGGTGTTTGTGTTAATATTTCTCGTAATTACGGCACAGTGTGTGTGCGTAACAGATACTAAATTGAAGCTTGATTATTAAGCAAGTTAACAAACATAGTGACAGACAACGATGCCATTGAAGTGATCGACAAAGTGGAAAAGAACATGAACAAGTGTGTTTTTTTAAAGTTATTTAGGTCACTGGAAACTCGCAGGTGAGGGATGCACCTTCACCCCTATTCCAGTGGAGCGGGCTACTTTGGTTCGGCCCAACCCAGCAGTTGAAAGAAACAATGAAACTGCAAAGGAATATAACAGTACTCGGGACAACCAAAGAGTTAGTTATTCCCAAATCGCGAGACAGTGCATATCAAGCACTGCAAGTCGTAATCGTGTTGACCGTCAGCTATTTGGAACTCTTACCATTCAGAGATGTGTGTACAAGAATAGTGCGTTAGTTACACACTGATATTCTGTGCGTGTGTGCTGTAGAATGGGCAATCATAGATAGTTTACTTTCAGTATTTCCTCGTTTTCTCCGGACTAACATTCTCGTGGTGGAATGGGAGAGTAGGAGATACCGCTTATATATATATATAAAAGGGTGTTTTCACAAAAATGATATGAGACAAAGTGCGACATATATCACCATTTACTAGTGGGAAGAGACAAAGCTTTACATCATATTTCGTAAAGTGCTTCGCACCAGTATCAATTTTGTGCCATGTTTACGTCACACGCTATAGCACTTGTTCACGCTACTAACAGTGAAATCGAAAGCGAGTAACATTCTGAGTGAAGAAAAAGCATTGCCGTGTTCTGTAGGAAATCTCCAATGCTATCGTATAGTATAGTTTAATTAAAACCCATTAAATACAAGAACTGAGCTATTTTTGCTTGTATTAAGTAGGCGGGTTTTGTGCAAGAGAACGTCATGAGAACTTTCGCCAAATAACAAATGTATTTTATAGTTGTATCACACCAAGGACTACCCAGTTGAACCGCCCCTGGTGTTTACTGAAATTCCATGGCAGAGGAAACCTGACGGTTAGCAGAACCTAGGAAGAGGATGGTCCACAACTTTGGAAGAAACTCGACCCGGAAGTGCATTCAAGCGTGAAACTAGAGACACTTCAAGAAAGAAGAGCGCGGCGTGATAAATACAAAAGTGCACAAACAATAATAATTGCGAGCTCAAAGTGTGAGAAAGAAATATTAAGAGAAATATTTTTTTTTCTTTTGCTCAGGTCTCTTAGCGAGACCACGCGCGCGAGTGCTTTTGTAAATATAATTTCTGTGTGCCTCTGGAATTGCGGAAGTGGTGCATTAAAGCAGGATTACCACTGGAATGTTGACTTCTTTTATTGTTGCAGTTGGCCGCAAGGTAATGTGTTACCCTTTTGTCTTTCTTGTTTGCTTTTCAGGCCAGAAGCTGGGTCTATCAATGGATCGTAATTGCGATGAGCATATTGTGGGTATCTTTCGCATACAGGATGGGTGTTAAAACCATATTAACCTGTAAATTAGAGTGTCATGCTTAACAGGAATCTTATTTACTTTTTTTCAAAATTTTAACTTTTATTCATTCTAAGACTCTACCGACTGACTAAATTCACTAAATTAACTTTGTGGCAGGAGGTTACAGTAATTTAAAGTCAATATCAGTTTAAATATTACGATTCCTCCCACATTTGCATTTTTGAATATTAATGTTTTGGTAATTTATTCAGATTATGCAAACTCACAGTCCTCCCGCTCACAAAGAAATTGGCTGCCTTGCGCGTGGGGCACGACACACACACCATCCTGGATGTATGTTTTGTTTTAGAAATGTCCTTTGCTAAAATTTGCTTTTGATAGTAAATCTTGTGGCAAGAGAAATAAAGTAAAGTCTTGTTTTCTTTTTCATTTTCTGGTCAGTAAAGAATGTTGCCACAAGAAATGAAAGATACCCAACGTTTTTACGATATTTAGTGCAAGCCAGACGCGGGTAGCAGTAGATGTGTTTTTCTTTTAGGTTGTCGCGCTGCCATCCAGAAAGTTTATTATTTCTGTGTGTATTATTGTTGTGTTATATGCATTTATTTTGTTGAAGTGTATTGCCAAATTTTAAACCTTTTTGGAGGGGAATAACATTTAGCGAATCAAGTTTAGGCATATTAGAGAACCTACTAGAGTTCATAATCACTTGATGGTAGTAACGCGAAGTCAAGCTAGAGCGATGGAAGGCTTTGTAGGCGACAACATTATTGACGATCAATTTGCGCAAATAATGGAATTTCCATCGGAGTCTCAGGACACCGGAAGCGATTCAGTAGGAAATGTAAACACCTCTCTCCAGGAAGTAGTTCCGCCTGGAGAAGGTACAGTTAATAATGAGAGGGCTAATGAATCGGAGCAGGTTAGGGAACCGGTTCCCAGCACCTCAGCGCAAGTCACATCTGTATCTGACCCGTGTCTCGCGTCTTTGTTTAGCATGTTAAAAGAAATGGCAGACAAACAAGAGAAATCATTAAATGACATTTCGAATAAGCTAGAGAAACAAGAAAAGAAGTTAGAAAAGCAAGAAAAGAAGCAGGACAAATCACTTCTAGAGATTGCGAATAAGCTTGAGAACCAAGAAAAGATTCATGAAAAGTCACTTTCGGAAATTTCAAGTAAATTAGAAACCCAAGAAAAGACGCATCAGAGAACCTTTTCGGAATTAGCAAGTAGGCAGGAGAACGCTAGCAGAACCATGCTAGATAGGTTAGAGGCTGTTCAAGAGCAGATCACTGCCAGTTTCCGGCATGAGATGCTCCAAAATGTGACAGAGCTAGAAGCAAGGATCGATTCCTCAGCGGAAGCTCTGGAATCCAAGATAACAGCATCCTGCCAGGAACTAAAGTCATCAGTTGAGGCAACAGAGAATAAAATTAGTGAATTAGAGGCTCACACTGAAAGCAGGATAGGCGAGATATCTGAGGTCCTTGGTTCAGACCTCGCTCAGGTCTCTCGAGATGTCAACCATTTACGTGGTGACATGGAGAGAGTGGGGGAGAATGTAGCCGCCGTTTCTACTGAAATAGAGTAAAAGCAACAGTAGATAGTTCGGTGGGCCACTTACAATCTAAGTTGCGTAGAGCAGAACTGAGATGGGAGGAACAGCTGGAACTGTTAAAGGAGTCGGTGCGAGAAAATGGTTCCAGCTGTCAAAACACAGCCTCTGTCTCGCATGAGAGAATCGCAACGCCGGTCGCTGGACCGAGCCATGCGGGACAGTTCCCTGAGCTTCCCAGGCGTGAGAACTCAGACGAGCAGGCTGCCCCTCCCCCTCAACACATAAACAACGTCAGCAGTAGCAATAGTAGTGTTGCGAATTGCCAGGTAGCGTCAGCCTTAGGGCTATTACATCGAGATCTGTCACTTCCTGTTTTTACAGGAGTTGAATCAGAAATACAGGCCCATAATTTTCTAGTAGAGCTAGATAATTATTTCGATTTAACGGGTGTACCAGAAGAGAGACGGTTGGCCTTTTCCTCCCACTGCTTCCGTGGCATCTCACGCCAGTGGATGCAGGTGACTTTGAAGAAATGCGCTAATTACCAAGATCTCAGACATTTCAAGAACGCCTATCTTAGCGAGGAGAAACTTGCTAATCTCCGCGCCTCCATTTTGACGTCACGTTTTGAGACACGGGGAAGCAAGAAACCGACAGAATACCTGTTGGAATTACTGCATACCAACAGTATTCTCGACCCCCCGTTACCGCCCCAGGTACTTTTGCGAGTTCTTCCACGGCAATTGCCATTCTCAATCTATAGATGTATTGTGTCATCTAAACCTCGATCTATAGATGAATTGTTGAACATTGTTGGTGAGCTGCAGTCCACCTATCAGCCACCAAGTAACAACAACAGTAGGAGGGGAATAAGTACACTTACTGTAGAAGAAGAAGAAGATGTAGGACGATCTTCCCCCCCCCCCACGAAACAGTAGGCCGAGTAATCCCACCAGAGACAGGAGGTTCCACAGGGACAATGGGCCTTATTATAATAGGGGTTCACGAAGAGGCAATGTAAACAGAAATGGAAATAATAATGGAAATTGGCGTTCGAGAAATTCCAGTGGTCAGGAGCGTGACACTGGAGATTCTCGAACGAGAAATCAAAACAATCGAGGACAACGACGTGGAAGGAATAGGGGTCGTGCACAAACTCGCAATAATAATAATAGAAATAGTGACTATGCTGCGGAGGTTAATGAGCTCCGAGTTCATAACGATAGGACTGAACAGTCCTCGAGACAAGTCTCGTCTCGTGGGAATTCACGTGCAAACAGCCCTGGAACTAGTCAACGCCACTGAGAACTGTCCGCATGTTCTCAGAGCGGTTACTTGAATACTGGAGTACTGAATATTCAGGATAAACCGGCGAAATGTATTTCTGAGGATATGCGTAATTGTGTTAGTGCATGTAACAATGTTTTAGAAGAAGAAAAAGAAGAAAGTAGTGAGACATTTGTAAAGACTTTAGAGAGACTTGAGAATGGGGATTGTGAAACTTGTAGACGTATAATTAGCACGACACATTTCGATCGTGAAGGAAATAACGACATTCGTCATCCCGAAATTATGCTTTTACAGAGAAATGGGGACAAAATTAAAATAAACAAAAAGTTGTTTGACGAGACGAATGCGATGTTTAGGAACCTTTTAGATAGTTCGACCGAAAAGCTACCCAATAACAATTTAGTAACACTTCCGGAGGTAGAAGTAGGTCTATTTAATAGCAAAATTCTGGCATTATTGGACAGTGGCGCGAGCATCTCGGCTATCTCACTCCAATGTTGGGAAGAAATACGTAAGCGAGACCCCCCACCAGCGTTCATTAAGTCAGCGAACATTAGAGTCAGTTCAGCGTTCGGTCGCGCCGTCGCTTCGATCATCGGCCAAGTATTGTTAGAGTTAGTGATTGCAGAAAAGGAGTACTATACTTCAGCAATAGTAGTGAAAGGGCTGAACCGTGAACTCATTTTGGGTTCACAGTTCTTTGTAGAAAGTAGAGCGATCCTAGATTATGAGAGAAACGTCCTTTCGCTTAACCATCCCCACCATATAGAAGTTTCTTTTCGAGACATCGAAATAGAGGAAGAAGATCTTTTCATAAGAAAATTATCCTGGGAGTTCGAAGAGGATGTGGTCGATTGTGAGAATCCCACTCTTGGTAGTATGTGCGTGTCGAGGAGAGGACCGCTGACTACAGAGCAGTTCGAGCGAGCGTCAGCAGGCGGAGGCCACCAGGGAGAGTTGGCTACCCTGCGCAGCCAGTTGGACGATGGGAAGTTCCCAACTGCAGCCGAACTTGCAAACGTCGTTTACTCGCCACAGGAATGGGCGAAGGTTCGAACCCAGGCTACCCCAGAAGAAATCAGAGATCATGTCGAAAAGTATACTGATTTGAGTGGGGAGGAAAAGCAAAAGTTGTACGACGTGCTCTACAAACATCGAAGCATATTTGACGAGAAGCCCGGTACTATTAGGGATTATCAGCATTCCATTGAAGTGACCGATGATCGAACCATGAAGACGAGGATGTATCTTTACCCTCTGTGACCTAGATCCGCCGCTAATAATACGTTTAGTTGATAGATGACGTGGGGATTAGTACAGAAGAATACCACTTCGTTTAAGAGTCCGCTGGTTGAGTGCGAAAGTAGAATGAATTATTGCACCACTGTAATAGAAGAAATTAGCCAGTAAAAATTAAGTTTCCTTGCACGATAGCATAGCGTAGAAAATTGAAGAAATCGTTAAGAGCTTGAAGCCGTAATGAGCTTCGCTTGTGTGCGTGCCTCTCAACCATCATGGTTGATGAGTAAGATAAACGTCAATAAAGTATATTTGAAAATTAAGTCATAGTAGCTCCTCACAAATGAATATCATTAACGCATTTTCGTCGGATATGCGCAAAGTTCAGTACGCAGTATTCGAGATAGCATTGCCGTAAGATAAACGATCCTGAGTTGAAGGAAGTATTAATGAAGAGAAACGTGTTCCACCTGAAGAAATACGTTCAGCGTGAAGCCACGCCTCCTCAGGACACAGCTGACCTGATGACGTAGGAAAGCCAGGAAATAAACACAGCACGTCATACAGGATGGAGAGCTGAAGAAGAAAGATACACTCCCAGACGCACCTCTTTACGTCTGGCTTCCAAGAGAGTAGTTGCGCGGAGTGTAATACTACAGTCAATAATGATATAACATAGAGAGATGAATTTTGTATAGAATTATGATGATAAAGTGATTATGATAGGTTAGGGATTATTTTTATGTGTTATTAGTGTTTAGTTTATTATCTTATGATTGTTAGGACATATTGATGTGTTTAGGGAAATCTTGTATGAAGTTAGTATATACGGAATATGTATGTGATTTACGTAAAGTAGATTAGTACAACTTCTGAGAAAATGCAACGATTAAGCGATTAACGGTTGCATTTCCTTAGGAGGGGAATAAATGTGAACGTCACATTATCTGTGTTATAAGATGATTTGCATATTTAAATTTTTCGTGAAATTATGAATAATATTTCAATTTAATTAGGAATTTGCATATAAAGAATTTTGAGATTTAAATAATTACCAGTGGGAGCATATAACTTTTATTAACATTTCTAGTATATTTATGGTTTATTGTGTTATGTAAATGAATAGTAATGAACAACAGGGCAGGACTTAAGCGAGAAGCAATGAGAATTTGATATTAATTAATATTAACGTCTAAGAAGATAGCGAATTTTGTATTTTGATATGCTAGTTTGCATGGATAGAGGCAGAGAAAGCTTCCCAGAGAAAAAAAAACTCAAAGAAAGCATGTGTACTTAACGGAGCGTTGGACACCCAAGTTGAGAAGATTTTTGAAATCAATATAACCATATGAATAAGGATAGAAAACCTATGAGATTCAGATTTTGCTTAGATGTATTGCTAGTTGAATTTCTTAGTGTTGTTATAGGAAGTAGCATACACTATCACTACCGAGACACAGATCCTACGGAGGCAATACTTGAAAAATCATAAAACTTTTAGCATGTCTATGAGAGAAATCCGAATACAAAGAGGTGTTATTTTTTTTAAACACGCCCATTTTTAGCGTGTTCGACTTTTGAAGCGTCGTTTTGCCAACGGAACATTCTCAGAGAAAGAGAAGTTGACTATTTTAAAATTATTGACGAGTCCACTTGAACTAGAGGGGAAGCTGTCTAGAACGTTGTTTGTAATGGTTCCATGACATCCGCTAGATGTCTCTGTAAAAATATAGTTATCGTCTGCACCGCTGATATGATTTGAATGATAATATGTGTTATGTTATGTAAATAAACTTTCTGGGTGTTCCCGTAGTGTTAGACATAAGTAGTTCGATATATATATTCTGTTTTGTCAAATTGGCTTGTACTAATACCAGTTTAGGCCGAGTTTGTGGTTGTGGAAGGTATGCAGGGAGACTAACACATACCTTTGTTTTTTTTTTAAATATAACCGAGAAGGCAATACTGTTACAAAAGAAAAGCGACCTTCCAATCAGTAATATTATGTTGTTTATCAGGTGTCAGGCTACTTCAGCCTTATCTAGAGTCATTCTAATTTGTTTGCATTTTGCATAGTTCATTTAATTTGTTTAATTAACACCATTAATTTGTTCAGAAACCAAATCCTTCAATGCATCCGTTTCTGTAATTCATCATATTCAATGTCACTTGTTCAAGCAGTTCCTGGTGTCGCCGATAGGTGGTGTCACCTGACAAAGGTGTTTAAGTAAACATGTCAAGTGACAGAGTTTAAATAATGTTGGTGTTTGTGTTAATATTTCTCGTAATTACGGCACAGTGTGTGTGCGTAACAGATACTAAATTGAAGCTTGATTATTAAGCAAGTTAACAAACATAGTGACAGACAACGATGCCATTGAAGTGATCGACAAAGTGGAAAAGAACATGAACAAGTGTGTTTTTTTTAAGTTATTTAGGTCACTGGAAACTCGCAGGTGAGGGATGCACCTTCACCCCTATTCCAGTGGAGCGGGCTACTTTGGTTCGGCCCAACCCAGCAGTTGAAAGAAACAATGAAACTGCAAAGGAATATAACAGTACTCGGGACAACCAAAGAGTTAGTTATTCCCAAATCGCGAGACAGTGCATATCAAGCACTGCAAGTCGTAATCGTGTTGACCGTCAGCTATTTGGAACTCTTACCATTCAGAGATGTGTGTACAAGAATAGTGCGTTAGTTACACACTGATATTCTGTGCGTGTGTGCTGTAGAATGGGCAATCATAGATAGTTTACTTTCAGTATTTCCTCGTTTTCTCCGGACTAACATTCTCGTGGTGGAATGGGAGAGTAGGAGATACCGCTTATATATATATATAAAAGGGTGTTTTCACAAAAATGATATGAGACAAAGTGCGACATATATCACCATTTACTAGTGGGAAGAGACAAAGCTTTACATCATATTTCGTAAAGTGCTTCGCACCAGTATCAATTTTGTGCCATGTTTACGTCACACGCTATAGCACTTGTTCACGCTACTAACAGTGAAATCGAAAGCGAGTAACATTCTGAGTGAAGAAAAAGCATTGCCGTGTTCTGTAGGAAATCTCCAATGCTATCGTATAGTATAGTTTAATTAAAACCCATTAAATACAAGAACTGAGCTATTTTTGCTTGTATTAAGTAGGCGGGTTTTGTGCAAGAGAACGTCATGAGAACTTTCGCCAAATAACAAATGTATTTTATAGTTGTATCACACCAAGGACTACCCAGTTGAACCGCCCCTGGTGTTTACTGAAATTCCATGGCAGAGGAAACCTGACGGTTAGCAGAACCTAGGAAGAGGATGGTCCACAACTTTGGAAGAAACTCGACCCGGAAGTGCATTCAAGCGTGAAACTAGAGACACTTCAAGAAAGAAGAGCGCGGCGTGATAAATACAAAAGTGCACAAACAATAATAATTGCGAGCTCAAAGTGTGAGAAAGAAATATTAAGAGAAATATTTTTTTTTCTTTTGCTCAGGTCTCTTAGCGAGACCACGCGCGCGAGTGCTTTTGTAAATATAATTTCTGTGTGCCTCTGGAATTACGGAAGTGGTGCATTAAAGCAGGATTACCACTGGAATGTTGACTTCTTTTATTGTTGCAGTTGGCCGCAAGGTAATGTGTTACCCTTTTGTCTTTCTTGTTTGCTTTTCAGGCCAGAAGCTGGGTCTATCAATGGATCGTAATTGCGATGAGCATATTGTGGGTATCTTTCGCATACAGGATGGGTGTTAAAACCATATTAACCTGTAAATTAGAGTGTCATGCTTAACAGGAATCTTATTTACTTTTTTTCAAAATTTTAACTTTTATTCATTCTAAGACTCTACCGACTGACTAAATTCACTAAATTAACTTTGTGGCAGGAGGTTACAGTAATTTAAAGTCAATATCAGTTTAAATATTACGATTCCTCCCACATTTGCATTTTTGAATATTAATGTTTTGGTAATTTATTCAGATTATGCAAACTCACAGTCCTCCCGCTCACAAAGTCTTATGAAAGTCTTTCAATGTGCTACGTTCTTCAATATTTTTTCTTCAATTTTCGTGATTAATACAGACACAATTACGAATAACGGAAATCTACAACGTAATCCATCTAGTACCTACTTAAAAATAAATAAATAAATAAATAAATAGACAGTCAGAAGTGGATTATAACAAACCAGAATTCCTAGGATACAGTTTATAATGTCATGTCATGAAATATATCAAAAGCAATTACTAATCTATTTAATAATGGCGAGGAAAATTTTTAATAGTGTTACTAAATCTAGCTTATTAAGTTATAGTTTTGAAAATCAATACATTTTGTAGCATCAGAACAGTGTTCGTAATGTAATCTCTAACATTTTTTAATACAGAAAAAAAGAATAGAATTTCCTAATATCTTTTGTGTTGTGTATAAAGAAAGGATTAAGTTAGCATGAATAAACATATACATGGAATTTGCCTGCATGAATTCTATGAATGTAATCTCTCTTTCTGTTGGATATTAATATTACATAACGAAGACTACAAACAGAAAAATTTGTATGAAGTATACATTTCATAAAAGAAAGTAATAACATCTTGAGAACAGCAATTCATGACAAATTGCAATACTTCTCGTAATGATAGAACAATTAAAATAAATCAAAAGTGACCTTCAAATGGACTCCTCAGCTGCTTGCGCGAGACAAGAAATCCCACACGCTAAACAGCTGACAAGAGCTCAACTTCTCTAGCTGCAGATGGCAATGCGGTAAGAGAGAATAAATATTGACACACCATTGAATGGGCGACTTTCCCACAAGAATAAACTCTTCACAAGTATTGCATATAAGGTTACGGACAGATTGAAAGAAAGAAATAAAAAAAAGAGAGAGAGAGAAGTACCCCAATAGCGAAACCAGTAACCAATCAGCATAAACGTCTCAATTCACTTTCATCTCTGCAAGTCATGCATGATTTGTTCCTTATTCCACAATCATTGGGAATAATTTCAAGGAATTAGCAATTTTTGTAATTTTCGTTTAAATAAAAGAAGAAAAAGGAAGAAAGAAAGATCAATGAATTGAGAGCAGTTAAGATGTGATAAGGTATAACCTTTCATATTCAATTTCTATATACATGTATTACCAGAATTTTAGCAATGAAATCGTGATACAGCATCTATTTCGTATATTTACGTACTAGATCCGCTTTCATCAAGCATACATAGGTTTTGCAGAATCTCTAAAAAGCATAACGAAAGTCAGTAAAATATTCAGTCACTACTTGTTTTACATAACTCTGTAATGAATATTGGTCCCATCCCAATCATGTTATACCTCTTACTATGCAACCGCTTTGCACTTCTTCAACACACTTCCGAACAGTGTCTCTTCCAGACATGTTTTTTTGGAGGGCATTGTCCCCCAGAGCTCTGAGAGTCCTCCTCCCTCCCGGAGGAGACTAAAATAATACGTCTATAACTTAATAAATCATACCGAAACCATATGAAAATAGTAGGTGTCCCTTCGAATACTGTGTGCGCCTCCCGGAACTTTTTTTTTTTTTCTGAAAGAAACACTGCTCCGGAAATCTTTAATGTTCAGTCAGTGCACAATATGCTAGTTTGAGGTGGTCACAAACAGTTTTAGTATTTTGTTAGTCCTTGGCATCAAAAGGTCTCTATGTAATAACACGAATTTTATCATAATAAATTACGCAAATCCACGCCTCATTAAGGGTAACAAACTTCCACCGACCACACGCGAGATGACGTTCATACAGCCTCCTGGAGTACCTTTTTCGCTCAGCCACAAAACACGGTTCCAGAGCGTAAACACTTCTCTTGCGAACGACCGCGAGGCGGAAATTCCTATGGTTGGCGCAACTGATTTTGCCTGCGATGTGCGGCATTTGCTGATCATCGTGCGCTGTGTGGCGTGATTTTTGAAAGTCACTACACCATACGCTGAACCACACAATAACGTCACGGGAAGCCGGCTTTCTAGCTGCTCTCGAAGGTGTGGTAAGCCTAGAACTCTATGCCGCATATTTCCCTATAATACGATTCACAGTGGCACGATCTACACGAAAATTACGCACCTGACATTTCTACCATGCGCGACGCCGTGAACGTAGCATCGGAAAGGGACACAATTAACCCTTCCCAGCATCTGTTTAGTTTTGGCGGCATCAAGACAACGCTCGACCACATGCTCTACTGCGTGAATAATAAGATACTGTTGCTTGACTTGCGGCACTCTCACGACGACAAATTATGCATCTGCGGTACAATTGCAAATTAACTTCGGCTTAATTTAAATGAATCAACCTCTGTATTCGAAAACAGATTATTGTGAGGCAGAGTTGAGAAATCTTGTGGACTGACTGACAATGATAGACGACTGCCAAATATTTGTCTCAATTATATTAATTTACAGTCTACGAAAATGACTGAAGTTTAGCGTTCCTTTCAGCAGCGAGACTGTATGAGACATTGCACTACAACTTACCGTGGGATCCCAACTGCATGAGCTCCCACCCGGAATGGAATATGGGTCTCCAACGCTGTAGGCGTGTAAGCGAACCATGTAGCCATGAGAGAGAGAGAGAGAGAGATTAGGTCTATGAAATGTTTCAAACCATCACATACCCTATCTCTACCCTAAAAATGGTACTTTCGTTTCAACTCTATATTAATAAATACATAATTTAAGTTTTATTTTAATTTGCGAGAATGTTACTTACAATACAGCTTCCCACCACAATGGACAATATTATTTCCAGTTTCCACTAATGGTACTTACCTATAAAAAAATGAAAAAAATGAATCAATAAAAGATTTCATAACACATATACAATTTAAACATATTATTATTATTATTATTATTATTATTATTATTATTATTATTATTATTATTATTATTAATAATAATAATAATAATAATAATAATAATAACAAGAATAATCAATTTTGATAATAAACTGGCAGTAACTCAAGATTTTGCATAACGGATGCTGTACTTAACGAATAAAAATAGTATAGTATTAGTAAGCTATAAATGTTCTTGCTAGTTTGGGTGTAATATTATTGTAAACAAATAAAGTAATATGCGTCTCTCGTGCTTCGGGAAATAATTCCCTTTGGTTATACTGTAGATAGCAGAGATATTCCCAAATGTTGCAGTTTAATTATTCTTATCCCTCTACACCAGACATGTCAAATTCAGTATGTCTCAAATGTGTCAAATAATCACTTAGTTGTTTACTTGAAAAATAGAAGGAACATACGGAAATCCGGGCAGTAGATGGACATAAGAGAGAATCGGATATCTGGAGACATGCTGCTCGCACTATAGCGATTTCCAGAACAAAGGTCAGATGAATATCTAGGATTGTCTGTTAACCTGGATCTCTCTAGGGATTCGTTCCGTTTCGTAAATGAGACAGGCTATTCATACTGATATGTACTACCGAACATTGAAATGACGTACGAAGCAAACCACGAGGCAAAAATTCAATTGAAACAGATATCCCCAAATTTTACAGGTATTTAACTCACCGGTTCCCCAAAACCCTAAATTTGCATCGTACATGATTTCCACGTTCGATAGTACGTACCAGTATGAACAAGGGGCGGAATGCGGTTTTGAAGAGTTGCAAAAGGTAACAATCTAGATGTAATTCACTTTTTGCCAGTGCATGCTCTATAGCAGTGGTTCTCAACCTTTTTTGACTGACGGCACACTTTACTGAGTGTCCAAGACATTGCGACACACTCGTTTGATATTATTATTATTATTATAAATAATAATGTCTATTATAATAGTGAAACTAATTAGTTTTTATAATGACTCTATAGTATATAGCACTTAGTATTATTGCTACCGCTGGAGATGTTGACTGGTACAGTCTGTCTCGATTTTAACTATTAGTAAATTCATTATTTTTTAAATTCTAAAATTTCGCGTAATATATATACCAGGGGATTGTGTAACACACCAGTGCCGCGACACAACGGTTGAGAACTACTGCTCTATAGAATTGAAGTCTTAGAAAAAACGCTGGTCGAACTTTTAGGGTTGTGCAATATTTTAATATTTTTCGATGTTGTAATATTCAAGATTTCGAAATAATGATCAGTTTTTGGTATTTGATACCGATTTTCTATATGCAATCGCACACTCTAGTCGTACTACCTGCTAGGTTCTAGGTTCTGCTCTTTCTGAACCACGTTGTGAATGTATACATTTCTATTATTCAAACTAATCTTCACTATTCGAATAACTATATTTGTTCGAATATTGAATATCGAATTTCTAAGAACATATTACTCTCACAAGATTATTATTTGAATTTCAACAGAGCTACTTACTGTCCAGCAAACTATTTAAGATATGTATTATTGTAAATTAAAGACATCTAAATTGCGATAGTCTATACAATAAATTTTAGAATTAAAAAAGAATAGCACGGTGATTAATTAATTAAACGAGCTACAATATATTAGCTTTCTTGTAACTAACTTGGAGAGTAAGTTGTGTAGGGTGGGAAAATGATGCCAACGATGTTGAGGTTAATGATGTTTTGAAAGGCAGGAAGCACTTTGACCCAAAAAGTCATTCGTGATGGGATGGATGGCTCATGCGTCATTGTTTGATATCTCATGATTTCCGTCAATCTATTTCCGGCGCGACGACACTGTTGACAGATGAGTGAAACGTCTGAAAAGGCACTAAACAATAACACGTAAGGAAATTACAGCATTTCTCTGTTATTTTTGTGGGAGTAGGTCGGTATTAAAAAACAGAGGATGCCAATTGAATGCTTTCCACGCATCCTCTTGTATTTATACGTAGAACACAAAACAATTAAACTATTTTGCAAGTTATTAAATATACTGTTTTTCATTCTCTCTCTCTCTCTCTCTCTCTCTCTTTTTTTTTTTTTTTTTTTTTTTTGTGCATTGACTTGAAAATGTTTACGTCACACACACTGCGAGAAGCACACTATGTATTAAATATCACTGTTCAAGTTAAATACTAGGATATCTTAAATATATTAGGATATCTTAAATATCTAGGACATATTAATTCAGATTTTATTTTTAATTCTGTAATTCGATCATTCTCTAAAATAAGTTTTTGGCTATGATCGGGGCTTCAAGTTTCGCCTATTCAAGATTCACCTAATGCCTCCTAGCTATGCAAACATCAATCAAAATGATGACACAGAATTAATTTTCTTATTAGGCGAAAGTTGATTTTTTTTTTAACTTGGTTTAGTTCGCATACGTTGGTAGCCCTGCACCTCATGAATAGTTAACATTTCCTCTTGAAACTATTTTCGCACTCCTATTAAATAAAGTATGTAGGTGAAAATTTTGACAAACCTAGCAATAATTAGTAGCTTAATGAAACTTGCAGGATAGTTTCGAGATCTCATTGTCGCATTGTCGACAAACATATAAACCTAGCACTTTAAAAAATATATAGAGAAATAATTTATAGTACATTAAAGAGAGAGAAATTAACCATCCCTGCCACGATGCCCTGCTGGGACATAAGCGATACAGTTGTGTTGGATCTCTCTCACTGCTGCTTCAGATGAAAAATGTCGTTGAAACAACGAGTTTTAAGGAGAGTTTATATTTTCGTAATTTAAGTTTCACATAATAAATAGTGCTTCTTTCAGAACAGTAAAGATGCTTATTATACTGAAAAAGTAAAAATACAAAGAAAGAAAGAACTTCGACAGATTCTTAAAAGTAACGTATAATTCGAGGGTAGTTCAACACTAAGATAACGCCAAAATGTCACTTTCATTCTGTTGTCTTTTAATTCCCAAAATGTTATTTTCCTGCAATTAATGCACATGTCTGAGTAAAACAATCTCGAACATGAACAATTGGATTAAGTACATGAAAGTTCTATACATTTTCAATACACCAGCTTCAGAAAGGAGTTTGGTGCTGGTCAAGGGCGGCATTTGGGGATGGAAGGAGGGGGCAATTGCCCCCTGAGTTTGAGAAATACATATGTTTTAATCATTTGTATACTAACATACTAATAAAAACGCGTAATTCTTGTATGAGTAGGGGATTTTGCCCCTCCCCCTCAAGCAAAATCTGAAATGACACTACTGGTGCTGGTATGCCCAAATAAGTAACTGGATAGCATTCTTCATTTTCTCTTCCAATCAATTGCTGGAATATATTGCTCTAGCCAAGTTTTCTTCTTATGGTATACCTTCAATACGTGTCGTCTGTTCGCACTTGCCCTTATGGGTAAAACTGAGGGATGAGTGGCTAATGTAAAATAAATCTTCTGTATATGAAATATCGACAGAAAGCCAGTGTGTTACCATCATGCGATGTATAAAAGTGTAATTGGAAATGTTACCCCGGATTCGTAGTAGATTTCTTGAATATACTTACAACTTGTTGCAATTAACTGTCTATTTCCCGAGTAATTTCTAATAAGTTTTCTTTCCTTCCTGGAATAGAGACCAAGTCGTGTAACTTCCTGAAAATTCATGTAAAAACAGTATCACATGATCCATCTTTCCTCTTGTATTTTCATGTATTTAAACATTTTGGCTGGTTGATGAAATCTGTCTTCTTTACGAAAGAGTTTTAAAAAATCAGAAAAATACGCTTGAAAGAAAGAGATTACAAGATTAAGCGACACAAGCCTATTCTATCATTTATACTTTATATCTACCTAACCTATAGAGATGTGTTATGTATCATACGAAAGGAAATTTTCTTACAAAATATTTTGTTATATAGGTCCAAGACAGTAGAATTGAACCTAGGGTAAGAAATCAAGTAAAACATGATTTTTCTATAGACTGAGGCGTCCAAATTAGCTATGGCAGCCAAATTGGGTAAAGCTTAAGGAGGATATCTGGGCACTTTTAACATATGTCTATACTTGATGGAAAGAAGCTGTCCTGAAAATTTCATTAAGTTACTAATTTTTTTCAGGGTTCAAACCCCTACATACTGGACTCAAAGTTTGCACTTAATCAAAAATTAACATTTCTAATGTCGATGCTAAAGATATACTATCTATGCATATACCGTAATTGTGCTTTACTGATTCTTGGTGCTTTGTTTAATTTTATTTTAAGATTTATGCAAACTCTCGTAGAATTTATGTTACTTAATTTTATGTTTTCCGTAATACATTTTTTAACTTCATGTAACACTTTCATACTTCGAAGTCAAACATAATATCTTGTCATATACTGTAATTGTGCTGATACTGTTTTAATATGTACTTTTATTTATTTATTTATTTATTAAGTTTAGAAACGACAATTTCCATAACAGCACGTCTTCAGGAAGTAATTACCATCAGTTTTAATACTGTATATCAGTTATAAGTTCTTTCGCTCCTTCCTCTTTCTCTTTCCAATATATTCTATCAGGTCAATCAGAATTCAGTTCCCCCTTCCTCAGCCAATATCCGAGACAGTCTCTCTTCTATGCCGTAGTTTGAACTTTTCCTAGAGGGGGGAAGGTTGGCAAAAAAACATGTTTTTTTCAACTGCAAAAAAAAACTTTTTTTTGTTTAAACCCGTTTTCTAAACCAGGTTTTTTTTGGTTTAAATGTTTTGCTCTACGTATTTATATTTACATATGGATAGATATAAGTTTGTTTCGCCTTGGTGTTATGCAACAACGGAGTTATGCTGGAAGGAAGGAGTCACATAAGCATAAAGCGTAATCCAAACTGCTTCTCGACTTACATCCGAGAGAAATTGTCCTCCATTTGGACTCGACACCAGGACTAATTAGCCAAAAATACCATGAGTCTGCCGAATCACTTACGAAGCACTCCTGAGAAAAATACGTTGTTCTGATCTTCACATACTTGTAATATAATCGTAGAGTCACTTCAGAAGGACAAAAAGATAAACAGTTCCACAAGTGAAATCATATATAAATTGGGAAACTCCCGCCTTAGCCATTGGAAAACCCCCGTTATTGCTTGGTATGTAAAATTTCAACGTAAACGTATCAGTACGTTACACCTGAGGGATTAAATTACAAATTTAGTATGAAGATATCATTCAATAAAATTAAAACTGAAAGTCCAATCCACACTAATGTTGGAAGCTACGTAGGCAGTCGATAAATTTTGCCAATTTCTATCAATATATTTAAGCAACCATGGTTTCTTTATATAACAGGCATTCAGGCAAGCAAAAATATGCAATTTGGTGTCGTTTCGTATGTTTAGGCTTTACATCCTTATGTAACACAGAGGTTATCAAGAAGACTTTCGCTTAAAGTGACACCCGAACCGCTACTTGGTTTACACTTGAAAGAAATAATGTGGTTCGACCGAGAATTGAAAATGAAACACCTTAATTAAAAGGTGAAATGGAGATAAAACTAATGCAGATGATTTGATGTGTGGAAACGTAATAATGAAGTTCACGCATTTTTTTTTTTAATCATGGTTTAAACCAGCCGACCCTGGAGGGAGGGCAAACATTAACAGAAAAATATGAAATTTAAGCCCCCCTAGCATTTAAAACCTTAATAAATACTTCATTAGTTCTAAGACCTCAACTGATGTTTTGCTAAAGTAAGACCCAGATTACATTTATGCTCCATCTTAGGGGAAATATATTTTGTTCAGTTCATGGACAGCATTAGTACCTTAAATTATTTTCAGATCTTTTGGAGATAGTTTAATTTGTGAAGCATAGAATGAGTCCACCATACTGAGGTTATAATATTGGACAACTTTTGCCTTTCCTAACCTTGCTTATATTTTATATTCGCATTTGATGTCTTCATTAACTTTTACAGGACCGATAGGGATTTCAACAAAATCGTAGACCTTACGTTGGCGGTCCTAGTATCCCTTCGAATTGTCACAAGGACATGAAAGATACCTCGTTATAAAGCTTATGGAACGCAAATTCGAACGACGCAACTTTTGTGCCTTCAGTGTGTATGACAATAGTGTTGCCAGAGCCACACAAACTTCGAAAATGTGTACTTTCCGATTTTTTTTTTAAATTTTATTTTCTTCTTTTACAGGTTGGACTGGAATCTGTGTCCCATAAGCTTTTCAACGAGGTATCGTTCATGTCTGTGACAATTGGGGGCATTGCTAGGGCTATCAACGTCAGTGTAGATGACAATATATATCTATCTATATCTATATATATATCTATATCTATATCTATATCTATCTATCTATATCTATATCTATATATCTATATATATATCTATATATATCTATATATATATATATATATATCTATATATATATATATATATATATATATATATATATATATATATATATATATATATATATATATATATATATATATATATGTACAGGATGATTCTCGTAAGTATGATGTTCCGAATTTTTTCTCCTTTGCTACTGTATCTTCGCCTTTCAATTTTTATGATTGTTTCGAATGTCTGGCGTACATGTGACTTTTTTTTTTTTTTTGGTATATGGCAAATAATAGTGCTGCCAATTGCCCACAATTTTCAAGTAATATGTTTATCTTGTATTTAAAAAAAAATATCACTAAAAAATGGTAAATTCAATACCCTTCCCATTCACCTCTCGCAAGCCCAATGGCTATAGGTATACATAGGATATCATTAGTTAGTATGTTCATTTATTTTTATTGATACCACTTTTTGTGCTTGTACCTCCTTTAGGGGCGGGGACAGTGTGTCCCACCCCCAAATGCTGAGGGGGAGGGGAACTAAAAAATCCAACTTTAATCCTATCCTTCCCCTCTGGGACCACTGATGTGGATTAAATACAAACCGTTGGAAAGTTTTATCCTTCTTGAAGAGATAGAATCACTCACTAAATCACTCTACGTTAATTAAGAGCCGAGCTATGGAGGTTTAAACTGTAGACTCAGCCCTTGAGGCGTTGGTCCTGAAAAGGTTAATAAACCAAAAAATTAAGTCTCTCGTTCTCCGTAATTGATTCATACTTCGCTATTTGATACTGATCGCTTCGTTTCAATCGCCACTATTTTTCTCTTTCTCGTGTTTAGTTTCATGCCATGTTCTCCGCAGCTCGAGAGAAAAAATAAATAAATAACTGACTATTCAAAGCTTTGTGCAGATTCAACGAGAATATTAAATCAGAATATGAAATTACTCTATCAGTAAATATCTCTGCGTTGAATTCTCGTTTTAGTTAAAACTCCACGAAGGGCTGCGGACACTGGTGCTAAAAGAGGCTTCTCTTAAAAGGAAGTTAGTTAATAAATTATATATGAGCAATTAATGGTTATAGCAACTCAAACACTGGTTGCAACTTTACATCTATACTATTGCAATCAGTTCGATTTTTTAAATTTTATTTTTATTACTTTTTCTTTTATTGCAGTTTGCAGACGCAGCTCGATTAACTTTTCACCATAAAAATGCAGAACATGAAACGCACACTGTGAAAGATAGCGAACCATAAATCATTTTAGTGTCATAAAAGATTTAAAAATGACTTTGCAGTATATATATATATATATATATATATATATATATATATATATATATATATATATATATATATATATATATTTTCACGTTCTCGCAGTACTATAGCAGACACTTTGCCGTCAGCCACTTGATTATCGCCATGCTTTAGCAGTATCTATGTTTTACTTATTCTCTGTTTACCGGTTTCTGTTAATTATATATAAACTTTACACGAGTACGAAGTCTTGACTGACTGATCAAAGTGCTTAAGCTAGGAAGTTGAAATTTGGACAAGGAATAGGAATTGTGATGTAAGGTCCCACTAAGAAAGGATTTTTTGGAGGAAAGAGGGAAGGGGGGAAAGAAGGATGGCTATTATTACCTTAAACTTATCTCGAAATCTCTGAAGGTTAGAAACATGAAATTTGATATATGGACTTTAGAAAGGAAGAAAAAGGGTTGGAGAAAAGGGGGAGACGGGAAGAAAGCCATATCTCGAAAAACTCTTTAAGATCAGGAATATGAGCAAATGCAGGAGTGAAGTACTCAGCTAGCCGAGGGATAGTTATGCATGGACTAACATGTTTGTTTCTTCTAGTTTGTATGTATTAGTTTTAATACTTTTGTTAATGTTACAGTGGCTCTACAGTAGAGCGCTCACCTCCGGTGTGTTGGGAGTCTGGTTTGATCCTAGTTCGTGCCAAGTAGGCTTTATAGTGGAGAAACTTGTGTGTGTGTGTGGATTTTATCGTGGTTCTCCCGTTTCCTCCCCTTTCTTCATTCCACAATTTCATATATTATCATCACTATTTCTTTTACAGTCTACCGTGTATAATCACGGGACGTAAAACTGAAAAAAATTTTTCAATCTTTAGTTTGTTCCCGATTATAGAAAGGTGAGCTATTCCAAAAATCAGAAGTTTTATAAAGGCATGATATTCATAACTGCTAGAATCTTCAGTGTGAATGTCATTCTATGTTAGTTTTGGTTTTATTTTTTACAATAATATTAACGTTCAAAGATGCAAAGATGAGGCATATCCTAGTATAATTGATCGATCTAATCGAGTCGAAAAAAATGATATGTCTGAGTATAAATTCTCATGCGTAGTTTTCGAGAAAGTACAGAAAAAAACCATTTTTGTACATCAAATTTGATGCTGTGCGATAGCGACGCCAGCCACTAAGGTCAAATTGGCATTCAAGTATACCATTATTAAGCTTTTTATGATGATACTAGAAAGACGACACTAAAAAGTTTGGTTATTGTAATAAACCAAAATTATGATTAACCAAAAGTTTAGTGAGATGTTTGATGATTATTGTCACGCACACTTTTCGGGAAAATAGAGAAAACACCATTATGGTGCCAGCCCACCCTTCTATAACACGTCACGAAAGATTTTATTGGATGACAATAGTAATAAAGTAAGTTTATCGCACTTTAAACGAAGTGATTTTGTGTTGTATTTCTGTTTTGTATATTTTAATACTGATCCTACTTCGTCCTCCTTTTTTTTTCTCCTTCTTGCACACGGCTTTGAGAACCTGGATGTCCAAGTCGCTGCTACACCGTGATAGTGCGTATGGACTCTCAAATTGCGTCTTTCGAATCCAGAGATGAAACTTTAAAAATACAAAGAAGCGATGGGCTAGTAAGTTGTCAAACATAGTTCAGTCAAGAGCAATGGGGTCGGTGGATTTATTCAGAGTCGGTTGTTTACAAAATGAGAGGAAATTGACTTTTCGTGACAAGATATTCAGACGAGACAGTACTTTCACGACGATACAACCTTAAATTTCATCTCATTGGCAACATTATTCAATTATCAGAAGTATGACCCCCTCCCCCTTTAGAAAAATATTCTAGTTACGCCAATACTGTAGCTACATCACATCACTGAAATTCAATATTACTGGCTAACTAATCAGCATCATATTGCTTTTGCGTTAATCATAAACAAAACACTACACTCTCACTTTCCCTTTACATATTCGATTCAGAAAACGTCTTATTGTGTGCCAAGGTTAAAATGTCTTTTTTCAAAATCCAGGAAGGTGTTAACACGAACCCAAGGTTTCATTTAAGAAAGTATATTGTTGACACGTTTACACATGACTTCAAGACTAGAGTATTGCCTCACGTTGTTTTAAAATTAGAATAATATCTTGCACAATAATTATTTCACGTAACATTTGTGTGTGCGTATATAACTTTATGGTTCAACTTGTTCGATATTCTGCTGGAAGGCAGATTCTAGTCTATTTATCTAATCTAGCTAGACAAAGCCAATGATTCGAGATACCATATACAGAGTAGAAAGGTTATACTTCTATAATATAACACGTTTGACTTTTTAACAACACTATCAACAAATCGAATAAATTAACCGAGATACGTAGTTCGAAAGACAACTTATTATACCACTAAATTTATGCAATCTCTTATTTATAGCATAGAGGAATCTGTCTGCTTACAGTGAGGTATTTTTGATGTATTATAACAAATCAAACATTTATCATAAATATTATACTGGGGAATTAGGGACGTCATTTAGGAAGGATAGGGGTAATTGTCGCCCAAAGTTTGAGAACCAAATGCTATTTAATTAATGTATACTAATAAATAATAATAATAATAATAATAATAATGAAATTCTTATGTCGGAGTACAATTTTAACACCCCCCTGACAAAATCTGAAATGACGCTACTGCTGGGAATGCTGCACAAAATATTTTCTCGTATTGGTTATTTCTTTGAACAGATCAATATGGGCAGCATTTACAGTATTCTAAATGTATAATTCTTTATATTATTAAAGTTATTTTTGTTTACAGTGAAATGAAATGGAACTTTTAATGGTTTGATTTCACTTCTTCAAATTCTAAATTAAAATGTCCCTTACTTGGTGAAAATCAAATTTTGTTATATACGTAATATTGATATTTAATAGTAAAATGTCATCAAGTAACATTACATTTATATGATATAATGAAAATTCATTTTGAAAAAGAAAAGGACATTTCATTAAACCTAAAGAAGAAAAAAATCAGTAAAATTACATATTAAAATTCCAGATAATTTCTGGCTAACCATCTAAATCACTGGGCTAGAAAACAAAGATGGCACATGTACTACAGAAGCATATTTGAATTTGAATTACTACGTACTCAAAATTCAGTATTTTTCCAGAAATCAATTTATAATTAATGCATTTTTTTTTTTAAAAAAAAAAAAAGCTTGTTTGATACACTTAGATATATCCTTCTTTCAACTTAAATTTTTCTGCACCAACAGTTCACATCACATCTGCCGGCTAACAGTAGTTGAATTCGTGCGTGAGAGGCCGTCACAAGTTGCTGCACGCGGATTATATATATATATATATATATATATATATATATATATATATATATATATATATATATATATATATATATATATAAATCCATTGCTGTTGGGTCAGAATTGGTGTGTCATACGTTTCAGTAGATGGGACATATTTATTAAAAGAAAAATTGTCGCAGATGATGATTCGGTCGATTTCGATGTTGCAGGTTCCCAGCATCTCCACTTCATAAATACAATATTATGTATACGTACATATATTGGTTCATCGAATATGGATTTATTTACTGTATGATATTTGAAAGTTTAAACACAAAGATAGTATTATATACAGAATGATGGCTTCAATTGTTTCAGAAAAAAAATAATCCAATGATTTCTACATCCAAGACAACAGAAAGAAATACATACATCCTACATTATACTGAATGCATATAAACTGACGTATCACTTTCACCACACCCATAACAGAAAATATATTTGAACTCAAGGATCGTTAAGGTCGAAGGACTGGGACACCTACATACCAAAAGAAGATTACAAACTTAATACATATTCTTAACCAGTTGCAAGAAAATTCATATAATTCTGTTATTTATCAAAATATCTATAAAAAAAACGAAAGCAAAATAACAGAATTTGAAGAATACAGTGCACATATATAAATTTCACAAAGTTTCTCAGCTGAAAATAGAATTCCCAAGTTTTTTATCAATCATTGTCATAATGATTTCTATGTTGTAAGAGGTTGTTTTCAAATTTCTAACTCTTGTTTTATAGCTGCTTTGAAAAATATGAAAAGGTACGGATTTTATTTCGAATGTCTCTGAAAATGAAAACTGCAGGTTGCATCTGCATGTTTCTTAATTAAATAAATGAATATATATACCCATGTGGTTCAGCTCATGGTTTATGTGACAACATTGAAGCTTGCTAGTGGCTGTAGTGTTAGAGTACACCACTTATGGCGCCGGAGATCCGGGTTCAATTCCCGGTGACAGCTCCTGTGGTTCGGATTTCACATTAAGCTGTAGGTTCACGTCTTATATAGCCACGGTACGAAAAGGTACGTCAAACTCTAAATCAATTACCCAAACAATGTGGCAACTGTCTTGATTCGGGTGTTGAATATTGTGCACATTTCCATAAATTTTGTCTTTTTATCTGTATTTCGGCATTAATAAAAATATCAGAATGGAGAATATTGCGAAAAGTTTGGTTTTCAAATTTCCGAGAAGTCATAGACCTATTTAAAACCCACTATTGCGTCGCCAGAAGAGAAAAATGTTACTGAAAGTCCACGTGTATGTAATTGATGGTGAAAATTCTATGAATTGTTAAGACTCAATTATGCAACCAGAGAGAGGATGTCTTAATCTTTTTACTCATGTTGATGTTGAAACTGAATCAAACGAAGAGGCGTACCATATCTTTCTATCAGACTGTTAAAAGATGCATAGTCTATGAACAAATATCCTTGACGATACGCTTGCAGAAGAAAGTTGGGTGGTCATGTTTCCCGTAAATACGGCGTAGATCATTTGTCTCCAAAGTGCCTCTGGGTGCTAATTATATCCGTGCATTTCTTGTTGTTATGAAATTTAGTTGAGTTTACTAGCAAAATGCATGTGTAACTAAATATTATTTTCGTCGTATTCACTTTTTACATTCAAAAAAACAGCATATGAAAACAATTCAGTGAAGTAATGAAGCCTTGAAGCATTAGTACAAAAAAAAAAAAAAAAAAAAAAGTTAAAATATATTCGTTCCCATGAATTTAACTAAGACATTGTGTGACTAGTGCATTCGTGTTATTTGGTTGCTAATAACCCGGTTGACACTGTTCGAGTCTGGCAATCACGATTTGCACGCATCCTTCGAGCATGTGCTGATCTGCAAGTTCGTTAAGTTCCTTTGCACGTGTTATGTCTGCCACCTTGCATGTCTTCCCTCTTATTGTTGCATTGTTTCTCTCTGAATGGAACGTTGCATCTTATACGTTTTTTTTTTTCTTGTTCTTTCTCATGATATTTAAAAACCAGGCAAATTCATATTTTGAAAGTTTTGAATGAAGCAGGCCTATGAGATTAAGTTAGTTATTGAATAGTCCTGTTAAAAATTATTCAAACACTGGCAGGTAACTTTGGAGCTTCAGACGAAAATCAGTGAATCCTAATTATTCTTCTACGCTGATTACAAATATATTGACTAGTTTTCGATACCTGTGTGATTATTAATGATGATGCATATGAAGTGTGAGCGTGAAATAAAAGCAAGTTTAGGAATGGCGGAAGAAGTCTTTAGGAGGAAGAAAATACTATACTTTGTGGAACCTTGACGAGTTGAGAAAAACTCATAAAATGGTTCGTGTGGATGAGTCAAACATGGAAATTAACCCCCCCCCCAAAAAAAAATATGAAAAACGACTGGAAGCTTTCGAAATGTGGGTGTGGAGAAGAATGGAGACAATTAGCTGTGTCGAGCGGAAAGTGAATGAGAGAGTGTTAGAAATGGTGGGAGAAAAAAAAAACAACTTTAGATATTTTTAAGAGTAGGAATAGAAACTGGTTGGGACATTGAGTAAGAAGAAACTGAATCATGAGAGAAGTTTTACAGTATGGTAGCAGGAAAGAGAGAAAGAGGGCGAAGGAGATCACAATTAATGAACGACATCAAAACAGAGAAATCGTACGTAAAGACAAAGAGGTTAGCAGAAGACCGTGGAGCATGGAAGCTTCTCAGTTGCAGCAAGTGACCTGCCAATAATGGCAGAATACCTATGAAAGAATCATTTTTATCACGTACAGTTAACTCATTTACCTACGCGACTGGGACAGCCGTACCCAGTGTTTCAAACATATAGTCAAAAAAGAATGACCCAATCCGATCTGCTTTGAATACTGGTGAAAACAATAATCTGGTAAATTGCAACAGAGTTTTCTCCTACTCCTACATATTAGGTTTAGCGTTATAAAGTAATTTGTTAAGGCACTGAATTCAGACAGAAATTGATTTAAGTACATATGTTCCATGTTTTCGTTTTTATCTGAGGCGAAATCAAAGGGAGACATTTTCGTAAGCACTCAGACAACAACATTGATGGAAAAATGTATAATTTGAAAGTCCAATGACAGAAAAAGATAAAAGTGGCCTGGAGAGGATTTAGAAATGTGATGAACAGTTTCTTGTGAAGTAGGAGACACCTTCAAGAACATTACAGACAGTGTGTTGGCAGCTTTTTCAAGACAGCTTGTAATATGAGCATTAAAGATCATCACCTGAATTTCTTGCCTGACTGCCTCGGTGATTTTAGGGATGAACATGGGAAACACTCCCATCAATATATCACGATGGTAGAATGCCGTTTTCAAGCAAAATAGAATGAAATGATGACAAAGTATTTACGGTCAGTTGAGGGGACATTAGTTTCCAGAACATACGAGTCAATCTAAGAGACGCAACTGCTAAGTAAGAGAAAACGTCCTTGTGTAACGGAGCTGTACAGTTTAAAATTACTGCATCCTCCTGTATTTTATTGCACTACATAATATTCTCAGTATTTGTATTAATTAACTGTTACACAGTATTTATGGTTTCTGTTTTGGCAAAGAGCAATAGTTTTCGGATCTTTTTGATTCATAACATACAAGTGCTATAAATTTTTCTGTTCAGTGAAGTAATAATAAGAATAGTAAATCCTGACGTGTTAGGTACAATCTACCGTCATATTTGTAATTACCAAGCCAAGATCATTAAAGGCCACTTCGTTTCATTAAAAGCCCTCACTCGTATTATACAGGGTGGGGCAAATAAAAGTGGCCCGCAGAACAGAGTTCCAGGGTACAAAGAAATGCAGCAAAGGAAAAGAAATAGTACACTAATCTGCTTATAGCAGATGTTGAAAATTACTACCATTCATCTCTTGAATGACCACACGAATGAAAATGACCACAATTTCGGGTGTTTGGACAAGTTTCGGATTTTTTTTTTCCTTGTTCACAACAGATCCTGTCGGACACCATTTTTTGACTAATCGTTGCACTGCACTCTTTGCTGCCACTTTGACACTATGAAATTCATGAGCAAACAACTGATCACACTCTTTCCACGAATTTATTTTCACGTAACTTTCCATAACGAACACCCTCTGCTGCACTGAGTACCATCTACACCTGTACTCACACTGTGAGTACCATGTCAATTCACACTGACATAGCTCGCACTAAGATCTGAACCGGTGGTGTGCGTACACGTGTGTGCGCGTCACATGATGTGGTCTCATGCATACATTTACGTCCAATCGTATCCACTTGTCCGGGCCACTTTTATTTGAGCCACCCTGTATATACATAAAGGCGTTATAGCCTCCCCCTTGACACTTAGGTATACACTGGATAAAATGGGCTTCAATCCTACTTTCTTTACACTGGATAAAGCGGCAAACTATGGTTTAGTCCCTCCCTTGATCAAATCCTGGATCCGCGGCTGTATTATATATATATATATATATATATATATATATATATATATATATATATATATATATATATATATATATATATATATAAAATCTTTTTCACAGCACAGTGTAATTTTTCTCCTAATATTCGAGCACCCAAATATTTGAATAGTGATTCGTTACCCAAAGGATTATTCATTATATTACTAACTATTTTAACGAATTTTAATCGTATTTTAATAGCACTAGTAGTTAGACATAACTATTTCGACTCATATCATCCACTGCGTAAACTACAATCCTCAGTAGACCACAGCGAGAACAATATAGAAAAAAAAAATCCATTAATCATAAACTAAAATTTAACAGTCTATCATGAAGCCCCGAAGGGCTTAAGCAGACAAATGGCGATTTTAAGCTGAAGTGTGATAGGTTAACATGTTACGAGTACCACTATTGCTGCTTTTCCTGATTGAGGTCTTGTTACTTTCTTCACTCAAGTAGGTCTCCATTCGTCCTTGCAACGCTGAGTGAACACACCATGGGCAATCGAATAATTACTTGAATTATAACAAATTCTTTGAATAACTAATCATTTTAACACACAACCATATGACTAACTAATGTTTCCCCATCTAAACATTGACCATATCACACACTACTTGGTTTCAGTGACCTCACGATAATAAATACAGCGTTGTTCATTACTTTTCATCATAAATCTTTTTCCTAGAAAGGTCTTTTTAGTTTTTTCGAATAATACAAACAACAGTTCGTGTTTAAACAACATTCACTTAAAAGGATCGTACCTGAGAGACATTCTTTCCCTATTACATAATTTCACTCAAGAATTTTAAAGCAGCTTTATGGCTTCGAAAAATTTTGGAGACATTTCAACGAACTATATAGGCGAACAACATTCAAAGTTTGATTTTCATATTATATATATAATCACGTTAATTAGTTAAAATATTTAACATTGTGGTTTGGAAAGGAGATAGGAGTTAAAATCCCTAACATTGTGCTTTGGAGAGGAGAAAGTAGTTTTAAAAATCTAACCAGGGCGTTATTTGAGGTAGGAAGGGGTCAATTCTCCCCTCCTTGTGTTTGAAGAGCATGTGCTTTTTAATAAATTATAAGAAATGTGAAACTCATGTTGGTAGGCAACCTCTTCTCCCTCCTTGCTTGAAAAAAAAAAAAAAAAAAAAAAACTTGAAATAATCTACTGTATCTAGCCTTGTGCTTTGGAAATGACAAAGGAATTAAAATATCTACCATTGTGTTTTGGAAAGGAGACGAAGTTAATGTAATTCTAGTTATTTTTGCATTTACTTCATTTTAGGATTCCTATTCGTGCTTTAATTTATGTTAAAGCCTGCGTTGTATATGCGAAAGGATTTGAAAACGTTCTTTTTCTTCTATCGAAAAGAAAACTTCTCACAATCAGTTAAAGTCTTTTTTAAGCCCAGAGAAGCGAAACAAAGGATCATGGTGGCGATTCGTCAATCAGCTTCAACTTATCCAATAAATTTCTCTCTATTTCGTGAGAAATACGGTACAACAACATCCTCTAACAAACTATGACACATCACAAGAAAGGGTAAAAGCAAAAATTTTGAATTGCGTGTAACGAGCAGACGCTTAGCCCGCATGCAATGCACGGATTACATATTTTATATATATATATATATATATATATATATATATATATATATATATATATATATATATATAGAGAGAGAGAGAGAGAGAGAGAGAGAGAGAGAGAGAGAGTCGAAAGTTAGTTACATTTAGTTATATTGAAAATATAATTTCTTTTTAATAACGAAAGATCTGTGGAACAAAGAACAAAGCCCTACCTAGTTCGTGGCAAGTACCTTCTAACAAAGAAATAAAATTCTATGAATCAGCCACGGTGATTTCATTGCACCTTATCTGCAACATGTTGGTCTGCAATGTGATACACGATACGGAATCAATTAAATGAATATGGCAGAGCGTTATTTCTAGCGAAAACTAAGTATGCCAACACGGACGTGACTAATCGCAAATGTTTGTAGAATGTCATTGAACGAAGTACTGTGGTATGTGTCATCTACCACAAACAATAAGAAAGAATATGGACATTCAATTGTTTAAGTATAAATACCAAACGATCCTTGACCCTTAGGGGAATTGCTACATTAAAGTGAATAGTAGGCATTATCTGGGAAATTTGGATTGCATTAGTGGTTAGTTGAGAAAATCACTGGCATTTCTGTCCATTCCAAGCTCTAGCAACTTAGCTTTCTTCCTACTGAGTTGACTGATTTGTATTTATGTTCTCTATCAGCACCAAGGCTATACGGGGCAAGACCTACAGCTTAAAAGGGATCAGAGCATCAATAATGCATCTGATGCTCTCACAGAGATTTGAACCCGAGATTTCATGTATCAAAGACACTACACTACAACAAGGAAAATAATTATGAATTTTTGGTGTCCCCAGGGGCGGATCCAGGACGGACTTCTGGGGGGGGCGGTCTGTAGCAATACTGCTACTTTTAAGAGCTCCAAACTTTTTATGGATGGGTTTATTTATATATAAAATAAGAAAGTTACCTCTTCTGGGGGGGGCGATCGCCCCGATCGCCCCCCCCCTGGATCCGCCCCTGGCCGTGTCCCGTGTGTCAGAGTACTTGTGCAGTACAGTACACCACCAAACTATCATAAATACTGATTTGGAAAAATCAAACATGGACCAACTTTGGTGAGAAAGTCGAAGCAGGTAGTTAAAATGTAAAGCTTAACTTTTTTTCTTTCTTTCATTTAAACAAGACATGAAGGAAAATAGTCTTTTTCAGAGAACATCTTTTTGACTGTACTAACACGTTAGTCGCCGTACGTAAAATCAACAAAAATATCTTTGAAGATAGTGAAGTAGACATATAACAGATGTACCGGTATTCATATGAAATATTTAGAAATACGCAAAAGAAGAAGAGAAGTTACTGGGGGAAATTTGAGAAAGTTAAGATTTAGGGGAATTGGATGCCAACAGTAGTTCCGAAATTTCCTCTTTACTTCGCTTCCAAAGCCACCACTGCTACGTGTTGGAAAGGCCATTTCATCACTTTTCAAATGCGTTTCACAACCTGTAGCTCCTCAAACAGCTAATAATAGGACCTATTTTAATATGAACACTTTTTTTTTCTTTTTTCAAATCACCTATACTAACATTTTTAAAAAAAGGCGTTGCCGCTCCCTCCCGGACATCCTGTAATTGGTGATGAATATTTTGTAGAGCTCCCTATTCTGTGCACCTTTCTTGATATTCTTCTTTTTAAATAAGCAAATGTATCTTAATTCAGTACAAATTACTTCCTTATGCCACATTTCATCAGGCACATTAATTAACAAGTACGTGTATGAATGACATTGAAACTCGAGTAACAATAATAGAAATTAACGTTTTTACGTTTCCTCAAAAAAAAAAAAAAAAAAAAAAAAGTTTATAGTTAATTTTGATTCTACTTGTAATATGCAATCCACGCATTGCTTCAAGGTTTACAGTAATATACGTAAAGCCCACATGTGATTCAACTTTCCATTTAATTTAAAACTTCTCATTATTTACTTTTAAAATAATGCGAAAGTAACGAAGGAAACTAATACACGTTGAAGTATAATTTTAGATGAAATTCTTGATGTCAATGCTACCTTTCTTCCTTTGTTACATCATAGAGTGGATGGGAGGTGCTCCTTTTCATTACATATTGTATATATATATATATATATATATATATATATATATATATATATATATATATATATATATATATATTATGATTATTTTTAAAAAAATGTTTCTCTTGTTGGCAAATCCATATCATCACATGGTCACGGTCGGTAAACAGGGCGTGTTGTGCCCACTCTATGTGTGACACTATACGACTATAGCAGATGCATGCACCTGGAACGGACATTATAAAAGAAACGGCGCGGCGGTGGGGAGAGAGAGAAACAAGTAGGAAGGGGGATTAGCACCAACAATCTCTCTCTGTTGTAGCAAAGCCTATCATTTTCACCACAGCTTACTATAGAATATTCCTACTGCACAACATAATTCGGTACAACGTTCCGTACATAACCTGTCGTTACTAGAGTATACTGCCCTTGTGCAGCCATACAGAATAATTTATAGTTTTTAATTTTTTCTCTTTTGTTAAAAAAATAAGTAAAAAAGAATATTAAGGTGGGATTTTCTGCTTGCTTGTCTCTTATATATAAACAGAAAGAAAAGTGATAGTAATGCTGCATTAAAGTTGTGTGCTGAAATATACATTTTTTCTTTCTTTTTTCTTTCTTTCTTTTTTTTTTTTTTGAGAACATCGACTGTTATAATCTAGAATATTTCTTGGCGCAGGAGACCTGGGTTCGATTCCCGGCGGGAGCTCATGTGGTTCGGATTCCACGTTAATCAGTAGGTCCACGTCTCATACAGCCTCGCTGCTGAACGGGACGTAAAACTCAAAATCAACTCAACTCAATCTAGAATATTTCTTAAGTTTCTAAATATATATAGTTCTTAAGTTTTAAATATATACAATTGCTAGCATAATTCTTGTTCTTCGTACAGAAAGAATATTTTTTATGGGAAATATATTCACATTTATTATGGTTTCAAAATATTTGTTAATGTAAATCAATTTCACTGGAAATGACGTAAGTGTTCATGCCGTTTTCTCCTTTAGAAGTACATCACATAAAACTTCATCTCATCGTCACCCTAAACTTAATAGGAAATATTTATATGAAGTTCCAAGGTTTTCGAAGCTATGACAGACGTGCCTACAAACCATCACGCAGTATTATCTCCCACAGAATGGGCCTCTCCCTCCTCCAGATAGCTGGAGAACAGAACCACGGAGTGTGCCAAGTACATCTACAGCTCACAGATGACGAGAAGAACCCTAGCAGAAGTAGTGTGACGTAGGTATGGGCTCGCCCACTTTTCGCATGAAGGTTTCAAATAGCACCACGGAATAGCACACGGATAACTACCCGGAGTAGCAGACGACATCTAAGTATAGACCACAACTCAAAAACCGAAAATGAACTTGACCGTGTCGTTGACCTTTCCCTGCTTCCCCTGTTTTAGGGTTCTTCTCGTCATCTGTGAGCTGTACATGTTCTTTTTCTTTTTTTAAAAAATATGGAAACATCAAATACTATATATGTTAAGTACGATCTCGGTATCTCCCTCTTCCTAAATGATCTCGATTCAATTGTTGTGTGCATCGTAGTTTCTTCATATCCGTTCCAATTGCTACGTCCTTTGTGACTTCGGACAGAATTACAGTTTCTAGAGCAGTATTCGCGATCTTAGCTTCAGGTAGCCATAAGACACCAAGGAGATGATATTTTCAGATAGTTTCATTTTTATTTATTTACTTTTAAAGATGGTTAGATCTCAAGGTATGGAAGCTTATGGTGAACAATATCGTATTCTTGAGTCACCTCGGAGATTTTTCCTTTCTTCCCATTACCAACTCCATATCAGTTTTTTTAATCTATTAATCAACTTATCAGGAGGACGCAATGATAATATCTGTCCGTTATTCCACACAGTAACTCTTAAACATTAATTTTCCAATTCTTTTATTTATTTATTTATTATTTTAGCAATAGATAACTAGAGCGAATATCTCGGCCGAGTTCGTTAATGGAGTCAATTCGTTAACTTGTTCACGGGTAACGATGATTGTAACGCCGACAATCCATAACCCATTTTCTTACAATTTGAAACAAAGGCGTATAATTGTAGAATGCTAGAAAAGTTACCCATCGCGCCGTAAGATGGCAGCAAAAGGTCCTCTAGCAGCTGTTATACTGTGTATATCGGACGAAATTAAAACTTCTAGGCATGATCATCTTTTAGCTTGCATGATTATCTTTAAACCTTTCTCTGAAAAGAACAGTTTGCTGAAATTAGATCAGACAAATTAACGAAAAAAAAGTATTTCGACGGCCTATTCCTATATTATTTTTAAACGTGTTTTAAAAACAGAGGATATTCTTAACAATTTACTCGAGTAATTCTTCAGTACAAAGTAATCAAAAGTTTAGGTCACTGATTGTCATACCGTCGATCGCGAGCTACTAGTAACTCGCGGGGACATTTTCGGTAGATCGCGTTAACGCTCCGGTTGGCTAACCTTGATTCATCCTCTTGATAGGCAATAAACAAATGTTTTTTTTTTTTTTCATTCAATGAATAAGCCATTTAATGAAGCTCTTGGAGAGAGCGAAAGAATCAAGATTGAGGGAAGAAACTAAAATAACAACCAATTTGGTTTCATGTCAGGAAGGTCGACAACAGATGCAATATTCGCGCTTAGGATGCTAATGGAAAGTACAGAGAATACCGGATGGGCCTCCATATGGTTTCTATCGATCTAGAGAAAGCATATGATAGAGCGCCACGGAATCTTTTTTTTTTTTTTTTTTTTTTTTGATGGGGACTGAAGAAAAAGTGTATTCCAAACACATACATCTGTATAATTCAAGGTATGTATGATGGACGTAAGACATGAGTGAGGAGCACGTATGTAATAACCGAAGAGTACACAGTTAAGGGGAACTTCATCAGGGATTTAATCTTAGCCCATATCTTTTTGCAGTTGTGATGGACGAGGATATTCAAGAGTTAGTTAGCACTTTTGAATATATGCTATTTGTGGAGGACATCATCCTGCTGAATCAGACCAAGGCAGTTGCATGAGAAATCAGGTATCTAAAGAGAAAAATTGGAGAGCAAAGGGCTTAGAATTAGTAAAACCAAGGCAGAATATTTACATGTCGTTTCAGGAAAAATGTAATTGAAAAAACAAGAATACGACTGGACGAAGATAAGTTGGTAATGAGTAAGTACCTAGGATCATACTGGAGGAATAAAAGATTATATGAATAGCACAATTAGCAGCAGTTAGATGAAGTGAAAAGAAGCAGCAGGGGTATTGTGTAATCGTAGGATATCAATACGACATAAAGGAACAGTTTACATAATAGTGAGACCTGCCATATTATACAGAGTGGAATGTTGGACGACGAAGAAGAGACGTACAGAAGATACATGTTACGAAAATGAAGATGCTGCTGTGGAAGTGTAGAGTGATGCGGAAGGATAGAATTAAGAATGAAATGATTCGAGGAACAGTAACAGCGAGGCCAGTAGAACAAAAACTGCCGGAAAGTAAACTGAGGTGGTTTGGGCATGTAAGAAGACTTTCGAAATATGTAGCTTATCAAGTGGATGCTATAGAACTGAATGGGAAACGAGGGTGAGGCTGACCAAAGAAAAAGTGGGGAGATTGTGTTAAGATCGATATGGTGCAGTGTGGTGTCACATTCGATATAACACAAGATAGAAATAAGAGGAAAAGCGAGAAGCGGGGAAAAGGTTTAGAAGAATAATAAGAATATAATAATTACATCATAGATCTGATTTTAATTAAATGCTCTACTTGTTTGAAAAAAACATTTCACTTCCTATTTTAACACAAAAACACTTTCGTTTACAAATCTTTAATGCTGTTCCTTGTACTACTTAGGATCACAACCTACCCTAACGAAGTGGTGATTCGTTCATGGAAACAAATAATCGAAAACAATTACGTATTACATTGAATTCTGATTAGTTCTATATAGATTTTGAGTGATACTAATGCCAAGACACACAAACATTTTGCCCTTCCCTCTTCTACATAATACTCTTCCTGAAACACGTGACCAGCCAACCACAACTTGTTCTCTATCTTGAAGATTCCCTCCCTCCCGTTGTTCATAACTTATATCCATAATTTAAGCAGCTGCCTTGCTGCGAGCAGGGGGGATAGCATACAGTGATTTAGTGGTTCATCCAACCACAGCTATTGCTATATCCTACAACAACAACTACTACTATTACTACTGTTACTACACGAATGTTTCGAAATTCCCCCATACATATATAAAAGCACTTTTTCTTTCTTCTTCTCTTTTTTTTAAGGGTCTTTGCCCAGAAGATAACCACAATTTAACGCATCTTTCTTTCTCAAATGATAACATGAAAAACGTTTAATGCTTATGTACGGCCACCCATCTTTTACGTATATTCACTCCACCCAAATTAAAGCAGGTCTGTAGGATGCACTGATGTTTTGAAGGTTCTTTTTGATATAGTTATGCCTACAAGCATGAGTACATATTGTATAAAATCAATCCCATTCCATTGTAACAAGTATGTTTTTTGTCTAACTGTAACTATACGCTGAATATACAGGGTGTTTCAAAACAACAACGACAACCCTTGGGAAGTGATTCCTGACACCAAAATAAGACGAAAAGTATAGACCAACTTGGGTGCACAAATGCTTCCTTTCGCTTGCCAAAAACATGAAAAAAATGAAATTTAAAGGTCCATAGCTTCAAAACTATGGGTCCTTCCGTACTCGGGTCAAGACTTTATCAAACTAGTATGTGCTCTATCCAAAAATACATGTTTCAGAATCCTAAGGTACTCATGCAACAATTTTTGTACAGGCAGTTTGGTTAAGGGCATATAATCTGCAGTACTCACTAACTACCTCTATAAAAATTGTTGCGGAAGTACTGTAGGATTCTGAAGCATGTATATTGGGATAGAACACATATTAGTTCCTTAGTCAAGTCTTGATCCGACTACGGTAGGCCCCATAGTTTTGAAGCTGTGCACCTTTAAAGTTCATTTATTCACATTTTTGGCAGCCTATAACTCCGAAAGGAAGCATTTGTGGACCCAGGTTGGTCTATACTTTTTGCCTTATCTTGGTGTCAGGAATCACTTCCCAAACGTTGTTGGTGTTGTTTTGAAACACCCTGTATACTACGATGATATATGTTATACAGTGTTATCAAAACAATTCATCAGAGTCAAGTGCATATATTGCACTGATGTTTTAAGTTTATCTTTTCCATTACGTCTAAGACAAGCAAATATATGCTTGGTTATAAAGAAAGTTGAACTTCTTTCCAGTGTCTTCGGGTCTTCACTATACTCCTAACCAGGGGTAAAAGTAGATCTGAAAAGGTAGGGGGATAGATGACGTCACGCCGTAACTCGTGCCTATGTTTGCACATTGTAACATTTTAGGAAGTGAGGGAACGCCACAGATATTTTTGTGGAAGTGGGGTAACGGCTTTCTCCCGGGTTCCCCCTCGATTTTACCTCTGCTCCTTTCATATTTTTGCAATTCAATTCGTTGCCGTCATGTAAGTTCTGAATAAAATTTCTAGTTTACCGTCTACGATTATACGCCAAAACTAAGGGATGCGCAATGAAGTAATAGAATATAAAAAAGGGGGAAACTCGAAGAAAACTCACGCACATAGTGTTTATCCACTTAGGTAATATCTGATGTTACCACAAATTTTCTGTTTTTGCTGGTGGTAATCAATATATTGCATGACCTCCCTCCATTTTCTTTTCTTAAAGAACACTTTCTTGGATCCAAGATGGTGGAATTCTAAAATGGCGACAAACTTGACCATGTGTTTGAAAACTTTGCGTTTATCCACAATGGCCATTTCGGAGTTTGTGCGGTCAACATATGCAAAACATCATCCATTCACAGCATCTGTTCCAGACTTTTGGATTATCCTATATTGTGTATAATTAAAATTAAAATTGAGGATGGGAAGTCTGAGGCAACGACACTAGTATTTACAAATGAATTGTATTATTGATTTAGTGCTTTTTTTTTTTTTTTAAATGATACATTTCCGACTTCCAAAATATAATTCTCAACCTTGCAAATTTACGCTAAAGTACTTTGATATTAGACTAGGAGAAATTTAGAATGTTCAATTGAATTTTGTTCTCTAATTTTTCCCAATACTTCGAAAAGTACGATAAAAAAAAAAAGTATCCTTGAAACTGTGAACACGTCGCAGCTGAGATAGCTTTTCATATCTCTGAGAGTATATTTTATTCTTGTTGGATCTCTATTTTTCATATATACGTAAGTTCTTTCATTTATTTTTCGCTTTTTCTTTTCTTTTTTTCTTTCTTTCTACCACGACCTTACCACTTTCCATTCAATTCCTTCTTTCGAACTACTATTTTTTTCAGCCATTCACTCATAAGTTTCCATTCCGCTGAATCGAAGGAGAGGAAGAGAAGACTCCATTCCACTGAGAACTGCGGTATCATTTCTTATATTCTCAGCCCGGAAGACAGTATAGCCACCTGGTTTCGCAACGGTAGATTTTGAAACCAGACCACTTTGAATGATTTTTTTTTCTTCCTTTTGATGCATGCAGCTGTTACTCGCATATGTACACTCCTACAATACGTATATAGCTGACTGGTGTTGGACCCCTGTTGGGTGGTGAAACAAAAATAAAAGAACATCGCTCACACGCACCGAAATAAGGTCACCATCATAGCAAGTGTGTGATAGCATCACACTCACTAGTCCATCTCACGGACGAATTGAACAATGGATATCCGGGAGGAAAGATCCACGCACTGTGCACCCAGATTTACTGATGATATCTACAGGTAAAGAGAGGAGTCTTGTTTCAAATGAATACACGTATAATATAATTACGGAACCTACTACAGCTTCAAAAGCCAACGAACAGTTTAGGGGTTTCTGCCTTGTGTTTACTTTTCCTTTGTATATATTTATACGCTGACAATGTCTATTCCAACAAATGTTGTCTAATGACAATAAATATTCTATTAACTCCTATTCTAAAAGTTTTAAGCAGACAGTTTTCATCTCTCTACTGTATTTGTATTGCTTCTGTTCATTACAGTATATTGAGTTTTTCAGCAAAAGATTAAATTTTCATACATATCTTCTAATGATTACTCACAACATATTCTCATAAAACAGCAAAAATTTTACAACTGACGATATACGAATAATATTCATTCAAGATTTTTTTTTATATAGGTATGATACCGGAATCTCTCGCATAGCCATCCATACTGTTTTATAATTCCATTTTGAAATCTGTGTTCCGATATTGGACTTACTAAATTTTGAAATTAATTATGGTAATTCAATTTTGTGACATGCGTATATTTTAAATAGTTAGTAATCAAATATAATGTAAGTAATCTTCATGTTTTATGTAACGCAAATTAATTTCGAAAAAAAAAGTGACATTTAACTTACTACGAAAGGAAAAAAAAAAATCTGTAAAATGAAAGCATTATAATTTCAGTTTATTGTTAAAGAATTAAAAGTAGAGACCATCGCACTAAACATTCTCGCTCCAATTTCTTAGATGTTTTTGAAAAAAAAAAAAAAAAAAAAAACGGAAAAAATCCTCAAGAGTAAACTATCCTTTGTGGATTTTTTTAAACGACAAATGAGTTGCCATATTGACAGGTTATTAAGAAACATTTATCTATGAAGTACAAATAAAATCGCTTGATTCACTTTAGGGAAAATCGCCCAGTAAATCTTTGATAAGGGCTCAGAAACGTGGAAATCTGTTGAAGTCTCGAATTTGATTTTTTCACTATCACCAGGGGTAAAAGTGAGGGGGAACGCGGGCGAACGAAGTTTTCCCATTCCAAAATAGGGTGGTCCAGCCAGTAATGGGCACAGGTCCAGTAATGAGCTCTAGCTATGGTTTTTCGATGAGAAGTTTTCTATTTCAACAAGTACACGGAAAGCAATGCTCGGAATTTGAACATTGATTAGTCAGTTCTGCCCCATCTTTTTATTTACCACGTCTGTCAATCGATTGTGTGTTGGTGCGAGAGAGAAGAAGGTGACCTGGAACAATTTACGTGTTTTGCTTGTTTTCGGAAATTTTTCAAGTTCGAAGAAGATTATTTCAGAAGAATATTAAAGTTACTATTGTTAAAGGTAGGTGAAATACATTGTTTAACTTTATTTATGAAAGTCTTAATATGTGATTAAACGTAGAATTTCAAGTGTAGAACCATTCGTGTGCCGTCTGACCTGGGGTGCTCATTACTGGATGGCAATTTTATCTCCTGACAAGTAATGAGCCCCCCATGCTCACTTCTGGTTCAAATGCTTGGCATGCTAATAAGGCACAGAATTGTTTGAAAATGCATCATAATGTGATCCTTATTTGCCTACGAAATATCAAGGAAATAACTTAACTCCTTCCAGTATTGGGCATGGGGATGCTCATTTCTGGTCGAGAGGTGCCCATTACTGGTTTTCACTTATATTGAAGACGCAGGAGTTTTCTATTTCGAAACTTTAGGCCTAGAATAATATAGGCTAAATGTTTTGTTTTCCTTATATTATCATTACTAATTGTGGGTAATAGCTTTTCGCATAGCGCTGCAAGACCCAACTCATAGTCATAAATTTTTCTGTATAAAATTCTTTTTTCTCTCGTTATTTTGTAGAGCATATTCATTACTATGGCTAATGTGCACAGAAAACTAAAAGATTAATTTGTTTTTAACTATTCATATCTTTAACTAGTTGTCATAAAGTGCCCATGTAATTGAAATAAGAATAGCTTTTATTAGTGTGTAAATAAATCCTAAATTGTTTTCTTAATTTTTTCCAGGATTATTTTGGATCCCCAACTTTGACGATGGAAGGCACTAAGAAACGTAAATCCTTAAATTACACCATTGAACAATTACAACCAGCGTTATCAGCTATCGATTTAGGAATGAGCTTTAAAAAACTTAGCACAGAATTTAATGTTCCTAGTGCAACATTACAGAGGAAATTAAGCAGCCTACCGAAAATCAGTTAGAAAGATGGGTCCTTCTACTATCCTTACACATGCTGAAGAGGGAGCTTTAGAAAAGTGGATTTTAAAAATGGCAATATTTGTGTTCCCAATCAGAAAAGAAGAACTTCTTGACATAGTTAAAAGTCTTAGATGACGATGGAAGAGAAAATCCTTTGAATAACAACAGACCTAGTTGTAAGGCGGCAGGTATATTTCCCTTTGGTGCAAATGCCGTAGATTATACGAAGTGCATGGATGTAAGACAAAATCTTCAGGAAAATACAGAACAGGAAACAGTTCGTGCCCAAGGACTGAAAGCACTCATTCCTTCACGAACTGGAGAGTAAAATTGATATGGAACTATTGGAGTAGTTATATGCAGAGAAGGAAAATACGGTACTGAATGGAAAGAACTTGTTCTAAGGACTTGTTGGTTGTGTGGAAATCATTCTACAATAACGTGAAGCGCCAAGAACAGAAAAATGAACAGTCGATACTTATGGTCCTGATCCTGATGTTCCAAGTTGTTCATCAATGCTAGTGTTGAAGAAATAACTACTAAAGAACAATCCGAAAGTTCCCCGAACACAGAAGATCCTATGCGTGTTAATATTGATAATAGGATGTCTCAAAGCAACAACGGAAAGTTCACATTCTCGGAAGACCAAGCGAGTGATGCCTTTGCAGTCCATCTTTGCTGGAAGGACTTGAAGAAAGAAACTTTCCAGAAAACAAAGGCGCATAGGAGAATTCCAATGCCCAGTGCTGCGAGTTCTGAGAAGTGGCAGCAATACTACAAAGAAAAAGAATAGAATAAAAAAGGTAAAAGTAAAAACCTGAAACTAAGAGTCATCCCAGTGTCATTTGCAATTCCGCAAATAAAGTGTTGATTGAAAGTGTAAAAGTTCGAGCCCTTTCTCAAAAGAAATCAAAGAAGTCGCTGACAGAAAGTGATTTCTCGTGTGAGCATTTACCAAGCCGGAGACACAGATCTCGAAATTGACCGTGTTGAAGTTAGTGGGCCAGATGAAGATACCGGAAACTTGGTTAATATTAATGACTTTGTAGTGGTTAGTGTTGACCGTGGACACTCCAAGCAAGCAATTGTTTCGTAGTGTAGGTAAATTCACGAGCATTGCAACCGTTAAAGATAACAACAACACAGGAAACACATCATTCCAATTTCAAGTAAAATTTCTGCCCTATGAGGCTGGTAATACGTTCAAATGGCCTTATCCTCAAGAAACAATAGAAGTGAAAGTTTGTGATATTGAATTTACTTTGAATCAGCAATTTATTGATAAAAGGCGTAAATGTGTGTTTGGAACGGAATTCCATGGGATTTACAATCATAAATAAAGCATCATTGATGATGCTCTTTTTCATACAATATTTTCAATAATTAGTTAATTCTATTTTATACAATTGTACTGTTCTTTCCTTTAGCTTTTTGATAAGGGAAAAACTTTGGCGAAGAAACTGAGAAATATCCAAGCCGAACCAGTTTTTTTCTACTCCACGCTATACTTAAATGAGTAATATTTTGTAAGCTCTAGTAAAACAATTTAGGAACCTTTACACAAATATATAAATCTACATTAAATTGAAAGGTGCTCATTACTGGCATTGCACGTGTCCATTACTGGTATATGCAGTGCCAATTACTGGACTTTTAGTAGTTCTTTGGCTTTAGTTTCTACTGTGTCCAAATTACTTTCAAGAAACAAATGTTAAATAGCTGATCATGAAGAGGGATCACCAATATATGCGCAAAATAACTTTTGTTGAAATACATTCAATATTTAGGTCTATAGAGCTAAATAATTTTACATCTTTCGAAAAAGTGCCCATTACTGGATGGGTCACCCTATATCAATGGCGTCCCTTCACTTTCTAAAAATTTACATTGGGCAAAGATAGGCACGGGGAACATTGTGATGTCATGCGTTCCTCTACCTTTCCAGATCCACTTTTAACCCTGACCATCACCATACTTTCTTTTCTACTGTCGAAGCTCGAAAGTAAGAAAAAAAAAAGATAAACCTGAGGCTGTCTCGTCTTAATAATAATAATAATAATAATAATAATAATAATAATAATAATAATAATAATAATAATAATAATCATATAGTGAAAGTACGCTTCTCGAAAAGTATATTTGTTTCTATTGTAAGAGCTCCGTCTTGTCTCATGGGCAACACTACTGTAGATCCACGTCTTAAATGGACTCAGTGCTGAAAAAAGACGAAAAGTAAAACGCCTACCATACAGGCCGGTAGCCAGAACAAAAATATAGGGGGGGGCGGTAGAAGTTAGGGAGTGGGGGATCCAACCATACTATAGTTCATTTGAAAGCCTATCGTGAAAATTCTTGGGAGGGCCAGTAAAAATTTAGGGAAGCCCGGCCTCCTAGACCCCCATGGATACAAGCTTGCTACCATGTTTATGCCATTATTCACGTGTTAGTTAATAGCATAGATAGTGACATCTGTTAGCATGACTGTTTATTATTTGGGTTTTCTTGTCCTTTCTTAGCCTCATTTTGGCACCTTTTCCCTTCCTTTTCTCCTACGAAAACCGTTTACTAAACCCCCTAATTCTGGATATTACAAAGTGCGTAAGCCCACACAGCAGTGCAATAACGTTAAAGATTAAGAACAATCTCCGTTAGAAAAGATATAAAATATCCAGAAAGTACTGTATTTCTGAGCATATGTTTTTCCTCGTGTTTTTTATTGTGCGAAAGAGATGTAATGCTCAATTCTTCTCTTCATTTCAGGCTTCAACAGATGTAAGATCTCAGTTGGTATCATTTTTTACCACGGTCTAATTTCAAAATCTCTTTCTACCCACGTAAACTTCGTGTTTTACCACACAACATTAATGATCATTTCAACTGAGTGACATAGAAAAAATAAGAAAGTCTTTCTCTAATCTCTTGTAGCTTTGAATAAAAAGAAAAAAATCACAATGATTTCTTTTTCTGTTCTCTCAAAAACTTTCTCAGATGAAGCCGAAAAAAAAGACAATGCTTTTCAATGATTAAGAATTTTTAAGTATAAAAGTAAATCTGTGACCAGACACGCGACGTTTCCTGTTTTTTTTTTTATTTTATTTTATTTTTTTATTGTTTTCTTTTCTTAACACATCGAAACATCTCACAAAGAAACTACACAAATCTTTTAGCATTTCCAGTTGTATATCTAACAAAATGTTCGTGTGTTTTTAAAAGAATTAACATGTTTTAGTTTTTGGATCTAAAAACCAGATGAAAATCAACTTATGACCAAACTTCCAGTCCGTTGTACACTACAGCCAGTGGTTCTCAACCGATGTGTCACGACGATGGTGTGGAACGCTGTCCCCTAACGCGAAATTTTAGAATTTAAAAAACATGAATTTAAAAGTAATTAGTTAAAATCGAGACAAACTGTACCAGTCAACATCTCCAGCTGTAGCAATAATGCTAAGTGCTATATACTATAGAGTCATTATAAAAACTAATTGGTTTCACTATTATAATAGATATTTATTATTATTATTATTATTATTATTATTATTATTATTATTATTATTATTATTATTATTATTATCTAACCACCGCCCTATACCCGAACTGATGTTTCGGTTCATGTTAAATCACCGAAATGAACCACATATTCAGCCAGTACTTGGACTGCCGATTACTGACGAAAACTAGATGACGTCGGTACAGCACAGTAGAATAATTTCAGATTTTGCCTGGGGAGGGGGGCAAGAGTACCCGCCGACATAAGAATTTTACGTTTTTTTAATTAGTTTATTAGTATACAATTCATTAAAAAACATGTTTCTCGAACTCAGGAAGAAGAGATGTTTCCCCCATGCCCAGCTCAAATGACACCCCTGGTAGTGCGGCGCTTATTCAGCATCAGTGTTAGTCAAATACTGAATTAACTGGTAAATGCGACGGCAAAGGTTACAATGTTTAGTATTAGGACACTTATTGGCCACTTTTCAATAATGTCCTTGATCACTGGAATATCGGCGTCAAGTCATTCCTACCCAATTGGTTGCTTAAAAATGTCTAAGAAAGAAATTGATAAAGAATACGCAAATCTACACTCGCTATAAATAGTAATTAGTACTTTTCTTCCTGTCGGTATGCAACACTATGTAGTACGGACCCTTTTGTTGAAGTTTTTAAACAAACGTGATTTCTCTGGTTTTTTTTTTTTTTTTTTTTTTTTTTTTTGTACTGAGTATATACAATACTACATTCTGCAAATGTGTACATTACTGATATCGCAAGATCGGAGATGTTAAAAGTATGGTAGTTGTATAATAATAATAATGTATTTGAACTTTTAATTTCTGTGGGATGTGAAACCTACGGTTAAACATGCGTTTCCGTTTGGAATCGATAGACTGGTCCCCCGTACTAAAGAACATTCTAACCATTTAACCACAAGAGCTTTATTGTATTATTATAAATTATCATCGTAGTACTGATAATATATTAATTTAAAAATCACATCGTACAGCAAATAAATGCTACTGTTAAAGAAATTTCACAACATACAATAGTTTCGGGTCAGGCTAATGACGTGGTTCAAACTATTGAAAAATACAGTTCTGGATAAACTGCACATTAAAAAATTTAAGCTCAAGTTCAATACATTAATGAAAATATAGGTATTTATAAAGAAAAGTTATGAGTAATACATTAATCACCATTAATGATTCTGTAAACTATCTTATCTATACGATAATATTAATGCATCTCAGACAAAAAGAAAAAAAAAGTTATCCATAGTGCCTCTGCGACACTGCATAAAAGAAATGTTATTTCATGCAATCTTTCTTCTTTCTCTCTTTTCTCATTCATTTTTATTCTATTCCTGTGCCTTTAAAATCTTCCTTATTCATCTTTTTCTGGAAGAGAAGAGAAAAAAAAATTCTGCTCGTAACAACAAAATTATTGATTCTCTTTGATGCTTTTCTTCCTTTCTCTCTCTTTCTCTCTTTTAGTCGACTCAGCGCTTTCTACGACTTTTCCTTCATATCACAACAAACACACTTGCTCCATCTGGATGCTGAGCGACGTGGGTGCAGAGCAGGTCCGGAATGCCAAATGGAATACAGCTTGCAAGGACAAATGGCTCACCTCGAGAGAGAGAGAGTGATAGTGCAAATGTCACTTATGCGTATCTAATAATACTTAGTGCAATTTTACTGACTGAAGAATACAACTCAAAATTTTTACAATTCTTCTAGGAACATTGCCTTGTTGAAGCGGAAATTCTCAACGTTGCCTGGGAAAATTTCCGAACAGCCTATTGCCTCTCGATTTGCCCAGAAAAAAAAAAACTGCATTTACGACCATGCCTTCCTAAAGTAAACTTCGGTAAAGTCGGTAGTAAGATACGGTTTTATCGAAAAGACCGAATGTATGAAATGATTTTTATTTTATTTGGTGGATTGATCTTATTCTACTCTAAGTACCCAGGGGAAAAAAATTCAAAATACTCTAAATAAATACCTTACAGTTACCTTGAAGTATGCCAAACCAATTGTGTGGAGAATTTTATATGCGACAAACGAACCTTGAATATGGGGACACAGGAACAAATAAGTATTGATTGTTACTTTTAGTTTCCCTTATCACAAGGAATTTGAGCGAGGACAGGAAGAATTTTCAGCTTTGTGTACACTTTGCACTTGTTTTTGGGCACTTATTCCTCCTGAATATCAATATTGTGTTTTTAATGAACTTTCACTTATAATTTTTTTTTTCACGTTCAGCAGAACAAAAATCAAAATAAATGATAAATCATATGAGAAAGATATTACCTGACAAACTTTTCTTTTTTTCTAATACACCAACCTTCCAGAGCACCTCAAGATTATCTTGCTTTGTTGCATTAATGAAGATCTATAACTAATGCCACTTATCTATTCTTTTAGAAGCTATTTTTCTTATTTTGAAAATCCAACTTGGCAATCACGTGATCGGATGACACATGTAGGATCATGTATTATTTACAGTCTTAGTCACGACGAGAATCAAGAATGAAACGAAAAGAAAAAATGAAGGTAAAAAAAAAGAATGAACAAATCGATAGCAAATCTGTCGCGCTGCCCTTTCCAACTAGTGAGAGTTTGGACACCATTATAATAAAAATAAAATTAAATAAAAAAAATTAAATTAAATTTAAAAAAAACTTCCCAGCACAACTTTAATTTCTGAACAAGAAAGGAAATGACGTTTCATTATAAACACTTAACGGTGTTGAGTACCTACACCATCTTAGTTTTCTTTTATTAGCTCACTGATTTAAATGGGGAAGAATTTTTCCAAGGGTGTAGTTTAGCGGAAGGAGCAAGTAGAGTTTATTCTCCAAACAATAACCTGCCTTCCCTAATAAGAATAAGTATTCGTCTGTTGTGTGTTTATTTTAACAGAGAGAAAAAAAAAGAACGTTTATAACAGATTATCAAAGAAAAGCACTTCATTATTTGTATTAAAGATGAACGTTGTTACTTTCATTTGCCAATTTCGAATTTATTAATTTATGTACTATTGCATAAAAATGTTCCGAATTTCTTCGAGGTTTTATTTATTTTACTGTTCATACGCATGTAAATGTAGTCACAGAAATGAACTTTATAATAAACAGTTTTTGTTTCCTTATGAATGAGTCATTGATGCATTTCCTGTAACCTGTGACTCCATTTTCACACACAATGTCAAAACCAACGTTTCAATAAGGTAGAGTATTTCACACATAATAATAATAATAATAATAATAATAATAATAATAATAATAATAATAATAATAATAATAATAATAATAATAATAATAATAATAATAATAATAATAATAATAATAATAAATATGTATATGTGGTGAGTTTTTAATGGTTTCACATACCTAAACAAGGTTTTTAGTATGAACACTCTGCTTCTCAGAAAGTTATGGGCCTTCTAGGAAAGCTTGCTGACTACAGCTCTGTATTTTTCTTTGAAACTAGCACGAATTTTAATGTTATGATTTTACTAATTATACAGGTAATTACTACTGATTACAAATTACAGATAATACGACCCATTTGGCTTACTACTGTATATAAAAATGGAAAGATAATATTAGTCCAATGCCCCACGAATTGTGGCGGTTTCTGACACGCCACTGAGTGAACATCAATGTAGTGGTAGGGAAGCTACGCGGATTCAGCCAACACCACCTCAAATCTAGGTGGTGTTGATTCAGCATTCCTTACAGCTTCAGTAATCGTGAGTTCGTGACCAGTGGACCAATCCTAGTCCCGCACTAAAAAAAATAAAAAAAAATAAAAAAAAAAGATAATAGTGCAGTTGCGGGTTTGAAAATCTGCTTAACGATGCAGTGTGGTATGGTTTATTACTCTGAATTATTGGGTAATGTTTTCCTTTAAATCATATTTGAACCATATATACAGGGTGGCCCAAAAGTAAGTATACAGTCCCGTACTGATCAGCTCACTGCATTTTATATAATTTATTATTGTTATCCATAGTTTCTTTATTATTTGTTCTTAATTTCTTTTTACTTATATCTTAAGCTAGGAACAGACGAAGCAAATAAACCTATAAGCTAAGAATATATATATATATATATATATATATATATATATATATCTTTTTCCCTGATTTCAATTCAGCCGGTAAAAGAATTCTGAATCATCGTAAATATCGTTTGGGAAGTTACAGTAACAGTACAGGCCTAGGATTGCTCCATTAGGGGGACTCCCAGATTTTCAGACTAAGAAGCCGAGATATCCTATGAAGATGTACAATAAAAATCAAGAACACCCTACGAAAATTTACAGCATAGTCATGGTTCCGCACCTGCCCTTTATTGAAATATCAGAATTAAATATCTAAAACCCCAATCATCAAAAGCAAATGAAAACAGATTATTTCTATCTGTTGAGTATCAATAATTATAATGGAAGCTTATATTATATATAACATTACACGAAATTAACTTTATTTTAAAGAAAAACCGGGACATTTGGAGTTTTGAACAACTTTTGGAAAGCCAGATAATGTAAGACCGAGATAGTCCCGGTCAAACCGGTATGTCTGGGTGCCCCTATCCACTGGCCACGAACTCATGGACACTAAAATTACAGGAAATGCTGAGTATGCATACTCCTCCACCATTACATTGATATTCGCACAATCATGTATGAAAAATCATCATAAATCATTGGGTTCACCCAGTATATTTACCATACGCCATGATTTATTTTACTGTATGGTACCTGGGAGGTTTAGTGGTACTTTCAAAAAAAACTGCAGAATCATGGTGACTGTATACCTCGAGTCAGACAACTTCTACACTTCTGTTAACAGCTCTTATATACTGTACATACAGATACCGACACAAAATATATATAGTTATGGAGTGCGCTACGAATTGACAACACATGTGTCGCATCGTGAAATTGTTCACATGTTTTGACATTGCAAATGCAGCACTGATGGTTACCAAATGAAGACTTATTGCGACACATGACAAGAATACGAACAAAACACACACACACACGCATATAGATACATACACAATAGCGTAGTATGTGCGGAATGGTAGGAGAAGGAAATGGATCAACATAAATATTAATGCCAACGTCAGAACAATGAAAAAAACAATAGATTTATTTAGTGGATACGTTGTAATATGGTCAGCACCTGAGGAATCTATTAGCCAGCATTTAAAATATTGCGACAACACGTGTGTATCAAATGCAATATTACAGGGAGACAATCACGGAAATATCATTTATGCTAATGCACTTTATTATCATAACTGAGTATATGTAATTCAGTATAGCGTGAGATGAAAATAGAGGGCTCGATTCTTTCTCCAAGCCTAATGGATAATGTATTGTTTATACTTATTGTACTGAATTTTGATATATGTAAAAATGTGTACATCCATAACCCCCATAGTTGTCAACGCTATTCAAAGCTTGAATCTTCATTTAATTAAAAATACAATATTCTATTATTATTATTATTATTATTATTATTATTATTATTATTATTATTATTATTATTATTATTATTATTATTATTGATAAGAGATGTTTCGTTTGGTTTGGCATTACTTTCCATTTTCCCGTATTCTACACCAGTGGTTCTCAACCGATGTGTTGCGACGCACTGGTGTATCACGCAGTCCCCTAAGGTCGCAAAATTTTAGACTTTATAAATAATGAAGAACTTAATAATAATTAGTTAAAATCGAGACAGATTGTACCAGCCAACACCACCTGCGGCACCAATAATGCTCAGTGCTACATAGAATCATTATAAAAACTATTAAGTTTCACTATTATAATAGATATTATTATTATTATTATTTATACCTAGGTAATAAAAATACCAGACAAGCACGTTGCGATGCACTGGACGTTTAGTAAAATGTGTCGTCCGTCAAAAAAGGTTGAGAACCACTGTTCTACACCACACTCATCCATTTCTTTATACATTATCTTCCTTAAATCTTCTGTATACTTCAAATGTATCCTTGCTATGGCTGCTTATCTTTCCTTCTATGAGCTACTTCGTTGCTAAGCGATTAGCGTACGCGCCTTTGGCGTGGGAGACCCCGTTCGATTCCCAGTGGGAGCTCATGTGGCTCGGATTTCATGTTAATCAGTAGGTCCCGTTTCATACAGCTTCGCTGCTGAAAGGGACGTTAAACTCAAAATCAAATCAACTCAATTCAACTCCTCCTTTCCGTACCCGATAACGTTATTCCTCCATGTTCCCTAACGGAAACTCGTGCTGGGTGTCCCTGGTTTGATTACAAGTCATGTGAGTTTATCGTGAACCACATTGTCTCCCTGGGTTTTCTCGAGGTTCTTCACTTTCCTCCCACATTATGATTCCACTAATTCTTTCATAAGCATTTACTTTCATTAATCATCCGTCGCTTTAGCATGAAAAGCATAACCATAAAACATAAAACTAAGAGATTTAACTCTTTCAAAATACTTGAAGACTCCTAGGATTCTTAATGTTAATAAATGTCTTTAACCATTATGAGTTTTTACAAAAATTTCCCACTGTTAGATCAGTGTTGGCATATTTCCAACATTTTATTTTTTTATATTTGGTTTTATGCGGATAAGAACATTCAACCGAGAGGGCAAACCATAGAAAAAGATAATTAGTACAAAATTCTTATCAATCTTGTTCAATGTCCTTCACGATTTACTAACAATGAGAAACTAGTGGAAGCCCTCTTGCGAGGAAGTTGGATATAAATATTCTAATTAATTTTAAAAATTACTTGAAAAAGTGTGCACGTGTGAGAGAGAGAGAAAGAGAAAGAAAGAAAGAGTGAGTGAGTGAGTGAGTGAGAAATAGTAAGTATGTATTAGCATGGAGAAAAACAAGATTGCCATTTCACGAGCTTCAGCCGACGATAATTACGGTTATTAAACTCACAATAAGCTATGCACGTTAAAGGTAAAAGCGAACGTAAAAAGAACCATTAGGCAGGTACGCCTCATCTCGCTCATTCATTTGTTTGTTACTCGTCAAAATTTTCTCTCCTGCACCATACCTTCAACTGGTTTCATTTTAGTTAACGTGCTTGTGGTTAAATGTAATCTGAAGTGTTAGTCTATATATGACAAATAGAAAGATTTAGCACCATTTAGTACTGTGATGGGAGTGCGGGAAGTTTATATATAAACTTGCGTCCTTATCAACAGAAGCGTCCGAATAATTCTTCGGATATTCGAATAATGAATTACTCAAATTTTAACGGCACGATTCCTTCCCGCCCTTGAACACGTGAATGAGACTATTTAACAAGTGATTGCGCTGGCTGTCACTAGCAATAAGATGGATCGGTTTGGATAAGACAGCAATAACAATAATATATTTTTGTGGATGATACAGCAGATGATTTTGACGTTGTATCTAAAAGTAACATCTGGAAATACAAAAATTGTACTCACTCTCGTTTAGTACTATAAATGAAATACATATACAACAATGAGATTCATTAACTGAAAGAAAGTAAACGAAACAAATCAGTAAAAAAAAAAAAAAAAAAAAAAAAAAAATCCAGGGGGAAAAAGTCCACTTCAAAATTTTTGCTCGCTTCTTGTACTCTTCTACTATTTTTGCTCAACAGCTGACTCCTAGGGATTTCCATAAGAACTTGTGTTTCTTTTCCCTTCTTTTCTTTCTTTTTCTAAAGAGACATCTTGGCACTCTGCTTAAGTTTACTGATATATTACCTATAATACGCAAAATACAATAAAACTATGTGAAACTGGCTTATGCATTAGTTCATTCTTTATTTATTGAAGTTCAGTGTTCTTTTCCAGCACTTAAGGCTACATGAGACGTGCACCAAACTTAAATTTCTTAAAGAGAAACAAAATTAACCCTTTAGTACACAAGCTAATATTGTTTCTATTTTTTTTTTTTTTTTTAAGTTTGACGTCTCGTTATGCACGTATTGATTAAATAAAGTGGTGGGATGAAGACAGTGAGAGTAAACGGGGAAACGGGTGGTATTCACCACAAAGTCTACTTGGAGCGAGTAGGGAAAATAAAATATTTCAGTTTAACATCCCACGATTATGCCCTTGAGGCTAAAGGAGACTAAGATTACAGCAAGTGAATGATGCAAGAATTGGTAGCATTTTAAAGTGGGAGGAAACCGAAGTACTCCGAGAAAACTCATGAACACGATGTTGTCCACCACAAACTTACTTGGCCGGGATCGAACCAGGGACCCCACGCACCAGAAGTAAGCGCTCTACCACTGAGCCACCATGTCCCGTAGCGCGAGTAGGGATCGAACAAGGAACCCCATGCACCAGAGGTCAGCACTCTACCATTAAGCCACCGTGGCGCCAAATTCGACTGCGCTGTAAAACACAAATAGTCAGAAATGCGTCAAACTGCAAATCTTCGCTCACAGACATGAACAGCAGTATGCTAGGGTGGAAGCGCTATATTTTATGAAGTAATGAATCAACAAATTCATAACCTACAAATAACGTGATGCGCTAGCGCTAATTAAGTGTGTACTTGCAACTAGTTTACCGGAGAAGACTCCTCAGTAGTCGCCTATGTTGCTTATTAAAGAAGCAAATCGTAGCATTTTATCAAACGTGTTGGAAAGAAAAATCAGTCAGTCCCAGAAGTTCTGCTTTAGTATACACCTGGGAGAAAAATAATGAATTTTCCTAAATATGACATACCACGCAATGTATATCAAGTGCATGTCTTGCTGAAAAATAATTATGAGATACAGTTAATTTCATAAGAAAGTTAAATCTCCAATATTGATTTCTGCACGACATAATTTTGCAGAACAACGTGAACCAAACTACTGGACTTTTACATGTAATTATGATTTTTCATGATTGATTTAATAATACAATGTCGCAACTAAAAACGTTACACATGTGTTCTCAAATATGGTTCCTTTCAATTACACACTATGAACACATTACAATAAAAAAAATCGTATATATAATAATTTTAACTAAATAAAATTCAACATAAATGAAAATTGGCGCATTTATTCTATGTATATTTCGGCACAGACAGAAGAAAATGTTTTATGTATTTAAAATATATCTCCTTCAAGTAACTCATCCATTAACCGCCAAACGAAAAATGTTCATTACATGGAAAGTTATCATTATGAATGCCATCAATGTTTATATCTTGTTCCAACTAATTAGACCTGCGTGCGTGTCTAATACAGAAGTGTAGCATTGGCTTTTTAATCTAGCTTTGGAGTTGATAAGAAAATGATGATGATTCTGATAACGAAAGAAACAGTAGTGACGCCGGCAATTTTCAAAGTGAATTTAGGCCATGAGAAGTAAATATCACCACCACACAAAACCAACTGTTTCCAAAAGTTCTTTTCTCTCTCTTTTTTTGAAGTCATTGTCTTCTCAACTTTTTCTTTTCTTTCGTTCATGTCAAACTTGCAGATTCATCCGTTCTAGATAAAGGATTGCTGTTCTTGCAGAGATGGAGAAGACGCCTTAACTCCCAAAAGATTCTGATCTCAGATTCTCATCTAGAGATGTGTTTCCCACTGTCTGACCTGCTTTTTTTCTTTTTCGTTCTCTCTTCGATGCTCTTCTTTCATCTCCGAAAGAAAAAAAAAGAAGAGGAATGAATGAACCGAGCATCTCACAGAAACAAAAGAAATTTAAAAAAATAAAAGAATATAAAATATAGTTGACTATCAAAAGAACTTTCACTTGAATCTTTCATATCAGACAAAAAAAGAACAGTGTTCAGAGGAGAGATTCCGAAGCATAAAAGTGTATATTTCGAAGAAGCACCTGCAGCGAGGTTAACAACTTAATAGGTGAAACTTATTAGCAGCCATTATGAATCCAACGAAATTAATCGAGGAAAACAAGGTTTTTTTTTTCCTAGCACTTCCTATTCCTTTTTTCTTTTTTTTTTTAAAAAAAAAATTGTTTCTTCTTTTGCCGCTGCACTTCAAAGCTTAAAAAAAGGAAAGAAAAGAAGAAAAAAAAACTTTCTGTGTGCTCTTGAAAAATCTCAAAATTTCGTGTAAAATTGTTCACTTATTACCTTTTATGGCAGGTATTGTAATATTGTACACGCGAAATAATTTACTCTCAAGTGGAACAAACAACAACAATTAAAACCACACACACACACACACAAACAAAAAACGTTAATAGGCTACTATGATGTAAGAAGGATAAGGAAGGAGACTTTTAAGCGAAAAGTGGAAGTAAACTTCACTTGTGAATCTGAATATTTACCATGAGAAATCAAGGACTCAAAAGTATACAGTATTGTACGATCTTGGAACGAAACAATCACCGATATTAGAAAATGAATTTCACTAATATCTGGGAATTCACTTTTAATTCAATTTAAAAAATTGAAATTTGGTAGTTCTTCAGATACTATAACTTGATGTTCTTCGAAATATATATTTTTATACTCAAAACTACATCTACCTCCCAACGCCACTTGACCAACAATATAACAAGATTTGGCATTGGACTCAAGTTGAACAAGGACATGTGCACACGGTGATTTACACCAGTGATTATTTCCAACTGTATATCGAAATTTCTTAACGGTATAAATAAATCTTTCTTGAAACTTTCAAGAATGCCATCTCCATTCTTAACCATTATTTCTTGTGTGCATCTTCGATATGTACGAACCGATATTCGGACAGAGAAGGAAATACATGCATACAGAGTGGACACAATAAGGAGAACATGAAATGGCTGACGGGTATGCTTCTTGTAGACCATCAGATTCACCTTTAAACGGCAAGGTTCCTTTCCTATAGTTATGTTACTTAAAAAGAAAGGCTGAACTTCTAACCGACGGCAAATTGGTTTCTCGGTGGGGTCCATATTGTGATGATTTCAGAAAATTTCTCCCGTGGAGAGTTTCGTAGTTCCGGGAAGGAAATTCCCTCCGGGGCCACCCCTTGAAATAGTCACTAAGTACTTACCTTGAATAGTGTTCGGATCGCAGATACACCGATCTGTTCCTGTCTCATTGTCTCAGTATTGAAAAGGAATGTTAAACTCTAATATTAATTAACATGTGTTCTCTAAAAGTTTCGTTTACTATACTTGGAGCACAATAAGTAACAAATTGATATTTGGAAGAGCACATTTGAGCTGGTGCCACTTCGTGAATATTCCTGGTGTGCTCCTTTTATCTTGCTGAACATTTCTTCTGAACAGGTGTCATAACGTGCAATTGTCCCTTTCTACAGATATTTTCCACTTGTAACTACCACAACAAAGTTTCTGATTGGTCAATTTTTCGGTGACCTTAATACAGCTTCATTCCTCATACAAATATCAACGTCACTTTGAACTGGAGATTTTATATATTGAAACAGAATGAATATAGCCTATGTGAAATTATCCCATACCAATCCATATCCATTCAAATGAAACAATCTTTAAATTAACGTTGCACGTTTATTCCCATTTAGGCCAGGATGCGAAATTTTCTGTAACCAGGACGCCACCCGCACAATTTTTTGTTGTTTTCGGATAATCAAACAACATCCTGATTTGGGTACTAGACTCAAACCTGAAATTTCATGCCACGCCTAAGACTAAAGAAAGAGGGTGGTTAATGATTAATGTTAATAATGGTTAATAACAGGAAAGAATGTGTGCGATGCGGAAGAAAACAGGAGAGCTACTGGAAAATTCACGAATACGATGTTGTCCACCATAAATTCTCAGGGCCTGGGATCAAAACATAACGGCAATAGGGGTGACCACTACCACGTACTATCTACCGCACGTACCCCTATCGAGTAAAAGGTAAGTAGATAAAATCAATCATAAAATCTACTGGAGCAGAAAACCTTGTTAAGTGTTTCTTGAGGAAGGCAACGAAAAGAAAAAAGATAAAAAGTGAGCTCCGTTTCACATTTTGAAATAAAGACAGATTTTCAAGCTATTTGAATTAAATATTGCATCCGAAAGTGAAACAACTCTCTCTCTCTCTTCTAGTTTCAATGTAGAGTACTTGTTATTGGGACAATGAATCTACAAAATAAGGATCATAACAATCACAAATATTGATACCTCTAACCATTTTCGCTAAAACCAGAATCGTTAAATCCAACACTTCCGTTTGAATATAGGGAGATTAATTTTCTTAGAACGCTCTATATATTGAGGAAAAAAAAAAAAAAAAAACTCGTTACTTCTTCCCGGTCTTTGGTCTGACACCCATGAATGGAACAGAGTGGAAATTTTTTTTAATGCTTTTAGAGAGTTCAAACGCATTAAGCAATCCGGATGCAGACGAGTAAAATCATTTGCACTACATGGAAATTTAACTAAATTAATAATATGAACGTTATAATTCACATACAGTTATAAGTGTGAAACCGTGTGAAAAGGAATTGAACATATTCATAACGTAAGAATGATGTTACGAAGCAGGTTCTTAGAGAAGTAGATAATGATAATTATGAATAGATTGCCCTGGCATATGATAGGATCTAATATATAGATTTCATTTCGTTCAACCAATGCCTTCCCCTGGATATTATTTTTTTCTTTCTTCCATTGCCTCAATAGTCACCTATATAGTTCACCGTCTATAATTTTAGTAATTAGAGCTGAGCAATATTTCGATATATTTACATTTGGCCGATATCGGATTTCAATACTTAAATCTGGATCCTATCCTTGATCCCAGTCATATTATTTTGTTAAAAATTATGACACTAATTCACTTGCTGAGTTAATTTTTTCTTGCCAATGTAGAGAGAACTTATATACATGTACTCAAGAGTGTCTGTTAGTCCTGTAGTTATCGTCAAAAGAAAACTTTCATCCATTTGATAAGATGGGATCATATATTTTGACCGTATAGTTTTAAAGTAGTTTTTACTCCTTATAACCAGATTGTTGCATCTACGTTTGTTTAATTTTAATTTATTGGTGATTCCATTTTGACACCAGATATAAGTATTTGACTTCTCGGAGAGGTAGGGGGGATAGAGTTACCAGACGTTCTCTTTTTCGGTCCAGAGACGATCTTTTAGAAAAATACGAAAATGTGTTCTTTTTGAGGTATACAAACAATTGTCTCAACTCCCAAGATTTGCAATATATACAGTATTATTGAAACACAAAATGTTTAGATTAAAGGTGAAGAAATTGAAACTTATACAACTTGACCTGAAACACTGTATTACTTTCGGTCTTGTAACAGTTCAGCTGTATAAATATATACCGTATTCTCTTTATGCCATTACGAAATTTGCTGTATAATATGAATATTTTTGTGGAATATAAATTGTCCTCTTTTCCTAAAGTGTGTTATATAGTAACACTGGGCGGGTAGATGTCTTTTTCGAAGGAAAAAAAAAAAATGTTATGCCCTGTACGAGAACATATGTAAACAGCAAGGAGTTGTTTTGATGTCGTGATAGTGAATCTTTTCGCTGATTTTTTTTCTTTAAATAATGTGCGGAAAATCCCTCATAAAAAGTGAAGCGTACAGTAGGGTAGTTTCTCAGGAGCGATTTCAGTGTAATAACTTATGTCTCTGCCATAACTACTCACTATCTATTAAATCCTCTCATATTTCATTTACAAAATTGAATGGGCTCTACAGTTGTGTGTTTTTTTTTTTCGGACGATATTTTGTTGTAGCTGGTAGTTTATCTTTTTTTTTTTTTTTTTTCCTTGCAGGCAATTTAATATCTGATTGTGACGTTGCTCAGTATACACCGCGGAAAACCATCCATTGTTTGTTTCTTTTTAATGGTTTCCCGCATTTGAGATACAGCATTCACGGAAGTTCATATAGAGCGAATGCACATATGAATGTGTATCCACACACATAAGAGGGAAGAAGTAAATAATGCGTACTGGGAATTAATTGTTGTGTAAAATACCAGTTCAAACATTAGGTGTTATCAGAACACATTTCATTTTTTTGTCCATCTAGCTGTAAATAAGAGGAAACTTAACTGTCGGCAGCATTGTGTAGTGAATTGTGTTCAAACAGAGATTTTGCGCTTTGTTCTCCCATGTTTACATTTGATAAGGTAACCTTCGAGCAACAGTGCTATTGTTATACAGAAAAAGTAACTCTTCCTATGTACTTAAAAAAAAAAAAAATCTTTGTGAGATTGTAGATAAATTATAGCCTTCTCAGAAGCGGTTTCCCACAATATGCAAACCTGTTAGCTTGTAGCTTACTTTTATCTATGGCTTAAGGTCCCCACTATCAGGTATGAATTAAAGGAAACAAATTCCCTTTCGTGTAAATTATTACCATATGAATCAGATCATCTGTATCATATGGCTTCTCGGATAAAAATATTGGGATTCCATTGAACAAATTGAGAGGACTCGCATTCTCGCCTCGAAAAGTGTATTTTGGTTTTTCATCTCTCTGACTGCTTTCAACCAAATTGCGCATTGTCATCAAGAAGACAGCACGTAGGATAGAGAAATATTCAATGTAACAGCACCATAGAAGTAAATGGGTCTTTAAATGGATCGGAACGAAGCCTACACCTTATGCAACCGTTTGTGCAAGTACATTGCGCAGTGTTTCATAACCTTTAGAAGTTTTCATTTAATTCGCTGTGTTCTTCGAATATCTGACAACTTTCTAAGCGTATTCATACATACATACTCACTTAATCTGCCAAGAAACAGCAGTGGGTAAAGAATTTCTTTCATAGAAAATATAGGAAAACTTTACTCACAAAATTAATTCCACAAACGTAAGTAGAACTACTTACTAATCAAATACGATAATAGGTCCACACAGTTTTTCTTACACTCCAGAAATTTGAGTGCAACATATGACGCAACACTCCAGAAATTTAAGGGCAATATATGACACCACACTCTAGAAATTTGAGTACAATACATGAAGCCATACTTCACAAATTTGAGTGCAATATAATATGACACCACAAGTATAGAGTACTCACAGCCTATTACTATACTACACGAAAGGTCTCGAAAATAACTATTAATTTACTTTGTAGCATTTTTACAAGCACTAAGGTATCTTGTCCAAAAATACCGTATTGCTCAATTATTGTGCTATTAAGCATGCATTTTAGCCAGTCTCATTGCTCGTATATTATTTGAATAATTTACTGAACACAACTGCATTGCTGGTTGCTACAAAAACTATACCAACAAAGTAGTTCACTATCAGCACGAGAGTTTCCCTGGCTATATGGTTAGCAGATCGGGTTCGATTCCTGGTTAAAGTTTATGTGCTTCGGATTTCACATTAGGCTGTAAGTTCACTTCTCATATAGTGCTGAAACGAGATACCACAGATTCAAAACCTACAGCAAACCCATTCCGGAGATAGTGGCTAGAGAACAATTTACCTGTCATAATAGTATGCGAGAACAGGGCAACGGAAAAGAAATATTTAGTTTCACTGCACATAGTATCTTTCAATCCGGATTCTCGTAAATTCAGAAATAGTTTAGAATCTTTATAATTAAGCCTACACAATGGAAAAGACAGACACACATGAAGAAAATTTATGGGTTTTAATACAGTAACATTGACAGACTGATGAATTTGTACTTACGTATTTTGTCAGCAGCAGCAAGGCCTAAACAGAGCAATAGCTACAGTTTAAATTGGGATTTGAATCATACTATCGATCCTCTTTTATAAGAAAGAAGAAGAAAACTCCGATTGAGTTGGCTTGCTACATAATTGAGGTCTAAACCTTTCGAATTAACTTTTTTTTTAATGCATCATAATAATATTTCTTAGAAGTCAAGACGTAAAGAGGGGACCACGGTGGCTCAGTGATAGAGCGTTCGCCTTTGATGTGTGAGGTCCCTGGTTCGAACCCAACTCGCGCAAAGTGGACTTTGTGGTGGAAAAATACCACGTATGAGGGTTTTCTCGGGGTTCTTCCATTTCCTCCTACTTTATTCATCCCACCATTGCATTCATTTCTCATATTTACCGTTTCCTTTAGCATAGCTGGCATAACTGTGGAACGTAAAACTGAAAGATTTGTTTTCAAGGTGTAAAGAATGACCATCAGAGTTGTCTTTCTTTTATAGTAATAAGCTAATAAGGTCAATGATGGAAAGCATAGTTTCACACTTATCTACGGGACTTAAGATGTAGTCGGCAGAAACGGTCATGAAGTCTAGTCATGATGATGTGACTGATCGGATTGCTAACACATACCTTGGCAATTGCATGGAGTGGGTAGCTGCAGTTGCTGATTTGATGTCACTTTTGAACAAATGAACAAAAACGACCTGCGAGAAGAGGAAAGCGGAGGAAAAGGCATATAAAAAAACGTCCTGGTCCTTTAGTTAAAAAATCTGGGAACTTCTTACTTAATCTATATAGGAATCACGATCGATTTAAGAATATGTAAACTAGCTTCATACACATTATCTTAGTGAACGCAATACCAATTGTAAAGAATATCAGAAGTCCGCAGATAAAAAATCGCAACATCTTACTTAATATTAGAAAAAAATTGCGAAACTAGTACTCCGCATTTCTGTAAATATTTGCCTGCTATAATTTCGTACTATGCAATTAGAGTTTCTACGTTATTACAAGTAGTGAACGATGATGTTCAAGTGGGTGCGATGTAAAAAGAGATCTGTTGCCAGCATACGATGTGAAAAAGTTTCAAAAGGACAGCCGCACAATAATGACCATAATGTAAACATCCGTCAAAAAATATTATCATCCGGTGCCATATATTTCAGAAGATATCTTTGGAAATAGCTGTAAGATATTATTCTCGCTCAACGCTGTTTGCGAAGAACGGTACGTGAAGATAAGAACACATTATCTTGTGTTTGCATCACATAGTGTCTTTTTGAAAAGTGAGATAAGAGAAGGAAATTATCGAGGTCTGCTAGCTTTTAAACACTGCTGAAGACAATAGATTAGCTTCACATTTGTTGATCAGTTTTTTTTTCCTTATTATAATGTTACAATCTGTAAAAGGTTTGCATATAATCTCCGAAAAGTCTAGTTTTTACTTGCTCTTTTAGCAAAAACTACAGAGAAAATATCCTAAAATTTGCGGTATACTTCCCATTGGTGTTAGAAAAAATTAAACCAAAACTCATATACAAACTGAACAATTGTTATTTTAAGTAATTAACACAAAAATGTGCTCTGTTTTTATATATAGGCTACACAATATATATTTCTAACTTGGGACTGCAAAATATCTAGTGTCAGCCGAAAAAAAAAAAGTTCGAAATGAAAAGTTAATATTTTGGAGGAGGAAATTTACCTGAGACAAAATCAGCCCCCTCCCCCCACACACACCTCTGGAGGTGGGGTAAGGGAGAACTTTGAAAACTTAAATGGAAACTTTTTTTATTCTATTGCAGATTGGAATTATGCGGGAGGGGGGGAAGAATAAGTAAATTCTTTTCAGTTCGCGATAGATGGTGTTGCAATCAATGAAAATTAGTTTCACTAACGTTTGGAGTCCCACGTTTCATTGTAGAATAAATGTGCGATAAACAGAGATTTTTTTAAAACCGAAATCTATCATAGATAGATAGATAGATATTAGATAATTCTGTAAACCAGGTTCTCAGTCAAAATCAAGTGAAAAATATTTCACTTGCTTATCCTTGGAATACCAATATCGGTTTCAAATGATAGACCCTCTGAAATATCGTAATATTTCTGAATGTAGAAATATTGCTGTGATGCACACGCCTGAAATGCCATGATTTGTTCTTTCATCTTCCCAGATATTTCTTTTAAAGTTACATTCCTTATTTGGAAAGCAATAAATTGATGATAATGCTTTTAGTTTTGCGTTTCCTCTGTCTGTCTCCTTTTTCACAGCACAAGAATCAAGATTTAGGATCAAAAAAGGTTGAAAAATGAAAATAGGGAAAGTGCACCCTGTTTGACAAGACTTGTTATAAAAAACAAATAAAAAGATGTGTAGGTAGATCAAGTTGTCTCATTTCTGACAGCAACCTGTCTTGCCTCCCACAACCCTTTCTTCTTCCGAACCATATGATCAGGATGTCAACTGACATACTAGTAGTACACTACTGACACCACATTCAATTGAATAAATTCTTACTACGATTCGTTGAATTACCTCAGTTGTTTTGAACTGCGTTCATTTGTTGTTTTTAAACTAGTTTCACTTACTTTCATTAGTACGGAGAGATGCAGTCGATAAAATCCTTGGTAGCCAACTACGATTACCACTACACGTTTCACCGAATTGCGCTGTCACGTTTGAATTATCTGAATTCATGCCGAATGCTGAGCAATCTTCCATGTCACCTATTACCGATACGAGTCAAGAAAACATTTAAGGTTATTTTTTAAAAATGACACTGTTTATCGCATATTTATTCTGCAATGAAATGTCCGGACTCCCAATTGAAGAAACATTATTGAAACTAGTTTTCATTGATTACGGCGCCATCTATCACGAGTCAAAAAGAAATTTCAAATTTAATTTACTTATATTTTCCGCAGAATCCAATTTGCAAAATAATAATAATAATAATAATAAAAATAATAATAATAACGGTTCCCTATTTAAGCTTCCAAAGTTGCCCTCCATCAGGCAGTTCATTTTACCACAGATGAATATCTAACTCCAAAATACAATATTAACTATGTATTTCAAACACGTTTTCCGGCCTAGCTTGTTTCACCAAATATTTTGCAGTCTCGAGTTGAAAAAACTGAACCTTATATATAAATTGGCCAGCCACTCTAGCACCCATATATTGCGTAAATGTTAATACATTGGCTTACAAGAAGAGAAGCACAATTCTAGTTTGCTTCAATTAACTCCATCTATGAATAACAATCCAAAATTTTTTAGAGAGGGGTAGGGTAAGTGGCAAAGTTTAAAAAAATGCTCCTTTCTTAGCCACACAAATCTAACTCTCAGTCAACCAATCTACTGAATGAAATTTGTACTCACCGCTGATTCATAGAGTTTCTGCAATTCGTCGTACAGCCACATCTCGACGGCCAACCTCTTCCGAATCAGACTCATTTGGTGCGTTCCATATTTCGCTGTCAAAAATTTCTCTCTTCGTTCTTTCACTTCACCTTTGTCGATAAAGTTCACGTGTAAACCGGATTTTGCAGGACTTCTCTCACTGCGCACGTCAGCCATTATACCATTAGGTGCACCTCCATTAGTTGAAGGATACGACGCCGAAACACCACACTCCATCGGAAACGGCTGTTTATTCTGTAATCAAACGAGAAAATGCGTCATTAAAACTTTTGTTACACTTCAATATACTAAAGAAAGAAAAAAATAATGAATTATTAATTTTCAGTCATTGTTCTTTTGTCGTATACTTTTGTTTGTCTATATATGCCTAGTAGAAAACACGACTCAAGCGTATAATCACAATGCAACTAAAACAAACACAAAGCAACTAAAACAAACACAAAATTCCAATAAAAAACATTTTAAAACATAAAAACTGAATGCTGAATACATAACACAAAAAATATAAAGAAACAAAAGAGAATAAAAGATTAAACTCTTGCGATACTGCAAACTGTGAGCCCCAGCTCTCTAAACCATTTTCAATCTGTAACATATTTTACTACGAATTCGAACCGGTGAACAACATAACAACGGTTAAAAAGAAGAAACTTTATTAGTGCGGTAGTTTCTTTTTCTTTTTCCTTTGACCTACGACTCTGTATTTAAACTTACTTTCCCATCTCCCTTACTATCGTCTGCACTTGATCTCGACCTGCAGATTGAGAAACCTTCATGTACGGTATTGTAAAGACTGTACCGTCCTATAGTTTTTTTTTTTTTTTTTTTTTTTTTTTTTTTTTATGTCCAGACTGGCAGAACGTTTAAGACTGTCTAAAAATCTTAATTTAGGTTTTGACGGATTCTTTACTCACCAAATTCTCATTTTTAACCGTGAAATTGGAATAATTGACGTCATCTAAAGTTTTAACTTTTGCATTTTTCACGTTTATGTATTGTTATCCGAAAAATGTATTTGACAAATACCCGAAAAGAAATTGAGATACAATATCGTGGTACATCAATTATTTATTGATTTTCGGGAAAGGCATACGACCCGCTTAGAAGAGAAACATTGTACCATATTCTTACAGAATTTGGAATACCGAAAAACGCTAGTTAGATTAAAATATAAGTGAATCCCAAATAAAGTCCGAGCAGGAAAATTCTTCTTCACGAGCTTTCAGGTCGAGAATGGCCTGAAACAAGGAGATGTGTTGTTGCCACTATTATTCAACTTTGTCCTGGAGTATGCTATAAGGAAAATCAAAGATAGCAACCAGGGACTAGAGCTTAGTGGTATTTACCAAGTTAAGGCGTATGATAATGGTGTAAATTTAATAGGGGATAATAGAACAATAGAAAGAAATGCAGAGATCTTATTAAACGCTTGCATGGACATGTATTTAAAAGTAAATGCTGAGGAAACTAAATACTTGGAAGTTCGTCCGGATCGTAATACTGCAAATTATGGATGCGTTGCAATATCAAATAATACTTTCGATAAAGTGGATCCTTTCAAATATCTAGGATCAATATTAACAGACGAAAACCATATTGACGAAGAAATTAAATGTCGACTAAAAGCAGGTATTTCGTATTATTATTCAGTCGAAAATCATTTGTCGTCGCGAATTCTGTCGAGGTATTTGAAGCTTAAAACATATAAAACGATAATCATGCCTATTGTTCTATAAGGTTGGGAAACATGGACGCTTTCTCTAGGCGATGAACGTAGACAAAGTATTTGAAAACAAGATCTTGAGACGAATATTCAGACAAAAGAGGAACTTCATAACGAGGAACTACAAAATTTATACCGTTTATCGAACATTATTGTTAGGGTCATCAAATCTAAGAGGTTCAGGTGGGTAGGCCATTTAGCCAGAATGCAAGAAAGTAGGAACGCTTTCAAAGTTTTAACTGGAAATCCAATCAGAAAATGATAATTAGGAAGACCTAGGAGCAGATCGGAGGACAATATGTTAGATGGATCTTGCAGATATAAAAACACACAGTACAAACTGGATCTAGTTGGTTTAAGGAGAACTTTTGTGAACACACCATTGAATCTTCGGATTCCATACGCCAAAGAGTTGTATGGAATTATTAGTTGTTTTGTATTGGTAGTTATGTATTGTTAGTTTTTTAATTATTATTTTCTTATTGTATATTTTCTTTATTATTCTTTTAGATTTTTCACCACTTCATTCAGTTATATACGTTGTATTGCGTAAATCAGTTTCATATGGTTTAATTTTTCTTTTAATAAGAAAGAAATATTTATTTCAGAATAGGTCTATTAACAAACGAACTGTAAATCTGATTTTAAAAAAATATATATATATTCTGAATTTTGCATTTAACGCATTTTATAGTATTGACGGACACTTATGAAACATAAACAAATAACTTGAAGCTATCAAGCCACGTGAGATAGACAGTCAACTTAAGTAAAGTTCTATAAAAAAGGAATTTTTCTATACCACGAAAGATAACATGAAATACCAAAATGCCACTGATAAAATTTTCTTATCTTAAACTCTTATTAAAAAAAAAAAGTACTACAGAAACACAGCACTGCTTTCTTTAGCGCATACGAAAGACTACTCCTATTATAAACTAAATCCCTTAACTTCTAGTATTTTCTGAGTTCTCTCTATGAGACGTTATGCTTCAAGACAGATTCTCTAGACCATTTAACACTACTAGGCGATGTCACTAAACAAAAAAGGGTAAACGGTGGACAGTGCTTTTCCTTACAGTTTAATAGAATACCAGGATTGCCTATAATTATGAATATGATTTTTCAAAGATTGCGGTTAAGAAACTAACTACATGATTTGAACATAAATACATTACTCTCATACTTTTCCTTACAAGAACTTTATTACTATCTGTTCTCCATGACGTGGTCCAGCAATGCACCATCCAAAATGGATACATGCCTATAGACCAGAGTTTCCTAACCTTTTTCAACTTGCGGCAGGCAGCCTAACAGACACTTGCTGGTAACCTGTGAAACTCTTCTGTGATAACTTCTCGTAGATCGGCCATATGTGATGTAGATACACTGTGTCCTTGAAAACACCCTATAAGCAAAAGACAGCTGCCTACAAATCGGGAGATGGAGCTGGCCACTCCACAGACCCACGTCGACCGATCCAGCGGTTCGGGAATGTTTCGTTCAGCCACTCTCCTGTCTGGCACACGTTAACGGTTCTAAGTCCAGTGACCGGTATCCTCACTCTCAGGCTACATAGTCTTGTCATATCGAAACTTTTTTGTCCAGAATTACAAATACTACAGCCAATCAAACATCATATACATAATTACGGGCCACTCTATATGTGAAAGAAAATTGGCAATTATAGAGCTGGAGTAATTGGAGAGACTGGGAATTAAGGTTACGTTAAAGTATAATATTCGAAAACTGGGTTATAATAGCTTAATTATGAAGATACTTATTTATACAGGGTCTACGTCAATCGATATTCCTCGGATAAAAGTAACTTTGATTTCTTACAGAGCTAAGAAATCGTACCTACAGCAGAAGTGATTAAATCATAAACACTACTTAGAAATCACTATCTTACTAGTTTACGGGACGTAAACCTACAATTTAACTTGGAATTGGAACCACATGAGGTCCAACCGGGAATTGAAGCAAGATTTTCCACTCGAATCAGGAAGTATGTAATGAAGTTCGGTTCAGAATGAAAAAGAAAAGGCGTTGTCATTAACTTACTCCAATTTCATAAACAAATTAAATAAATTAACTCTTATTTGATATCTCGAAGTAATAATAGGTTTACCCTGAGTTATGTCTACTATGCGTCTTATCATGTTCTTACGTTATCAAAGTTACTGAAAATAATTTATCATTTACTGATCGTAATAAACCAAATCACATATGACTGTCAGTTTTTTCAAGAAAGAAAAAAAAAACAAATCACACATGACTGTTAGTTTTCTTCTTTTTATTTTAAAGAAAAAATACGTCTTGGTCAAAGTTTCGATGTATTTCTGCCCACTCACGGAAAATTATAGCACAAGATGATTTAATAAATAATTCGAGAATATAACAACCATTTTAAAAGAAAAGTAGGTTTCAGAATAACTTTCGGCTGGTAACTATACAAGTTAAAAAATGGAAGAAGGGTTACTCAGCATTTTTTTTTTCCTTTGCTGGGAGGACAGAGAAGGGCACAATTAGTGATGTCCACGAGACGAGACTTCCTGAATCTCGTGAGCAACACTAGATCACCCAAGCAGAGGTGGATTTAGGTTTGGTGGGGCCCTAATCTATTCAAGGTAATGGAGCCCTTTATGTGTCCAGATGAACGTAGGCATCCTATATGCAGAAATGAAGAAACTAGTGATATTTTAGGAAGCGGGTTACGAGTAGCAGGAGGGACCCCATTACTTACATCATAGGACTTACACAACACGAAGCACTGTTGTTATATGCAGATTTAACTTATTTACTATTTCTCTTATATTTTGGAAACGTAAATCCAGTTTTTCCCTCATCTGAGGGGGAGGGGGGGAGAGAGTGGGGCCCTAAGCTAAAGCTTGTTTAGCTTATACGTAAATCCGGCACTGCACCCAAGTCTAAGATCCCAAACTCTGTTTTAGAGTTACATGAATCATAGAAGAAGAGTATCAATTGACACAATGATTGTGCATAATGAAGAGCAATCAACGTTTAAAGATACGCAAGTCATCACACAACATACTCCAATAGTATATAGACGCTGTGATATAACACGATTCGCGGCAAACCTCTCGTGACGCAGAAGGTTTCAGATAACTGTGGAGTGCAGGGGAGGAAAAGAGAAATCTCTGTATGAAACTCATATGTAAATCTCTCTCTTACTACCCCTTTACTTACAGGAATGTTGTATCATCCAAATTTAAAGAAAATCAAAAGATATGCCAAATAAAATAATAGAAATTACTGAAATTTAGATAAAAGTCGGTAGAGCTAAGATTAAAAAAATTAATATATATATAATTTCTATAATGCCATTCCTGTAAGTGTGAGTTCCTTATTTAAAGTCCTGTAGCCCCTTTCGGACTTTCTTTGATATGTGGACTTACGCATGAGTTATCTGCCACCTTGGTTTATCAAAGAATAGGTGTGTGATTACCTTACTAGTTTCGAACATCTGATATTAAAGAGCATGGAATCCAGCAAACCTGCAAGAAACAAACAAATTATTCTGGTACTTACCATACCAGCCGAAATTCCGTTAGGGAAGTTGATAACTCCATGTAGTTTAATAAACACTTTTATTATAAACACAGCACTTAATCACTTAAACCACAACACTTAATTGATATCGATATAAGATATGCTCACAGTTGAACTAAAATAATTAAAAAAAAAAAAACTCTTATGATTTTTTTTTATCACTAGTTCATAGTTAATAATATGTATTTGTATCTATTGCACAGTTCATCTTCTTTAATTTCCAGGTAGGTGTGTCCGTTACTTCAAAGCATTAATCACAATTTTAGTGTCTATTCTTTCATGTTGATAGTATTCTTTTAAAACGGTTTCCGTAGCATCCTAAGGTAGATTAAGTCCTTGGTACCTGATTATAACTGAGTCCACCACTGTGTAACCACTTCAAACTTGGTTATAGTTGCACTTCTATCTCTCTCTATATATATAGATATTTTAATGATTTGTTGCTGCATACGTAAGATGTGTGTATTCATTTCCAGTAGTGTCAGATTGGATCTTTAAATGCATATAGTCTAGAAAACTGACACAGTTTATTTAACTTATTTTGAACACCAATGGTGCAACTTATCGCACTTAATTAAGTTCACTTTGAAAATAAAGGTATGCACCTATCTTCCATTGCAACTAACACCGTTGAATTTATAGTGTTCTGGAAAATAACTATTTTCACACGAGCAGCAACTTCACCGACCCGATCTAAACGCCAACTGCCTTGTTCTTCTCCAGAATTTCGGTTTTGTAAAAGGGGTTTGACGCCCAAGAGTCGTGCTTCGCCTCAAAGCTACTGGCTTTTCAATAGAGATAACCTTTTCTATTGTCTATCTACCTGCTAACGGAACTTTGCAAGGAAGTATGCTGATTTTTATTTACATTGACTTTATACGTAAATAATTCACTTCTTATAGACTGTCACCTAATTTCGAATCAAGCACTAAAATCTGCATTCTTTGGCCTTTCATTAGATACCAAATATGTTATAGTCCCCTTCTGATATAACCTTAAAATTTTGCATTTAAAATAGGCCGGTTAATATGTTTTCCACCACCTGATATGTTCTTTTCTTATGTGTGTCTAGTCACTGGAGCCCTCTAGCGGAAAGAATTAACAATGTCACGGACAACCATAATAGTTCGGAGTTTTCTGCTTCCGCGTGACAATTGTACAAATTATTAATTATAGAATGAAATTAAACATACATCTACTTTACTTACAAGTATATACATATCTTTGCTACCATATACATATGTGGTATGGAGTTGTCATCCTCTATTAACTTTATTTAAAACAATTTCTTAGGGTAAGGATTCCCAGTTCCGTCTGTCCCCAGCAGAAAGCCAAAACTCCACCCTCCAATACCAGATAGTACTTGTTATTTTTTTTTTCCACGGCTGAAAGAAAGTTTTATGATACGATATACGGAAGGACGGAAAAGGTAAAACAAAACAATAAGGGTACGCGTAGCTTTCCAATACATAATTGACTCTTAAACACACTAATTCCTACATATTTTAATTATTATTAGTATTTGATATTACAAACTGCTTCATCTGGTAAACCTGGAACGAATTCACAGCCTGTTTTGCTAGATTCGCTACGCCAGCTCGAATTCTTGTGAAATCGGCGGTCAACCCAAGATTTTAACACATCATTGTCCTTCTGTTTTTATATCTATGTGTTAAATTTTGACAATAGACAAATATCCGACTTTCTGTCGCCTTTTCGGTAGTGTTACAACTCAGAGGGTTTTATGGTTTTTTAGTTCTATACAGTATTCTTATAGCTGCTTAACAGAAATAAAACAGTAGTTTTTAGTTTCAACTCACAATATAGTTGGCTAGGCTGATCAAGCATAGGTGACTGACCTTTTGGAGCTTAGTTGTCTTCTACAAGTTTTCCTTAAAAAAAATCTCTAACTCACTAGAGTCTATCTTTCTATATACGAAATCCAATATCTATAGTTACATTCTCGATATAAACTATAATATTACCAATACTTAGGAAATAAAAATAAATATGATTCTAAGTTAATTAATAATATAAATAATATTTGAAAATAAAGAAAACCATTTCCATTTTGATATGCAAATTAATAACATTTAAATATACTACTATATAAACTTTATTATGAAACTAATGTGAGGCTGCGTCGTACATGTCCCCCCTTTGAGTTATATATTAATGGAAAGGACAATTAATATATTACTCACAGATACAATACTTAAGAACTATAATAACTATGTAATGACTACTTGACAAATTAATATTCTTAACTTATTTTCAATAATAACATTGACAATACATATATATATATAGCATACTGACGATACAGAATTCTTGCTACATATGATCGTTTTAAGATATGTACATAGACATTGTTATTTCTCTCTCTTTTTCTTTTTTTTTCTTTTTTTTATATGAGGCAAGACTATCTCATGTCTGTTGCTCGGATGTGTTATCTTCCTTTTCTTTGTCTTCTCTCAGATGGTATTTCTTTAAGAGAAATGTATTTCTTTTTATTCTCTCTTTTCCTGTGGCTACATCACAAAGTGTGTAGACATTTTTATCTGTTTTATCTACGATACGGAACGGTCCTCCATAGATTAACATCAACTTTTTAGATATTCCCCCTAAAGCATCGGATTTAGGGAATAGTCTGATGAGTACCAAATCACCTAAATTGTACTCGATTGTCTTATGATGCTTGTCAAAATAAGCTTTACGGGATTCAGCCTTTTTCTTCAGATTTCTATGTGCTACTTCAATGTAGTACTTCATATCTTTTCGTTTATCCACGTCTGGGATGTCAAATAATTTAGCGATATCACTAGATTGTGACAATCCTAAATGGACTTCGTACGGGGCTAGACCCGAGCTGAGGTGCTTTGCTGAGTTTAGACACTTTTCCACTTTGTTTAAGTATTTTGGCCAATTCTTATGATTACTATTCGTGTACTTCTTTAACATGCGAATAGTGGCTTTGACAGCAGTTTCAGCCATCTCTCCTTGAGGATAATACACGCTACTCATAATGTGTTTTATTCCTAAACTCTGGAGGTGATTTTTCCATTGTTTCGAATGGAACTGTGATCCTCTGTCACTTAAAATGAACTCTGCATTTGGGCATAATTTCAGAAAGTCTGTTAACTTCTGAATGGCAACGTGTGTAGTAGCACGCTTGCAGGGATAAAGTCCAACTAATTTCGAAAATGCATCTAAAAATACTAGAATATATTGGAATCCACCACTGCCTTTTACAAGAGGCCCACAAAAATCGATACAGATCAGCTTCCCAGGTCTATCTGTAACTACAGAGTGTAATTTTCCTGTATAATAGCATGTTGGTGGATTGGCCTTTTGGCATAAATCACATGAACCGCAATATTTTCGTATACTGTGCCTCATTTTTGGCCATACAAAGTTTTCACTTAGCTGTGGCAACAATTTACTTGCTGACAGATGGCCATTCTGATCGTGATAATAATGGAGTAAGGGATACACCATTACTTCAGGGATACAAATACGTACTCCTATTGTATCACGTTTACAAAGTTTTCCATTTATTAACTCGTATGAGTGATGTTTCCCCTTGATGCATTTAGATGTGTCGTTTGATTCGACTTTTCGTTTTATGTTTCCATAGAATGTGTCAGAGGTCTGTAACTCTGACAACATTGCTATGAAGTTTCTCAGTTCACCTGGCAGTTCCTCTATGATGCCCATTAGAGATTCTTTTATTACAGGCTTAGCATCTATCTCAGAAGTAAAATTTCCATCAGGAGGATATCTTGAATGGAAATCTGCCAAGTTATCCGTGGACCGAACATGTTCAAAAATAAAATCTAAATTTGCCAAAGATAAAGACCACCTAACTAAACGTTGGTTCGTTAACCTGCAATACAAAATAAACTTCAAAGCCAAGTGATCGGACCTTATTTTAAATTTTCTTCCTATCAAATAATGCTTGAATTTTGAAACACCCTCTATTAGTGCCGCTAATTCTTTTTCCGTTGTATTATAATTTCTCTGTGCTGCATTGAACACTTTTGATGACATGCCTATTATTCGTTTGTCATTATTGTCATCAATTTGATAGAGATGACTAGAACAAGCTACATTACTGGCATCTACCTCTAAAATCATCTCCTTATTAGGAAGAGGCTTCTTGAGTACTATATCTTCTTGAAAAATCAATTTAATTTTCTCAAGAGCATCTTGATGTTCTTTGGTCCATTTGAATTTAGTATTCTTTTTAAGCAAGTTAAAGAGTGGGTGTAGTACTTCTGAATATTGGTGGCTAAAACATCTATAGAACCCTAAGTATCCAATCAACTTTCTCAACTCTTTTACGTTGCGTGGTGCTCGAAACTGCATTACATGTTCAATTTTCTGTGGATCTTTCCCAATTCCTTCATGTGATAATTCAAAACCCAAAATTTTTATTTTCGGCTTAGCAAACTCGCATTTCTTTAGGCGTAAAGTTACACCACCTTCTTTTAGCAAAGTTAATACTCTATCTATATGTAATAAGTGTTCTTCAAAGCTTGTAGAAGCAATAATTGTATCATCTACGTAATTATTACAATAGGGCCTTACTTCTTGTCCCAAAATTTGATCTAATGCTCTAATGCAAGAGGCTAGACTAGTCTTAGTTCCAAAGGGTAATTTCATAAAACAGTATGAAAGGCCTTCATACACAAAGCCAAGGAGTGTTTGGTCTTCTTCTCTGACTTTCACATTCAAGAAAAACTCCACTATATCTAGCTTAGTAAAGAAAGATTTATCACTTAATGATTGTAATATCTCAAGTGCTGGGAGAGGTTTATCTAATTCGCTTTTTATCACTTTTGATAATTTACGGCCATCCAAACATAAACGAATAGACCCATTCGTTTTCTCAACGACCACCAACGGATGATTATACTCACTAGGTGCTTTCTTGATAATATTAAAAGCTAGCCACCGATGAATTTCATTTTGTATCTGATTTTTGTACTTAAGAGGAAAAGGATACATTTTTGATTTTATTGGTGTAGGATCTGTAAGTTCTATCTTATGTTCATAATTTTTAATTGTTCCTGGCTTTTCGTCAAAAATGTCTATGTGTTTTATTAACACGGACGCTAATTTACCCCTTTGTTCATCAGTGAGATCTTTATAGTTATTTACATGTTCATAAATATCTTTCTCAGTGGCCTTTGTGTTGATTTTCTCCCATTCTTCGGGAGACAACACTCTTTCTTTCAGTTCTGTGGGAGTTGGGAATACTCTTTTACCCAACTGCAGTGTGGGGTCACTATCAAATAGCCTCGCCTTTGAATTCCCCAATCCTACCTTAGGAAACTGTATACTTTCTACATTCTTTCCTATCTCACTTTTCTCACTTAACTCACTAATAATGCCACTGTGCAATGATTCCTCTAATTGTCTAAGAACTAAATCATCACTCGATATTTCTTGATCTCTAAAGTTAACTTCAACATAGTGGGGTCTTTGTAATATCAACAGCGCTCTTGAATAATCTAGAATAGCGGCGGATTCTACGAAAAATTGAGATCCTAATATCACATCTTTATTTAATCCTTCTACAATAATGCCAACTGTATAATAAGTTTTCCCCTGTACAATAACCTCAAGAAGAGTTTGACCTTTGACCGTGGCTATCTTCTTACCGAACGCTGAAGTAACTTTTATGTTATTTGCTTTTAAAAATGGTGGTTGTGTTTGGCTACCTAGTATCGTTTCAAATAAGTTGTTATTTATTGCTGATATACTCGCTCCAGAATCTAACAATGCATTTACAGATTGAGCATAAATATTTACATTTATCTCTGGTAAAACTACTACATTGTTTCTCACAACTGGGTCGTCTTTTGTATCTAACAGATTATCAAAAATTCCATTTGCCTCATTAAATATTTCCCTCTCTAATTCTACCTTTCTACCATCTTTCAATAACAATGAAATAGTGTCTTTAGTATTACTTTCAAAATTTTGAGTACTATTTATTTCTTCGCATTTTACACATTTATTTTCATTCTCTTCAATACTTTTAACATATGTTTCATTATCGTCTGCCAAGTCAGAACTATTGTTTGCGAGCACACACAGGGCTTTATTCGTCTGTTGGATATCAGATGTTCTATTCACAAGTACTACATCCAACTTTCCCGCTGTATGTGCTGGAAAGCATCAGTTATTATAGTGAGGACCCCCTGTCACACTGGGTGCATTTTGGTTAGTTTGGTAACCTTGTCCTTCGCTATTATGATAGGTTTCTAGCAGTTGTATTTGTTGCTCCGGAATGTAGTTGTTTTGATTTCTACTTCCATTCCGTGTACTGTTGTTATTTCCCCTTCTCGAACCTCGCTGTCCCCTGTGGTTTTGTCTATTTTCAGGTGAAGGGTAGCGCTCATTACGGGGTGATTGACCTCCTTCCCTTCTCCCGTTATGACCTGAATTTGGGCTCTCATTACTATTGCCTCTATTGTCTCTCCGTTGCTGTCCTCGTGTGTAAGGGACATTCCTTCTATTATTCCTACGAGGATGTGTGTCTACCCTCTCAGAGGACAGTTGCAACATATTCATATTTCTACGAGGAGAAAATCTATCTCGGTCGTAATGAGTTGCCTGTACTTCGTTCACAATCGCGAGTAAATCTGTAAGAGATTGTGGTTTCGAAGCCACTAAGGTCCTAAATATATATACTGGAAGTTTTCTCGGTAAGAGTTTCAATAAGCAAGATTCGTCTACAGGAGGATCCAATATTGAATTTTGATGTAGGATGTTCAACAGAAAATCAGAAGGATTTTTATGAACCTTATTGTCGAATTGAACTGTTAACAAATTAGCTCTTAGTGTAGCCAATCGTTCCTGACTTAAGTACGTTTCTCTAAATTTAATCACAAACTCTTCATACGTAACAATTTTCTGACGCATGACTTTGAACCACGAAAGGGCTGGCCCTTTTAACGTTCTACTAATGAATGACAAACGTGCTTCATTCGGTACACCTGTTAATGCGAAGTAATTGTCTAAGTCTAGCAAAAAGTTATATGTTTGGGGTTCATCCTCTGTACCTTGATAATTTGGTAGACTTAGATCACGATGAATAAAAGGGTTGATGACTGTCGACAACTGTGCTGTCTGATTATCGAGTGGTGAAACAGAGGATGCAGGTAGTGCTATACTCGGCAAAATTGATTCATTAGGAATAGTACGTGAACATGAGGGCATAGCCTGTTCTGGTGGAATGCTAGTGTGTGAGGAGACTTCTATGCGATTTGACTCAATGATATTTAATCTGGCAGAAATCATTTCTTCTATGGCCTCTACTTTTCCAGTTATTCTCGAATCTACACTCTCAATAGTGTTTCTTAATTCATCCGTTACATTCGCGTGAACAGAAATTATGTCACTTAATTTTGTCTCTACTTCTGCCCGATTTCTTTCAACATGACCAATAATATTATCACCTTGCTCTTCTAAAGATCCTATCTTATTTCCTAGATCATTTCTAACTTCTTCTAAATTTCTAGCTGTCTGGTCTACATTTTCAGAAACTTGATTTACTGTTACATTTAATTGTTGTACGGTGTTCTCTATATCGTTATGTAGTTGTTGCTCTGTATTTTGTAGTGACCTACTCAGCCTAGATTCAAGCTCTTTCTGTGAATGTTCTAAATCCCTTCTTGTATTTCTCAGCTCTTCATTTGTATCTTCTAGCTTACTAGACAATGCACTAATTTTACTATCTAACTCCTGGTGAGTTTGTGCTAGTTTAGAGCCTAACTCTTGAACCTCTTTCCTAATCTCGGTTTTCAGTTCACGCTGTAACTCTTGTTGCGATTTATCAATTTTGTTATGCAATTCTTGCTGCATTCGCACCAAGAATTGCAACACTGGGTCTGATGAACTCCTAGTTGTGTCTCCTATCCCATCTGTCTCATTACCTACTTCTATGTTTTCGTCTCTCATTTGAATTTCATCTCCCTGATCTCCTACTTCTGTAACTGACATACTTTGTGCTTGTTTTAAATCTCTAACTTCTTCGTTCATCTTTCTGCTTTTCAACCTAGTCAAGACCATTAATCCTAATTAATCTAATAAATTGACTAATAAAAAGAAAAGAATCTCTATTTTATGAAAACGTTATCTCAATAAATTTATCTCCCCCCTTCAACTTTACAACTTCTCAAGTATTATAAATAAACACATTTCTACACACATTTTACTTTTATATCAATTATGTTTTGGAAAGCATTTGGGACAAAATAAATTCATTACACGATAATTTGACTAATCTTTAAGTAATCACACACTCGGTTATACGCTAGGATGTGAACAACAGTGCGTAACCTGCACACTTCTTGCCAAACACGTAGGGTGTTAAAACATTTAAGTAAAGAAATGATCAACGTGGTTAAGCTCTCACACATGGACGCCAAAATTATGTGATTGTACTGCGCCTTTGCCTGTAATCCTAGCATATAATATGGCTACTACGCTAGGTGCCAAACTAATGTGTAAAATAACTATGCACACAAGCGTAGTAATTGCCCTTACGCTGGGAAGCCAAAATAATGTGGAGTGCAGGGGAGGAAAAGAGAAATCTCTGTATGAAACTCATATGTAAATCTCTCTCTTACTACCCCTTTACTTACAGGAATGTTGTATCATCCAAATTTAAAGAAAATCAAAAGATATGCCAAATAAAATAATAGAAATTACTGAAATTTAGATAAAAGTCGGTAGAGCTAAGATTAAAAAAATTAATATATATATAATTTCTATAATGCCATTCCTGTAAGTGTGAGTTCCTTATTTAAAGTCCTGTAGCCCCTTTCGGACTTTCTTTGATATGTGGACTTACGCATGAGTTATCTGCCACCTTGGTTTATCAAAGAATAGGTGTGTGATTACCTTACTAGTTTCGAACATCTGATATTAAAGAGCATGGAATCCAGCAAACCTGCAAGAAACAAACAAATTATTCTGGTACTTACCATACCAGCCGAAATTCCGTTAGGGAAGTTGATAACTCCATGTAGTTTAATAAACACTTTTATTATAAACACAGCACTTAATCACTTAAACCACAACACTTAATTGATATCGATATAAGATATGCTCACAGTTGAACTAAAATAATTAAAAAAAAAAAAAACTCTTATGATTTTTTTTTATCACTAGTTCATAGTTAATAATATGTATTTGTATCTATTGCACAGTTCATCTTCTTTAATTTCCAGGTAGGTGTGTCCGTTACTTCAAAGCATTAATCACAATTTTAGTGTCTATTCTTTCATGTTGATAGTATTCTTTTAAAACGGTTTCCGTAGCATCCTAAGGTAGATTAAGTCCTTGGTACCTGATTATAACTGAGTCCACCACTGTGTAACCACTTCAAACTTGGTTATAGTTGCACTTCTATCTCTCTCTATATATATAGATATTTTAATGATTTGTTGCTGCATACGTAAGATGTGTGTATTCATTTCCAGTAGTGTCAGATTGGATCTTTAAATGCATATAGTCTAGAAAACTGACACAGTTTATTTAACTTATTTTGAACACCAATGGTGCAACTTATCGCACTTAATTAAGTTCACTTTGAAAATAAAGGTATGCACCTATCTTCCATTGCAACTAACACCGTTGAATTTATAGTGTTCTGGAAAATAACTATTTTCACACGAGCAGCAACTTCACCGACCCGATCTAAACGCCAACTGCCTTGTTCTTCTCCAGAATTTCGGTTTTGTAAAAGGGGTTTGACGCCCAAGAGTCGTGCTTCGCCTCAAAGCTACTGGCTTTTCAATAGAGATAACCTTTTCTATTGTCTATCTACCTGCTAACGGAACTTTGCAAGGAAGTATGCTGATTTTTATTTACATTGACTTTATACGTAAATAATTCACTTCTTATAGACTGTCACCTAATTTCGAATCAAGCACTAAAATCTGCATTCTTTGGCCTTTCATTAGATACCAAATATGTTATAGTCCCCTTCTGATATAACCTTAAAATTTTGCATTTAAAATAGGCCGGTTAATATGTTTTCCACCACCTGATATGTTCTTTTCTTATGTGTGTCTAGTCACTGGAGCCCTCTAGCGGAAAGAATTAACAATGTCACGGACAACCATAATAGTTCGGAGTTTTCTGCTTCCGCGTGACAATTGTACAAATTATTAATTATAGAATGAAATTAAACATACATCTACTTTACTTACAAGTATATACATATCTTTGCTACCATATACATATGTGGTATGGAGTTGTCATCCTCTATTAACTTTATTTAAAACAATTTCTTAGGGTAAGGATTCCCAGTTCCGTCTGTCCCCAGCAGAAAGCCAAAACTCCACCCTCCAATACCAGATAGTACTTGTTATTTTTTTTTTTCCACGGCTGAAAGAAAGTTTTATGATACGATATACGGAAGGACGGAAAAGGTAAAACAAAACAATAAGGGTACGCGTAGCTTTCCAATACATAATTGACTCTTAAACACACTAATTCCTACATATTTTAATTATTATTAGTATTTGATATTACAAACTGCTTCATCTGGTAAACCTGGAACGAATTCACAGCCTGTTTTGCTAGATTCGCTACGCCAGCTCGAATTCTTGTGAAATCGGCGGTCAACCCAAGATTTTAACACATCATTGTCCTTCTGTTTTTATATCTATGTGTTAAATTTTGACAATAGACAAATATCCGACTTTCTGTCGCCTTTTCGGTAGTGTTACAACTCAGAGGGTTTTATGGTTTTTTAGTTCTATACAGTATTCTTATAGCTGCTTAACAGAAATAAAACAGTAGTTTTTAGTTTCAACTCACAATATAGTTGGCTAGGCTGATCAAGCATAGGTGACTGACCTTTTGGAGCTTAGTTGTCTTCTACAAGTTTTCCTTAAAAAAAAATCTCTAACTCACTAGAGTCTATCTTTCTATATACGAAATCCAATATCTATAGTTACATTCTCGATATAAACTATAATATTACCAATACTTAGGAAATAAAAATAAATATGATTCTAAGTTAATTAATAATATAAATAATATTTGAAAATAAAGAAAACCATTTCCATTTTGATATGCAAATTAATAACATTTAAATATACTACTATATAAACTTTATTATGAAACTAATGTGAGGCTGCGTCGTACATAACTTCTATATTAAATTAAGAAACAAATGAGAGCATTTTGTGTGTGTGTGTGTGTGTGTGTGTGTACATAAAAGTAGAAAACAATATGAGAAAATTTATTTTCTCGTCTCGTCTTCAGGGCAATTCTAGACACAGTACTTCAACAAAACACAAATGTGTCTTGCGTAAAGTTCATGTAGTTTTCAACAAGGTATCACGTTGAAGTGTGTTTTCAGTTTATAGTATAGTTAATCCACGCAGTTTCGAGATTGTTTTTCAATGAGGGCAGCATTTTGTTAGTAGCAAAGTAGCATGCTGACGGAGTATCGTGAGGCAATTGAGACACTATGCGTACTTACCTACATTAAGAGTTGACTACTCCGGTCCAGTGGGCCAGATATAATATCAGCAATGATATTGATGTGTTGATCACCCTCGAAATTTACATTCGATTGCTATAGAAGGTATCTGCACATATATAACGACATATTTAATATTCATTATTATAATAAAAACTACCGTTGTATACCGTGATAATGATTTTATCTTAGAAAACAAGACTCCCAAATAGGCTCCATACTTAACTACATCCTCGATTCTAGGTTAAAATTAATAGTATCTTATCTCTCCTCCAGTTGAGAAGTGATATTTTATAATATTTCCATTCAATTGTTTTCTATTATCAGTCACTGACCGAAACAAATGAGGTCGAAATTGATTAATTACCTAATTTAAATTACGAAAACGTCTCCTATAGAATTTAAAACTATAATTTACTTTGCTACTAACAAAATAAAACAGTAAATCAAGATTAATGAGAGATTAAAAAGTATAACACTTTTTTTTTTAAAGTACTAAATTTGAGTTGGAGACTTTACATGGATAGGGTGGACGGTGAAAATATATATTCATCGTGTGGTCCCTAACAAAAGTGCACCTCTCCATCTCCTGGATGCCCTTGTGTTAAGTTCTATAACTGTTATGCAACGCTTTATTTTTAAATAATAATAATAATAATAATAATAATAATAATAATAATAATAATAATAATAATAATAATAATAATAATAATAATAATAATAAAGTATTGCTCGAACAAGCGTAGTGTGAAGGGTCAATGCGTTGCAATTCATCTAATTAATACTTAGCTTACAAGCATTCATTCACCAGTTCTTGTAGGGCCCCTCGCCTTAAGCTCGCTTCAAGCTTGGATTATAAATTTGAAACTATTAATCAATAATTCACAGGCTTTTGCGGGATGCTACCAGTAAATTGGTTATTTGGTATGCATTTCAAATGTTAAAAAAAAAAAAAAAAAAAAAAAAAAAAAAAACGTAGAAATTAAGTGCTGATTTTAACGTATTCACGGAAGAGAACAATTGAAGACCCAAAAAAAAAAAAAAAAAAGTTTTGAAATGATTAGTGTATGATCCTCATAATGAAAAAAAAAAAAAAAAAGTCAATGTATTCGGAACTAGAGCTACTATGTTCTTCGTCAAATGTATTTTCAGTGTAGTAATAGTTCATAATTTGTTAAGATATCTTCTTCCATTCATTACTAACAACATGTATATTATCTCTTTCACGTATTCTCTCCAAAAATGTTATATTCAAGAAACAAAGAATGAAATAAAATCGGTGATTAGTTCTGAACTTTGAAATAGGAATTCTGCTGAAGCTAGCTTCACATTATAGGAATACATTACAATAGTCTTACATGCATCATATAACTTAGTAAAATTTTGTTGTCAAGAGCATTTTATTTAAATTTCAATTGATGCTGTGACAAGAACAGCATTTTTTTTTCAAGTATCTATGGTGATTATTAAAAGTATCATTAGCCTCCTCGTTTGTATAGTGGCTAACACGCGCGTCTTTGTTATACGTAGTTCTGGGATCGATTCCCCTCAGTAGAACATTTAACGCTTTACGGTAGTTTGGAGCGCTGTAAATACGTGCTAGTGTTCAGAAATACAAAGAAACACTTTAGTTAAGTCTCACGTATCCTCGGTGCTGAAAAGGGATGCAGAACTCCAACAAAAGTATCATTTTACGATGATCGGAGTTTGGGTCGGGCGGACCGTACAAAGTTAAAAATAAAATAAATACCCAGCCCGTCAATAGACCTCGTAGTTTGACGCCCATGTAAACACCTTACAACCTCTACCTTTCAACATTGTTCTATTTCAAATAGGTGTTAAAAGCAACAGTCATATTATTTCTCTGACCTCTGGTTGCAAGAAGCAATTTTAACGATTTCACTTTCAATTGCAACAAGCAGCAACAAGTATCAACCACCCACTCCTCCTCCTTTCATTCTTACGGTTAATGGATTTTCCTCCCTATCACGTAAAGTACCGTTTCATTGCCTCGGTTTCTTTCAACATTCTCCAGCGAAAACAACAAAGAGCAAGCGTCACTTGCTTCTCCCCCTCTTCACTCGCATTCAGATACTTTCTTTTCTACGAATATAACTGACCTTGCTTACAAAAGAAGTTGAGTCATACACAAGATAATTCTTATTACACTTGTATATTATTTTTTGTTTACTACTCTGGTTATAGCCGGGTGCGTCAACCTTCTGAAATTCAGTAGAAAGCTCCTAACACTGAGTCAACTTCATATTTTATAGATTCGAAGTTGCATGCCTGAGCTGACGTGGAAGAAAAAAAGGCAAAAAGGTATACATTGTGAATTCATTAACCACCTTATTACATTAACTTACACAAAACACACACACTGTCTACAAACCAAGGAACTGGAAAGTTCATCGCCGAAGAAAACGAAAAGTTGTGCAATGGGAATTATGTCTTGTGCCATGAGAATCAAGTCAAAATTTAAACCTATTTCTGCTTTCAATCATTCCTCCGTCTTTCTGCTCCACCCAAAGGTCTCTTAGTATTCAACCACTTTTCTACTCCTTTTACTTTCTCGTTCACTTTGTTCCTATTTGTCACAGGATTCCAAAATGTATATTTTATATACAAAAAAAAAAAAAAAAAAAAAAAAACCTGCGGAAGTCACGGGTTACCCTTACAAACTAAAAACTAATCACTGTTAGTGAGGTGCTGTTAAAGCGTTCGTCGCCTCAGCGATGATTACAGGGGGTGACCCGGGACATATACAAGTATTTATTTATTTACGCGTATGTTTAACACAACAGGCATGATGCCCATGAATTAGTGTTCCGTATAATAAAGATCACTATATAACATATTTATACAAGGAAAATTTGAGATACACTCAATTTACATGCATTAATTCGTTTGTTTACTGGTCTCCATTCAAAACCTTGCACACTGGTACTGTTTTTCTATAAAACAATTTCACTCATTCCAAATATACCAATATATTCAACTACGGATTCTATATTATTGTAGGAAGCACTCATTTGCTATATAGGGAATTTATGTGGCACATGAGTGCGTGTCATCATGCAGTAAAATATACTGCTATTGCAAATTCTAGTTTTGGATGCTAGAACATGGAATATTATATTGTAATTTAACTCAAGAAATTCGATATCATTGTTCACGATCTTATGAAGAAATACTAAGTCCTGGAAACAACTCCTTAATTTCAATGTTAAAATATTGAAGTTTATTACAGAATATGACATATATGCACGACATATGTTTTTCTGTCCATTAATAACTATAGAAATTCATACTGAACACTTTCTATCGTTTCACAATATCTTTCAGTACTCGTGTTCTAAATAACACAAGCAGGCTCCAATTGAGATCTAACATAGCAATTAAAAGTGCCGATCGATTAAGACAACCTTATTAAAAGATCCTTATCAAAACAACAGATGAAGCTAGAAATTTTTGTACGCAGTATTAAGGACATTTTTGATATGATCTCACGTTCTGAGACGAATAACACTACTAAATCTTTAATCGTTTCAGGTCTATGAAGGTTTATTTCATCAGTCAATATTTTTCTTTTTGTAATTCAATTTGCAGTTATATGTTGTCACCAATTGACTATTTCAGCATATAATTCCAGATCTGTAAATAACGTATGATAATTTTCAATATATTAAGTTATATCATTAATCATTATAAGCAGTAACAAAGGTCCAAGGTTTGAGCCTTGTAGAACACCTGATATTGTATTAAACTTTTGAGTGATAAAGCTTTTGTAAACCACAGATTGTTTCCGATTACGTAAGTAAGAAGCCAAAAATATTAAGGACTTTTGAGATCTTAACCGATCATACTGCAGTGTCTAAGGCAAGAAGAAATCGAGCCATATCCTTATCTTCTTGGAATGGGACTACTGGATTGAGGAAAAATTATTTCTAGGGAATAATTTCTAATGCCATTTTCGATCCCAACATTAAGACTTTCTAGTTTATTTCACGCTAACTGCAACATTTAATTCTTTATAATTTTCTTCCTTCGTGAGTTTCAAGGGAACCGATTCATAATTACTGAAATTTATGCATATTTCGTAATGTTATTTTTTATACTGGACTCATTTGTAAATATATTTCATGAACACCAAGCCTTTAGAAACGGAAGGAAATTTCAAAAGTGGAAAGTGATGCGGATGTGGTCATTGTTATAGGAAAATCCTTCGCATAGCTTTATTCCTTGAAATATGGAAATGAAAGTGATTGATCTTCGTGTTTTCGTTTTTTAAAATAATAAACAACTGCTATTTATATTCTTTATACTATTCTTGCTTCGACATATTGTTTAGTGTTTGCGTTAACGCCCACGCTAAATATGTCAACGTGATACGTGCTAAAAGCAAAATGATATTTCATACCTAACGAGTTACGTAATCTCGGCTTCTGAGGGGAGTCAGCCCGGTAATAAATAAATAAAATAAAATCACAATTTTAAAGCTATATACAAGTTATGGGAAGATAAATGTCCTAAAAGTCTTTTACACAACATATTTTTAATCCGTACATCCCCATCTTACTTTAAGACAGTGGTTCTCAACCTAATTCCTATCACGACCCCCATTTTATCTCGTCCTCTTGCCTGCGACCCCCTTATAATTTCTGGTTTGTAATAAGTTTGTGTGGGATTTTTAATAGGGCTATACTTACTGCGGAGATCTCACGATATCCATCTATTTCAATAATAGTAGAATCGATTACTTGTATATACAGTTAACTACTATAATAGCGAATGGATTAAAACCAAATTTGGTCAGTTCATTCATATTACAAATATCGAATTCGATCCGTCATACTGTTTCAAAATGGAAACGTTTGAAAATTTTAAAACTTCACAACTCCCTTAATTTGGGGCCATATGTTAAAAAAAAAAAAATAAAAAAAAAAGTTATTGAGCATTTTAAACTACTTGATAATGTGCGTCACGAAAATTGAACCTTACATTGCAACATTAGTGAAATCACAAAATGCTCAAATAGGCCTATTTCATTAGCTTTCAATTTTAATAGTATTCCAATGTACAGGTTTTGTTGCATTTGCATTCTTCTGGTAGTTCAATACGAAGTTCTCATTAGTTTCATTTAAATTGATTTTTAAACAATTCCGCCCTGTTGAAAATGTTTAGTAGACCTTTTTTTTTTCGTTGTTTTCAACGTACTATAAAAATAAAAATATGCCTATCGGAGCAAAATTCAAAATAATATATTAAAATATTTTCCGGTATCGAATTCTAATTATATTTATCTCTTCCTCTTATCTTCGCGACCCCTAGGTTGACAAACCCTGCTTTAAGATAAACTTCCTTACTTCAAAGACGTAACGAAAAAAAAAAAAAGTGACTTGGGGCCTATATATATTCGGAATCCCGATTTTAAAGTGGAAAGGCTAACTTCCCAAACATGAAATTATACGTACGAGCTTCTCATGAAATATCTTCGCGGGTTATCTCTGACTCCCTGTACTCTTTAATTATCTTCATTTCATACTTAATAAGGGTGTTGAACTCACTCTCTTTCCTTCCTCAAGTGGGGTTGGAACACGACCTTCGAAATAACAGAAGGCTGTGGGTCGTAACGTGGCAAATCGCGCCATTGGCAAGAAGTTCCAAGTTTTTCTACCTACAATTCTGCAAAACAATTATTCACGAGTACCTTTACCTTAGTGGCGGCGCTTAGGGGAAGCCATATTGCTACACATAAGGGAAGAAATCTTACCTAACATACCGATTCTTGTATAGTTTTCTGAAGCTTTCTTCCCTTCGATTGTAGACTTTTCACCCCTCAAGAATCGCCACTGCACTGAGATACAATAGTGTGATTAAAAAATATCTACGTTCGTCAAAATAAATTTCTCTGATTCCGGAGTATCCTTTCCATAAAAAAACTAAAAAAGATTGTGGAATTAACAGTCTTGTGCCCTAGTGCTGCTCGCGAAATCTAGTTCATCTGCACCATTTGCAGTATTGGATCGTATGGACCATGGCGAATTCGGTTATTGAAAATTTCTGCGTGTCCCTTCCCTTTATGTCCTAAGCACGTAGGTATTTTGCTTAACAATTAATCCATCCCTGTTACGGAGAATACGCAAATACAGATCGGGTCCAGATACATAAATAGTACCCAAAACTAAACAAACACGAAGGCCTAATTAACCATCATTCCGCAAACACCGAACAATCATGTCCAAAATGATTGTCGCATAGCTATAACTGTCTTCTTGTAAGAATATAATTTGATGATGATTCTGCAGGGTACTTTTAATACTGATAATATGTGTATAATCGGGGAATGTAAATATGTGGTAAATTTCATACGAAAAGAATTATAAATATGAAAATTAGAATGAGTGAAACAAAATGTTGCTAAATGGATAAAGTTTTATCTCCATTTCATTATTCTTATTTACTGCTCTTTAAACATGAAATTTACCACATGTCTTTGCCGATTATACACATATTAACATTATAAGAAATATCGGGCGAATTCGTTACCAAATTATATTCGTACAGCATATTTATAGACATGCGACAATTTTCGACATGAGTGCACATATAAAGATATATAGCCTATACGAAAAAAATATAGAAGACAGGGAAATAAATTGATTTTTCTTATTTTAAAGGATGTTAAAATTTAGAAAAATATGTATTTGTTTATACAAAGTATATCAAACTTTCATCAGCCTGAGACGCCAATTTATTCTGGATTTTATTAACAATGGGAAAAGAAGTCTTCTAGAGCCTATATTTAACGGAACCATCCTGATATTCGCCTGGTGGATCTGAGGAAAAACTCAGGAAGAACTAGCCAGAGTGGTTTGAATCCGGGACCTACCCTTGCGAAACAAGAATGTATACCAAAGGAGGGCACAGCTTAAATAACACCAAGTTTTGTTTTCCTTTTAGGAACAAAACAATGGAAAACCACGTAACCTATGCGAAAAGTTATTGTCAGCCTACCCTCTTAAATAAGGAACAGTACAACTTGTATAACGAAATATTCAATTTAATGGTTTATCAGGAGCCCAAGAGTACAGTATCGCTGATACCAAGCAGAAGCGTCATTTCAGATTTTGCTTTGGGAGGGGGGCGGAAAGACCCTTTGATATAGGCAAAATTTTGTGCTTTTCACTTATTTACTACTATTTTGTTGATAAAATCCATATAAATCTCAAGCGAAAGGGAGCGATTGCCCCTCCCTTCCCCCTAAATGACACCCCTGATATCAAGCCTGGCGTCGATTATCAAATGAAATTATTATTGATCAGTCCCGAATTCTTCTCCCATGCCTCACAATCTTCCTTCTAAAATAATAATTTTCATCGTGGCAAAGATGGAATTGAATTTGCAGAAAATAATTTTAAAACTGCCAAAACATTTTGGCTAACACAAATTCTGACGCTTTGACTCGATTCCTAAAACATGGGCTCTAAACAAAACGGTAGCCAAGAGGGGGTTGGGTGTCATGATTATTCACGGACATAACAGTACACAATTTATTAAAAATCGTGTCTCTCCCAAACTCATGGGGAAGGAATTGCGTACTTAACCCCGTAAATGACGTCCCTGACAAGTACTTCGATTTTCTCAAAAGACTTCAAAATCAAGTAGGGCTGTAGTTTCACCACAGTATACGAATAATTATCACGATACCTTCAGTAAAATTCCATGCGATTTTATTATTTATTACAGACATTATGATTTCTTTCCACTTCGTTCATCTTCTTGAATTACGAACCGCAGATACACTGTTTGTTTTAGTTTTCCGCGAACAGGTGACCGGCATTGTAACATATCCGGTTGTCAGAACTGGCTGGAAAGAATAAGCCTTTGTTTACATCTCTCGTGAAGTATTACAGGAAATGTAAATTACAGAAGATTTATTAATAGAATGTAAAACTCCCATAGTACAAATGTAACTAGCAAATTAAATGGCTTAACGAACCCCATAGGCGTTCAACATAGCAGCTAAAACCCAGACATAAACTTTCCAACTACTAATTATCCATTTCCGCAAGAAACCCTTGTAGTATCCTCCCATTTTTTCAACCCATCCAAAGATTTGTTCTACAGTGGGCTTTTAGAAAAAGATACCAAATATGAACATATAAGTACGCGCATTGTCGTAAATAATTCTCAAAATCCTTACTTAGCATATAACTAGTTCACACACGTCTTTATTCTGGGCAAAAAATAACACATAATTCGGCAAATTCACATCCTTATAGTGTGCAATGAACGCAATTAAAGCCTTGATGAAGCACTTTCCGCCATATAAAGATTTAAAAAAAAAAAAAAAAAAAATTCTAACAAAGTATTTCGTATTTGGACCAGGTCGCTCTTTCGTTGTCGAACATTCTGCATTAATTTTTTCTGCAAGTTTTCCTTGGCCCAAACGGCTTAAGCTAAGATCAAAATGTTGCCCATAGCATAGTCCTTACAGCCTGTGACAGACACTTTCCATTTTATATATACATAATTTTAGTTTTTGAGGTTTCTATAATGTAAAATGGCTATATCTGGGACTGTTAATATCACATATCAAAACCTAAATACAGTAACTAAACGTATGATAATACTAAAGATATACTCATGTTAATTTAGGGCTACTACATAAAATTTCAGTATGCAAACTGAGGTCAAGTGAAACGTGACATTGTGCGTACGGAGTCTTTGCCCCCAACAGATCACTTACCGGCTGCAGATGAGAACCACTCACTTGCCTGCTCTCCCAACGTGAACCAAAGTCAAAAACACAAAACACAGTGATATAAAACTACACAGGTTTATATTTCTTTCAGCACAGCACAAATATACCGTAATAGAAGCACACAATACTGCTTAGCCAAGAAACTAAAAAAATATATGTTGGAACTTCAATTTATTTTTACTTTCGTTATTAGCTCACATCACTTATTTCACTACAGCAGCCGTAGCAACGAAAACTAACTTGCACAGGTCCTGCTATCTCCCCGCTTGCCCCGCAGAAACACGACGACTGCTGCAACCAGCGATCAGCGTTCTACTGTTGATTCGAATCGCAATCACAGACGTGATTATTGAGTCACTTTTCAGAGGAATCGGAACTGGAACGTGTTTTCGGGCACGGGAATGGCGCATCCGAAAGTTGCAATACTTTGACACTTTTTCTACTTCTTCCATTTATTACCGCAACTTTTCAACATATTGCGTGTCTCATTTTTTGGTTGCTGCTGTTCTTGCAAAACCGTTTAAATACAATGAGGTTTCGAAGAACAGGTAAAGGAATTTAATTACGAAGTTTGCTGCGTGCTTGTTACCCAATCTAATTTTTAACATTGTTTTATAAACAAAAAGACATTGAGAGTTGAGAGTTAAACAAGCAGGAGAATAATTCCTCTCAATAATTCCAAGACCGGAAGGAAGTTATGTGCACACGATACTAAACACGGTTTCGTCATCTTATCCGTTTTTTTTTTGTTTTTTTCAGTTTAGACTTTTAGAAGGAAATTGAATTCGTTCCTTAATTATTCGACTTCAATAAGTATCGGAAGTCTCCCAGAATGACTATGTCCATGTCCATCTGTCTGTTGACAAGTATTATTATTATTATTATTATTATTATTATTATTATTATTATTATTATTATTATTATTATTATTATTATTATTATTATTATTATTTTGTGTTCTGCCTTTTGGTAGGTTCTGGGACTAATGAGGTATTTTTTTTTTTAATTTTAAATTTGGGCCTGGAAATGTTTCTTCCAAGTTTCTCGATCTTCAGCTTCCTCTTTTAATTCCCAATTTTTTCTTCTATTTTTCAAATCATCGATCAGCTGTGTTCTTCTTCTTCCTACTCCTCGCTTTCCTTCTATAGCGGTATGAAAAATACAATTTCCTCGCAAGATGTGTTCAATGTAATTGGGTATGCGCCTTAGGCATGGAAGACTCGGGTTCCCTTCCCGGCGGGAGCTCATGTGGTTCGGATTCCACGTTAATCAGTAGGTCCACGTCTCATATAGCCTCGCTGCTGAAAGGGACGCTAAACTAAAAATCAACTCAACTCTAATTGGCCTTCCTATGAAAAGTGCTGGCTAGAAGTGTCCTTTTCCCTTCTTATCCGTTTTAAAACATCGTTGTTTGTTCTCTCTCTGTCCATTTTATCTTCTCCATTTTCCTCCAACACCACATTTCGAAACCCTCTAAATATTTCTTCTCTAACTTCCGTGCTATCCAATTCTCTGAACCACACAGTCCAGTGCTTGACCAAAACAGAACATAAATAGTAAGAAATAGTGAGAAGCGGTTAGAGATAGTGATGTTATTATAGTTTTACTCCAGATGTATGTGCATGTATATGATACTTTATGGCTTCTGTAACTACTAGGTGGATCTGAACCAAATTTGGTGTGCAAGCAGCCCATATTCTGAGGAATATTTGATGGCTGGCCTCGGCCAAGGACGGGCTCGGCTCGCTTTGAATTTGTTTTTCGGTAACTACTGGCCGAATCTGAACGAAATTTTGGTGAGCAAATAGCCCATGGTCTATTTGGTGGCCGAGTTCGACTAGGGACAGGCTCGACTCGACTTGTATGTGATATTTTAGTTTGTGATACTTTAGTTAGTATGTGATACTTTACTTTAGTTTTCTGTAACTACTGGCCGAATCTAAAGCAAATTTGGTGGACAACTAGCCCATCGTCTAAGAAATTAAGATCGTGCGAGCGGTCCCGGGTTCGATTTCCGGTGGGAGCACTCGGTCGAAAAAGTGTAAAACGCTTTTTCAAGCCAGTCATCCTGAATGAGGTTGTGCTGGGTTTTCTTCATTTACACAAGGCAAATGCCGGAATGGTACCTAACTTATAGGTCTCAGGCCGCTTCCTTCCTTCCCAATTCTTTTTTCCTTTCCCCGGATAGTGTGCTCGCTGAGGGACGTTATCTTTCAAACTTGAAGGACTAACGTGGTCATAGATGCCGAAAACCCAGAAATCTAAATACTAAATCCCTAAATTAAGATCGCTATATTTGATGGTTGAGCTCAGCCTTAAAACAGGTTCAACTCGGCTGGAGTCGGCTTGTGTGGTACATTATTTCTCAGTAACTACTGGCAGGCTCTGAATGAAATTTGGTGTCTGAATAGCTCGTTCTCCGAGGGATAAAAATCGCTATATTTGGTGCCTGATCTGGCCAGAGACAAGCTTGGCTCGGCAACAGAGGCTGTTTTCTACACCTCTGCACGCTGGAAGCTTCTGAGTTCGGTTCACTTCGGCTTGTTAGAAATAGATTCGGCGTCCCAGGAATACGTTTGATCTGTACTCTTTACCTATTTTACAACTGAAAGTGGTAGAAATCTATTATTAGTTCCAATTTCAATGTTGAGTTTTCATACAGCAAAAATGGTCAGGAGTAGCAGGAATTTACTTTTCTCAAATGGCTTCAGCGTCTCAAGAATAAGCTTCGTTTGCATCTTTATATCTGAATTCAGACAGGAAGTGGTAAGAATCTAGAATTTCCGGTTTTAATGCTGACTCCATCAAAGAACAAAAACCGTAATATGTTGTGAGAAACTATTTTTGATGCAGATTCGTCGTTTCAAGAACTGGTTCTATTCTACAACGTTCTCTCTCTTTTGAAACTGGAAATCATAGTTAATCTCTTCCGGTTTCAGTATTAAATCTCCACAGTTTAGAAATTTATCGTAGTTTCAAAATGGAAACGAAACACATTTATTTAATTATTTATCGTTTAGAATTTAATTTCGAAAATGGCGTGGCATAAGCTATGCTTCTCTGTAGGCAGAGATGTATAAGAACCGGAAAATTCAATGTAGAAATATGGAGGTGCGCTCCAACTTTCACAGATGTAGAAAACAAGGGTTCCATTAATTTTGAAGTGTTTGAGAGTTACAGAACAAATTCTTAAAATTTGAATAACTGGTGTAATAGGATCCACCACAAACAACTGGGGTAATAGGTCTGCTGATGCTCTGTCCAAAATGCCGAAAAGAGAGAATTATTGAAAAAGAAAGCCATCCTTCACCGAGGAATAACCCTGAATTTGGTTGGTGATGTTGAAGGCAATCTTTAATAAGATATTTTTGAGTTTATATTATTGAATGAGAATTTAATGTTTAAATGTTATTATAGATTTGATTGTTTCAAGATTGGATGATTGAATCATGTATATCCTGAGTGACAACTTGTATTTAACCTCACTATGTGTGTATTACAGTATTTCTCTGGTAACCTAAGCCTGGGAAGGGTGCCGGAGTAGCTCAGTGGTAGGATACTCACCTCTGGTGTATTGAGGTTCCTGATTCGATTCCAGCTCCTGCCAAGTGGTCTTTGTTGGGTACAAACACTCTCTTCATTTCGCTATTTCGTTCATTCTCATTATCACCGTCTCCATTAGCTCCGGAGCATAACTCGAGCGGTAAGCTTTTAAAAATCCATATATCCATCGAACAATGTCATCAAAGAGCGAAGAATAAATATCAGATCATATCTGGTCGATAAAGCAGGATTTTGGAAAGGCGAGTAATGGAAATCCAGACTGGATTAGCTTGGCGAAAAAAAAAAATAAAATAAAATAAAAAAAAAAAAATGCAATTGACGGGTACTCAAATTTGTACACCACATGAAAGGTATTGACATTGTTAAATAAATATTAGTTTATTTAGTCTCATTTTGTACTATTAAATGGGTCTATTTTGAACAACATAAAAATATATTGTATATTGTTAGTAATTTATTAAAAAAAAAAAACAGTGAATTTCGTTTGAACACTTTGCGGATGAACGACGGACTATGTCCGTGGTCGATCTAATGACCGGTAGAACGAATGACGAACACAGCACATCCTATGCTTTACATTTCTATTGCGAATGAATTACTGCCTAAGTTTGCAGAGTTTCTTCTGTACATATTTTATCGTCTCTTCTTTGTTCAAATTTGAGTCGATAGGTAACAGGGTTACATTTTTATGTCTCAGAAAATGTTTACTTGAAGATACTCGTACGTTGTATTCACGTCTGTGCAGTTTAGAATGGAACCGAGCAATTTATAAAGATGCTGAACAGTATTTGGAACTGATAAGATTCTAACAATAAGTGAAAGATATGGGGACACGGCACTAGTCCTAAACGGCACAAGACCTAAAAATCATTTTGCGGCACAAGTCATAAACGGCACAAGACCTAAAAATCATTTCGCGGCACAAGTCATAAACGGCACTAGTCCTAAAAGGCATAAGACCTAAAATTTATGACTAGTGCCTATATATATATTTTTTAGAACTTATGCCGTTTAGGTCTTGTGCCGTTTAGAACTTTATACCTCTCTTGCTGGATAAACTTCTTATGCTACAATATAGAGCTGATAACGAAATACTGTATACCTATATTTATGAAATATGAACAAAATCATCTAAGTTTTTGATACTATAGTATATATATCAAGAATAAACTACCCCTTTTCGAATTTCTCAGCGGAATGGCTTATAGAATAATTAATTAAGTACTTATTTATAAAATATGAACATTCTTCTCATAAAATATGAACATTAACTTCGATTTTCAGATTTCCTACAATAATTCTTTCTATTTTGAATATTTTTGTTTCCTATGTTCGGATATATTTGAGTGACTTCTTTAAGTTTCTCATGAGTTATTTGCTATCATACCGTGTTTTCTTTTTTTTTTCTTTTTTTTTAAATATATAAACCAGAGATTAATTTTGAGATCTCAAGGCTCAACAGTGCAGAGCGTTCTGGCAACAATGTTGGGATGTGTTGTTCCATCCTAACCTGCACCCACATTACCAAAATGCTGGCGCCACCTACGGGTATTAATATGCACATGCTGACGCATCGTGGCCTCGGGGACCACTGAAAATTTACGGGAAGCCTAGTTTCTCACCCTTCTTGGTTCATTATATCTAAAACATCGAAAAAAAATGTTTAGTTCGCTTTGTCTCACTGTACCTTTGCCACGGTTAGAGATGGAGTGGGTCAATGGATCGGTGGGTCAAGTTTTTTGAGTGGGTCGTGGGTCAACAGCATGTGATCCACTGTGACCCATCACCCACCGTGACCCACTGTGACCCACCACCCACCATTACCCACTGTAACTCACCACCCACCGTGACCCACTGCGACCCACCACCCACCGTGACCCACTGTGACTCACCACCCACCGTGGCCCACTGCGACCCACCACCCACCATGACCCACTGCGACACACCACCCATCGCGACCCACTGCGACACACCGACTCAGTATGATCTACCGACCCTCTCTGCTCACTGCATTGTAGAGAGTATCTTCTGAAGACTGGTAAATTTGTCTCCGTTTTTACTCTCAAGACCTTCATTTCCCTTTCTTTTCCACTTGTTTCTGTCTACTTACCTGAGGTGAGTATATCTAACCAAGTGAAAAAAGAACTTCGGACATTTTTGGATATTGATATTTTTAATAGTAATAATAGCAATAGGACTTACACTACAACTTGGCTTTCGAGACCTGTGAGCTTTTAGAGCTAACTACTGGAAAAAATACATTTTTGAATCACTGTAATATATAAATACATTTATAAAAAATTGAATGGAACTATGTGTGCCTGATCATCACTGTCAAATTGCAAGGTCAAATGAAATTACTTTTGGTATATAGTTAGGCCTTAATCCAAATTGGGATGTTATATTGCTTTTATTATAATGCATAATATCCTAAGGAGGTAGTGAGGATCCGAATTTTTGAAAAAAAAAAAATGAGTATCTCGCAAGCCGTTAAACTTACGGAGCTGAAATTCAGTGTATTAACTCTTTATTGAAAATAAACAGAATGTGTTCTAGCATTTTTTAAAATTCTCCTTTATGTCGGGGGGAGGGGCACTTTCTATATATGGAAAATTGGTAGTGAGTTGGTTTGTAAAAATGATCGAAAACGATCGATATTATTTCAGAAAAAAAATCAGAAACAAAAAATACAGTGCTTGGCTTCATATATCCATTGCTTTCTGCTATAATAATTGCTGAAGCTTATGTTTATTATATGGAGGGCTCACAATACAAGGCAATCAACCCATAAAGTTGTGAGAAAAATAGGCATAAAATTTGTACTGTAAGCTTAATTACACGGGAATTTGAAGTTTGGATTGTACGCATAATTGTATGGAAAATTTTACACTTTTTTCCCCTTTAAGTTGGTCTACTTACTTTGATTTGGAACTTTGAAATTTCATCCTTTTTTCCACTGAAAAGTATTGATAATTCAACAAGGAAATAATTATACTATGATAATTTAATTGAAATTCATCGTAATTTGGCACATGGCAAACATCAGTGTGGTAATTGAAGTTGAAGAAGGAGGGAAATTCCCATTCACCTCTGAATACTTTCCAGAAACTTCGTTCCGTTTCGCTTTCTAGACGGGGGAGGGAACTTGGTAATGGTATCAAACCTTCATGTGTAATTACAAAAATTAAATTTATAAACAAATAAGAAATCATCAGTTTATCAGGATTTAATTGATAATTTATTCAAAAGATTCCCTATCAAAGGCGTGGTAGATGAAGTTTCTGTTCTTCATGGGTCAACATTGCCAACTGACATGGTCGATATGGAAAAGATGTTGTATGTTGATAGAGAGATGATACTTCTTGCTGAGTATTTCAAAACTGACCGAGAAAAATCGTTATCAGACTTAAGTCTAACAAGTAGATTGTCGATGAGAAGTTGCAGAAATCGGGTAGAAGTATTATCAATTTCCACGACAGAGTGCGAACGGGGATTTTCCCTTATGAATTTACAGATGACTGATATTAGAAATAGATTAAGTGCTCAAACATTGTCTAACTTGTTGCTCATCAATGTTAATGGCCCACCGCTAGACAAGCTCAAAGTAGACAAGCTAGTTATTTCTTGGCTGAAGGATGGACATCATTCCACTGCGGATGAATTACCGCCAAAAAGTTACCAACAGGAAATAAATCCGATTTCAGATTTGTTTTAAGGTGGAAAATTACGAGTTACGGAAAATGTATACTTGTATTACTAATGGCTTATTTGTGTTATTCAACTTTGTACCTACTTTTTAGTAACTCTCTTCTTTGCTTTAGGTAAACTATTTTGAATAAATGTTCATAATAATTGCAATTATGCATATTTGTAACTTAAATTTAACGTGGTGTTTTAGTGATTACACAAATTACAATTATGAGCATACTTTATGGAGATGCTCTCACGTAGGGTACCCGAGCACTTTTATAAACTATGAACAACTGATTTTTCAAGTCTTTTGTGAGAAAAAATACTGTGAACTGAGAAACCATAACCTTTTCCATATTGTACAGGGGTATTTTCCTGCAAATATAAGTTTCTTGTGGAATGCGTTCAGAAATTAACGCTTGCAAGAATACTCTCTTAGTACATTTTAGGCACACACTAATTTTCCCCCTACCTCGAACTGTTTCAATTTCCTCACTGACAAACACTATACCATTTTATATCGTAAAGGTCAGATCCACCGTTATTGTAACAGAGTGGTGCCTGAGCGATTGATTAGAAATTCAAACTCCGATTAGTGACAATTTCACAGTCTTGTTTTATTACAAGTGTAAACTCTTTATTTAGTTCAGAAGAGGCCGTGGATCGTGTTCCGAGTTGATGACGATGGATTTTGGTGAGAGTAGGTCAAAGTGGATGAGAGTAGTTCATGGTGGGTGGTGGGTCAGAGTGGGTCACGGTGGGTGGTGAGTCAGAGTGGGTGGTGGGTCAGTGGGTCGTGGGTCACGGTGGGTCAGTGGGTCGTGGGTCAAGTTTTTATTGAACCACGCCAACTCTGGCCACGGTGAACAGACACCTAATGTTAAACGAGTTTTACCAAAAAGTACATCTGAACTATCGCATATCTAACAATCTAATCTGCACTAAACTAAACATAAGGTTGTATTTATTTGAACTGAACTTTGGGATGCAGTGAGATGTCTCATTGTGCCCTTTTTAGTTTATATAACTTCACCCCCTCCCCAACGTCAACTCAAGGTAATGTGTTTTACTGCAAACGTAACTGTGATCTTAACGATTAACTTCTCTATAGGATACTGTTTTTTTTTCTTTTTAAATAATGTACTATAATGTTGTGATTTAAATTGTGACATGGTAAAGCACATTGCTAATTATTTGCTTTGTGAAAGAACACACACACATATACATAAATTAGTTTATCTACATACGAAAATTGTTGAAACGTAGCTACAAGTAACCTTTTGCCATCGATCGCACATCTATTGGAAAAACAACGCTAGTTCTTCTTCTAGTTACAAATTTCAAATTATTCAAAAACATTGTAATCCCATTGTACCTCAGTGTTTCATTGAACCTCCTTTCCCCCAACTCTCAGAGGGAAATAAACCCGGTATTATGCGTACAGAAACATGAGCCTCACTCACTTGCCAAAAAAGAAGTGAGTATTTATACCATAAAATAATAAAGACTACTTCCAAATTATTGTTAAAACAATCTATAGTGCAATTCTATGAAAAGGGGGCGTTCCTTTATTCGTGATGGAATCGTTAAAATTGTTACGTCCCGGAGCAGAACCAAATAACTTATTTGTAATCGGAACTGGAACAACAAGTACCATATGCAGGAATGGAACAGCAGTCGGTCAGTGATGTCGGAGCAGATGGAACTTGCGCACGCGCAATGTAGTGAATCATAGGAATATGGCGCTCTCCCGCAATGCACGAGGATTACATGGAACTCCGGAAGATTTAGAAAACACCGGCATGCGTTTCCCAAGCTAAGTACATTGTGTTGAGCGTTCTACATTTTTTGTTCTTTGTATTCAGAATCCGTCCCTGATCTCTTGTAAGATAGGGAATCCATAGAACACAAAAGGAGGCATTATTGTAACATAAAAAGAAAGATAGAGACGCTAGATTTTTCACTCATTTGTTGCTTATCAAATATACTGTATAGGCAACAAAGTGATTCTCAATCTGTAACACGTGTGTCTTTTGTCATCAACAGAAGCTCGATGGAAGAGCCTTTTGCTTGCTACTAAGTTGTAAGACTGTTTATTTCAGGCTTTCTTTTATAAATTGTCCAGGAGAGCAGAATAAAAAAAAAATAAAAAATAAAAGACGAGAGGGCTGTTCTGAGGGATACTATTTACTAAAGGAGTCCCTACACAAGAGTCCTCCCTCGGAATTATAGCTAGTGACACAGACAGTAGTTCCAATGGTGGAAAACTGCAGGGTAGCCAATTGCCAATGTTGGCCCTACGTTGGGGTAATTGGTAGCTTATCAGAGCAGTTGCCGGACAACTCAAATGTCAACGTTGGCCCTACGCAATTGGCCGCTTAGCGTAGCATTTGCCAACCAATTCAAATGCCAACGTTGGCCCTACATGATTGGCCGCTTAATGGAGCATTTGCCTACCAACTGAAATGCCAACGTTGGCCCTACGTAATTGGCAACTTAGCGGAGCATTTGTCAACCAACTCAAATACTAACGTTGGCCCTACGTTGTAATTGGTCACTTAAGCCGAGCATTTGCCAACCAATTCAAATATCAACGTTAGCCCTACGTTGTAATTGGTCACTTTAGCCGAGCATTTGCCAACCAATTCAAATATCAACGTTGACCCTACGTTGTAATTGGCTGCTTTGCCGAATATTTGCTAACCAACTCAATTGGTAATCTAACCCCTCTCGAAGTAGTAAGACTTAGATTGTAAGTGTGAGGTTGCAACTGTTGAATAAATTACGGCAAATGTTTGATTGGCCAACGTACACTTAAAGTACGTTGGGTCAATATTTTCCAGCTTCACCAATTACCAACCATACCTAACATTAGCCATTGTACCAAGCGTGCTGCTCGGGTTAGCTTACAGTTTAACGTTCTCTCAGCACCGAGACTACATAAGACGTGAATCCACAGCTTAACGTGGGTATAAACTCGAACCGAAAATTGAATCTGGCTTTCCCATGGCAAAAGTGAATATGCTAACATAATCAAGAGGGGGAGAGTTCTAACCAGGGTTCAAATTCACATTTGTCCATCCTTTCTAGATTGTTAAGCCTTTCCTTAGTCTCATCAGACGAATAACTGGAAGGTATTAGATTTAAATGATAAGTTGACATCTTTCCTAAGATTCTTACAACGTCCCACTGATAATGTCTGTAAATTGAGTATAAAATCGTATCTGGAACTTCATATTAAGATAGCAGAACAGATGATGCCCCTATTAAACACCTCTGAATCAACCACTAGACTAATGGATCATAACAAAATGCGATAATGATTGATACTGACTGTCTTGTACTACATATACAATCTATAACTATTTAAAATAAGTACAGCTCATGACGTTGACTTGCGCTAAAATCTGACGCGCTAACCACTTCGTTACAGCAGAACATTCAAAATCATCATGATAGTACAAAAGTGAAGCTCGCAAATCAGAATAGTAATAATAATGCACCAAACAGTTCGACTAAATCCAGACTTGGAGAAACAAAATGATGATGTACTTGCTTGATATTTTAGGGACTTATAAATTTGAACAATTACGGAAAATGTGTATTCGATGCTATTTTTGTTCTTATGTCAATATAATAAACCCAAGCATTACTGATAAAAGAAAGGAAAGCATACAGTGTGTGACTCACATAAGTAAGAAAATCTTTGGATCAACTACGGGTTTGAAAGAATGTTTTACTTGTTATCAGGTCCTCCTATCTACGTTGCACTGCAATGTTTGTCAAGTTTCATACAGCTTTGTTCTTCATTGATCTTGCACAGGGCGTGTTCTTTAATAAATATTGTCCCAGTGAAGCCCTCTCAGATTCCCCCGGACAACATTTTCTGGAAGAAAATCTGATCTTAAAAATAATCAATAATCAGTCAAGTCTTCGTCCGCCTCATATAGTCTCAGTGCTGGAAAAGGTCGATCGATACATCTCAAACAGATAGGAAAAACTACGACACAGAAGAGTGAAAAAAAGAATTTCAGAAGAAATTAGTAACCTGATGAAGGAAAGAGAAATTAAAGATACATAATTACATTGGCAATCCGACTTCTTAAAATATAGTATGTATAACTTTGAAAAACTAGTACGAATATGCACCAGGAAATTCACAAGCGGTTCTCGTAAAAGCAATTAAAGCAGAGTTAATGCATGGCACAAACACCGAAAACTGTGGATAAATAGCTCAGAAGATTGAGCGGATGTGCAGCAAGTTATTCAAGCAATGAACCGGATGAAAGATAATATGAAGATGTTGAAGAAATAGTTGTGAGAAAATGTTATACACAATATTAGGAACATGAATCGAGGACAAACACTAGGAGACGATGGAAAGTGATAACGGAGGATGATACAGAATTGGAAAAGATCCCGACGCAGTTTTATTCTAAATGTCTAAAAACTGGCATTATTCCCGAGAAATATTTGGTCTAGGAATTAATTCGTGCGGGTGTACAAGAGATGGCGCAACGAACGGAGCGTCCCACAGTTCCGTGTATCCACACATGTGTTGCAAACCCCTGTCATCGCGTATCGTTCGTAGTATAGGGCAGTGGATTAAAGCGTCAACAACACCAGTTTGTAGTTAAGTGAACATGGCGCAATTTGTGCCTGATAAAGTGTTTTTGCGGGGTGTCCTGCTGCATTACTTTAACATGCAGAAAAGTGCGACTGAAAGTCATCGTATTTTGGTGGAAGTGTGTGGTGACCATGCTCTAGCTGAGCGAACGTGTCAGAAGTGGTTTGCACGGTTTAGAAGTGGTGATTTCGGCTTGGCAGACCAAGAGCGAGCTGGACAGCCAAAAAAATTTCAAGACGAAGAATTGACAGCATTGCTCGAGCAGGATTCGTGTCAAACGCAGGAACAACTTGCAGCAGCATTAGGCGTTGATCAAACAACAGTCTCCAAACGCTTGAAAGCCATGGGAATGATTCAAAAGATGTCACATTGGGTTCCACATGAATTGAAAGACAGAGACGTTGAAAGACGAAAAACCATTTGCGAATTGCTGCTTCAACGACAGAGCAGAAAGGGGTTTCTGCATCGAATTATTACGGGTGATGAGAAGTGGATCCATTACGAGAACCCTAAACGAAAAAAGGCCTGGGTGAAACCAGGTGAACCAGGTCCATCACAACCAAAACGAGATATTCACTGTGCAAAGGTTATGCTGTGCATATGGTGGGATATGAAAGGTGTGGTGTACTATGAGCTGCTGCAACCGGGTGAAACTATGAATGGAGAACGTTATCGACGACAATTAATGCGTTTGAAGCAAGCTCTGGCCAGAACACGACCAGAATGGGAGAACAGACATGATAAACTTATTATTCAACATGATAACGCTCGCCCACATGTCGCAAAACCGGTCAAAACCTATTTAGAAAATGTCGGATGGGAAGTTTTACCCCACCCGCCGTATTCACCAGACGTTGCTCCTTTGGACTACTACTTGTTCGATTGCATGAACAACGATTTGATTGGACAGCGGTTTACTTCTTCAGAAGATATCGAAACATGGGTCTCTGACTGGATCGCTTCCAAGGATGAGGATTTCTTTCGCCACGGAATCCGTACATTGCCTGACAGATGGGCGAAAGTGGTGGCTAGCGATGGACAATATTTTTCTTAAGGTATTTATGTATTTTGTGTTTGTACTACAGCTTCAATGTGTGCGTACCAACCGCACGAATTAATTCCTAGACCAAATAAATATTGTTTCATACAAAAAAGGCACAAAAAAGATTACGTAATTTCAGACCTGCATGTCTTTTTCTACCTTCAATATATAATAACCTATGTTCCAAAATGTTGACTTAGCGATTAGAAATGTATTTAGATGTAGCACAACCAAAATAACAAACTGAATTTAAACACAGTTGATTAGAGGAATCCTAACTTGTGAAATAAAGAAGACTGTGTCCGCGAACACATTATTGTTCTTACAGTAACTCTCAATATAGTTTCTCCTCCCAGTGATGATTTCAGCGGTAGCCCAGGCGGAATCTCCCCGAGTGACGAAATCCCCCCGGGGACATATCTCCGATCATGCTCAACATAGGTTACCAGTATTTTAGTAGAATTAATCTTAACTCCTTGTGTGTTGAAATTTCCCCTGGAGGAAATCTGAAATTGTCACTGCACTCCTACATTTGGTTAGGTCTATCCATCAACGGGCTATAGAAAAAATATACTCATCTTGTGACTCACATGACCCGCCAAACAATCTATTGGTTGGTTGGATTAGAGATCAACATTCGTTTCAAGGGTGAGACTATATGGACCTACAGTTTAATGTGGGAACCGAAGCATATCAATTCCCATCGGGAATCGAACTCAGGTCTCCCCGAGCCGAAGATGCGTACACCAATGTATAGCAACGAGGTAGTTCCCAAACAATATATTGTAATGGCCACCCGTAACGTGAGGTAGTAGTCCCCCATCCGAATTTTCAAAGGGTGTTCAGTTCTTGAAAATACATATCAAGATATAATTACTTGCTCTCTCACACTACAGTACTTTACACTGTAATAGTAACTTATAGCCTATTAAATATTATGTACTATAGTTAATTTACTTTTGTTAATAACGACAGTGTGCGTAAATAATTGATGTTTTATGTGATGCATTATGTGTAGCCGTGCATCAAAGTATGTGTGTGCATTTGCGATTGTATTTGTGCGTCCGTCTTCTCCCCTCTTCCTTTGGGGATCCTTGATTGTAACTACGCTATATCGCATACAAAATTAACCTACCTAAGCAAAATTGCAGATGTTTTAAGATTTTGGACAGGAAAACGATTAATTTCAAAAGGTTCAGCCCAGATAACGTGATTTCGTTATTATCCTCTCGCAACACTGAATGTATTGAAGAATGGGTTTCTCTTTTGGACCGGATGTCGGAATTAGACAGAAAGAACTGCCATGATATTGTCTAACAAGCATGTAAAGATTTTTGTCGCTTTTTAAAAATGAACAAGAACATTATTACGTCCAAAGCTTCTTTGTTCTTGCATTTAGTGAGAAGAAAACTTTCAGCTGGGCAATCAATTAAACTACGAAAGAGGGGTTCCACGACTGGAAAGACTCAATTAAGAACCAGGGGAAGAGAGTAATTGTATAATTTCGTTATGGCCTTACTGCGACGTAGCAGTCGCTACACAATCAAAATGAACTACGTTAAAAAAAAAAAAAAAAAACTTCGTCCTCATCTGGCTTTTCGCGATTGCTCATTTATTTTTAAATTTGTTACTATTGTCCTATTTTCCAGTTTATAAACGTAAATGTAAATAGGTGTTGTGTAAACTTTTATTCAGAGTTGACATGCAAAATGAGTAATTGCAAATAATGGTAACATATTCGAATTATAAAGGAAAACATGTTAGTTTGTGAATCATGGTAATTCCTAATAACAAATAGTCATCACGGTAATACGAGTTGATAGCTGCGCTGTCTGTTTACTGACGTCAATACATGTCACTAGTATATAGACAATTTGTCGCATTAGAACTCGTGACGATCCATTTCCATTTAAAAATATGGCTGCAAGATATAATAAATATGGTTGCAAGATATAATAAATATGGTTTCCATTTAATAAATATGGTAGCCATATTTAAATTTTAGCATTACTACATTAAGACGATTTATTGCAATTTAAACTTTCTTCTTTCAGTTTATTTTCAAAAGGGATAGTGTTGGTATCGAACGTGAATGTGTTTTGTTGTTTATTATTAGGACCAGCGTTATAACCCCTTGAGGATGCTAATCATTTGGTTATTTCTAAACTTAATTGCTATCCATCACATGTTGTATCAAAGATTCCATCAAACAAAATTCCATCAAGCTTTTCAGATTTACGTCCCACGATTATGCCATGTAGGCTAAAGGAGACGGTTTGATTTGATTTGATAATGAGTTTTAGCGTCCCTCTCAGCAGCGAAACTATATGGGACGTGGACCTACAGCTTAATGTGGGACCGAATCATCATGAACTTCCGTCGGGGAAACGAACCTAGGTATCTCATGCCATACGCGCGTACGCTAACCGCTTAGCCACGAGGGAGCTCTAAAGGAGAATGAAGAGAGTGGGAGGAAACGGGAGAACCCGAAACCACGCACACGGTATGTGTCCACCACTAAGCTGGCATCGAACCAGGTACCTCATGACCAGAGGTGATCTCTCTACCACTGAGCTACTGCAGTCTCCTCTATCAAACTGAAGATTGAACAAGTACTATGCTAAGTTGTAAGGTATGCAATTTTGAGGTTCCATAAACTTAATGCAACGTTTTATTTTCTATCAACATTACTTCAAAGGAAACAAGCAAAAAGCACTACACGGTGACATTGATACATTCATTTTCACTTTTGAATTAGAATATCAACTCCTATGACCTGCATTTTCCATTATCCAAATGGCGGCTGTTATGTAGCAAAAATATAGCTCGCAAAAAACTATTATTGCTAGTAGTATACTTACCTCTTAGGTTCTTAACACAGATTGTAATACATTTCAAAACTAGCTAAAGTACCCATTCTTCCCTCGGGGAGGATAGATTTATGGAATACAACACATATCGTCAATTTTGGACATGCTATTACTCATCTCTTTTTACCCTTAATACCGATGGGTACTAAACTTCGACTTAAACACCATTGTGACATGTCATTATTCATATCAGCGGATCTAAAAACTATGGATTGGACACTAATATCGGTCATTTTCTATTATTTTTACATATCAACCCCTACCTCCCCATCCCCTCCCTTCTCATCCCTCACCATGTCAATGAGGCTATGGACTTGGACTAAACAGCATCTGGAGTGTCACTATTCATCTCAGCGACCACAAAACTATGAGTTGAATACTAACATCGGTCATTTTCTATTACTTTTACATGTCACCCCTTCCACCCCACCTCATTCTTTCACATCCCATGTTGATGAGGCTCTGAATTTGGACTAAATAACATTGGGATTGTTATTATTCATCTCAGCGCCCAGAAAACTATGGGCTGGACACTATTAAAGGTAATTTTCGTTTATTTTATTATTATTATTATTATTATTATTATTATTATTATTATTATTATTATTATTATTATTATTATTATTATTATTATTATTATTATTATTATTATTTACATATTACTCCTTCACCCTTCTCCCCCTTCCCAAAAACTATGATAAAACTTAAGTTAGGCTAAGGTCGACGCATATGCCTAAAATAATCAAAATCAGTGCAGCTAGCCTAGGAGGAGCTAGCTGTCAAATGTCGTTACATTTGTTTTTATTTAGATATATAGGGCCTTATGCAGAGTCGTTCTGACGCGTGATTAGTGCGATATTAAACAGTTCGACTAACATATGTTCCTTACTCTAGTGAGGCCTTTAGTATGACACTAATCATACGTCAAAACGACTCTGCATAAGGCAGATAGATTCTAAGGTTTTTGATGCAATCCATATGCATCAAATGTTATTGCTTTACTTCGGTACCCTGGATCTTTCTACTTGCATGGAATATTCGGAAACAACACCAACTTTGGAAATGAATTCTTACATGAAAACGAAAATAATTATAGGCTAACAAGAGTGCACAAATGCTTCATTTCGGAGTTATGCCCACCGAAAACTGGTCGAAACAATATTAAATGGTTATTACCCGAGACCGGAACGTCGATGAAGGTCGGATTAGGGATGCGCACGAGACAAGATTTGAGGCTGTCTCGTCTCGAAAATGTACTGTAAAAGTGATGTCTCGACTCGAAAAATGTATATTTTTCTATTGGAGAACTGTGTCTCGACTCGAATTTTCTCAGGAAAATTCTGTCTCGACTCGTCTCGTGAGCATCCCTAGGTCGGATAAAAGACCGTAGTCATTATTTTGTGCCTAGATTCCATTTAATGTACCAGTTGATATGAAATATGAACCAGTTTTCAGTTTCTGATCCACCATCTGTTCATTTCTAGACAATTCCATGATTATTATTATTATTTTTTTTTTTTTCTGTTTCGAGGCTAAGCCTGTCCCCACCGTTGTTTCAAATCTCCTGATACTAATAGAATCTAGGCTCGAAATAAGTATTACGTTCTTTTCCCAACAATTTGTTCTCAAGCTATGACCTTTTTTAATATTCTTTCGATCAACTTTCGGTGGGCTGTAGCTCCGAAATGATGCATTTGTGCCTTACGTTGGTCTATATATCCCACATCCAGTGGAAGACTCAAGAGTGTTACAAGTCAAAAATACACATTTGTGATAACATGACTTTCCAAGTTTGTTATTCTATCAAAATAGCTCCCTGCAATACTGGTATTTCTGCCATCTATAGGTTAATTTACTTAGTTACGTTTCTGCGATAATACCATCAAGTAGAGCTCGCTTCTCTCTGTCTATTCTCTTTTGAGCGACGGTAACTCAAAATTTCCATTTTTTAAAAAAAAGTTGTAACAGCCTTTCATCAGGTATGCGATATTTATTTTATCATGTTTTCAAGTGAAGATTCCTTTCCCAAATTTTCTTGGTGTTGTTTACGGTGGGGTGCTGACTGCCACGGGTGCTGACTGCCACAGCCAATTATTGGTGCTGATTGCCACGACTGGCGCTGATTGCCAATATCAAGGTGCTGACTGCCACGATGGCGTGCTGACTGCCACGAGCCTGAGAGAAAGTTGCTAGACGTAACATTACCGGACGCCAAGAAGCATGAAAGAAACTATATGATCCTTAGGATCGTGTTGTTCAGACCAACACCTAACAAAGGTAAACAGGTCTCTGTATGTACACTCATGTCCAAAATTATTGTCACATGATTATAAATATGTTGTTCTAGTAATATAATTTGATAACGAATTCGCCCGGTATTTCTTATAATGTTAGTATGTGTATAATCGGCAAAGACAAGTATGTGGTAAATTTCATGTCAAAAGAGTAGTAAACAAGAACAATAAAAAGAAAATAAAATTTTCTTGTCCGTTTAGTTACATTTTATTTTACTTATTATGATTTTCGTATTTATAATTCTTTTCCTATGAAATTTATCACAAATATAAATTTCCTGATTATACACATAATATAAGTATTAAAAGTACTCTGCAAAATTATCAAATTATATTCTTACAAGAAGACAGTTATAGATATACGACAATAATTTTGGACATGAGTGTACTTTCAGTTTTGTCAGGGAGCGGTGCGTACAAAATTGGTACGATTTATGTGTTCTCACTTGAACTCTCTATGTCAGCATGAACTGTGTACAGCTGTCCAAATTGTTTCGAGCAGCTCTTGAAAGTTCCATCAAAAAAGCACTGCTGGCTGTACCTCACAAGGGAAGTCCAGGAGAAAGCACTCGCCTGCAGAGAAACTAAGCATGCCATTTGAAGTCCCAATTCATGCTGATTATAACAAGCTAATAAAATTCCTGTACGGTAGAGAACGGTTCGAGATATTCAACTTGGAAGTTTACCGGTATATGAGAAAATGAGGATATACGCATTTATACGCGTTAGGTACAACATAATTAGTAACGAATATTGACATACGAATTGAAAGCTATCGGAAGTAACAGAAAAAAGTGTATCGCAATAACTAACGGGTTTGTTAGATATAATTAGTCATTACATTGTTCACAATAATCATAGGTTAGAGATGAAAATTGATCACTGTTGTTCTTCTGTTTTATGAAGAAATGACACAGGGAAAATACTCCCTTGCACCATAAACATTTTATATGTGCAATTGTGTTGCATCCATCAAGAGAACAGTTCGCAGAACCAAAGCAAAAAGCAAATTCGACAAGTGATTCAAAAGTTATAGGCCTATAATTTGTTCGTAACCTGCCTTGCAGAACGCAAACTGAAACAACCCAATGTATCGCGGTGATCGGAAGTGATTCGTATGGACATGAACTTTATTTGATTGTTTCGTTGGTACATTATAACGTCCAGATGAAGAAGATTCATACTATGTATATACAAATCTCCTGCCATAATTTTTGATTGATCGGAATCAAAACACATCAAATGGTTGCACAAATCGTGTGCAATTCTTTGGTATCTTCTCAACCATTAGGTCTTTGCCATCCGTCATGCAACTTGTAATGGACAATTTGTCTGTGAATGGACCCCAGTGATCAAGCAATAGCAAGTTCAAACCATCAGGCTTCGCCATGGGTGAGAATACTTAACGCATTGAAACATGCATCTACTCATTTTCTCATATAAATTTCCAAGCTGAATATCTCGAAGAGTTCTCAACGTACAGGAGCTTTATTATCTGTTGTAATCAGCATGAATTGGTCCTTCAAATGACATGCTTATTTCTCTGCAGGCGAGTGCTTCTCCCAAACTTCCCTTGTCAGCTGGCTTCAGATCATCATATCCATTAAATAATACAATAAAACGATTAATATAAACAATGAAATGTGCAAAATTGTACATATAACAGAAAAACAATCCCTTTATAAACATCCAAGTGTATGTCGTTCCACTTAGTGAGCAACTTTGTAACTTATAGGATGCCACATAGATTTGCTGTGATGATTACTAAATTAAACCCTACTAAATTAATTAATAATTATAAATTTAGTATGAGGGATTAATTCCTCTCTTTCCAAATACAGTTTCTCCCAGGCTCGTGGCAGTCAACACGCCGTCGTGGCAGTCAGCACCTTCATATTTGCAATCAGCGACAGTCGTGGCAGTCAGCACCAATAATTGGCTGTGGCAGTCAGCACCCGTGGCAGTCAGCACCTATCCTTGTTTACAAACACATTGTATGTAAAATCTATGGAATTATCAGTTTGAACAATCTAATGATGAAATACGAGCAATGAAGAATGAGTAACGAATTTTATTGCTATTCGCCATTTCAAACTTCCATACAAGAAAAATTAGGTAGGCTACAGTACAACATTGGTGGAAAAGTTCGATCATGTCTAACCATTCTAACGGAACATTAATATTATAGGGAGAAAAAGGCTTGTAATCAACATACAAAGAAAATATACAGATTCAACACACAGAATCTATTCTCGCAAGAGAAGAGAGAGAGAAAGAAATAGAGGAGACACGCAGAGAAATATGTGAATATTCTTCCTCTGTGCGTGTACGTGCATGCTGTATTCTTCATTAAGAATGGACAACAATTGTCTGAATTCAATGTGCTTGTGCGTGGAAATAAGTCTCACATAGCACTGTTCTCAGCGACGGACAAAACTCGCTAGATAACTCTCATTAACAATACAACATCAATTAACTAATTATACGCTAGTTCAAGGTCATGAACTTTTTTTTTGTTAACCTTGAGGCGAATAGCCAAAAGGACTGGACAATTATCTATGACAATGCAAAGACAAAATCTTGCAGAAAGAAAGGAAAAAAATATGCCCTTCTTGGAAAGATACTATTATTACTCACACGCTGTATTCTGTTTTTATATTTTTAAAAAAAGACAATTATTTCATCAATACGCAAAATTGGATGTTTTCGAACTAAAAGTTTTTTCTAACAGCCTCTAGGCCCAGGAAATGAGTAATGATCGATTTACTTTTTTTTTTTTTTTTATTTTTATTAAGGAGATTTGGGATCAATTTCCTTTAACTTCCCAACTTTTCATATGTTTCTTTTTAAAACCTGAAATTGATACGGAGTGTTATGGCAGAGAAATGAAAATAAATCCGCCACCTTTCATAATCATCATCCGCCATCATTTTCATAAAATTTTACATTTAAAATGACTATATTATAACAAAAGCTTCTAGCCAGAACACTAAGACAGGGGAGGCCGAGATCATTTGGAGAAGGAAGATAACTTGAGTTTACCTTACATTTATATATCTATACAGTATATAAAACTCAGTGACAAAGGTAGCCGGGACCTAGGTCTGCCTCTGAAGATATAGAATCTCAATTAAGATTAAAAAGGAAAAGTGGGAGAAAATGATGACCTGATAAGTACAACAACTTTCAACCTACGTTTAATACAGTTTTAATTCTTGAATCAATTTGAAATATAGACAATTTATAATATTAAGTGAATTTTAAAATATGTAGATCATATGGAACATATTCGTCGCCATAGTAAAAATACCTCAATACATGCTGCTTGAGTTTAGGTGTCCTCCCCGCTAGCTAGCGCGTGCGCGTTTAGTGCACGTGGACCCGGTAGTAGGAGAAGAAAGAAAATAATAATTGCACATAATTTAATTTTATTAATAATCCTTCACCTTTAACCTAACTATACCTGTGGAACGAAAAAAAAAAAAAAAAAAAAACGGCCACGTAGCTGCGGTTTTATGGTTGCATCTGCATGTGTAACTAATGAATAAGAATAAGAAAGAATAATAAAAATGTTATGTGACGAAATTTATGTAACGAGTTTAATTCAACAAAACCCTGTCCATCCATTCGTCTGTCCGGAAGAGAAAAAATTTCAAGAGCTACTTAACAGATCACCACCAAATTTGATTAGGATATAGAGCAGGCCTGTCCATGAATTGGCTCCCGGAGCCAAAGCGTGAGCGTGCACGAGCGAAGATAACAACAGGTGAGCACAGGTGCTGCTAGCTTCGCTTCTTCCACTGCATCCGATAAGTGTTGCCAACCACACATGATGGCAAAAAACCTATGGCCAAGCCTGGCCAGAAATGCGCACGATGATAAGCATTGAGCAGACGCAAGCGTGAAATGTGCAGGTGTGCCCTCCCCCTCCCCATTTCGAAAGCAGTGACGCGAAAACACTGCAGGAAATAAAATTGGTACGTTTTTTGGTCGAGGAAGACGCATGATAGAGGTTACAGTTAGCGTTGAAGTAACTAACAAATGAACAAGAAAGAAAGAAAGAAAGAAACTAATATTAAACATGTCATCTTACAGACGTAAAAACGACTGCAAAAATCGGAAACGAATTGTTTCAGACCTTTTTAGCTTGCTTACACAATTCGTGACGTTGTATTACATTAGCACTCGGTCTGTAACTTGTCACTCGCTTCACGTTTGCTAAGTTGTAAACGCCTTTCGTTGCTAGATTGACAGCAGAACGACGGGAGGTTAAAAATAATAATAATAATAATAATAATAATAATAATAATAATAATAATAATAATAATAATAATAATAATAATAATAATAATAATAATAATAATAATAATAATAATAAATAATAAGAATGCGTATTATTATTATTATTATTATTATTATTATTATTATTATTATTATTATTATTATTATTATTATTATTATTATTATTATTATTATTATTATTCGGACCAAAGAGGGATGAAAATGGGGATTGGAGGAAATTCATAACTAGGAATTGCATAGTTTATACCGCTCACCTAACATTATTAGGGTTATTAAGTGTAGAAGGCTCAGGTGGGCAGGCCATGTAGCCAGAATGGAAGAAATTAGAAACGCTTTCATAATTTTAACTGAAAACCCAATTGGAAGAAGACCACTAGGAAGACCTAGGCGTAGATGGGAAGACAATATTAAGATGGATCTTGCAGAAATAAGAGTACAGAGTAGAAACTGGATCCAGTTGGCTAAGAACAGAAGTTAGTGGAAATATTTTGTAAACGCGGCATTGAACCTTCGGGTTCCATAGGCCATAGAGTTAGTTAGTTATTATTATCTAAAAGAAATGTTCAAATGTTGTTAAGAGACAATTACACAGAAGAACTGAGTTCCGACCAAACACTAATTTGCCGGAAGGAAATTCCAGTGCAGTCCAGCCTACTTTAAGCGTTATCCGTGCAACCCACGTTTCATGTTCAAGACATTGGGAATAATTGTTCGTATCATTCAGTTGGAACGTTTCCTTCCGAATTTACGCTATTACAGTAGACCTACGCTATTACAGTAGGCCTACGCTATTACAGTAAGCCTACAACATTGTGACTTTCAAAATCAGTCAGTAACTATCGGAGAAAGACAAGCGTGTAGCTTCAGTCGTTGAAATGATTTAACATTCTTTTTCACTTTTAACAAGCCACCGGCAAGCAACCAGCCAGGGACAATACATTTTTCCTTATTAAAAAGACACTCCTTGTAAAAAAAAAAAAAAAAAAAAAAAAAACCTAATTGCAGTCACTAACGGTCACTCTTAAAAATGGAAAATCTCTTTGGCTCTCTTAATATTTTGTTTGATTCTTTGCGATTAAAGTAACTTTAAAAGTGAAGTAAGAAATACTATTCTTCCTATTGATAGTGTAATAGTGGCTTCTAATCTCCACAACCAACCCCTTGCTAAGCCTATTCGTACACACATACATGCATAAGCTAATTTTCTGGAGATAATACTTAGATAATTACAAACAAGTGCTACAGTTTTTTTTCGTATCAACAGATTCTCTCTTTTCCTAAAAAGCGAAACAACATAATATAACAAACCCACACTCGGATATAACAAACCCACATCCTTCTTTAACAAAAGGAAAGAAAAAAGAAGAAAAGGAACGTACATAGTTTATCATTTGATTGCTGTTACAAGTTTGTATTGTCTATAGTTAACGGTTACCACATTGTAAAAAAACACTTTACACTAAATGGCAATCAGTTACCATACATACTTTTTTTTTTTTTTTTGGTAAGCTAGTGATTACCGCCAAGGTTGACAACACTTCCGCTCCTCTAAGGAAGAAACCCGAAGATCCACGAAGCACGAACAATGGTATTTGCCCGTAGAATGCTCGTGAGCGTTCACGAGGAGAGTTTCCACTATCTGCTCGCCGTGGGCAGGGCTGATATAGAGGGTAAAAGGATAGAAACTGAATTTGTTGTTTGTAGACGATATATAAACTGTAAGTTGTAGAAATCAACTATTTCCGTTGTTTACGTTGATCACTATAAAGCATGAACGATAATAGATAGCGAGAAGGAGGGGTAGAAAGGGATCTGAAAAGGTAGAGTGACGGTTAACGTCACGTCTTCCCCCGTCCGTACCTATCTTTGCCCATTGTATTTTTTTTATTAAGAAAATGGAGGCCATAGATATTATTTGGGAGTGGGGGAACGACGTTACCCCGCATTCCCTCTCATTTGCCGAGAAGTGATTTTTTAGAATCGATTTAGCCATCTAAGAATAGGTTTTTATCTTCTGACTAAATCCTCTATTCAAACTGCATATGACAGAAATAAAATACTTCTGGTTTTAACTTTCATCGTTATAGAGTAAAAACGTTAATAGATAGTGAGAAACGGTTTTCTGCAATTAATTAAGCGTTTCGAGAATATATTCCCTCTCACAGAAAATCAACCAGTTATTATTATTTTTTGCGTAGCATTGTAATTTCAAATTTGTAGATAATAATAATAATAAAAAAAAATCAAACAAATTATTGGTTGCTTGAAATAAGAATATGTTTCCACTAACTTTACATCTATGTTCCCAAAATGGATCTTCGTCTTCTTCTGTTAATCATAGCTGTTTCTTTGGTTGAAAAGATAGGGTCAAAAAATCAAGAGGTATGACAATTTCCAGCGTCGGATCCAGAATTTTCTGAGGGGGTGCATCATAACTATCAAAATAATCTGTCTCATTGAAACTCTCCAAAGTGACATGTGATAATATTTTTTACACCTGACAACGTTGATACATAGAAGGAGGAGGGGTATTTTTAAAGAGGGTTCCAAGTGATGTGCAGGAAAAATTGTTTTTCTCTCTTCCTGGCTTCTGTTTTCTTCCTTACTTGACAGATGTTATATTGCTTTGCTTGGTAAATCTTTTTTTCTTCAAGTTTCAGAAAATCGACCTAAACTATTGCTTTTGCAAAATTCCTCTTTCTTTTAAGACCTAAAGGAAAGTATGACGGCAGAAAGTTTCGCTATTTTCACTGCTAGCTTCTCATTTTAGATAGTGTATATTTACGACAAAGGGGGGAGGGGTCCACGTGCACCGATGCACTTCCCTAAATCCGGCCCTGACAGTCTCCTCTTTTGTCACATGCACAAACACAAATTTTTAATTTCCGAACAGTCGAGGGATATTCTGCATACGATTGGCAGTAGAGTATACCGTATGATTGACAATACTGGTAGGCCTACTTAATATGCTCCCACCACAAGTGGAATCGTCTGACGTGATTTTATGCAGTGAACAAAATACTATTAACGCATAGTTAACTAATCAATATTTTTGAGATAGTCTTCAATATTGCGCAATCGCATAATAGAATCCTAGATGTCATAATAGATCTTGAAGACGTATTATTTGATAATGGGGAGAATATTGACAGCACAAATTATTTCGCTTAGTCGTATTTTCTCGGTGCTAGATATGAAATTACACACAAAAATTTAGTACATCATCACTCTTCAATTTCAGCAATATTTGAAAAATGTGAATAAATAGTTGCAGCACTGAGTACGTACTTTTCCATAACACATTATCACACTCTAAGCACTTATTCACAATCAATTCAGAATACAACAAACATACAAATCTAAATGTACTTCTTTTCTTCTTCTTCTTTGTAAAGAGTAAAGTCTAAATTCTCTGGTTTTGTCACGAAGACACCAAAAACAAATAAAAGCAGCATCCAATAACATAGTGCATATTTCGAACTATATAAAGAACACTGTACAATAAAAAAAAAAAAAAAAAAACTGAAAGCACAATGAAGGACACCACCAAGGAAAACGCGAAGATACAATGCAAAATAAACAAACAAAATAAGTAAATGAATCATTATGCTTGATAGATATTAGTTATCTTTCAATCTTTCGCATTCACAACCACGAAGTAAAGACTGTACAAAAGTAGTCTGGAGTCTAGAATTCTCATCCTACCCGTACGGAGGTATATGAGAACATCTTTACACTATATTAGAATGAATGTGAGTTATTATATACTCCGCCATTTCCGGGCCAGATGCTTCCCTCAGATTCAAACTTGAATAATTGATCCGGATCCCACTTTAAGCAGTAGGTTCGTTTCATACAATCTCTGTGCTGAAAAAACAATATTATAATGAAATCAAACAATTAATTTTCCCATATTTTACAAGTATGAAACAATTTTAAGTATATATAAGGTATATTTCTGCCCTTTTGTTTATTTCATTAATTTAGACATGACGTTACACACTACTGAGCGTCACTATAATATCAATGCTAATGGTTCCGCCTACATGTAGCACGAGCATTACTCAGAGAAGTATTATCTACGAGGCAGTTTAAACTCTCCTGTAGATCACCCAATGTTTGCAGAATATCTTTGAAACACTTACTTTTGCTTTATTATTATTATTATTATTATTATTATTATTATTATTATTATTATTATTATTATTATTATTATTATTATTATTATTATTATTACATACAATTCATTTTCAAGGAGTCCCATTTGGATAAAAGTGAGAAAGAACTGAAAAATACATTTTTAGTTTTTTCCTAGATCCCCCAATGTATTGATATATATATATATATATATATATATATATATATATATATATATATATATATATATATATATATATATATATATATATATATATATATATATATATATATATATACAGGGTGTTTCAAAACAACCGACAACGTTTGGGAGATGATTCCTGACATCAAACTAAGACAAAAAGTATAGACCATTCTGAGTGCATAACTGCTTTCTTTCGGAGTTATAGGCTCCAGAAAACATGAAAAAAATGAACTTTAAAGATCAATAGTTCCAAAACTGTGGGACCTACCGTAGTCGGGTGAAGACTTCACTTAGGAACTAGTATGCATAATATCCAAATATCCAAATTTCAGAATCCTGTGGTATTTCTGCAACAATTTTTATAGAAGTAGTTGGAGAGTACTTCAAATTATATGCCCGTAGCCAGACTCCCTCTATAAAAATTGCTTCGTGAGTAGGCCTACCTTAGGATTCTGAAACATGTAATTTTGGATAGTGCACGTGTTAGTTCCAAAGTGAAGTCTTGATCCGACTACGGTAGGTCCCATAATTTTGGAGCTATTAACCTTTAAAGTTAATTTTTTCATGTTTTCGGCAGCCATTAACTCCGAAAGGAAACATTTGTGCACCTAGGTTGGTCTATACTCTTTTTTGTCTTATCTTGATGTTAGGAATCACCTCCCAAACGTTGTTGGTGTTGTTTTCAAACACTATATATATTTTTTTTAAAAAAAAAATGAAATTTGAAAGTTCATAGCTCCAAAACTATGAGATTTACCGTAACCGGGTCAAGACCACTTAGAAAAGTAAATGTTCGCTATCAAATAATACATGTTTCAGAATCCTAAGGCACTCACGCAACAATGTTTATAGAGGCAGTTTGGCTACGGGCATATAATTTGAAGTACTCACCAAGTGCCTGTATAAAAATTGTTGCGGAAGTACCGCAGGATTCTGAAATATTGATATTTGAATAGGACCCATACTAGTTCTCCTAAATAAAGTCATAAACCAACTACGGTACGTCCCATAATGTTGGAGCTATGAACCCTCAAAGTTCATTTTTTCATGTTTTCGGCAGCCTATAACTCTGTAAGGAAGTACTTGAGGTCAATACATTTCATCTTGTCGGTGTTGTTGTGAAACATCCTTTATATTGGATCTTTTCATCCAAAAAGGATGACAGAAAGCAATATTGCGACGATTGTTTCTACAGCTTCTTCATTCACTCAACAGAGAGCGCAGGAGCAGTCCGAGAGCGAGTAGACTACTTGCAGCTTTCTCTTTCTCTCAACAGATGGCAGAAGAAGGATCAGAGCTACCAGATAAACTTTGCAAGAGCGTACTAAACACAGAAAACACTTTATATACATCTAAATATTTCTAATCAATAAACAGCATACATTAATCTGTTCAGCAGCTATTTAATCTCTGTTTTTACTGTAATATTTGATTGACAAAAATAAATTATTTTAATGTGACATTTATATTTGGTGGCAACTCTGTAATTTACAGCAGAAAGCCATATTTGTTTTGATGTAAAGTTGTGTCTGTTCTAGTAAAAGTGCGCTTGCTTTATAACTGTGATAATTTGCCTGTAAAACGCTTATAGACAGTGAGATACTGTGACCTTGTCAAAATGAAGACATTACAGGGCATAATTATATTGGTTTTATTATATAATGTAACATACGCAACTGACGATACTGTACACAATGTGTCAGAACAGGTGTCCCATCAGGGAATTTCAAAACGGTTTGACTATCTAACCTGTGCAAGTAATTTTAAAATTAGTGAAAATATAATAATCAGAACCCAAGATTCTAAAGCAATGGGAGCAGAATTTCTTAATGAGAGAGAAGTAAACTCCAGAGATGATTGCTTAAAATGGTGTTGCGATACCGATAAATGCGATGTTATTGTTTTTGAAGAAAAGGTAATATACTGCGTTTTGTAAATAAAAATATACTCAAGTTTACTGTAGATCGGCACAAAGACAATAGATCTTTATTTCACAAAAGAGTTTGAAACAATAATGTCATGAAATACAAATTTAACTTACGGTATGCTTTACACTTTACTGAAAGCCCATGAAGTCGCGACAGATTAATTTGTTGGTGCAGATTAAAAATAGTCTGTCACTTTTCTTGCCTTAAATAACTCTCTAAAACGTTCTGGACGTTTATTAACCTACCGCATGCCTAAATAATTTTGTAGAGATTGATAATATGTATACAAACTGATGTGCCCTGTAAATGATTATGTGCTATCCTATTACTATTATGTGCAATTATTTCATCGCGAAATTCACTCATAATAGCTTAGAAATTGTTTCTTGCGGTAGGAGCTGCATTCATTGGTGCAAATTCACTTTACGAGAACTTTCCCTTACGGGTATAAATAGGCATCTGGACATATGCCATCATATACCATAAAAGCAAGGGCGCAAAAAACAAACTAGCCTTGTGCTAGGCGGCCACTAAAAGGGAAAATGCTACCTAACTAACTCTGACCAGGAGCACAGCAGAAGGCTCATGCAGGGAGCAGGCGCGTGAGCGACGAAGGGTGTGCGCATAAAGAAAAATAGTGTGAAAATTGCTTGATATTGCATAAAATTACATAAGTTAGAGAATATGTAATGGCTTTACACTTGTCACTCTGTACTTGTAAACATAAAATATAGGATTCTTACATCGTGCAGAAATTCTCTACCAATGGAAATGAAGAGCTCCTTCGTGTGTAAACGGTTAGCGTGCACACCTTTGGTGTAGGAGACCCGGGTTCCCGGTGGGAGCTCATGTGGTTCGGATTCCACGTTAATCAGTAGGCTCACGTCTCATGTAGCATCACTGCTGAAAGGGGCGTTAAAATCAACTCAACTCAATGGAAATCAATATGTTATACAGTCATCTTTTATATACGATCATTCATTTTAACCCTTTAGTACTTGAAATAGTTTCACTTTTGTACCATTTCACTCTTGTACCACACTTGTAAACAAGAAAAACGGTACTAATTTCCTATCTTATGAATAATTCTTTTGATAGTGAAATTTAATATCCTACACAATCCTCTTTCATATACACTCACTCATTTTAATCGTTGCATTAATCATTTTTATAATGGGCTATTCTTAATCAGTATCTTTTTATTAATGATGGTATAATAGTATAGTGTAAGACAATAAGTTTATATAACATAGTAATTAATTATATGTAGTACTGAAGGCTTCTGTGCCACCGAGTAGGTCCAGCATGTTAAGGTTTAGGTTAGCTTAAGGTAGGGTTGTTTAGTTCATGTGAAATTCGGTTAAGTTCGATATCCTTGGACCTACTCTGCGACACCTAACCCGTATTCCGTACTGAATTCTCTTGCTGCCGCTGACTGAATGTCTCAAAATCGATTTTAACTTATTAAATGCATCGTGATTTTTAAATTCTAAAATTTCGCGACACACCCTGTGGGACTCCGCGAAACTGGGTTAGTGAGGCTGTTTCTAGATCTGTTTTGTGAAACTTACCCCAAAGGATATTACGTTGTTATATGCTTTTTTTCCTCGCTAAGGTTCCGCTAATAGCAGGCACATGAAACTGTTTTCAACGTTATGTTCATAATGAATTGTGGGTGTGTTAAAATACCTTACCCACATTACTCCTACAATTAGTCTTGTTTCATTTCTTTCCTGTACTGGTCAATGCTATTCCCAAATATTTGTTATTTTTATGCTTTCTTTCTTCTTCACTAATTGTATATGCATCCAGGGACGGATTTAGGGGTGGGTGGGTGCAAAGGTGCATGTGCACCCCGCTTCGTTATAAATATTTATTACTTAAAGTGAGAAGCTAGCAGTGAAAATAGCAATACTTTCCGAAAATTTCTGCTGTCATGTGTCCGTTTGGACTTAAAACAAAGGTAAGTTTTGCAAAATCGATAGTTTAAGTCGATTTTCTAAAAGTTGAAAGAAGAGAATTCACCAAGAATAGACACTTAGCATTTCCAAGGGCATTTCCTCATTTACACCACAGATGCCGAAAGGCATTTAAAAAAATCCAATTCAATTCAAATATACTGGTAGTTATTGGTGCACCCCTGTCAGAAAATCCTGGATCCGACCCTGTATGTGGGGCCGCGGTGACTCAGTGGTAGAGCGTTCACCTCTGGTGTTTGGGGTCCCGGGTTCAAATCCTGCTCCCGCCAAGTGAACTTTGTGGTGGACAAACACCGTGTGCGTGGGTTTCCTCCCACTTTCTTCATTCCACCATTTCATTCATCTCTCATCATCACCGTCTCCTTTAGCCTAACCGGCATAACCGTGGAACGTAAAACTCAAAAATTTCATTTCATTTTTCCGACCCTGTATGCATCTAGATTGTGTAACTGCACAAAAAAACAAAAATAGCACCTTTAAACAGTGGCGTCGGAAAGGGGGGGGGCAGAGGAGCCGCCCTCCCAAAGAGGTTCGACAATGTATTTGGTACTTTGATGTTTGTAATTTTTTTATATATATTTTTGTTTGTATATTTTTTGTTGGTAATTTTTCTATATGTACCTATAACAGCACTGCCCCCCCCCCCCCAAACACGTCCGGCTACGCTATTGTCTTTAAACTATTTAAGTGTTGTACAATCCGTACTATTCAGAAATAACGGAAACAGTAATTTATGTTAACAAATATCTGCAGGGGCATTGTTTGGCTTTGGCATACTCTGATACACAAGGTTAACAATTTTGCCAACCAAGCATAAAGTTTTATTTCTTCAAATGACACTACATAAGGTAATTACATATTTCAAACCTGCATGCAAAAAGAAAATATATCACACTTGTCATGCAATGTTGCAAACTAGGGACACAGTATCACAAATATCCAAATTTTGGTTGCCTCTAATGATGCAAACGAGAGTGACAGGGCAATGCCATCCAAAGTACTGAAGTGTCTAGCACTATGATCATAATATGACGGATTTCGAATGAATACATTCAAAGTCACAAGGTATTAAAATTATGACTTTTTTCAAAACCATTTATTTCGACCTACGCTTAGATAAGTATGTCGCCCAGTTGCTAAATGGTTTTCAATAGATTTGAAGACCACAATACTGATATCTCAAACTGTTCTGGAAATACGATAAAAAGTGTTAAAATAATTGCAACACTGCTTAAAGTAATGCAGTTCTGAGAACGTATTATAGTTACACCTACCGAAAAAGTATTGTAATATTACAGAAGTAAAGTAAATAAAAATTGTTTTAGAAAGTTCCCATAAATACGCCATTTTGAGCAATATATGAAATTGTAATTTTTTATATATATATTCCGAATGGTTTGAGATATGAAATTGCTATAAATGGCATTGTGATCTTTATGTCTTGGAAAGCATGTACGTAATTCGATGTGATACTTATCTAAACATTTCTTCCCGGCGGGAGCTCATGTGGTTCGGATTCCACGTTAATCAGTAGGTCCACGTCTCATATAGCCTCGCTGCTGAATGGGATGTTAAGCTCAAAATCAACTCAGTTCAATTATCTAAATATTTCTTTAAAATGAAGTTTTTTGACAAAAAAAAAAAAAAAGTCCTTGTAACTTTGTTGATACTTGTTCGAAATACGTCATATGATGACTGTAGTATTGGACATGATAGTACTTTGGACTCTTTGGAGGTGCATTACTCCGTCCATCTCATTTCGTTATTTGATTGTTTTTCGATGTTTGTGATGCTGTAGCCTTCTTAGCCTGCATGGCAAGTGTGATACGGTATTATATGTTTTCCTTTTACATGTATATTTGAAATGTGTAATAATCTGATGCAGTATTATTGGAAAATATACAACTTTATGTTGAATTGGGAACACTGTTAATCTTGTGGTATCATAAAATATGTCACCCTGCCGATATTTGCACGGATTTATTTTTTATTTTTATTTATTTATTTTATTTATTTTTTATTTTTTATTTTATTTATTTATTTATTTATTTATTATTTTGTCTATTAGGTTATACTGACATAGAACCAATAAAACACAGTTGCAAGTTCAAGTTCTTCACTTCAAATGATAACATCGAGAAAATAAAAGAAACATGTGGTAATAAATCAATTCTAAACCTAAACAGTGACAGTCAACAGTGCTAAATAATTTTTCACTGTATATCAAAATCTAGTACTACCAATACAACAATAACACATATATCCATTGTCATTGATCATGACATCAATAAAATAAAGTAAAACAAAATATAAGTGTCCCAAAAAAAGGAACAATGGTAAATAAAGGGCAAAATACATAATAAATAGTATTACATTGATTTAGTTAATAATACCTAAATTGTAGTTAAAAAAAGAAATAAAGGGCTGTACACGACTTTAATAAAAACTAGATAAAAGTTTTCTTTTTCTTTTATTTTGCGTATAGTTGATTGTATTTATACATACATATATGTTTTTTATAGTTGATGTTATGCTTCTCATATTATGTTACATGTTACTATATTTTCAGAGTCCTGGTAGTTGTTATTTGTTCAACTGCGGCTCTTCAGATGATTTCAAATGCAAATTTACACAACATAGGAACTACACAAGTGCAGTATTGAGCATAAATCGCCACATTGCTGAGTTGGAAAAGCAGAGTACGTTAAGCAAACATGAAGAGGAACTGACGAGGTTAAGGTACGAATATTTGTGCTCTATTTAAATTGAGAGGATATCATGGACGCCCCCCTGACTCACGAAAACAACTTTAATTTCTTAAGATTTTTCTTAATACAAATAAAAAAATACTAAACGTAATATAACAACTAGGAAGATGCCTCCCAAGAAAATTTTCTTCTGGCACCCATGGAGGATATCGTTAATATATATAAGCTAGAATTTTTTCAGAGTTTGTCCACAAAGGTTGTTAATTACTAGAATTAAAATTACTACAAAGAGTATATAAAAATGAAATGTGTTACAGATTTTAGTTCTACGCAACTTGTAATGAATTAAATATTATTTTGTCCTTCTTATGCGTGAGCTTTATTTCGCCCACCTTTCTTGATGTGGGTATCGTCGGAAGACCGAAATTCTTTAGGATAAAAATTGCGTTTCTACTCCTCTTTGATTTGATTTTTCAAATTCTATACAGTTAAATACATCTTTACTTTATATTGTGTATTCGTATCAAATTTAAATTTAAAAAAGGTAAATATTCAAATCTTTGTAAAAATCTGTGTAAACAATTGAAGACCGGCTTAAGTACGAAATACCAACTGTCTGAATTTAATGAATTAGGCCAGGCTGTTTCCAAACACTAATCCAGTTTGGAAAATAAGTCCAAAACTTATTTTATTTTATGAGACATACACGTAGAACTTCCAGACATGGAAATATGAAAGACATGCGAATTGCATTCCGCAATTTTATATAAAAGGACCACCTACATTCACTCAATACACACTTCAGCTCTGGACTTGCCATTCGCATACAAGTTACGTAAGTGAAGAAGAAGCGGAGCCTTCGAGGTTTACTTCAACAACTACAAGGGTCACAATGTAAGTGCCTTTTCATTTTAACCTTTTCTGATAGTTTCAGATTCCTTGCTTCGTATCTCAAGCACAGCCTATATATACGTTGTATGGGAAAGTATTGAAATTAAAACCTCTTTATTATCAATCATGAGTTTCCTATTCTCTTAAAATCATGTTTGTCTCTATCTCTCGCAATGTTTTGTAAGAAATTAACCTAAGATTTAGATTGATGAGAACCTACAATAAAGGTTGTGAAAACGCTTAAAAAAATAATTAAGAAATCAGCATATAAGAGGAGTAAGAACTCAAGTTTTATCCTATGGAATTTCGGTCCTTCCGACTAGCGATCAGCAACAGTTGTGAGCGAAATACATAAGGAAAAGGAAATAAAATACACGCAACAAGAAAGGTGGTAAAAATTAAATTTTTGAAGACCTATATAATCTTTTGTAAGTTGGTGTTTGGAACATTATGCACAAATGGCTGCTCATAATTAATTAGAAAAAGAAGCTTTGTACTTACAGTGTTTATTTAAACTGCAAGTAATATAGCGACGCAACAATAATAATGGAAAAGTAGCGAAATATGATCGCTTACTCAGAGGGAAGGACGCAGATTGAGCGTATTTGAGAATAGAATCCTGAAGCGAATATTCGAACCCAAGAGGAACGGGAATGGCGGAAACTTCATAATGAAGAACCGCATAATTTATACTGTTTACCAAGCATTATTAGGATCATCAAGTTTAGGAGGCTCAGGTGGGCAGATCATGTAGCCGGATTGAAATACACCTAATCACACATACTGGCACATGTTCCATTATATAAAATTGGAGGTTCGGTGCGCAAATGAAGGAACTCCCACAATGAAGACGTAAGATCTCTTTCCATTAGCCATGCGTAAAAATTGCCCATTAAACTCAAGCTGTGCAGGAAACATCGTTTAAATGTCAATTAGACTATGCGGCATTGAAGAACATACGAACATTAGATTATATTTTAATAGGAGTCAATTCTAAACTTTTCAACAGCCCTTTTTCCAAATTACATATTATCATATTATCATCTTCATTATAAACATATACAATTCTTATAGTTCATCATATTAAACTCATTTTCATCTCCTTTTTCAAGTTCATAGCGTCTGTATTCAAAATTAGAATTAATATTCTCACCATATTTTTAAACATAATCAAAATTATTAGCTATCGATCATTCTGTTCTCTATAAAGCTGCACATCATCTGTGAACAAATATCAATATATTTGCAACAGCTCGCACTGATTTGATATTTCTAAGCAATTAAATATAAATACATACATAATTTTACAGATGGATTAGCTTTTGACGTACAATCCGAGGTTTTTACTTATTACAGCTTCACATTTTTAACTAAATTAGTAGTTACAAACACAAACTCATACTGTGAAACCATTTATGAAATTAAACTGTTAACTAACTTTTTTTTCCGATTCGAAAAAGTTATCCTTTCAAATTTTAATCTTAATATCACAAGATGCGGACCAGACACCCCATCACCAAATGAATTTTATGTAATGCGCTTCGGAACAGCTAGATAATAGCGGCGCATTACAGGATTGAAAGAAAGTAGGAACGCTTTCAAAATTTTAACTGGAAATCCAATCGGAAAACAACCATCAGGAAGACCAAGGCGCAGGTGGGATGATTTCGCAGAAAAGGAATACATAGTAGAAACTGGGTCCAGCTGGCTAAAAACAGAAGTCAGTGGAGAGCTTTTATGAACGTGGCATTAAACCTCGGAGTTCCATAGGCCATAGAGTTAGTTAGCTACGAAGTTTCTTTTTCAGTTATTATTCCAATTCTCGCATGGAATCTTTAGGCATCATCAGGTAATTAAAAAAAAAAAAAAAAAAAAAAAATTAAAAACTACACATTAGGATTCAGGAAAGTGTAGAAACTAATAACTTACATTATGAACGGAAGAAATAACAGATTTCTTTTTTCTCACAGTATATCTTCCAGAGATATGAATTCAATGATCTACGTAGAATTTTAGTTCCCTTAGCTCTGTTTTCCCTGGCAATGCTAAAAATCCGTGCATGTTTTCATTTTTGTGAAGAAGTTGTAATGTAATAGTGACAAGACAATATGTAATGCACTTTTCTGGCGATTGCAAATGCATTGGACGAAAAGTTTACTCAGTTGGAGCTGCACAAAAGTATGCCAGACCTTAATTCGGGAACTGCTCTTCCAGCACGAAGTTAGTATGTGACGACTGTATTGGCTGCCTTTGGTCCTTGTAACATGACTGTTCAAGTGTGATTTTTTTTTTTTTTTTTTTTTTTTAATCCTTACGTTATCTACTGTGAGATGAACATGAAAGAGGATAACCATAAATTCGCTTTCTTTCTTAACGATTTTCAAAATAACAGAAAACAAAGGTCAGTTCCAAAATTTGGGCTATTTAGTGGTGTAGTACTTCAACATTACATTCATCATTGGTTGGTACACATACACACGTAAAGAAATTTGGTTTATATGGCGTGATATTTTCTCAATATTGAGACGGAAAGAGATAGTAGATTTACTACTTTCGATTTAGTATGGAGAAGGAATACATTTTTGGAACATTTAATTGATTTCAGAAAACTGCTTCTTGCTTTTCTTTCTTCTTCTTCTTCTTCTTCTTTTTTTTAATACCATAACAATCAACATTGAAACTGGCAGTGGTATTGGTTGATTTCTGCCACTTCCGATTTGAATACAAGGTTAAAAGAGAAGATAGTACCTATTCTTAGAACGCTAAATCGATTCCAAAATCAGCTTGTCGCTCTCTCTTATCGTTTTTGCTCTAGATAGGGATTTCTATCACTTTTTGTTGTTAGTAGAGAGTTAATGATGAAGAGAGAATGTATTCTGGAGACGGTTAATCGATTGCAGAAAACCATTTCTTGCTATACCATTTTTAATCTATACTGACGAACTTTAAAACCGGAAATGGTGGATTTCTACCATTTCTGGTGGATGGATCACTTCCATCAGCCGAACTCGATTCCAAACTTTAGACCCTCTATATCGTGGTCAAAATTGATGGTTATCCAGCAAGTAGTTCTTGGGATTTTTTGTCTCCCGAATGGACAGCAAACATGGTAAATATATGTCAGAATTTTGGTAAACCAAACTCCGTAAAACCTAATTACAGTCAGTACCTCACAGAAGCAAAAACGTCATTATTTATAAGATATTATATTAGTACGTTGGCCATTGTATGATGTTATAGCTGTTTCTGGTCGCTACAATTAAATGGAAATATCAGTGAGAGTAGGTCGAACATGGAAACATTCAACAATGTTATACGACTCTGCAGTCTTCTCGACTTTAGGTTGAGAACAAACGGGAATTATAAATCGGCAGAGGTGTGGTAAATAAGTAGACTGTACAGTAGGGGTTAACAAATTTAAGAACGACAGTCAATCTCTTGAGGATACACGACATACGTGTGTCCACAAGCTATAGATAAGAAGGTGCTCTAGACTGCTGTTAAGGTTCATAATACTCGGACATGTAATACATTTGGAACAATATTGAATGGGGTAGAGACTATTCACTAAGACTCCTCCAGCTTGTGGAACTGTATAAAGTGAGATGGTAGGTTTCGCATAAGTTGAGTGCGGCTCAGAAAACGACACGAACTAAATGTTGTTTCTTTGTTACCTCGTAAGGGTAGGAGGCGTTTTGGTGAGAATCCTGACAGGCGATTAGAAGTGGGTGCCTTACGATGACGCCACCATTCATCATTGGTTGGTACCACATAAACCTACTCCCAAAGAACCAAAACCATAACTGCGACAGAAGATTATTCTCTGTGTTTGATGTACTGCTCGGAGAAGCGGGTACCACGAACTGCTACTTAGACGATCAATACAGCTGTGTCAGCAGTTGGAATGTCCGCACGAAGAACTGATAATCATGGAACCAGTTCTTGGGTATCGCAGAGAACTACTCTGCTTCAGAACCATCCAAAGATTCATATTGCTAAGGTCACCTCTGACACCGTCACCCAACTTAATTGTGAAACGCTAATGAATTCTTCATTTTTTCTGGACATTGCATAATCTGGCTACCATTACTTAGCTTTTTGCGTAGACGAAGGTTCCCGAATCATCGACGAACGACTACCACGCGATGAACGACTTCTTTCGTCCACATTCTGCTGTGTTTTACGATCGTGAAATCCACATTAGGTCGAGTGATTTGAGATATGTTATTAATGCTGATAGGGACTATTATGATTTTCCAGGTACATCTTATTTCATGCTATCCTCCTCCTCCTTTTGGGGTCAAAATCCGACAGAGTGGATTTTGGATATCGACGTAATGTTTGTTTTATATTATGTACATAACGTTTTAAGAGGTAGTATTTTATTCTTTCTTCGATTTCAGGCTTTCGGATCCGTCAATATTTCTTCATAGTACTGCTTCAACTACTGTAACAACGACTGTTGCACCGCCTCCGGTTGTCAAGGAGACAATCTTCCAGCCTTCAGCGATCCGTACTACTGCTCCTAGTAAGTACAATGTTTTTTTGAATAACATATTAAGATGAAGATGCATGATACTGATATGTTTGCTTTTTTTTATTTCATGTGAGTGTGTGTGTGTGTCGGGTAGCTATATGTACGTCGATCCTATTCAAGTTGGTCGTATAATACACACAAAATTACTTAAGAAACAAAATGTTTCGGTTTTTGAGATTGATAAAGTATTAAATTGCTAGAATACAAACTTAAATATTTCAGAGTGCACTGAAAAAAATGGACGTTGCATTGTCAGGAACTTGAACTTAGATATCCTGCTGGTTGGACAGTTTCTCTACCTCTAAATACATGGAGGTCGGGAATTCAACCCGGGTCTTCGCGTCTTACCATGCCGATACAATAACTACTACGCCAGATCAGATGAACAGTTTCGTAGCTCTTGTGCATGAACAGCTATGACAGTTGAATTGCATTTTTATGAAAAATGGGAGGAATCAGGTAATAGAAAAGTTTCGAACCTTTGTTGCTATGATAAGTTTGTTTTTTAAAACTTATTTCAGCATATTAAAATGGAATAAAGGGGCAAATAAACAACACTTTTAATTTAACCATTGCATTATATAAAATTTGTCTCCTTTGGGAGAAATTTGGAAGCACTTATATTTGTTTTTATAATTGTTGTAAATATCGAGAAAATAAGAGCTTCAGGTGTCTAATGATTTTAAATATATCTTAAAACCATACCAAATTATTTTTGTTTCCTCGAAATAATAACTTGGATTGGTCACTGAGAATCATGGCTTAGTGCAAGAAGTTCTTTCTCATGCCGAGAGATGGCGTTGGTGCCAGCTTCTTATGTGACGATGTTCGAAACGATCATTCATTCAGTTAAATATCTTCTTATAACTACGTTTAGTAGTCAGAAACTAAGAGTGATATCCGTATTTTGAAATTTTGTATTTGACAAATGTGAATGAAATTTCAACAGTTATAAAGAGGAATACGTATCTGGCTGTAAAATCCTAATTATTTTATAGGAAACTAGGTGAAATCCCCGTTCTTCGTACGGGGAGAGTAGTTTTCTGGAAAATATTTGAAACTACTTCCCTCCTCTCCCCTTAGGATACGCATTTTATAAATACCCCTAAGATATTTTGTTATTGACATATTCGAACTGCCTTTCTCTTTAAATACGTATTTCATAAAACTTAGATATTTTGTTTTTAACAAATTTCACCCTTTAATCAAAGCGACATAATAAAAACTCAGGTTGAGGTAAGTACTAACTGTGTTCCAGAATTAAATTCAAACGAGTCAGCCGTTTTCATGTAATGTGATCGCATACAGACAACGCTGATTTCAAATATCGAAAATAATTATAGAAATTGACCTCTTTTCCTTCTTAAAACAGGAATTTTGGAAACGCTGGGGCTCATTTTCCTATATTTCTTACGAAGAATTTAGTTACCGAGTTTCATTGTCCAAACTTGAAGGGTTCATGAGATACTCAATTTTTGGCTTAAATTTTGTCTCCGTATCTCCCTTAGGATACGCCCTTGAATAAAAGCGATTTGATAAAAACAGCTCGAGATAGATATTAACTGTGTTACAAAACATAGATATCCCCCCTAAACCAGAAAATTTCAATCCAGGAACATGTCCGCTTATTTTTAACGAGGAGTTCATATACCAAGTTTCATGTTCCTAATTTGAGGAGCTCGTAAGATATTACATTTTCCCCATAAATTACGATCCCAGGTTTCCCCCTAGGAGATCCATTTTAATCAAAGTTTTAAAAAATGCGTATAATGGTCCCAAATTTAATTTGAACAATACGAAATTATTTTTGTTTCATCAGAAAATTATCTTTCATTGATTGCTGAGAATCTTGGTTCAGTGCAAGAAGTTCTTTTTCATGCCGAGAGATGGCGTTTGTCCCAACTTCTTGTGTGACGATCTTCGAAACGATCATTCACTCAGTTAAATATCTTCTTATAATTATGTTAGTAATCAGAAACTAAGAGCAATATCCATATTCTGACATTTTATATTTGACAAATGTGAATGAAATTGTCTTAAAGGCAAATAAATTTCAACAATTATAAAGAGGAATACCTAATAATTTTGTAGGAAACTAGCTGAAATACTTGTTCTTCGTACGGGGAGAGTAGGTTTCTGGAAAATATTTTAAACCACTTTCCCCTTCCCCATTAGGATATGCATTTTATAAAAACTCATAAGATATTCTGCTTCTGAAATAAGTTTTGAACTGACAAATTTTGAATCCCCTTCCTTTTAGGGTTACACCCTTTAATTAAAACGACATAAAAAATCAGGTTGAGGTAAGTACTAACTATGTTCCAGAATTAATTTCAAACGAGTCAACCATTTTCATGTGTTGCAATCACAAACAACGCTGATTTTAAGTACCGAAGATAATTATAGAAATCGACCTCCTTTCCTTCTTAAAACAGGAATTTTGGAAACGCTGGGGCCGTTTCCGTTTTTTTTTTCTTTCTTTTTACGTTCTGGTTACCGATTTTCATTCCCCAAACTTGAAGAGCTCGTGAGATACTTCACTTTTGGCTTAAATTTTGATGTCTCTCCCGTGGCCTTCTTAGGATACCATGATAAAAACTTAGGTATGTTACAAAACACCAGATAACGTTGCTTTCAATGTGGCAAAATAATTGTATAGATAATGCTTTCCTTCGTCCCCCCCCTCCTGAACCGGGAAATTTCAAGAACGCCGGAACACGCGTTGTCCACTTATTTTAACGAGGAGTTTATATATCGAGTTTCATGTTCCTAGCGTGAGGGGCTACTGAGGTATTCAATTTTTCGCATAAATTTTGATTCCCAATCTGTCCCTTCCCTCCCGTTTGTTGATGCACTTTAATCAAAGTTATCAAGAGTTCTAAATATAATTTAAACCATACCAAATTATCTTTATTTCATCAAAAAAAATATATATATTGCATAGGTTGCTGTGAATCTTGGCTCAGTGCAAAAAGTTCTTTTCCATGCCGAGAGATGGCGTTGGTGCCAGCTTCATGTGTGACGATGTTCGGAACGTGATAGAAACCTAGTTCAAGGTAGTTGATAACTTTATTGAAAAATTAATTTCAAACGGTTCATCTGTTTTGCAGTGATTCGATCACAAGCAAGAGCAGTTCATTTCTGTATATTAAATTTAGGAAAAATCTTTTTTCATCTATCTATCATTGTTTTAAAAATTATTTTTCCAAATTTTGAGAACTTTCGAAAGTAGAAGTGTCAAAATATTACTATTCGAAAGATGTAGATTTTTAATATTTTGTATCAGTATGGGTTCCATAAGTTCTGTACATCACAGAGTAGGTATAATTTTCGGTGAATCGACTTCCGTTCAGCTGATTAGATGTTCTTTTTTTTTTTTTTTTTTTTTTTTTTTTTTTTTTTTTTTTAAAGAAAATAATTGTTATACTTTTAACATTATATATAGTGGAATACTTGAGCTTGAAAATAAATAAATGAAACGATAAGTAATGACATTTTACGCTGTTTTGCACATTATTTACTTATTTTTTTAAGTCATCTACTTTTATGTAAAACCAAAAGGAAAAATCTTTGGTTTAATAAGATATTTATTTCAAACATGTTTGAGGTTTTCAGCATAACTTTTCTGAACTAAGGTGCACCGCGTTAGAATTTCATTTGCATGAAGACAGATAAATTAATTACACTGTAATAAAAGGAAGATCATATAAATTTGTTTTTAGCGAAAAATGAGAACGTTGACCTTACTATCAGATTATTAATTTATTTTAAATTATTATTATTATTGAAACTAAAAGTACAAATTATACATATATGTACTTTTCGGTATATTGTGATTCCTGAATTTCCTTGGCCACTGCTTGTGGTGGAATGTAATATTCAGTTCACAAGCGATTTCATTAGAATAAAAAATACGTTTAAACTATTTTTAAATATATATACGTAACAGAAAGGAACTAACAGCTTGTCATTTTTTTACAAATGGATTCCTCTTATTCTTTTCATTCAACTTTCGGAACTACATGAAATACTGCTACACTGCACTTGTGGCGGGTCTGGGCTAGTGATAAACGTATTTGATTCACAATTAGGTCGTCACAGTTCAAATATGGTAACATAACGTCCTTTTCTTTCGGATTTCCTTCAGTTGCACCACGCAAATGCCATGATGATACCTTTAAATATACGTATGTCCGATCGACTTCCTTTTCCGTTATTGTCACTGTCGTTAAGTGTTATCTATTTTAGTGTAACAGGTTACAAAACCGGAGTTTGAAGTTCGTGCGAAATTTACCTGTTCGATTAATTGAAAGTTCTTAGAAGGTGTATTTTCTATTTGTGAGGCTAAGATGAGGTGAAGTAAGGATGAGGCCTCAACATAACTTCATCGCCGATGAAGTTAGGTTGAGGTGATAGATATTTTTGTAAGAGCGGTGAGAGGACAAAAGTTACTTTGAGGAATGAGGTAAGGTAAGGGTAAGGATTGAAGTTTTCATAAGAGTGAGGTTAGTTTCACAAGTTTGCTTTGAAGGATAAGGTGAGGTAAGGGCGATTGATTCAAATCTACGTAAAAGTGAGGTGAGATGAACTTGAAAGGTCGAAGTTTTCGTGAGGGCAGGGTAAGATAAGGTTGAGATAGAATAAGCACTTTGGTAGTGTTGTAAGTCCACCAAGAACAGAAAATAGAATTTTTTAAAAATATTTTATTAATGTGAATGATAATGTAGGTGGGATATTATGTATACTAAAGAACGTAATTCTACTTAATCTTTGTGATCTATAAATGTAAAATGTGATTTTGAGAAAATCTATAACATCCGAGAGGTGTAAAGTAAATGAACATCTAATAGGTAAATAGCCTCGTACGAACAAATTGTCAGAAGAAAAGTGACTATTAACAAGAACGTTGAGAAAGGCGAATGAGATGAATATTTAAAATATAAAGAAAGTGAAATCATCGGGACAGCATCCTAAAACTTGGACTGATGCGTCTCTTGCATTCTCCACCTCAAAAGCTTCAATGTACGAATGATCTCAAACAAAGGACCAGCAATGGAATCAAGTTTATAACCACTGACTCTTTTATTTAACCATTTTACGTTTGAAATTCAGTGAACTTTGATAGCAAAAGCGATATGCCGTGAGGAGATATTGCTCGTAATTAAAAAAGGCAAACCTGTACTAAAATCCTGAAACTTTGAAACTAACTAAATTTTAATAAATCTTGTAGTGTACATTGTGACTTGAGATCTCTTTCTAAAACCTGTTACAGTTCCTAATTAAATTAAAGAGCTACTATATCGGTCATAAATTTATCAAAATAGTAGAGACAAGTGTGTAAGACTTCAAAAGTGCAGGTTAATGCTACCAATATGACACAATCCAGGAACCAAATCATCGTCTACATAATGTTCATGTTGTTCAAAATATTTCATTTTTTTTTTCTTTCTTTCAAACTGCTTAAAGGGAATATTACCGTGTATTACTAGGAAGTAATTATATTTCTCTTCACACTTTCTCTTGTTCTTTGTGGAACAGATTTTGGGTGAATCACTTTCTTTCTCGTTGGATGAAAGTAAGTTATTTTATGTCCCGCAAAGGGCACCACGTCCTCGTAATGACATGTGATTTTGTTCAGTTTCACTTCTCAGAGTATTCCATAGTAGTTATTACTGTTAAAGAAAGAAGAAGAAAAAAAGGAAGTTAAAATTCATTGTATCAGCGTGTGTTCGACAGTTCTTGACATTTTTTGTAGTAGTATCAGAAGGCAGAGCTCATCATTGTTAACGTGTTGGGTCTCAATACTTGTCATTTTGCTATTTAAATCATTTGTATTATTACTGTGGACCAGCAGATGTTAGATAATGCTACAATATCATTAGCGTTTATACAATCGATAAATGTCATTGCACTGAAGAAGATGATATGCATGAATGTAATAAAATCTCATATGTAATTTTCAAGAAAATGGAGAAAAAACAATTCGTTTGTCAATTTAAAAAAATAGCAAAATGCCTGTTCTTCGCACAGGGACAATAGTTTCATTTTAGACATTAAGAGCACCAATCAACTTAGAGACCCCAAAAACTATGAATTCGACACTAATGTCGGCCATTTTCGATCATTTTTATATATCTCCCCCTCCTCGAACTTCCGGTGATGAATTTGGATTTAAACGGCATCGGAAGTGTCACTGTTCATCTTAGCGATCCCGAAAACTATGGATTCGACACTAATATCGGCCACTTTCGATCATTTTTTTAAATACCTCCCCCATTTCCCTCCCGTAAGTTACGCAATCAAAGTGAAATGCTAAAAAACATCCCAGGCTCGAACCTTCTCTATGTTGAATATTTGATCGAGATCGGTCGGGTGGTTGAAGAGTCACAAACATAGTCACTTTCATTTGTATGTATGTAGATAGTTGGTGCTGTACAAGAACCATTGAAGTGAAATAATATTGAAGGATATCCTCGTTAAGCTCTTTGTTATGATACTAGTAAAACGGCAGTTCATAATATGGTTAATGACATGTAATCTAAAATTATCTTTTATTGTTAAATTTTGACTTTCGTTTAACTAAAATATTGTTCAAATATAAGGCATATATATATATGTATATATATCAGTCGATTGATCATATTGAGCTTAACAGGATAACGTGCTTGGGGCAAATTCTTATGTGTAATTTTTGACAAATTTGAAAAAACAAACTTTTGTGATGCTAAAAAGTATGCCTTCATTGCCAGTGATAATTGGTAAGTTTTATTTTGGTGGAAGAAATTGCTATTTATTTATTTATTTATTTATTTATTCATGCACTGTACATATAACAAAATAGACTGCTAACTATCAAATTGTTGTTTGCTTTTCCTAACTGTACTTTACGCTCATAGTACGTCTAATTTATAAATTTCATAAATATTATGTTTATGTTTAACGTTCTACTATTATTTCAGCCCCCGCCAAGTAAACTTTGTGGTGGACAAACACCGTGTGCGTGGGTTTTCTCGGGGTTCTCCCGTTTCCTCCCACTTTCTTAATTCCACCATTTCATTCATCACTCATCATCACCGTCTCCTTTAGCCTAACCGGCATAACCGTGGGACGTAAAACTCAAATATTTCATTTAATTTTTTTCTACTATTATTCCTCTAGCTTTTTGGAGACGCCGATAAAGGCAAAATATTGTTTATGAAGTAGTGCTTAACAGTGTTCCTTTTCGTGGAGGTAGCTTCTAAATCTCAGTTCATTTTTCTTCGATAGAATAGTAAAATTTGATAAAATGCGAATATCTCAGGAAAACTATAGTGTATCGACGACAGTGCCCGTATGACGCGACTAAATTATAAGCACGTGAACTGATTATCGAGCAGTGACTAGATCTTTCACCTCCTATTATGTTGTATTTTATAAAAGTGACTTGCAATCGCAATACGTGATTACATTAGCTGTTAAGAAGAAATGCTGTTTGTAGTCTACGACCCCAGGAAAGTCGTGGAGATATTTGAAGACGGTTACAGGTTAGATTTTTCTTGTAAGTAAAAGAAAATGTGTTCATTTATGGTGTGACATCAGGGCTGGATTAACCCATCTGGAGGCCCGGAGCTAGAAAAAATATGTGGCCCCTGCTGACTTCACCTCATACATTTCTGTGAAAGTACACGAAAGTTAAGGAATATGTTTCATATTTTTGGTCATATTTTATTTTATGATAATGTTTGTATCTTCATGATTCTTTTTAGATATCCAGTTGAGATTTTGAACAGAATGGAGGCCCCTTGTCCACCTGGAGGCCCAGGGCTATAGCCCCCTAAGCTCCCCCTTAATCGGCCTTGCGTGACATATCGAAATGATAATTTTTTCTTAACAATTAATAGTTATTAAAGGTATCGTGTAGGTCTGTCATTGCACTGAAAATGATATTGTTTTATTTATTTTTATAATAATAGTAATAAAAACTTATAAAATAATAAATTCAGTTCACATAGGATTGTTAAAAAAAATTAGAATACCCTTTGATTTTTAGCAACAGAAGCGAAACGGAAAGGTTCGTGTACTTTTTCAAAAATCAATGAACTACTTACCCCACAAAATACCTCCGCAATGTGGCTGTCGTCTTGGGATCAAGTTTTGTATTATTATTATTATTATTATTATTATTATTATTATTATTATTCAAGTCAATAAGTTCTTGAAATTTTAATCATATATATCGTATATATAAAGTTTTCGTTATCTTTTACCATTTTGCTCTATCGTTTTGAAATTGAAATGGGAAATGATTTCCCACCACTTCCGGTTACAATGGAGGATAAGGACGGAGATGAAACCTATTCTTGGAACACTGAAACTAAACTGTTACTCACTAAGTCGTACCGCTTACTGCTTTTGTTCCGTGTGGACAGAGAGACGAATATAGATTCTCTATCAGATTAGTGTGGAAGTCTAATAGACTATCCAAGATGGCGTCCATTCAGTAGAAATGTTCTTAAAGTTAGGCTCCACTCTCGTATTTTTTGATAAGATACTGAGATATTTCATTTTTCTCTCCGCTTCCAAAATATTAAGGTTTCCTGGGATCTCTTACTTTGTATTTTGTTCAGTCTGTTCCAAAATTTAAAACATTATGCAAGCTTTGGAGTATAGACAGTAATGTTGTATGCCTCTAACCACAAGTATGCAGATGTCTCATCGTTGACACGTGCGTTCTAACGGATTGTCACAAAGTTACCCATTTATTCATCATATTAAAAATAACGTACTATGTCGAACAATTCCACCTTTTGGGTTAAAGGAAACAAACTATATTTATGTATAAAAAAAAATGCTAGGAAAAATCAACACTGGGATTCCTCTGTAACCAAATGATAATAGTTATCCCGGAATATAATAAAAATAAAATCAACGTACTTAATAATGGGCTACTTTCTTACGAATTAAAATTCGGTGAAAGTGAATTACTAACGTATTCATGTAGTGTTATTTGCAAGTAATTACAAATTACTAGGCACACTTTCGTTTATTTTTGTGACGGTGAAAAAGTGGTAATTTTCCGCTTCTCGTATTACAATGAAGGAGGGCTGGGCCTTAATTACTGTCTCTGACGAAGACTGTAACAAGCGTTGTAATACGCGTGTAGATTGTAGGTGTGTCCTTCAGAATAGCATGAATTTCTGTATCAGCATTTGTCAGTTGCCACTTCTTTCTCCTTTTCTCTTATTGTACGATTGTACAGCTACAGAGTGAATAACAACTAAGAATTCAGCTCAGATTGTAGGATGATTCAAAGGCGTCATTCGTTTCAAATAGGAGCGTGGTCGAGGATTTACCGAACTAAAGAGTTGTTACATACAAAGGATACATAAAATATTGCAACTAAATAATATTGAAAATTGTAAAACAGAAGTTAAATTTCGACCCAAATCTAAAGTATTAGCCTACTCTTTGCTTAATAGATGCATTGCTATCCAACAGAAAATTCATTATAATTTATCTAATTAAAGATAAACTAATTTGTGATGCTTTATTTTTTATTTTTGGAAAGTGCTATTATATTTGAGATTTAGATTTATGTAAATTGTTTACCCACTCGATGTGTCGTTTCTTTTCAAACATACAGTTTTTACATAGCCGTAACACTATCCTCTCCTGCTTTCTATCGCGTACATAACCATGCCTTAACGTTTCTTTGTAGTTGAAATCCTGGGCGAAAAGTCGAAAATTAAATGTAAAATCAAGTAAATAATAACGAAACATGGCATGGTATGTAAGAATCGGTTTCGATCCTCGGTAGGAGAATGTATGTTCTTATTCCAATCCTGTGTAAAAATTTACATCTACGTCTCATATAGTCTAGGGGCAGAGTTTCTCGAATTGTGGTCCGCGGACCACAAGTAGCCCTTCGAGATTAGTTTTATGTTCCTCTTAGAGTGAGTGTTAGTCCAAAAAAGACAAGTAAAGTAGAATTCAAATGATTTTTTTTTAATCACACACTTTAGTTGAGAATATAAAATAGATGTAGATTATGCAACTAATAAATTATACAGTTTAATAAGATAAAAATAACAATAGCCTATATATTCCTGTAGCCTTCATTTATTAAAAAACACTAATATGTATTAATATTAAGAAAAATGAAGGGAAATTTAATTAATACAATATTAGAAATATATAAAAGTATTGGTGTATGCTCAAAACATATATATATATATATATAGGGGATGCAAAGAGGTGGTTAGACTCTCAATAAAGTATTAAACAACCATGAACACTGTGATTTAAGATTTTATTTTTAGTATCAGTTGTGAATTAAGAAATCTCACTATTCTTACAAGTAAGGTTTCCCAGGTGATACACGCCGATTTTAATCAAACTTCACAGGTTTGTAGAACAGCAAAAAATAAGCGACACGTATTTTTTTATAGCGGCCCATATGCATATTTAGGCGGTATAATAGGGCTATCAAATTGGGACAACAAAGCATACTTTAGGTAATAGCGCGAAAACGAGAAGAGATAGCCAAACGTTGTAAAAGAGCAAGTTGTCATGACACGATAAGCATTTCAATAACACATAGCGCTTCCACGGGGATAACACACAACATCCGTAAATGGACCAATCAGGGATGAAAAGCAGTCACAGAACTTTATCTATTACGCGGAATCCAAATAATGTAGGTAAGAATAAAGAATGATAAAGAATAAGTGATACGTGTTTTTTCGTTTTTGCAAGATGAGACAAAAAACGTAAATAGACGCATCGTTATCTCAATATCAAAAGATTGGAGAACTGGGAATATGAAGATGTGAACGCCTGTATGGGAGGCAACCTGTCAATCAGTGTTGTAGAACTGGTTGCAGGTGACAGGTAGAATCCTGCTCGAGAGATAAATACCAAACCTGGTCTTGTTGTTCAATGGTTTATATGTTATATCTATTAGTAGTTAGTGATTGCGAACAGTTCAATACTCATGATCAGTAATTTAAAAGCCACTCAGCAGTAAACGAAATCACACCCTTCCTGTAAGAATCGGCCGTATAGGATAGTAATACAAACATTGATATTGTTTTGCAACAAGCCCCGTTGTAGGGATAAATAAGCCCTTTGCGGGATACTAAACAACATGAATTGCATGTTCTTCGGCTTTAGTTATGCCCAGTTTTTTGTCAATGACACTAGACCTGTTTTCTAGAAGTTTGTGTTCGGAATGCTACGTTTAGTTCTATCTATTAATACAACAGAGGAATGGTTTCCAATATTGACATGTAACAAATTCAAACGCATTTGAATGGCCAAGAACGGTATTTATGTACTGTTTTCGTAAATGTATATCGAACTGTTTTGTTAGTTAGTTGTAGGACTTTTAATTTTTGTTCAATGGAACTGTTTTGTTAGTTAGTTGTAGGACTTTTCATTTTCATTTGACGTGCCATACTTTATACTGTTTATATTTGTATATTTCGAAACAAATACATGTAGCCACGAATCATTTAATATCGTTTTAATACTGCTTATGTCAAGAAAGTTCTATTAGGCTCATGTCCGACTTCAATAAGAATCATTTGTATGACTAATATTTACTGCAATTGCTTATATTCGTTCCATACAATATTCGACATTACGCTACATTCTGTTAAATAGCAGCCGGCTATGGTTCAATATACAGCATATTACCGAAAATAGTGCTTGTGTAACACATTCATGTGTTTTGGTTTAAATGCATGTTCATATGCATGTGACTATGAATTGTCTATTTTTGTCAACCTGTTCAATTGTGTTCAACATGTTTAGTATCCCGCAAAGGGCCTATTTATCCCTACAACGGGGCTTGTTGCAAAACAATATCAATGTTTGTATTACTATCCTATACGGCCGATTCTTATAGGAAGGGTGTGATTTCGTTTACTGGCTGGGTGGCATTTAAATTACTGATCATGAGTATTGAACTGTTCGCAATCACCAACTACTAATAGATATAACATATAAACCATTGAACAACAAGACCAGGTTTGGTATTTATCTCTCGAGCAGGATTCTGCCTGTCATCTGCAACCAGTTCTACAAAACTGATGGACAGGTTGCCTCCCATACAGGCGTTCACATCTTCATATTCCCAGTTCTCCATCTTTCGACATTGAGATAACGATGCATCTATTTACGTTTTTTGTCTCATCTTGCAAAAACGAAAAAACACGTATCACTTATTCTTTATCATTCTTTATTCTTACCTACATTATTTGAATTCCGCGTAATAGATAAAGCTCTGTGACTGCTTTTCATCCCTGATTGGTCCATTTGCGGATGTTGTGTGTTATCCCCGTGAAAGCGCTATGTGTTATTGAAATGCTTATCGTGTCATGACAACTTGCTCTTTTACAACGTTTGGCTATTTCTTATCGTTTTCGCGCTATTACCTAAAGTATGCTTTGTTGTCCCAATTTGACAGCCCTATTATACCGCCTAAATATGCATATGGGCCGCTATAAAAAAATACGTGTCGCTTATTTTTTGCTGTTCTACAAACCTGTGAAGTTTGATTAAAATCGGCGTGTATCACCTGGGAAACCTTACTTGTTAGTGTAAGGACAATCTGAACGCTAAATACACTATTTGAACATTGCACTACATATCGGTTTATCAAGATCAGACGTGAAAATAAAAGCACAAAAATATCATATTGAATACTATTGTCGTCAAATGAAGAGTTACCAGAGTAAATTACATGTCCATTCTGGATAATGAGGTGTTACCATTTGTCCAGTTTCTGCGAGATAGTCGCATCCGAGAGTCTCAATATCAAGACGACAGCTGCACTGTTCACCGAGCCAGGATTGTGCGAGAATGATTCGCTGAACGTTAGGTTGACATCCTGCATCTCACCTGTTCCGCGAATTCGCCTGATCTCAACATTATCGAGAAAATTTGGGACATGTTGGAATGAGGCGTGAGGGGCCAGTTGTTCCAGGAATGAACCACATTAGACTTGAACGGCATCCTCTCCCACATTGACAACATGCCACAGAAAATCAAAGATGTAGTTCGCACCCGTAGTGATGTAACGTCTTATTGATCAATAAAGTACGCACTTCATTTTTTTTTTTTCGGAGTGCTTATATGAAATAGTAACAAGAGCGCTCAGAGAGTCCAGAACTACGCCAAGGGTCATGAAATCGAAGGGGAAAAATCCTAAATAAACGCAGTAGATACTTTGTATGTCCATACGTCAGTGGAATATATACGAGGGCCGTTCGGAAAGTAACCTCCGGTTGGTTAAAAAGGAAACGCCAAAGTAAGAAAGAAGATTTACTTCTTTACTCTATTTTTTCAACATACTTTCCATAAACATTCAAGCACTTACATGTATCATATCTCTGCACCAGCTTAGGAATTTCACCAGCAAAAAATTCTTCCGCCTGTGCCTTGAGCCACAGTATTTCCTGTAGCCTAACCTCTGTGTCACTATGTTATACAACTCAGTCCTAGAAATTTGTGAAAATTCATCGGAAAGCTCCGAAATTGTGAAACGTCGATTTTTCACGAACTTTTCCATCAATTTTCTGAACGAGTTCATCAGTGACCGAGAGTTGGCTTGCCACTCCTCTATTCGTCATGAATGTTTGTTCGTCTACTTTTAAATGATTGAATCCATTCATGAACAACTTCTTCACGCATCACACTTGGTCCATACACGGCACCAAGTTCCCGGTGAATAGCTGCTGCCAAATATTGTTTTGCAATAAGAAAACGTATAACAGCTCGCACCTCGCACGTGGCGCAGTTGGGGTTTTCTATTGCGGCACACATTTTGAGACGCTACAAAAGTGGAACTAGTGAGCAGAGATGGTAGTGCTGCCCTCACTGCTTCACGCACAGTGACCAATCGGAGGTTACTTTCCGAACGCGCCTAGCATATATATATAGGGTCGGATCCAGGATTTTCTGAGGGGGGTGCACCAAATAACAGCCAGTACATTTGAATTAAATTTAAGTTTTTTAAATGCCTTTAGGCATCTGTAGTGTGAAGTAGGAATTGTCCTGGAAATGGTCAGTGTCTGCCCTCGATGAATCCTCTTCCTTCAACCTTCAGAAAATTGACAGAAACTATTGATTTTGCAAAACTCACTGCTAGCTTTTCACTTTAGGTAGTGTATATTTACAACGAAGGGGGGAGGGTGCACGTGCACCTTTGCATCCCCCTAAATCCGGCCCTATATATATATATATATATATATATATATATATATATATATATATATATATATATATATATATATATCGGAAGTTAAAACAGTAATGATAGAGATTTAGTAATTATTGGGAATCTGGTCAGGGACTTCACAATTAAAAACATAAGAGAAAACTTATCAAATATAAATAAAGTGAAAGCATGCAAAAATAAATATTATTTTCATCTTACTGTTTTGTTTAATTTCGAAAAATAAAATTTTATTTTATAGTTTATTATTATTTATATTTTGAATTACATATGTATGGTGGCACCAAAATTATTTTTAAGTGCTTAGAGCCTTTGTGGTTCATAATCTAACCCGATAGGTCTATCAATCAAGGATGATATCCATAATTACTCCCGTAGCAATACATGATGTACCGATTTCTGATTTTCCATATCTTGGAATCAATTGGGTGGATCACGTCCATCAACGGGCTCGATTTCTAACCCTTTACATTTCGGCCAAAATTGATGGTGGTCCATCAAATAGTTCTTAAGAAGATTTTGTGTCTCCCGGACGGATACATGGACAAAGTAAATAATCTGAGGAGTTTTTTGGTAAACCAAACTCCTTAAAAACTAAGGCAACCCTTCTTATTTATTTTTCTTTTTGTTAAATACCTCCTTTCTTTCAATAAACAAAATGAACGCACAGAAAAAATTAATTATTTGATTCAATTTCTATCCATATTACCATACTTCCAAATTTATGATGATGATGATGAATGATATATGTGTATTGATCCAGATCGCTGTAGATTAATGTGAGAGCGTAATCCTTTAAATTGTAATTTTCCTAGAACTTCTTTCTGGGCAGTATGCAGTGAGTGGGTAAACTGGTTATTTTGTAAATTTGTGCTACTTTGAATCCACTTGTTCTGATCATCAATTCGCGGGTGTTGTTTTTTCTTTCTTGTTTAAAACTTTACACAGGTGTGGGTGTACTACTGATGATGGGTATTCTATTCAGCACATGGTACACTGTTATCAAAGGTCAGTAATAACCCACAAAAGTTATTTGGCCTTAGTGAGTTTCTTTCTGTTTTTACGTTTTCTTCTACACCAGAAAATGACTGCATGAAAGTAATGTGTAGTTGGATAGAAAGCGTCTCCACGTTCTGAACCGCTATAATCATGCTTAAAACATTTGTTCCGGGCCTTGTTTAGCATCTCCGCCCAACCACGATTTACGTTCCGCGTTTCAAAAGTTTCTTTCTGCTTCGTGCTGTATTACCTGTTTAGCCGGGGGGATTGCTAATAACCTGTACTTCATCATTAGCTGCTAGTGTAGAGGAAAGAATTTTGTAGCATTGGTTGAACATTTCAAGTTCTTTATTAATGACAGCGTTTATTCTTATTTCCAATTTCTCTGTCAGCATTACTCCAGTTCTAATCTAATTTTATTATTATTATTATTATTATTATTATTATTATTATTATTATTATTATTATTATTATTATTATTATTATTATTATTATTATTTTATAGGTCATACAAGAATGTACCATTTATCTCGGAACGCGAGAACTTTTAAACTAATATATAAATAACGAAGAAATTTTGTACGATGCAAATATCCACAGGGAGAAATCTCTGCAATACTAGCAGATTAACAATATTGCTAACCCACTATTAGCTTCTTACACATTTCAAATCTATATATTAAGAGTCTGACACACCAAAAATAATACAAAATTTACCATTATTCTTTCGCTTCTTTTTCATAAATGAAATGAGATAATGAAATGCAACTTACCACAATCATAAATAATATTATTCCACAACAGAAAATATGAACCTGAAGAATTTTCAGTGTTGCCATCCCTAGAAATGAGAGTGTTGCCAGAATAACATTTCCCTCAAAATCTAAGTTAAGGCAGCGACTAGACGAACGAACCCAACTGCATTTGATTACGTATCATGTTCTATCGGAATCCAGTGAACTACTTTTTAAATAATAGTTGTATTAAGTTTGTAATAAACAAGATAGTTTTAATATACAGTTATTAAAATTAAATAATAATGTTATTTTAAAAATAGTTCACAGGATACCAAAACAGCATGATAGTTAATCAAATGCAGTTGAGTTCGTCCCACTAATCTCTGCCTTAACTTAAATTTTGGGGGAAATGTTATTCTGGAAACACTGTAACTTCTATGGATGACAACACTGAAAATTCTTAAGGTTCATATATATTTTTTTTCTATTGTAGAATAACATTATCTATGATTGTGGTAAGTTGCATTTCATTATCTCTTTTCACTTATGAAAAACACGCAAAAGAAAAATGGTAAATTTTGTATTATTTTTAGTATGTCAGGCTCTTAAACAAAAATTATACTTCCGCATTTATTATTCACTATTCAAATTAAGGACGCTACTGTATCAGAAATGTCCAAGTTTTGGAAGTCTCTTCAACATCTATAACGCGAGTGCAACCGACAGAGCAATGTACATCCGAAGTACTTTAGTGTCGAATATTGTTATCATAATATGACGTATTTCGAATAAATGGGAACAAAGTTACAAGGAATAGAAAATTTGATTCTCGTAAAAATTCTTTTGTTTTCCGGCTTCGAAAAACTGCTTAGACAAGTATCACATGTGGTAAGATCATAAATGCTGTTTAAAACCTTTGATATTTCAAACTGTTTCGGAGATATGATAAACATTGGCAAGATTTACTATACTATACTGAAAATTATTATTATTATTATTATTATTAATAATAATAATAATAATAATAATAATAATAATAATAATAATAATAATAATAATAATAATAATATACCTTCCTTAATGGTACTTTACAACACAAATCCTATGCACTATGCATTGGGTTTTGGCCTTTCCGTGATTAGGGCAAATAACTTTGGAGTTGAGGTACCTATTACATTTCCTATCAGTCAATCAAATTTCCCTAGGTTAGAGTTTCACATCTTAGGATTACAATTCTAAAAACGTACTCAACTCTGTAAGAGTAAAGATCAGATTAAGATGTAATCCTTTTTTATTTTTCATTTAAAAAAATAAATAAATGTGAATGCAGATGAGCAGGAAGTAATTTTCGTGACCAAAAGAATGATATTCTCAATCGGTAATCACCAGTTACATGTCTGCTTCATAGGTACCTGCATATAAATTGAGGAATTATATATCTCAACAGTTTAGCGAATTTTCAGATGTCAAAGGACTTTTAGGATAGGGTAGTAGCTATAAAGTGTGTCACTATTAATTCAAATAATCTATAGGTTTATACGAAAAAAGCGTATATGCTAAATTTTATATACTATTGGAATAGATTTTTTTACATTTAAATTTTTAGCTAATTTTGGTGGATTAATTTTTCTCTCTGGGTTTAATAAAATGTGTGACGGTAACGAGATTTTTAAAAAATTACGAGTCAGTAGAGCATTGGACATTGACTTAAATTTTACTTTCCTCCGTCCCGCTCCTAATATTACATGTTGCATTTGTACTTCAAAATTATAGTGTTTTTGTAAAAAAACGTGCAGTGTGTTAGCAATGGAAAGCATGGGTGGAACAGGATTGAACTTGCCGATGGCTTTTTGGAGTTTTATTCCCACGTTCGTGTTCGTCCAGTGCGCGTGCAGTATTTGACACGATATCATGCTCATTTTACATTGAGCACTTTTAACAGAAAAAAGTGGTCGTAATTAAATTGACCAAGTGTTATTATGTTTCTAAGTCTGGAAACGCTCATGAGGTCCCGTGGGAATCATCATCTCATGTGACTTTTTTCTTTTGTTTTCATTTCTACGTTTCGAGTTCATTGTAACCTCCGTATGTGGGATGATGTAATAGTAGACCATCCTTGGAAATAAGCTAATAATAAAAGAAAAGGTTTATTCAGTTCATATTTAATTATTTTAAACCTTTGTGAATCTTGACTATTGTTAAAAATACAAGTGAATATGATAATATGTACTCCCTCTGTCCCCATATAGCCAAACGTGTTTGCACTTTACATGGCAGTTCTGTAACTTGCAAAGGGATGCCGTAAACCTCCATTTTTTTTCTTTCTTTAAATTGCACCTCTTCTACGCCTGCACGCTTTTATTTGATGAGTTTTTGCTCTGGGAATAAAGAGAAGTTACATGGATCGAGATCGAGTGAATAAGCTAATTATTTAGATTATTATTATTATTATTATTATTATTATTATTATTATTATTATTATTATTATTATTATTATTATTATTATTATTATTATTATTATTATTATTATTATTAATGTCTCAAGACTTCGTGTGCTGATGCGTTATCATGTTGAATGTGGCTGCCATTCTTCACTTATACAGTTCGGACCATTTATGTCTCATCATGCTACGCAAACATTTCACGTCTTCCAAGATCAGTTCACGACTATCAATGATTATGTGGATATTTTAGGTGACCAGGTAGATTCGATAATACAGCACAGGTGTTGCTCCATAAAAGCAACCCAGTCTTCCAAGATGATGATGCACCAATACACCCAGACAGATCTGTTGAGACATGGTTTGAGGAGCTTAGGAATAAAGTTTAACGAGTGACTTCGGCCAATATTTTGTCCTCCATCTTCGCTTATGCAAGGATGCTGCACTGCAAGAGAAATGAACCACTGTTCTTCTAGAAATTGTTCATAAGTATGCCTCAGTTCAGTGACAAATACAAATTGTACTAGAGCATATTGACTCATAGAGCGTATGTAATATACAGGGTGTAACAAAAAGGTACGACAAAATTTCAGGGGTGGATTCCTTATGGGCAGATAAGCAAAAAAGTTCATATGACCATATGTCGGGAAATGCATCGTTACAGAGTTACGGCCATTGAGCCGCCTGATGGTGTAAAATAGTCACATTCTGGACGCTCCTTGATGTGACTCAATTTAAACCTCAATAACTGAGCCCCTAATTAAGCTGTGAAGATAATTTTGGTATCTATGTATTTCTGAAGAACGACACTTTCCGCCGATATGTATTTTATGAATGTGAGGGTACCACGGCGGACGGATGTGGGTAATTACGTGTGCGTCAGTCTTTTGGGGATGGCATTCCTTCTCCTCTTGGCGATACACTCATAAAATGCATATCGGTGGAAAGCTTTATCCTTCAGGAATATATTATTACCAAAATTATCTTCCTAGCTTAATTAGGGGCTCTGTTATTGACGTTTAAATTGAGTCACATTAAGGAGCGACCAGAATGTCACTATTTCACACCGTTACTCTGTAACGATGCATTTCCCGACACATGAACTTTTTAGCTTGTCTACCCACCCCTCAAATCTTGCCGTGCCATTTTGCTACACCCAGTATATTGCAAGATAAAAGTAATACTAACGTTTTTATATTCCTAGAAACTGAAGTAGTTATCAATATTTCGGGTACGTAAGCGGCAATCCAATTTAAAAGACCATAGAGGCTTAAAACATATTATACAGTAAGATTTTCACTTGCTCAACAATTCATAATTGAGTAATAAAAGTGCACTTTTCATTTAGTGTAATTTTACGGGGAGGGGGAGGATGAAACGTATCGTGAAACCCCTAGATAATAGTTGCGTAAAAAATCGTAACATCGTAGAAAAATGTTACTTGTAGAAATGAAAAGGCCCACTGATGTTGAAGTTAAAGTATGTTAAGATCTTACTGCATAAAACGTTTTAAGCCTCTATGGACCTTTAAAATGGATTCTTGCTTACGTATCCGAAATGCTGCAAACTATTTCTGCTTCTAGGAACATACGAGTGCAGGTTAGTATTATTCGTAAAAAGGTCGTAAAAAGGTTAGTATTATTCGTATCTGGTACTAGAGCACTCCAAATGCTAATTTCAAATTCTCCTGTCTAATGTATGTCGCTCGTTGTTTTACTGTGGAGAGAGTGTTTTCTTTGGTCGCATTTTGTCCTAGACATTCTTATATGTCGCATACTTTTAGTTTTTTCCCCATCACTTTTTGATTCTTTGTGTCAGGACGTAATTTATGCTATTTAGTGCGTTACATTCATTGTGCATATTAAATTCACCTGTAAAGCTAGAAAATCTTATGATGGAATATATGCAGATCTTGGCTTCTCTTTTTAAAAGCCAGAAGAAAGAAACTACTAGAAGAAAAATTACACACTTTCATTGTTTAGTGCATTGCAGATAATGATTCTTGAAAGTAAGTTCATACAGAAATTGTGGTTTATAAAGATTTATTCATTTATTTTAAAAATTCAACCTCGTGCTTTTCAGATTGAATAAACAGGAATAAGATGTGTCCACAGTAGATTATTTAGGTGTGATACCCAGCAGACGTATTTAAGAGTCTTTAAAATTGTGCTATTAGAGAGGTCAGCCAGGTTTGAGTTATCCTTCAACCACTCGCCTTCCCAAATACATCTTTATATAGTACGTGGTAGTTTCTTTTGTGGTCAACACCTTAGCCATACTGGAATACCGCTTGTTGCAAAATCAGCGAAGTCAAGCAGTCTGGTTCTGGTCAGAGAAAGATGGGTGACCGTTTGTACTCATTATATGGTATTGGCATTTCGACATCCACCCAGCGTCGTGAGGACAATTGGAGAGCTACTTGAAAGCAGTGAACTCTGGTCTAGAAAGCCACATTAACGGCGAGGGAAGTCGATGTGGTGACCACCACACGTCACCCCAAAGGCATGAGTGCCACAAGCTAGCTGGTACCCCCCCCCCCCCCGAAGTACTGTTGCGCCGGGAATTTAGCTTTTAGTTAGTTTCTTTTCTGTCATCGTTTAAAAATATTTTGCTACCACAAATACAACATAGTGTGCCACTTAAGACTTGAAGTGGATTGTAAGTATCTTAAGAAATTAGTCTCCTTGGTCATAAGAAAAAAAAAATGCTACCTCGCCATTTATGTTATACATATCTGGAACGAGGAGTTTATTTTTATGAGGGGAGCTGGGCGAAATAAAGTTGCATATACTATATGTATCATTTATCTATTATTTCATTAGCGTTTACACGCCCGAAAAAAGAAAAAGATTTTTAGTCCTTTTCACAGTTGTCGGGAATTGGAAATAAATTACTATCCCTGTGCTTGTAATTATAGTCCTGTCTTAGATATACTTTTTGAGAAGTTCTTAAACAAGTCATCACTTTTATTCAGAATGCTTTGCAATTCAAACGAGGAAGAAAGAAAAAACGAGAGAGAGAGAGAAATGGCAAATAAACTATATTATTGCAGTATAGTGGAGCTTATTTTATTTATTTATTTATAACTAATATGATTTTTGGCGTGTGAAGTCACTAACGGTATGCAATACAGAGTCATAGCTGCCCCTTCCACTTCTTATACCCTTTCATAAAAATTATTAGCTTTGTCAGCCAAACGAGCTTTCCGAAAGCGAGACATAGCTAGTTCATGTCTTAGCATCCCCTTTGGTTAAAATCGTTATTCCTCCCTTCCCTTGCTAAATGAGTTTCCCACAGTTAGTGGCGGCGATTGGACGTTAAAAGTGAGGGGGCAAGACATAATCTGAATATTTGTATACCAATGTTAGTTTTCCTGGTTGTTTCTAACACTTTGTTTGGCGAAAGGTTGTATAACTAATAGGATACTATCTTTTTCAGTTAAAATACCGTATATAGTATTTCATATTATATTAAGTAAATTGACAAGAGCAACGCAAGTAAGTACTGGCCCTTTGTACTCTTAAATGCAAGGAGAGATTTGATTCGTTGCTTATGAAGATCTTAAAATTTTGTCTGGAAAATCGTGTGATTAGATTATTTAATAACAAACTTAGAGACAAATGAATAGAAAGGATAATATTAATCATAGTAATGAATAATGAGGCTTATTTGTTGAAGTTATATTGAAACTGGGGATTAATGAAGAACTTATATTTTTAATTCCACACATGCCGTTAAATGTATGTTATTACTCTTAGAAAATAAAAGACAATAAATAGCTACAACACGCATATGCTACGACATTTAAAGAAGTACGCAATTGCAATATTCATTTCTTTGAATTGAACTTAAAAATGCAATACCTGTAGCTTTCTTAACTCTACGGGAAGATAACTAACCAATACGTACTCACGCAACGGCGAATACTACGTGGCATCATTTTTTTCTAGAACCAGTAATACAAACAAAAACTTTACATTTCCAAATGCAACTATATACATTAAGGCATCACTTAAAGAAAGTGGGGGGCAACTGCCCCTCTTTTGCCCCCTTAATCGCCGCCTATGCCCACAGTAGTATTCAACTAACACGTTTTCTCGTATCTGATTCACTCCACTTCAAGGATATTCATAATAGAATTTACTTTCAAACATAACTCGTTTGAGAGTGTATCTTACTCGATAGTAATGTGCAACTTTTTTTCTAAAATTTTCCCCACTGTTTCCTTTTACAAAGATAAATTAATGAAGAACGAAAAGTGACCGTTCTCCGAAACTGCGATCGCGTTCCAAAACATTTTTCGTAAAGCAATGTGTGATTGAGAAGGAGGGCATGGTGGTTCAGTGGTAGAGCGCTCATGTCTGGTGCTACGGGTCCCTGGTTCTGTCCTAGGCAGTGGCGTATTTACGATTTTGTTTCGGGAGGGGCTTTGCTAACTTTCGGGGAGGGCTTTGCCTGGAAATGTGAAAATTCTGCAAGATATTTCATTTACTTTACTATACTAAGTAAGATTTCGGGGGGGGGCTTAAGCCCGGAAGCCACCTCCCTAAATACGCCACTGGTCCTAGGCAATGTGAATTTGTGGTGGACAACAGTGTCTTTAGGTTTTTTCTGGTTCTCCTATTTCCTTCTACATTCTAGTTCAACCAATTCTTTCATAATCATTCTGTTTCATTAATCAAGCGTCTGTTTTTAGCCTACAGAGCATACCGTGGTACGTAAAACTAGAAATTTCACTTCTCAATGTGTAATTAATGTCTCAGCAATATAGCTTGATTCTTTCATTTTTTAAAAAAATCCAAGAAGTGTAGTTTACTAATGAACGAAAATAAATAAATAAATAAATAACAATAAATAACAGTTAGTGTGATAGACCTGAACCTTTATTTCATAGTGTCTTTAGGCATAGTCTTCCTGTAAGCGTGTAAAGTGCCCTGCAAAAGATGGTACGGTCATATTCAAGAGTAATTATTACATCGTCGTCCTATGCTGTTAACGTATCTTTTCTATTTCTTGCTTTTCTTTTTATAAAAGTATTCCGGTTGTGTTAATAATAACAATAAGTAAAACTCAAATTACTTTCATATGCTGTTGTGCTCATTGCCAATTAAAAGTAAATCAGCTATGTTCTTTTTTTAAAAAAAACAAATAATGAAATAATTCAATATTGCCTTTAGAAAAAAGACAAAAGCGAAAAAAAGAGGAGTAAGAAACGAAAAAGAAACTTGAAAAAGTGTAATTCTTTTACGTGCAGAGCCAGAGAGCGTTGGCGATGCGTGTCAGTAAAACGGTGGAACTGGAGAATTGTTGCGTAGCGGGTCACGCACGCACGCTTGCTTAAGGCTCTCTACCCAAACTGACACGCTCGCTTCCATGAAGTAAGTGATCGACTGACCGAACTAAACGATGCAAGCTCCTGGCCGCCACACATTTCATAGAATCGCATATATTCTTCCACTCCACGCGATAGTGTTGTGTTGTGTTTTTATTTTTTGCAATGCTTTTTCCCTCTACATCTGTAACATGAAAATGTTATTTTCAGTGATGAAGAAAGGAAGATGTAGTATGTATTCCTGAAGGCGAAGAACTTAGCATGCTTTCAGAGCCCCATAAAACCGCAATTTGCAACGGCATAGTTCACTGTAAAGATGTTATAAATCGCATACAAGTATGGTTTTAGTGAGTCAAAACTTATGTATCTACAATTTTACGATATATCAAATAATTGTCAATTCTTTATTCCTATTTTATATAAATGCGGAAGATTGAGCTTTATTTAGTGTGCTTGTGTGCCGTAATTCGATTGTTTTATCGTGCCTAAAGATGCTGAATGTACGCATTCGTCGTATTTTATGAAAATCGTTAAGTTTCCTAAATGCGGTGTCCCAAAGTCATTCACTTTCACATTCAAAAAGGATGCATTCACTTCACTTCATTTCATGACATGAGTTAACTCTTTCCCCAAATTATTCCCCCCCCCCCTAAATTTGGAACGTTTCTTAAATCGCAATGAAAAGACGTGTTTGGAAAGTTTCGAAAATTTGTCTCTTTAGAATATTTGATTCATGATTTAATATATTATTGTGTTTTCCTCTTGTCTGTTTCCGTTAAGCTTAGACTGTAAGACTAGAGAATACAATGATATGTAGAATTTCGATAGTTATCCAAAATAAATGTGTGTAATTATTACATATTTGTAAGTTATTGACTTCTTTAATAAAGAGGAACAATTTTGTAGCCAGTAATTGCTAACAGACAGTATTGGATTTATATTCAATTGGAAAAAAGAATACTTAGAGTATCCACAAAGATTGATTTCATAAACAATTTCAAGGCATAGTTGTCTCTTCTTCAGAGATACTGATTAAATTTCGTTGCTAAAGTGATATTATATTGTAGAGATTTGTCATTGTGGTAAATTTTGAAAAATTAAAAATAGAACAACTGATTTATTATTAATTTGCATTATCTGTTTTCACTCTCGTTATCGTGTGATGGCATGTTGACAAATTTTCCACCATAGGATTTAGTTTTTCAGGATTTATCACAATAATGTGAAACCTTTTTAGCAGCAAAATTTAATCAATCACACTGAAGAATAGGCGAAAATACCTTAAAACTGTTTGTTTAATCAATCTTTATAGATGAGAGAGATAAGATTTTTTTTTTTTTTTTTTTTTTGGCTATTTGAAATTTTATTGTCAGTTCAGTACAGTTATTTCGGCTTCATTTATAGCTCTGAACAAATCAAATCAATATTGTCACTTTTTTCTTTTCTTTTTCTTTTTCTTTTTTTTTTTTTTTTTTTGTAAAGTATACGAAGCGCTGGTTAACTAACATCTTCATCACTGTTATACTGTGTTAATTTCCAGTAGATTGAAATTCTTTAAATATGTAATTTTTCCTATATAACGCCGAGAAAAACTTCAAACATGATGTTATATAGTGTTATTTCATGGTGGCCTTAGATTGAACCAGGGATTATCGCACCTGATATGAGTGTTCTAGTACAGAACCACGTGTTTTCATAAAATTTCAATTTACAGGTCGCAATATATTACTAACATCAGTACAGTAATAATTAACTGCGTATAAACATTGCCACTTGTAATTTGTTGTATACAATTGCAATTTTATGATACAATTGTAATTTTCAATTTCTATACTACTGTCTGCTCTACACTCCCGATAATTCAGCAGATGGCAAGTGTTGGCTAACTGCCGATACTATTTACGGAAATTTTAATCAATTGAGGGTATAGTATTATTTATAAATGTGTTCGTTTTATAAAACGCATGCAAGGAAAGTGTCCAATGCTGTTGAAACATCATCCCTATTGATGTATTGGAATAAGGAGCTATAGCAAAATTTTGTAGCATTTCCAGTTAATCCTAACATTCTCAGCTACTCGAAAATTGTAGGTGTATGATTTGCACTTTTTTTTTTTTTTGTCTTAATAAGTACATTATTTTAATATTACATTCTTACGTTAAAAACACTAGTTCCTCTTCTCCATATATGTTTATAATCAGAAATACAACATTACTATTACAATTTCAAAACTTATATTCATGAGGGGGGGGGGGTCCAGTGAAACTCGTTCGGAGCTCATATATCCATTATCAGTAGGTGTATTGTTGCAAAATGCGTACAATGAAATGTGCATACATGGGAACTGTGTCATCATATTTGCAGTTCAGAAAAAGTTCCTGTAGGTATTCAGGCAGCACTCACTGTACCATTAGCTGACGAATTTCATCCAGGTAGAAATCAGTCGGATGTTGGGCGAACTACGCACTGACTGCATCCTGATCCGCAGCATCACTGAGGAACCGACGACCCTTTAGTGCGTTCTTAAGTGGATCGACCACGTGAAAATCACAGGCTGATAGGTCCAGACTGAATGGTGAGTGACACAACATCTCCTATCTAAACCGTCGGAGTAAGTCCTGCACTTGTCCAGCAACACAAAGATGGGCGTTATCGTGTAACACGATAACGCCTTCTGTTAGCATTTCAGGTTATTTGCGTTTGATGATCTCCCGAAGATAGATCAGCTTAGCACAGTAACTTGTAGGAGTTGTTTGTACGGTTCTGTAGCTCATATTCAGATCCTTGACTATCGCTTGAATGTTCACAAGCCCATTGTTGGGAATACACTGATCCACCGGAGTATGGTTGTGATCTGTGGCGACATACACCCGATCGGAACGGGGAACATCGCTTGATTGTTGTTGGACATGTGCTAAACATTCATGTGTAACGCACGACGGTCGTCTTCGTAGACGCCCTTCATCCGACGGAATATCTCAGCCCGTTGACATCCCTCTGCATTCTGACAATGAATGAATGCTCGCTGATCCGACTCGAACGGATTTGGGATGGTGAATGCCATGGTTCAAATCCTATTCGTGCAAAGACAGGAAACTTTTACAATGACTACTATTCTAATAATACAAGTATACATACCAGTACATATCATTACACTATGTCATCAGATGTTCTTACCAGGGTGCCGAACGGGTTTCATTTGATCATCCTTTGTATAAGTGCTAGGAAATTGTTATAAAAGTGTAATATGTTGTTTGATTTCTTGAGCTTTTTATTTTTTATTTTATTTTAATTTATTTTTGAAAATCGTGAATAGATGCAAGGCGAAAACGAACTCTCTTAAAAGTGTCCATCTTATTCTATCCGTCTTTTGTTTCATTCAAAATGATGTAAAATTTGAAGAATACTTTTACAAATAACTATTTCTGGATATTAACCAGGTGATCTGTTCGTTGTCCAACGTATCGAAAACAGACACTCCAAAGATGACCTCGATGATAAAAACGATGTCTGTTCTTGAAACGTTAAACAACGAACACATGAACCGTTTGATATCCATATAAAAATCTCAGTTGATGTAGAGGATGATAATTGCCTTAGGATGGTGTGCATCAACACAAAAACATTTGTGAACCAGAGACTAAAAGAACGCGCGTTAACGATCGACTACTTGGAAATATGATGAGCACTTCTTATTAAACATATAGTCGTTGAAATGTTGAACGTTTTATGGAAAAGTTTTGCTAAAAGTTTAATTAAGTAAATGTTTTCTTAGTAAACAATACATAATTTCTATGCTTGTAAACGTGTGTAACTAAGTTCTATATATCAAATGGTTGTAAAGGAACATTTAAATGTTTAATAATAATAATAATAATAATAATAATAATAATAATAATAATAATAATAATAATAATTTAATATAAAAAGTTTCAGATCTAGACACCCCGTTTTGTGTATTGACTTTGTGGGAAAATATTTTCACTGCATATTATAAAGATTGAAAGAAATGAAATACAAAGGGGTATTTTAGTGAAATATATATATATATATATATATATATATATATATATATATATATATATATATATATATATATATATATATATATATATATATATATGCGGAGCTCACATTGTTTAACTAAATGTACAATCGCATGCGCATCTGAGAACGTTTATTGTGATGTGCTTCCAAAGAGAAAGCGTATATACTGTGAAATGGTAACTAAACCGATTGCATCCAAAATAGATTTATCTATTCACTAAACTCTAGCTGTAATGCTGTTACACGCTGTAAGGAATCAAGAAAGACATCAAACAACATAAACTAATCGGGAGCACTTATTAAAATTGAAATATCAAAAGCCTCTGTGTATCGGCATATAAGACTTATTCAATTTTTGAACGTATTCTCAAAAGAAAAGAAGTATGTCTTAGATTTTTAAAAATATTTATTGAGGTTCATTATGGTATACTGATGACTATTGTCCTCTTTGATGTGGAAAACTTGGAGTTGATTCCCAGTATGAGTCCATGTAGTTCGAATTTGCTCAAAATTGTAGATTGGTATCATTACTGGAGTAAACAAGTACGCAAAATTACTCTTTATCAATCAGTTTAATTTATAGGTCACCAGATGCCTAGTTTTAATAATTGCAGTCTAATTGCTTTAAGTTTCATACAACCACCCACAAATAATAAAACCAAAGAGCATTATCTACTTGGCCTATCCAAGAATCAGATCTTTCCTTTGTATATCTGTAATCTAAGTGCATGTCGCTGAGTGTTAATGTTGCTGAGCATGTGACCTGCATTTTTAGTGGGCGGAGGCGAAGAAACAAAGACGTTGGTAATGACCATGTATTACTTCGTGGACTTCAATGGTGAAAGTGCTTTCGAGCAGTGATTTAGTGTACTGTTGGGAGGGAAACGGAGGGAGGACATCTTCATCGGGCTGTTTCGTAAAAATAAATAAATGAAAGTGCATTGCGAAACTATGACCCCAAATTTTTTTTTATTATTTGAACTTATTATAGCAACATTGACCAAGATTCTTAAACCACTTGAATATTACAGCTGTTTGTTATCATAAATTACTGCTTTACAACTCCGTTACGAAACTTAACTGTTAAGTGCTTTTCCAACTTTGGAGATTTTAGATAGATAGATTGTTAAATAGTATAACTAAGAAAATATTATTGCTTCAATTTAAGCGGTTTATTTGATTTCCTTGCGTACAGCAGCTAAGAATTGTAATCGACCAGGTACTCTGTTAATTGGGTGATACATATCCAGCACATCGGCTTCTGCCGCAGATTTTTCTATATTTTTAAACTTCCTAATATCGCCTACATTGCTCATAGGATGTAGATGAGCGTTCAAAAGGGATTGACTTGAGATTGATTCCCGCTGTAAGTCCATGAGCTTCGCTGAATCTCTTGTGAATATTCAGTGTTCATTGAAAATCGAACCCAGGCTTAGCCACATGTAAAACGTGTACCGACCACTCAATTATAGATACACGAAAAATTTAAAATTTAGTTGATACACGTGGAATTAATTATTTTCCCAAAAAATGAGCGTTTACTAAATTGAGAATATGAGTAATAAAATAAATGTAGTAGTCTAGAATTCGTTTTCTAAAATACACCTATTTTTATATTTAGATAGAATTGTATTCCCTAAAACATTCAATGTAATAGTTACGTAGTTTAATAGGATGCATGTTAACTCTGAGTGATTTTGGTAAGTACAACTTTAGTTAGTACTCAGTTTATGTAATTTCTTTCTTTACTTTTTTTTTTTACTTATTTATTTTTGTATATAGAATAATTATCCGAGAAAAAATTTGGTATGAATTTAAATATTGCTATATTTTTACTTTCTGACTTCCATATAACTTTATTAGAGAGTACTGTGTTAATATAAAAATACTTAAACCATATTACTGTAATTTGTGACACTTCTAAAACCTTTTGTAACGTTATTTTCTTATTTCTTAGTTGTTGAACTGAAAAATAAAAGTGTTGTTCTTTAACAATATTAAGAGAAACAATATGCGTTTTGACAGGTGGGAAAAGAATGGAAAAATAAATCTTTTCTAATGTCCCACAGTTATGTACTTTAGGCTAATGAAGACGGATAATTGATGAAAGTGAATGATTATAATAGAATTGATAGAATGAGAGAATGAAAGAAAACAGGAGAACCCCGAGAGAAGCAACGAAAACGTTCTCTACCAGAAACTCATATGGCCAGGGATCAAACTAGAGACTCCTTGTCTCAGAGGAGAGCGTTCTACCACTGAGCCATGAGAAAAATAATGGGATATCGTTTCTTGGTGTATATGTAACAAGATATTACGTAATATTTTTTTGCTTCAGTTTATGATATCATACGTGATCTACAGTAAATTCTGTATGAGTAGTCAAATATATCAATGAACCAAAAGAAATATTGAGATGGATTTTTTCTTTTTGTTTCCCAGATAAACATTATTTTTCACGCTAAAACAAATGCTAAGACAACTTTCTATTGTCACGAATTTTAGAATAATTGCGAAAACAAAGAAAGATACATCATCTTTGCTTCACCTCATCAACCTTGACAAATTATACTTTGAGACTTCTCTGATGCGACACAGATTTCAAAATACGACACTCATACGCAATAGACTTGCGTTCATCATGCACGCAAAATCTTGGGGAAACAGTGAAGTCCTGCAGCGATTTCTTCATACGGGAATTTCACGGTCTCCCTTTTGGACAAATATTGTTTCTACGCTTGTATAACGCAAGCGAAAATATTTTTATTCAATCGCCAACTATTTGAGAATTATCAAACTCAGATGCAGTTAGTTTCATTTATTTCTTAAAAATTGTAACTTTGTAATTCTTTCGAATTTTTAAAACTACAATAACGGTTCATCTATATTGAGAATATTTAATGTAATTAATTCATCAAAGAAAATATAAAAAATTATTGTGTACTTCATCAAACATAAAATCAGCAGTGTGCGCGCGTGTGAAAAGAGATCAGTTATATTTGAGCATAATAATCTTCAACAAAATCACCAGAGTGATCTTTTACGATTTTTATTTTATTTATTTATTTATTTATTTATTTTTTTACAGAATCACACTTTAAATAAGTAAGTATAGGAAATTTCCGTCCTAGCCATTTCATAGATGATTACCTTCTATAATTTTTTCATGCGTTTATTTTATAAATAAAGTAATTCATGTTTTTTTTTTAAAATATATTTCTTTAATATGTATCTCTTCCAGTAAGTGAAATTGCGTACAAACAGCACCTAATCAAATTTATGAAGAAAAAAATTCTGCGAATAAATAATGTCTGATGTTATATCGGTGCTTTTAAATGTTGTATCAATACTATATAAACAATAAGAAATTACTTTTTGTGGCAAATACCGTTCGTTGTGTGACTCCAGCCGTCGTGTTTTTCTTTCTTCCTATAAGAAGTATTCTAACATTTAATAATTGGCGATTTAGTAAGTAACACCAATAGAATAGTGAACTTAACAAATTTTATAGTTAAAGTTTCTTGAAAATTAGCAAAAAGTCGCTATGAACAAGGTGAAATTTCGCTGTTTACCAGAAACAGGTTACGAAATGCATAGAACATATTACCTGCGCCAGAAGAATTTAATTTAATTATTTGTACTGATCAATTTGTGATATATAATATTATTATGAACTTCTGCTCATCAGTTTCTCGCGTAGAGAGGAGTTATCTAGAGCTACCAAATTTTGTACAAAGATCTTCACCAGATCTAATCGCGTACTAAACCGGTTTTTCGATTCGCGGCTTGGAGGGATTGACGGGGAGGTTAAAATTTATGTAGTTTCTAGTTATCTCTAAAACGCCTTGTATGTATGCAACTAACATTACAAATTGTGGATGTTTCTATAACATTTTAGGATAAATACCCGAGTAATGGAATTGTGGGTACAGTCCTTCAGGGTCATTATTTTTCCTCTCGTTTTTATCCAGTTCTGAATTAAGACCTGACAACGACGAGCGCTTACAGCTAGTAAATTAATTATTATTTATAGGCCTTATGGGCGCGTAGTTTACAGTGTTATGACTGTCGATCATCCAAATTTCTGCATTATGCAAAAGGTTGAAAATAAGAATTATTCACTAAAACTTAAAAAGTGTATTTTGTTGAGGGGCGAAACAAACATTCTTAAACAGATTTTTAAATGTTGGTGGCTGTGTACGAACTTCAATCTGGAGTTTCTTTATAGTCAAAAAATACAGGAAAAGGAAATTAAATATTTTTGTCACATTTTTATTAAAACTCCTCTTAAACTAGAACCTGCAACTAGTAAGAGTGCACGGTGGCTCAATGATGGAGCCCTCACTTCTGGTGCAAGGGGTCCGTGCTTCGATCCTCGGCCACACGAATTTGGGGTGGACAACAATGCTTCTATGGATTTTTTGGGAGTTGTTACTATTTTCCTGTGGACTGACATTTCACCAAATATTTCGTTATCATTTGTTTTCATTATCATCCGTCTCTTTTAGCCTAAATGCTATAACCATGGGGTGTTTTCAGCAACTAGTCCTTTTCATGTGTAGACATACACATGTATAAGCTACAATTATTCATAATCTTACTAAAGCTTATTGTTAGTATTTAATTACATACTGTATTTGCGCTTTGAAAATAGGAAATGCTGATTTTTGTATTTATCATTAATATGATGCTCTCCAAACCAATTTAACGTAATTTCAAGAGAAAGCAAAACAATTTCTTATACCACTTACATGAATCAGAGTTTATGCTGAAATAAGCTGTACAGATTTGAAGACAGCAAATACCATGAAATAGTTTTATCTTGACAAACTTCCTGTAAAATTTACAATTTCGTAACAGTGGTTAGAAATATAAATGTGTAGGGTGTGGTGTATTTACCGTGATGGAATACTTCTGGTGCAGAGAGTTTAGAATAATGAGTTTTCTCCTTTTATTGAATATAAATTACCGATTTATGTTCATAGGGACCTCTTTTGTGTTATTTGCTAGTTCTACGTATTGCTTTTTAAAAAAAGTTTGAGAACATATGGTAAGGGTTATTGAACGTTAGTTGCAAGTGTATCAAGAAAGAATACTTGTCAGAAAGATAAGAGGGTCTAATTTACATCCAGCGTGACAGGTAGTGGTTCAACCCATATTTAACTTTGCAGCGTGGGTACAATTTTTCTTTTAGTTAAAAAGGAGCTATGGAGTGCTTTCCATTGTTGCGTGGGTATTTTAGTACACGGGTGGCCTTGTGGCAAGTAAAACTTGTGGGTGTTATCACCCACAGCACTTGTTACTTGTATTATTTATTCATTTTTTGTTAGATCAATTTATTGTTAAAGTATTTAGTATAATAAACTATATTCACTTTCAAAGTTGCTCCGTTAAGTACTTAAAGCAAGAAGTTATGTTAACTGTTGTTGTATAGTGTTAGATACAATTACTTCATTAAAGACACAAGACATCCTGTTCAATATCAAATTATTTTTACCGTTTATATATTTCTATTAGTACAGTATTATTATTTAAATCTTTGCTGTCTATTGGATGTTAACGTCTCTATTCACCGCCGAGGCTATACGATACGAAATCTACTGCTTTGAAGTGGCATTCAAAATGCTACTCGCCCATGAGGTCGCTCACATGAGATTTTTAAAATTATTATTGGAGATGGCACAGTCGAACTTTAGTTATACCATAACAGCATTATTTATTTATTTATTGTAACAACACAACAGACATTCTGCTCATTTACAGTGTTTGTTTACATACTGTATATAGTAAACGACATTAATTTTTGTACAGAAAAGATACAGAAATTTTTACTGTTTCGCTAACTAATTCAGCTTATCAGATTACAAATTGTATTCCTAATCACTCTTTCAGACATATTGAATACATCTATCACTTCACAATTTTCTTCAATATTATTCTAGTAAGAGCTCATTCTGCACAAACGGGCTTAATATAGGATATCAGTACGTGCTTTCTTATGGTACAGGACACTGCTATTGCTCGACCCCATTTTAGACGTTGGAGCATGCAGAAATATATTAAAACTTAGTTGTATGCAATCGATTTGATTTATTATTTTATACAGAAAAGCTAAATCAATAACAAATTTAAGTTGCTCCAATATCAGTTTATTGAAGTTATTGGCTAGTTCTACTTAGGTATGATATATATGTGGGGTACAATAATTATACTTTTAAGAACTCTAAATTGGATAGGTAGTCTACAAAGCCAGTTTTCTTGCTTTTATCACAACCAGCTCCAGTTGTATTTACTACTCTTTGGGGGAGGGGAGGGGGAGATGGAAATTTGGAGTGATTGTGCCCAAGCACTTGGAGGAAATGGGCACCATTGACCTGAGGTGATGTTCTCCCATTGGCGATCGAACCCAGTATGCATATTTCACTTTTTCTAATAGTAGTGCGATTAGGGCGTGTCCTAAGCTACAGACCAATTGCCTATCGAGAGAAGTCCTGTAACCTTTTAGGGCTTCCAAGAAATAGTTACGGAAAGTTGAAGCCACTAAGGTTAAGCTATTCGAGAATGCGTTTTTGATGCGTTACCCCTAGCAGCGAACGCGACTTAGATGGCTACTCGGTAGTTTTACTTTCGCCAGAGTTATAAATCATACTGTGAGCCAGTCAGGGTTTCCAGGTCTTTTTTGACGTGTCTAGGTCTATAATAGCAAAGTTCTAATACTCTGCACAAAGCATCTTCCAAGCAGCTGTTTCTTGCTAAAATCCCCTTGCCTGGCAACACGTCTTTCCTTTTTTTCCCACGCACCAAATACGCTTGAACCGACGTTTTCTGCGCGTTTTTATTGCTTTCGCGTTTGTAGCGCATTGTGATTAGCCGTCCACATTTAAATACATGTTCAGCGTATTCCAAGCGTACGCATGAGCAGTAAAAACGCCTTGCGCACGCTTCGAATAGCCGCCCAGTTAGTCGTTACAAATTTGTCTATTTGTTTTAGTAAACGCAGTAAATATTTGTTTCAAAATGTTACTTTAAAGTAAAAAGTTTCAACACTACTTGTAAATTATATCCGTAGCTGCTTTTACATTGTCACAAATATAACCACGATGAAGATTACTAACATCTGATAATTTTGTAAGTCTGCAATTTTAAGACAAATTTTAAGCCATGGAAAGGAACTTTGATAAACTTTCAGGAAATAATATGATAGTATGCTGTTAATATCTTTACTGCAGTGACAAAATTAAGAAAACACGGAAAAGCTCTTAGTGCTTTAAAGTGATACTTGATTTTTAGATATAGTATTCCGGTCACAATGCCATTATATCTTAGAGTGGCAAATTCTACTTTTAACCTTAGAAGGCTTTGAAAAAAAAACAGAACAGTACAATTCTCCACGTACCATTTGTAGTGTTACTATATTTATATAATTTTGTAATTAAAAAAAATCATCACATTTTTAATTTCGTTTCATACTGGTGAAGTACTTCATTGACGAATACGTATAACTTCAAATTGATTTCCATTACACCTTCAATCAATCAATATAACTTAAGAACCCTGAGGGAGATTATACCATTTCTTATACGATGAACATTTCTCTTTGCTTAACTTCGCTGAGTGCAATATATATCACAGCCTGATACTTTAGTAAATATGGATATCTTCGGACCTCCCTATTGACACTGTTGGTGATTCCGTTGATAAGTGGCTCGCCAGACTCCAGAATTCAGACTCAAGGTGAGCATTATGAAAACTGATTCGTGTTCTTCGTGCTCCACTTTTCCATGTATTATTTTGCAAAAGGATATTAGTATATCGTCAACACTGTGTCTGTGTTTCATTTGCAAACCTCTTGAGAGTATTTATGAAATAACTAAGTATACCGGTATTTGTTATATGTAAATTCTGATAATATATATCTTTCGTTTTTTCCCTACAAAATCGTAAGGTTTTCCTTTTTTTTCTCTGAAAAATATGACAACCCTATAATGGCGTTTGTAGAATTTCGTAAAGAAGGGGCAGGTTCCCAGTTCGTTTAATTTTAGGTGTTTGTATACATATCTTAACATGGTAAATGCTGATTTTTGCAGAATATCTTGCCCAAGGAAGAGGTTGAAACTCTGAATGCTCCCTTGCGAACGCTACTGACATGAACTATGTTATTTTCTTCTGTTGTTCTTTGAATGTACATAACGCTAATGGTGATTTTAACATACTGAATAGAATGACTCTGAAACGTTCATTTATTGCTTGTCTTTGGAACAGTTTATGGAAAATACAAAAGAAAAACGGTCTGTGAAAGCTCTGGTTTACCTTCCATTTAATCTTCGTGAATATCCAATCATATTCGAAAACCAGTTACCCAGAACAAACTCTTCTAAATTTCTTACACAGAAGCATTGATTTCATAAAATGCTGATAGGAATAAAATTTACCGTTCGTTCAAGAAATGATGCTTTTCGATCTTGCATGGACTTTTACCATTTCACAATTGAAGTGACCGCTATTCCTTATTCTCCCTCAACCAACATTATGAAGATGAGAATTCATCACGTGATTCTAACGGAATGGGCGGGGGTCATCTTCTTATGTAAGAACGGAATGTCTTCCGCCAGCTTTTGAAATAGAGAGACTAACTCTCGATTCATCAACAACTCTTGGTATATTTGCTACCAGGAGCAGCGTCCGTTGCTTAAACCGTTTCTCTAATGAACTGTCTCTTAAGATTATCGTGGCCTTGATCGTGACCAGTCTGTTATTTCTTCCAGACAATACTACGAAATTGGGACTTATTTTTTCTTTATTTCTTTTTAAAATGGACGTCAACAATAGTTGCAGGGCATTAATAAAATTTTATGTAATTATTAACGCACAGCTTTCTTGAAATTCAACAAAATTAGCTCGGGGCTTTGTCACTACTACTACTACTACTTTTTCAAAGCAATAAAAGTTGTTGGGAATATGTAAGAATTACAAAAAGTTTTGAATGTAAGTTTATTATGTTTGCTTAACAGACGAATGATTAATGTTGTCACACTGCAAACAGAAGTTCCTGAGATCGAATCTCTTAGTCGATCATCTTCAAATGTTTGTCAACGTTTCCACTGACTGTGAGTATTTCAAAAGGCGAAGGACGAAATGACATCTGACACCTGTGTTCAACTTACAAAATTCCGTCATGTTTTATTGTTTATAAAATTCATTCATGTTTTATTGTAAATTACTATAAGTTATATTGTTAATTACAATCAGTATAAAATGGCTTCATAACAGTGGGCTTATCTGTTACGTAATTATTAAATAGGTAAAGATCCTCATCACCATGGGCTCTGAGTCTGGGGAATCAAGGGTGTCCGTGCCCCTGAAAATTTCCTTGGGCATCCTAGGATCTGCATGTATTTACTTAGATTCTTGCTTCGATATCTAACAATGAAACACCCCCTCCACACCTGAACACTCCCCCTCCCAAAGTTACACGGAAGTCGGCACCGTTGTTTGTCATTAGGGGGCGGAAGTTCATGATCTGAAAAATATAGATATACAGTGAAACCTCCCTTAACGGACACCTCTCAATAACGGACACCTCTATAATACGGACACATTTTTTTGTCCCTGCAAAAATATATGTTCCCTTATGGAACAAAACCCTCTCTTTTACGGACCCTCTCAGATACGGACGCGGACAGTCCTCTCCCCCCTCAGATCTTTCAATAACCTCTTCATAGCGAACAGGAATTATTCTCGGTTCTGCGATATATTATTCCTCACAAGCGTATCTATCATAAGTCTAGACCTGGTGAACCATCAAACAGAACAGCTTCAAACTGAACTTGAAATTATTCTTTCTTCTGCCCTCAATAAACTGCTTTCTGGTGGAAATCCTAGAAAGCCTTCAATACGCGATACCACTCATGCAGAGTCAGTCGTATGGCCAAGAATTCTATACGAACTATCTTCCCTTCCCTAACAAATTTAGTCCTTTTGCCTCTGGGCCCTGCATCTTTCCCGACAGTTTCATAGGTAACAAAACATTGTTTGTTTTACAATAACATTTTCAACGAGCAATGTTTCCTCTATTACGTTTTTTTGGACAAGCAACATTTTTCTTTTACTGATGATACTGGAACAAGTCTGGGTTGGAGTTTTCCCGGCTTCCTTTTTCACTGTCTCTAAGAGGATATTCTTAGTGACTGGGACTGGGTCAATAAACATATGCACTCCCATATGCCTTGTCATCCATTTCGCCAACGAAGATACCGCTCCAGTACACAAACGCACACACACACACATGTTTTTTTTCGCAACCGTACCGAGGATTCTCAGAGGACACTTGCTAATGAGTTTTATTACCCTTGTAGAGGAGAAATTATGCCTTTTCTCGCTAAACAAAAGAGTTTAGCCGATTAGTTGATTCCTAACGCATCTTTTGAGAAGGTTCTGAGAATTTAAAATAAATGAGAAATGCTTACAGACTGATTACATGTACTTAAGAAAATTAGCATACACGCATTATCTTTTGCAGTACCAGTATACGAATATATTAACACATCCCCCAGCAATAATATTATTTAACAAAAATGAATTTCTCCTTCATCCCTCCCAGTAATTCAAATAGTACTAAATAGAGTATTTTCATATTGAATTTTACATATGTACGCTCATACATAATGAATTCACTGTATATTACTGCATACAATTACCGTTGTGAGAAATTAAATTTCTGAACCCCTCTGTAACGGACACCATCTCAATAACGGACAAAAATTCATGTCCCATTGGTGTCCGTTATTCAGAAGTTCCACTGTATTACCTTTAAAATGACCTTATAAACGTGGAAAAACAATCTAAACATTGTGAAAAATGGCCTTAAAATCCTGAAAATTAGTAAATTTGTAATTGTAATTTAAAAAATCGAACAAACGTATGAAATGATGGGCATCATGGCTGCGATACCAGAGAAAATAAGGTAGCTTCTTATAGTTGAAATACGTAAGTTTGATTTTGAATGAAAATAACCAAACAAAATATAAATTTAAGCAGTTTAATGTTTAAGATAAGTACAGCAAATTGTTCAGCGTAAAATGCAGTGGTACTTATTTCCCTCATCTCGGCCTTCTATGTAGCATGATGTGTTTCCATATCCTACGTATTACTGTAAAGATAAAGAAATAATGCTTCTACTAAATTGTGTAATTATTGTTTAGATTAACAAATTGTATAAGAGAAATCGGAAAGAAAAATCAGGGATACATTCGGGGATGAACATTTCCTAGAAACACTGCCCCTCTCCGCCAAGATACAGACCGTCGAAAAAGTAACAAATTGAAACGTAAGAAATGATTTTAAAAACATTATATACACACAAATTAATTTCGGAAATATTTAACGAAAATAAAATTCCAGGTTTTTCCACTTATCTTACATGTAGTTGTAGTATTTCACTATTGTCTTGACAACATAGAAACAGAGACTAGTGTCTATATAGTTCAGATCCCCTTTCTTTTGTTTGTAAATTATCATCGTATGAGAAAATGTGTTTACCTCAGTGCAAAGTCTTGAGCATGTTGCCCAAATCGAAAGAATAACAAAAAATAATTTTAAATAATGCCGAAACATACCAAAATTGACGAAACTTAGAGAAAATGACAAAAAATGACCTAAACACTAAAAATTGGCAAAGCATGCAAAGGTATGCACTTTAAAGTTACCATTTATTGTTTCAGTACGAAGCGTAATATGTGTATTTGATGACCATTATGTCTGCGATACCAGATGACATTTCATAAACTTCCGCTCCCTACTTATCATCATATTCGTAACTGTGTAGAGTGCGAAGTCAGTACTTGTCCTCTAAAGCATAGCATACCAAAATTGACGAAAAATTACCGAAACTTAGAGAAAATGACAAAAAATAACCTAAACACTAAAACTTGGCAAAACATGCAAAAGTATGCACGTTAAAATTACCATTTATTGTTTCAGTACGAAGTGTAATATGTGTATTTGATGAGCATTATGTCCGCGACACCAGATGACATTTCATAAACTTCCGCTCCCTAATTATTATCATCTTATGCGTAACTGTGTAGAGTGCGAAGTCAGTACTTGTCCTCTGAAGTATAGGATCGTGAGTTTTGTTTCTCATTGGTAGAACATTACCGTGAGCGTAGATGTTCCTGTTTATCCTGTGTTCATCTGCTTGTCATTTTACGAGTTATTTCTCCAGCATTTGTTTATAATTTGATAGACATATCAAAACATTCACGTATATAAACGTTTGAAAAAAAATCAAATTTGAGTGCAATTAAGTATGAGTCAACGGTAAAATACGTGTTAGTTTACTTTATTTCATAATAACTTCAAAACAAGGCAAAGGACACCACGTTGTAGAACTGAGGAAGCACGAAAAGAGAATGAAAAATTACTCCTTGCATTTTTTTCTGGCCAAAGTTTTGTAGATAACCAAATCAGAATATGTATGCACGAAGAAACTACATACCGTATCTAATTTTCAACATAAGCAGCGAAACTCTTCATACGTTTCTTCCAGAGTAGTTTTACCATTATCCATAAAAATCTGTTTCCCGAGCGTGCAAATACTTGTAGGCGACGGTTAAATTTCTTAAGCTGAATCAAATAGTTGACCAGCCATGAATCATATCAGAAACCAGAGATAAAAGTTTGAAAGTCAGTTCGGATTGTGTGGTGGGTGCGGAAAACACTAACATGTTAGCAGTTTTGGCATAATCATGTTAAGTAACATGGGATTGAGCGTTGTGAAGCATTCTTCACATTGGACGCGTGTTTGTTCTTGAATTTTTCATCAAGGACACATTTCAATTTCGTTAATGTATTAGCGAAGCTAGTAGTAATCACATTGATCCCAGGTGGGAAATGTCTTGCATATTCCATAACACTGTCAGTAGGACTTTTTGAACCGAGTTAGTGACAGTTTCTTAGGTGAGTCGGAATGTTTCCGTACCATACTGAACTGCTTTGTTTCGGGATGTAGAGGAACAGCCAAACAAAATACGTAGTTGTCCTAAGCTACATCGTTGTATTCTTGGTTCTGTTGTTATAGACTTTACAATGTTGTCAAACGTATAGATGGAGATTGAATTCGTACCAGTGCTTTTGCAAATACAACGTACTGGGGTGTACGAACACTTGCCACCGAAGGACAAACCCAGGGTGCGAATTGGCGGGGGGGATGCCAGGGATTTCCCCCCCTGACAAAAATCTTTCCTAACCTGGAGAGGAAAAATTTTATCCCTGGCAGGGATAACTTTTTCCCCCTCTGGAGTATTTTTAAATGGACATAAAGATAAGATAGAAAAATGGAACAATTCTTACTTTGGGTAGCTAACCTAAATATTACTTGAGTGAAAATTTATGAAAGATCTCACATCTCAACTGTTTTGTACTTGTTAATATATATATATATATATATATATATATATATGTGTGTGTGTGTGTGTGTGTGTGTGTATGTATGTGCGTGTGCGTGTGTGTGAGGACTGGGTGCGCATATGGGTGAAATTCATCCCCCCCTGGGAAAATTTTTCAATTCGCACACTGGACAAACCTCGTATGTTATTTCTACCATGCTACTCTTCCTCAACAGAATGTGTGGAATAACTTTACAGTCTCTTGAGCTCCCTCGTGGCTAAGCGGTTGGCGTACGCGCCTTTGGCGTGGGAGACCCGGGTTCGATTCCCGGCGGGAGCTCATGTGGTTCGGATTCCACGTTAATCAGTAGGTCCACGTCTCATATAGCCTCGCTGCTGAAAAGGGACGCTAAACTAAAATCAACTCAACTCAACTTTACAGTCTCCTTTGTTCCTTTGGTATCAGTGTGGATTGATACTCAAGCCGTTTCAACAGAAGTTTACCTTATGTACTTGTCGAAATAAAACATTTCCGATATTAGCCGAAGTTTATTCTTTCGTTGGGAGACGTATAGGTACGTTTAAAAAAAGTTACTATTACCAATTTACGAAAACAAAGAACTGTAAAGAAATATCTTTATAAAGGACGGATTTTTTAGTATATAAGAATTCAAGCCAGACAGGTGGTATTGTCAAAATATCTCATAGTAATTGTCAGCTTCTGCCGGAAGAGTTCGAGCAGGAAGTAATTGTCAGTGCTTGTTCACATATTTATAATTTCCACATGCTAAGATTTTTTTTTTAAAAGTTAACGAGAAGATTTCTGTATACATTTATAACTTTTTCAAATTAAAATACCGTCTGTTCTCCATGAAACTGGATTTGTTTCTTTCTGTATAAAACAGTACCTCAATGAAGTCAGGAAGCACAATTGCAACATATTAAATAAGTAAATTAATTATTATATGACGGAATTGTTATTGAACGGAAACAAGCAGAAAGATGGCAAATAATTATCTGCAAGCAGTGTACAATAAAGTGTATACATATTTTTGTTATGTTAAAGAACTACTAGATTTGCCACCAACACATCCTGAAGGAGCAACTTTTTTAAGCTTAGGCTGATCAGATAATGAACAAGAAGAGCTATTCGACAAGTGAAAAAAACCTTGTCCTGCCACTTTCACAATCAGTTGCTTTTTAAAAAAAGAAAAAAGAAAAAAAGAGCAACTAGGAAAGGCAGACTATTGCTTTGTGTTAGGAGCGCTGCTCCTATTTTTTCCTTTCTTTTTTAAAGCTTAGCAATATGTTTTGTTTGGTTAATTTATAACTGCGTCCTACGCACACGCCAACTATCACAGAATTCCTGCTGTAAGTTGCCGTCATTGAATGAATACAATTCTATGTACCTACAGGTAGACTGAAGTAAAATAAACTTAATAATACTTAGTTAATATTAAACGTAATGTGTGTGGTAAATGGAATGATTTCGTGCACCACCTAAAGAAGTTTACAACGGTAGTGGGTAGTTATAACCACAATAATCGTGTTTTTAAATAATAATAATAATAATAATAATAATAATAATAATAATAATAATAATGTTACAATTTCTTGGTTTAGAAACCCAAAAATTACTTCTATAGTAGCCATTGTGCTGACCATACTAAAATTCTTTTTGACCGAAGCATACTTAGAGCGATACTCCCCCCCCCCCCTAAACACTTGGAATTTCTTGATTTTCTTACGATTTTTAGTGATTTTTGCAGTGTTGCAGCTGAAAAGATTTTCGAGTGCCTTCCATCTCAATTCAGGCAGAGCACAGTGGCGTAACAAGACGGGGGGGCAAGGGGGCATTGCCCCTCCCCCAAAGCTCTGGTAGAAGTTATTGGGGGCGCCGAAGGCGCCTAATGATTACTTTGCCTTTTTTAAAGTCAATTGAAGAACGAAAAGTTTATGTACAAAAGCTGTTTTTTTTTTATGCACTGCCAAATCTTGAACAAAATATAGAGTTCAGTGCTTAGTATTATTATAACTAATGGGCACTTTTTTGTTCCTTTTATGTTGATTTCTAGGGCACCTTTGATACAATAAAATAAGGAAATAAAAGTTATCTATATGACAGTCAAGCAGCGATATAAACATTTTCTTAATCCTTTGTCGCCCCTCATTATGTACGGGCGACATAATGCTTCGATAGAATAAAAAAGGAAATAATGTTACAATGACGGAGCATTGTAAATATATTAATTATTCCTTTCGTCGCCCCTGATTGTATAGGGGCACCTTCGATAGAATAAAAAAGAAATAATATTGCACCAAGGGGCGCTGTAGATATATTATTCCTTTTATCGCCCCTAATTGTATAGGGGCGCCTTCGATAGAACAAACAAAGATGTAATATTGCGCCAATTTTGGTGCTGTAGATATATTAATTATTCATTTTGTCGCCCCTGATTGTATAGGGGCGCCTTCGATAGAACAAACAAAGATGTTATATTGCACAAAGGGCGATGATATTAATTATTCCTTTTGTCGCCCCTGATTGTTTTAGGGGCGCCTTCGATAGAACAAACAAGAATGTAATATTGCGCCAATTTTGGTGCCGTAGAAATATTAATTATTCCTTTTGTCGCCCCTGATTGTATAGGGGCGCCTTCGATAGAACAAACAAAGATGTTATATTGCACCAAGGGCGATTATATTAATTATTAATTTTGACGCCCGTGATTGTATAGGGGCGTCTTCGATAGAACAAAACAGGATGTAATATTGCGCCAATTTTGGTGCTGTTGATATATTCATTATTCCTTTTGTCGCCCCTGATTGTTTTAGGGGCGCCTTCGATAGAACAAACAAGAATGTAATATTGCGCCAATTTTGGTGCCGTAGAAATATTAATTATTCTTTTTGTCGCCTCTGATTGTATAGGGGCGCCTTCGATAGAACTAAAAAGGATGTATTATTGCACCAAGGGCACTGTGGATATATTAATTATTATTTTTGTCGCCCCTGATTGTATAGGGGCGCCTTCAATAGAACAGAAAAGGATGTGATGTTGCACCAAGGGTGCTGATATTAATTATTAATTTTGTCGCCCCTGATTCTTTAGGGGCGCCTTCTATAGAACAAAAATGGATGTAATATTGCACCAAGGGCACTGTGAATATATTAATTATTCTTTTTTCCGCCCCTGATTGTATAGGGGCGCCTTCGATAGAACAAAAAGGGATGTAATATTGCGCCAAGGGCGCTGTAGATTTATTAATTATTCCTTTGTCGCCCCTGATTGTATAGGGGCGCCTTCGATAGAACCAAAAAGGAAATAACATTTCACCAAGGGCGCTGTAGATATATTAATAATGCCTTTTGTCGCTCCTGATTGTATAGGGGGTTTCTTCGACAGAACAAACAAGGATCTCCTTAGTTACCGCGCCGGAAACAGACACCGAAAAGATTAGAACACCCGCAGACATTCGCAAAAAATTACCAATTCAACACCGCAGAAGAGAAATTACGTGCAACCTATTATGAATGTTTGGATAATATCATTAGCAAAATTTAGTCGATTCCATCAGCCTGAACTGAAGATGTATCGTGCAATAGAAGACGTAATTCTGGAAAGTAACTTTTCTCACGACATTAGTGACATTTTAGAAGAATATCATGTCAATCCGGACCGACTACAACTACAGATGCAACAGTTACTCACCACTATTCCCACTTCAAAAAATCTGAGTGTCCTGCTTGAGAATTTCAGGAAACTCTGTAAAGAAACAAGAGAATTTTTTTTCTGAAGTGTTGATAGTCCTTCGTCTCCTGCTTGTCATCCCGGCGACATCTGCAACTACCGAGAGAAGTTTCTCAATGTTGCGGCGTCTCAAAACTTATCTGAGGTCCACAATGACCCAGACAAGACTTAACCATTTTGCAGTTCTTAATGCATACCCAGACAGGCTTGACTCACTGAAAGTGAAGAAACTGTGTAGATAATTCACAAATAGCTCGTACCGTGCAACTGTCTTCGGAAAAGTGTGAATTCTGCTTTTTGAAGTGTGTAGTTTTTGTGTCGAAATGAGCTATAGGATCACAGTGGCTCGTTATTTTTTACATTGAACATTTAATCAAATTGAAACTATATTATTCCGTTCTTGTAAAATATATTAAAAGTTGGATGTTACGTACGCAAGGACTCAAAAAACGGCTTTTAAAAAAGTTTTTTCTACCACATTTATGCCTGTCTTTTTTTTTTTTTTTTTTTGTTAATATTTCAACTTTAATGAAGAAAGTACTTTCCACCTTTGTTCCCCATTATAAGAAGAAATAGAGACTTAATTACTGCATTCTGAAGAAAAATAAATATGAGAAGTTCAACAATCAAGAATAATCGATCACTCATAAGAAAAAGAAGGGCAAATATATTAACCCTTTGGGGACTTTTGGTACAGATCTGAACCATGGCATCGCCCTTAGGAATTTGCTTTATAAATCTCTAGTAAAGCTTTTACACGTGTTTTTTGCATTCATTCAAGCGGGGAAGCATCAAAGAATGTCTTTCATGGGCATTTTGCAGTCACGCTTGCGATGCCTGGGGGCAGTGACACCACAAACATGGACGAAGGAAGAAAGAAAAGGATAAATTTTAGAGCTCTTTTTTTTTAAAAAAAAAAAAAAAAAATCCTAACACATCGCTATTAATCCTAGGATCATGATCCATATCTAGTTGTGTTTGTAATAAAGAAATGTTTCCAACTGTACCACTCAAATTTCCCTATTGCGTACCAGAAGCGGGAATATCTCGCCCAAATTGGAAAAAAGGGAATTTTCACATGTTTTTAGTTTTTCGGGAATTCCTCCCCTCAAGGACATGTGAGTGGTATCGTTTAAAACCTACCATCATTCCAATTAAAACAAGGTACAAACCACGATCGTAAGGTAAATAGTGATTTTTTTTTTAAATCTGAATTTTTCCCCTATTACACATTTTTAATCAACGTTTTTAGTAAAGTAGCTACATATCATCTCTATTTGTCGTAGGATTATGCTCTGTACCTCATTTTGTTCCTAATGATGCACCATTCCCAAAGGTACCACTACCACTTCGCTGTCATGTACTTGAGATAAGATTCCGAGAAAGTTAATTTTTGAAAATTTGAATTTCCTGCTTCTCTTTATACATTTTGGGCGGAATTTCTCCTCTCAGGTACATGATAGGGACATGCAAGTGATACGATTTAAAACGCTGGTTCATTACAAGCAAAAAGGTACAAACCATAATCCTAGAATAAATAGTCTTGGTGCTAGAGCTGAATTACTAAATTTCCCTCCCTACTTTTGGGTAATAGTTACTAATGTATTGTTATTCAATAAGCTTTAGCGTCAAGAGTGTTCATTATAGAATCATGGTTCTTACCTCATTTTGTTTGTAACGAAGTAACGTTTCGAACTGTACCACTACCGTGGCGCTAGCATGTACTTGGGGGAAGAAATTCTCAAAAAGGTTATTTTTTCATGACAAAAATCTCTTTTTCCCAATTTGAGCGGGATTTTTTCACTTCTGGTACATAATGGGGAAATTTGAATGTTACAGTTGGAAACATTTCTTCATTATAAATACAAAGAATTACGAACTATGATCCTACGATAAAGAGTCTTGACACTAGAGCTTGTTGAATAACAATAGTAGATATTAGAAAAAATAGTAAATGAATTTTAGCACCAAGACTATTTACCCCAGTATCATGGTTCATACCTCGTTTTGTTTGGAGTGAAGCAAAGTTTTTTTTTTTTTTTTTTTTGTAACATTCGCATGTTCATGTTGTGCACCGGAGGGAAGAAATTCACAGGAAATGGGGACTTTTTTTTAAAAAAAAATCTTTTTTTCCCAATTTGGACAGGCATTTTATATTAGGGAAAATTACAAATTAGGAAAACACCGTTTCATTCCGAATAAAATGGGGTATGAACCATGGTTCTACGATAAATAGTCTCGATGTAAAAGCTGCTTGACTGAAAGTCTAAAATTTACCTAAAAAAGTGGAGTCTCAAAAGGGTTAATGTATAGGGTTTTCTAGTTCGAACGAATTGTTTCTACAGTTCTTAGAATAATGTTTAACGACAAAAAAAGTTTTAGTAAAAAGTTACTGGTGGGAACAATAACTGTTCTGAATAGTGGTTTAAGGTCTCGAAAAAAATGCTTTAAAAAAGGAATATCTTTTCCATGTTTTTTTTTTTTTTTTGTTTGGGATTCTTTTTTTCTTTTAACATTTCATATTTAGCGAAGAAACAACAGTGTGTTCTAGCTTTCTTTTCCCATCATAGTCTAACTAAAAAAAATACTGTATTCTGAAGAAAAATAAAAGGTAAGAGCCACCGCATTAAGCTTTGTTGCTCCAGTTCCTTAAACTAAATCATATTATGCTGCTGCTATTAGTGAAACATTTTCTTCTGAAATATGAACAAAATTATGCAGCCTTTTCGGCTCTAATATTAGGTATTGAAGAGTATCTGAAACAGTGTTTCTGGAACGGCGGTGATACTTTTTTCTTGCCTGCGAATTTGACTAAGCAACCCAAACAACACATTTCAAGATGTTTAAATTTCAAGAACTTGATATGATTAGGCAAGCAGTGTGGGACTTATGAGATCCTAGTTGTGTGAAAAGAGCGAAAATTTCCTTTTTCTTTCCAAAAGTCGCTTTTAAAAAAATGAAAATAAAGCACGTCTCAAAAATCCGGCTATTTTGCATCTCTAGTCCGTTATATCAATACAAAGTGCAGTGCAATCTATGTGCTGAAACATTTGAAGATTAATGTGGTGTGAAAGTAAAATAAGAAAAATGTGCGTGTAGATGCATTGTGAGAATCTGTTGACTACTTAAAAAAAAATTCTGGTTGAGATATGTCTTCAGCGTATGAGTTCTGGAGAGTAAGCATGTGGCTTTAGTGCCGAACGTATACGAAACAATGATGTCGTACTATTTAGTGATTAATTAATAGTAAACTGTACTTCATACGTACCCTGACGCAAATTAAATGAGGTCTACTAGTTTTACTAATGTATGACTATTGTGTTGAATGAATACATTGGGTGGGTGAAGAAGCTGTCTTTACTTCAAGCACAGAGGAAATAACTCTTGTTATTTCCTCTGTGCTTCAAGTAAGTTTAATATTTTAATTTTTCAAATTTTTAGCTATTTTCGTAAATTACAATTATTTTCCCACACACACACGGAAAAAAATACATAACAGTAATACTGTAAAGATTAGTGGAAATTACGCGCTGTGATGGGGGGGGGGCGCTGTTGAGAGAGGGGCGCAATAAAAAGACTTGCCCCCTCCTATATTCAAAATGTTGTTACGCGGCTGGCAGAGCATGTACCAGCACCATCTCAGATATTGTTGAAACATTTTTTTATAGCAACTAGACGTTTTTAAGAGACTCATATTTTTTGTTTTGTCGAAAAAAATTTTCCCGCCAAGTAATGGGCCATCAAAGACGGGGAATACAATTTATGAAGTGTAGAAGACATGGAAAATGGTCAACTTCGGAGCCCCACCATTCAGCTATGGAGACAGGCAGAGTTATAATTCTTGTTGTAGTATGTACATAGGTAGTATGCACATGTTGTAGTATGATATAAATAAGCTATATTTTATTATAGTTTGGTTTGCGCACGCGTATCTTTTTGTACATAAATTAACAAATGAACGTGAAAACAGAATTTTAAAATTCAAACCGGAAGTGCTCGAAAAAAATTCGCATACTTTGACTTTTCATATAAACTGACGTTCATCTGAAACCGACGTTCTTTATTCATGCATATTCTCTTTGGGTGGGCTATCGATCTCAAATTCCCCCCCGAAATAAATTAGTTATATGCACAACTTCACTAAAATTTGTCGGCACGCAGACCTTTTGGGAAGGGGGTGATTTTGCTCATAAAAATCTGGATTTTTGAAAAAACGGAAATTTTTGCTTTTTAAAACTTTTTTTATCCTTTTTTGGGTTCCAAGTACTACTTGGCTTCTATTATTAAGATGTAAGTTATGCAACCCACATATCCCGTTTGTTGCTTTGGTTGCCTGAGCATTTTATTAAGTACCTGGAGCAAGGAACATCTTTGACCTGGAAGTTACATATCCTCGGTCCAATGCCAAAACCGCGAATGTGCAAATTTTGCTATTTTCACCTAAGTGCAGTTTTATGTTATTTGGTGCACACAGATTCCAATACCGAAGTCCCATTTATGAAATATGAGTATATTAGAAGTTATCGTCAATTCCTAAAACATGTACCTAAGTCTATATATATATACTGATTTTTCGGGGTAAGTTGAATATTAAAATTCTTATAGCTCAAAGTCAAATTTAGCACATTCGCGGTTTTGGTATTGGATCGACGATATGAGTTTTACTGCTTTCCTAAATGCAATCTGCATGCACGGAAAACGTACAGTAAACCAAGAAACAGATACCATTTTTATTTTGGTATAGAAATCTTGCTTACATCGTGTTCTATTCGTTCGGGAAGTATTTTATGATGTGCTTCAGAGAGTTCAGTTCACAAAATTAAAACCATAAACTGCTATTTTAGGGATGATGATAGTTTTACATCATCACTCACAGAATCTCTTCTTTTCTTTCACTGTTATATCATGTTAAGATTTTTGAAATAAGAAACTTGTGGATAACATTTTAAATGTCCTCACCTGGAATTTTAACAGCTTCAATAAATGTTTTTATTATATAGTTACAATAAAGTTTCAGTTTATTCATAAATTTTAATTCATAAATCAAGTAGATTTTAGAACAGTTATTCTTAATACACTTAAACTTCACTAAAACTTTTTTTTTTTTTTTTTGTCGTTGAACTTTAATTTAAAAGCTCTGTAAACAAGTCATTGGAACTAAAATCCTACGTACTTTTTTCCCTTTCGAATGATCGATTTTCTTTGATTCTTGAATTTTTATCGAATTTTCTCTTCAGAATGAGTAATTAAACGTACTTTCGTTTTACAATGGTGGAACAAAGACGGAGCGTACTGTTATATCTCCGCTAAAATTGAAATATTTAAAAAAAGCCTGCAATTTCCTAGGCAAGAAAGTCATGGGAAAAACTTCATTTTTTAAAACGACAACAATAATAATAATAATAATAAACGGTTTGTGTCCGAGTCCTTGCATTTCTAGTTTTGAGATAAATGATTTTAAAGTTTTGTTTGAGTACACGAATCATTTGTAGACTACTTTCTGTAGACTGGTCTCCTGAGCTCATATTTAAATTTTACGACAAATATTAACTGAGATCATATGCGAGATCTGAAGTTTCGAATAAACTAATAGACGGAAAGGCTTTATGAGCCGGTTTCCTCAGTCACAGCTTAATTACAGAAGTATTAATTGATTGATTGATTGATCCTTTGTTAGTAGCAAGGATATGTAGGACGAAACCTACAATTTAGAAGTGGGATCTGAACCATTGTAATGCGTTCGATGCTAAAATGCAATCTAATGTCAATAATTCGGGTTTAATATTGAAATATTTTGTTTTGCTTTTGTGAATAGCTATCACATACGCGAATAGTAAAAGCGGGGAGAGTGACACGGTCTATTAAAGCTCTTGACCAGTCTGCATTAGGTGCTGACGTCATATTATAATACACTTAACAAATGATTCTTTACTTAAACTACAAACTGCACGACAAGCAAACGTTACAAAGATACTCAATGATTGCAAAACACTGACGACGACGATGATGATAATAACAATAATAATATGCTGAATGACATCACGTATGATTATTCTCGCGTGGCCATATTTCCCTGACTCCTTCAGATGTCACTTTTATGCTTCAAGTACTTTTATAATCTATATGTATTATTTCCGCGTTTGGAGGTTCTAAAGTAGTTTTTTTTCTGTTAACTTGTGAAGGCATCCGTGTCATTCATTCAAGGATTCCTGCATCCGCTTTTCTGTCAACATTAATATTATAGTTATAAAATAAAAGCAATAAAAAGAAACGTTAATTTAAAATAATAGGAATATTTACTTGTATTGATAGTTATGGCAATAATAATGAAACTTTCCTCTTCCTGTTCAAACTCTTTTGGTCTCTAGCTAAATGATCTACAATAGTACACGACTTTTCTGTATTAGTACTATATTCTTTTTCGTGATAGCGAACGTAGTGTTTAAGTTATGGTTTTATGATACCTTGCTGATCGACTATAGAAGCATTGTAGAGATATGATGACTCAAGACGTGTGATAATCATTGGTTGCTTGATTTGGTCAATATCAGTGACGTAACTAAGGGGAGGCAAACGGGGCTTGTGCCCGGGCGCTGGATTGAGGGGCGAAAAACTGGGCAAATATTTATTTTCACTATAAGACAAGGAAAGAAGTTTTCGCGAACTAAAGATCATTAAAAAAAATACCTTGGAAACTTAACAGGACGCCAACCTTAGGATCATACCCATAGAGCGTAAGGTAGCTTCAAAGCTATCTTTTAAGAACATTGCAAAAACCTTTGCTGCCAAAAGAGCCCGCAAAGTTAAACTTTAGTTCCAGCTTTTTGTGTTTTCATTCAACTTCCACCGATTTAAGAGATTTGTAAAATGTCCGAGTATAATACTCGAGACAAGAGTGTGACTGTCATAATTAAATATTCTATTCAAAAGCAACAGACTGTTGATTCGTTCTACATATATGCACATCCCGATATAATTCTAAAACAATGTGATTTGCAGTTATTATGATGAGACTATAAGAATATGTCAAGCATGCTACTCTCAGATTATTTGGAAATCAAATACTAATTAGTTTGGTATTTTATTTTGTATTAAAAATTAAATTATGTCCTGCAATTTTGAAATTAACCGTTACCACTTGAAGAAAAAATGGAATAGGAGAATTACTGTGTGATGCCAATATCAGGTGTAGTCAGGAAGTGTTTTTTGGTTTGGTTGTTCAAGAGGAGGGGGAGGCGCTGAGGTGAGTTCTTGCCCAGGGTGACAATAGCCTACTTGCGTCGCTGCTCAGCACAGAGCCTTATATGAGACGTGGATCTGCAGCTTAACGTGAAATCCGAACCACATGAGCTTCACCAGGAATCGAACACGAGTCTCGCCCACCGAAGGTATTTGTAGGTTTGAATCGTCGTATCGTGTTGTAGAGATGATGTGGTATCTCAGATCTTGCGATAATTATTAGACTTCCAAACTATGTTATGTATAAGTGTCCGAAGTCTTATAGGACGGTTATGTCCGTCAGTCCGTCCATCAACAAATATCACAACAAAGACGGTAAGAGATATCGAGAGGTTTTTTTTTTTCAATCAATTCAGCGTCCCAAGAATATGTTTATATTCTCCGTTAACCCTGTATTCAAACCGGAAGTGGTTCAAATTAACCATTTCCAATTGCAACTTTTATCATCATAGAAAGAAAACAGTAAGGAATAACGAGTAGTAATTTTTTGCGAACGATTCAGCATCTTAGGAGAACATCATAAGTATTCGCAACTCTTCACCGAAACCGGAAGTGATTCAAATTTATGATTGGGGCCGCGGTGGCTCAGTAGTAGAGCGTTCACCTCTGGTGCTTGGGGTCCCGGGTTCGATCCCAGCCCTCGCCAAGTGAACTTTGTGGTGGACAAACACCGTGTGCGTGGGTTCTCCCGTTTCCTCCCACTTTCTTCATTCCACCATTTCATTCATTACTCATCATCACCGTCTCCTTTAGCCTAACCGGCATAACCATGGGACATAAAACTCAAAGATTTCGTTTTTTTTTTTCAAATTTATGATTACTCCCGGTTTCGACACTGATTCTTATAGAACAAAACTAGAAAAGATATCGAGAAGCTTTATATATATCTATATCTATATCTATATCTATATCTATATCTATATCTATATATATCTATATCTATATCTATATCTATATCTATATATATATATATATATATATATATATATATATATATATATATATATATACTAGAAATACAAATCACTGAACATATTGGTTCCATCAGACAGTGTCTAATGAAGCCAATATGTTCAGTTAGTTGGCGAAATTGTTATACAGTTATTATTTTAAAATAAACATTGCTTTGTCCAGTGATTTGTATTTCTAGTTCAAGTTATTTAAGATAAGAAAGCTAATATGAACCAGTAGTTCTTTTAATCGATTCGGGGTTCCAAGAATCCGTTCCATCACCTCAGTTAATCCAATTTACAAACCAGAAGTGGTAGAAATCAGTTTCCGGTTTCAACGTTGATGGCCATAGAACAAAGTGATAATAGATAGCGAGAAGCGGTTTCGAGAATCGATTCAACGTCTCGAGAACATACCACAACCACCTGAAACAGTCTGCCAAAACCGGAAATTGATGAAAGTTATTAGCTCTTCCACTTTCAATACTTATTTTCGTAGAGCAAAAACGGTGACATATCGAAAAGCGTTTTTTTTTTTTTTTTTGGTACAGATTCAGCTCTACTTTTTTTTCTCTACGTTTATGTATCTGTTCAAATCGAAACTGGTGAAAATTTACAATTTCCGGTTATAATACTGATCGCGTAATGGATAAAACGGAAATAGATAGCGACAAGTTGTTTCAAAACAACACCGACAACGTTTGAGAGGTAATTCTGACATCAAAATAAGACAAAAAGTATAGACCAACCTAGGTGCACAAATGATTCCTTTCGGAGTTATAGGATGCGAAAACATGAAAAAATTAACTTTAATGGTCCATAGCTCCAATACTATGGGACCTACCGTAGTTGGGTCAAGACTTCACTTACGAACTAATATGTGCCCTATCCAAATATCCATGTCTCAGAATCCTGCGGTATTTCCGCAACAATTTTTATAGAGGTAGTTAATGAGTACTTCAAATTATATGCTCATAACCAAACTCCCTCTATAGAAATTGTTGCGTGAGTATCATAGAATTTTGAAACATGTATTTTTGGATAGCGCACATGTTAGTTCCTAATTGAAGTCTTGACCCGACTACAAAAGATCCTTTAGTTTTGCAGCTATGGACCTCAAAATTTTATTTTTTCATGTTTTTGGCAGCCGAAAGGAAGCATTTGTGCACCCAAGTTGGTCTATACTTTTTGTCTTATCTGGGTGTCAGGATTCACCTCCCAAATATTTTCGGTGCTGTTTTGAAACACCCTGTATATATGTACGAATGTATAGTACCACAAGAGCATGTTTTACCACTAATTTTTTTCCTCTGTTGCATCGGAAAATAATAGATGTCAATTAGCACTTCTGGTTTCAATAATAATGTCCATAGAGCAAAAGCAGTAAAAGATAGTGAGTAATGTCTTTTCGATATGAATTCAGCGATCGAGACAAATTAATAATCAATACGAGTATAAGTAGAATGGGGAGCGTAATTTAAGTCTTTGATTTTAAGTATAATAACGATACTGTCAAACGAAAGTTAATTTCGGATTTTTTTTATTTTTATTTTTATTTTATTTTATTTTATTTTTTTTGCAATAGATAGCTAGAGCATTTATGTCGGCCGAGTTCGTTATTGGAGTCTATCCGTTAACTTCTTCACGGTTAACGGTGACTTTAATTTATAAAACTATTGGTGGCTATCCATATCATTAATATAATCAATCCGTTAACACCTTCACAGCTATCGTTGGTTATTCATATCGTTAATGGAATCAATCCGTTAACACCTTCACATATATTAGTGGCTATCCATATCGTTAATGGATTAATCCGTTAACATCTTTACAGGTGTCGGTGGCTATCCATATCGTTAATGGAATCAATCCGTTAACATCTTTACAAGTATCGGCGGTGGCTATCCATATCCAGTTTATCCGTAAATGTACGTTTACGTGATCCTCTTTATTATCTGTAGCAAAGTTCATTTACTATTATTCTTCTCCACGTATTTATCAATTAAACCATTGCGTTTGTATCAATTTAAAACAAATCCAAAAGGTACATATTCAGAAGGAAACTGAATTCAAATTAATGTACGTACTCGGGTTTGAAATTGTTAATACAAGAAAGTGCATCTTATATGCATTTATTGAACTGAAATGTACCGTAACAAAACTACGTATCATATTTACAATAGGAAAAGACACAATATAATTATGAAGTCACTTGCATGGAGGATACATAACCTGTGAAAATTGTTATACAACCGGGTCATAAACAATTTTTTTTTACCTTATAAAGCAGTCCCACACGCTGTTGTGACTCAATAAGTCGTTCTCCTTACCTGGAAAGAAATAAAATATTAACATTTAGACCTGTTTATTGTTTAAGTACGCGTTCATTGTTAATTACACTTGTATCCATATTATTTAAACATAAAGAAAAACATGACAAAGAAAGAAGGAAGGAAAGAATATATACAGATGTGCGTAATATGACAATATGGAGGCATTCGGCACTATTGAAAACTTGCTCACATCCTTTTTTTTTTTTCACACCCCACGATTATGTACCGAGGCTAAGGGGAACGATGTGTACTGTACCGTTACCCCATATGCTAGTATTCACATCCTCATAAAGAAGACATTGTAATTATCACTTTTACAGTACGTTGCAGTGTAGATGCAGTTGTTTCAAACACCAACGACACAATATATCAGTTTGTTATTTTCTATGTAACACCGAATAACTAACTAACTATATGGTGTATGGAGCCCTTAGATTTAATGCCGCGTCTACAAAAACTCTTCATTGACTTCTATCCTCAGCCAACTGGATCCAGTTTCTACTTTGTATTAATATTTCCGCGAGATCCATCTTCATATTGTCCTCCCATGTGCGCGTAGGTCTTCCTAATGATCGTTTTCCGGTTGGACTCCCAGTTAAAACTTTTAAAGCGTTCCTACTTTCTTTCATTCTGGCTACATGACCAAAATGGAATAGTGATACAGTGAATATGGAATAGTGATACAATGGATACATTAGAGTTGATTTGATGGACATCGATTTATGAATCAGTACATTCCTGAATTGAAGCTGAATAACAGAAAACCTCAAATTGAGAATCAAAATGTTTCTTTTATCCCCCAGAAGGAAACGATTCCTTGACTCGTATACAAGAGATTCTCGTGTTATGAAATGATACATTTGTTTAAAAACGTTATACAGAATCTCGTTGTATATGAGTCAGTGAATTATTTCCATCTGGAGGATAAACGAAACACTTTGATTCTCAATTTGAGATTTTCTGTTATTCAGCTCCAGTTCAGATATATACTGATTCATAAATCGATTACCATCAAATCAACTCTAATTTATCCATTGTATCACTATTCCATATTCGTTTATAATGTGTAGTTGTTTCCTTAAAAAAAAAAAAAAAAAAAAAAAAGTACTCGGTATTACGTATTTTCCAGTATTCCGTAAGTCGCATGAAAAGCACACACCATGTTTCTTGAAGTTTTTAGGAAAGTTAAGTTGTTAAACATGTTATTTTTTTTTATGATGGGCTGAATTCACTGATTACTTCTGATTATTTCAACCCCTATCAACAGGTAATTAAATCTTATATACGTGAAAAGTAGAGAAGTTTCATGAGATTATTAAAATGAGTATATACCAGGTTTGATAAATATTCATTTGTCTAATAATAATAATAATAATAATAATAATAATAATAATAATAATAATAATAATAATAATAATAATAATAATAATTTTGTGCCTTTCAAAGTAGTTTCCTCCAGACATACTGCACTTGTCATAGCTTTTTTCAGTTTTGGAAGCACTCCTGGAACGCAATTTTAGGTACGGCGCTTAACTCTTTCAATGATTTTGTCTGTCTCCTCATTGTTGGCAAAACGTTATGCTTTCATGGCTTTTATCGGGAATAGGAAGAAGTCATAAGGGACCATGTTTGGCAAATATGGAGGCTAAGGCGTAACGGCTGTATTGTTTTTCGCCAAAAATTCACGAACAAACTGTGAAATGTGATTAGTCGAAATTCAGTATTTTTCGGAAGAAATTTTGCCGCCACACGTTTCATGCCCAAAACATCCAACTAATAATAATAATAATAATAATAATAATAATAATAATAATAATAATAATAATAATAATAATAATAATAATAATCGACATGACTCAATGATACGCCAGCATCAGCAGCCTGTCTGTTAGTGATTCAGTGATTGTTCATAATAATTTTCTGAACTTTTCAGCATTGTTATTGGTTGTTGAGTATTGGGTCATCATCTGTAACGTCTGCATGGACCCTCTTGAAAACATTTGTAAAGCTTGGAAACGCTTGTTTTATTTATAGAAGACTCATCGAAAGCAATATTCAACATTTTCAATACTCTGCTTCGCTTATTTTGTCCTTAGAGCAAAATTTAATGCAATTCCTTTTTGTTTTCTGTCTTTCCCCTAGTAAAAAAAAAAAAAAAAAAAAAAAAAAAAGTACATAAGTTTGATCTTATCGACAGTTAACAGTAAAGTAAGCACGCAACATGGCTACCAATGTGAAGATGCGTCAGTAACAAGTTTACCAACACACATACACACACGAGAAAAGTCACAATTGGACCCATTACAACAGCACACGAAATTCTAAATTCTGTGTATTTTTTGATGAAGTCTCGTATTGTTTACTGATTTCAATTTAAAGCATTGGGGAATTCAATGTATTTAGGAAGTTTGAAAGAAAAATATACGCCACATTTGAGCAAAATCGAATTATTTTTACGAAAGTTATCATGTAGAATGGTTATCATATTTCAGGAAAACACGATAGGTTTTACGAAAGTTCCCGCGGAATAGACAGACACAAATATGCATGTTCTATCAGGCAAGGAAGATCTCGTTTACGCTTGCTTCAAAGAGTTCAAGGAACATGCAAAGTGGATTTGTTAGTACGTATGCCTTCGTTCTCGCAAGAAGATTATTAGTGGCAGTCGAAGATAGGGAAAAAAAGTGAAGAAACGACATATTGGAAAGATGAATTCAGATAGTTTGAAACTGTAGAAGCACGTATTATATTATATGATGATGAGATTAATCTACAAACATCACAACGCAATTCCTTCTAGAACTCTGTTGAATATCCAAATAGTATATACGATAAGTTTACTTCATGTGGCATAAAGTGGGCAAGCTGAGTACGCTGTAAGGTAGTACATATTAGATTCCCAAAATGTAGACAGTTAACATTATATATATATATCGGATAGACCGACAAACATGTCATCGAATCGGTAATAAGATTACAACTACTGCAACTTAGTAATAAGGAAAAATGAAATTAAATCTTTAAGTTTACGTCTGACGGTTATGCTGGCTAGGCTAACGGAGACGATGATAATGAAAAATGAATTAAATGGAGTGAAAAAAGTGGGAAGAAACGGGAGAACCCATAGAAAACCCACGCCTGGTGATAAGGATACAACTGGCATGGTACTTTAGAAAATTTCAATTTTATGGAAAATATTATTTTATTTACTTTATAAAGAATTTTTTCCTTGAATTGATTCTTTTATATCAATCTAAAATAGATTTGCTGTTATTAAAGCAGGATAGAAATTGGAAATATGATCCTACAATAACTCAATAATACCAATAGAATTCAAGTAAGCATTTGTTTATTGCAACTTTACTTATAAAGTATTCATATGTCCAACAAATACAAATAAAGGTATCTTATTTTTTAGAGGAATCCGATCAGGAATCGAATCCCAGGTCTCCTAAACACTACTTAGCATTTGTATTTGAGTATATACAAAATATCCCAGAAATATGTAAATAGAAACTCGCTTATTGAAGAAAATATTGATCGATACTCTTACCATGTTAAAAAAAAAGAAAAAAAAACTGAATTAGGAATCACATGTGACTGAATTTTACTGCAACATGTGTTCTAGTGCAGGTGTGTGTAAGATATCACACAAAAAGTAGTAGTTGTGATTAGGTATATATATATTTCTTCTCCGAAAACGGTCCATAACAGCATCTGCTGAGGCTTAGGCTCAAGTCATGACCAAAAACTCCACCATCTCCTCCCACTGCTCATTGGTATCGCAGCTTCTCCGTCAAGGTCACGTCCTAAGCTCGCTCCGCCTTTACCACGGTTCCGTACTTCGAGGTCAATGTCCTTTGTTCCAACCAGCAAACTACTTCCTAAAACAATTCCTTGGCCTCGGATAATATGCATGATGATAATCTCCAAGTTGAAAATTGCTTCATAACAAGATGATATTTACAGCTTCGATGTTTCCCAAACATGGGCCCGGGATAATCTTTTAAACCCTGGTTGCAGTCACTTGTTTCGCGAACGCATATTAACTGATAGCTGCACTTTTTTTTGTTACACCTGGAAGATATTAACGAAGAATTACGTTATCTGTAGTTGAATAGTAAATGATATGCACGTTCTTCGCACGAGGAGAATAGGTTTGCCTTTCGACTCCGAAAGTGCAAAACCTTGTAACTCATCAAAACCAAACTTTCCAGTAAAGCTAAAGCACCGTTCTGCTTTTACATTATCTTATATGGGATATGAGTTGTTAAAAGTTAGTTTTTCGCAGTTTCTATTGGGTTTTCGTTTAGGAGCTTTTGCACACACGTAGATTCAGATGTGGGGAATTGAATGTAACCAAAATGTAAAATTCCATAAAAAATGGAGATACGAGGTTTTGCACTTTCGTCGTATTTCAGTGAAAGCGTAATGATAAAAACCCATAGTCACCCTTCACACCTCAGTCCCTCACCCCTTCTTATTCCCATGTCGATGGGGCTGAACTTGGATTTCAGCAGCATCAGGAGTGTTACTATTCATCTCAGCGACACTGAAAATTAGAAATTGGATACTAATATTGATCGTTTTCGATTATTTTTACATTTCAACCATTTTCTACCCTTACCCTTGACCCCTATGTCGATGGGGATAAATTTCAACTTAAAATGGTAATGGGAGTGTCTCTGTTCATCTCAGCGATCTCGAAAACTGGATTCGACGTTAATAACGGTCGTTTTTGACAATTTGTGCATGCCACGCCTCCCATCTCCTCGGAATGCCTTGCCCTACAGTACGGCACCAGGAATGTCACTTCATTCTAGTGGTGTCTTACCCTACAGTATTTGAATGAATGAATGGGGATTAATGGGGACGTCAGCAACGAGGCTATATGTCCCCGTCACGAACCTACAGTATTTGCTTCCTGATTGTAAGTCATATTATTAAGTATTCTGCCTGTTGACAGATTCTGGGATAATGAGGTTTTAATTTCTTTTATTCTTAGATTCAAGCCTGGAGATATTTCTTGCGCATTTCTCGTTCTTCCTCTTTTAACTCGCAGTATTTCCTTGTATTTTTCAAATCATCGATCAGTTGTGTTCTTCCTAACTGCTACTCGCTTTCCTTCCGTCTTTCCTTCTACGACGTTATGAAGAAGACAATTTCTTCGCAAGATATGTCCAATCCAATTGGCCTTTCTACGAATGATGCTGCCCAAAAGCGTCCTCTTCTCACTTATCTTTTAAAAACACCTTCGTTTATTGCAATCTCCGTCCGTTTTATCTTCTCCATCTTCCTCCAACACAACATTTCTGAGCTTTCTAAATATTTCTTCTCTAACTTTCACAATATCCAAGTCTCTGCACCATACAGTCCAATACTCCATATACTTGACCATTTCTTAGTCCAATATTAAGGCTGCTAGTTAAGTTATATTTCTTGTTGAATGCTTCTTTGGCTATGGCAATTCTTGACCTGATCTCTTGGCGCATTTAGCGTCTCTCGTCAAAATATTTCCCAGATATTTGAAATTATCGACCTCTTCAAATTCTCTTTGTTCTACTCTGACCTGTAAGGGCGCCTTTCCACGAAATATTCTCATAACTTTTGATTTTTGAACCTTGATTTCCATTCTAGATATTTTCCCAGTGTCAGATATTTTGTCCATTATCTTCTCTAGTTCTTCTTCGGTTCTAGCTATAATACCGTGTCATCTGCATACCTGATCTTGAAATCTCCAATTTCCATTAATGCTTCCTTCATTAAACATTTACTGTAAATATTGAATAATTGGGGTGGCATACTATACTCCTTGCCTGACTCCTCTTCCGATCTCCACTATTGGTTTCTCCTTCATTCAAGCGCAATTTCACTCGCGACCTGTACATAGGGAAACTTCACCCGTTTTCATATGTACAGGTCGCGAATGAGTCGTCGGTATCTCCAGTTGACCCCGATTTCTTTAAGTATTTCCAGAAGTTTGGTCCAGTTGACCCAGTCGAAAGCCTTTTGCTGGTTGATGAAGCAAAACACAACTCTTCTTTTACGTCAAGAACTCGTTCTGATATAATTCTCATCTATCAAGTAGCATCTCTGGTGCCTTTTCCTTTTTAGAATCCAAATTGATCTTCCTGTAAGCCATAGTGTACCAAGTTTAGGAAATTGGTCCAGCCAGAGTTATGCTGGAACATGCATACATACGTTTAATGAAGTTTCAAATGCAATTCAAATGCAATGATAAGATAAAACAGTGGAAGGAGTCGGTCAAGTCTATTTTTAAAGGTGTGATTTCAGTATTCGTCTGCTCGATCGAAGAAAAGCTCTGAAATATCCTCAGTCAGACTGCGTGGCAGTGGGACTCGAACCCGGATCCTCACATTTGCTAAGTGAGAATCTTAATCGTTTATCTCTGCCAGCTGTATTATTTCAATTATAAAATCAGTGCGAACAGCACGATTTGAATTCTGTCAGTTTGGAATCTGCTGTATTTGTTGAAATAATAAATGAGATAATAATCACAATTTACAGTAATGAACTTTGTTTATTTACTTGTTATTCATTATTCTAGTATAGAGATATGTCATAGAACATAGGTTAGACAACATCAATAAATATTATAATTATGCTGACGAGAAATACTGGATTTTAATTTTTATATATATATATATATATATATATATATATATATATATATATATATATATATATGGTTTTACATATAGGTTAATCTTAATATAGCCTGAGAAGTTGAATAAATGTTCTTCCTTTTTTTACATCTCTCTCAACCGTATATTCAGTTACATCCTCCAGTATGCCATTATCATTAGTGTGCAATAAAAAAGAAACATGTGGATGTTGAAGGTCATTATTATAATTTTTCCATGGAAGGTAGCTTTCAATTAGGAAAATGTTAAACATCACTCATTGTCTCTAAAATAGTGAAGTTAAGTATATGATGTCTCTAAATAACCATAATGATTTGACATATCCGTCGTAATGCTTCCACCGTACTTATTATTTAGTCGGTTTTTCTTTAGCGAGCTAATCGCTAGCATTAGTATTTAGAATGTATGAAAATGTAGAAGAATACTTTTTGAATACTTATCTGTATTGGTTTAGCGAATTCAAAGTAAATTGTAGAATTACAAGAGGCATTTGATAAATCCATGACTTTCAAATAAATAAAAATCGACATTATTTTATTTTTAGTTTTCTTTTAACTCAATACACTTTGTCCAACTTTTCCCAATATTTTTATGCTTTTCGAAAAAGATTAGTAAAATAAGATTTGTAAAATACTACAAAATCGGCATTTATGTCAAACATAATCGATCTCTTATGCATATCTTCCACCGAGTCGGTCTGTAGGTTTCTGAAGAGAAAAAGTAGTCAAATGTGGAGAATATGATGGATGAAGTAGCAGATCGTAATGTAATTCGATAGTTTTGGCCATGACAGTTACAGTGGTGTGAGCTGGGGCACTGTCGCTTGTCAGCGGAGAAGAGAATCAGTTCTGGAAGGGAAGTGTCAGTAAAATCATATTAGGATGCCGAAGTTGTCTTCCAGGCGGTTCCCAAAGTCTAGCCTAAGGCAAGAGCCTGCAATAAAAAAAAATGTTCCACGGTTGGAAAACACACTGATAAAATATTTTGCGGGCATAAATGACATCGTTATCATCGAGGCTTTATGAAACCAGGAAAATCCATTAATAGCAACGTACACATGCTTCCTCGTAAGTTATGACACAGTTTAAAAGAAGCGACCGTCCAAAGAGTAAAAACATATTTTCGCAACATGACATCGCGTGCACACAAGCCAGTCGAGAAATGAGTGCCACTGTTACTGAGATGGAGTTCCAGGTTTAGAACATCCATTGTACACTTCGACCTCGCGCCCTGTGACTATCGCCTATTAGAGACTTTGGATGAAAATGGTAAGAATATTGTTTGGAAGACTTGAAATATTGAGAAGAGTTTTCAGGCGTGTCTGGACGCACTCTGAAAAAGCAATTTCAAAAATATTGGAACTTCTGTCGAAGGTGCACAGCAGAAAGAAGATTACATTAAGAAAGTGGGTAACCGAGTTCTGTACCCGAGAGATCTGTTTTTGTAGAAAAAATTAATGGAAATTGAACAGTTCTTGCATAAACAGTATATGTAAAATCATGTTTTCTTAAATTGTAGAGGAAAATAATCAACAGCAAACATCAAATAACATTGTATATCACGCAATATTTTATCATTATATGGTAAAGTAAATATGATACATATAATAAAAATTATATATATAATTGATATATGGTAAAATATTTATCATTATTTTATCATTGTATGGTTGCTTATGTGAGTTTGGGGAGAGCAAATTCGTAATTCTAAGACTGTTCTTATCTTAATCCAATAATTTGATAGTATAGCCTGCATTTTACTTCATTTACACCATTTTTCTCGAATGTAATTATGCATCAAGTGATTGCATAATTTGCCCAGCTCGTAAGCCGCTTCTGCTCTTTATTATTAGTTTGTTTTTGATTACAAAGCAATAGTGGTTATTTTCCTTTTAATGGTTTCAAATGTTATTAGTAGTGTTCTCTAGCAGTTGTAGTTATCACACGTGTTGTTTTCTTCAATGGATTTTATTAAATAAAAAGCTGTTAGAAAGTTACAGTATATAGTATGTTAATCTATATTTTACTCTTATTATTGTTCGCCGGAACATTTTGGGATCTCATCAGATAGTTAGATTCGATTATTTAGAATGAAAAAGAAAGGGGAGAGCAGTATTACTTACAGTGGAAATAGCGAATGTTTTCCAATTTTTCTAGGAGTAATTCGCATCCAACTGAGGTCATTACCTTGGAAAAATTATGTATTCTAATTATAAGCAACTTGATATGAATATATCATTTAACACAATGTTTCGCTATTTATCATGAATCGAATTATGAGGTATATGCAAAGGCCAATTTACAGTTAGAATCAGGTTTCGTCAATAACATTTCGACAAATCTGCATCTTTTGCATTTGGCATAAGTTAACGATGCCTTTAAACGTTAAGGTAAGAAAGCACTTTGCATTTCATGTAAATATGAATCTTTTTAAATGCTCTGTCGAGGTCTTTTATATTTCCTAATGAGGCCACATGTCACATTTTATTAATAAGACCTTCTGTTGCTTGAAAAAAAAAAGCAAGGTCGAAGTTTTTAGCACCTTTGTTGTTCCACTATGTGAACTTCTTGTTAGCTCGCAGAATAAGGACGAGAATGTGCGTGAATTTCTGGCTGAAAGAAATGATACAAGATACACATCCAGAATGAGCGTAATTTTGATTGCTTCCGGTTGTAGAAAAAATATTGTCATGTCAACAAACACATTAATTGTGTAGGCTTATTTTGGTGAAACAGCAACTCATATAGCTAGTAATTATGTCAATTATGGCCCTTATCTTCCTGATGTAAGAATTTATAACTTCTAATTTATACGTTAGATGCCCATTTGGACATACGTTCAATTTATCATTTCGCACTCTCCAACATGACATCAGCAAGTTCAACAATACAGCGCTTATTTAACACTCGATAACCAATTTGAGAATTTTCATCTGGTAACTCAAATACAGGAATAGTATCCTATTGTAAACACAGGAATAGTATCTTATTGGTCTGTGGTGTTTCTTTGGACCTTAACGCCACTTTTTAACACTGAAATTAGATATACAAAATGTGGACCTTCAGTTTGACATAAAATTTGAACTAATATGAGTGCTATCTATTGGGGATCAAATCCCAGTCACCTGATCCTACGTATTGTTACTGACTACGTATCACAGTAAACATTTCAATACCTAAAAGCAAATCACACTTTATTGAGACACGAACCTTTCATGCATGTTTAAACTTAATATTATATCTGCTTAATCACTTGTTTTTAATGCATTTTTCCGTATGGTGCGGCAAAGTTTTACATATATTACAAACAATTATAAAAAGGAAGTTTTCGTTTAGGTAGAAATTTGAAATGTATCACCTCTAACACTACACATATTCAGCTTGCCAGTAATGCTTCCAGTTATTAAAAAGTAAAGAAAATCCAAAAGTTTCATTTATCCCGTAGATTGTGTGAGTCGCCCAGTTCCAAAACGGCTCTTGTCCATTTACAGAAAATCCCAGAAAACCGAGAAAAACTCCAGGATAGATGCGTTTTGTAGAACTGGAAATATTTGATGATGTTCTAGTTTTTCACATAAACACACTGAAGTATTCGCAGCTCTACAAAACAGGACGACAGATCATTAAGATAATAAGAAAAAGAAGAAACAGCATGTTTGGCCATCTTATTCGACACTCCGATTGGATCACTGTGCTGATAGAGGAAAAGGCAGAAGGGAAACCAGGAAGAGGAAGACCAAGGATAGAATATCTAGATGCAGTTACGTAGAAGAGGCGTTATCAAAGTATAAAACAGCTCTCCCAAGCGAGAGAAAAGGTTTAAAATTTCCATGTTACCCACCAACCTATGGTTGAGGTGGATAAGAAAACAAAACATGCAGATCCTGTATTTTTTTCTAAGTTTTCTGGGATTTTCTGTAAATGAACAATAGCCGTTTTAAAACTGGACAACTCATGAAAAAAATCTAGATTTTACGATACTTTATAAAAAGATTTAATTTGGTTCTGTAACAAGATATTAAAACTTACGAAAGGTGTGCAATGATGCATTCACGTTTTATTCGAAATAATTGGAAATGTTCTTGAACATTTGTTGTAAATTTTGTTTGATGTTACATTTAACGGCAGCGAAATCAATCAAATGCCCAATGAGTAGACTGTGGGAAATTGCATTGATTCCTGTGTGCTGATGCTATCGTTCTCAAGATGAGAAAATTGCTGTTAAATCCAGTTGCTTTACTTTCAACAATGACATCTGTTAACGTCATTTCCTAAACAGAACATGAAAATATTGAGGCAAAGTCTTGACAGGGGTAGAATGTTTTCCCATCGTAATATTGTAGAAAGAACAAGTTAGTTGCAGGATCACTTTTTAAAAGTTTTAACTGTTTGAGAATATTTCCGTCCTTATAAACTACACTCTGTAATAACACTATCTGTATTATAAAGAGAAATAATATTGTAGATCAATTTGTAGATTCTAGTTTTGAAAATTGTATTCGTAATTATGTAGGAAGCGTCTGTTTTGTCTGTTTTTTATTAATTAATATTTTCTTTAGTCTTTTGCATTATGTAGGGCCTACGTTCTAGTGTTTGGGCTCTTGAATACTATACTAGGCTTTTGACAGTCTTCTTATGATCACTTTTTTTGTTCGTTTCAGATAAAATGATAAAAATATAAAATATAAATCAAAATTAATACATTGTATTTTAGACTTCCGTGTTAGGTACTGGTTGATTGCTTCCAGCTGTTATTGCGGTATTGTGACTGAATAAAGCTACAGGAAAGAAATTTTTAAAAAAATGCCCTCAATCTATCCCTGTTTTCAAATATGTATTTTTTAGTGACTAAGCAAATGCTTATTGTTGTTACTATTATTATTAACTCTATGGGTGCTATATTATGCCTTACGTTCTTTTGTTAAATACTAAGGTAGACAAGCTGAAGTCTTCAGTAGATGTCAAGAATCTACTTTATTATGCATGTAAACTTTGCTTTGTCACGTTCGTAGGCCGCAAATTTGAATACTTTTTCCTCCCCCTTGGTTTTATTGTGGTTGAAATGTGCACCGTAAGAATGTTTATCGAAGCATGTTGGTAATTCACAAGAGCAAGTACAATGTATGATTTGAGGCAGTATATAAAAATGTTTCCAGCAGCTTCTTTATGTGTTGGAAGAAGTCAAGAGCCATAGTCACGCCAACTGTAAAACATCTGAGTATTTCGTTGCGGTTTTTGTTTCTCCAACTCTGCATAGTCCACATGTCACGTTGAGATTTTTATGAAACGCATTATATATATTACACACACATATTTATGCATACTCTGTTCTTGACGTCTTTCAGCCATCAACGTGGAATGGTAACAATATCAAAGTGTTCCGAATGTCATGTATGATAATTGAAGCAATTACTGTTCCATGTTTTATGGTTTCGTAAATAGGACTTTTTAGATTTTATTTAATATTTAAGACTTTAATCGTCAGATGCACTAGAGTGAGTTTGGAAGTTGTACCAAATAATGATGCATATTGGATTGAAAGACTGCACGTTGTGTGGCCATTATTTTTGTTGACTGTGACGAAAGTGATTAATTCGTATTTGTTTCGGATAACCTATTTATTTCTATTCAGTTGAATTGGATTATTATATGTGTAAAAAGAGAGCACTGGAAAATTTTAGTTTCATGTTCCATGGAGTAGGCCGGAGAATCTGTGCCGGGAGAAACCACGAACACAATGTTCTCCATCATAAACTCACAAGTTCGGGATTGAACCAGGGATCCCAAGGGCTTTGGGTGAGCGTCCTCTCACCGAACGTGGTGCATCCTAGATGTATTTATAGATTTCAAATCGTCATGACTAGTGTTATAAATGGTCGAAGAAACCTGAAATTTTAAAGAAAAAAAAAAACTCGTTTTTGTTCAATGTTTCCAAAGCCGGTAAAAAACTGAAACTTATGGAGAAAATCTATAGTAGTTTTAATCTTTTTAACGGTTCTTTTTTTATATACTGTAGTTGTTGTAAAATTAAATTTAAGTAGGAAACTTTATAAAATATCCCTTCCTGTTGCATGTTGTTGCGTCATCTGCATTTACTGCTGCTTGAGGAGGAGTTCATTTTTATCCTCCATCTTCCTTGGAATATACATATAAGCAAACATACTCAAAGAAAATAATAATTTGTTCTTAGAAGCAAAGACATAGGGCTATTCATTAACTGAGAACTTAATTATGTAGTCAAATTATTTCCTTTTCACTTGAAAAGTGATTAAATATTATAGCTTTAAATTCATTGTTTTTGCTGACGTACTGTTAAAATAGCTCAAGAGAGGTTAAAATAACTTACAATAACACAAATATATTTTCCTCTTATGGAGGGCGTACAACCTTTTCTAGATCTCTTCATTCGTGCGCAAAATAAATAAATAAAAATTCAAAAGGAAGGAGGATATTATCCGCTGTAACACTTGCAATTTAACACTTCGTATTAATGAAGTTTCAAGTGCAATGATAAGATAAAGCTGTGAAGTGACTTTACAGTAAAACATCAGTGAAATATGGGAAGGAGTTTTGAAGAGAACGGTCTTCGCCTGCTGGATCAAAGAAAAATTCTCAAATATCCCCAGACAGACTGCGTACCAATGGGACTCAAACCCTCAATGTTTTAACAACCTCTTCATAACAAACAGGAATTGTGTTTTCATTTCATTCATATTTTGCACAGAAAATACGAAAATACTTTCTACAACTTGAAGCAGAAGATCTCACAAACTCATATGTCAATGACCTGATAAAGCACCAACAGAACAATTGGAAGCTGAACTTGAAATTCTTCTTTTTATGGGGATGATACGAAAGGAGAAAAGAAAAATGCCACACATGCAGTGTATTTTGCTGTATATATGCTCATATAAAGACGTTCTCCAGCGATACTTTCATCTCTTTACTGAAGAGATTCCCCCTTCTCATGACACTTCGTAATTTGACTTATATTTACATTTATAGCCAATGTATCAAAATTTGTATAACAGATACCTCTTACTTACTGACAATTAATGTCCGGTGTCCCTTATTCTGAGTTTTCACTGTACTTGTTTCTTAAAAAAAGAAAAGAAAAAAGAAAAAAAGAAACACTATAAGATACTAGGTAGTGGAATTTCAAATGCAAAATGAATGTGAGCGAGCTTACCAGACATTGCTGGCAGTTCGTAGAAATAACCTAACAAGGGGTGGGTATTTCAGTAAGAAAGCTTAGGCTCCGAGAAGGGAGACTTTTTCTTATCCTTACCTAAAAGATTGCTCCTAAGTGTATTTTCACAAATTTGGGGACTTGTCGAAAAAAGCTTTTGCTTACCTAGAAACAAGAAAACATGATGGGAGTGTCAGAAAAATCTACACATTTCATAACACCAATAGATACGTAAATTCTCATGTCTTTCGCGTGTTTATGGAGATTTAACTTGTTACGTAATAAAATGGGTGTATTTTTAACTTCCGCGCAAACATGCGGGAGGTTATAGTTTACTTCAGATGTATGTGGTACTTTATTTCTCGGTCAAACACCGTGTATGTGGGTTTTCTTGGGGTTATCTCGTTTCCTCCCACTTTCTTTATTCCATTATTTCATTCATTTCTCATCACCACCATCTCTCTTAGCGTCGGTGCAAATCGTGGAATGTTAAACTATTTTGTTTTTTTATTTCTCGGTAACTGCTGGCCGGTCAGATTCGGTAGACAAATAGCCCACTGTCTAAGATCACTATATTTGGTGGCCGAGTTCGGTCAGAAACAAGCTCACCTCGCCCTGTATGTAGTACTTCTGTAACTACTGGCCGAATCTAAACGAAATTTGTTGGGAAATATAACGTTTAAGTTTTTTATATGCTAAATTTAATTTAATTTAATTTATTGACATATAACACGAAAACAAAGATAAAGCAGACAACTTTCTGTAATGCGGATGACGATAGACTTTCGTTGAGAAATGTCCTTTGAGCTATCATACGAAATGAATTGGTGACATATTCTAAATAAATAAATAAAAATGAAGTGTATTAGCTAGAGGCTATAAGTTCGTTGTCGTTTACATTAGAAATGCAAGGAGTAATTCAAATCTCTGTGTCTGCTCACTCCACCGTTGAAACCCATAAAATTGTTCCAGGCTCTAATTGAGCTTACGCTGTGAGAGAAGAAAAGAATGCATCATGCATGAAGTTACTTCATTTATTTCCTGTTTTGTCGTTTCCAGTCATCTGCATTTTCTTACGCTTAGAAAAAGAAAGAAAAGAAAGAACATATAAAAGAAATGGCTGAGGGAAGATGGACTGGAATGAGGTATATTGGATTGCAAATTGCTCTGTCCATCGACCTACTTAGCAGGGTAGCTTGTCCATCTCAGAGCTTCTTACGCAATAAGAAAATAGTGCATGACATAAACTGATCTTTTGTTCTTTACCCCCTTAAATATGAAAATCATGAGTATTTTGATTCTACATGTTGTAGTTGCTAATTTTCATGTGATTTTGCGTTTTATTTCAGTTTTTTGTTGTAGTTATTTTCGTGGCATGTTGGCAAATTACTGATCAATTTAATCTGTAACATTTCATTTGTGGATACTGTTTCTATTCGTGCTAGATTTCCCGAAATTTAATTTGACTATCTTTACGTCAAAGGGCTTACTGTACTGTGTAGTTTTTGGTGAAGACGCGTATACATGCTACTATAGTAGACTTGTCATTGTTGTTGTCTGTTGTGTGCATATGACATCAGTTAATTAGTCAATCAAATGTCACAAACATAGTAGGGAGTTCCATTGTCATGGATGCGCATGAGTCTTAAAGCGTTAAGCGAGCGAGAAGTTCGGTGTTAATGTTTGCCAGAATTATACAGGGTGTTTCAAAACAACACTGACAACGTTTGGGAGGTGATTCCTGACACCAACATAAGATGAAAAGTATAGACCAACCTGGATGCACAAATGCTTCCTTTATAGGCTGTCAAAAACATTAAAAAAAAAAGAATTTTAAAGGTCCATAATTCCAAAACTATGGGACATACCGTAGTTGGGTCAAGACTTCACTTAGGAACTAGTATGTGCGCTATCCAGAAATACATGTTTGAGAATCCTAAGGTACGCAACAATTTTTATAGAGGTGGTTTGGCTACGGGCATATAATTTGAAGTACTCATTAACTACCTCTATAAAAATTGTTGCGGAACTACCGCAAGATTCTAAAACATGGATATTTGTATAGGGCACATACTAGTTCCTATGTGAAGTCTTGACCCGACTGCGGTACGTCACATAGTATTGGAACCATGGAACTTTAAAGTTAATTTTTTTTCATGTTATCATGTTATTCTGAAAGGAAGCATTTGTGGACCCAGGTTGGTCCATACTTTTCATCTTATCTTGGTGTCAGGAATCGCCCCCCAAACGTTGTCGGTGTTATTTTGAAACACCTTCTATAGTCAGTAATTGTACAGCTTCAACATTAACGTGGTAACAGCATGTGGCAGACAACTCTGTATTTGTGCAGGAAGTTGATCGATTTAAGGCTTACGAATTCTAATTGAATATAAAACTATAACGTGCGTTGTTCAGGCAATTATAATTAGGCAGGTATGTTATATTTATTGTTTTATCCCTTTAACTATGTTATATACTTCCTTTTAGAAATTTAAAACAGGAATAATTATTGTGGGATGTCTTCATTAATGATCAGACAAATTATGCTAAAATCACATATCACCTTAAATAAAATGTTGATCTAATTCTTAATTATTATTAGCCGTGATGTGTATTTCGAGGTAATGATTAGTTCAAAGAATACACTTAATCAGCGGAGGAATATGCCAGGATTTGCCCTCTCCTGTGGCTAGAGCGTACTCGAAATCTGGAAATTTTAGTATGTGAGTAATATAATGCTCTTGAATGTAGCACTAAAATAACGATATTACGAATTTGGAATGTACATTTACATTATCCAAAACGATCTGATCTGGGGCCACGATGGCTTAATGGTGGAGCGTTCACCTCTGGTGCATGGAGTCCCGGGTTCAATCCCAGCTCCCGCCAAGTGAACTTTATGATGGACAAACACCGTGTGCGTGGGTTCCTCGGGGTTCACTCGTTTCTTCCCACTTTCCTCATTCCACAATTTCATTCATTTCTCATCATCAGCGTCTCCTTTAGCCTAGCTAGTATAACTGTGGGACGTAAAACTCAAAGATTTCATTCCAGCTGAGCTATACTGATTATGACTAAAAGCATAAACAATACTATACAAAGCTCCATATTTTTTGTACTTTTTAAAAAAACATTCGCAACTGAGAAAACAAGTGATTTATCCATCAAGGCGTGAATATAAGGAGCGCATGTTAGGCTCGTTTGATCACGCGGTTCAACTCTGACCCGAAGAGGACGTGACTTTATCGTCCCTCTCTTCGGATGCTTCTCGTACTTCCGCTTTACACCGTGACTTGGCGTTCCGGTTCAATCTCTTTCTTCCAGGTCAGGTCTTCAGGATTCAGAAATATATTTCTTATATTGACATATACTGGTTATTATTTTCACACTTATCTGAAACTGGAAGGTATTGTAAGACGTGCAGATTAATTTCATTGTTACTAATTGTGGAGATCATTATTGATTAACAAAATACAGGAATGCATGCAAGAATTTATTTCTGAAGGGGTCCAAATTCGACTATATATTGTAGTAAAATTTGTAAAGTCAACGCTAAAATTAAACTAAAAGGAAAGTCGGGATTTCGAAGCGATTCCGGACCCCACAGGACTCACCTCGTGCATACGTCTATGACAAAATATATTTCCCTTTGATTTCTCAAGAGTTCTATGTTCATGATGAACAAACTGAAATATTGAGGGATTATCTTTAGAAATTAACGTGGAAACTAAAACAGTTGGATACAAAGTGTATTTGGCCTCTTTCGATATTCTATTGTATACAACAAAAAGAATTGTAGGTGAATTATTTAACAAGACACAGTAGCCCAGTATAATACAGGTCTTGTGATATGTAGGATCTCAGATTCCATCTCAGAGTATGGACAATTTGTGAAGTGAAAGTAAATCTTTGCGTTGGAGTTCGATTCGGTTTGTGTTGTAAGAGACAACAAAATAATTGCTGAAATAATAAGAAAATAAATGTTCAAATGATAGGGGGGTCGAATTTGCGATTCTCTTCACCAAAGATGATCCCTTCACTCAACTTCCACCACAATGTAAGATTTGTCATTACACACTGAACACTCAAGTATGACATTAGCTTTAAAAGGAGACGGTAATAAACGCAAGTGATCGCGTTGGAAATAACTAGTATGATAATGTAAATGGAGGGAACGGTGGTATTCTCAAACTTAGAAACATAATATAGTCTCATCACAACTGTAGTGACCGCCAGGACTCGTGAAGCTTGGGTTCTTCACCAATAAAAGTTTTGCTTCACGTGTGATGCGTCAAAGAATTCGGTACGATTCGTGGAGCTGCCTCCCGAACGCACACTTGGAAAAACATGAAAGAACAGAAGTCAACCAACAATGTTGCCAAACTTAAAAGACATAGCGAACAAGCGACGAAGAAACAGCACTTAAGAACTTAGCACGAATAGTAATATCAAAAATATGAAACGGCAACAACAATAACAACAAATTAAACAAAGTGAAACTTAAGAGGCAATCCGAGAATACAGTACCTTTAGGAGATGTTCTTCGTATAACCCGAGAAACAACACTGGCAAAATTTTATGTATAGGAGTTGACGACTGGGACACATCCTCGCGTTTTATTGGATACTGAAATTGATAGACTAAACCAAGCTTCAGGACTCCTTGTGACCACTATACCACTTAGGTTGTCCACTAGACGAGACAAGACAGAGCTCTTCCACTAGGAACAGAGAGTCGTTTTCGAGACGAGACATCACATTAATTATATCTTTTTGAGACGAGGTAGCCTCAAGTCTTCGTCTTGTAGGCAACCCTATCTAGGATGGCATCTACAATCTGCGTAGCAAATAAGAATGTTATTACAGATAACTCAAATAATCTACAGTTATTTACCCCTCCTTGCTGGTCTAGTGACTAGTACATGTATTTTTGGTGCACGTGGTCCCGAGTTCTATTCCCGGTTTGAGAGCATAAAAACATTCACGATCATTCATTTCCATTAATCATCTGTCTCCTTTAGCCTAAAGGACATAACCGTGGGTTGTTAACCTAAAATTTAATTTAATTTCGTTTTAGAGCTATTTGGAGAGGTTTCAGGTGTTTTATAAAATCGCACGTGTAGCACTAGTGCTCTATTGCAATTAGAATAAGGATCATTGACAATCAACAACCATTTGGAAACTGTGGACTGAGAAATATATTTATTCTGGAAAATCTAATTGTTTTATTTTCTTAAAAAAAGAAAAAAGCGTGTCTGAAAATCTGAAAATTTTCAGAATAACACTATTATTTCAAAACTATACAAAAATTGGCTTTCTTTATAAAAAGTAGTGTAAAAGATTTGGAGTCTAGGAAATATGAATAAAAAGATTTTTTGGGATTTTATTTGTGTTTTGGTATTCTGATCCTTATTCAACACCCAAAGTCATGAAGGACAGAGCCTACTATTAAGATGAGCTTCGAGCCACGACTGGATTTCAATCGGGCTCACTTGGCAGGTATACGTATAGACAATTCTGCAAAGTCAACCCTTACAATATAGGCCGTTCCCCGTCACATTATCTCACCTCCAAGAGAGATTATGGGACCAAACCATCGGCTCAAGAAAATTTTGCTAACAGCGTTTCTCAAATTGTGGTCCGCGGATGTATCCTTGTGGTTCTCTTAGATAAACGTTAGACCGAAAAAGACAGAACATATAATTCAATATAATTCAAGCAGATTACGTGTCACACGCTATAGTTGACAACCAGTATAGGTTACAATTCAATAAGGTAAATATTATACATATTGTAATGCTCTTTATATATATATATATATATATATATATATATATATACGAGGGCTATCCAGAAAGTAGATTACGTTTTCGTCTGTGTCCGCTAGGGGCGGGGCTAGCGCGGCCATCTTGGGGTCAGAGCGTTGCGCAGCTCAGTCGGCATCTAGCCGTGCTAGTGAGAGGTTCGTGCTGTGCTCCGTTAAGATACTGTGACGGTTTGAAATGTCTGCGTTAATTGAAAATCCCGCGAGCTGCGAGGTGCGTGCAGTAATAAGGTTTCTGACAGCAAAAAACTGTAAACCGATAGAAATCTATCGGCAGCTGTGTGAAGTGTATGGGGACAATATTATCACTGAAGGTGGAGTGCGACAGTGGGTCATAAGATTTAAAAATGGCCGAACCAATGTTCACGACGAAGATCGAAGTGGGAGACCCAGCAAAGTGACTGCCGAACTTGTCGAAAAAGTCGATGTTAAAGTCCGTGAAAATCGAAAGTTCACAATAACGGAACTTTCTTTGAGTTTTCCACAAATTTCGCGAAGTTTGTTGCACGAAATCATCAGCGAAAAGCTTGGTTACCACAAGTTTTGTGCAAGATGGATTCCAAAAATCTTGACAAAGGACCACAAAAATCAGCGAATGGCTGCAGCGTTGCACTTTTTGGACGCCTACAATAAGGATGGTGACTCTTTACTCGATCGCATCGTTACTGGTGACGAAACATGGGTGAAACACGTGAACTGTGAAACGAAATTGCAATCAATGCAGTGGGGGCACACAGGTTCTCCCCAAAAACCCAAGAAATGCATGCAAACAATGTCGGCAAGGAAGATGATGGCGACTGTTTTTTGGGACAGAAAAGGTGTGATTTTGGTGGACTTCCTGGAAAGAGGCACTACAATAAACGCTCAAAGGTATTGCCAAACTCTGCAAAACCTCAGAAGAGCAATTCAAAACAAGCGCAGAGGAATGTTGAGCTCTAAGATCTTGTTGATTCACGACAACGCCCGGCCCCACACGGCAAATGTCACGCGTGAAGTTCTTGAATCTTTTCAGTGGGAGTTGTTTCCTCATCCGCCGTACAGTCCCGACCTGGCACCGAGCGACTTCCACATATTCCCAGCAATGAAGAAGTGGCTGGCTATGCAGCGTTTTGATGACGACGAACAGCTGCAAGAAGAGGTAACGAAGTGGTTGAAGTCGCAGGCGGCCGAATTTTTCGACGAAGGAATTTCCAAGCTCGTACATCGCTACGATAAATGCCTTAATTTGAATGGTGACTACGTCGAAAAGTAGTATTTGTGTGTGGCTTTCATCTGTATATAATAAAATTTGTTTCCTATACTTTGTTGATTTTTTATTCCAAAACGTAATCTACTTTCTGGATAGCCCTCGTATATATATATATATATATATATATATATATATATATATATATATATATATATATATATATATATATATATATATATATATATATATAATTCTGGTACACAATAAAAAGGAGTGGGATGGAATCTTTAAATTTTACGTCCCACGTTTATGCCAGCTAGACTAAAGGAGCCGGTGATGATGAGAAATGAATGAAGAAAGTGGAAGGAAACGGGAGAACCCGAGAAAACCCACGCACACGGTGTGTGTTCACCACAAAGCTCACTTGGTTTAAGCTGGGATCTAATTAAGGACTGAGCCACCGCGGTCCCACAATGAAAAGGAAAGGATTACGTATTACAAGTTTCAGTTTCGTCCAGTAGATGTCAACAGCTGAAAGATGTTTGCTACTATCTATCTGTACGATATGTAACTTTTACTATCTTTATTTTAACAGTAGAAAGTGGGTTATTTATACTACCGTTAAAGTCACGGTTACAAACAGATTAACTACGAACTTGGCTGAGATAATCGCTCGATCAATCTATTGAAAACCAATAAATAAATAAATAAATAAATAAATAAATAAATAAAGGAATTCAAATAATTGCTTTGTTCAAGAGTTATCGTGTGGAGTACACGTACGTACTAACATTACAATCTTATAAGGTCCATTTGCCTGATCCTAACAAACATACTTGGTGGTATATGCTGAAAAGAAGAAAAACTCGCTTTAGAAGCGGACAGAAATAGAGTGATCTGTAAACCATTCTAATTAAAATGTTCCCCACTTGACACAAGTTTGAGAAATGCTGGCTTGAAGTATTGGGAGATAAAGAAGGAAAGCAAGCATGGAAAAACTAAAAGAGGAAGCAAGTAAAAAGGAAAGAAGTTTAGAAAAAATAAGCAGGAAATATATAGTAATTAATGATTCATACTATATACTTCTTCATCATTTGTGACACTCCTTTTAGTGCACTCAAAATCTGGAACTAGAGGTGAATATTGAATTCTTCGATTTCGGAAGAAAGGATTTTTCAGCGTACTTCTTACATTGCTGTCGTCTCATTACCAAATATTATTATGTACTTTTACAGTAATGTCATCCGCACTACAATTTTATCAAATATTTGAAGATGTCTATCCTATTTATGTGGATTCTTTGTGGTGTTGTATACAATTGAGCTACCGCAATGCTGATTGTTAGGGAAAAAATTGGTAGCATAGACTGAATTCCTTAGACTTGAGTGAAGTATAAAATTAAAAATAATAACAAAAAAACGGGCAGCAGGATAAAAGATTCAATGAGAAGATGAAGCAGGTGTACGGAGGCAGTACTTGAGTACCTAACGGTTATTCCATCAATCTTTAAACGACCGTACTAATCTCCATATGAATCGTTTTGAACTCTTCTTTGAAGGCACAACTGTTAGATCTCCACAAGTGCGTACCACATTCATGCAAAGAAAACAAACATTCTTTATGCATACAATACAGCTGGTGGTGAATTCCGATTTTGTCGACGTATCAAACAAAATTAGAATTTAATTTGTGTCTGCAGTTAGTGTCCAAAGTTGATTAACAAATATTACGTTGTTATTAATTTTGTATTCTGTGGACAATTGTAATAATCTAGCTTATTTCATGTAGAATACGTTACAAAATAAAGATCATATTCTTTCAGTTTTAAAACGTATCGAATCGTTAGGTACGTGCTTTCGTGAACTAATCTTTGGCACATAATTTATGAATATCAGGAAAAAGTAATTTCACAATTATTTAAAATATTTAGAAATGTCACGTAACGAGGATTACTTGATTATGCTCTTTTAGCTTGGATCGAGAAATGTCGTGGAATAGTGAAATTTTTAAGACCAATGATTCCGAAAGAAACAGTAAGGTTAACCACGTAAGAGTTTAGTGTCTCTCGAAACTGCTTTCATTGCAGACACGCACTAAAAAAATTATTTCAAGAGGGGCCAAATTCAACATGAAGATAAATCACCCTTAAAATTAGACTAAATGTACAAAAATAAATAAATAAATAAATAAATAAATAAATAAATAAAAAATAAATCTGGACTTTGGGGAAGGGGTCAGGACCCAGGCCCTACATACATCTCTGTTTCATTAGACATCCTTTGTTTCCTTCATACCCTGCAATTACTTAATTTTAAGGTGGTCAATGCACACAAAGGAAAGAAAAAAGACCCACATCTTGGCTAATGTTTGGGTTCTTTGGGTAAATTTGTAATTAATCTAAAATAAAGAACTACTGAAGGATTTTAGTGCTTCTATGTACTTAGTTCAGATTGATACTTTATTCAATAATGGTCAAGCCACGGTCATTCGGAAAAAAAAAAGTTCACTGTTGTTATTATTTAGTCAGGATTATATCCAAAAATGTATGAAACTCGAAGAAATCAGTGAATATTCAGGATACAACTTCGAAGTAACTTGTGATTTTGCTTATTTGCTTTCGTATGTTTTATAGGAAACGTGAAAATAACCCATTTTTGTGGACCTTAATGGGGATGTCAGGCAGTGATGAGATTAATAATTTGGCACGATTTAGTTGGTGACATTATAAGAGAAAAAGCTCTTTCTCTTTGGAATTAAGAAAGAAAGGGAAAAAAAAGAGACATCCTGGCTCTCAAGAATTCGTGATATGTAGATTAAAATATTTTATGAGAGTCATTGACACCGACACTTTTATAATAATTTCATGCTCAGTGAATATTTAATTAAGTACTATTAATGTTCACTATGCACTTTATTCAAATTAATTAATCTCTCTCGTGACCAGTGTAGATAATATCGATTTTTTAAATTGTTTTTAATGCCATATGAATGTTAAGGTTTCTTTTCCAAATAGCCGATTGAGTAGTTTGTGATGTGTAATTTTAAGCTTGATTCTTAAGAGGACCAGTGTCACTTTTTGGTGAAAATAAAATTCAGTTGTAGTAACTATCGTGCAGCAATGTTTTCTAGTTTTTCTTATCTCACTTTTTTTAGTGCTCATGTAAGTGTTCCGCCAACATGAAACGTGAAACATATGATGATTATTTTTTTTTCAACACTCAAAATACATTTTTTAGTCAGGCAATTTTATCCAACCTTCGATTTGCACAAAATACTGTCATTATCATGTAGAAGATACACATTACTCCACTGTTACATACCACTAATAATAAGATCTTACAGTTACCGCTGATTGACTCACAAATACCAATAAACCTACAACTCTGGACGAATTAACAGTCTGAAGAGGTTGAAACACATAGATGACGACATATATCGAATAGAAAAATCTAATTAAAAGCTTTATAGAAATTTTACTATATTTACTAAATGTTGCATTAACAACTATGTGGTTTCTTTCTTGCATTTATGTTTATTAACGTCTTCTTTAGGAAGATACAGTACAGAGATAACTATGGTGCAACATAAAGTGGAATATTAATTTTGAAGAGAATAAGCTTACTGAATATGACAACCAGTAATTAATGAGTTCGCACTATAATGTAACACTTAATAATATCCAACCGCCATATTCGTTTCAGACGTTCTTTAAACACATTTTGTGTTCCTGTCTTTGTTTCTTTCATAACTTTATATTATAAGCCTTTATACCATAAACGTGCATATTCTGTCTACAGGTGTGAATAGAGTTAGGGTGAAGCTATAGCTTTTGTTAAGATCTGTAGTTACCAGATGTTAACGCACAGAAAGAATTGAACTTAAAAATAATTTTTTAAATGGTTATACCACCTTAAATCAGTTGATTATTTGTACAATTCTTGCATCTGTTTGAGGGATAAATTCTCCCATAAAGCTTATTAGGCTTGAAGGAAAAGTTTGAAATTTCAGTTAATGGTACTATTTTGACATTCGCCTTGAGTGACTAAAAATATGTGTCGAAACTAAAGATCACAGTTAAGTTGACCGAGAAGAGCAAGGCTTTGGTTCATTCGACTCTTTAAGACTTCATTGTAAATGCCGAATCACTTAATCTATGTTTCTATTGAGAATCAAATCTAGTTATTACTCTTGAGTATCAGAGAAAACTGTTGTAGTTTGTCGGCAGATCCTTGTTTGATGTGTTATTTTATCATAGATAATGTGAAGATATACTATGTATCAGAGTAGGATGAAGTGAATTAGGAAAATATACAACAGTACTTGTATAGTTCATGCCATCGTTAACTAATTCTTTTTTTCTTATTGTGACATCAGGGGCGGATTGTAGGGTGAAGATCGCGTTTTTTTTTTTTTTGTGCATATTCTGGTGTGAAGCGGGACAGTTTTTCATCTTAAACAGCATAATCGAGCTTTAATAATATGGCGTTGTGTGGGAGAACATGGCATGAATTAACTTTGGGTAGATAACTAAAAGTCTATCTTTACTATGAAGTAAAAAAAGTTCCGAAATTGAATAAAATTCTCTACAACTTTTTTTTTTTGGGGGGGGGGAGAAAGGAGGGGATGATAAATGTAGATGAGAATGTACCCAAGCCATGGTGGGGAGGAGGGCATTGCTGTTTGACATTGTTTAATTATATTGGAAATGGATACTACTGATAACTAATATAGGATATAAAGGACAAATATAGTATGTTTTTGATATTGATTAGAAATCCATTGTTGTAGTTTTATTCCCTATAATTTGTTTTATATTGTGGAATAAGGGTATAACTCTTCACTTCTGTCAGTTGTATGTAGTACAATCACGTTGTGAAATATTGAGATGCTGATGGTAAACATACAAAAGGGAATATAAATATCTGTAATTCACGAATTGTTGAGAAAGTAACAGGAGGGTGTTTGACACTGAAATAGTGTCAGACCTACAAAAACTTGTTCCAGCATCATTTTTCTTTTTTAAGCATTCCTTTTCCTTGACCTTCTTTGATGTTGCCTTTGACGAAAAAATGTACGTTAAAAAATTAAACGAACACTCTTGAGATATTTCTCCTAGTCTATTTTTCTTATAACGTGTCTTCATTTTTAATTGGATTTTGTATAGCACATTATTTATTTAACACGTATAGTACATTTTATTAAATGTATCCACGATGTTTTAAGTGGATATATTTGCGATTGAGCATCAATTCTCAGATGAAACATTTGACAGGCTATATTTTATAATTACATACTATTTAAGAATGCAAACTATTATAATTTTTTTTAAAAAGAAAATACCTCTTTTTAAATGATTGAATTAATATAAAAATTATGTATAAATCATGGGGAAAAAAGAAAAAAAAAACACTATGGTAAAATGTTGGAAAGTGCTTATTTTTGCACTTTGTCTTTCTTGTAAATATCTTTGTTTACTCTTATGTACCATTCTTTGCTTATATTTCCACATGTAAAATACGATAGGAAAATGCGGAGGCAGTCAGTGTGACCTACGCATATATTTAAATGTAAGAAGATTTGTGATGAGGTAATCACATTGTTGTATAGTATATGCTGAAATATTTTAGTGCTTTAATATTGGATTTCCATAGTGAAATTGTAAATAAGTTTGTTTTATTAATAAGACTAATACTATAAACAAGAAGAGTGCTTGAGGCTAGTGTAGCTTAGTAGTAGAGCGTTCACCTCTGGTGCGTAGGGACACTCTTTCGATCCCAGCTCGCACAAGTGAGCTTTGTGGTGGACAAACCCATGTGCATAGATTTTCGTGGAATTCCCAGGTTTCTTCCTACTTTCTGGTAACCATTTTATTCATTATGATGATCATCGCCCACCTTAGTCTCGTATTATAACATGGAACGTTCAACAAGGAAGTGCTTATTTCGAAACTTTATAAGACTTGCTATTTTATTGGAATTTTATCTTCCTATTCTGCATACAGAGAAACTATACGAGATATAGACTCACACTTTAATGTTCAATTTAAACCATACCCACCAGAAGCGAACTGAGTTTTATATTCGACTAAAGTCGAAAACACTAACTACTTTGGCACAAGTGAATTCTAATGAAACTTGCTAATTAGTTCAGTTGTTCGTTTAAATTATTTTCGTGGAGTTGTGTAAGAAAGGTAGATATTACAGTTTTATGTTCTTAAATACTGCCGTGAAGTTTAATAAAGATTAAAGAGAGTAATTTATTATTATGTGGCATTTAGAATACAGAGCTACAGAAAAAAATAGCGACATATACCATGTTCTTTTAATTGCTAATTCAAGTTTGAAGTATTGTGTAGTAAACTACTTAGTTAAATATATTCTTCAGCGAGTGGGAGGTCTTAGTACCGAGGATCTTTTCAAACAGTGAATTTCATTTGCTCATACCTGAATTATTCTCATCTTGAACTATACAGTATAATTGATGGAGAAATCAGGACTTCAAAGAAAGCCCATTTTATATGCCGGGAAGGAAAACCACAAATCATGCGAAGTAGCTGTTGATTTTACTAAGCGAAGTTGTTATTCGCTTGTGTTTAGCACGCTGGTGGATCCTGGATTCGATACTCAAATTTTGATACTTTTCAGTTTACTTCAGTGTTAAAGGTTGGATCATGGTGACTTAATTCTGGAATACTCATAGTCAATGCCTCCAGAATGTTCTGTATGGCGTTTTCTCGTGGTTATTGGGATCAACACAGGAGACTTACAAGATTATATTGTTAGTAATTGGAGCGGAGCTCCTATTACACGACTTAGGCATTCGTTCGTCCAGATATTCTCCGAGATGCCTGAATCGTCCTTTGCCAAATCTGACATGGTGATTTGAGAGCACGCGCTGAGTCTCGTAAAGGGTCGCATGTCCCAATCGGACATACCATTGAGGAGTAATCACCGAAAACCATTGTCTAATGCACATAGACTTAACCTTGGAAAAACATTTGGCGCGCAAATTCTCATTATGAACAATGGAAACTAGAATTTTCAGCATTAGGAATAGGGCGAAGCGCTTTTCGTTTAGTTCTGCGAACACAATTTTTCAAAGCTATTATGCTTTACGCTGATATGCCAAATCCAACTATTTGCATATCATGTTCGTTCACGAAAACTATTGATGTATTAAGAAATTCTATGAATAATCAATAAAGGTCGATTGAATCGCTTCACTTACTCCAGACAATAAATATTGAACAAAAGCAAATATTCGATTTATTTTTCTTTCTTTCTTTTTTTTTTTTTCATAGAGCGATCAGGCAGGTTTCTTTAATAGAGTCAATCACAGGTAACGGTGACTATCCATATAATGTTTAAAATCTACAACATTCTCTAGCTTCTATGGAACCTGCACAGTAGTAAAGAAATGTTGGTTGCCTATGATATACGGATATACACCAACAAGCTATTCATATCCCACATCCCACACATGGAATTGCACGATCCACTTTACTGTCTTTAGCATATTTTATTTCTACATGCATTTGCTTTCTGTTTATTTATTTATTTTTTAAAATATAAACTTTCTTTTTATTTTCTTATTCCACATTTTTTTTTTTCGGTAGAAGCTGTCCACTACAGTTTAGCGTTTGTAATCCTGATTACACAATCTAAATTTGAAGTGAGGTTAGTATATACATGTGTTTTGACAGGAAGCTCGTATTTTATAATTTCACTGATTATTTTATCATTATAAGGCGTCACATAGAATATTACTAGATTATGTAATCATTTATCACATCTAACGAATATCGAGAACAGAAAGAAACTCAAGAATGAGGTACACTCATGTCCAAAATTATTGTCGCATGTCTATAAATATGTTGTTGTAGGAATATAATTTGATAACGAATTCATCCGGTATTTCTTATTATGTTAGTTTGTGTATAATCAGCAAAGACATGTATGTGGAAAATTTCATGTCAAAAGAGCAGTTAGTAAGAATAATAAAACGAAAATAAAATTTTCTTGTCCATTTAGCAACAGTTTGTTTTACTCATTCTAATTTTCGTATTTATAATTCTTTTCGTGTGAAATGTACCACAAATATACATTTCCCGATTATATACATAGTGTCAGTATTAAAAGTACCTTGCAAAATCATTATCAAATTATATTATGACAAGAAGACAGTTATAGATATGCGACAATCATTTTGGACATGAGTTTACTTATTTTATTTAAACCTTATGAAATACGTACATCTCTGAGAACAATCGAAATACATTTAAATTGAAGTGTAAGATTTAATAATCACTTCAGATACTTTTTTTTTTTTGCTAGTGTTATAATGAAAAACTGAGAATATATTTTAGTATCAGAATCGTTCCAATAAATGGCGCTTTTCTGAAACTGTTACTGTTGAATACAAATGACGGCAGTGTATTTTAGCAACATAAAAATCTTTTTGGTTAATTTTCCCGAAAATTACGCACAAGGATATATCGTTTTGCTCAGCTTGATGAGATCTGGCGATTGATATACAGGGTGTAGCAAAAGTCCGGTACCATAGACCACCTCCGTTGTGAGTAATGATATGAACAAAATGGAAAGAGAGGAAAGTTGTTGGAAATAACGGTTTTCAATCTAAAATGGTGGAATTTTTTAAAAATCATACTATCGTTTGGGTTCCACACTAGTAAGGCGTCCTATGTTAACTTCTGATTCTGATAACTTCTAGATGAAATTAAGATGACGAGGCCATAAATTTTGTACACACTTATCTTTTTTATGGCCTTTTTTTTTCAATTAAAAAGTAAATTTCGTTCTGTAAATCGAAAACTATCATCCTTCACAATCTATCAACGATTAATATATTTTGTTCATCTGTTTAGATAATTTTAAATAGATGACAGGGACTTTTTTTTTTAAGGGAAAATATGAAATTTACTTGTGAGGAATTTTATACATTTATTGAGAGTGAAAAAGGACTTCTTAAAGCAATTTCCTGTAGTTGAAGTATAAGTTTAAAGAATAAATTTCATTTTCCAAATCCAGAATTGTCAGGTTAAGATTGATATACTTTTGTTCATTTGTTTCGATAATTTTAAAGAAGTGGCAGTTACTGGTAAATACAATAAAATGATCAATGCCAATTTCAGTTTCTCATTTATAGTACAATGTATCTATTAAGCTAATTAGTGAATGTACTAAGGATATGCCGAATACAGGTGCTAATGCACTTTTGTTCACGGTAGTACGTACATTTCCTTCCAATGGATGGGTCCGAACAGATAGTTTACACTTAGACCTGTATCATAGGGAATTTTAGGAGGGGTGCCGGTGTTTTTATTTTCCAGAGTTGGCAACCCTAATTTACCTTGTAGAGGAACCGATACTGGGTTTCGCCTATCCCCTTTTAGGAAATGTGTACCTGTCGAGGGAAGCTATCGATCAGTCTGGAACTTCAGCGTAAGCGTAGTTTAACTACAATCTAAATTCAATAAAGAACATATGCTGAACATTAGATATAATGAGTGATACCTGGAAACTCATTTAATCTAACTGTATCGCATACTTTTTAACGATATAAGTGTTTTGTTTTTAAAAGACTTATATTTTATTTTAAAACATTGTTAATTATTTCTGTTATAACAAGAAGACTGCCACGGAAATCAGCAATCCGGAAATAAAAATCTTTGATGAATATCAAAAGCAGTTAGTGGAACTGCTCTGTCGCGTATTATTAATCCATTAAGATTTACTAATGTGTACGATCAAATGATAGCAGTCATATGTATACCATTGTATATCTAGTAGCGTGGCAAGAGAATTGGCGTAGCATAATGAAAAAAAAAAAAAAAGTACCGTAAACAAAACTGGAAAAACAACATTGTAAGTTGTTTCTAATCTAAAAATAATTACTTTATGTTTTCAATTTCATGAGGTTCTTTTCATTTCATTTCACCTTTAAGTTTGGTAATATCATTAGTTACATGCTGTTAAAATTAAAATCTCGGAGGGCCCTAAAATAATTCAATTCAGCACATAAATAGGCGTTCCTGGACCAAAGGCATGGAAAGTTGAAAACGTCTAGTGTACTTTTGAACAAAATCTTTTAACTTAAAATATATGTAGTATCCAGGATGTTCAGATCAAATACTAGAGTGTTCGGAACCAATACCAATGAACTTTTTGAATGATTCCTTACACGAAAACATGAAAAAAAAAAAAAAAAACCTGTATGGAAGCACAAATGAGTCATTTCAGAGTTATAGCCTACCGAAGATTGGGAGGAATGATAAATTCTCAGTTTTCAGCTCCTGATTCATCATTTTTATCTCGCGGCGTAAGCCTACAGTTTCACTCCAGTTGCATGTGGTACTTTATTTCTCGGTAACTACTGGGCGGATCTGAATGAAATCTTGTGGCAGTAACTCATTGTCTAAGGCAGTGATGGCCAACTTCTTTAAACTAAGGGGCTGCATCATAGAAATTTCTAGGTGTCGAAGGCCGCAACTTCATATGATACTTTACATTTATAGTATGCACTGATGACACTTTAATCCGGAAATCTTCAAATTTATAAGTGTCTATTAAAACACCGACATTCAATATTGAGACAACGAAACACCGACACTCAAAACACCAACACAGCAAAAATCATATTTCTAAGAGAATCTAACCTAAACTAACTTTACTTAAATTAACCTAAACAATATTTTTGACGTGTCCCTGTTTCGTTGTCTGTTTTAAGTATCGGTTTATGGAACACAACTCCAAATTTACACAATTCAAGATTTTTCTCAGAAAATATTAGTTGAAGAAAGATAAACTTTATTCCAAAGAATAACACTATATTCAAATTTTGCGGTAGTTGACGAATGGGGACAAAGACTGTTGTCATATCGATAATAATAGCTATCCTAATTATAAAACTAGAAGTACTAACATCTCTAACCGCAATAAAGGCAGACAGAAGTTGACGTTGTCTAACCTGGGGAAAATGTTAATATCGTTAAGGTCTCAACACATGCTTTAAGACGTGTCCCCCGAGATGCTCGAGCTGCAGTTGCTCATGCACTTGCCGATGTGTTACTTTGAGTAACTATTTCAAACGACGAAAAAGATTGGATCAATTTGTTTCTATTTCCATTAGTTGCACTAACTGCTCCCAAAAGATCAGAAAATGTAAAATATCTTATCTCCTGGGTAAAACAAAGAGTTCGTCTTTGGTGTGATGTAGGTATTGACGCCTAAACCTGGCATCCAACAAAGATCAGGAAATATCTTCCAAAACAGAATGTTTCCAATCTTAAGATTGTAGAAAACAAACTTGCAGATGGTGATGTCCGTGGAGCAGTCCGTCTACTAATGTCAGATGATACTGTTGCAACCACCGACATTTCTGTGTTTGAGACGCTATTGGAGAAGCATCCAGCCCACCCTGGTGAATTTATTTAACGAATCTTCCTGATGACCCAAAGAGCTGTAAAGGAGTTTCGATTAATAAAGTTAAGGTAGCTATTAATTCTTTTCCATCTGGTAGCGCGGGAGGTCACGATGGTCTTCGCCCTTCGATTCTCAAAGATCTCCAATCCTGTCAAGTACTTGAATCGAAGGAAATATCGTAAAATCATTATGCGATCTGTTCAATTTAATTATTTCAGGAAAAGTTCCCTTGGAAGTTCGGCCATTGTTTTTCGGAGCCAAACTTACTGCTCTTAAAAGAAAATGTGGTGGAATTAGACCTATCGCAGTTGGCAATGTCTGGCGCAGAATATCAGCCAAAATTATATGCTTCAGAACACGGGAGAATTTTAAAGAAATTTTTGTCTCCCCCATCAACTTGGTGTTTGTATTCCCAACGGAGCTGAAGCAGCTGTACATGCAACCCGAGTTTATTTTTCCTCCATTCACAATGCTCCTAAGGCTATCTTAAAGCTGGATTTTCGAAACGCATTTAACGAGCTTCGCCGGGACTCCATGCTCACTACAGTGTTGAATGAATTTCCTTCAATCTATCCATATGTTTACCAATGTTACGCTCAACCCAGTGATCTATTCTTAGGTGAGGACATTATTTCATCCCAGAGAGGAGTACAAGGCGATCCCCTGGGTCCAGCACTCTTTGCTATAACCATTCATTCCTTAGTGAAATCAATCAACATTAAATTAAACATTTGGTATTTGGATGATGGGACTATCGCTAACGAACCTGATGTAGTTCTTTCAACCCTAGCACAAATAAATGAGAAGGCATCTGCACTTGGCCTACATTTGAATTTTTCAAAGTATGAAGTTGGATGCTCCTATGGTAAATGATTATACAACTAACCTATTCGAACTCCATTGCTAAGCGGTTAGCGAACGCACCTTTGGCATGGGAGACCCGGGTTCTATTCCCGGTGGGAGCTCATGTGGTTCGGATTCCACGTTAATCAGTAGGTTCCGTCTCATATAGTCTCACTGTTGAAAGGAACCTTAAACTCCAAATCAACTAAACTCAACCAACCTATTCATGCTCGTTGTTTACTCTAAATTTTAGAACATATTTATTAAATTTACATTTAAAATGATTTTGTTCTTAATACATACATTTTGTAATAACATAAACAATAGAAAATCGTTGGTATGATCGACTTTCCGTTTTTATTTTTTATAATGTAATATATAACGTAAGCGAGTTAAGATATAACATTTATTGCGTCAGTTAGCAGTGGAATTGTAACCAGCTTAATGTTAATTTCTGTGCGTATTTGTGTTTCAGTATTACTGTTACAACGAATATATATTACGAAGTATTTTTGAAAGATAAAATGTAATCTGTGTTAAGTACACCAAAGAATGTAAGATAAAAGATTCTAAAGCTATAAGAAACTCTGGATAAAGAAAAGAATGATTTCTTTGTTTTTGAACTAAGTGATGAAATTTATCTTAGATCAAATATGTTAAGATAATTTTGTTTTTTAAGTCCTTTTTTTCCTTCTGCTCACGCGTTTTTTTTTTTTAATTTGAGGATTGTATTTATTTATTGAATTTTTTTCGGGCTAAATGATTAGCGTTCTTATTTTCGTGTGGAAGCGTCGACTTAAATTTCTAGTTTAGTACAGTACTATGGAAAATAAATTAAATTTCTAGTTTCACGTTCCACGATTATGCTTTTTAGAGTAAAGGAGATGCATGTTAAATAAAACTAAATGATAATAAAATAATTGGTGAAATTAAAATGTGAAATAAAAACGTATCATTTATCCTTGATGCTGAAAAGGACACTGAACTTCAACCAACCAACGATATAGCCTCAGTACGGAATAGAATCTTAGAAATGCCAGTGAGACCAAAAGCAAAATTTATCGTTGAAATACACAGTAAATGTAATTCGTTACATATCAAAGTTACGAGGTAAAATTAATTGCATGTTTTATCGCTTCTATAAGCCCTAACTTAATAGAATTTACACTTAAAATGAAAGCCTGGCGAGCTAACATAAAGTAAGATTTTCAGTTGTGTTAAATTCAATGTCTAATAACTAGTATGAAAGATTCGAGATTCGAGTTTCTAAAGTTAGTTTCATAAAAATGAATATTACAAATTCTTAATAGCATTTGTGAAGTGAAACGAACGAGTTTTTCTAATAATTGAATTGGCAGTCGAAAGTTAAAAAAAAAAAAAAAAAAAAAAAAAAAAGAACCTGATCTCATCCATTGCTGCACCATGAACAATAAAAAGGAAAACAATGTATATATAACATTAATAGATATGTTACATGAACCTTACGAATCCCAAGTTACTTTAGGTTACAGTTCGTCTCAAGTGGGGGGCTCGTAGAACTCACTCAGTAATATTTTAATATAATAAAAAATAGAAGAGTTATTTTAAATTTTGTTAGCCCATACGTATACATATAATCTCGTACATAAAACACATACGTATGTTTTATTTCGTTTTCTTACAAGAAGCTACAATTTTCTTTGTTGATGTCGAGTTGACAAGGGAGTGTATAAAGACAGACACATTTTGCCATCAATAGTACAAAACTGTTTGCCTAGTTGGGCAGAGTGGTCAGATACATACTTTCTTTAATTCGGAGACATGGGAGATAAAGTTACCTTTGATATTTTGGCCAGATAATAGTCTGGCATTTAAATTAAATGTATTATGATGTTCAATCGAAACCGTTCTAGGTGGTTGCAAGAGGAGAGAGCTCTTTGGACCCATTCTAAGCTACGAATGAACTGCTGTATTTCCTTTTTTTAAAAACATCACTATAGCAAATTGTCTAAGTAACCGTAACTAGAAGATAACTGAAAAAGAACAACTGGCTGATAACATTTTGTTGCATTTTTTAAAACAAAAATTACCTTGTGGATTCGAGGAACCGCCCTTCCCTTGGAGTTCCTAAGGTTAATAACTTAGAAGTGCATTTTTTGACACTAGTAAAGCGTCGAGTTCTAGGGTAAAATTTAATCTAGATAAACTAAATAGCATATGTATGTTCTATTATCACTAAAGCAATGAAACAATCTTTTATGACTTGTTGTTGAATGAAAATAGTCCTTAGATCAGAGCAGGCGTTTATTGTATCACTTCAGTGATGCAACTACCATGTTTGTGATTCCCCTCCTCAAAGTGTTGTTCTGGCGCGTCTATAGATATCTATTCCTTGGAAGGCCTCTGGATCTGTGCGCATGGTTAGTATAAATTGAAACAAATACTACTTTAAGTGGATCTTTCCACAGTTTTCCTGAATAATAGTCTATCAGACAAATACTTAAGTAATATTTAACAAAATAACTAGAACTACTATTATCATTATTGCTTTGATATAACGGATTCATTAAGATGTATTGAACGCAGCATACTAGTTATTAGTTAAAATGTACACATTAATAGTATACGTAATACTAATTGGCATAAAGCAGATCAGTATTAGTTCTACATGTCTGAGTATATATTTATTTCCTTCGTAATAAATGATGTGGCTTGCGTGTAAACTAAATGATTTTTTTTTAAAAATGGTTTGTTTGTGCATAACTGTTGCTATCTTTCCTTTAAACACACAACTTCCTGTGTTAACAAATTATGAACGTGATTTATTCACATTTTAAATGCTCTGTTGTAGTTAAGTTGCTCCAAACAATGGTTTTTCGAGAAAAATGCGTACATGACGTCACTAGACTTGGGCGGGAAAAGAGGACGTTGGATCCAGGTCATCCAACTTCACACACCCGCACACTGGAACGAGATTTTCCCCTCTATTCTCCTCCAAATGAATATATATATATTAAATTGATACAAATAAATATAAAGATTAATCTGAGAAAGGAAAATGTTGCCATCTTGAAAAAGTGTTCTGTTTTGTTGTTGAGTGGGTATCATACTTATGAACCATAATGACTTGTTTCTTATGCCTTACTTAAAGAAAGAGAAGGGCATCGACATCATTAATTAGACTGTTAGGTTGAACATCTTGGGTGTAATGTGGGATCAATCTGAATGAAGAGGATCTTGATTCGCATTTAGAGTATCAAAAAACTATAGTTGTTAACCAATATCACTTTAGATAACGGGAGACTCAAATCCGATTCTAGGTGGTAACTTATTGTCACCATATCTCATGTAGACTCATTACTGATAGCAAGCGCCAAAGCGCCAAACTCCAAACAAGATAAAATAGAATATTAAAAGCATCTCGACTTCATAAATGATTATTACCATGTTTTTTATAAATGAAATATGTTAACTTTATACCAGGAATATTGAGCTTTTTCTCGCAGTTATGCTTGAGTAGGGGAGAAGTGCCGATTATCACACCCCTTCCTAATTCCGTACCCCGTTGGATTTCGGCCAGGGAGTGCTGCACTCTGGTGTTAACACGTGTACTATAATCGGCTGAGGTATCTACTCTAGTAGACGGAGTTTCGCCGCGCTGTGTGCACGTGGAAGAAAAGCAGGAACTGTTGTAATTTTGGTGAAGGCCAAAATATTTTGCAAGATTGTCGTCAACGATATATTCTGCAGTCAAAGGTATGATATAATCATATAATTAGTCCATAAATGGTATGTATAACTACCTAGTTATAGTGTAAAGTGTATATTGCGAAGTGGATACCAAATGTGTTGGTAGAATTAGGCGCCATGTTAGCATGCGCACTTGTGCCGAATATCGCACCCTGCATATGTTCCAAATACCGCACGGGTGCGATATTACGAATAGCACTTTTCACCTTGGAATGATGTCACATAAGGCTGTACAGGGCATGTTCCGTGTGGGTTGTGCCGAACAGGATATATATAAGCTAGTTTCCATTTGGTTAGGGCGAAAACCAACTCTTGGGTACAATCTGGAAAGTGAATTAGTGAGGTATTGTGTAGATATGGAATCTGTGTTTTTTGGTTTAACGGCCAAGCATATCAAACTTTTAGCTTTTCAACTCGCTGAAGTCAATTCCGCATCCATTTCCGAAGGACGATTAGTCAGCTGGTGCTAAATGGTTTCGTGGCTTTATGACTAGCAATCCAAAGCTCACTAGGAAAACATCAACCGAAAAGTCTTGCTAGACTTAAGGGGTTCACTAAAGAAAAGGTTAATGCATTTTTTGATATATACGAACCACTGGTTGACATTGTGTATTATGATCCAACAAAAATTTACAACGTTGACGAAACAGGCCTTACCATCGTCCAGCACAAAACAACAAAGGTGATTGCTCTTAAAGGGAAAAGGCAAGTTGGTTCAGTTTCGTCCGCGGAACGTGGTTCCCTAGCCACAGTGGTTTCATGCATGAGTGTGTCAGGGCATTTTGTGCCACTCCTTATTGTATATCCTAGAAAGAATATGAAGCAGGAACTTCTGGATGGTGCCCCTTATGGCACCATCGCTCATTGCCACAGCTTAGGCTGGATACAAATTGATAGTTTCCTTAAATGGTTCCAGAAGCAGTTCTTAACGAACGTCAGACCCTCCAAAGATAATCCAGTTATTCTTATTCTGGATGGCCATTACTCACATACGAGCAATGTTAGGTTGCTTCAATTGGCACGCGAGAATGGTGTTCACATTTGTTCTTTGCCACCAGACACGACATATAAATTGCTACCTCTCGACAGAGCTTTTATGCAACCACTGAAGACATATTATGCGCAAGCAATAGAAACATGACTCAAACATAACAAACACAGAGCAGTTACCCACTACGAAGTTGCAGCATTGTTTGGAGAAGCTTACAAAAAGGCTGCCACAATTGAAGTAGCTGCCAATGGATATCGAGTGACTGGTCTGTATCCCTGCGATCGCAATATATTTCCTGAGCATGAATACATTGCTGGAGCAAACGAAGAAGTCAGCAAGGAAGCAGCAAACGGAGGGACTGTGGCTTCCATACACGTGAGAACACTTAGGCCTACATCACGAAGAGAAGACCCCAAGACATCTACAGCATTAGGCCTGCATGAGTCACCTGCTGCTCACTCTTCAACGACTTTTGAAGGCAGTTATTTAGGAAACACCGATACGTTCAACCAGTCTTCGCATTCTTCAAATGGATGCACCTCCAGTGCATCGTCGCTCGTCTTACCATCGGTTGTAAGTCCAGTGCCTCATCATGTGCCTAATCCTGGTATGTCTAGAGGAAGACGAGGTGGTTCTGCTACTATTCTAACTAGCTCACCACACAAAAATAAACTCACTGAAGATTTGCAACGCGCATCTCAAAAAGGAACAGTCAAACAAAATGAAAAGAAAGCAGCAAAGCGAATTGGAAAGGACACGCGTCCGTACAGAGAATAAACAAACATTAAAGAAGGGGAAGAAAAGAACACGGGAGAGAAGCCCTGGCATAACCAGTGATGAAGATTTGTATATGTCTTTTCATTTAGTGTCAACTGATGAAGACAGTGAAAATGAAGACTGAGAATGTCCTTATTGTAACGGAACATTTTCCTGTGACAAAGGAGGCGAAAAATGGATCCGTTGTATTCAGTGTAGCTCTTGGTGGCATGAGCTATGCACGAGCACTGACTACTACAAGCAGTTTATGTGTGATTTGTGTTTGGAACATTAGAATAATCACTTTCACATTGAATTTGACGTGAAACACTGAACCGCATTAGCGGCATTGTTTTTTTTTTTTATTTTGCCTCTTCTATAACTACATCTTTTCTAATCTTTTCTCAAAGCATCCATTCCATATTTCATTGAATATTTCTAGCTGTGTAGCCCTATGCAATTTCGATGTTTCATTTGTAATTTGTAGCACACATGTAGGATATTCTGCAATGTCCATGTTCCATTTCTGGATAATTTATACAAGAATGTGTTGTATGCTTTAGAATGTAGACCAAAAATGTTTTTTTTTTTTATTTTAGCATGTAAGAGGCCTTAATAGTTGTAGCATATTAACATGTAAGAAGCCTCTGTTTAATTACATGCCTCATTATAACTTCTTGTTCTTGTTTTCGGCAACAAAGTCCTGCACATTATGCCCTTACAGAATGTGTTCTTAATATCGCACCGGGGTACGATATTATGCACACTTGTTTTCAACTCGGAAAATCGTAGACTTTTGTTTAAAACGTTATGTACAAGTATGTAATGTATTGAAATCCATTCTAGGCATCACACGAGTTGGCAAACACTCCATCCTTTGCCTTGTCCTTATTCTGTTTTCATTTTCAACTATTTCTGCTTCGCTACGTACGAAAAATAAAATGGGTGCGATATTCGGCACCTCTCCCCTAGTAGCGCAGCGAAATTTCTCCCTGATTCTGCTCTGTAATAATCGAATATATTGTTGAATAGATTTGATTTAATACTTCTTTTTTGTTGAGTTTAATGCCTATTCGAGGCTATATACGCAGGGGTGTAGTCAGCAGGTTTGTGTAGGGGGGGCGTCGTTTTTGAGGGGGGCCAGCTACAATATACAAAGCCAAAAAAAGTGTTGCTGCTAGTGTTTTTGAGGCCTAAAAGAAAGGAAAATTTTGGTTTTCTTCTGGAAAACTAAAAACACTATTTTAGCTGCTTCTTCTTCTTCTTCTTCTTCTTCTTCTTCTTCTTCTTCTTCTTATTATTATTATTATTATTATTATTATTATTATTATTATTATTATTATTATTATCCATAAATTATATTCAAGATAGTTTTTATTATGCTTAATCAAGAACTACTGCCCGGGACCAAACGCTATACTTTTGTGCATAACTATAAAGGTAACCAAGAAAGTTCTGTCCCTTTTCGGGGAGGTCTGTGTTCAATTGGACCTCACACCATGAGTTGAATGCGAGTGGAGATAAGGCGAACGTCAGTTGTTGGTGTGGATATATCCAACATAATACCTGGTTGTGGCAGTTCAATTACACCATGAACTTGAGTAAAGACAGAGGGAACATGGGACATCCACAGAGCCTCATAAGAGCATGTATGCTGAACGAGTTCAAATGGAGTCAAACGCCGCTATAGCGGGGCAGAATATATGCCAGGCCTGTGATGAGGGTGTCGTGACGACGCGGACATTGCAGCGATGGTTTAACAAGTTTAAGGACGATTATGAAACACCCGAAAACACCACGTGCCAGAAGACCAAAACATGTACAAAGAGGAACTGGGACTACAATTCAGTGTGTGGAGAAACCATTCGGCAGCACATCCATCAACTTGTGAAGCACTACAAGTTGGGTCAATGGGTCTCACATATTTTGACTCCGGGCCAGAAGGCAACGCGGCAGTCGCCTTTGTTTATTTACTGTTTCGGAGTCATTTCTGGACAGGGCGTTGACATGTGATAAAAAGTGTGTCCTATACGAAGCTCCACGGCGCCGTCATCATTGGTTAGCATCCCATGAACCGATTTCAAAACAGCCGAAATCAGCACTGTACCAGAATAAGATCCTTCTGTGTGTTTGGTGCATCGTGCATCGGGAACTAATACCAGCTGGTCAGAGTATCAATGCAACTGTGCTCAACAAAAACTCAAAACTCTGGAGCCATCGCTTCTGAATTGCAAATGGGTCCTCCTTTACGGGACAACGCTAAGTCCCACGTGGCTAAGATTACTCAGGACACCATTTTCCGCCTTGGATGGGAAACAATATTGCAACCACTATATTCCCCGGGTATTGCACCATCCGATTATCACCTGTTCCATTCTTTGAACAATCACCTTAGAGGATGCCAGTTCAAATCCCTGGTAAAAATCCAAAATGCACCTGATACTTTCTTCGTTTCACGGCCCACCAAATTCTACCGCGATGTATTCCATGGCCTTGCAGAACGTTTTCAGAAGGTCGTCGATGCTGATGGGGACTATTTTTGATCTTCCAGGTTAGGTGACATATCGATGTTCGAAGGTGGTGGGTGAAAAAGCAACAAAACTTTTCTTGGTTACCTTTATATTTAAATTTAAGGCATTGTGTACAGAACCTATCTACACAAGATTGATTTTCTTTGAAATTTCACTTAATTTCTTTAGTTTCCTGACAAAAATACGTATTTATTATTCGTGACTAAAAAACATAATTATTTTATTACACTGAGTAGAAATAAGAGAGCGAATGAAATCCAAATTGAATAAAAACATAGTTTCTCGTCAAATTTTCCATCCTCTATGTCTTTTAAAACACTTGTTAAAGCATATAAAAATATACTGTACTTACAAATCAGTTTAATACCTTTGTTTTATGGCTGTATTTGTAGTACCTTGTTAAAACGTTTGTCTTCAAACTGTCAAATATAAATCGCAGTAAATTGTGTAATCTGCTGCCACAAAAAAAAAAAAAAAAAAAAAAAAAAAAAGTATCCTATTTTTCGATCGGTATAAGGAAGATATACTATACTATTTTTCGATCGGTATGGAAAAAAACAATATTTCTTCTTACTATTTTACCATAAATTATTAATTGTCAATAAACTTTGTTACTTTTAAATGAATGAAGCGAGATAATTTTACTATAATGTTTTAAAAGCTGATCATTTGGGGGGGGGGCAGGAAACCATTTGGAGGGGTCCAGCCCCGATGGGCCCCCCCTTGGCTACACCCCTGTATATACGCCATGTGAACATGGAAATTAACGTGGTATCCGAACGTGGGCATCTGTTGGATCATGAAATCGAACTCGGATTTCCCATATCATAAACAGAAATGCTATTTAGGCGTGAGGGGTCCATACATTTTAATCTAATGAAAACATAAATTTTATAATTAACAATCGTAATAGGCAGAACAGAATAATATGCGAAATGCTAATCAAATAGCAGTTTTGGTAACACCGAAGCTAATGCGATGTGGACTTAAGAGTTTAGTTTGAGTTCCGGACCACCTGTGTGTGCATTGAGAATCAAACCCTTGCTCAGATTACAGTTGCTTAGTAAGTACATTGCTTTGCATGTAGTTGTTTTGAACATATTCTTGGTAACTCTTGGTACATTGAGTTCGAATTGGAATATGTTAAACATAGTTATGCCCACGAGACGAAAAATTTCACGACTTTCGTAGGCAATACTATTTCACCCATTTCACCGAGATCTATTTCACCCATCAGTAGATCTCAAACCCATTTTTATATTCCATTATTCATAATTTAAAAACAATAAATAGATAAAAGCATTTACGAGGTACGAATACAATGAATATTTATTAACGTTTAAAGATAGGCAAGTCATGAACCTCTCGTGATGCAGAAGGATTCTGATACTTCTAGATGAAACTGTGTACATAAATTTACTAAACGAGACGACAAAAGCTTATTTCTAATCTCGTGGCCAACACTAGTTAAACATCATTTCCCTGTGTTGTATGGAGAACATGACTTTGCGGGTAAACTTACATAAATATGACACTATTTTCTATGCGTATTTTTCTGTATATTACTCTACCTATGTAGCCTGGTAAGCATAACATTCCTATGTATTTTCCGCACACCGCACACATACAAATTATGTTCAATATAAATGTTAGATATTATTACATTTTTCGTATGCATAGCATAGTTTGGGCTAACATTGAGTAGCTCAAACCAGATACTTGTGTACGCAAACGATTTATACTTAATACAAGACGATGTAGAGTCAGTGCAAATAAATGCGAACTTCTTCCTGATTTCATGTAAGGTAGTTGGTCTGGAAGTGAGTTTAAATAACACGAAGTTGAGAATTACATGGTGACAGACAGATTAGACCATATTAACTGAAAGATATTTAATAATAATACTGTGGATAAGTTGAATATATTTGAATACTTACCGGTAGAAATACTGATAACATAATTATTAAGATCAAAGTCAGAGGATATAAAGAACAAACCTGTATAAACACATGAAATATGTAGTTAACGTTTTCTGAGGCGTTTCTTGGTTTATTATTATTATTATTATTATTATTATTATTATTATTATTATTATTATTATTATTATTATTATTATTATTATTATTATTATTATTTCAGTTGTTTGTTTTTCTCTTGTGTTATTTATTCTTTAGCTTTTCCCTAATTCTGATTTAATATTCATCTTTGGTAACTTAATTTTTATTCTGTTTTGTTTTATATTTCACTGATATTTTCTTTACACTTTTTTTTTTTTTTTTTTTACCTTACATTACATTATTCTAATGTTTTTGATCATTTTATGAGGTATATGTATGGACTGTTGGCTTTTCATGACAAAGAGAAATAGTCTCGGCGCTGATGCCCCAATTAAAGTCAATTAATCAATCAATCAGATAGTTAATTTATCCACACGAAATAGATTGAATAGGACACGGTAGGTTCGAATAGCCAGCTTATATTTTGCACAACAATGAACCTTCTTCATGTTCCTTAACTCATAGAGTAAGTAAGTTACAGCAAGTTGACCAGTTGTAGTCGTATTAGGTGGATGTGAAAGTTGGACACTATCTCAGAGTAGAAATAGAAATTTAGGATATCAGAGAATACATATTGTTAGCATATTTGTGACTAACAGCAGTGAATCACTACAAGAGGAACAGATTACGAGAATATACATGAAAAGAATGATAAGAGCAGCAGTATGAACATTAAAAATGAGAGTATATGAAATTTATAGGCAAAACTCAAGGGAGTCCAAAAATAAATAAATAAAAAATAAAAATAGTATATGTTAAAAATATATATTGGTACCACCCCATTCCCCTTATTTGATTGTTTTAGCATGTGAAATCAGTATTGAGGAGAAACAAATATTGCCCAATTTATATATGATTAAGAAGTACCGTATCTTATTAATATTACGAGTATGTGATACGTAAACTTAAATTCCTTAAACTGAGCTAGAATGGACTCGATTGTTTTTTTTTTTTTTCCTGAACACTTCACAATGTAGTTATTTAATGGGACAAATACACGTGTTTAGTCTTCTCAGAAACATTGATAAATGTAAAAGATTGTTGATTGATACTAATGAGGATATGTAGGTTTAATTACGAGTTAAAATGTACATGTTCATAATTGTATATATTGTTCTAAATATGTTGTATTGAAAGAAGGGGAGGGGAATTGAAAAGTAAAACACTTTCTCTGAAAAAGATCTAAGAAAAGAAAAAAAAGTCTTGTAAGTGGAAGTGACACCTTGGCGTGCGATGGGAGGAAACGTCGGAGCCTTCTTATTGTTTACAAGTTGATTGTTTCCGAGATTTTTTTCCTGTTTACCAAATCCCATCATTAAGAAAAGAAATTAATAGCTGTAATTGTGTAATTTCACAGCCACAGCAACATACTCAATCTTTCACATCTTCCTTCCGTATTTTCTGTAACTTTGGTGATTTTTTTCTCCCTCTTCAATTACAATTTCAAACATTTCCTCTCGTACCCAAACATTTCCTTCCCATTGCTTCTTGAGAGTTATATCTTCTCAATGAAAACAATGTTAAGTATTTCCGGTATTTGAAAACGGAAGGAAGCTATAACGTTTTAATTGGTTATTGAGTAGTGGTTTTCCTTGATTTATGACGTGTTAATGTGTTAGTTGCTCATATTATGAAACATGTAGTGTTATTTGATTATATTTATGCTCGAAATGAGTATTATTATCTTGTATTTTCTTCTCATCTTCATTCTTTTATATGTATGCTTCAATTTTGTCTATTTGGTACAAGAATACTGAAGTGTTAACTTCATTTGGACATTCTACATACTTTTATATTATTATTATTATTATTATTATTATTATTATTATTATTATTATTATTATTATTATTATTATTATTATTATTATTATTATTATTAAAGTATACAGGATAACAATCGATTTAAATCCAAATCTTATAGCTTTGTGGCAATCTATTAGGTTGCTGTAAATGAAATGTCCAGAACCAGGTGTGCCATTTTCAGAGTTAGAAAGAAGCTACAATACCTGGTTAATCAAAATAGTTACCGTTTGAATCCACACATTTCTGAGCCAGCAATTGAACTCTGTGGCGAAATAAGTCCGTAGTTTACGATGCGAAAAAGTCCTCAACCGCACGTTACGCCGCCCAATCATGAAGGAAAGTCTTCTTATTCAAGAAAAAATCGAGACGTTGGAGGAGGAGGTTGCAATCAGAAGGAGAGATGTCATCAGAATGCGGTGGATGAGAGTGAGGAAGGTTTTCATACTGTAACTCATGGGGATATGTGGACACGTATTGTCGTGCGAACATTAGGACAGCGTGTCTGTTGCCCATTTATCATTGATAGATGCTTGCGGATAAGTTTCGACTGCATTTCATAGAGTTGAGAGCCAGAACGATCCACAGAGATGGTGTTGCCTCGGCGGAAAAAGACATTATGGATCACATTTGTACTGGAAGTTGATCACAATCAAACCATTATCATGACCATTTACGAATGTCTTAAACTCTCTCTCTCTCTCTCTCTCTGTTAAAAAAATATCAGAAGTGACAATCCGGTGCAAGGAATCATCCAAGTTATTCCATTTATTTACTAACGAACATTATCACTATGTAAAATTTGTGTTTTATTAGTTTTGTGGTTCTCAAGTTATAGGTGGTAAACATAATGCAAATTGAATACAGGAATATCGCTTTACTCGACTCAAAATATATTTTATAGGTGTAGGGAATTTATAGATGTGTGTGTGTGTATATTAGATTTGTTTTTCATCTTAATTTTTTTTTACAAAAAAACTCGTCTTCAGAGCTACAGTTGAATTAGTGCAGCGAACGTGAGCCACCGGTTTGTTTGGATACTGCTTTCTTCTCGTGTGATCGAGAATTCACCTGTGAAAATCATTGGGCCGTGATCTGAGTTGAACTAGTCATTTGACATGCCTAGTGGTTAGTTATGGTTCTTTGTTATGGATAAATCAAAGTATTTTTATACGATACAACACGTTGGAGAACAAAACGATGTACGAGGATAATCCCAAAAGTAAAGTCTATGTTTTTAAAAGTACAAAGAAACGCTTATTTTCAATAGTGTGTACATCTGTTTAAAGCTTGTACATTTACCTGTTTTTCTACATAATCGCAATTTCGATCGATGCATTTTTGTAGACGCTGTCACAGTCTTTACCCCATCCCATACCAGCTCGCCGCTATTTGTTTAAGGAAGTGTTGAACCTCATCTTTCACTTCGTCGTCGTTGCTGAAGCGCGTTCCAGTCAAATGTACTTTCAACTTAGAAAACAGGTGCTAGTCACTGGGTAGCAAGTCCAGATTATAGGATGTGTGGGTAATGATGTCCCATCCAAACTCTTGCAAAAGAGCGACGTTTGACTGGCGACGACCAGCTGCAAACTTCCTACACCACTTGCGGACGTTTCTGACATCCATGCACAACTCGTCTTACATTTCCTTCGCGGGGGCGCGGGGGCTCAGTGGTAGAGCGTTCACCTCTGGTGCTTGGGGTCTCGGGTTCGATCCTAGCCCCCGCCAAGTGAACTTTGTGGTGGACAAACACCGTGCTCGTGGGTTTTCTCGGAGTTTTCCCGTTTCCTCCCACTTTCTTCATTCCACCATTTCACTCATCTCTCATAATCACCGTCTCCTTTAGCCTAACCGGCATAACCGTGGGACGTAAAACTCAAAGATTTCATTTCATTTTTTTACAATTCCTTCGCGCTAGGTTTTAGCACCAAGCAGGAGCTCCACTACTAACGATTCCCAGGACAAAACCCAGGATTCCATCTCATATAGCATCGCTGCTGAAAGGGACGTTAAACTCAAAATCAACTCAACTCAACTCAACTTTCGTATATGAAAAATATTCAATTTTTGACGTGATATGGTATATGCGCTTATTGTTTTTTTTTTTTTTTTTTTTTAATATAATTCCCACTTCTTGAAATCAGTGAAATATGAGGACTCGCTTAAATACTTCCCCTCATTGATGTAAAAAATGTTCTCTGATTAACTTTGCTCGAATAGGGCGTAAAGTTTTCTGAGGATTTCCAATCGTCTCAATTGCTTGGAGTTAAAATGGTCTAATAATGAGAGACTGTATCCGTCCGGATTTTATGTAACACATTTATAATGAAATTTTATTAGAAACACCCAGATTTTTTAAAATAAAAGATAGTGTGTGTTTTGTTCGAGATTAGAGATTCCTCCTGTAGTTTAGGTTTGAAACTAATGTGAAGGAAGAGGGAGGGTCGAATTGTTGACTTCAACAATGCATAACATCACTAGTATATAAGATTGTTAGATATAGTGGGCAACTACAGTAAAATGTTAATACATTATATTAGGAAGTAGTCTTTTGTAAGAGGTAGACTGGTGAATGCATTGAATACAGGTACCACTAGTACCTAAATGAAACTACATATTTCAGGTGGAAGAACTGAGGTTCAATTATCCATTGCAAACATTTTTTTTCTTCGTTGTTAGTGGAATATTAATTTCTATCGTTTCCCTTTTTTGAAAATATGGACTTTATGCTTGTATCATACGGAACAAAGCAAATTCATTAAGCTGTAAGGAAGTAGTTACGAAACAGGCAAAAAATGAAGTTTTATTGACGTATGTAATTTTTCAGATTATGCTGAGCTTGCGAGAAAGTGGGCAAAATTATCATAAAACATGTGGTAAAGAATGACTACAGCTATCTTTACTCTTTCTTTTGTAAAATGTTATGTTAATTGAACACTTCCGTTTTTGGTAAAGCTGTTCCGGATACGAGCAACTAAAAAAATGAACAAATTGTCTTTTATTTCATAATTCACTCATCGGTACTTTTTTTTTCTTTAAGTTAATCTAATTATTTTCGTTATTTTTGTTTTTAGCATTAGCATAACACTATGAACATTGAATTTTTAAAATAATTTGCGAAAGATGATCAAGAAAGAAAGTTTTCTTTTGTATAAAGTTGAGATTATCTTTAAGGAACTGTTTTAATACGTAAAGTAATTCCTATGGTATATTGCTATAGAGTTCGTTAGCATTTCATTTGGAAAGTGAAGAAAGATTTTTTGATTATTATTTATTTATTGAAATAGAATACAACAGGCGTGATTGTAGTGGGTGGTCCCAAATATAATGTTCATCTTTCGTGATAAATGTTGTATCGATCTAGTAAACACTAACTGCCTTTATATTACACATACCTCATGATAATTAAATCTGCTTAATTGAAGTTGTAGCAGTCTACTATTTAGATTTCACTTGGTTCTAATTGATTTTACGTGAGTATGTAGACTATCCAAAAGAGCGTATAGTAGTAGTTTATGTCCAGGTTTAATATTGAAGCTATTACTTTCATGATGAAAATTATATTCCACTGATTTTAGTTTCCAGTTCAGTGACATTGTAGTCATTACACATGAATCTGTAAATATTTTCGTGGTTTATTAGATTCTTAGTGTTACAGTTAGCACGTTCAACAATTTCATTAGAGCCATGATTGTTCAGTGCACATCTCTAGTGCGTGGGGTCTCTGGTTTGATCTCAGCTCTTGCCAAGTGTATTTGTGGTGGATGAACACTGTGTGCGTGGGTTTTCTCGGGTTCTTCCGTTTTCTGCCACTTTCGGCATTCCACCATTATCATCCATCTCATTATTACCATTTCTCTTATTCTTGGTGCATAACGTGACTTTAAACTAAAACAAAAATCATTAAAAATGATATAAAATTATCACTTGTCGTTTGGAGTCAAATATTTAAAAAAGAAAAAAATCAAGTGTTAACAAGAGTTTACAGTGGTGGTGGCTCCAGTTAATCGATCTCGGTCGGTTTATAAAAGATAAAACTTTTTCTTTGTGGGTGGGCATTTTTACAATATCAGATCGTTAGTTCAAAAGGTTACTTTTGTGCTACGAAGAAACTATGAGCATCGTAAACTTCAATTTAAACAAAAGGAAAAATATATAATAACTGGTTTCTTAAATGTATTGATTCTGTATTGTTTTTGTTTAATGTTGCAACTTTAAAACTCACCTATGTAAATATTTATTGGCGATTATCAATATTGACATACTATATATAGAGTTATCTATATTTTCACCCTAAAAAAGAAAAAAAACCTGCGTGAGTAAAGAATGTATTATTAAATAGAGTTCAGGAAGTTATTTTGTCCACCACAAATAAATTTACGACGAGAGGAGGGAAAATTGCGACGGGTTTTATTTTTTCTATATAATAGTCCTAAATTAACGTACGCATTAAGAAATACATACAATCATAAAGAGAATTACCAGTTTATTACTGAAAGCTGGTATCAGTTGAAATAAGAAAGCTTCATCTGTTCGTTAAAGTAACAGTAATTAGAAACTTACAACGTACTACTCTTTATATATATATATATATAATTTTGAAGAGGGGGATTGAATATAGTATACTGAGCTGTTTAATGTTATGCATAGTTTATTATTGTTTGTTGATATAAGAAATACATCATGTGTAGTCTTTCAAAACAAAACCTGCATTGATATATTTTCTTTACAGTTTCATCTTTCGTAATCTTTATTTGTTAGTGACTGTCGATTAAACAAAAGTGATGAATGATGCCGGTGTGGCTTGATTAAAGTTGTCATAAATGATGGATTAACTACTTACTACATGAATAGAATTTTTAGAAAACAGTTTGACATAGAAAGAAAGGGAAATTCAAACAGAATGTAGAGCTGAAAGAGTGTTTAGATGTAGTAATTGGCAATATTATCCCGTGAAAATGATAGATTAACAAACTATATAAGTTAACTGCATATGCGAAAACATTTATATATAGTAGCGTTGCCTAAACAAAGAGACATTTTCCAGAGTATATGGATGGCTTTATGGAGAAACTCCAGTGATTTTGAGTTTAGATCTCTTTCAGCAACGATGCTATATGAGACTTCGACTTACAGCTTAACGTGGAATCCGAATCACTCGAACACCCTCCGGGAATCGAACCTGGGTCTTCCACGCCAAAGGCGCGTATGCTAACCGCTTAGCAACGAGGGAGCTTTCTATATAGGGTCTATATGTGTGTATAGTATTTCAGCAGCATTAAGTTATATGTATCATATTATCTCGTAGTTTATAAACCATACATGTTGGTTGTTACGTTAAAGAGAAGATATAGGTTTGTGTATTTTAATAAGATATGTCGGTTGTGGTTTTCTAGTTGGAAAAATTGCATTAAACGTTCTTCCATTCTTAAAAGAGGCAAGATACAAAAATAGCTGTTGCATGCTGCCTCGCGTCAATGCACACTCTTTTAGATTTTTGGTAGTGGTTGTCTACTGTTTTTGATGTAGTTCCTGCATTCCCCCCCCCCCTAGCTTAGTTGTTATTCAAATTATTTCTAGTATCATATCAGACTGAAAGCACAATACGTTGTTCATTGTCAATTTAACAATAATTTAATGCGTGGTCTGCTATTTTCATGACATTTTAAACATTTTTTAAGTCTTGGTTTTTTACTGTGACTGATCTCAACCAAATAATCTAAATTCCCCAATCTGTGTAGAAGTTTAGGAATGAACTAGGCTTTTGGCTTTGATTGATGTCAACCAAACCAATCAGTATGTTCTAGAAGATTACAAAAGGATAGACGATCGGAAGGTTTTAGCTTTGACTGACCTGGGCCAAATTTGGCTGACAATCTAAGTAAACTATCAATTGCCTTCAAAATTCGCACCAATTTTGATTCAAATTGATGTAGCCGTTCGTGAGAAATGTAAGTTCACGGACGGAAAACTTGGATAAAAACTGCACGGATAAACGAAATGAGGGAAGACATTATTGTGATTTACCGCGGGAACTACCGAGAATCGGTAATTTGATTTCAGCCATATTATTTGAGTGGTAAGGTTCAATGATAGATGCTTTACTTTTTTAAAAATAAAAATGTTTGACTTTTTTTATTTTAAATAAAAGTACTTGTGGCGGTAGCACATTCATTACATAAGAAGTACGGTAGTATTTGGCATTTATAACAGACAAGTTTTAAAACAGTTTAAATCACGCAAGAAGATACTGGATGGTAAGTTTCGTATACAGTTCTTTTTACTGACTCTTTTTTGGTCAGGCCTCGTGTATGCTGAAAGCTCACGAGTTTCCGAATAATTAGCAAGCTACCTCGGATTTGATTTTAGGGCCGCGGTGGCTCAGTGGTAGAGCGTTCACCTCTGGTGCTTGGGGTCCCGGGTTCGATCCCAGCCTCCGCCAAGTGAACTTTGTGGTGGACAAACACCGTGTGCGTGGGTTTTCTCGGGGTTCTCCCGTTTCCTCCCACTTCCTTCATTCCACCATTTCATTCATTACTCATCATCACCGTCTCCTTTAGCCTAACCGGCATAACCGTGGGAAGTAAAACTTACAGATTTCATTTTTTCAGATTTGATTTTCAATAGAAATGATATTCCACGAACGTTCAGGGATATATATATACGGGATGTAAAACTAAATAAGTAAAATAGTTCACATTCCTTAAGTAACATCAACTGTCATGGGAGGGAATAATGCCTTAGAACCAGGAAACTTTGTGTAGGCCATAGAGTAGCAATTTTATTATTTTTTTTAAAGATAAGTTTGAGAAAAACATATTGGTATACAGTATGGGAAGTTATGTGGAAGAAACACAGAGAATTCTATAATAGCAATCTGCATACAATCATTATATTCTTTTATTGAAAATTATGTTGCTGGAATCAGATGTGTACGGGCCCTGCACAAAAGTTCTCTTAATATTCCCTTACGATCTCTCTTTTATAGATACTGAAACTCGATATGTGATAGCGCAATTGACGTATGTTTCGATATTTGCATTTTGTTATTATACCACGTATTCCTACAAATCTAACCGTGGAATAAATACAAGTATATGAGGTCCCTCGTAGTTATATGGTTAGTGTATGCTTCTTCGGCGTGGGAGGCCCGGGTTTAATTTCCGGTGGAAACTAGTGTGGGTGGTTCCGTCCCACAATAAGTTGTAAGTTAATGTCTCATATAGCCTCGGTGCTTAAAGGGACTCTAAATTCCAGTACAATCAACCAGTCGTAGTTTGTATTGATTTTATTTATTTAGATTTGTGTGCAAGTTTGTGCTATATGGATTAATGGAAACACTCTATAAGGCTGAAACGCCAATCCGAACGTCTCATGACCCGAAGACGAGCGTATTGACAACTTTGCTATGAAAACCTCTTTCGTTAAATTCCTTTTAGGATTCAGGAATCTCATAGGAATATCAAATGCTTGTGGACATATTCTCAAATAGTAAGTGTTACAAAATAACTTGCATTGAGATTTCACTATTCGGATTTCCTCGCGTACATCTTTGGCATTCAACATTGCGTATATCAAGTTGATATTTCTTTCACATGCAGTAACACTTAATATTAACTGTTTATGAACTCATTCTCGAAACACTCCCAGTGAACTTTTCTTTGAATCAGGTTAAAAAAACACATGTATTGCTCAGTAAAACTACAAGACTATTGAATTCTATAGTGTATGAGAAGTTATTGAGAAAAGTGAATGAGGAGGTGTAACATTCCTCAATTAGTTTCTGTGCGAGTCAACAGTACTTACTTAAGAATTGCAACACAGAAGGTTAAACGGAGTTACAGCGGTTCAATAGAAGAGCAGTCACGTTTCAGTAAAGAGCTTTTTGTTCGACTCCTAGGCATCATGTGTCCATTGTAGACAACTTGTGTTTAGCGGTGCTTATGAGATGAGAAATAAGGTTTTCACGTCTCGTCTCGTAAATTTTGTAGAAGTCTCGTTTCAATCCTTGAAAAATACGGTGTCATTTAGAATATCGAAAAACATTTCTTGGCTCGTTTTGTAAATGAATATACAAAATATATGTTTTTTTTTTCTTAATTTCACGTAGAATTTATCAAAATCCTTTCTGCATCGCGAGAGATCCACGAAGAATGTGATGTAAGAACACGAACTATATTTATTATTTGAGTATTGAGTAATGACTTGTATATCTTTAAACGCTGATAAATGCTCTTCATTGTGTCCGTACGGTTATTTGATCAATTCATAATTTTTATACTATGAATCATGTAACACCAGTAATGTATGTGGGTCCCAAGACCTGTGTAAACTTGGCTTATGAAATGCACTGAGAAAAATATGTTATCCGGACAGCGGTATATTGTCCAAATATACGGAATCCATATATTTACTACGGAAATCTATATGGAGCATACATTATGCCTTTTTCCCGTTTTGAGTTGAGTTGATTTTGAGTTTAACGTCCCGTTCAGCAGCGAGGCTATTTGAGACGTGAACCTACACATACATTAACGTGGAATCCGATCCACATGAGCTCCCGCCGGGAATCGAACCCGGGTCTCCCACGCCGAAAGCGCGTACGCTAACCGCTTAACCACGAAGAAGCTCTTTTCCCGTTTTGATGTTACATCACGCAGCAGTAGGATGTCTGACATTTAACAGTCTTCTGTATATTACATACGTATATGTATGTTACATATGTCAGCTATATATTATATACGTCCATCTGTGTATGAGATTCTTACTGCCTATATACAGTCATACGGAAAGTACGTATAGATGGAACACTTATACGGATAGTATCATAAAACATACGTTTTCAGTTATACGTTTGCTGCAGGATGTTATATATAGTCGCACTTTAAGTCCAAAAACTACAGGATTTACGTATGTAACCTATGTTTATACGTATGCCACTTTTGTTTTTTCTCTATATATCTCGCCTCGATTATCGTTCCGAAAGCGAGACGAAAATTGTCATGTTTCTCGTCTTGTCTCGAATTTGAAAAAGGTATTTTTCATCTCGTTTTCGAGATGAAAATCGAGTCGAGACGATAAAATTTTAGTCTCGTGGGTGTGTTCATATTTTGATTTTGGATTTCTTTGATTTTCTATTATTTCTGCGATTCTTGTATAATCGTTCACTTAGGTTTATCATGTTACATTTAGCCGGCTAGGTTTCAAGTACATTTATGTGATAACATAACAAAGCATGTATTCTACAAAATATTAATTGTAATAAATATAATACAAGAAGACCTTGTATAACGCAGTTAATTGATACTAATGTAAGAAACGTCCGCAGTGTCCAAAACATTTTGTCCGAGTTTTTTTTTTTTTTTTTTTTACAATGACGTTAAATTGATTTTTTTAATAAATAAGTTTTAAAATGAAGAGATCTGTTTTATAAACTGTATTTCAAACATGTAAAAGTAGTTTCTTCAATTGTAAATGAAAAATGGAATATTTCTGTTTTACGCCCCGCGGTTATTACTTATAGACTGAAGGAGACTGATGACTAAGAAAAGTGAATGATTGGGATAAGAATGTAGGAGAAAGCAGGAGAACCTCGAGAAAATCCACAGATATGATGTTGTCCACCACAGACTCACATAGTCTAGGTTCGAACCAAGACACCACTCAAACAAAGACTTCCACAGCTTTGCACGCCAGGAGTTTCTGACTAGTGAGTTCGATTTAGCGACTATGTTACCCGTATGGTTCTTTTTGAAATTGATCACAAAATTTGAAGAAAACAATGTACATTATTATATTCATTTGGCATTATCTGAGCAAAGTTAAATGTGCATAGGGATAACGTAATAGTTTGTAGAAAATTTTATTATTATGAATAATAGTATACAATATTGATAACAATAGACTCTGTGCTGAATGAGGTACTAAACAACAACAACAATAATAATAATAATAATAATAATAATAATGATAATAATAAACGAGGCTATAACGAGACGTACTTAGAACGTTAACGTGAAATTTAAATCACACGAATTTCTACCGGGAATCGAATCCTTGTATCCCACGAGTACGCTAATCATATAGTCATTTGGGAGTTCGATAATAATAATAATAATAATAATAATAATAATATAAAAGTTGAATCCAATGTTAGTGTTCATATTGCGATTCTGTGCAAGGTATTTTTTCTCACTCTAGATAAAAGAGAGAAGTTCAGTGGATGATATGAAAAGAAAAGAAATTCCTTCAAAGAAACATCCTATTTCGTGATATTTGTGTAGCATAAAATCCTGGGGCGCGGTGGCTCAGTGGTAGAGCGTTCACCTCCGGTGCTTGGGGTTCCTGGTTCGATCCCAGTTCGCGCCGTGTGGTCTTTGTGGTGGACAAACACCGTGCTCACGGGTTTTCTCGGGGTTCTCCCGTTTCTTCCCACTTCATTCATTTCTCATCATCACCATCACCTTTAGCCTAACCGGCATAATCGTTGGACGTAAAACTGAAAGATTTCATTTCTTTTCATTTTAGCATAAAATCCATATAGCGCCACCTGAAATCAAACTTAAAACTCTACGCTACGCATGTGGGAATTACACCATTTCGTTACCATAGGACCTGTAGAGTTTATTAAAAGGACGACAGTTGTTTCTGACTACAATGTAACTTGGAGAAGTTCAACCTCGAGAAACTCCTATAGGTTGTGTTTTTTGATTACTTTTTAACTTTGTAATGTAGAAAATTACCCAGCCATATATTACTATACAGTAGGCTGGATGAACAACGAAATAATAATATAATAGTTCAAAGAACATCACCAAAAATGTTTTAACATGTGGTTCTATCAATTCAGCTTGTGAGCTCCTCCGTGGCTAAGCGGATAGCGTACGCGCCTTTGGCGTGGGGGGCCCGGGTTCGATTCCCGGCGGGAGCTCATGTGGTTCGGATTCCACGTTAATCAGTAGGTCAACGTCTCATATAGCCTCGCTGCTGAACGGGACGTTAAACTCAAAATCAACTCAACTCATCAACTCAATTCAGCTTAAATTTGAGTAAAAGCAAGGACAGATATGAAAAGAAAGAAAATGAAAGAGCGGATTTCCATCGAAGTCAGTATGTTTCAGCAGTAACATTTAATAAATATTCAGATAGCTAATCTCCACTATTACCGCATTATGTTGCGTGACTTATTTCTTTTATTATGTATTACACATTTGAAACAAGTAGAGGCAAGCATTAATTAAGTTTTATTCCTTTAAATTAATTGAAAAAAATAGGGTGGAGGGCACCGGTATCAATTATGTACTTTTCAATGTGTATCTGAAGTGCGCCATACCCAATTATCAATACAATACGAAGTAAACATACTTTTCTTCAAAGTTCTTTTGGATTTGAGTAGAATATGGAAGCGTTTTATTAGCAACACAGTTATGTTGATATATTTCAATTTAACTTTCTTGTATTATGGATGGAATAGTCTTGGGTCTAACATATTTCAAATTAACCTTTTGTGTCGAGTAGAGATAGTCTTGGGTTGTAGCGCTCAAAATGAAATAGTAACATATAAAACTCTATCCATCACGACTGCGGAACTTACTACACGAATAACTAACACTTTCTGACCAGGGCTTAATACACTTAATACACTAAAATAAAGTGTTATAGTTTCAACAACTTATCTTCATCAGACGCTATGAAGACAACAGTAAGTTGTCAAAACTTCAACACTATTTTAGAATTATTAGTTATTGGAATTGCGTATAAGTAATGAAAACTCATTCATAAAGAGTGATGTGGCTCCGTGTAGCGTAGTCATTAACGCTTTGGTGCGAGCTGTCTCGGGTTCTATTGCCGGTGGGAACACTCGATGAAAAAAAAATGTTTTCAGGCCAACCATCCTGAGTGAGGTTTCCTTGTTTCCCTCATTCACACAGGCAAATGCTGGGATAGTACCTTACATAATGGTCCCAGGCCGATTCCCCATTCCTTTTCTTCTCATTCCCTGGGCATTGTGATTGCCGAGCAACATCATCCCTCATATGTGACAGGCTAACATGGCCATAGATGCTGAAAGCTCAGAACTCTTATCTTAATTCCAATAAAAAGTGATGTTCTAAGAGAGACATGAGACAGAAATGTGATGAATAAATTAACTCATCTACATGTTTCATATGAATATATTTCCTTTATTCAGTTTCGTGTGTTAATCAATTTCTTGTCTTGCGTTATCTGGAAACCTATTAAAAGATATTCGACATTAACAGTGGTTGATCTTGATTCTAGAAGTTAATAGGCCCCATTTTACTTACTGTAGTACTGTTGAGAGAATGAGCGCCGTGGCATAATATCGTAATAGTATTTCATCTCCGTAAATTTAAAGTGCGAAATCTGAACATTGGTGAACAGGTCACTAACATTAGAGACAATCCATTAGTTTTCTCGTGAGTCTATTCATTCACTTGCATTCAACATTAGCTGTTCGGAATTCTTCGAATCTCAATCAGATACGTTATAATTGTATGCATACCTTCCACAAAGGAAATTAAATAATAAGATATAACTGATGTAAACTTACCTTGCAGTATTGTGGATATGCGAGACAGAGGCTTCCATCATACCCAAACAGGGGCGCTCTGCGAAGTTTAGATGCCATAGCTTCTATAACCTATACACATACACACTACTTGTACGCACGATCACGAAAGTTAGTTTTCGTTTATTTATTTATTATTTTTCTTTTAACGATAAATTGATTTAGTTCTACGTTGTTTTCCGGATATCTCAAGGTAGTGCCAAAAATCACACAGGTATATCACAAAAATAATTATCACTTTAGAGAGTAAATTCGGTAACGAAAATCGAGTACACTGCTATATAATTGTCACAAGTAGTAATGGTTGAATCATTCACACACTATTATTGTTGATGAGTTTCATGCAACGGATCATACGGACACCTGTTTCGTGTGCTTAACGGTGGTTTAATGTTCTAAGTTGTGTGTTCTTGTTGTTGTGTGTAGCTGTGATCACCGGAACCGTGACAGTCACGTTGTGCTTTTTCAATTCAATGACTGCTGCTTCGGAATCAAAAGCACGTAGTAGTTCCGAGATGTTACTGCTTATTTTTCAGTATAAAAACTAGTTTCTTCCTTACGATGCTACGATGCACTATCACTTAACATCGTGAGAATTCTATCCATTTCTTTTCTTTCTTTCTTTTTCCCCTGCATGTTATGTCATGACAAATGAAATCTGAAATGGAAATGTTAAACACATAAAATATTCTTCTCAGGTCCTGGCATGAAGTCTAATTCATCCTGAAACTAGCTGTCTACCTATTATAATTGACCTATAGGATTTTAATTTCTTAGAAACTACTCTGGTAACTTAGAGCTCTTTAGAATTACAGCAATTTTTGTTTTATTTTGCGTAACTGCGCTTTATGCAAAATGGCTTCCGTCTTGTTTATTACAGCTATTGCCGAATTTTTTTTTTTTTTTTTCAATGACAGGTTTTAAACTTTTCGTGTAAAATGGATTTTACACTTTAGCAGGACATACGGAAGAAAAATAATTCCGACATTCTATGAGAAGTTTATTTGTGCTTACCCAGTGGTCGAAGTGACACGGTATGCGGTGGTTTTTCAATGATGAAGGCATACCGCCTCTGTTTTTTAGTGATCAAGACATACCGTCACTAAAGAATGGATGGAGAATACCTTTAATAAATCCATTTTTATACCCGGTAATTGACGAATAGTTTTGCACTTAAAAATATTATATTTTTTATGTAGAAATAATTTCTAAGTTGACAACACCGACATTTTTGTTATCTTTTCCCTACCTTTTGTTTATAAAATGAGGTGTCTTCAAAGAAATTCATGTATTTTATATTTTGATGTGCCATATTGAATTGTTTCTTTCTTATGTATGTGCGCGTCTTGTCTTAATGCACATGAATGTCATGTTTTGAGCATGGACGGATTTAGGGGCTGTCTGCTGTTGGGGTGGATCTTCCGGGGTTTGAAATATTCCTCAGTCGAGTTGGGGATCCGGGAGTTTTCCCGCAGGAAATTGTTAAGATAGAACTCGGTTTTTGAGCATTTTCGTGTTTAATTCTCTCAAATACAACATAAGGGGATTTTTTTTTTTTAGAAACTTGTTGGCTGGATATCAGAGTTTCTCTGTATTTCCTCCGCCGTAACGGAGAAGCTCTCCAATGATTTTCAGTCATTATGTAAATAGAAATGCAATCTTATAGACAACATACCCTCACTGTTCTTCAACATTTAGATAGCTGGTATGTCGAGTCAAAATCGTAATATACCATACCATCTCTGCTGTTTTCCCACTTCGAACACTGTGCTTACCAATAAAGAGAAGGATGGGGGACTCAAGTATCTCATTCACAAAAAAAAAAAAAAAAAAAAAAATTAAATCTTTAACTTTCATGCCCTGGAGGCTAAACGGGACGGATGATTAATAAAACATGAATATTTGACAGAACTGATGGAATGAAAATGTGGGAAGAAATGAAGGAAACCCGAGAAAACCAAGGACTTCTAGCATTAGAGGTGGGCTCTACCACTGAGGCACTGTTCATCCTAGGCAACAGGATTTGCTTACTAAATCATGTCATTTTTAGCTCTGTTTAGGGATGTTGTCGAAACTAGATAAGTCTAGAAATGTGACTACTAGGAAATACAAGATCTACAAGACAAAATACATTAATGGACAATCTTCCTGGATCTGTGTTGCATCGTTGTTGTCTTATGCTTTTGTTCCGTATTATACAGTATATATGTCATACCGGAGTTCTCACTGAAGTACCAACCTCATTAGATTTTAGTGCGTATCTATTGAACAAACGTAATTATTTAGCCGATTGAAAACTTTGTATTATAGAGTGACTACAAAGATTATCGAGTACAGTTGAAGTATCAAATCAATTCAACAGTTAAAAAAAAAAAAATGAAATCTTTAAGTTTTACGTCCCACAGTAATTCAACAATAAAGTACTGCCGAACATCCTGTAACTAGCTGTCTACTAATACTGATTTAAACTCAATACTGATTATTATAAACTTTGTGGAAATCGTTGTGGGTAATGTAAATGTCAAAATTAATGTAATTTCCGTTGAAACATTTTAAAGAGGGTTAAGCAGAAGCAGAGAAAATTGATTGTTTCGTGCTCTTAGCTCAGTGATGTACTATTTGCTCTGCAAGCGAGAAACAGGGTTCGATTCCTCTCCAATCCAGCGATCAGTTTTTAATTTTTTTTTTAAGTTCTAAAATTGCATTGAAAACTAAAAACATTAAAATACAAAGATGTGTTCCCTAAAGCTTGCTTTTTCTGAATTATTAGTGTAATAATCACAATTATAAGTTCAGCAGGACTAATTATAACTATATTGTACGATTTTCCATAAACTCTATATGCCAGAGTCTTATGCGCTTGGCAATAAATGTGGTTGGTTGTATTCAAGACGTAGACGCAGTACATTTCATAAATTATCTGACTAAAATTGATAGAGTAAGCTAGAAAGAAGATAGTAGATAATCACCATAGTTTAGCGATTGACCAACGTTGCATGCAAGTTTGTGTGGAAATGTGGTTTGAGTTTAGCGTCCCTTTCAGCACCGAGGCAACATGAGACGTGGACCTACAGCTTAACATGATATCCGAACCACATGAGCTCCCACCGAAAGTTGAACCCGGGTCTTCCGGACTAAAGCCGCGTACGATTACCATAACCGTATATTCACGAGGGAGCTGTAGAAAGCTGATGTAGGTCAGGGATGGATATTTTGCAAACGGAGCTCTTTCGGGCTCAGACTTACTGTTTTCAATGCGGCTGATATTCGCTCGAGCTCGCTTTTTTAATTGAGGCTCGCGTTAGCTTGATCTCGCTCTCAATAACTTCATCGAAGCCCCGGCTTTCTCTCATCCAGCGTCTGGCTCGCTATCTACTTATTGAGCCCGAGAGTCGGACTAGCGATGAAGGGCGTTTCTGGTGTAGATGAGAGACAGCTAGTGTGGTTCTCGTCCATGATCTTACTTTGGAACTAAAATGAGTCACCGAATAGTAACTTCAATATAGACCATAGTCTTCATTTACCTAGCTGTTTGGGAAGTTAGGTATTTGTATAGAACCTGATGGAAACTTATGAATGGAACTAAGAATTTTAAGTGGTGCATCTTAATTTTTCTACTAAAATTACCAAATTTCCTTGTTTTGCAAAGGAAACATTAAATAAACACTTTTAACTATAGTTTTGTTGCACCTTTGTATTTTTTCAATGTAAGCACCACCATTTTGCATTTTTAAAGATGTTTTTTTACGGGGGGAGGGAGAACTCATTTGCCACATGTTATTTCTATAATAATTAGGCAAGGAACGTGTGTGGGATCACACTACTTTCGCTTCAGTACAGTCGTAACTAATTAAAAATATTTGTTCACTCTATTCCTCCATATTCACTCTCTTTCTCTCTCCCTTTGTTCTCTTAGAAGCTTTTTGTTGTTGTTGTTGTTGTTGGAGCGTTGTTTGTAGCGTTTGTTAAGTTGTGCCATCAGATCCTTTATTGAGCTAAGATTAGCTTTGACACACAACTTGTTGGTTGTCCCTGATGGCTGTTGAAAGTTTTTTCAACCAAAATCTCTCCGTTGTGGATTATCTGTAGTATAAATATTGTATGCAAAAGCTGTTGAATAAGAAGTAAAGAGAGGTGGCAACATCAAACTGACCAATCAGATCTATCAGGAATCGGTATTATTAAGTGCTTTTGTACACACAAATATTTACTTTCTGACCAGCCCCACTGCCTCACTAAAAAAATGTTAAATGTTAACTGTTTTAACAATTTTCTGAACTTGTAAATTTCAGTGAAATGTTATAAGTTCTAATAGTTTTCTGGATTTGTGACTTTAATAACATTGTGTTCTTGTTATAGGCAGACTACGTAGACTTATACATGAGTGAATTTTGAGTCTTTATATATGATGCAATTACTTTCAGTGCTGTCTGTATGAATAATCACATTTGAAATATCGTTTTATTAAAAATACAATTTTACACTTTTTATGATCCTTTTTTAAAACCAAAAAGTTGCACCCGTTTTGCATCTTTTTACCAAACTTTTGCACCTAAAATTCCAAAGTCTACTTATAAATAAGAGCTTGATGAAAACGAGGAATGAGTTCTGATAAGCCATATGAATTTCCCAAAATATCCCCAAAATGAGTTTTCCCAAAGTTGAGACCAAGCTAAATAATATTCTTATTCCGAAAATGGCATATTTGTTCTATTTCGTGAAAATTTATATTCAAGATGAATTTTACAATTATAGTATACTTCCAAGAACTGCTGGGTTTATAGGGGTACTTGTTGAACAGTATGCAACCTGGAACTCAGTGTTGCTGTTTGGGTTGTCTAATATGAGGGGTTTCTGAGATTCAACATAAATTTTGAACTCTTTAGGATACGGAATTTAAAATTTCTAAATAGCCATTGTATCTTCACTGCAGTTACCTAGAAATATGCTAACAGTTTGAATTTGTATATAAAGGACAAACATACAAACTGATGAACCAATAGTCAGCTTCATATTTGTATATAAGATATCATTATTCAGATAGGTTATGTGTAGGCCTATACATGAAGTAAATATTCAATAATATATTATTCTAAATCTAGGGGAAATATAATTAGAGCACTGCTAAAGTAATACAATTTTGTTACCGTCTAACCTAGTACACTTTCTGTTTCCTTTAACGAAATCTGTTTTCTATAATAATCACTATTATTTTTGGTAAAAAAAAAAAAAAATGAAAAACTAATTAACAAGTGAAGTACATGGGTGACAATTTCACCACTTTCCGTATTAATTATAAGCTTCATTTTTTGCTAATGAAGAATTAGACACACACTCTTTTGCAAGAAGAAATCGGAAGAAGTTTTCGCATTTCGCTGACAGCATTATTATATTTCTACTGAACTCATTGCTTCGAGTCATCGTACAAACTAAAACAAAGATTTCCGTGTAGCATTCTTAGATATTTTTTTTTCTTAAAGCGTCATTCTGAAAATATTACTTTCTAGAAATATTTTACTGAAAACAAAAACGCTTTAATGTGTTTAAAAGTAGTTTGAAGACTGATGTGGTGGATCATTGTAATTTCATTCACAAGAGAAAAATCACAGTTCCTTTTTGCTAACAAAAATATTAAAAAAAAAAAAAAAAAAAAAAAACTGATTCTAAGAAGAATCACAGGAACTTTCATTTCTGTTTCTCTCAACGTGCCGTTCCGTGTTTTTGCCGTGTGATACCACATAGTCTTAACCAATGAGTGAAGAACCGACAAGAACCAACCAACCAGCAGTGATAGTAGTTAGTATCTTTATTGTTGATGCCCTCTAGCAGTGATCCGCGGCACTTGCACCTTGTGAGCGGTGAACGTGAAAATAGCTGGACGTCAAAACAATTCAGGCAACGACCTCAGAAGCAACAACTAAACATAATAATGCATACATTAAATATGATGACTGGCTGCTTAAACGGGCAATATTGCAATACTACTGATTTCAGGAATTCAGCAGATTGCTGATCAAGAAGAGTGTTTCAAGAATATTGAAATATGTGATGTAATTACATAGAAATATTTGTATGTGATTTAATGTTTGTATTATTGTACACGTGTATAGTAGACTCAAAGAATTGTTTCACACACACTAGCATACTGTCATATACAGCAAAATCTGTCTAAACTGATTATATTTTGTTTCACAGAGTGGCCCTGCGTGGCGTAGTCGATAACGCTCTCGCCTTTGGTGCGAGCGGTCCCGGGTTCGATTCCCGGTGAGGGCATTCGGTCCAGAAAGTGTAAAAGCTTTTTCAGGCCAGCCATCCTGAGTGGCGTTTTCCTGTTTTTTTTATTCACACCAGGCAAATGCCGGGATGGTATCTAATTTGCAGGTCCCAGGCCGCTTGCTTGCCTCCCCAACTCTTTCTTTCTTCCCTTTCTCGGATAGTGTGATCGCCGAGAGACGTCATTCCTTATACGTGACGGGCTAACATGGCCATAGAGGCTGCTGAAAGTCCAGAAATCTTATTCCTAATCATTTTGTTTCACAAAAATGGTAGAAATTATGCAAGTAGTCATCGCACAGACGCGTATATGACTGTTAAGCAGGTAGTCAAGTTATAGAGGTAGAGGCAGGGCCGGCTTTAGGATTTTAATTTTGGGTAGGCCCGCTTCCTCGCGTATGGATACGTATGCGCATTTGACTGATTAATGACAATAGGAAATTACTTTTACAGTAGTGGTTCATGCTGTTTATTAAATAACTAGCATCGATTACCCGCTTTGCTGGATTAAAATGAAAATTTAAATGCACAACTCCGTATTTCATGTATTTGATACCCGTGAAATATGCTGTTTTCGTTTTTAGTGACATCGATTTAAACGGCATCGGAAAGATCACTGTTCATCTCAGCGACCACAAAAACTATAGATTCAATACTAATATCAGTCATTTTCGATCATTTATAAATGTTCCTCCCCTAAGTTGCACCGTCAAAGTGATGTGACAAAACCATCACAGGCCTGAACCTCATCTATGCTGAAAATTTGATCGAAATCGGTCGGGTGGTTCAAGAGTAATTAGGTTTTATTTATTTTTTATAGATCTTTCCCTCCCCCTCCCTTAATTACTACCTTTAAAATGATACGATAAAAATAACCCTAGATGCAAACCTCATCTAGAGCTCCTTCGTAGCGGTTAGCGTACGCGCCTTTGGCGTGGGAGACCCGGGTTATGCTGATAAGGACCAGCATCCACAGTTTCTGGAATTTTAAATAGAGAGTGTTGAAATTTAGCTTTTTCGCGATTTTGGACAGTCCTAGCTCTGAAACTATGCACTTTTAACCACAGGTCCATATGAACTTTTTCTCTTATTTTGATGTGAGGAATCATCTCTTACAGTTTGTCGGTATAGTTCATTAACACCCTATCACTATATAGAAAGAGAGAGAGAGAGAGGTTGGACAGTTGGTGTGGGGCCAGTATGGTGGTACATATTTCCTTTTGCATCCAAAACAGCTTGGATCCGACGTTAAATGGACGTATACAGCTCCTGAATCGTGGTGTGTGGTGGAATTTTGTACCATTTTCCTCCAAAACATGCTCCAATTCCTTAAGGGATGCTGGTGGAGGGTAATGAGACCGAACACGCCTTTCTAACTCAGACTACAATGGCTCAATGACATTCAGATCTGGTGATTGTGGGACCCAGGGGAGGTGTGATAGCTCCTGGTCATGCTCCTCCATGATTTCACCGTTTTTGTAGCGTGACAGGGTGCAAAATCATCTTGGTAGATGCTATCCCCATAAGGGAACAATATTTGGGCCATGGGTAGAACCTGGTCCCCCAAAATGGCCTCATACCAGGGTGTAAAAAAATCATGATTTTTTTCAAAAAAATCATTTTTGTTGATTTTTTTGATTTAAATCGATTTTTTTGATTTAAATCAAATCTTTTTCTTCGTATAATACAAGTCGCGAACTGAAGAAAAAACATTAGGAATTAGTATTAAATGTTAATTATGCCATTTAAGTGAAAGTATTGGGTTTTAATTTTGAAATAATTCTCAATCGTTAACCTATTTCAATCTCAAACAACGTTTCTGAAGCATTAAGGAAAAAGTACAGCAATGTATATCAACATGACACTTTCCTTTTCACCAAAGTTTCTGATATTTGGCAGGTGCATATTTTTAAACAATTGGTACTAGCTAGCGGCACGAAATACATATAAAGTATATAAATTTCGCCCAAAATTAACTAACTCACTCTATGACCTATGGAGCCCGGAAGTTCAATGCCATGTTCACAAAAGCTCTCCTGACTTCTATCCTTAGTCAACTGAATCCAGTTTCTATTTTGTATTCTTATTTCTGCGAGATCCATCTTAATATTGTCCTCCCATCTGCGCCTAGGTCTTCCTAATGGTCGTTTTCCGATTGGACTTCCAGTTAAAACTTTGAAAGCGTTCCTAGTTTCTTCCATTCTCGCTACATGTCCTGCCCACCTGAGCCTCCAAGTTTTGATGACCCTAACAATGTTTGGTGAACGGTATAAATTATGCAGTTCCTCATCATGAAGTTTTCGCCATTCCTCATTTCCGTTCCTTTTGGCTCCGAATATTCGTTTCAGGATTTTATTCTCAATTACTTTCAGTCTGCGTTCTTCCCTCGGCGTAAGCGACCATGTTTCACAACCATACAGCACAACAGGCATAATTATCGTTTAATATATTTTAAAGCTTCCAAATTCCTCGACACAATTCGCGACGATAAGAGATTTTGAACTGAATAATAACATGTATTCCCTGCTTTTAGTCGATATTTAATTTCTTCGTGAATATCGTTTTCTGATCCTATATATTAGCCGATAGCAGAACTTTCTCTGTCTTTATGCGATGAGCTTTTGTAAGTCAAAAATTTTCTGCAGGAATTCCAAAATAAAAAAATCAAGATGATCAGTTCCAGCAGAAGAAACACTTGTGGTTGTTAAAATATGCTTTATGTGACGTGAAAAACAGTTCAAATACGAGTTGTTCGTGCATTTAAGACATCTGTACATAGCAGGCACGTTTTTATAATTTTCTGTTGGCTATTTTATTTCCTGCACAATTTTTCTTGCACAGGCGCGGCAAATTTTCTGCGATCACTCGCAGATCGCGGCATGTTCTGCAATGGGGTCAAGTATCCACTTTATCAAAAGTATTATTCGATATTTTAACGCATCCGAAATTTGTCATATTACGATCCCGAGGAACTTTATGTATTTGGTACATAAATTTCAGCCAAAATTTTAAAATCAATTTTTATTTTTTGTTTCGGAGGGGGATCGGACCCCTCTAAATACGCCCCTATTATCTGGAAACAAACAAATAGACGTGGACACAAAAGAGTTTTCATCTTAAATGTCCATGGTGATTTCCCCGTTGCAATGGAAATTTTAAAACCTTGTGTTACAAAGAGAAGAAAGCAGGGTTCACCCGTAACCCGTTCAAACGGGATTTTCCCTGTTCGTTCCCTACATTGTAATCGTTTTCATACTGTGCTTACATACATTTGAGTCTCATTGTATTATGATTATTGTCTTCCATAATCGAAATAATAGAAGAGAAACGGGATTTTACTTACTTTCACTTTAAATTAATTCATTTCGGAATTTGATTTAAATCAACGATTTTTATTAAAAAAATCAAGTGATTTAAATCTTGATTAAAATCGCGATTTAAATCAGAGTGATTTAAATCAATCCACCCTGCCTCATACGACTTAGCATTCATCATTTCATGCAGGGCTATAATGGGATTGCAGAAAACTACGATATCACTGCCCATACTGTAACAGAACCACCCCATGCTTTACAGTTGGGCGCAGACAGTCTGTATCATAGGTCTGCGACAGGTTCTCCATACGTAAACACGACCGGTTGTTGGAAATAAGATGAAGGTCGATTCATCGGACCACATTACATATTTTCACTGCTCATGAGTCCACGCGTTGTGGTCCTTGCACAACTGGATACGCCTCTTCGCATTTACTGCTGTGACCAGGGGTTTGGCGATAGCGGCCCTGCCATGAATTTTCATTTTATGAAGTTCCCGTCTCACTGTTTTTGATGAAACCGGGTTCTGTAGGCCGGAATAAAGTTCAGACGTAATTTTCATTGCAGTGGTTTTCTTTTTAGCTGCTACAATTCGTTTTAAATGCCCTCCGGTCCCTATCTGATAGGATTGTCTTTCGACCACTGTTGTGCTTTGCAGACGTTTTTTGCTCATGAATTGTGTATGCCCTAATGACATTGGATACAGTGCCTTTCGATACCCGAAGAATGTTCGCCACTGTTGCCACTGAAGCTCCAACCAGACGGGCACCAACGATCATGCCTCTTTGGAAGTCTGTCGGGACGTCCATTTTACCACACCACTTTCACACCACGACAGTCACAGGTGAACTGGTTACTGCTGACGGAAGAGAAAGGTCCACATGACACATTGAAAACAAACAAACAAAAAAAAAAAAAAAATATCGGCAACCGCAACACGTGTTGTACAGTGGAGGGCCAAACTTACGTGTCCTGTGTGAAGTGTCTTTAGTTTTTTTTTTTTGTCAAGCCCCTATATATATATAAAGATTAAAAGAAACTTAATGGATGCTTCCACAGTACACTTTGTTCATTTATTTCATGGAGTAATTAGAATTTTCTACCTGTAGAGGAATACAAATGAAACTGTCGTGCGAAAAATTTTACGTTTGAGTACCACGTACGTAGTAAATTAAGATCCTGCTGTGATTATTTATTTAAATTGGCAAAGAGTTAAGATAAGGTGATAAAAGAGAGAAGCATTTGTTGAGTCATTAGATTAAAAACAATAACAAATCAGTTTTGTATAGTCTTCCATTTTGTTTCGAGTTCCTCTCTTTATTCTTAGGCAGTCTTTCTTTTTTATCAAAGCATCATTTTCCCCTCATTGCTTCAGTTCAATTTTTATAGGTGCTAATTGTTACATACAGTCTAGGAATATCTTTGAATCTTCCTTTATATCAATTCGTACTTATTCCAATAATCCCCTTTGCGACTTAACAATGTCGCAGAAAATTAACACAATCATTATCTTTAATTGTAATGGGATTAGTTTGAGATTATGATGACAATCGTTGTACTTTTTTTCGTTATAGGTTCATATGTTATTCACGTGTTCCTTGTATACTAATAGTCTGAATATTCATAATATTAATATTCTGTTGTGTACCACTTTTTTAATGATTTAATTTATAACATGCAGACTATTTATATTTTACGGACTTCGGAAAAGTGAGCATGCTATCGTCACAGCTAGTCTAGAGATATAGTAAACTACCGTGAGAAACATCTATAATTAATAATAATAATAATAATAATAATAATAATAATAATAATAATAATAATAATAATAATAATAATAATAATAATAAAGCGTTATTGAATTCCGAACAACAGTGAATTAAGTTAAGTTGTTAAGTTGTGCATCTTTCTGACTATATGGGGTGTAATGAGCATAGTATATAATTGATTACAAAAATAACTTCACTTAATTTGAAATTCGTAGCTCTTGCGATCGCAAGATATTTCTGTGGCATGAGTCTAAAACGGCCAATGTAATTTTTTGGAAAAAATGAGACTCTTCAATTTTAACGTCTATAAATGGATATTTTCTTGTGCAAGAAGAGCAAATGTCAACACGAAATAGTTTGGAATATATACGATTCATATTAACATTTGCGTTGTCTTGCACAAGAAAATATCCATTTAAAGGCGTTAAAATTTGACGAACTTTTTTTTTTTTCTCCAAAAAGTGGCATTGGCCCTTTTAGACCCAAGCCACAGATTTATTCCCACCGATCACAAGTTGAATGTGCTTAGAATAAAATGAATCAATTCGATACGAATCGATCGTAAGATTAGGCCAAATGTAAGGCCCTTAAGCAATTCCCAATAACTTGGTTAGCAAATACAAATTTAAAAAGATGGGACATCTTTTCATATGATACATAGATGATTTATATACTGATTTTTATTTAGTTTTAATATGTATTTGTTCAACAACATTATTGATTATTTTTATTATTTATTTTTATGGTTATTTATTTGTACAAAGATTATTATTATATAAATATTTCCTGAGGTTGCGGTGGCTCAGTGGTAGAGCGTTTACCTCTGGTACCTGGGGTCCCTAGTTCGATCCCAGCTCGCGCCAAGTGAATTTTGTGGTAGACAAACACCGTGTGCGTGGGTTTCTTCGGGATTCTCCCGTTTCCTCCTACTTTGTTCATTCCACCATTTCATTCATTTCTCATCATACCGCCTCCTTTATCCTAACTGGCATAACTGTGGATCGTAAAACTCAAAGATTTCATTCCATTTCATTTTAAATATTTCCTTGTATTGTGCTCATTGTTGCACTTCACAAAGTCTGCTGTATTTCATTTAGAAAAGCTTCGTGAGAGTGCTGGTAGAAAGTTCAAACAATTCAAACAATTATTAAAATGTTATATTTCTTGATGAAATGTATCAATCACATGCAAACAAAATTTCTTGCGACACATAATTCCAGTATCTTTTTTTTTTTTTTTTTTTTTTTTTACGGTGTTCTAAAGCAGAATTTTCAATTAAAAAGTTGGTGACATTAAAACTACAACATATTCTGATAACTCTTTAATCGATTAATTTACTATTCTTTTACTATTCCTGCTGCCAAGTTTGTACTACTTCCGTGTTCCTATGTGGAGCCCTAAGGAAGAGAGGAGTGGGGAAGAGGAATGCTTAGTCTACTAAAGATCATAATTTTAATCTATAATTATAAAACGTAATTTTTCACCAAATAGATTAGCTTGAATATCATATCCCAATAGCGACAAAAGTTTGCATTGAAGTTTGAAATATTTTTAAAATACCATTTTCCTATGAATTTAAAATTTTTAAAAATAAATAAATAAATATATCTTATTCGTTACTATTTAAACACCAGAAATCCATTACTTCTTTTAGACGATATGAGATACAATACTCACCTCAAGAAAGCAACACGAGAGATCAGCAAGTTGCACTTCCAAATGCTGATAGACGCTTTGATTAAGCCTAGTTCTTCAAAGAGGGTCCATAAAAGCTGTAAATTTCAAAATTTACTTTGCAAAGTTGAACGCTTTGGCATATAGGTCTGTCATACGGATGAGCCTACATATCTCTGCCAATGATTACCATAAAAAAATTATCTGAAACTAAAGAAAATGGCTTGTAAGTGATTGCTACCTATATTCCGATAAATTATTTTACTTTATTTTTGTAAAATAATAATAATAATAATAATAATAATAATAATAATAATAATAATAATAAATAATAATAATAATAAAAGTAAACTTTCAGATTTACATCTCACGGTTGTCATGTAGGTTAAAGGATACGGTGATGAGAATGAATGAAATGGTGGAATGAAGTAAGTGGTAGGAAACGGGAGAACCCCAAGAAACCCCCCCCCCCCACACACACACGGTGTTTGTCAACCACAAAGCCTGTTTGACAGAGCTGGACCGCAGGGACCAGAGATGAACACTATATCGCAGACCCACCGCGGCCTCAAATTGAAAGTACATATTTATAGCACAATGGAGAGAGTAATGCTCAATCTAAAAGATACCACGGTCATATTTACTGTTAATAACTTCTATGAAATAGGTTAGATACAAGATTTTTTTTCTGATAAAGAAATGCGTATGTGTAATGGCATAGTTTACTGACAAATGAAGCTGACGTATTAAAGTATATTCCTTCTTGATGAGAATGCATCTTTACAAAGTCAAGTTTTTCTTTATTGACGAAATTTGTATTTTAAACTAACTTGTATGTAAGAAAACTGCCTTAAAGCATTCTTACAATGAAGTTAGTTATTTTGTATAATTATTTTGTATATTCAGTATTTTGTACTGAATAATAATAATAATAATAATAATAATAATAATAATAATTATTATTATTATTATTATTATTATTATTTTAATAATAATAATAATAATAATAATAATAATATAGCTGTTCCCTTGGAATTAGCTACGTTCGTAGCAGCATTATGGCAACTCCTCCATTTTCGCAGTTCTGTGTTCTGGTGGTAAATTTCACAACTAAAGCAAGTAAATGAAACAGGTATAAGCCTTAAACAGCAGAAAATCTAAAATTTAGGTCATATCTTTAGGTCGTGTGCCATTTAGGTCTTACGAAAGTTACTCATAAATTTAACATAATGATTAATTTAAGATTAGTATTGCTTCATTAAGAAGGAAAGAAAGAAATAAGGAGGAAAAGAAAACAGTTTGTAGACTTTTTTTTTTTAAATCTCAAAATGAATTAACTTACGTCTGTTTCGCTTCCACTTTTATTTTGTTTTGCTCGTGCTTTGTCTCTTGTGATAACAAATATAAATTATCAAGAGAATGTTATTTATTTATTTAGTTAAGATCATTATTTTGACTCGTAATCGTATTAAAAAATAAATGAAACGATGCTAAAAAACATATCGTGTTTGGTAGTTAATGTGTCAGAGAATGTCATTTGATAAATTACTTCATTTTATATAATATTTCCTTCTCAATCATTTACATAATACCAACCAATATCATGTGCACACACGTATAACTTTTATAACTAATCTGGAAAAACAAATATTTATTACTGAATTTGATATTCCAAATTTGTTTGTAGATTTAACTTTCAAAAACGTAATTTTCGCATTCGTTTGGCCTTGTTGTTACAGCTTTCAAGCGCATGAATGCGATTAAAGTTGGCTTTCACATCCAAGATTAAGCTACTGTTTTCAATTTTTTGTTGGTATACTTAAGTAGGTTTCAAAGAATGAGCACAATGCATATAATTATTGTCGCCAGAACGCAAGCAAAAATATATTTTGTAAGGTCTACATAACTAGCACGTGAAAGCAACTTTTTTTTTTCGTTTTTTGCATGTGGTGTTTATATGCAGTTTTCTGAAACTGCAATTGTACGATACAAACAGAAGAAATTAGAATACAAAGGCAAAGTACCGTTCTAGGCATGACATTGTTCAAAGTCGGAAAAATTAAATTAATTTTCAAACTACAGTTCAGGCCAAAAGTTTTGAAACACTTGGAAGAAATTTTTACTTGATTTCTGGACATAGTGTATACAAGAGGTATTTCAGATGTTTCAGATTGTTGCCAGATATCGTATTACTGTTTTATAGATTTATTAGGTTTCTCTTACTATGCTATAGCGGGGCCAACAGGAGATGGTCTCTGAAGTTTTTTTTTTTTTTTTTTTTAAACCACAGGCGCAGGTAAAATGCAGTCCCTACTTTGGTACTAGTGTTACCGGCTACGATCACTTTGTCGTACACCTTTACTTAAATTGCCATTATAGATGCACCGAGAAAAGCCATGATACGTGAGTAGTAGCAACGTCACTGCGAGCTGTCAGATACCTTCTCTTGCTGGCTTCTCTATAGTTTCTACAATTGAACTCTACATGTATTTGTGTGTTTGCTCCACGGTAACTTCCATAAAATTTACGAAACTTTAATGAAACGTAGTATCTGCTTTCTTTCTGGTTTAGAAAATAAGTTTATTAATTGGGATTGAAATTTGTCAGTAATAAGAGGGTAAACTCCAAGTTATAAACTTTGACATGCACGTAATTTAGTAAAAAGACAATTCCAGTTTTCGTAAAAGTTATTAAGTTTGATCGAAAATGATATTTATTTGCTGTACGGCTTCCCAATTATTCAAATTTCTTTGGGTTGAATATGATGACGAGTAAGTGGTAGATGTACTCCAACTTAGAAATTTTCGGCACGCACATATATAATAAATGGTTTATGAATAAGAACATCAGAACTTAAAAATGAGGCTGCTTAGAGCATCAATGGAGAAGAAATATATTAGGACTATGGTAGAAGATAGAATTTACAGTAAAGGAGAGGGAAAGAAGACTGCGAGTTTAATTCTTACGCGAGTCAAAACGAAGAGGTTAGCTAAGAATCGTAATCATGGGGAGGATAACTTGGCGGTAAGTGATCTACCAATGATGATAGATTACGATGACATTGACAGTGTGATTTATTTTAACATTCCTTCGTGTCAAATGCTTCTTAGTTTTGACAGCAACGCAACATGAAATTGTTAAAACCCGAAATAAGCTTTGTAGTATTAACCTGAAGCAGTGTTTGTTGGATTTTGTTATTAGTTCCATGATTGTTGTTTAAACTAATAGCAATCAGTTCTCCATGATCTTCTGACTTTGGCGAAATGCTTTTTTTATGTATCGTCTGGCTATTTGGTGAATTGAAATGCTGCTTTTTTATGTATCTTCTGGCTATTTGGTAAATTGAAATGCTCCAACGTTCTCAGCTATTATTGAAAAATGTTGCCTTCATTTCAAATCCTCTTGTTGAGTGAGAAAAGTATCAAGCATGAACGTGGTAAAGGAATTTTCTTCTTTTTGGAAGAAGAATATTTTGTTTGAAGCTATATAAAGTTCAAGGGCATGCTGAATGTGTCCTGTTTTGTTTCGGGCCATGCTAGCGTGACCAAGCGTACCTGAAGTCAGCGCCTATGGCCACGGTCATAACAGAGAAGACTGAGTGATGACTGTAAAATAATTTTTGAGGTTAAAATCATATTTCTTTTATTGTAATAGTAGTGTGATTTGGGATTTTTCCTTCCCTTATGGTTCTACGTTTGTCTCACGTTGCATGAAATTGGCTGTGTGATTATTATAAACGTGAAACTAGTAATTAGCAGAGTTCTTTAATAAAAATAAATGTGTGATGATGTGCTTAGAAAGAGATCTGTTTGCTCAGAAGAGCTTAGTGCTCACAGTTACTAAGAAGTCGAGGTGGTCTCAGAGCAGGCCAAGAAGGTCGGTGAAGAATTTGAAACTTAGGTAGCATCGCTACTGGACTGTTTAACGCAATTAGAAATGTTAGGTAATCGTAAGATATTGTGAAACATTAAGAGTTTGCAATATTTGCATGAAAAGTGTGTCATAGAACGAGCACGTAATTAGGTTTGCAATTCTCTTTATTTCATTTTCATCATTTTTGTCCTTTTTCTTTTTGCCTTCTCTAAGTTTTTTTTTTCTTTTTCTTCGTGAGCTCTTAAAATAATATGATTGTTCTTATATCACCTTGTCAGAAGTTTCAAAAATTTAACCTAGAAGAAAATTCTGGGAGAACATGTACAAAATTTGAAATTTATAATTAAAATTAAAATCGTATTTCCCTCTCACAGATGAGTGGGCGTATGATTTATTCTCAATCGAGGACGTGTAGTACTTTCATATAAAGCTCAAAGAATATTAAACGAAGTTTCGAAGCCCATCGATGTGCTGGTGCTGCATTATTAGACTTTCCTATTTAAAACGAGCATTTTTGTCGTTTTAGTTGTGATTCCAGGTAAACGGTTGTTCTAAATAAAAACAATATAAAGTACAGAACAAAAATGAACGACCAAAATCGTCATTAGTTTTAATGGTATTTTTAGTCGTTTATTTTTTCCCGCACTTTAAGTGAAACAATGTTATTTTATCAGTCAAATATAGTACGAGGTATGATAAAAAAAAAAAATATGGTGAATAATTTTATTAGAAAGTAATAAACTTACATGAAATTTGATTTAATTTCCTTCAAAGTACTGTCCTTGGGTAGCAATGCAATTATCCCAACGTTAAATCAATGACGGGAAGCATTTCTAGAAGGCTTCTTTTGGAAGAGCGTTCAGCTGCTCTGCTGTAGCTCTCTCAACGTCAAGAATCGTGTCAAAATGTTTTCCTTTGAGCACAGCGAATGTAGACAGACATGAGTACTTTTTCGGCCTAAGACTCGCGGATCAAAAGCAAGGTGTGGTACGGGCGTTTTAGTGGTGAAGAAGGAAGCTATTTGCCCATTTAATCGGCGGTTAAAATGCTTTTCACGGACCCATACGAGATGTTACTTTTTCGGAAAGCCATCGAATAGTCATTCGCCTGTACAAACAAATCATTTGTGCCACTGTTTGCACGTTTTCATTTGTTTTGACGTCGAAGGATGTCTCGATCGTTGCTCGTTTTCAACCGACTCCTTGCCACTTTTGAATCGCTCATACCACTTGTAAACAGTCTTCAATGCCACCGCTTCATTGCCATACGCTGATTTTGACATTTCGTGAGTTTCTTTGGCACTTTTTTGCAGCTTAGAACAAAACTTAATATTGGCGCGCGACAGACACTCTTAACACGTCCTCACTCTTCTGCCTCTGGAAGCCAACTAACATGTCACAACTCGTTCAAATTCAACACTGACTGTACAAAAGATTTAGGCTACCGGGCTTACTAGTTGAAATGGATACAACAGTAATAGATGGCACTGTGCAATTACATTCACCGTACTTTTTGATCTCACCTTGTACTTCTGTTACATAAAATATAATGCACTAGTGTTGTTAAAATTTGAATAATTCATTATTAGAATGAAAGATTCTTCCAGTAATTATTCAATCTGTTATCTCGCATATCGAATAATTATTCGAGCTTTGTTCGAATAAAAAATAATTTAAATAAATAGTTGATCGAATAATTATCCGAATATTGAAAACTAATATTCGGATATTTGAATAATAGCAGACAAATTACTCGAGTAATTTTAACAGCACTACTGTGCACCGATACAGTAACTACACACTAAAAAGCATCACTGGGCAGGCGTTCAAGTAGTTTTCTTTCAGTTGAGTTACAAATAGTTTTCATTGTACAGAAGTCAAAATTTGATCTTTGTGTATAACAAAATATGTAACTTTGAAACCAACTGAGGGGAATATCTTCCATTTCTGTGTATAATATGTTGTTTTATTATTTTAAAAACCGGAACTTGCTAAATTACTATTTCCGCATTGAGCCTTTTTTGTGATTCAGTATTCACTAAACATCCACTTGTTGACTGCCAGCACCCACAGTGATGTATGCTGAAGACGTCATTTGTTTTTCCGGAAGAGTAAGCACCATCACTCGTTCACATATAAAACAAAACGTTATTCCTGCTATTAAATTTACATAAAAAGAGAATTTTCCGCTCATTTTGCGGAACCAACTTCCTCTGCATATAAATACGTAAACAATGTGGGTTATACTTTTATTATCATTAATACTTCTTCGAAAGCTATCTGCATTAACTTCCTGATTTTTCTTCTTGTAAATGCTGTAGTTATTTATTAAAACGCCGTTTACTAGGACCTATTAAAAAGTTTTTTGCCAACTACCCTACAATAACCAATAATATTAAACCATTCTTGAATATTTTGTCCATAAGGTTAAAAGAAACTAAACTTCCAAAACACAAGCCGAAGAGCTTAAGCCGACTAACCAGCCATTTTAACACTGCAAGTTCACACTGAGGTCTATAGGATCCCTACCAGCTTTAAAAGAACTAATGATCATGCCACAAGTAATAAGTGCCAATGCTTGGATAAATTTCTAATTGTGCTTTTTATACTACTTTGAAGATGCTGAATCCAATTAAACTATTTTGAAACATATCCGTCAATGGAGTCGTGAGTAAAATGACTTCAAAGTTGGGATATTTGACATAACGCTTATACCAAGAGTAAAAGTGTCCAGGTTTTGATACATTTCTATTTCGTTTTTTATACTAATTCGACGATCTTGAACCAAATTGAACTATTTTCAAACATATGTGTCATGGTCACGAGAGAAACATACCTCAAAGTTGGAGTATTTATATTTATTTACACCCCAAATTTGATATCTCTCTTCTAAGCACCTCATGACATTTATGTTTAAAAATAATTCTATTGTTTTCCTGCAAGTAGTATAAAAAGTGTAATTAGAAATGTGACAAAGCGTGGACACTGTTAGAATTATGATACGCGGTACTTCAGTAATCCCAAATTTGAAATCCTTTTCTTCGTAACCGCGTAGAAGGATATGTTTTAAAATACGGTTGTTGCTTTGGATTCATCGTCCTCAGATTAGTATAAAAAGCGCAATTAGAATTTTATCCAAGCGTGAGCACTTTTTAGTTGTGTCATGATCTTTATACTGTGAGTTAATTTTACTAGATTGATGGACAAGACGTAATGTAAATCTCAGTATCATCTTCTAAAAACATTTTTCATAATTTTTGTATGTGGTATTATTTTTTAAATTTCTTTTCTTTCTTCAAGTTTACACCATCAGGTTTCTTACCGACCTGGATAACGTGGAAAATCAGAGAATTCAGCTTGTGGGAAATCCTTGGAAAAGCCAGGGAACTTGAGGAAAAGCTGAAAAAAACTGAAAAACTCAAGGAATTTCAAGTACGGATTTTTACTTCCCAGGAACCGTTTCTCCTTTTGCCTAACTCAATTATTTGGTAGGGGATATTTTATAAAATAAATGAATTGTTTTGCAAAACGTCTCTACCGATACATACGATACATGTATATTTCTCCAAAACATAATTGCGCGCGCAAATTTCACCAATTCTTTTAAAATTGTCGGTTTGACAACAATGCATTCGAAGTAATAGGAGGGGAAGTAATGAAAAACTAATAACGAGACTTCCGAACACAACATAGTTTACTGTTTGAAATACTTAACTTCACTTAATGTTCATTATTGTCATTATTGTCATTCACGGTAGAATTTACTTTTAAATTCACGGTAAGCAACCAACAGATCATGAGCATTTTCACCACAAAACACAGTCAACAAATTAAACAACAGTACAGTTTTGTTGATGTCTACATCTTTATGAAGTGAAATTAGTTTATGGATCTAATAACTCGCAGAGCTTATCGTAAACTCTCTACACAGAATTGTCGTCACTTGCTTGCGTGTAATTTTGTAGCTTCACCAACACTTTTTAGACGCAGATTTCAACTTTACTTCAACTTCAGCCTGGTGAGAAGCACTACCATTTTAAATTAACTCTGCAGTATCAGACCCAAATTTTCGTGCTTCAGCTAACTCTAATTTATTTCGCAAGTTTTTCGTTTTCCCGATAATAAGGTGAGCATAAGGATAATTGGACCTTTCTACTTATTTAATCAATTGAGCAACAACACTTCCATGTTCACTGACTAATGATGCCGTCACTTGAACCTTGCCTTTTTTGTTACTGCTCAAATTTTCTAGCCAGTGACTTGCATGAGATAATGGAATGTTAAATAATATTGGAAATGCGCTTTTTAGTTATTATTAACAACAATTAGCAAGAATTCCACTTTTTCACTTTTATTCGCATTTATCGCAAGTAATGCCGAATTTCGCAAAAAATCGCGATAATATAAACGCGATTTCTGGCTCTGAAACGAAACGTTTGAGGTTTCCTGAAACATTTCTAACTTGGTCTGCAGTATATGATGCCGGTATGTGTCCGCACTTATATCCGCAGTTAACGAGTTATCATATGCATGCAGCTTATTGGTTTTATGACAATTATGCTTTCAAAAATAGTTCCTGCTATATAATAATTGTAAACATGCCCTTTGTTGCTTTGTGAATCCTATTATTAAGTCAACTGTGCTAAATAAAATTCAGTCAATCCATATATACACAAATTATGAAATTAATGTTAGAAAATACGTATACTTACTTAAGCTTTCTCAAATCTAGATTTATGGCAAGAAAATTGCCAGTTGGTAATTTGCCAGATAGTTTTAAAGCACGTCGTTTTTTTTTTTTTTTTTTGCCCCTCATTACTCCTAAGGGGTGAAGATCCTTGATTATAATGCAAGTGTGAAACGGAGGTAAAAGTTTCTTGATAAGGAGATTCCAACAAATTCATCCCAAATCACATTGGCGTTTCATCTTTATGAGAGAATGTTAAAAACAATGAAATACATAAAATTCTGGGCTAAAGATACGATGGGGAATGAATTTGGTTTGAAACGGCATCTGGAGTGTCACTGTTCATTTCAGCGACCCTAAAAACTATGGATACGATACTAATATCAATTGTTTCCCATTATTTTTACATGTCAATCTCTACCTATGAACCTCCTGCCGATGGAGGTGAATTTGAATTAAAAGGCGTCTGGAGTGTCACTATACATCTTAGCGACGCCATAACTACGGATTGGACGTTAACATCAGTCGTTTTTGATTATTCTGATTTATCACCGTCTTTCCACCTCACCCCAATGCCGATGGGGATGAATTTGGACTGAAACGGAATCAGCAATGTTGGTATTCATCTCAGCGATCCCGAAAAGTATGAATTGGGCACTAATATCGATAATTTTCGATAATTTTTTTACACGTCAGTTTCCCTCCTTTTTGGTAAAAATGCTAAAACGTAAGTTAGGCGAGGGACCACTCACGTACCAAAAACAATCAAAATCGGTGAAGCGGTCCAGGAAGAGTTAGCTGTCAAACATATTTTTACATATCACCCCCTCATTTTTTTCCTTCTTGCCGAAAATGTGCTAGAAACCTCAGTTAAACCAGAGTGCACTCACACCAAAAACCAAAATCGGTGTAGCGGTCTAGGAGGAGTTAAATGTCAAACAATGATACATTAATTTTTATTAGACTCATCATGAAAATGATATTGCATGTGATTTATCCAAAAATTGACAGCACAGGATGCTTCACTTTATATATGTTATTCCGATGTTAACTCATGCGGTACTATTAACGCACTTCAAAGTGGAATGTGGATAAATTCATAAATATTTTGAAATAAGGTAAACTGTGAAGTTCTAATCTCTGTCACTAATATCAAAATAATTGTCGTTGAATTGCGTGGAGCAGCGCAATTGAGCGACCTGCCTGTTTTTATGTACTTCTTACGCCGAATCAAAATATACTTGATCGTTCATGTCTTCCTGATTCCCTCCTCATTAACTTGTGCTTGTACAGCAATGCTAATTCACTTTTCTGAAAGTAACGTAAAACCACACACACACACACACACAAAGCTTATATAGCATCTTCATAATCGTAAACTTCTACATTTGTTTTTTTTTTTTTCTCTGATATATGCCGATTAGTAAATAAACCCAACTCAAAATCACTTACAGATTACTGCTCTAAATTAATTATTTATTAATACAATTAATTTCAAAATAATTTTCGATGGTTCAAAACCTACCTTCGTGAAATCAATGTTGAAAAAGAAAAGTTATGCATACCCAAATGTATGGAGGATCACGGTAATCAATGTTATCGATAAACCATAATAGATATTATCGTATCGATGTGTTCGTGTCACCTGTGGTGCACACACGAAACCAGCTAATTTAAAATGCTGTTCCGGGAGAAAGGTAGGGTATTACTTACTATGATGGCACTTTATAGAAAAGTTTACTATTTATAGCTTTGAACACTGTAAGCAGTAGCGTACGCAGGAATTTATTTCGGAGGGGAATTCAGACTCAATATGAGGGTATTTTATATTAAAATTCCTAAAATGTCCCCTAAAATTAGGCTAAATTTACACAAAAGTTGACATTTCGGAGGAGGGTCCGGACCCTGCGTACGTTCCTGGCTGTAAGAATACTTATTTTTCGTTGTTTGCTAGTTCAGGGGCTGACGTACATTTGGCTTGCAAAATTTTATCAGAGTTTTTCTCTACTTATTTGTACTGGGATTGAGGCTTTGATGATGGAGTGAGATGATTATGTGCTTGCAAGCCGGTGACTTCAACTTTCGCCTATTCAAGATTCGCCTAATAATCCCAGGCAATGAAATTTACATATGTTAACTCAAGAGAAAGTGTAGGCGAATCTTGAATTCAAGATTCGCCTAATGCAAAATTATGTTGGTAGTACTGTCAAGAAATGACTTTAAAATGTGTGTATAAATTTTTAAAAAAATATTCATTTAAAAGGCACATATTTAAAAAGTATAAGCCCAATTACAGTATATGACTAGACTATGACAGTATATGACTGATATTGTATGTTTGACATCGAAATATGAAAATGTTAGAGGAAGTTACAGAATTACTACAGAAAACTTAAGCACAATTACGGTATATGAATAGGTACAATTAACATCGAGCTGTGATAATGTTACACGAAGTTACAAAATGTCTTACAGAAAACAAAACATAAAATGAAGTGATAGGAATTATACGAAAGTTTGCATAAATCAAAATAAACAAAGCACCAAGAATCACTTATAAATGAAATGTAGGGAGACACTGCAGCATCAAAGTGCTGTATTACGACTATTTCTTGTGATCCAACCCTTCTTTTGAATTTCACAATACATCGATAAAGGCGTCACCACTTCGCTTTCTTTGATTTAGCGACGTGTCCCATCTGGAGTTGATACATTGTCATTTCATTTTCTGCTTGCCCCTGTTTCAAAAGATCTACAAATCTGTATATATTGAAGCCGCGGCTGTTTATAGAACAACCATGTTTTCCTTGATTTCTTACCTTAGGTTCAATTATATGGTGTTCGAGCTTATAACAAAATATTTTATAAACAAAATTTCCTTTGTTTTATATATGTCATCTCTGTGGGTTAGGTAGATATAAAATTACAAATGATAGGCTTGTGCCGTTTAATCTTATTTGTTTCTTGCAAGTGTATTTTTCTGATTGCTGTAACTGATTCACAAAGAAGGCAAATTTCATCAACCAGCGAAAATGTTTAAATACATGAAAATACATGGGGAAATACGGATGATGTGATATTGTTTTACATGATTTTTTTAAGGAAGAGAGACAACTTTGTCTGTTTCAGAAAGGGAAGAAAACTTGTTAGAAACTACTCAAGAGATAAACAGTTATTTGGACGGTGTTATTCATCAATTGACCAAGCGCCAAAACACGATTCTGACAAGGGAAGAGAGGGAAATTATATATTGAAGTGGAAGATGGCTTATACACCAATCGAAAGCACTAATGACGCCTATTACGAAACTGTAATAAAAATTTTCCGAATGCATATACTGTGCGAGTTATATGAATATACAGGGTGTCCAGAAAATCCGTTTCCACTCCTAGAAATTGCAAACGGTGAACCAGATGCCAAAACAGGAAAGCACGTGTTTGATAATTTTAAAAGTACAAGGTATCAAAACAAAAAGTGTTGTCCCAGGGCCACTCGCAGGGGTCCAGGCGGGGCCCAACTCAAACATTGCAAATGGTAAGGGGGTCTAGAAGCATATCGTTGGAAACCTGTTGGAAAATGGAAGAAGATGGAACAAGCCTCGACTCTCTAGAATTATCCTGTGCAAAATAACGGCCGGTCAAAGGGTCAGCAAAAACGTCATTGTGAAGTCTATGGCAACATAAAAACAAAAAACAAAAACGAAACGGTGAGACAGATGTCAAAACAGGAAAACATTGTTATAATTTCAAAAGTACAGTGATTGAAAGTAAAAATACTTGTCCCAGGGTCCTCCATAGGGTCCCAGATGGGGTCCTACTCAAAATTTTCAAATGGCAAGGGAGGTCAAGTAGCATATCGTTGGAAACCTGTTGGGAAATGAAAGAAGGCGGAACAAGTCTTGACACTTTAAAACTATCTTGTTCAAAATGATGACCGGTCAAAATGTACATCCTCATTTCGATTCTCCAAGCACATTCGCTTTCCATTTAGCAATCGGTACTTGTTGTCATTGTGACACGATTGCACGTATTCGCTGTTCCTGATGCAAGAATTTTTTTTGTTTGAATCATTTTTTATTTGATAATCCAGACAACGAGCATAAGTACCACTATTGTACATTATATGTTAGCTAGTCAGTTCTATACTCAAATAAGTCAAATGTTATTTCTTTTCTTTTCTTTATTTCTTAATTTTCTTCTCTTATTTATTTATTTATTTAGATATTACTGGGCTCAAAGTGCAAAATTTCACAGTAGGGACATTTCCTTTCTTCTTGTTGAATAAGAATTGAAGTGAAAACAAACTAAAACCCGTCTACAGAAAGAAGAACTAAAATGCAAGATGGTTGCACAGTGTTATTGCAGAGCTCCCACACTTTTTCCATCTGCTTTCATTTAACAACAGCTTTCAAACGATATCCTTCTTGAGCCCCCTTGCCATTTGAAAATTCTGAGTAGGACCCCATCTGGGACCCTATGGAGGACCTGGGACAAATATTTTTACTTTCAATCATTGTACATTTGAAATGATTACACATGTGTTTTCCTGCTTCGACATCTGTCTCACAGTTTTTTTTTTTTTTTTTTTTAAGGTGGCCATAGACTTTACAATGACTTTTTGCTGACATTTTCATCGGTGTCCATTTTGCACAGGATAATTATAGAGAGCCGAGACTTGTTCCGTCTTCTTTTGTTTCGTTTCCCAGCAGGTTTCCAACGATATGCTACTTGACCCCCTCACTATCTGCAATTTTTGAGTTGGACTCCTCCTGGGACCTTGCGGGTGGCCCTGAAACAAGACTTTCTGCTTTGATACGTTGTATTTTTAAAATAATCAAACTGGTTTTCCCGTTTTGGCATCTGGTTCACTGTTTGCGATTTCTAAGGATGAAAACGGATTTTCTGGACACCCTGTATATTCATATAACGCGTATAATTCATATATTCATATGCATTCTGGAATTTTTTATTACAATTTCGTAATAGGCGTCATTAGTGCTATTGATTGGTGTACAAGCCATCTTCCACTTCGATATATAATCTCCCTCTCTTCCCATGTGAGATATTGAAGGAAATAGAAACTTTTCCCCTACGATCCAGTACTTGGCGCTTCGTCGAATAGCTTTTCCTGAACATTTAAACAAATATGTAGGGTTTCAAACAACTTTTTTAAACATTATTTACATTGTTTCCTACTCACTGATGTAAACATCTCGAAAATCGCAAAATGGCGCTTGGTCAATTGATGCATCTATTATGAATCCTGAATAACTCGTAAAAGTGGGATAATTTTTCTAATTACACCTTTATGCATCGCATGATAGTAAGGCATTGATATTCTGTCAGTATTTCACATACAGAAGACTTATTTCACACCAGTCACTCATCCCTCAGTTTTACTTAAAAAAAAGAAAAAGCGTGCGAGCAGACGACACGTATTGAAGATGTACTATCAGAAGCGAACTCTGCTGAAGTAAGATATTACAGCAATTGATTGGGAATCAGAGGAGAAAAAGAAGAATGCTACCCAATTACTTGTTTGGACATACCGCAGTATCAAATTCTTTTCTGAAGCTGGTGTATTGTAAATGTAAAACCCACATGCCCTTAGTTCAACTGTTCTTGTTCGAGATTGTTTTACTCAGACATGTGCATTAATTGTAGGGAAGTCACATTTTGGGAATCAAATAGCACGATGAAAGTGACATGTTGGTATTATCTTACTGTTGAACTACCCTCGAATTATACATAACTTTTATGAATCTTTCGAAGTTCGGACGTTTATATGTTTGTGGCCAGTCCTTTCGACAATGAAATCTCGGAAAGTACAGGCTCTAGAAAGATGACGTTTTCACTGATCGACTGCAAATTTTGTGTAGATTGTCCAATTCTAATTGAATATTTGAAACACATGACAATTATTTCTTTATTACATTTTTACGGGCACACTGGAAGTCTTGAAATTACAAAAAAAAAAAAAAAAAATCATATCCTATGCATTATACATTCCAACACCACATTGTTGTATATAGGGGTTGTATATGTCTCGGGCGTTTGTTTCATGGGCAAATAATAATGAAAAAGGAAGGATAACCATTTTTCCAGTCTAAGATGAATATTTCTGAAGTGTTTTGCTCAATGATCACTATATATTACTGACATTATAATTAATTGTGTATGTAATGTATTTCCTTATTATATACTGCATGCAAGAAGAAAGAACACACTGGTCATACATGAATTAGAAACTCCAACCGGAAGTAAGCTCAAATCTTGTAAACGTTGCGAGATATTGAGAAAAATAATCGAAAAAATCTCCCCTTTATGATACCCCTTGCCGATTTTTTTTTATCAAGACGTCTTTCACTTGTGTTGTAAAGGGACATGTACAGATGTTGTGAGGGATGAAGAGATTTATGCTCATATGCGAATGATGCACTGTGTAGAGAGCGCAGATTCAGATATGCTAGATTTATATGTTTGTCCGCAATCCTTTCGACAATGAGATCTCAAAAACCCCAAGTAGGGATGCGCACGAGACAAGATTTGTGGCTGTCTCGTCTCGAAAATGTGCTGTAGAAGTGATGTCTCTACTCGAAAAATGATATTTCTCTATTGAAAGAGCCGTGTCTCGACTCGAATTTTGTCAGAAAAATCCTGTCTCGACTCATCTCGTGCGCATCCCTAATCCACAAGTGCTAGAAACATGCAGTTTTCACTGGTCGATTCCAAATTTTGTGTAGATTGTCCAGTTTTCATTCAAATTTTCAAAAAAAATCGTGTCGTTATTGTTCTATTCAACATTTTAGGGACCGTTTTGAGGTCATAAGATTAACATTGTTGCAGGCCGAAACTACAGTGTTAATCAACCAGTAGACGAATTACGTATGGCAGATTGATGGATATTACAGTCGCTTTTCTTAAACCTAAATGGCAAAATGTATTGCATGCTGGCAACCTCGAAGGCCTCAAGAGACGCAATGAGACGTACTCGGCGGATATGGATTTATTAGGAAAAAATATTTCCATTTGATATAATGTTACTTCTATAAATTTGCTACAAACTCACTCCAACATCTATACATAGACATTCACTTCCTTTGTGATTCTCCTATCCTTTACTTGTGTGAGTAAGGAGACATACACAGTTGGAGGAGATTCATGGTCATAAGAGAACGATGCGCTGAGTAGACAGCGCAGGTTTAGCTAGTCTATATATTAAAATGCAAAGTTTACATGTTTGTCCTCAATCCTTTCGGCAATGAGATCTCAAAAACCACAAGTGCTAGAAACGTGCCGTTTTCGCTGGTCGATTCCAAGTTTTGTGTAGATTGCCCAGTTCTAATTGAATATTTTTTTTTTAAAAAAAAAGAAGGCCGTTATTTCTTTATTACATTTTTAAGGGTACACTGGGGTGTTGAAATTTTAGAAAAGTAAAGCGTTATATCCTGCGAGTTATATATTCCAACACCACATAGCTGTATGTATGGGTTGTATAACTCTCAGGTATTTGTTTCATGGGTAAATTATAAGGAAAAACGAAGGATAACCATTTCTCCAGTCCAAGATGAATCTTTATTGTTTGGAGTGCTTTGCCCAATGAACACCATATATCACCGACATTATAATTAATTGTGTGTATGTAATGTATTTGCTTATTACATACTGCATGCAAGACAAAAAAACACTAATCATACATAAATTAGAAACTCAAGCCGGAACTAGGTTTAATCATGCAAATGGTGCGAGATTTCGAAAAAATAGTAGAAAAATCTCCCCTTTATGGTATCCTTGCCGATTTTTATCAAGACGTCTTTCATTTGTATCTGTAAAGGGACATGTACAGATGTTGTCAGGACTGACAAGGAGATTCACGCTCATATGTGATTGATGCGCTGTGTAGAGGGCGCATGTTCAGCTAGTAGTTAATTATTTTTTAAGGTGTGCCATAGATTTTGAATTACACAGTTAGGGTGTCAAAAATAATAATAAAAAAATACTGTACTAAACAGGTAATGGGAAAATTCTTTGAACATTAATTTCCCTAAGTAGTTCAGGAAATTATTGTACTTGTAACAAGGTTTCGAATCGCCGGATATTAGTTCGGAACATCCTTTATTATCCACCAGTATCACATGCCATTATGAAAAACTTGGGCATAACCTTATATAGTGTAGTTTTTTTTTCTTTAAATCTGCAGTTCAAGTATATTTTATTTTATGAAAAGAAAATTTTGATCAAAGGTCTTCCTTCAGTAGATCATTTTTCTATTCTTACGACCGTGGATATTAACGAAGTTCAACTGAAGTATGAGAATCATAGCCAAGTTCAGTGAAAATGTTTGTTACACGTACAGTATTCAGCGTTAAGTCTCAATCAAGCGGTGAATGATCTATGTTTAAGCTTGAACTGCCGATTTTTGGGGTTTAACTTCTTGATCTTGGTTAGTCTACAGTACAGAACCAACTATATTGAACTTATGATTTTCAATGGCACAACAAAGTTCCTTGAACTATGTTGAAGTTAGAAAATTCAATTTTGAACTCGTTTACGTAAACGCTCGTTCGAACTTCGTTGGTGCACACAGCCGTTTATTGACTTTAAATAGGACCAGTAACAGACGCGTAATTTTGATAATGTGATTGCAGGTTGGGGAGGGATTAGACAGAGTAAAACAGAAATACAAAGATACACGTAATAAATGCCTTTATACTCATGCACATATGTAAAGAAACAGCATATATAGATACATGTACCTGTAAACTATAGATGTATTCAAGGAAATATCAGAGAAAATCTAAGTATGTAAGAATAAGTGTTTCATAATGTAAAGTACAATACATTTTTATGACATTCTTCTGTTGAATGGAACCATGGCCTTATATTCTTCAACAACATCTTCAAAATTTATGTTCAAAGAAATCGAGTTTTTAACAGAAAGCAACAGGAAATATAGAAAACAATATATATATAAGCTGGATGAATTGTAGGAAAAATGAGGACCGGAGTTGATGTAGGCGCAGCATAAGTTGAGTAGGACTCCTAATATTCACATGTTTTTCGAATATAAATTTAGACATTACTTGCCACTCGATATCGAATACCAATACCTGAGTTTTAGTCAGTTAGTCGTCCTTCAGCGTTGATCATGGCACCTGGCTTCAATGACCTTCCTTCCCTCGCATATTCCCGTTACCTGCCTGTGGCCATCAGCCGTTCGCTTTCAGTTCTTCGTCGTCTCTTTACCGGTTCGTTAGATGAGGATGAGGAAAGCAAAGCCTCAGTTGTCGACCAAACCAAGGTCTTACAGGGTTAGCAGTAAAAGCAACAAAAGAAATTCGCTGTTAGTTGTAAACATGACCTTTTGTCATTTTCTTCAGCGAGTCTGCTTCGTATTCAGGACATACGTTTATTTTGCATAACGGCGGACGGAACTCTTAAAGTATCACTTTTTATATCTGTGCGGACAGATCTGTTCTTTTCCATATATGTTAACTGCTTCCAAATAACAGCCCATTTTCACTTGAAATGATCAGCACAAGACAATGTAATCTCTTTTACATGTTTGTAAGGGCTAGCATATTCTGCATTATATTTATCTGTATAGAATATTATTTATTTCGAATATAATAAACTTGACAGATGTCTGTATGACATCTTATTTAATATATTTTTATAAAGCTATACGGAGTTTCTTTTATTCTTAATAGCCTTATTCTAATGTAATTTGGATATAAAGGACCTAATGGTTAAATTGAAACCCGAACCATTAAGCGGGTTTGTATCCGAGTCAAGCATCACCACCGAAAATAGACCCCGGAACCACTCACACAGAAAAAATATGCATTAGCTACTTGACCACAAATGAGTACTGGTACATAATGCAGTCCTAAAGATTATAATAATATATTTCGTACATAATAAATCGAGCTAAGATTTTTGAGTAAATTTACAACGGATCACCGGCATATGTGCTGCCATCCATAGTTGTGAATTGCAAACAAATTCACACGAAGTAGGAGTTTATATTAAGATAAGCAATGATCAATCTTTATATGAATATCACCCTATTCCTCGTCTTACGCTTGACTGTAACTGATTGATTAATTTGTATTTACGTCCTTTTGTCAGCAGCAACGCGATATAGAACGAGACTTACAGCATAAAGTGGGATCTGAGCTATTGTAATAAGTTTCCATGCTCTCACTGGGAATTGAACGAGGGATCTCGTGTACTAAAGTAAGGAGCGAAATTTCAAGTCGTCATTGGGGATCAAATATTTTAGTTCGGCAATAAATATTTGGCCTTTATTTTGTTTGCCTTTAAGAAAACAATGGCAATCAAACTCTCTGATTTGGCTGCTGCATCTCATGTGAAATTCCGTGCCTTTAGCCACTGGTCCAGCATGAGGGCACGTAACCGTAACACGATCACAATATTATGGCTGTTCACATTTGTTAGTCTATAGTATTTTACCATTAATCCTAAACTCTAGAAACTTGAAATTTTGTACAAATGTTCTCTTTAAATATAGGGTTTTACAATAATTTTGACCCCTTAATGGAGAAGAGAGGATTAAAATATTTTTTTCACTATTATTACGTGAATATTTATTTTGAACCGCCGGACCTACAGGCACAAAATTTGGTATATTGAAGTTTCTTTGGTCTATAGAATGCGAATATGTAAATTGCTTTCATAAAATTATAGTGGTTGACAGGAGGGACGTGGCGTAAGGGGTCAGAGGGGGTGTAAAATACTGACCGCACAATGAGACGTAGATACATGTTTTACTAATTGTATATACACAGAGTTTCCCGAAAGTAGATGTACAGACTTGCATCGATCAAGTAACATTTTAATTTGTTAAGACAATGAATGTATTTGCTTTGGTTCGTTCCGAGCTTAAGGCATAAGTGAAAATAAATTAAGAACAGATAAGAAAGAAACTAAGTCAATACCTGTGTGGATAACAATAAATAAATGATAGAAAATGCCATGAGCCGATCAGTACGGGACTGTATAGTATACCTAATTTTGGGCCACCCTGTACAGAAAAGTTGCCATTTATGGGGAGGTAGCTAATTTGAGGAAGTAGAATTCCTCAATAATAGGGAGGAGGCACGGTGTCTCTGTGGTAGAGCGTTCACTTCTGGTGCGTGGAATCCCTGGTTCGACTCCAGCACCAAGTGGGCTTTGTGGTGGACAGACACCGTGTTCGTGGGTTTCTCGAGGTTTTCCCATTTCCTGCCACTTTATTTATTCCTTTATTGCATTCATATCTCATCATCACCGTTTCCTTTAGCCTAGCCGGCATACTCTTGGGACGTAAACTGAAAGATTTCATTTCATATTTTTTTTTTTTTTTTCATTTTCAATAATAGGGAAACAGGAATAAGGAAAATTATTAGAGGGGAATTGTATAAACGGCTACTTAGTGTTTTGGTCTGACAATATTTGCTATGCTATTTGGCGAGGCTGTCGATTTCATTGTGTGAGTTGAGATAGTGTGATCTTCAACTGCTTGAATATTTTGAGTGTCTGTACAGAAATTACCATATATCCGTTTAAGGGTAACAAATGTTCTATTATAATATTTTAGGTGTTCAAGCTAATAGTACATACAAAGCAGATATGTAAGGTGGTTTTTGTTCCCTCGAATGGCCAGTTGTTGAAATACGAAAAGGGAAAATGTAAGTCAGAGTGACTAATATGAATAGTGACGACGCCAGCTTTAATTTCTTGGGGTAAGGGAGGAAGCGGAGGACAGAATATTTATGGGGCAGCTTTTTTTTTTTTTTGTATGTCGAAAATAATTGTTCGACATTACCTGACTTCCATTATAGTATATATCTAGAGGGCAGTCGAGGGGCGCTAGCTCCCTTGCTCCCCTGTAGCGTCGTGACCAAGGATCCTTGGTCGTGATAATCACCTATTATTATCCTTTGGGAACAAGCATGATTTTTGTATATATAGAGAATAATGTTTATTTTTCCATTATATTTTGCTCAAGGAGCAGGGATGAATTCAGGGGGTAGCCCGGAGGGAAATCACCCGCCCCCCGGAGAAACTCAAATTTCAATCATAAAGTGTAGAAATTACTTCACCCAATTTCCCGCCTCTCTTTCCGTGCACGTGAAGATGAAATCCCATCCTTAATATACATGACGCAGACCCTTTCTATATAAATATTAAGCACTGTAACATGTAAGATAGAATACCACTAAGTATATAGAAGCTGTGTTTCTTAACGCTATGGGAGAATTTGGCAGACCATGGAATTGTCAACTGTTGATAAAGGATTTGTATTTTAATAGGTACAAAATTACCCCTATATTACAGGTATGTATTAGTAGGTAGCACTAGTACAGATTGAGATAGGAAAGAAAAACAGGGAAGATTCTATTATTCCATATGATATCTGACGTCAACAGACTTCAGTTCTTGAAAATAAACAGTTTTTGCATTATTTGGAATACAGAGACCTAAATTCCATTTTTCACCTTAACAGAAGTAAGTGTTTTTTTACATAGGGCTACGCACGACACTAGTCGAGACAGAATTTTCCTGACAAAATTCGAGTCAAGACATCATTTTTTCAGCACATTTTAGGGACGGGTCAGCCTCAAATCTTGTCTCGTGCGCATCCCTAGTTTTATGATTGTTAAACCTTTCTTTAACTAAATTGAAGTCAATTAAATGGTGAGATTCAGAGGGCGTCATTTAGGGGGCTCAGGGAGGAACAATTTTTGAGATATATATAGATTAAGTTTGAGATGTATATAAATTTAACAATAGAATAGTAGTATATCAGTGAAAAACGCGAAATTTTACTTGTATCAAACGGTCTCCCCCCCCCCCCCCGCTAAATCAAAATCTGAAATAACGCTCCTCGTGAGACTGTATAATTTTAAAATTAATACTATTCATCAACAGTTGACCAATTCCATGCTCCGCCAAACTCGCCTTAATGTGAAGGGTTAAATTCACTTTTGTTGATTTTTTTCTATATATATACAGTGAAACCTGTCTATGTTGGCCACCATCAGTTCCATTGAAAACTGGCCAACTTAGACAGGTGGCCAACTTACAGAAAATAAGTGTGATTGGTGTATTTTTAGAATAGGATTTCTAGTATTACTTGATTTTAATAAACAATACCACGACAGCTACTTTTAAATAATGTATATAGAGTAATCATAACAATTGCTACACAGTACTAGAAAAAATACTACAGTATATTTAATATATGTACCTTTTTCTTCCTGAAAACTAGTCTGGTACACTGAATTATTCGGATGGAAAACACAATCACAGAAACAACCATAAAATCGAAACATATGTACGCAGTATATTGAAATTGATATAGCATACTGAGTTATTCAGATTGAAAACAAGAAAAGCTAAGGTATAAATTGGGAAATCCATATGCAATTTCTATGACTTCTTTTCAGTTGTTACTGAATGGTGGTTCATTCTAGACATATTTGCTTTATTCTTTTTGGCAGATATGCACATTCTAATATTGTAGTTAACTACCTCTTGTTAATGAGCTAGAAGTGTTTCCGTCGGAGCAAAAGATGTTTTGAGAAAATCTTGAGGGAATTCATATCTCAAAACCTCCGCTACCTATAGACAAACAGTCAGGTGCCAACAAATAACAATTCAGATGGTTAGCTTTAACCTTGAGAATTTTCCGGAATTACTAAAGCTCCCCACTGATGAAAGAAACCGATATAGCTAATGGTTTTACCAAAACAGACATGGTAAACAAATACGTACAACCATTTCCTGAATTCCTGTACGTGAGTTTTCTTATTCGCATCTTCCTTCACCACCCCTTTGTCAGGATAGTGTTCTGGCCATTGACCTCCAAGGACAAATTGTGGGAATCTATGCTTCTCTGTCTCCAGTAACAAATACAGAACATTTGGCTTTCATACGGGAATACGAAAGAGTTAAGAAAAATAACAAAGCGTATTCGTGTGGCCAAGATACGTAGGTAAATTTATCATTATCATCATAGGATAAACATTGCTTCAATGCGGCCAAATTCCAAGATAGACAGGTGGCCAACTTACAGAGTAATAAGTAACCAATTCCTTATGGGAAAATGCAGGTTCAAGACGAACCTGGCCAGGATAAGCAGGTGGCCAACTTAGAGAGGTGGCCAAGTGGACAGGTTTTACTGTATATAGAAAAGAATGTAAGCAACGTCTGGCAACTATGAATTGGGCTTGGCAACTTTATTCTGTTGTTTTTATCACCGGGTGTACATTGCACTGTATATAAGAGAAACGTTGTTTAGTTTCGGGCTAGTTCTTTCCAAATAGAGATATAATGTCGAAGCAACGATCTATTTTGTCTTTTGTGATGAAGAAAAGACACTTGGAAGGTAGTGATAATGAAAAAAACAACAGACGATTCCAGTGACACAGTGTGTAGTAAGAATCTACGTCACGATACACAAGATTCGTGCTTAACAAGCACTAGTGGCAATCATACTGCAATAAACAATAACAAAGACAAGGGTACGTTTAGATATCAAAAGACATGGGAAGCAAAATATGGATGGTTATACTTCGATGCAGTACGTGGTGGTGCATTCTGTACAGTGAAGCCATATCTAGCATCTTGGAGCTAGATCTAGCATAATTCATACGCATTTAGCATCTAGCATCTTGACTTTAGCATCTTGGCCAAATCTAGCATAATTTCATTCTTCCCTTTGGAGAACAGAAACAAAACGAAAATTTGGATGGTTCAACGATCGGAATCCCTTTTAGTTGTAGCGATAGTTGGAGCAATAAAACCAGTTAGTATTTCCGCTGTTGTATTGTTGAATTCACAGAAATGTTCAAAAACTAGCAAAACGTGACTCTGCACAAGATGTTTACTTACCCTCTGTCAACTGAAACCTGAGTGTGTGGTTATCTAAGATGTTTCTGTCCCTTCTCACTTTACAAGGTAGTCTTTGAGCCTGTCCTGGTAGTCTGTCCTGGTAGTCTTTGAGCTGTTCGGACGTGTTTTCGCGTCGCTCCGGAGTGCATTCACGTGTAACGGTATGGGTGTTGACATTGTAACTTGGAGAGGCCGGATAGGAACTTTTGTGGCCAAAGTGAAAATCAAGTGTAGCAAACTGTACGGGAATTCTGATTTTAGTGTCTCGGTCCTGAGAATGTTTTCTCTAGGGCTAATTATTGGAATGCTGTTAGTTATAGGTGGGATTGAAATGAATCCTGGACCCAAATCAATAGATGATCTGTACAAAAAACTTGAGGAAATGGATCAAAAAATCGGTAGTATTTTCAAAACGACTAGTGACCTAAGTTCGCAACTTGAAGTGGTAATGACAGAATTAAGTGCAGTGAAAAAGGAAAACGAGAAACTGAAATCACAATTGGCTTTTAATTGTGAACTTTTGGACAAACTTGAGAACCAATCGCGCCGAAACAATCTTATATTTCGGAATATTGGTACATGTAACCGAACTGAGTCATGGGAAGAATCAGAAGAACGTGTAAAGGAATTTGTGGCCAAACAATTAAAAGTTGATTTGGATAGCTTAGCAGTGGAAAGGGCTCATCGTCTTGGACGTGGACCCAACAGTCCTATCATTGTGAAATTCTCGTCGTACAAGAAAAAAAGTGAGGTGCTTAAAAATGCCTATCGAGCAAAAGGAACTCCTGTAATTATTACAGAAGATTTCTCAGCATCGGTCAGGCAAACGAAAAGACATCTCCTACGTTATTTGAAGGATGCTCGCTCGCAAGGGGACCGTGCAAGACTTCAGTTCAATAAACTGTGTATAAATGGGAAGTCATACACGCTAGAAGAGCTTCAAACACGCAAGGAAGAAATAACAGAACATGAGTTGAACCAAAATACGACAACAGAGGTTACAACATTGAGTGTGGACAATCAAAGTGCTTCCCCCAAAGGCTTGTCTATGTGGAAGGAACCGCCACCCGCTGAGAAGAGACAACAGAAGAAACCAACCCGCGCGACGTTGAGCCAACCAGCCAGATATAGGGATTGACAGAGGAAGGAAAGTGAAGAAAATGAATTGGCTGTGGGTAAGTCTTCTTTCTCTCAAAACAGTGAAGTGTACAATCAAGTGGTATGTGAAAACAGTGGTGACACTAGAACAAGGACTGCTTTACGAGTCTATTATCAAAATGCAAATAGTTTGCGTGGTAAAGCCAACATTTTTTTCTGCAATGTTCTGTCGCATGATTATGACATTATTACAATAACAGAGACATGGATAAATGAAAAGCATTATGATGCGGAACTATTTGATAATAGATATACTGTGGCGCGTCAGGATCGCAATGTTGATAAACTAGGCAAATCTAGGGGGGGTGGAGTTCTTGTGGCAGCTTTGCAGAAATACAATCTCAGTATAATAGACAGCTATGATGATGAATTTGATTGTGTTATTGTCAAAATCACGACTGGGAGTAAAACAATTTTTATATGTGTAGTTTATTTTCAACCAAATTCAAGTATAGATGTGTATAATATTTTTTTTGAACGTATTGAAAGTAAGTGTCCCCAAGGCTGTTCTGTTTTCCTGGTTGGTGATTTTAACATAAGAGAAATAGAAAACAATGAATTTAATCTGGAAAATAGTACCGTAAAATGTCAAAATTTACATAATTTCATGGTTTTTTATGATATGAAATCTTTTAACCACATACAAAACAATAATAATCGAACTCTAGATCTAGTTTTATCTACACTAGAATCTGTTGAAATTATCAGGGAATTTCTCCCATTAGTGCCAGAAGATCAACATCATCCCGCTATAGTAATAAATGTGCATCATGAAAGTCGTTCAAAAGTAGGTCATAATTCTAACATTTTTGGCTACAATTTTAGAAAAGCGAATTTTATGAAATTGTATACTAGTTTAATGTGTGTCGATTGGGAATGCCTAAGGGAATACAATAATGTTAATGACCTAGTGAGTAGGCTATATGATATTATCTATGAAATATTCGATACTTGCGCCCCTCGCAGGAAAAACTCTGCCTCGAAATTTCCGTGCTGGTTCACTAAAGACATAATTAATAAATTGAAGGCTAAGGCAAGTTATCGTAGGAAATTTCAACTAAAAACTAGCAATAGTACCTCCTATTACATGGAATTTGCTCGTTTGAGAAAAGAAGTTAAAAATGACATCAAATTAGCCTATGAAACATTTTTACATAATACTGAAAATATTATTACTAAGAATTCAAGTGAATTGTGGAATTTTATTAAAAATAGGAAAAGACATCTACCGTCCAAATCATTAAAGTTTCAGGGTCATAATCTGTGTAATAACGAGGAAATAGCCAATACTTTTGCGAAGTATTTTAGATCAGTCTATGTTTCCTCTTCAGAAACGATAATTGATCCCAACATAGATCTGGGAGATAACATATATGGTAGCATAGGAGCACTAAATATTTGCCAGATAGATTTGAATGAAATAGAAATGGCTATTAAGAACCTTAAGTCCAAAACGGCAGTTGGTTCTGACGGACTTCCCTCCTACATTGTGAAGGGTTGCGCTGATATATTTAAATATCCCCTATTAATTGCATTCAATTTATCACTAAGAACAAGCACTTTTCCAGACAAATGGAAAACAGCTTTAATTTGTCCAATTCCGAAGTCCAACAATAGTCAAGATATTACCAACTTTCGACCCATAGCAATATTACCTGCTTTTGCCAAAGTATTTGAGCATATCTTGTATCGACGAATCCTTAATCACGTCAAACCGGTTATCTCAATTAAACAACATGGCTTTATTTCACAAAGATCCACAATAACAAATCTTGCAATTATTACAGATTTTATAGCGAATTCATTAGATGTAGGCAGCCAAGTAGATGTGATTTATATTGACTTTGAAAAAGCTTTTGATAAAGTTAATCATAACATATTACTAGAAAAATTAAAGCTTTTCCACTTTTCTCCGTCCCTGATTAAATTCTTCTCATCATACCTATCTAATCGTAAACAATCCGTTCTTTTTAATGCATACAAATCTAATGAATATATTGCATCCTCAGGGGTCCCTCAGGGTTCAAATTTGGGACCATTATTATTTCTCTTGTTTATTAATGATTTACCTGACTGTATTCCTGACCATGAAAAATTACTATATGCCGATGATCTAAAAATATATGCTAAAATCAATTCTGCGGACGACAACATAAAGCTGCAGCAAGGTCTAGATCATATTGGTAACTGGTGCTCTTCGAATCAACTTGGGGTCAATGAAAGCAAGTGCAAAGTATTATCATTCACTAGGAGCAAATCACCTCGTCACTTTAATTATGAAATTAATAAATATATAGTAAATAGGCATGAATCAGTTAAAGATCTGGGTGTTACGTTTGATTCTAAGTTAACGTTTGACAATCATATTGTAAATATAACAAGCGAAGCATTCAAGCTATTAGGATTCATAATTAGAACGGGAAAAGAATTTAAGAACTGTTCAACATTACAGAAGTTGTACAATGCATATGTTCGCTCAAAGTTAGAGTATGCCTCTACTATTTGGAATCCGACTCACATAAAACATCGCAAGCAATTAGAAAGAATACAAACAAAATTTTTTAAATTTCTAACATATAAAGAAACTCACATTTATCCTACATTTGACAGCTGTAAAACCATACTTGCTAACTTTAATCTTCCTACACTAGAACAAAGGCGACATATGATGGACTTATTATTCATTCAAAAAGTAACGCAAAATATTTTGGATTGTCCTGATTTAGTTTCTTTATTGAATTTTCATGTCCCCACATTAAAAGTACGTAGAAACACTGGTCTTTATTACTGCAGAAAATCAAGAACAAATATAATGATGAAATCACCAATCTGGAGGACAACAGCTTTGTATAATAGAATATGTTCAAATAACAATGAATTTGATATATGTGATATGTCGCCTAAGAAATTTCGGAATGCCATTATCATGAGTTATCAAGAGTTGTGAACTAAAGTTATGTTATCAAGAGTTACGAACATGTAATTGTGTAATTTACAACACTGTAATTGGGCTATAGCCTGTTGTGTTGACAATAAATAAATAAATAAATAAATAAAAAAATAAATAAACAATTTGTGAGTGAAGAGGGTATAAACGTCAGGGGACCAATAGTAATAAACAGCTAAAAGAAATGCTTCAGTGCTGTCGGAAGCGGTATGTTTTGTATATATTTCTTAAAATTTTATCCGTTCATAAAATATAAATTCTCCCTTCCTCCCTGATTGTCTTTCCAATACAGAGAACCGATTCTTTAAATGAAGAAAGAACCCTGAACACTCCTCGAAAATGCTAAAAGAAATGATGCGTGCAAATGACAAATCTGTAGATGAATCAAATAATGCGGATACATGGGAAGATGATGACGAAGTTTGTTTGAGGATAACAGTGCTTGATACAGCGAAAGTTCACCAGATGTGAACAGATTTGAAGGGTTCATATTTGTGTACGTGTACGGTGCATATGCTTGTTTCTGAGTATTTACACGTGTGCCTTATAATTGTTAGATTAATATCCACTAGATTAAGTGAAAATATAAAATGGATTTGATGACTGCCATTTCACGCCATCACGGTAAGTCATTATTTTTTAATATTTAGTGATATTAAATTAGATTATAGTGTAGCGTCGCTTTCAGGAGCAAAGCTCTACGAGACGCAAACTTACAGCTTAACGTCGGATTTGAAACACATGAACTCCTACCGGGAATCAATCGTACCTACTCCGTTCGCAAAAGACGCATACTCTAACCACATAGCAACAGGGAGCTCAAAATTTAGTAATATGTATAATAAGTTGTAAAATTGCATTTGTATAACTTGCATTAATATAATCTTCACAATGTGAAGCCTTCGCAAGGCACGTTACGTTGATTAAAAACAAAGCCCATCTCTTATATTTCAGTCTCGGGTTGGACTGAGGGATGATAGAAATTCGAATTAGATGTTTTTATTATAGTTTGTTCAGTAATCTCCGTGTTTGATAAGAATGCCCCCCCCCCCTGGCTCACGAAAATGTATACGTAGTATAGGAAACCACCAGACATAATATAGCAACTATGGAGATGCTCCCCTAGAAAGTTTTCTTCGAGCGCCCATGTCTGGAGGTACACTATTTCGCAACTCAGTGGATACGATGTGAATGTATTCAAAGTCTACTGATTTACCCATGAAACTTAAATTTTGTAAAATATTCTCTGTGAATACTAACGTGAGGATAACATTCTTTTAATTCGATTGCTACGCGCAAACGGGAATTTTTGTTGTTTCCACAAAGTCGTTGTTGTCTGAAGTTTCCCCAGGCTGTTAACGAGGCAAGTCTTTTTGAGAAACGGGTCCTCCAGGAACTTTATTTAGGGGGTACTTAGGAAAGTTATATATATATATATATATATATATATATATATATATATATATATCCTTGGGGGCGGATCCAAAGGGGGCTATATCTCCCCATGACGTTCAGTTATACACTGGATAAAATGGGCTTCAATCCTGCTTTATACTGGATAAAACCGCAAACTATAATTTAGCCCCTCCCTTAATCATATCCTGGATCCGCCACTAGGGGCAGGTCTTTAAAATTAGTACCGAAAGATAATTTGAAAATCTGGCATAATTTGCAAAAATCTAGCACAATTCAGGCCCGTGTTTGGCATCATCGCGAGTCTCGAGTGTGGCAACCCTGATTCTGTAAAGTATGAAAAATGCATATGAAGAATGACTTGGAGGCATTGCAGAAAAGTGGTGGTATTGTTGCTGCTCCATTTACTAATTTTAAGAAAGCTACTGGACGTTCAGGTAAATTAGAGAAATATAATAGTTCTGACAAACATAAGAAAGCTCTAGATATGAAAAAATGTAGGGTTTAGGGAGAAAAGCATCCACTTCATATGCGAGTTATTCAGCAAAGTGAATCTCAGATACAACTGAATCGGGCATCGCTATCATTGTTAATTGAAACTGTATATTATCTTGTAAAGGAAGAAATTCCCCACACTACAAAATTTGAATCTTTGGTTTCCAGATTGATTAGAAAACAACAACACTCTAGACAGTTGGATTAACAGTAATAGTGACAGATCAACATACGTCAGTAAAGCAACAGCAAGTGAATTTTTGATTTGCAGAGGAGAAGTACTTAACAATGAAGATTCACGTGTTCTCTCAAATAGGTACTTTCCTTAATGACCGATGAAACAACAAACATTAACAATGTAAGTGAACTATCGTTAATGGTGCGCTATGTTACTGATTCAGGCGAAATAAAGGAGAGATTCTTAACTATAACAGAGTTGAATAACACATCTGCTGACACAATAAAAAGAAAAAATGCTATAGATGTTGAAATGAAAAAGAGAGATTTAAAATATGAAAATATGGTTTCATGTTGTTTTGATGGTGCTTCAAATTTTTCTGGTTTGGTTTCTGGTGTACGGGCTAAGTTGTCAGAAAAGAAAGGTTCAGAAATACCTTTCATATACATTGTAGAGCTCATGTCTTATCACTTGCTGTTACGAGTGCAAGGTGCAACTTCCCTCTTAAAGTAAAACGTACTCTTCATGTAGTTAAATATATTTATAATCTTTTTCATCGTTCTCCGAAGAGAGAGAAAATCCTACTTATTTCTGGAACTAATAGCCTGTACTTATTTCTGGAACTATGAGTCATCTTGAGGCTGTAGCAGAGGAGTGCACACCGTGTAACAAAAACAATAATATTCATCAGAAAGTGCAAATTTTATGTACTGCTGCAAACAGTGTAAGACATATGTGAGGATGAACCAGAAGAGTGTACATTCAGAAGTGCAAAACGATTTGTTGATTCAGTTGTGCAGCAAATGAAAGATAGGTTTAACCCTTTACCGGTCGAATTATTTAACAGCATCCAAAAAAAAAAAAAAAAAATCCTTTTTGTGTTTATACGATATAATTTTGTCCCTAGAACCTAAAAAAAAAAAAAAAAAAAATCATTTTGGAAGAAATGAATGCAGAGGTGCTGACTCTTGAAAGGAAATCCGTACGTTCAAGAATTCACGAAGAAACGCAGCAAATCCACCTCTAACACACTGTCAAGTGTTATGAAGTAGTTTGTGACTTCAAATACACAGTGGCCGGTAAATCTCAGTTAATAACATTATCGGCATACCTTGAATCATTTCAATCATTCTGTGATTTAACTCAAGACAATACAAAAGCTCTGTATAGGTATATTTTGGTCTATATGATGATGCTGTTTGGGCAGATATACAATCTTTCAAATATGTTGTTCGTAATAATGTACATGATAATGGTGTCAGCATAGCATCATTTCTTCTGAAAGGGAACTTTGAGTATCCGAACTTGAAAAAACTTTGTGAATGTATAATGTGCATCCCGTGGCTACAGCTGGTGTAGAAAGATCCTTTAGCACAATGAACAGAATCATGACCCGACTAAGAAATAGAATGAGACAGGATACCCTTCACTGCTGTATGAACATTGCTATTGAAGGTGACGAAGTTCCTACTGAAGATTTCGTGAACAAAGTTATTGATGTGTATGCAGCGAAGAAGCCAAGGCTAATACGCTTGATTTAGAAAAAATCAGAAGTGTGAGAAAGAATGAGAACTTTTTTAATTAAAATATTTCTGTGTATGTTTGTTTCAAGAAAATTAAAATATTTGAGTTATTTTAAATTCTCTTTTACCAAACTTCTACATTAATAACAAACAGTAACTACTGTAAATACGAAATTATAACAAATATAACTGTAAACAGCAATTAAAATTTAGTCTAAAATACATGGCAAGGATCTAGAACACAGGTCCCCCTTCCCACTTACAGTGACTCAAAAAAGTATTCATACACCCAAAAAATTCGTCGTGGATGAGTTATATGAGAGAGCAGAAAATTAAAAGTTATATTGAAAGAAAGAGACGGAAAAGCACTAACAGTTGCATAAGTTAAAAATCTGCCAAGACCATAAGGAGACGAATGCATTGTGAATTACTCAATTATAATACTCAAAAAAGTATTCATACAGAAGGACTGTTATCCTGTTCTGTGCCTAGAACACTTGTACTGTTCAACTCGAACAATCGTACTGTACCTGCATTGTCCGTTATCTGCAGCTCATTGCATGTCTGTTAGTCTGCTTTTGTTGTGAGTGCTAGTAGTCAAAATGGGGAGCGAGAAAGATGAACTTTCCTTGACACAACGTGACGGGGTTGTTTCTCTTTATAAAGAAGGTAGAAGTTATCGTGAAATTGCAAAAATTTTCTCAATTAGTTTTAGAACTGTAGTTCTATCATAAAGAAGTATAAAAAACTGGAACATCAGAAAATAGACTAAGATCAGTACGCCCAAAAGTGCTTAAACGCCGCAATCAACGGAAAGTAGTCAATTTAGCACGAAAATCACCCTTCAGAAGTGTTGTGTCTTTGGCTGAAGAAATCGCGTCAACATCTACTTGCATTGTGAAAACTCTATACTATATACTATATGTACTATATAGTGCCAATTTTCATGCTAGGACAGCCAAAATAAAAAACAAATCTCAGACGTAAACAGACAAAAGCGCCTAAAATTTGCCAATGAATACCATACTAAACCTAATGAATTTTGGGATACTGCTGTATTTTCCGATGAATCGAAGTGTAATATATTCAGATCAGATGACAAAAGATGGGTATGGCGAAAGCCAAACAGTGAATTGCAATTGCAACATATTATCCCTACAATAAAACACGGGCGAGGAAGTGTGATGGTTTGAGGATGAATGGCGTCTTCTGGAGTGGGAAACTTAGTTTTTATTGAAGGTTTCATGGATGCTAATAAGTATATTAGTGTGTTGCGCCATAACGTATCAAACAGTGTGCAGAAGTTGGATCTTGACAGAGTCTTTGTTACAGTGACAGGACAGTGAAGCTAAGCACACCGCTTTGAAAATTAGGGAATTGTTACTGTACAACGCTCCATAACGGCTTCTAACTCCTCCACAAAGCCCAGATGTCAATTTTATTGAACATTTGTGAGATTATCTCGACACCACCACCTGTACAGTACAGAAACGCCGTTCTTCGAGCAAGGAAGAACTACAAAATATATTTTTGGACGAGTGGTCTAAGGTTTCCTCAGAAATGACCAACACGCTTGTTCGCTCCATGCCAAGGCGTCTCGAGCCTTGTTTTAAAGGTATGCATACAGAGTATTAAAAACTTGATTTTCTAGTACAGATTGTTAGAACTCGTCGAGATTTGTAGTTCGTGTTGCTGTATGAATACTTTTTTGAGTTGAGAAAGTACATTTATTTATTTTTGTCATCTAAATATTTCTTCTTTTGATGTTTTTTGTAGAAACAAACATAATAAATTATGTACATTTTCAGATGATTGTAACATTGTTTTTATTTAACCTTTATATATAATCCTACGTCAAAAACTTTGTGTGTATGAATACTTTTTTGAGTCACTGTAGCTGTAATAAAGACTGAAAACAACATGCCTATGGGGCTCTAACTCGCCCTCACTCGCTAACGCTCGCTCGGCAATACTATGTGAATTAAATATTAAACTTTGGTACAGAAAAGAACAACCTAGCTACTAACCTATATGGGGGGACCTGTGTTCTAGAACCTTCCCAAAATACATTTTTATTAGTCTTTATGATTATGTGATGTTTCAGATAAAAGATTGTTTTTAATTACATTGAATATTGATGCGCAATTAGTGTTAGTATTACGTAAGATGAGCATGTAGATGGAATTGTTACATACGCTGCTTTCTTGCAAAAATACAGAAAAAAACCTCCTCCCCCGAAGAGTTCATATCCCCCCCCCGGGTAAAAATGTCTGAATTCAACACTGTCAAGGAGAAGTTCAAACCCCGAAACCCCCTTGATTGTGATTGGAATGATGGGTCTATATGAAGCAGCTATTGAATCAAGAGAATGTTGTGCTTGTAACCAAGTTAGGCAGGAAGCAAGTTTTTCGTCTATGCATTGAAGAAGTCTTTGTGAATCATTGCATTACCATGGAAAAACAATTCTTCGTCTTGTCTATGGCTGATGTGAGACGTTTAGCATATCAAATGTCAGTTAGAAATGGAACGCGGAATCGTTTATGAAGTCAGATGGCTGAAGCAGTTCTTTAATCGTCATTCCCATCATCGATTAGAAAACTGCAGAGACTTTCTCAAGCTGGGCGAAAAGCCCAAATCATCTATTCCTGGAACCGTAGAGAAGTTTTTTTTTTCTTTTTTTAAATTTATTTGAATCGGATGTGGATGAAATCATTTAATCTCGATGTTTTATTTTCTGCATCAAATGTGTCCATATTTGTCACGAATGTCATTATGGGATATTAAACTATTTTCAACCGTTAAATCTTCGTTATTTTAAGATTCAAGATGATATGTGTATTGTTATATTAGGACTTCCGTACCCCTAATATGAGGAAAACGAAAAGGAGTATTCGTGCTTTCCATTTTCATAGTCATTGTTATTGCTGTAGTTCATATGTTTCATTTCAACGAACAAGGTTCCAATGCATTATCATCATAGCTCCTAAATATCTTGCTATGAACTGCAGCAAGGTTAAAAGAATACCTTCCCATATTCGGTAATATTTTTCTATTAGAAATTTATACGCAGTATATCTAATTATCATGAGGCAACACTCGTGTAGCAGAAGATTCACTTCACTGCATTTGTTGTTGACTTTAATATTTTGAATAAGGTCACGGGTTCAAACCCTACTCCCGCCAAGTGAACTTTGTGGTGGACAAACACCGTGTGCGCGGGTTTCCTCGGGGTTCTCCCGTTTCCTCCCACTTTCTTCATTCCGCCATTTCATTCATTGCTCATTATCGCCGTCTCCTTTAGCATACCCGGCATAACCGTTGGATGTAAAAGGCAAATTTCATTTTCATTTTTTAATATTTTGAAGGGCGCACGGTGACACAATGCTGGTAAAGCGCTCATCTCGAGTGAGGGGTCCCTGGTTCGATCTCCGGGTACACAAACTGTGGTAGACAACATCTGTCGGTTTTCTTTGGTTTCTCCCATTTCCTCCCACACTCTTATTTCACATTTTAGTTCATAACCATTCACTTTTATTGATCAACCGTCTCTTTGGCCTAAAGGGTATATGTCTGGGACGCAGAACTAAAAATTTCATTTCATTTAAAATTTTAATAAAATTCATTTACAGCTTCGATTATTTAATTTCCTAATTCCCTTAAATAGTAACAAAAAATTCCCATAATAAGTCTGCTAATACGCTTCTTCATCTGCGAGCAGTGACTTACGCAGAATTTCATCAAGAGATTCACCAAGTTCAAACACTTAATCACATACCCTTTTAGGGCATGCGATACGTGATTTTTGTATAAATATCTTATTATAATACATTTTTATTTTTCTAGTTGGAAAGTGGAAGAATGATTACTTGAAAAATAAAACAGAGATGGAAAAATGGCACGTAATTTTGGTGCCACCTTCGTAAAAAGACATCTTCCGTTGTCATGTAAAGTATAAGAGAAACAATTCACCTACGAAGATTCTATACTGGTAATACAAAACAGTGTAAGGAGTTCTGTTTTTGTGTTACGTGTAGGCTGTATGAAACTTCACTTGCACTTTTCATGTAGGTTTGTGTTTAACAGTCGTGGACATTAACATATGGTTTGTCTTGCCGTCTCGCCCTTTGTGATTTTTATCCTTAATTATAGCGCATCAGACAGCCGGTTGGCATACGCTATTTCACGCCTTCGAAGAAGAGACCTCCATAAAAATGTCCACCTTCGTAGTAGTTACGGTAACAACATGCGAGAAATCTTCCACATCGTCTAAAATTTTAATCTTTATTTGCTAAAACCAGAAAGTAGAAAGCATAGAAACGGAATAAAGGAGACTTCTGCCCACTAAGCACGAAGGCTTGGTCCGGCTGCTTGAAAGAAAGTCATGTCACGCTTAATTCATATAGAAGTCGCATCCACCAAGCTGTGTTTGGAGTACAGTATTACACTACATGTATATGAAGTAGACAATATATGCCTTTGAATAAATATGCGATCATTAAACGGTAAATAAATATCCATTAACTTATACCGGCGCGTTGCTTAATTGTTGGTCCTTTTTTTTTTCTTCTTCGTATTTTCGTGAACAAGAATATACTACTGTATTTCTTTTCTATTTTAAATTTTAGTAAAGAAAGAAAGGAGAAAAGGAATAATTACAACAGTGCATGCTCTCTCTCTCTCTCATTCATTCATTCATATATATATATATATATTCATGCAAATTTGCATGCTTATCCACTTTAGTTTGTTATAAATCAAATTTTTAATGGAGCTAAAATACTTCTTCGGTTCTGGACACTGCTTGATTTGAACACAAACATTTTTTTGTGATTGAATGTTCAACTTTACAGAGAAGTATCGTAGGTTTGATCACAGGTCATGTTAACTTGCGGTAGACCTATATTAGGCCTACACCATAAGGTTTGTGGTGGTGAACTTGTTTCCTTTTAGTTCTTATTAGGGATGCGCTCGAGTCGAGTCGAGTCGAGATTTAAGCCTGTCTCGACTCGTCTCGAGAAAATGTTGTCTCGACTCGAGAGTCTCTGTCTCGACTCGACTCGAATTCGAGTCGAGACGTCTCGAAATTCGAGTCGAGACAAAATATACGAGTTAAAATATACACACACATCAGCCAGACCGTTATGACTACCTACTTAATTGTTAGTATGTCCACCTTTTGGCACGAATAACAACGGCAACGCGTCTTGACATGGTCGCAATGTTCCTCGGTGGGTCGCTGGAGAGAGTTGGCACTACATATGCACACACAGGTCATCTAATTTCCGTAAATTCCGGGGAGGGGGTGATGCACCCTCACGTTACGTTCAATCACATCCCAGATGTGATCGATTGGGTTCAGATCCGGAGAGTTTGGGGACCAGCACATCACTTGGAACTCGCTTCTGTGTTCCTCGAACCACTCCATCACACTCCTGGCCTTGTGACATGGTGCATTATTTTGTCGAAAAATTCCACTACCGATGGAAAATATGGCCGTCATGAAGGGGGTGTACGTAGTCTGCAAGCAGCGTGCGACACATCGGCCGTCATGGTGCTTTGCTCGAGCTCCACTGGACACATGGATGCTCACCTGAATGTTCCCTAGATAATAATTAAGCCGCAGCCAGTTTGTCTCCGTCCCGCAGTACAGATGTCAAGGAGCTGTTCCCTTTGAACACGACGGATTCACACCCTCACATCGTCATGATGAAGAAGATATCGGGATTCATCAGACAATGCAATGCTCTGCCATTGTGCCAAGGTCTAGTGGCGATGGTCACGTGTTCATTTCAGTTATAGTTGCCGATGTCGTGGTGTTAACATTCGCCATCGTTAGGAGTGTTCGGTGCACTGTGTGTTCAGACTAGTGTTGTGAAGGCCTGTGATAAAAACGGAAATTCTGGGTAAAAAAAGAGTTTTTTTTTACTGTTTTCCCGAGCTGAGGAAAAAACGGAAAATTTGGGTATTATCAGAATCATCATTTTTGTTAATCACAGAATCATTTTAGTTAATATGTTAAATCAAACATATATTTCATAGAGATATCTTCATTGTTCTATGTAAAATTCCGGAAATTTTGAAACCATTAGAAAAAATCATTTGTTCGGAAATATTGGCAAAAACAGGAAAATGTAGTTTAAAAACTATTTGTTGGCCTGATGCTAGTGATCTTACTTGCTGTAACATGTCTGCAACATATACAGTGGGAAGTGGAAAATCCGAACTAATTGGGACCACAGGTATTCGGATTTTCAAATTGTTCGGATTTTCGAAAATGACCAAGAAAATATCTTTTAGGCTTACATATACTGTACGGTATGTTCTTCTATAGATACAGTGGTTATTCAGTACATACAGTAATTACAATACCGCACGTAAGGCTACTTACATTTAATGTTTAAGAACTTGCTTGTACTCTAAGTCACACTTAAAACTTATAGGCCTAAGAAAAAATAAAAATAAAAATACATGACAAACAATTCCATATAAATGAACTTTTGTAAAAACACTGACTTCACAACGTCGATGGACACGCTGTTGTTTGTTTATCGCTAGCGTTAAGACAAAATGTAAAAACCTTCTAGGGCCCGCGTTCGGATTTTTGACGTTAGGATTATCGACGTCCTAATGTATATACAATGTTTTCGCTAACGGAAAAATACTTAGAGCAACAGGTTTTAATTCTACTTTACACACATATACCGCACAAGTGAGTAAAGTTGAGCAGCGAGAAATATATTAAATGAAACTTCCGTTAGTTATTACAGACTAGCAGAATATCTGTTCTTCGCACGGGGAGAATACGTTTCATTTTTGGACACGAAGGGCACCAAAACTGTCACCAATGAACTTGTGGAGCCCCAAAACTATGAATTTGACATTCATATCGATAATTTTCAATTATCTTTACATGTCACCATCCTCCTTAGAGTACTAATGGGGCTGAATTTGTGGATTTAAACGGCATCTTCTGTTCATCTCAGCGAGTATGGATTCGAGGCCATTTTCGATCATGTATATATATATATATATATATATATATATATATATATATATATATATATATATGAGCATACTGTATATAATGCTAAAAAAATTAGGGGTTCACCTGAAATATCACACAAGACCTTAAGATAGTGTGTGAATAAGCTTACAAGAAGAAATGCTTTAAGATACACGAGAAAAATGGGGCGTGTTGGGGCACGGAAAACCTTGTTCACATGGCTCATGACAAGACGGTTATGTCAGTGGCGTAGCACACTTTTGCGGGCCCCCCCGCAAAGTATAGAGAAGGGGCCCTAGTTGTAAAGTCGACAGAAGTAAGGTTGAAGTTCTACTCTTTAAATCTTTATTCATCACAAGACTTCGGGGCCCCTATACCTCGGGGCCCCCCCGCACTGCGGGGGTTGCGGGGGCAGCTGCTACGCCACTGGGTTATGTGTGCACCTCTGGAACTGATCACAAACAGGCAAGGTAACAAGACTGATTGTTCCTTAATATGTCATATGATCACTTCGAATAGCCAACAGGGCCTCGCACCTGCGTGGCATGGATTCAATCAGATTATCGATGAGTTCTTGGGGGATGTTGTGCCACTCATCCAGAAGAGCGACTTCCAGCTCTTGAATAGTTGTTGGATTTACTGGCCTAGCAGCAATTCGTCTGCCAAGCATTATCCAGACATGCTCAATTGGAACGAGATCCGGAGAGCATGCTGGCCACTTCATCCGAGCATACCCTCAGCATCCAGCATCTCATCCACTAACCGAGCTATGTGAGGACGAGTATTGTCATCCATAAAAAGGAACGAATCACCAATGGCACCAGCATAAGGAAGAACAAGAGTTTTCGTGATCTCATCCCTATATCTGAGAGCCGTCAAAGAGCCATTTCGGATGATGTGGAGCTCAGTACGCCCACCAATGCTGATTCCTGCCTACACCATCAGTACACCACCATGATACTGGGATGTTTCTCGCACAAACATGGGATTGTGTCGTGTTCCACACTCTCTCCAGATGAGAACACGTCGATTATCAGGCTCTACACTGAATCGAAACTCGTCAGAGAACAAAACATTGCCCCAATCATTGCGTCCCCACCCACGATGTTCTTCCGCCTACGCTCTTCGATCAACACGGTGTCATGCAGTTAATGGGACACACACCATAGGCCTACGTGCGTAGAGACCACCTTCTCGAAGGCGATTGCGGACCGTTTGAGTAGATACTGTGCGTCCTGTTGTTGTTTCGGAAGGCTCGCGGCAGCAGAGTTGTATTCTGACGCCGGTTTCGACGGGCTGTTAACAAGAGATAACGATCGTCTCTGGCTTTGGTTGCTAGTGGACGGCCCTGTCCTTGTCTTCTTTAAACACTTCCAGTTGTTTGAAATCGATTCCACAATCGGGAAATCACACTCTGTGCCACTTCTATGGCATGTGCCACCTCCCGCCATGACTGACGAGCTTCCAACCTTATTGAGGGCCGCGGTGGCTCAGTGGTAGAGCGTTCACCTCTGGTGCTTGGAGTCCCGGGTTCGATCCCAGCCCCTGCCAAGTGAACTTTGTGGTGTACAAACACCGTGTGCGTGGGTTTTCTCGGGGTTCTCCCGTTTCCTCCCACTTTCTTCATTCCACCCTTTCACTCATCTCTCATCATCACCGTCTCCTTTAGCCTAACTGGCATAACCGTGGGACGCAAAACTTAAAGATTTTTTCCCGGCCCGCATACAATTATAGCTTAATTTGCAAATCATCGCAAATGGAAGTGTCACCATCGATATTAGTGACCGAGAAAACTATGGATTTGACACTAATATCGGTCATTTTGGATTACTTTTACATGTCTCGGTATCCGACCCCCCCCCCTCCGGTGACCACCGGCCCGAATAGGGTGAATTTGTAAGTTAATGTGATCAGAGTTTCACCATTGATTTCAGCGACCGCGAAAACTGAATTCGACAGTAATATCGGCCATTTTCTACCACTTTTACATGTCCCTGTAAGCGCACCCTGAGACCCCCTAGTTCGAATTAAAAAAAAAAGATTCGTCTTGATCTGGGGCCTGGGCCAGGGTACCCCTGACTAAAATTTGGTAACTCTCGGTCCACTCGTCTGGTCCCCAGGCTGCATACAGACAGACAAACACAAACAAACAAACTATTTATTTTATTTATATTAGACTAGATAGATTCTTGCAAATTATGCCAGATTTTCATATTGTCTTTCCGAACTAATTTTAAAGACCCGCTCCTACTTATCTTTATACATATACACAGTATATCTATATTTATATCTATCTATATCTATATATGTATATAACAAACGCAGGAATTACACACTAAATAACGCTCCTGGAGGACCCCTTTCTCAAAAAATTTGCTGGGGAAACACTTGTAGAAACTTCAGTTTTCGTGCCAGACGATTACCGAGACCTGGTGAAAAAAAAAAAAACCTCCTTTAGCGATCGAATTAAAAAAATAGTTCTCCTCAGGTTAGTATTCACTGAGAATATTGTTATAAAATTTAAATTTTATGGGTAAATCAGTAGACTTTGAATACATTCACATCGTATCCACTGAGTTGCGAAATTGTGTACCTCCAGATATGGGCGGTCGAAGAAAATTTTCTAGGGGGCATCTTCAATGTTTGCTATATTAGTCTTGCATTTAATGTGCATGGTTTGTTATATTACGTATACGTGAGCCAGGGAGGTTCATTCTTATCAAACACGGAGATTATGAAGGAGCAGATCTACTGTACAAAATATAATAAAAACATCTCTTTCGGATTTCTATCATCCCGCAGTCCAACCTCGAGACGGAAACATAAGAGATAGGCTTTTTGTTTTTAAACAAGATAACGTGCCTAGCGAATGCTTTACATTGTGAAGATTGTATTAGTGAAAATTAAACGAATATAATTTTACAACTTAATATACATATCACTAAATGTTGAGCTCCCCGTTGCTATATGGTTAGCGTATGCGCCTTTCTCGAACGAGGTTTGATTCATGGTAGGAGCTCATGTGTTTCAAACCCGACGTTAAACTGTACGTTCACGTCTTGTAGAGCTTTGCTCCTGAAAACGACGCTAAACTATAATCTAATTTAATATTACTAAATATTAAAAAATAATGACTTACCAAGGTGACGTCAATTTGGCAGTCATCAAATCCATTTTATACTTTCACTTAATCCAGTGGATACTAATCACCGCCTCCTCGATTCACTTACCTGCCTGTTCATTCTTTTCAAAAACCATTGTCTCCCGCGTGAACGCTTGTTTTCTAATTTCGACGCTAGAGTGCAGCACGTACTGCCCATTTTTTGTGAGTAAATCTTTATGATTTGCATAGGAATGACCACGCTTTTCCAATAGTTTAGAAAAGAAAATGGTCTTATATTGTTGGGTATCATTCTGCAAAGCAAGAAAAGGCAAGTTGGAATACAATGGAGTGTTATTTCATGAAATACCATCCGATAATGAACTACGTAAGAACATTAATAGGGGTATACATGAGGGATACTAGATTTTCCGTTTTTTCCTCAAGCCTTTGGCAGTTGCATGTACGAAACTCTCTAACTCAATAAACTAACTGTATACTCCACATTTGATGAGTTCAACAATGGGGTATATTGACGAGGAATTATAAAATAAAAAAGATCTCCCGTATTAGACTTCCAAACTATACTATGCATAAGGGGATGTCTACCCACTTGCAAGTGTTTCAGGATCCCTATAAGATAACACGTAGATATTTCTATGTGAATATTTAACAAGATATTGCACTTACCGTCTCAAAATTTTCCATGATATTTTCCAACAGCAATACCTATATGTTCATGGTTTCTGTTTTTGATTTAATGCCCCAGATCAATTTAGATTAATTATAATGTATACTTCCGTTTACACTTGGCAACGTAGAGGATAGAATTTCTCCAGGAATTGAGAGCTCTCTGCTGAACCTCTAGCCCTAATAGTCTTCGCGTCACGTGGTAGTGATTTATGAGCGCTTCTGGCTAAAAACAAATGTTGTCTCTGTTTCTTCCTTTTTTTTTTTGTCAAAAACTTGTTTTGGGCAGCTTTGTCCTCAGTTTTGTCCACTGCCTCTATCGAGATAGCAGTTATACAATGGAGATCGTTTGCAGATCTCATAGCAGATAATGTAACATTCTTTGAAGAAACTCGAAGACTGACATACGAACCGCGTGACAATTTGGGTAGGGAATCTGGAGCGTTGCAATTTTGTGTTCTGAAGTCCGCCTTATCACACAAGATGAAATGACCATAAACAAGAGACTTGTGAAGGAAGAAGGAAAATGTTCTTAGTAATTGTATTCAATTGTTTCCACATTTTTCACCTTTCCCCCCGAAAGATCCCTTCGAAAAGGGAAAGAGGGGAGGGTGATTTTGTGACCCTTGAGTTTTAGAATAGTCTTGAAACGAAATGCAAAGTGCACTTACTGGAAATTCTACTGTCGTTGTGCTATAATATCTGTGTTGCAAGAAGTGTGACAAAATGAAGGAATCAAAGAGGAAAAGAATTTGGTACTCTCTCCTTCAAAAAAGGAAGTCTCGCCAAGCTAATTCATATGTGTGGTCGATCTCAGAGTATGGAGTTCAGAGACTGGATAGTTAATATTTACCATTCAGGATTACCTTACAACCAATTAAATTCCATTTTCACCTAGCTTGGGCTGGGTTTGGGCAACTCCCTCTTGTGCAGTCGCCTGGACCCAGATCAGGCTCGTATTTATGGACATGTGTCTATTTCCGGATCACTTCGGAATTGATCCTTCGTTAATAACCATTCAAGTTCATTACTATATTTCCTGAATTATCCAGTAAACCTTTCTCCTCCAATCCTTTATCTTTCTTCATTCTTTCTCATTTTCTTTTCTTCTCTGCCTCCCTCTGCTACTCTTCTTTCTCACTCTTCTTTTTCCTAACACTAACAAAACTGAAAAACGGTGTCGTGACGGGAAGTAGTCGCTATCAGCACGGTCAATAAGCTGTTTCGATAGTTTTTTTTTTTCTTCGGGAGTCCGATATGGAATGATTAACTCGAAAATGAACATATACAGAAAGAATAATAATAATAAAATTTATTCATGATTTCAATTATCAGATAGGAGAGTATTGTATTTCTTCCTTACTTCGGGCGACTCCTCCTTCCACCCACGAATAAAATTACCCGTATACATGACAATAGGAAGGTATTTCGTTGAAAAATATGCTTTTTGTAGAATCATTTTAATTTTAAGCATATAGTCATTCTACTCCTTTTCATAATGTAATTAATATAGATGTATGCACAGTATAAATGTAATGTGTTAGAGATGTAATAAACTATTTCGTTGATAATTGTTTTTGGTAGAATCATTTGAATTTCAAGCATAACGTCATACTAAGGGGTTCCATAATATTGTGGTTAGAACTTTTGACTCCTGTTCGCGTGATTCTAGGTTCGATTCCCTACTAGAATACTCAGATCATTGGCGTTTGCTCATCGTTGTGAGGCAAGCTGGGGAGCCACGTGATTAAAAGACGTGACAGTCTATAGAATTAATATAAATGTATACACAGTACAAATGTTGTTTGACAGTAGTAAGGTATTTCGTTGATATGTATATACTATTTCTAGGATGTATACATTTCTTTGTATACGACTTTTATAATGTATAATGTATTCTTATAATCAAGAACGAAATTTTAAAATTCTTCTTCTTCTTATTATTATTATTAAGTATTCTGCCTTTTGGCCGGTCCTGGGACTGATGAGATTTTTTTCGTTTCTTCTTAATTTTCAGTTTGGACCTTGAAATATTTCTTCCATGTTTCTCGATTTTCAGCTTCTTCTTAATAATAATTAATTATTAATGCTTAATAATAACTAGGCATAACAATGTTAGAAAACTGAAATATTTTAACAGAGCAGTTGATTTCCACGAATGTCTAATAACAAATTTTACCACCCAAGTGAGATTTATACCACTTGACACTATGGTTCGGAACTCATGACTATCATATTTGTGTTACAAGGTTATTTTCTAAAGACAGCTGTTTATTAGTCTAAAATATAAACTCAGCAATACAGCCCATAGGGGCCTGGACATGCCAGCTGATAAACATTCATAACCTAGAAGATCGTGATCAGTGCAATGACATCAAACAATCCTTTCGTCTTTCTTGGCCAGAGATCGCTACCACTTTATTCGGATAGTTCTCCATTTCTTTCACGATGTTGACTCAACTTCGGAAGTTGTGAGCTTACACTGGCAATCGAATCCTATTCTACGTACAATGGAGACACAATATAACGAGATTCAGCTAAGGAAAAACTCCTAAATAGTCATTAGTAGGAAAAGAAGCTGAGTACTATTCAGGAATGAATTGTTGATCATCTCTTAGGGGGAGGATATTTTCGAGAAAATGTACGCATGGAAAATAATAATAATAATAATAATAATAATAGTAACACAGCTACACAAAAAGAATAAAAGTTCTGTGCACCAGACCCCAGGGTATGGATTCAAAATATTTTGGTACCCAGAATCCAAATTTCGAAACCCCAGGACGATTGACCGTGATATTTTTTTAAATGGGCGATAAACATAAGCAAACGTAAAACAGCACTTACGTTCTCCGCCCATAAAACAAAGTTGACACGGTCAAATCGTCCTGGAGTTTCGAAATTTGAGTTCTGGGTACCAAAATACATCGAATCAATACCCTGGGGTCCAGTGCACAGAACTTTTATTTATTTTGTGTGGTTGTGTAATAATAATAATACTGTATAAGGAAAAGGAATGAAGACGTACTAAAGGAAGCTAATGAAGGACGACAGATCATGAAGATAATAGAAAAAAAAGAAACAGCATGCTTGGACATCTTATTCGGCACTCCGATTGGATCACCATGTTGATAGGGGAAAAGGCAGAAGAAAAACCAGGAAGTGGAAGATCGAGGATAGAAAAATCTATAAGTTTTACGTCCCACAGTTATGCCTGGTAGGTTAAAGGAGCTAGTGATGTTGTGAAAAGAAGGAAATGCTGGAATGCAGAAAGTGGAAGGAAACGGGAGAACCCCGAGAAAACCCCCACACATGGTGTTTGTCCTCCACAAAGTTCACTTGGTGCGAGCTGAGATCGAACTAAGGACGCCATGCATTAGAGATGAACGCTCTACCACTGACCCACCGCGGCCCGATCAGGGATAGATGCAGTTACGAAGAAGAGACCTTATCAAATTATAAAACAGCTCTCCCAGGGGAGAGAAAAGTTTTAAAATTTCCTTCTTGCGCATCAACCTATGATTGAAGTGAGAAAGATTATTATTATTATTATTATTATTATTATTATTATTATTATTATTATTATTATTATTATTATTATTATTATTATTATATTGAGAATGTACTTCTGGGTTTCCTCCTTAAAAAATACACACACTATTTCCAATTATGGTTATCCTACTTTTTACAAATTTGTCTTTTTTTTTCCTCTGTCTTTCATTCCCATCATGCGATGGGTGGGCCATAGAAGGTGACGCCTTTTCTGTGGCCAGAGTGATCAAATTTGTCTAATTCAATATTGGTTTAAATAGTATTAGTTTTCAAGCTACATATATGAGTTCTTTGACTAACTGAATAGTGCACGCCCCTTCTGACTCACTCGCCACTATTTAACATTAAATTTCAGATGCCTCGATATACTTGCATAAGTTTATTATTTCTAAAATAAACATTACGTAAAAGGTTATTCAAATTGATATCATGTTTTTCTGACATTTGTATATTACGCATATCTTTCTTAATTTGCATTACTCACATTATTCCAGAGAACGAACAAATTTTAGAGTTCTGGTTTGAACTTCTCTTACAATAATAAGCAAATATACGAGGAACAAATTTACCATTATTGACGATGCGGAGGGGAGGAGATTTTCTGGACTAGGAAGGAATGTGTGCGGGTGCAGAGCAGAGGTCTGCACGGGCCGGAATTTTCAGCCCGGGCCCGACCTGTGAATTTACAATGTGAGGCCCGACCCGAGTCCAAAATATGTCTTAGCATTTAGGCCCTAGCCCGGACTGAGCTCTGTGAGAATCAAATGAGCCCGAAATAAGCCCGAATTGCAGAAACTTAATTATTAATGCAAAATTGTATTTTTATTTACAGCAATTCGAGGTTTGATTTTGCAGTTGTGTTTTAAAAGTCCTCCAGAAAGAACGGTGCAATTTGTATCGTTTTACACTATATTTACAACGTTAGGCCCGAAAAAGTCCGAGAAATATGGTTGTATATTTAAAAATTCACAGCCCGAACCCAGGGGCGTCATTTAGGAGGACAGAGAGAGGTATTTGCCCCCCTCCCGAGTTTGAGATTTATAGAATTTTATCAATAGCATAGTAGTAAATCAGTGAAAAACGCGAAATTTTACATATATCAAGGGGTCTTGGCTCCCCAAGCCAAATCTGAAATGACGCTACTGCCCGAACCCCTCCCGGCCCGAAGTGATACATTCTTTGTAGGCCCGAGCACGTGCAGACCTCTAGTGCAGAGGCGTTTCAAGTGGTGGGCGACTGCCCACGGCCTTGCATCTTTAGGGACCTCGCAAAGACCAACGAGCCTAAATCGATTTAGCACTCACTTTTGTCGATGCAACAATAGAAACAAATATGAATTCGGACTTAATTACAGAAAAACAATACGCTTCAAACTAACTTTTCATCTATTCGTATATATTAGATCGCTAGCATACGCGACAGGCGGCGAGTTTATTTTAAAATTTTAATAATGAATGTGTATAAGTCTTTATCGTTGAGATGAATTGTTTTCGATAAATTTTATTATAATTAGCAATTTTTAAAAAAGGGGGCAAGAAGGACTCGTAGACCTTATTCGCCTTCTGTGCAGATGGTATGGTAAAAATCAATACTGGATAATGAAAGTGTAAGTGTAAAGGCTAATATGGAACAAAGAAACAAAAGAGAACTTCTTCAGAAGGGATTTGGGAGGGGAGGGGATGAGAGTACAATGCTGTGACACTTAAAATGCGTCTTGATTTGTATACTTCAACAAACTTTTCTTATTAGATTACGCAATTTCTAGTTTCTTACTCCGATTATTCGAAGTATTCAAATGTTCTCGGAGGGAGTGACCGCCCCTCCCTTTAATCCGTCCGTGGTGTCATTCAGTTTGGCTTTTCGCTACTAATTCAAAGTGCTTTCCGAAACAAGTTGTCTTCTTGTGACAGCAGGGGGTGGAAGAAACAAACAAACCGTGAAAGGAAGAAAGAAGAGGTTTTGGGCTCTTCCAGTCCAGACCATTCTAACCACTGAGAAGTGAGAATCACAACGTGATTTTTCTGGTAAGAGCGTCCTTTTAAAAGCAGCTAACAAGCAAACAGATGGTCAGCCCTCTCCCCTCTGCAGCATACTTTTTATTCTCTGTTGCCAAACTTACTGAAGAATATATTGCAATTAACCTAACGCATGTAACGTAAATTGGAGACCGTGGTTGGATTTATATGGGTCTTGTGTATTTGTATTAAAAATTTCAAGTTATTACCTGCAATACTTTGTTAGAAATTACCATATTAAATTTTACATGTTATCAAATGGAGAGTTAGAGACCTAAGCGGAGATGGTAGGAGATCCCCATAAGTGTTGTCAGTCTTACAGAACGGCTATGTCCTTCGGTTGACAGGTATCAGAGCAAAAACGGCAAGAGCTATCATCATACAGTTTTCGGGAATCGATTCAGTGTCCCAGGAATATTTTCCATCTCCTTAGACTACCTTTTACTTAAGCCGGAATGGTTGAAATCGACCACTTCCGGTTTCAACAGTAAAGCTTATAACTCAAAACAGTGATAGATAGCCACAAACTGTTTTCGGAAATTAATTTATGGTCTCAGGGAAATAACCCATCTGCACCCCTATATTTTAGTAAAACTGGAAGTTGAAGAAATTCAGTACTACGTCCAGTTTCAATGTTGATTTTCATATAGCAAAAACGGTAAGAGATTTTGCGAAAGGTTTCTCAGAAATCGATTCAGTTCCAAGAATGTACTCCATGTCTTCAATATAGTATTCAATTTGCATAGCTTGGAAGTCTACTGTAGTTTCACTGTCTGAAACTATACTCACTTGTATATTTTGGATATTGTTGCTCTCGAGACAAGATTTAAGCTATTTCATCTCAAGAAGCTGTTGCTATATTGTGAGACAGCTTTGTCATCTCGTTTCTCATAGACAGTTGCGGTTTCGTATCGTGGGCAACACTAATTTTAATATTAAAACAATGTACAATTTGGCTTAGAGTAAGAAAAAATTATATAACATGTTGTGGTGTGGTTTGCGATAGCCCAAAGTCTGGAAAGTGTATTAGAAAAGGTACAATTCTTTGTGTTTCACATTTGTATTAGAAATGACTAGTATTGGGGTTTAAACTTCCTTATTATATATATATGGTGGCCCAAAAGTAGGTATACAGTAACTTACTGACCAGCCCATTGCTTTTTATATCATTTCTTATTGCTATCCATAAGGTAGACTTAGTTTCTTTATTATTTATTGTTAATGTCTTTGTACTTATATCTTAAGCTCGGAACAGCCGAAACAAATGAACCCATAAGCTAGAATGATATACCTGATCGATGCAGGGATGTAGGCGTATACCTACTTTTGTGCCACCCTGTATAATTACAATTATAGTTAATGGTGCCGATTTCTCAGTAAATTTGGGAGGGGGGGCATTCAGATGCAGAAGACATATGAGGATTTTAAGACAAATGGCATTCAAATTATACCAAATATCACATATTCATAAGTACAATGCGGGGGTCGGGGCCCCCGCCCCCAGGATCGGCACCCTTGCTTATAGCATCACAGTTCCTTCCAGGCCCGTATCCAGGGGGGTCTAGGGGGGCGGGCCCCCCTAAATTTTTGCTGGCCCCCTTAAAGTTTTACAGTAGGCTTGTAAAAGAACTATAATATGGTGATGAACTATCATATGGTTGGATCGGGCCCCCCCTAACTTCAGCCCCCCCTAAGTGTTTGGGCTGGCTACGGGCCTGGTTCCTTCACACGAAAACATAAAATTACATATATTCTATTTAGGCCAATATATGATTGTGCGTATTCTTTCATTTTTGGGCGTAAGTCGTAACATCAACAAATGTGTTTCTATTTGAACATTTTTTTTTTTTTTTTGGTACTTCTTCAATGACTACCGCATATTATATCCTTTACGCAAACCATTTAGATTTCTTTACATTATTTCTATTAACATGTATTGTATACGTACAAATGTCAAACTGCAACGCTACAGGATTGACTGTCAAACGGTAGGATGCCATGGTAGGACCTGCCATCTAGTGGTGAATTCGTGATGAAATGTACACGCATTTTTTGGCTGATTGAGCAGGCAGGTAGAGGGAGCGGACGGATGTAGAAGGCAGTGATACTAATATAACAATTACAAGACACACGCGCATATAAATACTCAGAAACAAGTACATACACACGTACACATACACAAATATGGACCCTTCAAATCTATTTACATGTGGTGGACTGCGCTGCATCAAGCATTGTTATCTTCATCATCATCTTCTCATGTATCTGCATTATTTGATTCATCCACAGATTTGTTATTTGTACGTATCATTCATTTTTGCATTTTCGGGAGGGTTCAGGGTTCTTTCTTAATTTCTGTATTGGAAAGAGAATCAGAGGAGGAAGGGGGGATTTATACTTTAAGAATGGATAATATTTTAAGAAATATATACAAAACATGCCGCTTCCGACGCAGCACTGAAGCATTTCTTTTAGCGGTCATACCCCCTCCCCTCTCAAGTTGTAAAGTGAGAAGGGACTGAAACATCCCAGACACTCAGGGTTCAGTTGACAATAATAAAACTATGGGTAAGTAAACATCTTGTACAGAGTCACGTTTTGCTTATTTTTGAACATTTCTGTGAATTCAACAATACAACAGCGGAAATACTAACTGGTTTTATTACTCCAACCATCGCTTTAACTAAGGGATAATTCCCAACGGTCAGTGAGCCATCTAAATTTTCGTTCTTTTTCTGTTCTCCAGAGGAAAGAATGAGATTTTGCCAAGATGCTAAAGTCAAGATGTTATATGCTAAATGGGAGTGAATTATGCTAGATCTAGCACCAAAATGCTAGATATGGCTTCACTGGCGGGCTTCGATATCTACAGAACTTTCTGCCAAAGCATAAAAAAAAAAAAAAAAAACAATAGCACAATAGTTTCGATAACATATGTGTGGTCCTTTGGTAGGCTACACATCTGGTAAGAAACTCATCCCAAAGAGTAGTTTGGACAAAAGATTCGTAGCCGGCTTGTATAGGTAATTGAATTCAAATATTCAAGTATCCATTTACTGAATGCCCATATCGTGTATGCATGTATTTGCATGCATTTTTTAATAAGTAAATAAAGTACACACACAATTAATTATTTCAGTGATAAACGGTGTTTATTGAAAAAAAACCCTCTCCAAACAATGAAGATTAATCTTAGACTGGAGAAATGGTTATCCTTCGTTTTCATTATCATTTGGCCATGAAACAAACGTCTGACAGATATACAACCCCTATATACAACTATGTGATGTTGGGATATATAACTCGTAGGGTATGATGCTTTACTTTTTCAGAAATTTCAATACTTCTAGTGAAATGAAATCTTTAGTTTTACGTCCCACGGTTATGGCGGTTAGGCTAAAGGAGACGGTGATGATGAGAAATGAATGAAATGGTGGAATGAAAAAAGTGGAAGGAAACGGGAGAACCTCGAGAAAACCCACGAGCATGGTGTTTGTCCACCACAAAGTCCACACGGCGCGATCTGGGATCGAACCAGGGACCCCATGCACAGGAAGTGAACGCCCTACCACTGAGTCACCGCGCCCCCACAGTACTTCTTGTGTACCCCTATAAATGTAATAAAGAACTAATGGCCATGTTTTTTAAATATAAAAATATTCAATTAGAACTGGACAATTTACATAAAATTTGGAATCGACAAATGAAAACGGCACGTTTTTAGCACTTGTGGGTTCGAGATCTCATTGTTGAAAGGATTGGAGACAAACATATAAACTTTTCTGTGAGGAGAAACATATACGCGTAAATCTAGTATTTTAATATATAGATAATAATTGGAATAGTTTTATTTTCGAGTGCTATTTTTTAATATTCGCAATATTGAAATTTTTGAACTTAAATTTTTCGCGTTTTTGAAAAAAAAGAGATATCATTACTAGTAAAATTAACCTAATACAAACATATTTATTTTTTCAATTTTTCCGGAAAATCGAAAAAAACGGTTTTTTTTAAAAAAAAAAAAAACAGGTTCAAAATTTCCGGAAATTTGACAACACTAGTTCAGACACACTTGTATTTTGCCCAGCATTAAACTGATCTTAGTTCTGACGCAGTTCGCCGCCTGTTCTGTTTTACCAGTCTGCCCAGCCTACGACGTTCGACATCTGTAATGAGGTGGGGCACACAACCCCTCGACATTTGGACGTCTTTTCCCCTTGGATTCGCCACTTGCTGAAGACAATCACCATAGCACTCCTTGAACACCTGACAAGTCCTGCAGTTTCCGAAATTCTCGTGCCGAGTGTTTCTGATCGAGCACTTTCTTCAAAATAATATTAAAAATTATAGAAAAATTTTCGAGACATTCGAGTCGAGTCGAGATTCGAGACATGTCTCGACTTGAGCGCATCCCTAGTTCTTATCGTTGCTGTCGATATTTATTTGGGTTTTATTCACCTCCTTTCGCCTGCAAGACAAGCATTGGACTGAAAGAAAACATAGCCTATATAGTATGTATAGCCCTATATATATACGGAGAATCCTGGAAAAACACATGGTGTTTGTCCACCACCACAAGGTTTACTTGGCTGGAGCTGCGATCGAATCAGGGACCCCCACGCGCAAGAGGTGAGCGCTCTACCACTGAGCCATTGCGGCCTGACACTTTCACTCTCTCTCTTTATATATCTATCTATATCTATATATATATATATATATATATATATATATATATATATATATATATATATATATGAAGAGAGAGAGAGAGAGAGAGAGAGAGAGAGAGCAAGTAAAGTTACTGAGGGATATTTGGGAATCAGTATTACCATCTAGTTGTCTTAAATGATCTTAAAATAATTTTTCCAAATTTTCTACAATAGCTTTCTTTCCAAAGACACCACTGCCACGTACTGCATACCGCTGGAAAGGGCATTCCATTACCATTCAAATTCGTAATGTCCCTTCTCTGTAGAATAACTACAGGATGAGCAATAAGCAACGTATGGTCAAAAATAATTTACAACCTGTAGCTCTTAAACCGTTGAGAATATGACTTTTTATTTAAAATCACCCATACTACCATTTCCCAAAGTATTGCCACTTGCCCCCGTGACACCCTATATATATTTTCGGGAGAGATATGTAGGGTACTAAGAAAAAGCGATAAGCACATCTTGCGAAGAAATTGTCTTCTTTATGCCGCCATAGAAGGAAAGATGAAATGAAAGCGAGGAATAGGATTATATATATATCCCAGGACCTGCGGGAAGGAAGAATACTTAATAATAATTATATAGGGTGCCCCGAGAGTAGACAATGGTAAGAATCACTTCTGATGAGTTATTAAGTGGATTGGGCTGGGATCGGACCACACAGCAAACTGTAGGTAGTTTAATGTTTAATTTGGGATATTTATCTTCAGATGACATTTGGCGCAGGAGACACGGGTTCGATTCACGGTGGGAGCTCATGCGGTTTGGATCCCATTTTAAGCTGTAGATCCACGTCTCAAAAAGCTTCTTGCTAAAAGGAACGCTAAACTCTAATCAACAAACAAATAATAATAATTAGAGCTTGGTTAAGATTGATGAGGTCTTAATAAACCTAAGTATTGAAAGTAATGGGACCCTTCGTATATCAAGCTGTGCAACTTGTCCATACAGAACATAGAAACCCTATTTACAGAAATGAGAAAACGAGTGATATTTTCGGGAGCACGTTACCGGAAAAGGGCCTCATTACTTACATTATTAACAACACAACACAAACTATTGTTGCTATATGTTGGTTTTATTATTATTATTATTATTATTATTATTATTATTATTATTATTATTATTACTGTAGTACTGTATATTTTGGAATTGTACTTCCAGTTCTCTTTTCCTTTAATTTTTTTGGGGCCTCCAAGAGAGTGAGGCCCTAAGCTATGGCTTGTTTAGCTTATACGTAAATCCGGTACTGAAAATTATTGTCCACATAGTTAATATTTTTGTCTAACAAAACTTGTGAATACTATTGTATAGTATTTTTTTACTAGCTTTGTTTTTAATGGAACCACAGTCCTTTCACAGCAGTTATTTTGTGTTTATATGGTATTTAATTTAACACCTCTTTGTTACAACATTCGTAATATTGGTGATTACAAATGTAGTTTATTTCTTTCAGTATCTTGCGCCCTCCTTGGTTGGTCTACATTCCTCTAGTGGTAAGCACTGGTTTAATCTATACAATATACTATTCACAAAGATGGTCTGTGTTCCTTTCTCTGTTGCCATAAACACTCTTCGTGTGTTTCACTATTTACATATTGATTACCATTTTCTTGTATTTCAGGCCGCCACTGCAACAGGAATCAGTATGAATGCCGAACTTCTGGGGAGTGCATTGCTATTTACAACGCGTGTGACGGAATTCCACAGTGCGTGGATGGAAGCGATGAGGGCCCTGAACTTAATTGTCCTGGAACAGGTAAACTTCTTGCGTGCGTATACACACACGATGGCAATAAAACTTGAGTTCTTAGTACTTAGCATGGTTTGCATGTACTTTTGTTTGTCGTTGTTTACTGTGCCACACAAATTGCTGACAAAGTTGCATATTTCTAATAACACAATATATCATTTTTCTCACTGTGGTCCTCCAGGTCTGACCAAAAATATAGTAAAAAAGTCAAATTCAAATAAATTAGTGTAGTTTAGTTTAGTATCACAGTGTGGTTTTGTTTAATGGTCCATCAAAATATACTATGCATAAGCAGTGTTCGAATTAAACTTTCAGACGAGGGAGGATGAGTGTTATTGGGCACACACACACACACACACACACACACACACACACACACACACATACATATATATATATATATATATATATATATATATATATATATATATATATTTAACATTTATATATATTCTCTCCTGAAACATTTAACATTTTCAAGAGTTGTACCATGTTTGTTAGATTTTTTTTTATAGGCAACCACCTCTGGAAGTTTTGTGGTGGTGTTTTTTTTTCCGCAGACTGTATAATACCAAGAAATACCAACATTTGGCTGATGACAAAAGCAGTTTTCTTATGAAAGTACATGATTGTGTATATATAAATGCAATGCCTACGTAAGTTCTATATTTGTTACCAATAAATTAATAAAATTACAATGGTAATATCGATTTTCAACTTGGATGAAAATACAAACAAGAACATGAAGACAAGCATCTACATACAGACGAGGATGACATGAACATACAGACAAAAAGAAAAAAAAAACTTACCAGAAATATTATAGTTCAGATGAAGAGTCTTCTTGAATGAGATGACAGTTCTTCAGTTTCTTTCCTACGTGGAGTATCTACTGATGAATGATGGTCACTTCTTATCCATTCTACTACGAATTTTTCGGCGTCAAAGTCCTTCAAAATGGTCAATTTACAATTGTAAACATTGCAGAAGACAAGGTTTCTACTTCCATTCTATTACGTAGTTTAATAAGTGTATTGTTCATAATAGTGCTGTCGAAATCGGTTTTTGAAAAAAACGAAAACCGGTTTTTGAAAAAAGTGAAATTTCATAAAACTGAAATGTCGGTTTAGAAAACCGCTTGTGCAGTTTCGGTTTTGAAAACCGCATTTGCTGTTTTCGGTTTTCAGAAAACCGGTTTTCTCAAAAAACCGAAAGCCGCATATGTCACAAAAATTCGACAGCACTAATATTAACCCTTTTAAGTTTTTTCGGTCGTTTTCGACCGATATTGTAGTGTCTTAAAGATTCGATTAAAAGAGAACTAAGAATGCTATTTAGTTCCGGTTTTTTTTAAAAAATTATTTTCCAAGAGAGGAGGCATTCAAGAAAGCCTTGGAAGGGTCTATACGCTTCAGAGTGTCAGAACATAGGGGGGTATGACGTCATCATTTTACAAATTCCCTTTTTTTTTTTACTGAGGTCTAACTTCATCATTTTTTGGTGAGCTTCTCTTTAATCCTAGAATCCTAACATTTTCCCCTAAACAATCAGTGGACCAATTAGTTTTTATGAGAATTTTTTCGGATCTCTTCGTCAACATAGAAGGGGGGTTCAGAGGGACAAAAGGGTAAAAAAGGGATATTTTTGACCAAAAATCCCACTTTCGTGATTCTCGCTCCGCTCGGCTACATGATAGGGGCATTTCAGTAGTACTTTCTGAAAGCCTACTCGATTCTGAAGAGAACGACGTATGAATCACCATCCTACGATAATTAGGGACGTGTCAGGAAATTTTTGAAGTTTGTATGGTATCCTTGGGAAATTTCGAAAATATTCGCAGAAGAGGAAAATATTTTTCCCGCCCTTAGTATTGAAGATAGGAGATTGGTATTCGGCACAAGTAATTAGTACACTACGTAGTATTTTTGAAAGTGATTTCCAGATCTATGTTTACCCTGGGCCGCGCCAGAGGGCCTCAAAACTGGGAAAAGGGATTTTTTTCTGCAAAAATCCCTATTTCCTTCACTTGTAACCTCCTTAGGAACGTCCTAGGGACATGCGGGTGATACCATCTATAAGCCTACTCTATTCTAAAGAGAACGACGTATGTATCATCATCCTACGATAATTAGGGACTATCAGGAAATTTTTGAAGTTTGTATAGTATCCTTGATAAATTTCGGAAATATTCGCAGAAGCGGGAAATAATTTTTCCCGTCCCGTCCTTAGTATTGAAGATAGGAAATTGATGTTTGGCACAAGTAATTAGTACACTACGTAGTATTTTTGAAAGTGATTTCCAGATCTATGTTTACCCAAGACCGCACCAGAGGGCCCCAAAACGGGAAAAAAGGGATTTTTCAGCAAAAATCCCTATTTACTCAATTTTTCTCTCCTTATGGACGTCCGAGGGACATGAGGGTAATACAATCTGGAACCCTGCTCTATTCTGAAGAGAATGGTGTATGAATCGTGATCCTACGATAAATAGGGACGTGTCAAGAAATTTTTGAAATTTATATAGGGTTGAGTTGAGTTGATTTTAGTTTAGCGTCCCTTTGTAACGGACCAAAATTTCCGTTACAGAAGTTTTGACATTCTAATAATTAATCTTTGTTATCTCTTAAAAATTGCCAATTCTGTGAAGAGAAAAAGAATTTAAATATTATTTGTTTAGTTCCAAAGATGATTTATATCCAGAAAGGCTATAAATCTATACTATTTTAGGGGAGATTTTGATTATTTTAACATTTGAAAATTATATATACTATTGAATCTTTTCCTTAAAATTATTACTATCTATATATAGTTGATTATCGTAACATTGTACAATATAATTATGTTCCTAACTATTGTAAACATATGTATGATGTTATGCTTAGGCAGTAACTTGTCAGAAGAAAAGAAAGAGAGATATAGATACTGTTGTTGATTAGAAGAAGTAAAAATATATGGATCTAGTTTAACGACAACAAAATTGTAATTAAGAAAATGTCGTTGAAGGTGAAATAATTTGTTGAACGGGGATTCTGTTCATTTCTGTTAATAACTAGTGTTATCAAGTGTTGCAATTATATTGTGAAATGAATAGTTTTACCAATATGTTTGAGTAAATCAGCTTCGGGTCCTCTCAACGTTTTTTCCTCACCTCACCTTATAATACAATCATCTCTATCTTTTTGGTATGGTTATGTACAGGCGTTTAACCTTTCAAGAAATTTAATAAACTGTCATAATGAAGTTAAGTTTTGACGTTGAAGCTGTTATTATTTGATGGATAGATTTATGAAGTAGTGTAAGAGTATCTATACTTATTCTTTGACATGTACTGGATGGTTGATATATATATATGTATTAGAGTCGGCGTGTGGCGCTAAAACTGGATTCCACGTATTTATATAATATTTCAAGTTCGAGCCGTAGTATGCCGAGCTGAATAATGATTGGTGTTGAATCCAATGTAGTAGATTAGTAACCCCGTTGACCTTAGTTTATGATCGCTCCTGTACACAGTCATTCTGTTATGTGGCTACACACTTCTTATCAAGTCGATTTTATGAAAATGCTTACGTCGACTAAACCTGCCCTTTTTGAATTGCCTTGTAATATTGAATACCGTAAATACAGTCAGGGATTCCAGTCTGAAGCGAATCTGGAGAAGCGATGTCCTGAACCTACTGATTGATGTAACAATTCTCTATGTTGTCGAATAACATCATACATATGTTTACAATAGTTAGGAACATAATTATATTGTACAATGTTACGATAATCAACTATATATAGATAGTAATAATTTTAAGGAAAAGATTCAATAGTATATATAATTTTCAAATGTTAAAATAATCAAAATCTCCCCTAAAATAGTATAGATTTATAGCCTTTCTGGATATAAATCATCTTTGGAACTAAACAAATAATATTTAAATTCTTTTTCTCTTCACAGAATTGGCAATTTTTAAGAGATAACAAAGATTAATTATTAGAATGTCAAAACTTCTGTAACGGAAATTTTGGTCCGTTACACCTTTCAGCAGCAAGGCTATATGAGACGTGGACCTACTGATTAACGTGGAATCCGACCACATGATGAAATTTATATAGGGTATTCTGGGGCATTCTGGGAATATTCCCAGAAGAGGAAAATATTTTTCCCGTCCTTAGTGTTGAAGATACGAGATTGGTATTTGGCAGAAGCAATTAGTACACTACGTAGTATTTTTGAAAGTGATTTCTGGATCTCTATGTTTACCCAGGGCCGCGTCAGAGGGCTCCAAACCGAAAAAAAAGAGATTTTTCAGCAAAAATCCCTATTTTCCTCAATTTTTCCCTCCTTAGGAATATCCAAGGGACATGCGGGTGATACCATCTGAAAGGCTACTCCATTCTGAACAAAACGACGTATGAACCATAATTTTACGATTATTAGGGGCGTGTCAGAATTTTTTTTAAAATTTGTAGGGTGCATGTTAGGGAAATTTTGTGCGTTTTTTTGATGCTCTCTCAACAAGGGTAAAAAAATTTTCCCGACCTTACTATTCAAGACAGGAAATTCGAATTTGTCACAAGTAATTAGTACACTACGTAGTATTTTTCCAAATTTTTGGAGGTTAGTGCGCAGACCCGGTAGAGCCGCAGGGGGCCCCAAACTTTGAAGAAGTTTTCTTTGGTAAAAAAATAATCCCGATTTTCCCTCAAATAATTCTCTTCTGGCATATTATAGGGACATGTAAGTGATACCGTTTGAAAGGCTGTTCCATTCTGAGAAAAACGAGGTATAAACCATGATCCTAGGATAAATAGGGATGACGCTGTTGCTGATTATCTGAGACTCAAGAAAAACGCCTAAAAAGGCGAGAATTTAAAAGGGTTAAGTAATGACGAGAAAACAGCAAAGAATCTTTCTCCACTTCAGCTCTCAGTTGCCAGATGGAGGGAAATTTTCCTCAGCGTAGGGAAGAAATGCTCAAAATTGCAGATGGGAAAAGTTTTTTTTTTTTTTTTTGTTTTGTTTTAATGTCTTACAGTGTAGGGAAATTCTTGTTGAGTATACTTTTACAATTGGCAGAATAAAAAATAAGTTGCAATTTCTTACAAAGAGGCACGGCTATCGTTATTGGGAAGTAAAAAGATACAAAATAAGACATGATCGATGTTTCCTTCACGTATAAACTATTGCAGGTGTCTGGAACTTGAGATAAGAAACCAGACAACACATGCAAAACCACAACATTCACATTATCGGAGTGGCAACAAATCAACGATAAAATTGTGTATTGCGATCTAGATTTTCTTTCTTTCTTTTCTTTTTTTTTAAAAAAGAAAGAGAGGCGGTGGTTTTTTGTTAACAAAAGAAAGAGTGGCAGTACTATTTTTAAAAACAAGGGGAAAGAGTAGTAATAATATAAAAGATCTCAGTCTAACTGGATGAGATTTCAAATTGAATTTCATGAGTTGCATGTATAGTGGTCTTAAATAGGGATATACCTTATTTTCTATTTAGCTTAGTGTTGCCATATTACCTGATTTTAGCGAGTACCACCCGATTTTCAGGTTCTATATTCGTCCCCTTAAACATATCTTAATCACGAAAAACCACTCGCTTTTTGGGATTGGAGACAAATCTAAGACGACTTACCGTTAGTTGATAAAATGTTGGTATATTCAACGCAAACTGCTACATCTCTGACAATCTCAATCGCGATTGAGTTAAATTTGGATTCGCGCTCAGGCTCAGGCTGTGGGCTATCTGAGTAGTGCGCGTGTGCAGGGCCATTTGCTAATAAGAGATCTGCTCTAATACACAATGGTTTTCTTTGTGTAGTTCATGTGTTTTTAATGTAATGTATTGGAGGTTCTATACAAATGAATATTCGTTTGTAGATGTTGTGACAAACATACTTGAATTATTCATGCCTTCATAAGCTACAAGAATGCCGAACGACAATTTCAAGTGTAACTTTAAAGACTCTTATACCTGTAGAAGCGAATTTACGTTTGTTAGCCAGGGCAGAACTCCGTTTGAAGCAAAATATACACTCTGGAAAACTGTTTCGTTTGAAAAGTAGGCTGTAGGGAAGCAAACTGGACCCCACCTGGTTTTTATATATTTTGTAAATTAGACCACGAGGAACACGAATCTGAAAGAATTTTGACATTCCGAATTTCGGAACTCGAGATATTCGAACATAAAGTGAACAAGGAAGCAAACTGGACCCCACCTGATTTTTATATATTTTGTAAAGTAGACCAGGAGAAACACGAATCTGAAGGAACTTTGACATTCCGAATTTCGGAACTCGAGATGTTTGATCATAAAGTGACCACGGAAGCAAACTGGGCCCCATCTGATTTTTATATATTTTGTAAATTAGACCACGAGGAACACGAATCTGGAGTTTTGACATTCCGACTTCCGGAACTCGAGATACTAAAACTTAAAGTTTAATATAGACGCTATGTATCTATATGAAAAAAACACAATATTCTCTATACGAAACATATTATGTCCTGTGAGATATATATAAAGGTAACCAAGAAAGTTCTGTCGCTTTTTGTGGAGGCCTGTGTTCAATTGGCCCTCACTGTGAGTTGAATGCGAATGGAGATAAGGCGAAGGTCAGTTGTTGGTGTGGGTATATCCAACATTCTACCTGGTTGTGGCAGTTCAGTTACAACGTGAACTTGTGTAAGGACAGAGTGAATATGGAACCTCCGCAGAGCGTCAAAAAAAGAGTGTGTATGCTGTACGAGTTCAAACTTGGGTCAAACGCCACTGCAGCGGGGCGGAAGATATCTCAGGCCTTTCGTGAGGGTGTCGTGATTACGCAGACAGTGTAAGGGTGGTTTAGCAAGTTTAAGGACGGTGACGTAACACTCACGAAAGACGCACCACGTGCCGGAAGACGAACACATGTACAAAATGAAGATCTTCAGATAGCAATTGAGGCGAACAGTGGACACATGTGAGGAACTGGGGCTAACTTTCAATGTGAGTGGAGAAACCATTCAGTAGCACCTCCATCAACTTGAGAAGCACTACAAGTTGGGTCTGTGGGTCCCACATGATTTGACTCCGGGCCAGAAGGCTACGCGAGCAGACACCTGTGTTTCTTTGCTGTCTCGTCTGAGGAAGGAGCCATTTCCGGACAGGATGTTGACACATGATGAGAAGTGAATCCTGTACGAATCTCCACGGCATCATCATCATTGGTTAAAATTCCATGAAATGGTTCCAAAACAGCGAAACCAGTAATGCAGCAGAAAGTCCTCCTGTGTGTTTGGTGGACTGCTCGCGACATCGTGCATCGGGGACTGCTACCCGCTTGTCAGAGCAGAACATCAATGCAACTGTCTACTGTCAGCAGTTGAGCCGTGTTCAAGAAAAACTCAAAACCCTGGAGCCAGCGCTTCTCAATCACTAAGAGGTTATCCCGTTACGGGACAACACAAAGCCCCACATGGATAGAATGACCCGGGACACCATCCTACGCCTTGGATTGGAAACACTTTCATCCGCCATACTCCCCGGACATTGCACCGTCCGATTATCACGTGTTCCATTTCTTGGACACTCAACTGCATTAAATATATTGCTGACCCTCTGTGTTTCCTCATAAATATGTAGTTCTCAAGTGGAGAATTCCCTAGTATATTAAAAATTACAAAAGTAAAACCAATATATAAAAAAGGCGACAAATCAGCGCTTGAAAAGTATAGGCCTATTTCGCTTCTCTCAATTTTCTTAAAAATCTTAGAAACCACAATGAGTGTCCGGCTAGCATCCTTTTTACTTAAACATGATCTAATAACACACGAGCAACATGGCTTCCTACAAGGGAAATCAACGGAAACCGCAATATATAACTTCGTGGAAAGTGTACATAAAAGTTTAAATAGTAAGGAGAAATGTATAGGTGTTTTTCTGGATCTTTTGAAAGCATTTGACTTAGTGTCACATAGAAACCTTCTCTCAAAGCTACAAGATTACGGAATAAGAGGCATTGCATCCAAATGGTTTCAATCGTATCTGAAAAATCGGCAGCAAGTGGTGGAAATTACATACAATAACAGGGATACAAACCAAGCTACACACTACATATCAGAGAAACAAGAAATAACATGTGGAGTGCCACAAGGATCCGTATTAGGGCCGCTATTATTTTTGATACATATTAACGACCTACCAAGTAATATTGCTCCAGCAGATGCATCCCTTTATGCAGATGACGCTAATATTATAGTAAAAGGTAAAACAAATGAGGTTGTTGAAGGTAGTGGAAACGAAATCCTTTGTAAACTATCTCACTGGGTTAAAGAAAATAAGCTTAAATTAAATATTGAAAAGACACAAGCAATCAATTTTCATCACATGCGCAACAAACATGCACAGCCTAGGAACATTGTAATTCAAAATAACGAAATAGAATATGTAAACTCAACTAAGTTCTTAGGAATTTGGATAGGTAAAAATCTCTGCTGGGATGTGCAAATAACTAAGCTTAGTAAAAAATTAAACCAAATATATTTCGCAATGAAAGTACTTAAAAATGTTTTAAGAGAGTCTACTTTAAAAACAATTTAATTTGGATTATTCCAATCGAATTTAACGTATGGTATTATATTTTGGGGAAATACACACAAGGACAAAGTAATTTTTACGATACAGAAACGAATAATAAGAATGATGGCAACTGCTAAACCAAAAGATCACTGCAAACCAATATTTAAAAAACTTCGTATACTTCCAGTACCCTGTTTATATATTTTAAATCTATTGATATTTGTAAAGAGACACCTACAAGGTATCCTTACGCAAGTAGAACAGCAACATGATCATGATACAAGAAACAAAGAAAACTTCTCTATTGTAGAACACAGAACAGTATTATATGAAAAAGGGTTTAAATACGCGGGTATCATGCTTTACAATAAACTTCCGAAAGAAATAAAAACTCAGGATTCTGTTCCTAAATTTAAAAAAGAACTCCAGAAATATTTATTACAACATTGCTTTTACTCGGTAGAGGAATACATGAACTGCTAAGTGAATAGAAATGTTACATGATGTACAGTAAATCAATGTCATTACTCGCTTTTAGCATTAGATATTTGTTGGAGGATTTCTAAATACACTGCAAGTAATAATTGCTAAGTTTATTTTTAACAATGATGTCATGTAAAATGTACAGTGTAATAAGATGTAAGAAGTAAGGATTAATTATTAACCTAGTGTATGTAATTTTCACTATTATTGTTTTGTTGTTGTTGTTGTTGTTTTTTTTTTTTTACTTTTGTATTCATATACAAATCACGTGTCCACTTCATATGCATTGTATTACAGTGCTAAATGTATGAAAAAAGGACGAAATAAATAAATACAATACAATACAACTTAGAGGGCTCCAATTTAAATCCCTTGTAGAGGTGCAAAATACACTTGATACCTTCTTCGCTTCACGGCAAATCAAGTTTTACCGCGAAGGATCCCATGCCCATTCCGAACGTTGGCAGAAGGTCGTTGATACTGATAGGTACTATTTTTGATCTTCCAGGTACGTCTTAGGTGACATATCAATGCTCGAAGGTGATAGGTCAAAAAGCGACAGAACTTTCTTCGTTACTTTTATACATACTATATAAAAGTACTGTATAAGTTCTAGTATCTCGAGTTCGGGAAGTCAGAATGTCAAAATTCCTTCAGATTCGTGTTCTCCTGGTCTACTTTACAAAATATATAAAAATCAGATGGGGTCCAGCTTACTTCCATGGTCACTTTGTGTTCGAATATCTCGAGTTTCGACATTCGAAATGTCAAAATTCCTTCAGATTCGTGTTTCTCGTGGCCTAATTTACAAAATATATAAAAAATCAGGTGGGGTCCAGCTTGCTTCCATGGTCACTTTATGTTCGAATATCTCGAGTTCCGAAATTCGAAATGTCAAAATTCCTTTAGGTTCGTGTTCCTCGTGGTCTAATTTACAAAATATATGGCAACAAGGTGGGGTCCAGTTTGCTTCCCTGCAGCCGAAAAGTACATTTATTTATTTAACAATCACCAGATACAGCTCAGAGGCCATTTTACACTGGATATCCAACAACAACAATAACAATGGAAAGGATTTGGGAAGGTATCGGTCAGGGCCTGTTTAGTAGGTACCATCCCGGCATTTGCCTGGTAGGACTGAGGGAAACCCTGGAAAACCTCAGTCAGGATGGTCGGCAGCGGGATTCGAACCCACGACCTCCCGAATGCGAAGCCAACGCTCTATCAGTTGAGCTACTTCGCTCGGTAAATGGAAGTGTCATCAAAGAAATAACTAAAAAAAAAGTGCGAAGGATCCCAGGTTAAAAAAAGTTAAAACACACACATAAATCAAAACAATTGTCTCGATTGATAGATGCTTTCACAGTTGTTAAAAGGTGTAATTAAAAACAGCAAACATTGTTTCTGCTTTGAAAAGGACAAACATGGTTTCGCTTATAAAACCACAAACACGGTTTCGGACGTCTTTCGCGTTCGCTTTCCTGAGTTGTCTTACAAATTTTTAAAACGAAACAGTTTGTTTCCAACAATTTGGAATGTCTATCAGATTTCTGAAGCGTCTCTGCTTTTACCGGATGTAGTAGGGGAGCTTAGGGGAAGTATCCTGCACTTTGTGTTAAAAAGGTGCCACTCGGATATGTTGTTCCCTTGATCCAACTAAGCAGAAATTGAAGTGGCCCCACTCCGACAGGTGGCCAGAATCCAATATGGCGGCTATCAAAGATGGCCGCCTCTGCGAATTCATAGTGTTGGTTTTAGAGGCACATATCTCCTTAACTAATAGTTCAATCTTTACGATTCAAAAACTAAACGACGTAGAAGATAACAGGGTCAAATAAATTGGCAAAAGGTTTTACCTAACCCTGAAATTAACACCTACAGAAATTATTTAATTTGGAACTTTACATTTTTTATGATGGAGTTTACTCATAGTTTTTAAAATAACAAGTAAACGGCTGGGATTATCGAAAAAGATGTCGTATAACATTTTAAAGAGTGTTAAATTATCTTTCGTTTGCTGTATATTTCATTCAGATTGGTTAATAAACAACGAAGCTATGACAATTTAAAGATTCGCATTGAGTCGATTGATTTTCCCAAATGTCGAGCGAGAGTTCATTTACCGTAATAAAACATCACTGATGGATGCTGTATTGTACGAAACAAATCATTCTCTTGTGATGTATTCTTCATAAGTCCCACTTTCGCCAGAAGCACAAGGTAGCCTGATCAACAGGCCCGTATCCAGGGGGGTAGGGGGCCACCTCCCCCTAAAATTTTCACGGTAGGCTTGCAAATGAACTATAATATGGTGATGAACTATAATTTGGCTGGATCGCCCCCTCTCCCTACATTTTTGGTCTGGCTACGGACCTACTGACCAAGCCCGGTTATGAATCCAATATGGCGGCCATTAATTATGATTCATAAAAATTAGTTTCTTTCGAAATATTCACCCGAGTATCTAGATTTGTAAACGTATACGGAGAAAGTAATATCACCTATTCTACGTATTACTATTCACTTTTATACATGAATCAAGAATATCTTAAGGAATTACGTGCGTAGCGCAACGATAGAAAAGTTTTATTGTTTCATCTGAATTGAAAGAGAACTACACAGGAAGACTAAGAAATAAATTCATGTCTTTAAACCATAGACATTGACTTTATATCCTTTACAATATTATAAGAAAATTACATAAAGCAGTAGATTGTTATAAATTAGAAAGTAAATAATTTCTTTCGTAGTGTAAGAACAGCACAAACACTTGGTTCGATAATTTGAAATTCACAATATATCTTTTGGATTTTCTATGTGCACAAACAGTTTACATTTAAGTTTATCTATTTATTGGTGCGTTTCCAACGTGGTGTAAATTTACTGTGGATCAACTGAATTTTCATAATGAGTGTTACTTACATGAAAGTTCTATTGGTCTAGATCTTTGTTTTCAGTTTCCATCACCTTTCCACATGTTCCCCCTACACATAGAACAAAAAAGCAACACGGGACACTTGCACTTCTACAACGACACCTTGGGGTACATGTCTTGCAGGCACATTTCAAAAATAGTTCCCTACATGTTTCGTATACAACTGGAATGGAAGTCCATGTTGGAGAAAGTTCACTTCCATTGTCAGTCCATCCCCAGTTTACTGGTGAATGAATATGTGCTATCTTCTTTATTGCCTGGCCCCAGATTTGTCCAGCTTGGTATGCTGCACGCTTGGTGTGAAGAAGCAAGGCATCACAAGTTGGAGAAAGTGCAGTAAGAGGTCTGCCCTTTTCCGAAAAGAATTCTCGCCGGGCTTCATTAACTTTAAATTTTTCACTTGTTTTTGAATATAATAGGACAACATATCGTTGCAGTGAATTAAAACAATCTTTGCTTATGTTGATTACAGGGTGTGAAATAGTTAGGCAAGCTGTGGTCACCTCTGGATACAAAAGCCGTGTTTTCCATGCTTATAATTGTCCATGTCCGAGAAAGTATGACTGTATCACATCCTGTAAACGTGTGGAGGCCTCGTAACGCAGTTGATTTTTCTTTTCCTAATGCTTTTGAAATATGATGAACTGGGAAAAATCAATGATGTTTCTTGGTGCCGAAAGATATCCATAATTCTTCTAAACCGTGTCGCTCAAAGTCGTAGAAAAACGATACAGCAAGTATTGCAACATCTGTGTCTACTGTGCGGATAACTATCTTCTTGTGTGCATTTAATGCTGAATCAAAGCAATGTATCATGATCCTACTATCAGCTTCTTCTAAATGATTTCCTGATGATTTGTTTGAAAATGTTGAAAGATTTCTTGAAGTTTCTATGTGATATCCATTACTGGTTGCTACCTCAAAGTTACTTCCTTCCTTTTCACATATAGACTTTCCAAGAAAAAGGAACAGTTCTTATTTATTTGCGTCATTGCGAAGGAAATCGTTCCACTTGCTAGGAATTGGTGTAGTTGGTGTTACTTTTGTTTTTATTCCTACACCTTTGCTTTCTCTTGTGGAAGATTTTATGCTCTTTGAATAGTATCTATCCCATATCAGATCCACTTGCTTTGCATGGAATGTGTCTGCTTCTCTTTGAACATATTTGATGAAATTACACTGGAAATAATCACAAAATGTTTCTACTGGTACTGGTTGCAAAATGTGAACCAAAATTGCTCCATCAAATAACAAAACACCACAAAAATTAGGAAAGTGTTCTTTTTTGATGTTGGCTTCACTCTCTAGAAGCATAACTAAGTCGAACTTTTTTGAGGATTGTGAATTATGGCAGAGAGACTGTGGAATTGGTTGACTCTCGTGCTGAAAGAATTCATCCAAGTCAAGTCGTCTTATTTGACTGACGCGTAGTAAGCGAGAGAATAGCTCAACATCCATCTTAAGTAATTTTATATCACCGCTATAGATTATTCTGGAAGCAACATTAACAAGTCCATTATTTTCTTCAAACGGATTCCCCAATTCGACGAAAATTTCTTTCATCTTTTCAACGGACGATTTAAATCTTTCTTGCATCGACGAGTAATCTCCATGGTGGTGGTGCTTATTATCAGGATCATATTCATTATATGATATTTTGAATTCATTAATTAGTCTACTAATTTTTGGTCCCGCTGTCATCCATTTCACAAGAGCATTGTCGTCGTGTAAGAGACCAATCGCTCCGCCATCCCCTTTTATAATTTTGTTATTCTGTTCGTGAGCTGATCTATAGCTATTGTAAAGAAAGGTTTTGATGTCTTTCTTATCACAAAGTAACCCATTTCGAAAGCATAATCTCAGGATGTGTTTCTTCCAACTTCTTCAAATCAAATTGCGAACGGGAAGCCAACGAGCATAGTTAAGGTGGTCCATTGCGAAAAATAATTCTGCCATTAGTTTTAGTGTTTCAATGTAGAGCTTAAAATTTCCTTGACGTATGGCTCTGATGTAAATTAAGAGTAAACTCACGAGACTGTAATATATTATCCAAAACTTAAACGTGGGACACGAAGATTCCTTTTCAGTATACCAGTCATTGAAAGATTGCCTGATGAAGAATTCTGATATCCGTCACGCAGCAAATGATGTAAAACTATCATAGTAACCTGATGAGGAAAACGAGCTTTGGTAATGTGAGTTACTTTCAATATACTGTCAGCGGTTCCTGGTGTTGCTACATCTGACTTGTATAAAATTTCTGCCTAACCACTTCCATCTAACCATTTGCCTGCAAGATGCAGGAAGGCTTGTTCGATGTGCAATCCTCCCAGCATCATAATTTGATGATCTTCGCCATACATTTCTGGCCAATTCCATTGAATTCGTTTCTCCAAGGCAAATAATGATTGATCCATTACAAGAACCGGAACTTGTACTTTGTTGACTTTGTATGTAAGTTCTCGTAGAACATTCATTTCGTGTCGTATCATAGCAACATATTTAGAGTCTCCCTTAAACAACGGAAGCAGGCAGCATATACTTGGCACTTGCACAGTTTCAGTTTTCGAGGCATGGTGTACAGACCAAGTGCAAATAGTGTCATTTTTTAAACATGCTTCAAGCCAACACTCCCAGTTTTTTTCTTCTGCGAAAAATCCATTTCGCGGAAGAAATTACTCTACAAACTGCGGATTCTGTCCAGGTAAAATTGGTTCCTTATTAGTGATATAAGCAGGAGGTACTAGAGCAGGGATGCAAACAAACATCGGTGCGGGCGAGTATTTAATATCATAACCAAGGTAAGTAAATGATTTCTATTGTGGGATGTGGGCTAGTAGCTTTTTTCTTGGGTGAGCAAAATTTTGTTGCTTATTTGCATCTCTGTGCTAGAGCATAATTATCGGGGAGAGCAGAAGTTCTCATTTTTATATTTACTTATCCAGTGAGACATGGTCATGTCGAATGCCAGGGTTTCTTTAGAAGGATGCTGGAAAATAGAAATGCTCATACCATGAAAAGAATCCTTTGATGTTGTGCTAGAAGGATTGTAGTCAATATTATCTAATGCTGCAACCGTTAAAATACCTCGACGAAGATTGGAAGGACAAACCCATTTCGTCACTTTGATTTATCAAGCACTGAGAAAGACTTGAAGATATTTCCTGTACATGTGTAAACGAATTGCCTTGTGAATACAGTTCATTTATGAGAGATTTTTTTACGAGTTTTAGCATACACGCTCAGCACAACATAGAGAAGAAGAGGTGGCTCGCGATTGCTTAATGCCTTGCTGCTTCTGTTTCAATATCGCCTGCTTTCTGATAGAAGTTATAAAATATAAGTTGGCTTGCTATCAGGCGATAAACTTGAAGTTGCTTGACTTGCGTTGCTATCAGGGGTGACAGATGAATCATAAAGTAACATATTAACAGCAGCTATTAGTGAAGGAGTAACAGAATCTTCCTGGCAGTGATTATCAAATTTTCCTGCAAAATCACTCTTGTGGTTTGCCATATCCTTTCGAGGCATCTTAAGAACACGACTTAGTGCCATAGCATCTTCATCAATGTCCTTCTCCAGCTCACTTATTATGTCAGATCCTTCTGAAAGCAAAACATCTCTGCTGAACAGATGAGCTGTTAGCTCTGGTCTGTGACGAAGAATTCTTTCACGAAATCTTCTGCTACGAACTTCTATTTCTTCTGATTCAGGCTTCTTCAGAATCGTCATTAACCGTGTTTTGCAATTTAAAAACATCGCTCATTTTGAATCTACGACTTCTTGGTAACACAAGAATTGCGGTGGCGCCTCCAACTTTTCCTTTTTGTGTGATTCCAAACTATTCCCGCCGAAACATTACACGGGATTTACGCCATTGTTATTTCCAATGGAAATACTTCAAGAATAGTGCAGTTGTTATTACTCCAAGTTTTTTAAACACTCAGTTCTATCCGATTCTTTTGACGTATTTCGAAACATGATTTGGAGTTCATTCCTTCCCATACTTACTCTGTGCGGCAGAAGGATGGGGGAGAGAAAATGTTTGTTATTACTTTGTCGTACTTGTTTATATATCTAGATACTTTAATAAATATTTCGAAAAAGACTTATCTTTATGGATGATAATTAATGGCCGCCATATTGGATTCATATAACCGGGCTCGGTCAGGCTGTCTTGTGCTGTGGTGAAAATGGGACTTATGAAGAACACATCACAAGAGAATGATCTGTTTCGTACAATGCAGCATCCATCAGTGATGTTTTATTACGGTAAATGAACTTTCGCTCAACATTTGGGAAAATCAATCGACTCAATGCGAATCTTTAAATTGTCATAACTTCGTTGTTTATTAACCAATCTGAATGAAATATACACCAAACAAAAGATAATTTAACACTCTTTAAAATGTTATACGACATCTTTTTCGATAATCCCAGCCGTTTACTTGTTATTTTAAAAACTATGAGTAAACTCCATCATAAAAAATGTAAAATTCCAAATTAAATAATTTCTGTAGGTGTTAATTTCAGGGTTAGGTAAAACCTTTTGCCAATTTATTAGATCCTGTTATCTTCTACGTCGTTTAGTTTTTGAATCGTGAAGATTGGACTATTAGTTAAGGAGATATGTGCCTCTAAAACCAACACTATGAATTCGCAGAGGCGGCCATATTTGATAGCCGCCATATTGGATTCTGGCCACCTGTCGGAGTGGGGCCACTTCGATTCCTGCTTAGTTGGATCAAGGGAACAACATATCCGAGTGGCACCTTTTTAACACAAAGTGCAAGGTTTGGCCATTTTTTTGCCTTAAGCTCCCCTACTAATGCGGATAAAAGGGGAGGAGAAAGGTTGAAAGGATAGAAAATGAAAAAACGCGATTTTGAAAAGCTTGATACTTCTCTGCCTTACGGCTTCCTTCCGAGGCAGCGCTTCTTTAAAATCATGAGTCATACATATTCTGAACCATTGTTCTATAGTGAATATTCTGCTTCATGTTTTAAATACCTAAAACGGGTCGCGGTGGCTCAGTGGTAGAGCGTTCACCACTGGTGCTTGGGGTCCCGGGTTCGATCCCAGCCCCGGCCAAGTGAACATTGTGGTGGACAAACACCGTGTGCGTGCTTTTTCTCGGGGTTCCCCCGTTTCCTCCCACTTCCTTCATTCCACCATTTAATTCATTACTCATCATCACCATCTCCTTTAGCCTAACCGGCATAACCGTGGGACGTAAAACTTAAAGATTTCACTTAATTTTTTTAAATACCTAAAGCAATTAGGGAACGAATGAGGTACATACATTTGAAAATAAATAACTTGACGAAATCTGCATTTTTCTAAAAATCTGCTCGGCTCCAAACACCTTATTTTCGAAATGGGCTTGGTCCACAAAAGGTTAATTTGCGGAATATATTGTAAAGTCCGAAAAAAGAAGAACTTACACTTTATTTCTTAACCCTAAGAATTCCAAGGGGAGCTCGAATCCACAAAACAGTTTTTGTTTTTATAAAATCCAACAAAATGTTATAATCCAGGTGTTTTTTTTTTTTTTTAGTTATTTGTTAGTTACGTTTACTTGCGTTAGATAATTTGTAATAGTGATATAACAAAAATAGTTGATAAGTTGCTTTAAAAATGGGGTAGTGGTCCGAAGAGATCCTCCCGTGGAATTATCTATAATCATTTCATTTGAATATCATAACAAATGTAATCTAAGTACAAGATTATTATCTTCCAGAATATTAAAGGTAATTTTATCTCCCATGTCTCCGAATTAAATAAAATAGGCTGTCTGGTCATGCTGGTACTATTGACGTCAGCTGAGTCTGTTTTTATGTCATAATGGTTAACAAAGAATACTATAGTTTGCTGTAAAGAAAACGAAAAAAATCTTACGTGTTTCTTGTATGAGTTAAGAAAATTTAAAATAACTAATTTACCTTTGATTATTAAAAATTTTGCTGAGTGGTTTTGAGAAGTTGTCCCCTTGCATTACTTATAATATAAAATAACTTAGGATTCCTACGGTTAATATATTTCATTGAATAGCAGTACACATTATATAATAATACGTGTACGTACTTTTTTTGTTTGAATAACAAAAACGTACATGTTCACGCAATATGCAAAGTAAGCCAGCTAGCTTAATGGTTTTCCCGACTTCGCCTGTACCAACCACTGAAATATTTATTTTTTTCTTTCTTTCTACGACTGAACGATTGTCTAGAGTGCGATTACCTTCGAGCACATTCTCGTCGTTGAGTGGAAATGTCGCTGAACCTTCTTTCAAAATCTCTGTCTACCTTGCTACAATGTATGCTGTTCTTCCGAACAAGCCTTTGTATTGAATTGTGACGAAACACTCCGGCTTCATCTGTCACGAAAACTCAAAGGATCACTTAACTCTGCTGACAGAGAAAGTCGATATGTAACTCACATTGTTTCCAAGACAAATCCCACAATTCCGTTCGCTTTCGTTACATTTCCCACATACTACTAATATTTTGGCCGGATATGCGTGTGTATGTGTGTGTGTGTGTGTTTTTTTTTTCTTTCAGTCGGAGACATGAAGACCACAGACAGAAAAGAAAGTAATGATTCCTGTACATTAATTACTATTGTCGAAACCGGGAAACAAGTGGTGTACGCATTTCGAAACAAATTCTAATAGCTTCCACGTAGGTTTTCAGAGACCATAAAGGTTTAAAGTGAACTGTTATGGTATTGCATATGATACACGGTGAAACACTTCCAACTTAAAATATTAAATTAAACAAAAAAAAAAGTGTAATGTATATTCTAATATACCAAAAAATGAAGAAAAATAAAAGGATCTTAAAAGCAATTAACTAAATTATTATATTGTATTATGTCTAAATTACATTTACTTGATGGAAATTTCTCAGACGCTATTTAGTGGTATTTTTGTGAGATATCATTATTCAATAAGGAAATTGCTTCCAATCAAAGGTAAGGTGAAAAAAGGTTCTTACATGTTTCGAAAATTGAATACTTTAAAAATTTACATAAAATGAAAGAACTTTTAAGATTACGTCACTGTATTTTACACATAAAATTACACCACTTGTATTATGATATTTAAATTAGAAAAAGTGAATACAGAGCTCAGTGGTAGAGCGTTCACCTCTGGTGCTTGGGGTCCTGGGTTCGATCCCAACCCCGGCCAAGTGAACTTTGTGGTGGACAAACACCGTGTGCGTGGGTTTTCTCGGGGTTCTTCCGTTTCCTCCCACTTTCTTCATTCCATCATTTCATTCATTACTCATCATCACCGTCTCCTTTAGCCTAACCGGCATAACCGTGGGACGTAAAACTCAAAGATTTCATTTTCACTTCAACATACTGTAAACTAAAATACTTGATAAAATCACTTAAATTCAAACTTGTGGAATTAACAATTGTCGCCTTCATGCTTATTCACTGTCATCAGTGAATTGAGACTAAACTTTATATTATTATTATTATTATTATTATTATTATTATTATTATTATTATTATTATTATTATTATTATTATTATTATTATTATTATTATTATTATTTGTTTCATTTAAAAATACATTTGAAAAAAGATTGAGTTATTAGCACTTGGCGTAAGCATACAGGAGCTGATAGTTTTGCTCTAGGTCTAAGAAATAAAAATTGTCCCTGGGCGAGCCGGGCCATCAAATATAACAGTCTCGGCTCAGTCCTGTTCGCCTTGTATGTGGTATTTTATTTCTCATTAACTACTGGCCGCATCTGAACCAAATTTGGTTGTTAGGTAGCCTATAGTCTAAGAAATAAAGATCACTATATTTGGTGGCCAAATCGGCCAGACAGGCTTGACTTGGTTTGTATTTGGTACTTTATTTCTCGGTAAATACTGGCTGGATCAGAACCTACGGAATAAAGCTTGGTATATTTGGTGGCCGAGTTCGTTTCGGCTCGGCTCGGCTCGACTTGTATGTGGTACTTTATTTCTCTATAACTATTGACCGGATCTGAACGAAATTTGGTGGGAAAATAACCCATCATCTAAACAATAAAGATCGTTATTTATTTGGTAGCCGAATTCGGCCAGGAACAGGCTCAGCTCATCTTCTAGGTGGTATTTATCGGTAACTACTGGCCGGATTTGAACAAAATTTGGTGGGCAAGTGGCCCATTATCTGAGGAATAAATATCGGAATATTTGCTGGCCGATCTCGGCTGGAGATAGGCTAAACTCGGCAAAAGAGCCTGTGTTCCACAGTTTCGCAGACTGTGAGCTTCTGAGTTCTGTTCACCTCGGCTTGTTTTTAAACTGTCACACATTGTTGCCACTGGGATAAGATGACGGATGCAATTCAGATTAAGAATTAAATCAATATTCAATGCATAATTGATGATAGCGCTGTAGATTATAGACGTAACTTGAGAGAGAGGGAACAGTTTTCGCAGTATTTGTTTCTTTTATACATATTATACCTAGTAGACACGAAGATAAATAATGCAAGTAGTTGAAAATATCACTTAAGTCCCTTTTGCTCCCTCCTTAAATTTACTTATGCTTATTTAGTGAACTATGCTAATGTGTTTTTTGTAACTTGTAATTTTATTCACTATTTACCCACCTCTCCAAAAGCATTAATCATCTTTAGTATAGTATACAGTATTTGATGTTTGTTTCTAAACTTATGTACACATTCTATGAAATGTTGTGGTTTCACTAATTCATAAATGTGTTTGTTCTTGAAAATAATGAAGAAGAAATGAGTTCTTATGTGAATTAGGGCAGCAATTTCTCAGGAGTGGCCCGTTTATAATAGCTGGGGACCATCGTGAAGTATAAGTAATCATCATAAACAAACAGATCATTGACGATGATCATGGACTAAGGTGACTTTCGTGGTATATTTTCGTTGGCCTTGTTTTTTTTTTTTTTTTTAATGTTTAGAAACGTGACATTTTTATTGTTTAGTAGCAATTTTTCAACTATCTACTTCTCAATTTCGCAATTAAGAGTCGTCATTTTTCGTCAGTTAAACAAGGTTCGTTATTTCTGAAGACGAACCGCGAGAGAAAAAGAAGGAAAGCATAAAAAAAAAACAATAATAATAATTTCAATGTTTCAGGGACAGTGGCTGGAAACAAAAAGTGAAACAGAAAACTCACTTTCAGTAATGATTCAAGGCAAAGAAATTAGATTTGTCCTCAGCTCGGAAAATGTATTGGAGGACAATTGGAATTCTCATCCTCGTGGGAAGGACGATGAAATTCCACGTTTATTACGACGTAAAGACAAAAGTGTCATCTTCCATGTAATTTAGCTACGTACTACTACATGAATTGGGCGGTTTCATTGTTCCGAATATTTACTTCCAGAACTAGCGTGTGATTTTATAATACGAGGGCTGTCCAGAAAGTATAGGACGTTTTCAAATAAAACAAGTAACAGAATGAACAAATCAAATTGTATTGTACACATTTAAAAGATACACTCTTAAACTATTTTTCCACATAATCGCGATGCAAATTAAGAATACTTATCACACTGTGGCACAAGTTTTTCAATATCATCGCGGTAGAAATCTGCCGCCTGCGATTTCAACCACTGGCGTACACTAGCATGCAGTTCGGCGTCAGTATCAAAGCGTCATGTAGCGAGCCATGTCTTCACCGCTGGAAGAGGTGGTAGTCGCTCGACGCAAAATCCGGGCTGTATGGTGGATGATTGAACACCTCTCATCCTAAACCGTCCAAGAGCCAACAAAAACCTAATCACAGAACGTGCCACACAAGAGGTGAAATTTTCTATTGCAGCATACATTGCAGCACACATACACGTCACAGAAAGCACAGTCAGAGCGTCACGTCCGCAGTCGTCACGTTCACAGCTGGATGCGTACTAAGTATGGCAACGTTTTGACACCAAGATGAGGACTCTAGTCCCACCCACTGCCGCGATAGGCCAAAACGTCTGGTACTTTCTAGACAGTCTTCGCATTTATAATGTTATTTTTTTGTGTAGTTAATGTTTCATTTGGCAACACAACTTAGGAGAAAAATAGGATCTTCAGTGAAGTCTTCCTACAAACTTCACCCGCACTTTTTTTTATTTTAACGAATAACTTAAAGTCAGCGAAGAACTATAAACGTTTATAGAGTGAGCCACGTAGTATCTTCTAAATGCTGTTGAGCAAATTAAAAATTGTGTACAAGACGTTTCGTATAATGTATAAATTTGGGTTTCCAATAATTGTGACATAAACTGGCACCCAAATTTCTCGTCTTTAAGAAAAGGTTTGGAAACGGTTATTAGCATAGTAAACAGCATTTTGTGTACAGGGTTAAAACAGCATCGACAACGTTTGGGAGGTGATTCCTAAGAGCAAGATAAGACAAAAGTATATACCAACTTGGGTGTAGAAATCTGTCATTTCGGAGTTATAGGCTGTCGAAAACATGAAAAAATGAATTTTAAAGATCCATAACTCCCATACTATGGGACCTACCGTAGTCGGGTCAAAACTTCACTTAAGAACCAATATGTTCGCTATCCGAATATATGTGTTTCAGAATCCTGCGGTACTTACGCAACAATTTTTATAGAGGGAGTTTGGCTATGAGCATATAATTTGAAGTATTCACCAACTACCTTTATAAAAATTGTTGCGGAAGTACCGCAGGATTCTGAAACATTGATATTTGGAGAGAGTACATATTATTAGTTCTTAAGTGAAGTCTTGAGCCGACTACGGTAGATCCCATAGTATTGGAATTATGGACCCTTAAAGTTAATTTTTTTCATGTTTTCGGCAGCCTATAACTTCGAAAGGAAGCATTTGTGCACCCAGGTTGGTCTATACTTTTTGTCATATCTTGGTGTTAGGAATCACCTCCCAAATGTCGGTTTTGTTTTGAAACACACTGTATATTTTGTGGATATTACCTGGCTCACTTTCTGTCTTCTTTTGTATTCTTCATTGACTTTAAGTTATTCATTATTTTTTTAAAGTAGGGGTTAGCTTAGGAAAGATCGTTTAACTCCCACGATTATGCCCTGTAAAGTAAAGAAAACAGATGGCAAGTGCAAGTAAATAATATTAAAGAAATGGACAAATGGAAGGAAACTTGAGAACTTCAGAAAAATCACGGATATGTTGTCCACCACAAACTCACAACGATCTGGAATCGAAACAGGAGTCCTTGGCACCAGAGGTGAGCGCACAATCAGTGTGTGATCATACCATCTTACCTTTCAGTTCACAGATCTTTCTTTCTTTGTGGTGTCGCTTGAGTGCCAGAGAACTTAAGTTCGTAATTATTACTCAGTGGCATTTCGAAATTCAATTTGGCAGATCGCCACTAAATGCAAAATCGATTCGGAGATGGTATGAAAGGTTTGAAGAATTTGTCATCATACGTAAGGGAGACCTGTTGAAGACTTTTGCCTATTTACCAACGAGAAAAACCACTCTTCAGTTTTTGTAATGTTTCTTGGTATTTTCAAAATATTGACAATAAGTGTGAAATCTGAATAATTTTCTTCTATTTTGATCTGGAATTTAAACAAGACGAGTGATGAATACAGATGAATAATAAAGAAGTAATTGAAAAGCGCTAAAGTAGGATACCTATACGCTTTTGTTCTGTACACGATCCAGATGATTCCATTAGGATTCGAATATGCAAATGTACTCTCTGAAAGCGATATTTCAGGAGCCATTATGATTTTCACAAATAGAATTCAAAAGTACGAATATATATCCGTATTCCATCGCGTTTTCTTCTTTTTCTTGTTCTTTTTAAGGCTTCTCGAAATATGATAAGTTCACTAGATATTATGTCCTTTTTGAAATAGGATACTTGAACCTTGTGCAAGTTGCTGTTATACGGTTCTTTTCTATTAATTATCGTCTCAAACTTTGTAATAAATCAATGATATTAAGCATACAATTATCTATCAGGAGTGGGTGATGTTCTTACAGTATTTAAACCCATTATACATACGCGAGCACATTTCCTGCTGTCGAATGTTACGTCAGTATGTACGAATAAAATATGAGTACGAAAATTTCTTCTTGCATATTTATTTTTGTTTACATCCTGAGGGACACGGTGATTTAGTAGTAAAGTGCTCATCTCTGGTGCGAGGAATCCCTGGTTCAATCTCCGGCCATGCAAGTTTATGTGAAAAACATCGTATCCGTGGGATTTCTCGGGATTTTCTTGCTTTCCCACGCATTCTCATTCCACCAATTGTTTCATTATCATTCACTTTTAATCGTACGTCTCCTTCAGTCAAAGGGACAGTCGTTTCAAGTTTACATTCCGTATTATTGTACCGAGGTAATAATATTCAGTTACTACTCACTTTCATACATAATAAACAATTACTGGTCGACATAAGTTTAAAAAATCTACGTCAATGTTATTAAACACTAGTTAAATGATATACTGTAAAGCATGAAGTATAATTTAATAATTACATAATTCCATTTTACTTACGGAGTTGAAAATAAAAGCAATACTAAAGTTTCCAGCACACTTGCACTAAAATAAGAACAATGCATAGTACTTAAGATTTTATAAAATGTAGTCGAAACATTTAAAACAATACTTCCTCTTCCCTCGAGAAAATAACTCTCTTTCAATTGTATGTATAATCACCATGTTCGTAAGCTCCCTTGTGGCTATATGGGTAGCGTATGCACGTTTGGCGCGGAAGATCCGGGTTCGATTTGCGGCGGGAGCTCGTGTGGTTTTGATTCCACGTTAAGCTGTAGGTGTATGTCCGATAAAACTTTACTGCTAAAAGGGATGCTAAACTAAACTCAATATAATCCAACCATCAAGCTCTTTTTTTGCAAAGCGTGTGCGCGTTTTGTTAACAATACGTTCTCATCTTTTTTCCCACTCCTCCGTCACCTCCTCATAAAGCATGAAGAAAAAGTTGAACCAAGTGCTGCTAACTGGAGAAATTTGTAACTGTTATGGAAGTTACTGGACGGTTGTCAAGCGACTAGAGCCACTTGTGAGCCCTACGAGAAGATAGGAACTAGCGAGTTCCCCTTCTCCCGTAGAAACTCCCTGCTATATGTTCACTATTTCTGGATGTAGTTGCAGCCTGATGCAACCATTGGCGTATTTAGGGGGTGGCTATCGGGCTCAAGCCCCCCCCCCGAAATAAATTTCTTATATACATAACTTCATTAAAATTTGTCGGCACCCAAAAGTAAAAATATATATGCTTATTCACGTGTTTTGCATAGCCCCCCCGAAACAAAATCCTAAATACGCCACTGGATGCAACTTCTTTCTTAGTTGTTCCCTTTCTTTCAGCTTTTTTTTTTAAATATGAGTAATTTTTTTAGTAAGTATTAATATTTTGTTGCACTGAACAGCAAAGTTTATTTATATTGAAATACTTCTCTGACTACTTTAAAATCATTTTCTGAGAATAAAAACTAAACATTTGCACAAACGTGCAACTTGAGGGAGCATCTGCACATTCGATCTATACATCTTTCTTATCAGATCCGAATTAAGAATAATAAGAATAAACTTCAACTATAAATACTGGTATAATCCCAATTATTGCTATTATATTGATATTGCAACTTAAGTATTGGTTTTTAATCAGAAAGTACTGTATCAATTCTACAGCGCGTTTTATACTTCCGAACTATAGTATGCTAAGTATCGAGAGTCTTATAGAACGGTTATGTTTGTGCGTCTCTGCGGTCAACAAGTATCAGAGCAAAACAGTAAGAGATATCGATAAATGGTTTTCTGGAATCAATTCAGCGTTTCAAGAAAAGATATCTTCACCCGCACCTCTCTGTTAAAACTAGAAGTGGTAGAAATTTACTACTACTTTCTGACTTCACTATGGACTTTCTTGGAGTAAAAACAGTATGAGATAGTGAAAAGCCAGTTTTTGGAATCGATTCAACGTCCCAACAATAGGTTTCAGTTACTCTGTTAACTCTCTGTGCAAACCGGAAGTGGTAGAAATCAACTATTCCCTGTTTCAACGCTGTTCGTCGTAGAACATAAATGACAACAGCTAGCGAGAAGCGCGATTAAAAAACATTAATTCTCTGTGCAAAGAGCAGATTTTATTTCCACCTTATCCTTCTACTAAAACCCGCAGTGCTAGAAATCTACTACTACTTCCGGTTTCAATATTGATCTCTATAGAGTGAAAATGGTAAGACATAGCGAGTAATGGCTTTTTGATATGGATTCAACGTCCAAGGAACAGTCTCTACCTTTTATCGTATCCCTGTTATTGTAGTCAGAAGTTACAGATGTACTACTTCTAATTTCCTTCTTGAATTCGCATAGTTTGGATATCTACCGCAGTTTACCGTATCTACCGTAGTGCAAAAGGGAACTCACTGATTATACTTCAAATGCAGGTCACGTTTGTCAAGGATTTGGATCTTCACATTATGCAACTCAGAAATCGAACTTGCGTTACACCACAGAATAGTACAGGATATGTGCAAGTGAATATATGTGTAATAAAGTCCTAAATTACTCTTGTAAATGAATTACTATTCTCAATCTAGCCCTCAAATCCATCTTCTTAAACTCCAGTTGTATACGTTTTCAAATAAGAGAAAAACCTGGATACCGTACTCCTATTCCTACTCGGGGGGCTTAGTTGCTGCTAGGTAAATGAGCTGAGCCTGTCTTTGGGAAGAACACCATACAAATCATTCACATTGAAATAAGACTACGGCTACCTACAAGACAAGAGTCGAGGCTGTGTCGACTCGAAAAAAGTGTCGCAAAGTGCCGTCTCGGAAAATGCGTCTTTCTGTTGAGAGACCTCTCTCTCTCGTCTCGTATCTCGTAGCAGATATTATGTCTAGCCTCGTGGGAAACTCTAAATAAGAAGTTTACCATGCGCCTGTATGTATCATTGCTGAGATAAATCATGTGAACGTTGTAGAACCAAGAAGTACTTACAAATATAATTTTGTTGCTCGGATATTACAAGACCAATGTCGAGTATGGTTATTTCCGGGATTAACATATAGTTTGGCCTCTTAAAATTTATATTCATTTTTGTGTTCCTGTATGACATTAGCTGTGAAATAGTGAAACCGTGTCTTGGGAAGTATTGCATGTTAAATTTGACAATTTAGCACAATTAAATATTATTATTATTATTATTATTATTATTATTATTATTATTATTATTATTATTATTATTATTATTATTATTATTATTATTATTATTATTATTATCATCGGAAATACGACATTTTTCTTCTACAGCCAAACCATTAAAAAAAAAAAAAAACACAATATGTAGTTCCATAAAATGTCCAAGAGATATTATATAAATGTGAGTGTTATGTTAAGAGATTCTACCATGTTCCTAAGATATACTTGCGATGCTTGTGAATGGGTTTGTTCTGATCTTGATGTTACCATTGTCGTGCAACTGGATTTCTAAGTTAATTAAACAGTTTGATTTTTATATTATTAATTTTAAACTAACATGGGGAAACTTTGTGCTTAGTACCTCTTAACATGTTCTCTTTGTGGTTTGCAGTAAATAAAAAGTGTTGTTCTTGGAACACCTACGTCCTACTTAGTCTCAGAGCAGATTTCAATGGTTTTCTGTAGGAAAATATGGGGGTGGGTTCAAGTAGCCCGAATGCGAGTCTTACTTGGACCCATTTTTTTACAATAGTCGCCTGTGCTTTGTTTTCAATATATGTAACTAAAACTGTCCTCGATATGTGCAATAAAGCCTGTAGTTCCACTTAATATGGGTTATGACAATAACTTTCGAGTTTTCGTGGATGAAAACAGCCCTAAAGAACGAATTTATTGCAAAATTGGGTCCAAGTAGCCCGCATCTACGGTATATATACAGAGAGTTTAGTGCTCCACGATTATGCTCCGAGACTAAGGCAAATGGTGATGAGTTGGATGATAGTGGTGGAGTGACGAAAATGGGAGAGAACGGGAGAGAATCTCGAGAAAATCTACACACACAGTGTTTGTCCCGTATAAAACCAACTTGGTGGGATTTGGAATCTAACCAGGGACCCTATGCGTCAGAGGTGACTGCTCTGCCACTGAGCTACCGAGGTTTCTCTTTAAATACTTGTTACAAAAATTTTCCATACATTATTATTCCATATTGATATTCCATATAAGTCAAAACATACTGATATTTGTTTGATTAAAGGGGATCAATGAATTTAATGTGTGTATGTGAATAAATCACCGGCGCAAGACCCTAAAAATTTTTGCAGGTTCGGAACTTCAGTTCGGTACGTAATTTGATTAGTGAAATCAATAAATAAATAGTAAAACAATATCTGACTGATAAAACGTCCCATTTAATCCTTTCAATTTGAAAGTTGTGTATGTATTTTAAAGGCATAATTTTAGGTAAATTGGTTTAATCGTTCTATTTATGTATTTATTACAGTTACAACGCCTCGTCTCCCAGTCGTGGCAACAGAACAGCCAAAGGTTTATCCAGAAAGTATGAATCAACTTCCAATGCCAATATTTCCGCAACAGCCGCAGAAACACCAACAAGTGCCACTGCCTCAACAGCCGTATTCACAACAGCAACAGTATCAGCAGCAACTACAAGGTTGGCATCAGCAGGAACAGCAATACCCAATGCAACACTTGCATCAAGATAGTAAAGAAGATGTCGTCCCGCAACAACAACAACAGCAACAGCAGCAGCCTTCACAAATGTACTTTGGAAATGAAGGAGAAGTATACAATGGTCATTCAGATATGGAACAGCCTTGGAACTCTTATCAAGGAAACTTTCGAAGTAATCCTGTTAGCAATGATGAATACGATGGTAAGCTTTAGAATTTTTTTTATGTATTGCTTTACCACGGAACCGAGGTTCATAATCTTTCTTCATATAACAAAAGTAGACAGAATTCATTCGGAGAACAGGACTTTATTAGTTCGTGCAACTTGCTGCTGAATAAAACATCAGCGTTCTTTTTGCTTTGCATTATTCCATCCAGTATAGATATAGTCATTATTAAAAATGGTCTTTCCGATTAAAAAATAAAGACACTTAAAGATACAAGCAGTGTCAGATTTAGGTTTGATGGGGTCCTAAGCTATCGAAAGGGGCCTTTTATACGTCAAGTTTTGATTTTCAGCGACAAAATGTCGCCGTTTTTTAAGTTTGAATATATTCTATATACGAATTAATGGACCTAATGAGTATCTAAATGAAAGCAAGGTCTCATTACAAGCAGGGTTGGGAAACGGGGGCTCCATTATAAGCGGGGCTGGATAACAGGGACCTCATTACAAGTGGGACTGAGAAATAAAACCATATTACTTGCTTCATGAAAGCCTAGTACATAACAATACAAAACACCATTGTTGTATGTGCGTTTTATCTTATTTGTTTTTCTTGTTATTTAGAAATTACATTACAATAACTTTTTCTTTAAATTTTTTTGGGCCCCTAAGCAAGTGGGCCCTAAGCTATAGCTTGTTTAGCTTATACATAAATCCGGCACTGGATACAAGACACGCTTAAAAATTACACGAAGACACGCTTAAAAATACCCATAACTCGTAAACTTTACTAATACAGTTTCGACAGCAGCGTGTGTCTTCTTTAGTAGGTTGGAATTACTTACTGAAATTTCTTTTCACATCATTAATGCATGTAATAGCATCTTGTAATTTATTACAGGATTAGAACTGCAAGATGAGAAATAGAAACGTGAAACTGAGTTTCTGTTCATTATTAAAAATTCTTAATGTGGAATGTTGTTACTCAAACATGATTATCGATTTGTGGATTATCGATTAACTGATTGGGGTGACTGTTTACTTCATATCGACTATATTTACTTTAAAAACACGGAACTGTTTTGCATTAGTAAATCCGTATAAGTCATTGAATGCAACGTTTACTCCAAGAATCAACCTTTCCCAGTTGTCTGCGGTTTCGACAACGGTTTGTCACGTGCTCCTATTGACACCAGTGTTGATGACTGTTGTCGGATCCTGGCTGACGGTCATATACCGTCTCAGAATGTTCCGTACTTGCTCGATAGAGCTTAGTACTGGAGACCCAAGGGTACAAGGCATACACCAAGTTAGCCATGCTGGATTGCTTTAGAGATATAGGAAAGCGAATGATGTTGCTGGGAGATACGATTCAATAAAAATAAATCCATATAAGATCGAAGGACTGGATTAACCATATCATGAATGCAGGGGTATTACTCTCTTGAATAACGTCTATATGCGAGGTGTTTGTTGCTTATGGCCTCCCCTACCAGAATGCTATTTGTGAATTCTGTGTGGTGAGTGAGAATTTCCCACTTTCTGTATGTCTATGATTTCGCATGAAGCCGTAACTGTGGCTGACACAAATGACACCCATCGTAGAATACTATTGCCCTCCTTTCACCTCACCACTACAGTTCCTCTCGATATCACCGAACATGTCCTTGGCGATGAGGACGCGTCATAGATATTTATAGATCATGGAATGAATGGCAACATTACAAAATAAAAACCCAAAAATGTCAGGTGAAATAGAAAAATAAAACAAACAATGGCTTTTCGAAAAAAGTATGCACTAAAGTATTTGAAAACTATATTAGGCTATATATAATTGGTTTACTAATCGAATAAAAAATATGGGTCTTAAGAAATAAAATTTTTCATTTGCAGATAGTACTTGAAATTTAAAATTTCTGGAAATGTTCAATTGCGCAACCCGTAAGGTACGATAGCTAATGATCCATTCATCACTCTTCAGTGGTAACAATAAAACAAAACAATAAACGCAAAACACTACCACAATTTATTCACATTTCATTAGCAATTTAGAAAACATTCAGGCACAAGAAATACTAAAATGAAGTTTTCTTACACTACACTAGCAGTTTAGTTTCACTTATGAAAGTTTTTTCCTATTGTTGTACTCTGAAATTATCAACAATTTCTTAAATGCCATTAAAACTACTCGCTGAGCAAAACAATACATTTATTGTAAAAATTAATAATGTGTAACAGTTTCGGCAACTATCCACTTGGCTTCATCAGATAGTATCAAGAATAGTGTCTGATGAAGCCAAGTGGATAGTTGGCGAAACTGTTACACGTTATTAATTTTTACAACAAACGTATTGTTTTGCTCAGCGAGTAGCTTTAATGGAATTTAAGTTTACTAAAGCAATATACATTTTTTATGATTTTCAAGTGAAAGACTTTATTTCATGTCAAAAGATAGTTGCTTTAGATGTGAAAATGATCTTTCTACATTTACAAATGTCGCTGGAGCATATTAGAAACAAGCAGTTTGAGAAGGATTCATGTCATTGTCAACAATTCATCAGCATCACCTTCCATAACATTAGCAATGTTCTTCAGTTTTTCCAAATTTGGGTTAGCACTTACAACACGATCACACTTTCGCCATATGTGCGCGCTCTTGCCACCAGGTACAACACTCAGATCATTGATAGAATCATTGCAGGTTTTCAGAAAACTATATAAAATCTGTTCCTTTTTTGGTAGTAGCGTTTGGTAACTTTGCAAAATGTGTTGCATAAAAGCTAGGTCCTTTTTCGAGGAATTCTTCGTAAGTAAACTTGGAGCAATTTTAATTCAAGACATATCATCCTCATCAAAACTATCAATGATTCTTTTGATGCATTCGAAGTTCTTAGCATGATAGAGAACAGATGTAATTCGTGTATCCCATCTCGTTAAGATGGGCTGTGGTGGTAGCGGAATTTCGGGGGCTAATTCACGAAAGTCGCTGTTCATGATCAGGCTTTCAGAAATACTTTTTTATTTTTATTTTTTTATTTCTTTGCATTTGGCATGAGATCGACGTCGGAAAATGAGAACGTACTTCCTCTGCAATTGTATATAGTCCGTGTGCCAGATAGGTGACATGCAGCATACTTGGGAGTAGAACCTTCAGGGCTTTTGCTGTGCTTTTCGTGTATGCAGCTCCGTTTGTGGAAAAAAGAACCTTATTGTGTTTTGTAAATTCTGGCAACAGAATAGTCATCGATTTTGTAAAAAGCTATGCAATTGTCGTACCATTTACTTTTTCGGAACTTCTGATGCAATTACAGACATTTGTGTGCTTTTTTACCCCTTTCAAAGTTCCCATTACAACATTAGCAATGGAACTGATATTGCATGTTTCACCAATTGAAATCCACATATTTTTGTCACCAACAATTTTGTCTATAGTTACCGTATTGTCAGTAGTTCCGTTGTACGCGCTATCAACGTGTCCTTCTCAAAGAAGACTCACTGGAACTTTCTTGTTTTGTATATTTTCATGTCAAACGTGAAAAAATATCTTCGTGATAATTCCCTCGCAAACCAGCACCTTTCTTGAATTAGCCACTGTATTTCTGCTTTCGCTACAGCCCGCGCTGTACCCTCTTTGGACAAATGACACTTATATCAAAAATATTTTATAAAAAGTTTAGTATCAGAACGCAAATAAAAATTCAGTTGGCATGTAATGGGAGACATCTTGTCGTGAATTATTTATACTAATGTTGATATTTTGAACTTAGGTTTATTATTCACAGAAATTAGAAAATATTACAAATTACCTGAGATTTTATAGGAAGATGATTTTGTCACGTTGGATTACAAATCACAATAAGTGGTTCAGAGCTAATATACCATTATGTTCACAGTTTTGTAAGCAGCTATATTTAAAACACACACTTAACTAAAAAACAAATGCATGTGCATATTTAATATAGACAAGTGTAATTTCTGACATTCATTGTAAAATATTTAGTACTATTCTATGGCTTTTGTGTTTTCTTTCAGATCAAAACAGCCATATTTTCAATCACAAAGGCAATGGACTTGTAGCAAACTCAGACAGGTACAATTATAAGGGAATGCATCATGGTAAACACAAGTATGTATAGTATTTTTTTTACAGGAAAAAAGTAGGGAACTTCGCACCTGTAGTCTTCTTCTTTTCAAATCTTCCAATGCCCTGCTCTTCTGTGCTACTCTGAAGTACGTCTTTTCATAGTGACTCTCCTTCTAGCTACCTGACCATGTAGTACGTAAGTTATTATTTGTAATGTAGGTTTCATACTGAGCATGAAAAGCCCCACTGAATATTGAAGCTTGAATCGCAGTTGATTTCAAACTTGTATGAGAACAGGTAAATTCTTCTTCTACTTTAGTATTGTCATGTAAATAAATGATTTGAGAATGTAAAAGAGTACAAGACAAATTTTACCTTCACTATAAAATTGCAAACTAAACTATTTTAGTCGATATATTTTGAGTACACTATCGCTACTCATCATTAGGACAAAGAAAAAGAAAGTTTGAAAATTGGCTAAAGCACTAAGAAATTCAACAAAAACACGTAAAATAAATTAAACTGTTAGATGCCAAGGAACTTCAAAAAAAAAAAAAAAAAAAAAAATAAAATAAATAAAAAATAAAAATAATAATAATAATAATAATAATAATAATCTGCCATATGTTGGTCTTTTAAGTAGATGTTGGTGTGTTGGTCAATAGGAAAGCTACCATACGACAGCATTTGTGCGGACATGTCCACATTTTGGTAGTGAAAATTTCAGTTCACATACATTTTCTGCATTTTAGAGTACTATAATCGTAGTCAGCACGTTAGTTTTTGAAGTTCCTTCATATTTATTAGTGTACATTTTGTTAAATTACCTGAATTGTCCACATTTTCTAGGCTTAAGTGTATTATCTTCTTAATATCGTACTAGTAACAGTGCTCAATGAGAAATATAGAATTTGGCTATCTTTGAATGACAATGCTTTCGTAACGAGTCGCATCAGCTTCTTTGTCCGTTCCTCCCCTATCTGTGCTTCCGTTCTTTCTGCCGAGCTATGCTATGCTAGTATTTTGTAAACTTATTGCCATATTTAAATGATTATGATTAAGTAATTGGACATACTATGATTCTATTTCGTATTATTATGCGTATTACATGCTTTCAGCGTATGTGTCAGGTTAGGAGGACAATACATAAAGAGAAAATAGCATTATAAAAGTATACGATGTGGAGGACAAACACCGTGTGCGTGGGTTTCCTCGGGGTACTCCCATTTCCTCCCACTTTCTTCATTCAACCATTTCATTCATTTTTCATCATCACCGTCTCCTTTGGTCTAACTGGCATAACCGTGGAACGTAAAACTCAAAGATTTCATTTCATTTTCATATAAAAGTATGCGATAAAATAATTATTCAGCTTCAGCATTTTGGCATTTTAGAGTATTATAATCGTAGTCAGTACGTTAGTTTTTAAAGTTCCTTCATATTTATCAGTTTAATTTACTTTTAATTTATTTGTCCCTTTGTATTCCAAGGATATTTTCACCTTCTTTAAAAACCATTTTTGCATCTGGTCTTGATGATGAGACAGCAGTGTTCTGAAACATGTGGACTGAAAATTATTTCACGTATAATAGGAAAGCAGTATCCAGAGTGATTTTATTTTTTCGTTATTTTATTTTATTTTATTTTTTGTACGTTAATTACAAAGATACTGTTAGAAAGTTTAGCAGGTAAATCTGTACAACCTGTACACCTCACTGAACACAAATAAAATTATATTTATTTATTTAAAAAAATGTTCGAAAACCATGACAGTAACAAGTTTAGTCGACGAAATATATTTCCCTTGTGGAATTGTAATAAAGTTCGAAATTTTAAATACTTTACATGCAGTTTGATATGTTGTCTACTGATTATACGTATAACCGCAGAATTTCATGTAAAATTTATATGTTCAGTGACACCAATTTCTGTATAGCTTTGGGGTGATAGGGAGCCCCCTTATCCCCTGAAGATAAGTGCTTTTGGTGTCTTTCGTAAATACTGTGTGATTTATGAAGAAATACACTTTTAAAGACAAATAAACAACATGCCAATTGTTTTCTTAACAAAAAAAATCATGTTTTAATATCAAATAGTGATTGGGGTAAATGATAAAACTTACAGTGGTTAAACATATCATTTAGTGAGGACAAATGTGTCAGACGGTTTCTGTCGTTAGTGGTTGTAGCAGTATATATAGAAAACGATAACACTGGTTTTGCAAAGGGTCTGGTCCGAGATGTAACCGTAACGACAGGTGCAAATTGAATTAAACAGAGATATTTGAATGAACCACAAAGATGGGTAATATTTACTACACTATTTTATTTTCAAGTATATTTTCATTTTTAAAAGTAAGTATATTGAAACCAACACTGTGTTTGGGAGGTCCTGACTGGGAGACATTACCCCTTCTACACAAACACCATTGCAAATTGGTTCCGCAGCCGTTCTGAAAGGTTGAACCCGCGACGTACCACTTCATTGTAACTCCGAATTCGAATCACGCTTACAGATATTTCGAAGAACTGTGTAGGTGAACATTATTTGAAAATTGATCTTTCTATATATTTTCATTTCAAGAGCATTAGCTGAAGTAGAATATTTATATGTATCACCATCGAGAGTTCGAACACAGGTTAACTGGATGAGGAAGAAATAGCAAACGACATTGAAACACTCACTCAGAAAGGGTAGCCGTTGCGTTTAGCTAGATTATCTCTCAGGTAGAAAAACACGTTCCTTTCAGGTGCCTTTTGATTTTCGGAGACACCCGAAAGTCACATGGAACTATGTCCGGAACTTGACAAACCATGTTGTGCTATGTCAAAAAAGACAGTCACATGGTCTGCATGAACGGGAACATTATCGAAGTAAAGTTGCCGGTCTTCGAATTCTACATTTTTGGTCATTTTCAACGAAGATAGTGACGGAGAATGTCCAAAGAATAGTATTTGTGACTGTATATCCATCTTTTACGTGTTCCTAATGTAGAAACCCAGAGCAATCGAAAAACACAATCAACATTACTTTGATTTTACTACGCATCTGGCGAGCTATGATGCTTCCATTGAATCAATTGTGCCTTTGTTTTTAGGTGATTGTATTGTACCTGTGCTGAGACCATACAATAGTGCCCAACATAACCACTCTAATACAACAGACGCAAGTAAAAGTAACGCCACATATAGTCTAAGCACAAGTCCAAGGAACGCAGTAAAAAGAAATAAATCAATCAAATTCTATTTTGATTTCCACTTAATAGTGAACATGTATATACACCCACATTGTTACGAGTTAAAAGACGTTTCAACAACAAATTACGTCGTGTACATTAGAGTTTCAATACATCGACGATTATTTTAGTTTTTTGAAAAGAAGAAATAAAATAGTAGCTTCATGTTTAAATTAGGATTCGGAAGTAGATTTCTGGCTTTCGGCATCTATTCCAATGTTAACCCGTCACGTATGAGGGGGTCACGTCCCTCGGCGATCACACTGCCCCGGAAATTGGGGGAGAAGAAGGAATAGGGAAGGAAGTGGTCTGGGACCATTATGTGAGATACCATCCCGACATTTGCCTGGTGTGAAGAAGCAAGACCACTCAGGATGGCTGGCCTGAAAAAGTTTTTACACTTCGTCGACCGAGTGTCCCCATCGAGAATCGAACTCGGGACCACTGACACCAAAGACAAGAGCATTCCGTGTTTGAAGTCGTGATTGGCTTAGTTTAATATGAAGTATGTAAACAATGAACCCTTGTGATATATACATGTAAATATTAATGGTATTTAAAAGAGTAATTAACATCTTGAACAAGCACTCGAAGAAATTCTGAAAATAACTATTCGAATGGTTTTGTATCTTGAGTATGTTGCTTTAATAAGTTCAAGTTAGTACAACTTCGATACAAATCGATAGACTTAAAAATCTTAGTAGAGGTATATGCGCTGCTTACTTATCAAGGATATACATCAACTACCTAATGACGTGATAGAATCTATATTAATTAAAAATTGAAATTGTATTAATCGAAGCACTATGTATCAATGATAATTTGTGATGATCTAGATCAGCGTTTCCCAACCCTTTTCAACTTGCGGCACACTACGGGCGTTACTTGGATTCTCGCGGCACACTTATATATATTATTATTATTATTATTTGTAAATATAAAACACAGTGGTATTTTTTCTGTGATTATTGATCATCTTCTCTCAGAGAAGAAAGCTCTATCACTTGTTTTTTTTCCCCCGTTGTAAATCATTATGCTTATTTTTTCATTCTAATTTAAAAATAGAAAACAATTGTAATGAAAAATTGGACTCAGGTTTTTAAAAATACGCTTTCTTTTTAAAAACTGTATTCAACCTTTTACTAAGAAGGAAGATCACTAAATAACGAACAAACAAACAAAAAAAAATCTCTCTCACTTTTAAAACACAAACGTAGGTAATTTGTCGAAAGGATTGAATGATATTTTAAATTTCCAAGTTACGAAATAGTGTGCAACAATAAAGAAGCAATAATGGTCATAACAATAATAACCATTTTTTTCAACATTAGAAATGTACAGAACAGTAACCCGGTATGAAACTTAAAATTGTAGATGCACAGTAGAGATTCATAGTAATGTGAAATACAAATATACATTTTCCCCTAGGTTTTGCAATTTGATTGCTATAAGATTAATAATTTTGTTTCGATTCGTCGCGGCACACCAGCGGCCCATTCACGGCACACCAGTGTGCCGCGGCACATCGGTTGGGAAACGCTGATCTAGATGGATGCATTTTAGAAAAAAAGACGCTCCTTATAGAACTACATATTTTGATCAGTTTTCTCCGCTGTAGAGACAATTTCGAAGTTCCTTGAATCGCCGCTATTAAAAAAAAAAAATCCTCGTCGAACACCACTCACCATTTCTAACGCTTTTTCAAAAACACGTCAACAACCTTCAGTATATTTGAAAAGAGAGAAACAAGAACATATATTAAATCAGTGTAAAGAATATTAAAAAGGCAAAATTTTCAGACAGAGATATTGTAGTTAACTACACAGTCACTACTAAAAAGTCATACTTCTCTTGTTAGTAGATTCGAAACAAACTGAACATAATTCTGTGTACTCAAATCTTCAGAACTTATTGATAAGGAAATATCTAGGGATAAAGACCCTTCTACAATTTTCATCTATTTTTAAGGAGTTTGATTTTTTTAACCGAAATTCCTTTATTATATATTTACCCTGTCTGCCCGTGTCCATTTGTTTGGGAGACGAAATAATGTCAAGAACTACTTGATGGATCGCCAGTAATTTTGACCAGATGGATCGCCAGTAATTTTGACCAGATGGATCGCCTAATTTTAACCAGATGGATCGCCAGTAATTTTGACCAGATGGATCGCCAGTAATTTTGACCAGATGGATCGCCAGTCATTTTGACCAGATGGATCGCCAGTAATTTTGACCAGGATGCAGAGGGTCAAAAGTTAGAAATCGTGTTCGTAGATGGAGGTGATCCATCCAGTTGATCCGAAGATATGGCCCTACTTAATTTATTCCCATAGGAGGTTATTATAGATAAAGTACCCCTTTGATAGTATGCAATCCAATTTTACCTGTGCGTCAGGTTGGTTGCATACCATTCAATTACTTTCAATATTCTGACCAAACTCTTTTATGTGCTGTACACGTGACACTGTCACTTGTTTTCAACTTGGCTTTATTTAGAGAAAATATTTTTTCTTTTTCGGTAAACTTTTCCTAACAAAACTCTTGCTGCTTTAGATTTGCTTTCCGCATCTTTACTTCTGTCACATTCTATCTATACTATTATCATTAGAGACCGGATGTTTACGCACTTTCAACATAGAAAATAGGCAGACAAATAGATAATTTTAATGCAAAAATTAGGCAGTAAAATTTAAGTCAGATAATGATGGTATGAAATTAAGTCATAAATAATGTTTAAATAATCAAGCAATATGTTTGATGGTTGTTCGCAAATGACTTACAGTAGTTTATAAAAGAAGTTTGAAATTATTTTCCTATACATCAAATAAATAAATTACTTACAGAACTTTATCACAACATTGAAAAGTTTTTCTACAGTTTACACACAAGTGTCGGAAAAAAGCAGTTATTGATCACTATCAAAATATGTTATATATCTGTACCTAATTTAATACAGTTTCATAATTCAATAACTAACTGATTCATACCAGCTTTGTTATCTTGAATAACTTACACTAAAAATGCAAATCGCTGAGCAACGCAATGTTTATGTATAAACTAATAACTGTGTGACAGTTTCGCCAGCTAACTGAATATATTGGCTTCATCAGACATTGTAAAAACGAGAGAGAGTTGCATCTAAATATAACAGAATCCCAGAAAATGGTTTTGAACGCTGATTGGCTGATGAAAACAGATTCAACCAATCATAAGAAAAGTTGCCAAAAATCAAACTAAACACCGCACATCCATTTCCCTCCCTGGTCCAGTGGAAAAGAGATCACTGGATCAGGGAGGCAAATGGATCTGCGGTGTTTAGGTTTTTATACCATTTTGAAGATGCTGAATCCAATGAAATTATTTTTAAACATATCCGTCCATGGAGTTGCAAGAAAAATGGCCACAAATTTGGGATTATTGAACAACCGCTTATGCCAATAGAGTATTAAAAGTGCTCACGCTTCAATACATTTTTAATTGTGCATTTTGTAGTAATTTGAGGATGCAGAATCCAGTGAAACTATTTTTAACCCTTTCACTGTGGAAGGCGACGGAAAGAAAATTTCCCTAACCTGCGAATGTCGATTATAGTCGACGTGTTAAAATTTGTCTGTATCTTGATTTTGTCGATTGTAGTCGCCAAAGGTTTTCTGTGAGATTTCTATTGTTTATCGAAAACAATAGAACACAAAAAATTGAACGGTACAACTTTGGCGACTACTCTCGACAAAGCCAAGATACGGACAAACAAATTTTAACACGTCGACTATAGTCGAAATTCGCATGTTAAGGAAATTTTCTTTCTGTCGACAAAAGTCGATTTCCTCTGTGAAAGGGTTAAACATATTTATCCATGGAGTCACGAGAAAAATTACTTCAAATTTAGGTTATTTATATTTATTTCTATCCCAACTTTAAGATCACTTTTCTAGGCACTCCATTGATGCATATCTTTGAAAATAGAATAATTTTATTGAATTCGTGATCAAATTAAACAAAAACTCAAATTAAAAACGTATTCAATCGTAAACACTTTTACCATTGGCATAAACAATGTTTCATCCTAATTTTGAAGTAATTTTTCTCTTGACTCTATTGACGGATATGTTTAAAAATAGTTCAATTGGATTCAGTGTCCTAAATTTAGTATAAAAAGTGCAACTAGAAGCGTAGCCAAGCGTGGGCGCTTTTATATTGGCATAACCACTATTTCAAAAATCTCAAATTTGAAATCATTTTTCTCGTGACCCCATGGACGAATATATTTTAAAAAATAGTTTTATTGGATTCAGAACTCTCAAAGTAGTATAAAATCTGTATTTAGAAATTTATCTACGCATGGAGACTTTTTACCAGTAGCGTGAGCGTTAGTTCTTTCTAGCAACGACATTTTCTCCATGAAGTCTACCTGACTTGAACATAAATTAGTTTCTGTTATTTTTAAATTTCTTAGAACAAACAGAAACCTTTCTTGCAACAACAGGTCAATGTAATTATTTTAAAGAGGTCTTAATTTTGAAGATCATACAAAGAATATACAGTATTGGAAGAATATACAGTATTTAAGCAATAGTATGAACAATGTAGAGTAAAATAGGGAAAATAAACTTCGCTGAAATTGAAGCAGAGATCCGCAAATTAACTTTAGAGCGTTCATTTTTCTTATGTTTCTAACATTAAAGAATATTCATTTTGGCTAACATCCGGTCTCTAATTATCATACTGTTTGTCTGTCTCTTCATGCTTAATTATTATAGTAATCTAGTGTTATAAATCTGTTAGTCTCTAGCTTTATGTTCTTAAAAGCGCTCATCAGTCCTGTCTCTATTGCTTCAGACTTGTCAAAATACTGCAAAGATCAAAGAGAAGTAATTAGTTAAATTTTCTTTAATGAATTTTGTAATAAGTACAAAATGCTCTTGAGTAAACTAGTAAATGTTTTCTAGATAGTCTTCGTTCTTGCTAAGCTGTCCTCCAAACTTACCAGGTAGTATCGACTGATAGAAGCTATAGGACACATATTCATAATAAGTGATTTACTTTGTTCCTCAGTGTTGATTACATTAATTGTATATTTCTTTCCTCACTAAAAACGTCATCAGCACTAGTTTTATTCCTGTAGCATCGTATACTTACTTTCGCATCTATTGCAGTTTCAGTTTTCGAATAAAGAACAATCCGCATCGAGAATTCTGTGGATTTAATTTCGGTTTTTGATTATCTCTGATTATTGTCCCTGCATTTTACAATCCACTCGCTGTTTTTATGAATAACTGTTGTTTTAATTAATAACTTATATGAAATTCCATATTTCGGTGTATTGTTCTAATATGGTTGCACTAAATTAACTTTTTAAGGGTGTCGTCTACATCGTTTTCACTGGGAGATTTAACAGGTCTTAATGGTTGAATACTTATTTTGAAGTCAAAATAAAATAAGTGTTCATACATAGTCATAGTCAAAATATAGTCACGTAGTCAAAATAAGTGTTCAACCATATAAGATCTAATATTCACAATAATGTTTTCAAAGTGTTCAATCTGACGTGGAAAAAATGTTCACAGAAGTTTCAAAAAGTGAATTTACTGGCAATTACTTTAGAACAACAAATTAAAATATTGTGAAATTTCACTTAAGTTACTAATTACCACAACGGTTTGTTTATGAAACCAACGCGTGGACTAGGGACAATAATAAGGGCTAATCAAAAACTAAAATTAAATTCACGGAATCCATCGGTACAAATGGTTCTTCATAAGGAAACTAAAACCACAATAGGAGATGCAAAGGTAAGGATCCGGTGACGCAGTGATGAAACGTGCTGACGACATTCCCATTGAGGAAAGAAATATACAAGTAAAATAACAAACACGGAAGTGCAAGATAAGTCATTTTCTTACGAGGTAATAATTTGTTCGAAGGCTTTTTTTTTAAGAATGAGAAAAACAAATCTACAACACAAACTAGTATCTCATAAATACCAAATAATGGTGTAGATAAATATTAACCGAAGAAACTAAATGACGCGAACTAACTTTAATATAGTCTGTCATTTAATATAATTTCCGAAATTTTCAATGTCAATTTCCCATCTTCCTCAGCGCCGATTTCTTCAAGCATCGACGGAGAACTTCAACTTAATCTTACGACATCAGTCATTGTTGTATAGAAGTATCGAACATTTTTTTTTTCCTAGAAATAAAAATTATATTTGGAAATATCTCGCTGTTATCTGTAACGTAAATTGCACTCAGACACCTGAACTTTCACAGAACTTTTTTTTTAAAGATTTTGCAGAGGTACTATGTGGTTACAAAACTTGAGAAACTATAAACAGTAAACCTTCTACTTGTAAATAGTTTAATGCACTTAACAGATTTCCTACTATTTCGGCTTAACATAAATATCTACAAACTAATATCCTGTTATCACATTTTTTCGTATAATATAATCGATTCATACATTTCCACTTGTTATTTCTTTTTTCACAGTGCACTAATTAGAATTCCACTAAATTAATTTGACCGTCTATTTGACTATGATTCTGTAAAAACAGCGAATATTTAAACTAAGTTGTCTGCAATTATTAACCCAAGGTAACTACCGTGCATAAAATTTACGTGATACCGTTATGTTTTGCCCATCCTGTCTCCCTATTACTCAGCTTACAACTTACTCCATATAGTCTCTTATTTGCTGCCCTAATTTAAGTTTAGTACAATTGAATTACTTATTACGGCAGCAAATAAGATACTATATGGGGAGTAATAGAGAGACAGGATGGACAAAAACACGATGGTATCACGTAAATTGTACCCACGGTAGTAATCTAGGGCTAAATGACAGGCATATACCAAGGTTAGTTCAACTTTATATGTGTCGATAGATGAATTATTCTTTGATTTTCGCAATATTCGGTTGACAAAATGTGAAGAAAACAATATAAGCAGATAGATATTGCATTATTCTTTGATTTTCGCAATATTGGATTGAAAAAAAATGTGAAAAAGAAAATAGGGACGGGTCTGATGCTTTCATTTAAGAGAATAAAAATTGTGAACCATGTTTTCAAAGTTTATCAATTACTGCATTATAGCAAATTCAATCTAATATGAATTTATATGCTAAAACTGACAGAAATGCTTATATTTTCAGTGGCGTTCAACCCTATGGTGAAGGATCACAGAGTAAAGGATATTATGGGAATAACTATTACAATGGCGGATATAAGCAGAACGCTCAAGATGGTTGGTCAGTTCAACACTCCAAGCAACAGCATGGTAAGTTGATTGATAAATAACATAAATAGAGTAGAGAATTTTTGGGTTTTGGAAGTATTTGTGGTGGTGTTGCAGGTTCTTGTGTAAATTAATACGGAACCTCTCGGATAGTACGTTTGTGATGTATTCTCAGGATTAAATGTAAAAGCAAAGATGAGATTTTCAACTAAACGTATATAACAAATTTTATTAGAATAATTCAAAAATAGAAAATAAGCTTGAAAACAATTTCTCTCGAAAAATATTAAGAACACGTAGTATGATTTCAAGTTCAATGTCCGTAATTTTGAGTTCAATGTCAAACAAAAATGCCTATCCGCAAATTCAATAAATTTAATATCTGAATAGCATGTTATCCTATGAAATAATATATACCAAAAATAAATTGTCCAAGTTCTTCTGTATGCCAAAAGTAATAAAGAAAAGAATATATACCAAAGGTCCAAGTTTCTTAACATCTATACTTTCCTATTCGAACTTGTTTCCGGTACGTCAAACAGATATCCACACCAAATTTTCATTCTTAATTTGGTTTACAAAACAATTTAACTTCCTTTGTACTTTCATTTCATAATTTCAATGCACTATTCACTTTCGAAATTTTACGTAGCACAACCTTATAACGAAAATCTAATGATAACATGCTTCTGTTGAGAAATTGACTACAAAATATAAAAAGGTAGTCCTAACTAGCTTACCTTTGCTTCATAACTGAAGAGGGGAGGTTTGCTGTACAACCACGAAACCTCGTAGATGGCAGCACCTTCCACAGAACAATCAGTAAGCAAAGTAGCCAGCTCGTAAACACCTTGGACAGTTACCTATCCAAGAGGCTTACTTCTGCTGAGACTATACTTTTTTTTTTCTGAGAACAAATAAATTTAGTCACACAACAGTGGTTAGTTCTTCACAGACGATAAAGATAAAATAAGAACAATGAGAATGTATAAGCATGTTCAAAATCTTGAACACCAATCTCTCTCTTCCTCTCTTCACACTGTATACAGTATATACGGATCAATCGCTGAATTATGATTACCTCTCGGAATAAGGCATTCGATTTTGTTGCCACGTGAATTTCTTGACACTCATCTCGGTAGTACATAACTATGGTTCAGAGTAGTCAAAGTTTACGGATTGTGGGTAAATGTCAAGATTTATCAACGCTTGACAAAGGTCAGATCATGGGGTCCTGAAGGACGGATGTCTCAATCGCGAAAACGGCTGCTTCACAAGTGGAGTATTGGAGATCAGACTTATTCAAAATAGATGAAGATTGGTGTTAATAGGAGAAGGTGACAAACCGTCGGCAAAACTGGAGAAGACTGCACAAGGGTGTTTGCCAGGCTGAGCATCACATCCAGTGACGTTCTTACAAACGCAGTATAATGGAATAGCTGACTACCCAATACAATCGTGGTTAACTCGAAACCTCATGGCCATACGTCATACACTCGCACATATTGGTTATTCTAGCCGACGCCTCTGGTATCACCGATTTTCATTTGGGTTTAGTAACGACAACGACTTGTCTTGTGCAACGAACATCAAATTCGACGATAGAAGACTGGAAAGTCTGGTGGTATGATGGGTCTCTTTTATATGACTCTCCACTCCATGAATGGGCATGTACATGTTTGGCTGAAACTCCAAGAAGTTGATGCTTTTGTACATGATGTCAATAGGTGTAGACTGGTAACGATGAGTGTATGGTTTGGGATATGTGTTCATAACAACAAGTAAGTCCGCTGGTAGTTCTAGACGAATGCATGACTGGCGTCTTGTATCACGATCTCCTGCCAGACTGGGTAAATTTATCATGTTTCATTTCTGTTCCATTGCGGTGATTATAAAGTATCAAGCTATCGTATACGTCATGTGCATAATTGGTTTGAGGGACACAGTGCAGACTTCAACATTTTTCATATATCCAGTTGTCGAGTCCCCACTCGAACCTCATCTTTTTATTAAAGTCCACATTACACACAACTTGCGTGGGCATACCAGTGGACGCCTACCGAATCTAATCACATCCATAACAGGGATGATCGCTGTTGTACGGAAAGTAGAAAAGGGACCTATACGCTATTAAGTAGGTGGTCATATATTCATAGATGGGGTTGGTAGCAAACGAAGGCTGAATTGAATGTTATTGTTAACTTCCAAAATGATTGTTATCAACCCTTTGAAACAAACCAATATATTTGTGTCTTCTAACGTCATGTTTATTTACTTTCACGCTTTACTGGTTCTATGGTAGCCCCGTCTTAGCTATATTGTTAGTATACGCGCCTTTGACGTAGAAGATAAGTTTGATTCCCGGTAGGAACTCATTACTCATGTAGTTGAGATCTCGCGTTAAGCTGCAGGCTCACGTCTCAAATTGCCTCGGTGCTGAAAAGGTCATTCATCTGCAACCTAACCACGAATCACTGGTTCTACCGACAGAATTTGTTAGTGTTTCCCTGTTGATCCTGGTGATAAAGCTTCAGATATGATCATTGGAATAACAGTAAGTAATGGACGTTAAACCCCAAAAATATATCGATTTATTTGCATACAACAATCTGTCTTTCACACCAAACGGGTAAAAGTAGATAGCTTTTAGAAATAAGGTGGCATTTGTTTTTTAAACTTAACAGCGTGTGTTTGCTCTTCGACGGGAACACATGTGGCTCAGATTCCGTAATAGGCATTGCTCATCTTGTAAAATTTCGATTATAGAAGAGGACGTTTAACTCAAACAAACAATGACTGCGCAACACAAAATATACTAGAAATTACAAATATGTAGAACTCCAATACAAAACACACCAAAAATTATAAATATATACTGACATTTCAGAGTTATTTCAGGCTTCAGTTTCTTTCTCAATATTATCTAAGTTAAGTAATTTTTTTTCTTTCATTGGAGAACATTAACGCTTCTTTTACATTGAGGCGGCAGTCTGCCGCGTGAGAAGTGTACCCTTTCATATTACGCTTCGTTTTGCCGCGAATGAAAAATATGCGAGCAGGGTTGTTGTGCAACTGAAAAAACAAAAGCTTGTGGCTCTTGTCGTGTTGTGATGGTTGCAGTCGACAAACACAAAAAGTGTCTTCTACTCGCCTTGTCAAGACTGGTCAAGACAGACAGAAAGCAAAAAAGTGACATGGGTTCAATTTGTATATATATATATATATATATATATATATATATATATATATAAAGAGAAGTGGTATCTTGAAAGAGATTCTCCTATACTGTTTCCACAATTGATAGACTTGAACAAAATAGCGGCCAGGTTCTGGAAATTTAAAATACCATTCCGGTATTTACATGTTGTGACTGGGAAAACCAGGATAAAGTTCTTTCAGGATAGTCGGTGATTGAGATCTATCCCACAATCCAAGTCAACACTCAACCACTGAGCCCAAGGCTGGTCTGTAGGTGGTATTATTATTATTATTATTATTATTATTATTATTATTATTAATTTGGGTTTATTCTTTTGTTTTAAGCGTTTCGACTATTGACTCAAGTCTCTTTAAAGCACTGCTTTAGTCCCTGAATTCAAGGGAATATTCAAGGAATTACACCCATAGAAGTGTTAAGATAGTTATAAAATATGGTACATTACAGTATTATTACTAAAATCCGGATTACAAATTTTTATGTAACAAAATATATATAGCAAAATAGTTCATAAGTATATAGCAAAAGACTGTAAAATATGTAATATTATTGAAATATTTGATAGTATATATTTCAATTTTGGTGCACCAGAAATTTATAGAATTACAAGCTTATTTGCCCAGCGCTGCCAGCACATTTATCCCAATCTTCTATTACATAGAAAAAATAATTTGTATTGATTTGGACTCTCTTTAATCAACGACTTATGGATTCGACACTTCAGTAGTATCAGTCATTTTCAGGACCGTAACTTGGGGGGGGGCAACTGCCCTCCCCAGGGAAGCTCCCCGCCGGTCAAGGGGGACCCATTTTAAGACAAAATTTTCTTACTGTCTATACGATACGAACATGAAACAGAACACAAAAAATAAATAAACAAAAATGAGTCGTGAGCCCATTTGAGTAAAAATGTCTACTATTACGGGCCCTAGAAAAAATATTTATTCGTATTGCTTTGAGATTTGTCAATATTGTTCTCTCAATTAATTTGTCATGTAGGGAACGGGCCCAGAGGCGTAACTAACGGACCCGCAGACCTTGCATGAAAAAAGCCCACAGGCTCCAGGGGGCTCACAAAGAGTAAGAGAAAGATAGAAGGAGGGAGCCCAAGAATTAGAAAAACAACTTTTTCTAGGGGCCCAAATACCCGTATTAATGCTTGCCCCCCCCCCTTCCCCCAGAAAAAAATTCTAAGTTACGGCGCTGGTCGTTTTCGATTATTTTTACATGTTGTCTTTTCCCATATATTGTATGTAACAAGTTTGGTTAAAAGCACTCCAGGTGTCCTGAGCTAGAACATAATCACATACACAAACACACACATAGATGTGTGTGTGTGTGTTTAATTATGTTAAAATTAAATAAGATGGGATCCCAGGCCTGGGTAGCATTTAATTCATATATTCTGATTAGCATTAAGAATTATTATCAATATTATTATTGTATATATGTTTGTATATTCCATGTATTTTTTTTTTCTTAGAGCTTAAAATTATTGACAAAAATCTTTCTTCTTGTTAGTTTAGAAACCAGTTTATTTTTGGATTTAGCCAGACAGCTTTTGGAGAGGGGGGGAAGACCGTTGTCTCTTGGAGAATCAATGGATTGCTTGTAAGGGAGGTCAAAGCGTCCCTTTGAGTAGTTCCCTATAAATACGAGGAAGAACTGTCCTCCTCATCTTCGTTTTTGGCTAGACATTACGTTCGACGCCTCGAAGATCATTCTTTGTCACAGCTTTATGCTGGCTCCTTTGCCTTAGTGATGGCATTATAGGTTATGGTAAGTTCCTTAGAAGTTTAGCACTTTTCGAGATTCAGATGAGTGAGTGATTCTGAGACAGGAAGTTTCTCAGCAAATGGGAGGCTGTATTCCTGTGTAAGATAGGTTTGGTAGGGTAGTCCTTGGTTAGGAATTTCTTTTCTGAATTATAAGGATTTTAGTTAGAAGTTATTATGTTATTGTATGTGGTTTTATTCCTATCCTATTTTGGAAATTAGATTTTTCTTAAAGTTTCTCTGAGGCTTTGTAAGCTCTCAGTTAAGTCTGGTTTCTACTTGAGGGCCAGCAGCAGGCTAATTTGGTATTTACGGATCCTATGGTTTGGGGTTCGATTTCCCTTTCTGAAGGTAGGTGTCGTGATCGGCCTGCCGGATAGAGTTTATAGGTCTTACTCTTGAGCGATAGAGATTATGAGCCTATATCGTTTTGTTAAACGTCCTACAATTTAACCTGTTCCGTAGTGAGGGACATTTATTTCCTACTTGAGGAAATATTGCCTTACCTTAACCCTACCCAATCCTTGTAAATTGATTAGATAGAATCCTTATTTTGTAGTACTGCCTCTGACAGGCTGTACTACGAGTAGGCGTTAGGCCAGGTTTCTGAACGAGTGCTGAAGGAACCTTTGAAAATTAAGGGCTCACTGGAAGGCGTGTAAGTGAATGCAAAAAAAAGGCGAGTCCGCAGGTCCCAAGATTTAAAGTAACATTAGTTAAATTAAGGTTTCATTTAATGTTCTTTAAAGAGATATCAGAGTACGAGCTATATCTCGAATACGGGCTATAGTTTGGAATATATTTTTCGGAGAGCCAACGTGTGGACTCAATAACTCTTTTCGGATTAGATTGATTCAAAGTTAAGCCCGAAGATTTTCTTTCGTAAATAAAGCATAGAGAGGAAAGAATTTAAAACTTTTATTAACAGGATATGTTCCCGTAGTAATTTCATTAGATTATATTTATACCCCTAGACACAGCCTGAAACTGATATCCTCTGGGTTAACAGGATATTAGAGTTTGTATAATATCTTTATTATATACCTTTTAAAATATGAAAGAGAATTGGAGCATTTATTCTTAAGATTTCGAGTTAATTAATTGAGATTGTTTGTAAGGCGGGTTGCCTAACATAATTACTATCTCCCGAGCGAGATACGTTCAGTACCTATTATATATATATATATACGTAAAACACACCCACATCCATATTATCGCAGCCACTCTCTACTCTTTCCTGGCAACACACTTGCTCCCTCCCCCAACACCCAAGCGGCAGATCGCTGCCTATATGTGAAGAGCTCCATTGCTTGCAGTGTCTTTCTACCCTGCGCGGCAATGCGCCGCGGCCACTTTGCCGGGGTCATGAAGATAACGAATGATCTGGACTGTAAGGTAGAGATCGCTTCATAATCTCCAAGTGTTTGTCATCGGATTTGCCTCTATGATCTGGCGCTCGATCTCGAAATTCACTGTTTTTGGCATGGCCTTGGCTGATAAGTTAATTTTTTACAGCCTGAGGGAAATTTTTTGAACTCTGATGGCTTTGCTGTCACTGTGCTATCTTTCATACAACAAATGTTTCGGGTTGATTCCGCGATATTAAGGGTCAGTTCGCAGAAGACACTGAATTATGTTTCATTGCACTTCGATGTTTATGGTTGTCGAATTACAAATGGAATGCAGCACCGAATAAATTCCAGATAACTATAACCGTGCTAACGAGCACATTCGATGGCGTCTGCTTCAGTCATGTGACATACATACCGCAAACAATGCACTGTTGAAATACAAATAAAATTCCTAACCTAAAAGTAACTGAGGAATTAAAATTTCAAAGCCAATACGTTAAGCAGAATTATCTTCATCCAGGGACAGATAGATATGATAGACAAATACATCTTTTAGCTTTTGAGTCAGGAAACTCTTTAATAATTCGAGTTTGAATTCACTACTTAAGGACTCTCCTCCCTCCCCCAATGTTATCCTTACGTGTCTTTTCCTAAAGTCGAAACCTGGATAAACTGTTCTTTAATATTCGATGCGCTCCAATTCGTGAGAATCGTTAAATAAAATCGCTATTTCCTTTCGCAAAAAGCATTTTCACATAATCCCCTAAGTGACTTTTCTCCAAGTCAAGCTCTAGTTAAATTTCTTTCATGCATCCGAGAAAATGTTTTTACATAATTTCATGCAAATGTTAGCTAATTGAAAGAATTAATCGAAACGAAATAGTTGGTAAATTGTTCACATACTTTGCTCCAGCTTTCTTCGCTTGTCTTTTGGCTATATCGGAATATTAATGCTTTCCTGAGAGATAGCATTAATATTTGAACACATTATGATGTTCGGATTCCACCTTCAATTGTAGGCCCACGTCTTGTATAGCCTCGGTGCTGAAAAGAGACGCAAAATTACAACAGCCAACAAACCAACATATTTTTACTCCAAGTTTAGGAACTGTACTTAGTGGGCAGCTCCCTGGAACCTAAGCATTTTGATAGGTGTCGTATAGCCAATCTTGAAATCGATCAATAGTTTTTGCGTTAAATGGGACCAAACATACATATAGAACCTTTGCAAATACTGCACCTTAGTGTTATATATCACTGTGTATGACTTCTCTTTTGTACTCTAACATGTGTTGTTTTAAAAGAACATCCTTTTCCTTTCTAGGCATTAATCACGCGGGAAAGGTAGGAGAACCACCATATCATGGTATGAGAATGCAGTTGCCTTCTGATTCCGACATGCCATCCGAACAGCAACATGGGTCGTACGTAGGACAAGGAGGACCCGACTACTACTATGAGGATAACAGTCAGGAAGATGGATACCATAGTGGTGGAAGGCTGCCAGTTCATGATATGCATCATCCGATGGACCATGCTTCTGGACCCAAATTAGAGATGCAAGAGAAACCAGATATACCTCCAAGTAAGGTAGGCATCATAGGTAAAACGTATTTTACGCTGACCGAACAGTTAGTACTTGTGACAGATTTCTAGGAGGATGAAATCTTTTCCTGTGTTTTTGTATCAGTTAGCCAGTAGAGTTAATTTTCTGGCTGAGGTTTGTGCGAAACAATTTTTAGAAAAATATTTTAAGCAAAAGAAGAACAAACTTGTTAATTGTAAAGTGCACAAACACAGAATTCACAGTACGAAGAGCTATGCAAAAGTACTAACCAGCATGATACTAGTAAAAAGTGCCCACGCTTGGATTAATGTTTAATTGCACTTTCTGTACTAATTTAAGAATACTAAATCCAGTGGAACAATTTTTAAACGTATCTGTCAATGGGATCACGAGAAAAATGAGTGAAAGTTGGGATCTTTGAGGTACCCTTTATGCCAATAGTAAAACTACACACGCTTGGATAAATTTCTAGTTGCGTTTTATATTACTGTTAGGATGTGAATAAAATGAAATTATTTTTAAGTATATCCATCCATGAGGTCACGAGAAAAGTGACGTCAAATTTGGAATCTTTGAAGTAACGCTTATGCCAATTTTGAAAAGTGTCCACGCTCGGGTACACTCTAATTGTACCTTTTATACTACTTCAAGGAAGTTCAATTTAGTGAAAACATTTTAAAACACATCCGTCCATGAGGTCAGGAGGATCTCAAAGTTGAAATCTTTGAAGAATCGCTTGTATCAATAATAAGTAACCGCAGTTGGATAGCTTTCTAATTGAAATTTTTATACTAATTTGAGCACACTGCATCCAGTGGAACTATTTTTAAACATACGCGTCAATGTAGTGCCTAGAAAAGTGATCTCAAATTTGGAATATAAATAAATGTAAATATGCCAACTTTGAGGTTAGGGTGCTCGATGGCTCAGTGGTAGAGTGCTTACTTCTGGTGCGTAATCTCTCTGGCTGGATCCCCGGTCAAATAAGCTTGTGGTGGACGATATCGTGTCCAATGCTTTTCTCGGGTACTCTCTTTCCTCCCACATTTTTATTCCACGAATACTTCCATTATCATTCGCTTACCTGAGTAATCCGTCTCCCTTTAGCCTAAAGGGCATAATCATGGGACGTTAATCTGAAAGATTTTATTTAATTACATCAACTTTTAGGTAGTGTTTCTCTTGACTCCATGGAGATATGTTTAAAAATAATTCCTTGGATTCAGGACCCTCAAATTAGTATAAGAATCGCAATTAGAAATGTATCGAAGCGTGGGTACTTCTACTATTGGCAAAAGCGATAACTCAAAGATCCCAACTTTGAGGTAATTTTTCTTATTATCCCAATGAACGGATATGTTTAAAAATTGATTGACCCTCAAGTTACTATAAAAAGCACAACTCAAAATTTACCTAAGCGCGGGCACTTTTACTAGTGGCATGATCGTTAGTTCTTTCTGAGAATTTTAATATCCTGGCTAGACCAGTAATAATAGCAGAGCTCCACTTCTAGTTAGCTCTTGGTGTGTATTTCAACTGGCAGTCTGACAAGTGGCATTGTTGTGAATTCACGTGGATCTGCATTAAAATTTATTTCAAGCTTAAGAGTACTGCAGCTGAAACCCACTGAATGCTGAAGGCTTTTGGTGAGCATGCTTTAAGGCAAGCAAGAACATTTGAACGGTTTAAGGGTTTCAGAAATGGCTGAGAGGCTGGAGAGGATGGCAGAGATTCGGGTTGGCCGTCATCATGCACAACTCCGGAAAAGATCACGATGTGTCAAGTGTTCCTTCAGGACAGAAGGCAAACAATCCATGATGTTTGTAATAGAATTGGACTATCACATGGAGTATGTCTATACACTTTGGAGGATGAACTGAACATAAGACGAATTGCAGCGAATAGTGTTTTGTGTAATGATCAACAAGACCATCGAGTTCAGTTCAAAACAGAACATGAGCACTGCCATCCCATGCTTCTGATTTTCTGCTGTGTGTGATTAGCAGAGTGGATTTGTTTCTATTCACTTATAAACAGGTGTGGCACCCAACGAGCACAATGTTCTCTGTGACCTAAAGTCTGTATTAGTGTTAGAGTACTATTCACAGATAATCCAGTCTCTTCAACAAGCTGTCGTATGGTTACGCATTTGTCAATGTGGTCTTTCTTAACGCTGTTCATTGAAGTTGAAGATCAGCTGGTCCAGCAAACTGAAATCACCACTGTGGAACCTTTGTACTCATTATTGGATATTGCTGCGGTCCAATGTTTCATCCCCTTATACACGAAGCAATTTGTGTCGACTGCACGTGGCTAAATAATTCGCGGTCTTGTTTAGGAATTCAATGACGACCGACCGTTGGCGGGTGAGGCTTTCTACTTTCTTTTCCATTTTGGGCGTATCTGTAAATAGAGAAAGAAAATTTCCTACAGACTTCAGCAATAAAAGCACATATGCACATGCACACAAAATTTCATGGTCCTAGTGCAACTATTAAAAAAATCATGGCCCATTGTGTAAAACTTTTTGAACGCCCTTTGTACCTCTTCCCTAAATGGAACTCTAGTTGAAAGGAGGAGACGTTTTAACTTTATCGAAGAGAACCAATCGGAAAACGCAACAGTTCTTGAACACGGTACAGCCAGCGGACTTCCAGCAATGAGAGATGAGCAATACAAGTTCAAGGTGATTAATTTTAAAAAAGTATGGTTTACTAAAACTCATTTATATATTTATCCTGTCCGTCCATCCGGAAGACAAAAAACTTAAGAACTACATCATGAATCACCATCAAAGTTGGTGAGAATTTAGAGCATCAAAATTTAGGATTTGAATTCCTTGATGGAAGGAATTTTCAAATCGGAAGTGGTAGAAATCAATCATTTCCGGTTTTTATGTTGATCACTTGAGCAAATACTGTACTAGATAGCGAAAAACGGTTTTCTGCAATCGATTAAGTGTTCCAAGAATATATTTCATCTCCATCCTTAACTCGCTATTAAAACCGAGAAATTTACAACAACTTCCGGTTTTAATATTGATCTATATAGAGCGAAAACTAAGACATATTGAGAAGCGTTCTATTGAAATCAATTTTGCATTCTTAGAACAGGTACTATCTTCTCTCCAGCATTCAAACTGTGGTATAAATCAACCACTTCCGATTTTGACGTTCCTATAGAGTAAAAACAGTAATACGTAGCGGGGAGCTATTTCCTGCAATCAATTAAACATCCAAAGAAGATATTCCGTCCGCCACTCGCATATATCTATTCTAATCACAAGTGGCTGATATCAAACACTTCCAGTTTTAACGTTGATCGCCATAGAATTAAAACCGTAATAGATAATGATGAGTGGTTTTCTGCAATCAATTAAGTGTCCCAAGAATATATTCCATCTCTACTCTAATCTCTCTACTAAAATCAGAAGTGGTAGAGTGTATTCCGGTTTCAATGTTAATTTAGAAAATATCACTTCACACAAACCAAACTCCTCCACGTTGTGGTGTATATGTAACACTGCTACTAGTTAATAATGATATATTATTTCAATTGATTTATATGACTTAATATTAAGGAATATATCTCTTTTTCTTGATCCGTTGAAATATCCCGCACTTACACTGAAGAGCCAAAAACCCAGATGTAGAACTTACCCAATGTTTGATAACTTCCAGCATCCTATCTCTTTCTCTTATACACGCACAATTTCCACTAGTTCGGTAATTGCGATTCTTTCAATCTTATGTACGTACTTATATGCATCTACTGTCCAATCCTTTTATATTCTAACGCCCCTATAGATTCTCATTAACGGTCACTGATATCCAATACTCTTGCAGCGATCAAATTTCCCATCTACTTGTCCCAGAACCATGGGCGGCGCCACAGTGGGTGCAGCTGCACCCACATTAACTTCGATTTTCAGATGTACTACATGAATCCTTTCTATTTTGTATATTTCTTGTTTCCTATGTTTGAATATATTTGAGTGACTTCTTAAGTCTCTCATAAGTTACTTGTTATCGTACAGTGTTTTTCTAGCTTTTTTAAAGTAAAACTTAGGGATTATTTTTGAGATCTTATGGCTCAACAGTGCAGAGCGTTCTGGCAACAATGTTCAGATGTGTTGTCCCATCCTAGCCTGCACCCACATTACCAAATTCCTGGCGCCGCCTATGCCCAAAACACATTACCCGCTACAACAGTATATTGGATGACACCTTTCGTGTAAGTCTTCTATGACACCCTACTTTACTATGTTATACTACATGCAACTTGACAATATATATTTTTAATTTTAATTTTTTACGGCTATTATTCTTGCATGCTTTTTATTCTGTATTTTCTCCCATTTTCTTTATTATTTTTTCATTCATTGTCATCAACATTATCATCCTAGTGAAACATGCCTAAATAGCAGTTATGTTTAGCTTGATTTCATCTATCCCTTTAGTCATTATGAGACCGATAGATGACTAGATTTTGGGGTACCTTCTCCACCACCAGCAATTTACGCTGGAATATGAAAGTAAATTTCATCTGAAAGATAACTTCGACAACGAAAGCATGTGGGAAATGTAGCTCATAGGCACTTAGAAATCATAACTCGTACACAAATTTGCATTTTTAAAAGTGCAGCAAATAAGGAAAGGTAAAATTAGAATATTAACCATAAGTCTGGCGTAGTCACTTGATGTTTCGATGTATTTACTGTACCTTCATCAATGGTTGATATTCCATTCTCGCCTCTTTCTCTAGCTGGTTGCTCTTCTCACAACTCCAAACGAAGTACCCCGAGAAACACTCACCATCCAGTTTTGTTTCCCGGACTGAGGCCTCCAACCACACCTCCTGATTTCCTCAATACCAAATATGGTCACTCCATAACTCACCTCCTCCTAACACCGTATTCGTGACGTCACATAAGTCAAAACGTTTGAGAGTCGAAGACCTCACACGCTGGGGAATTCACCTCTAAATCCTGAGTTGTACTTTCTGAGGAATTCCAAGTGCGAAGCTAAACCTCAGCGAAAAGTAGAAAACACAAAATACACACTTAACAATAATCGTCAACGTAGTTACCAGACAATAACTTTTAGTTGAGGCAATCCATTGAGTCAGCTAGAGAAGAGCTAACTGGGCGCTCGAAATATTTACAAATAAGTTGAATGTGAGCAATGTCCTCAAATGCAGACTAGTGACACTGCCAAGAAATGGAAACGTAGCCAGACACAAGTAGAAAGTTGATAAATTGCACAAAGGTAGGAAAACAAACAAGAGTATTGACTTTATATGAGGTTAAAGGAATCTGCTATTGCACTTATTTTAATAAAACACAAAGGTGTACAAAAATGCTTCTAGGAAGCTTGAGACAACATAATTGAACTTTCCGAGGAAAGAAAAAGAAATAATAAAATAATCCAGCGAAGTAGATGTCGTGAATCCAAAAGTCCGTCGATGGAATCGAACCAGGGACCTCGACGTATAGTATCGTAACACTAGACTTTCCACTCATTATTTCATGAACCCTCTTTCGAGCTAGTCCTTTACATAAGTCTTTCCAACACAAGCTTTCTCCAGAATTTCATGTTTTTGTATTTCTCGTCTTCCTTTATCTCTTCCCGGTCTCCTCTTTTTCATACTGTTTCTACCACCTTATCCTCCCATCTGCTTCTTCGTCTTTCTCTTGATCTTCTCTCTTCTAGCAGCTTCTTTAACCACCCTCTTGCCAGTCTTCCCTCTTCCATCCTTTTCATATGTCCGAACAACTGCAACTGTTTCTCCTCCATCATCTTCTGGAATGATTCTACTCCTATCGTGGCTCTGATATCCTCATTCCTTATCTTATCCCTTCTCGTTTTTCCTGACATTGATTCCTGGAACTTCAGTTCTGTCTCCTGTAGCCTGCTTCTATCTTCCTGACTGTCCACGCTTCTGCACAATATAAACTTATTGGTTTGTAATATGACTCGTAAAGTACTTTTTCTCCACTTATGAGGACCTCCTTCTTCCATATTAGGTCTTTAACGACATTGTAAAATGTACTTTCTGCCTGTATCGTGTGTTATTTCTTCGTCTATACTGGTATCCTCTGTTATAAAGCTTCCTAGATATTTAAACTTTTCCATCTTTTTCAACGGCTTTCCTTCTGTCTCCATGTTTTCCTCTATCTTCTTATTTCTCGACATAATCATCACTTTACTCTTGTCCATATTAAATTTCAGTCCGTACTCCTTCGCCTTCTCGACCCATTTGTTTAGCAACCTCTGTACTTCTTCCAAAGAGGAAGAAATTTTTTTCGACTGTTTCATTATATTTTCACTTTTTCCGTATATTATACATTTTTTTCTCTACATTTATTATTCCTTAGCTCTCATATATTCCTACCGACACATTCTCATTATTTTATCGTCCTTCACTGAAAACATTTTGGTAGCACTATCATACGACTGTGCAGTCAGTGTGGTGCCCACCTAGACGCTGTCGTCAAATTTTCTGTTCTTTAATTCCTTTTTCACCGTTCTTGTTACCTTTTATATCTGATGAAGCATTTAACGAGAGCGTGTAATTATGTTTTCACTAATTTTCGAAGAATAAGGTGAATGTTGGAAACTGTGATACCTGACTTACTGTCTAAAATACATTGGTTCCGCATCGCTTAATGAAAGAATGTCTAAGCATCCTACGGGTGATAGGCATAAGAACTGTGAAAATAAATGTTTCTCGTACTCCCGGTAGGATGTAATTGAGTTTCCATATACTAGACACATAAACACTAGCGATAACGTGATTGATACAATTTAATGTCATTGTCCCTTCGTTATCATCTTTGAAGACAGCTCTGATGTAGATCATATGAGTGAATATACCTCATTATCGTATATTTATTTTATAAGTATAGTATAATTATTTTTACTCAAATGCAATTTATGTCCTTCTCAAAGACATTCATAATATACTATTTTGAGAATTTAGTTTAATGTTTCTTATCCTTTATTAACTTTATTGTTTATATTACTATAACAAATAAAATTCGAAAAATATAAAAATAATATACTGTAACAAAATACTATAATAGCAAAATGTTACACTACTTCCGTCCTACTGGCAAGACGTTTCTGTCCTACTAGTAGAACCACAGCATCGTCCTACCGAAAAGATAAATGCCTGGACATTTGCTCATTAAAGGAAATTCCATGGTCTTCTAGCTAGGATACTTCATAAGCAGATGTTTCGTACTTTCTGTTCCTTATGGCTCTAAAGAGGCGTTTTCCGACCCATTTTGTTAGAATATCTTTCTTCCATTTTATGTAAGAAATCGACTGCTGAAGTTTGTCATAGTTTTTCCGTATAGCATGTGGTTGTAAACAAAATAATGTGATCTATCATTCTTACAGATCAGAGACTTTATTTGGGAGCTTTGGTTTTCTTTAATATTGGTTGCATCATTTCTTTATCTCCCTGTCTGATGAACTTGAAAGGAAAAACCTTCCAATATACTTCTCATTAACAGTTTGTTTATATATTATATACCGGACAAACATTCAATAGGATAACTGGAATATTATGGGAAAACTCACTTTCTTGGTTCAACACAGACTAGGTCTCCCTTTGACATAAAAAAAATCGATAAAACATGATATGCATGCATAGGAATTTTAACTTCTGTTCAAAGGGGTTCGGAGCCATTCCACCTGCAGACTAAAATTCCCTTAGTGATGGCAGTGGAAAATGACTGCACACGAGACTCCATAATAATCGAAAGTGGTTACTAATATTAAGGTCATGTTACTGGGCCGGCCATGGGAGAGGTTGAACTTTACTTTCGTGCTTTATAAACCGTTACATGACATGTAGCTACGTGCACAAGTGCATTATCATTCTCAAACACTGTGTAATCAGTGGGTAACAAACTAGCGGATGTAATTAACATTTCTCACAGTTTTCACATATTTGGCCGCGGTAATACTTCTTAAGTGGACGACAAAAAGACCTAAGGAATTCTAGAAAATGGAGACGAAATCCATGATGGCACCGCTCCTACTCAACAAACCATAGTCACAACTATAAACGCTAATCGCTGGCATCATTGCAGACAGCGATTAGCGTTTATAGTTGTGACTATGGTTTGAATATAGTTATCCTACGTAATGTTCATTTTATTAAGTGTCCAACATACTGTTTTCACTGAAACTGTCTTGGTAAAAGCTCAGGGATGGGTTAGTCAATCAAAGTACGCAGGAATTAAGAATAACGGAAAGAGGAAAATAAATATGTAAACTATAAGAGAAATGAATAAAACAAATAAAAAATATAAAAATAACAGTAATAGTAATAAACAGAAGAAAAGATAATAAATAATAATTCTAATTTTTCGTATATATATTTCTGAAGGTAGCCCATCATAAAGGATCTCATCACAAGAAGGAAAAGGATGATTCACGAACATCGGTTAAAAAGGAAAAAGCTGAAAAAGTAGAAGTAAATAATGTAGAAAAGGAAGACACTGTATCATCAACTACTGAATCTGTAACTTCACAAGGTAAGTTGCTTTCTGTCTTTTTCTTCCCTCTACTTTGTTTTGACGTTGCGTTTTGCAGAATATCTTGCTTCGAAATATTTCCTTCATGCAGCGGACCATCATTGTGAGAAAGAGGATGGGGCTGGGGAAATGTCAACTTCATTTACATGTTCTTTGCCTGCCCTCTCAGTTGCAACACCGCTGCAGACGCTTAATAGTGGTTGCTGGGAGCCTTGTCCAGTGTTGTGTGATTGTGTGTAAGTCCAGTGTTCAGTTCATTTATTGTACATAATTAAAAAGTAATAATAAAAATAAAATAAAATTAAAACTTTTTAAAAAATATGTACCATTTTAACAAAAAATTGGCTACTTATCAATGAATCCTCCCTTGAAAAATTTAAAGATTTTGACGTTTCGGAACTCTCAGCTAGTTCCTTCCTCAGTGGCAAGGTAAAAAGGATTAAAACGGAAAGGAGATAAAATGAGTAAAACCAGGAATACATACCACTATATAAAAGTAACGTACAAAAAAGATCCTAAGAAGAACACAGCAGAGTGAAAAAAATAATGAACTGAATAAAACAGAACGCGGTGTCTATGTTAGGCCACTATTGCCAGATCCAAAGTATGCATCAAAGGTAGGTACCCAAGTTCGATCAATGTTGCCAGTATCAAGGTTCAATGCAGGTTTGTATTTATGAATAAAGAAAGATCCTTTAATTTCTTGTTTTTTTGGTTTTGCTGAACCTATTACCTTAACCTGTTTTATATTACGTGAATGTTGTTTTAGGTGAAGCGCTAAACCCGACATGCCTTCATCTTGTGACTTTTTTGATTGTTTATCATGTTCCTTCACACGCGTGTTAATATTACGTTTAGTTTGGCCAATGTATGAGGAATCACATTCGCAATGAACGCGGTAAATACCTGCTTTATTTAATGGATCGACAAAATAGCTTTTAAATCCAGAGAGATGTTTCTGTAAACTTTTGGGGGGAATACTTGAAGCAGATGTGTTATGCTTTGCAAGAATACGTTGAATTTTTGTTAAAGTTGTGGAAAATAAGGAATTCCAATCCAAGTTTTTGCTGCTTTGGAAGTTACCGTTTTGGGGGCTTGCAGCGATCTACGTGTTTGATTAAACCATTTTTGTAAAATACACAGCTTATAACCGTTTTCTTGTCCTATTTTATATAAAAACTGTATTTCTTCATTGAGATCTTTTTGACGGTCACAAATTAATAATGCTCTACGAAAGAAGTTCTTCCAAATATTGGCCTTGTACATTGGCGGATGAGCTGACTGTTGATGTATGTAAGTAGTGCCTACACTCAGGGCCGGATTTCCCAATAGGCCCGGTAGGCCCGGGCCTATGGGCGCAAGCTCCCAGGGGGCGCACGGCCAAGAGAAAAAAATAAAAATATCTAGAAATAAAAATAAATAGCCATAACTTAACATATTTTTTAAATTGATTAAAAAGATCAGGCTAATAAAGCATTCTGACTTTGAGTTCATTGGAACAAATAATTGTTGGTAAAGTAACACTATTTTTCAACATTATGCATCAACTTCGTTACAACATTGATCTCAAACACGGGAGAATTGGCCGGATTTTTTTTTTTTTTTTACTTATTTCTTTACTACAGAGTTTTTTTTTTTTTTTTTATTTACTTGCCCAAATATTGAACAAAACCACAGTTATTCACCAATCTTTTGTTAATACATTAATGGTATTTTGTTAAGCCCAGAACCAAGTAAATTCCTCAAAAAACTTGCAATGATAAAATTGCATCGTGGAGTGGTGTTTAAGCAATTAACATATAGGCCTGATATAATTTTTAATAAAAATTTTTAGGAATGTAACTTTAACCAGACTAGGGGGCGGAAAAAACTATTGGGCCTAGGGGCGCCAAAATGCTAAATCCGGCCCTGCCTACACTGGGTTTTCAGTATACTTTTGTAATAAATTTATTATGTGATCGGGTAATCAATAGGTCTAGAAATGGAAGGCCGTTATCAGATTCACGTTCAAGGGTGAACTTCAGTCCAGGATGCTGATTGTTGAAGTGTTCAAATATTAGTTTAAATGTATTTTCGTCACGAACAAGTAGTAAAATATCATCAGCATAACGGTAATATCTAACGTATTTAAATATCGTTTTAAATCAGATTAAAACGTCTATTTTACGGCAGGACACATTTGTGTGGGAAGAATATTATTATCTTCAAAGTATGTTAATTCGTTCTAATTTCTGCTGTTCATTTGTACTGTATTTTTACTGCAATTCCGTAAATAATTCGTGGCCCTGCGTTGCGTAGTCGCTAACGCTCTCGCCTTTGGTGTAAGCAGTCCCGAGTTAGATTCCCGGTGGGGACACTAGGTAAAAGCTTTTTCAGGCCAGCCATCCTGATTTTTTTCTCATTCAGACCCAGGCAAATACCAGGATGGTACCTAACATAAAGGTCCCAGGCCACTTCCTCCCTTTCCCGTTTCTTTCTTCCTCTCCAATTCCCCGCATAGTGTGATCGCTGAGCGACGTCATCCGTCATACGTGACGGGCTAACATAGCCATAGATGCCGAAAGCCCAGAAATCTAATTTCTAATCATAATCCGTAAATTATTCGTTTGCCTTTCCCTGAAGTCGTTTCAAATCTGAAAGTACAATTCATACTTAAATAAATAATAATAAAATTAGAAATATGCTAGAGTCAAGTGAGTCATATTTGTTGCGTTTCCTGTAGAATCAAATATGAACCAAACATGCATCAGTGCCCTTTCGAAGCCAATTTGGTAGGAAACATGCTTTTGCTGGGCGTGGTCTCGGATTCAGTTCCTGGAGGAGTGCCTACCTTAGATACAAATCCGAAAGTTGTGTGAATTCTACTAGGTTACGTCTTATAGCAATATGTCACCTTAGTGGGACTAACACGTACAATTGGATCCGGTAGTACACGTGGCACTTTAGCACGTAAACTTGACGTAGTCGGAACTACCTAGAAATAGGGAGATTCGGACTGGTTACCGGGAAGAAAGCTGTGGTTACAACCCTCCTCTCAAATGATGACTTACACGTGCCGTTGGATCCGGGAGGAAGCACATAGTACCTCAACGTGTTCGCGACACCTATGCGTGAGCTTAAAAGTCACGATAGGCAAAGCTTGAGTTCAACTCTGCCGGGCTGTGGTCATACAAGGGGATTTGGTAGCTGTTACCTATATCAGTGGGAGGAGAGCTTGCCTTACCACGCTCAAGCACCAACACTGCAGATGATGGTAGCCTCCTGTTCTCTAGAGGAATCCACTCCACCAGTAGATATAACTGGGAGAGAGACTGGCTTCGGCCTCTCGCACAATGGATGTATCCTGTTCCCCTGCGGGGGTTGCAAACGCATGAAAAAAACGTTCGAGGACTAACTTAAAAAGTGTCCACACGATAACCACCATAGTTTTAGTGCAAGTATGAGTCGGACTAGTGAAAAGTTACCGATCTTAAAGTAGGGCAACTGCTTGACTTCGTCCATGTGGCGTGCAAGCTTGTCGAACTAGACCAATAGCAATATGTGTTACTGAAATTATGTGCACTTAATATGCGTTTAAGCAGTACTTGCGTCTTATGTAATATCGGTGCTGAAAAGAAATGTTAAACACCAATCAACCAATCTAATGTGCATAATGAAATTTAGTCAACCAAGGAAATTTCACCTTGTTTTCTACATTCATGTTTCATGTAGGTATTGATTAAGATATTAAATAAGATGAACACTCAATTTTATAATTGGTAACTGACATTCTAAACTAATACTAGAGCTTTTGGTCTAGGGTTTGATTTCCAGTATATATTATCTTTTCTGTGATAACGTAGCAACGACAGGTATTAGAAAATGTTTTAATTCGAAAATAGATGATATCTATGTACATAGGAAATTTGCGGGATACAGTTATAAAATGTAACTTGGATTTATAATAATAATAATAATAATAATAATAATAATAATAATAATAATAATAATAATAATAATAATAATAATAATAATAATTTCTAAAAACATTAAGGGACTGAAGTTTAACGTTAAACAATATTATTCAACTTACCATGCGAATGAGTTTGGTAAGTGTGAAAGAAAGCCCAGTTTGCTGCAGAAATAATAATAAAAAATAACAATTGTAGCTAACAGTTACTATTATTATTGTTATAAATTGTTTGTTTTTAAAATTCTCGTGATGAAGGATGGGCAGTAACATCGTAGTACGTTAAATAATGTTCAAATTTACTTTCAATATATAGAATTGTGTTTCTCAAAAAGTAGTGAATGGAGCACTGGTTCCGGGTAAACGATGCGAAACATAATACTTTTCCAGATACATCTACAAGATGTATAAAATATATCAACTAGTAATATTCTTTGAATTATTCTTTTTATACTGAGTCAGAAAATTTAATTACTTCACGTTTGTAGAACAATTTCTGAAAAATTATTTTTGCATCTAAATACTCATAAAGCTTACTGGTAAGATACACATTGAAAAATAATAGAAATATCTAACGTTAAATATTCAAGTTGCAGTATTGGGTTTTGATTTTTTTCTTGTTTGTTTAGTTTACCATCCCTTTAGGCAGGAAAGGGATAATAAATGAAAGTGAATGATTGTAAATAATTTTTTGTGTTCTACTGGGAATCAAACAATACTTCACCAAAGACACATGCGCGAGCCACTAGACCAGCGGAGAGGGTTCAGTGTTGGGTATTAAATTCAAATATAAATAGAAGTATTTCTTTTCTCGTCCTCAGAAACATATAGCTTCATGTCAAGTGAAGAAGCACTGTACCGTAGTCGGTAAGGCGTCCTGATTTCAATCCCCATTGGAGACGGGAAATATTTCTCATCCTATCCCCGTCACTATGAGGCTCTGAGGTTAACCCAGCCTTTGTGAAGTGAGTACCTAGGACAGCTTGGGTAAGTAATGACGGCCGGTAGCTTTCCCTTCACACAGTCCGTTGGTCCGTTAGACCTATCCCATATAGGCCCTCCTTTTAGCTTTTACATTTCAAGTATTAAATGAACGACCATGGAAAAGTTTGTACAACTTCCAAATAATTTTTCATGATAAAACAGAACAGTTGTAATTGATGTTCCGTCTTTGAAAGTTTCTTCCTGAAAAAGAAAATACAAACTCCAGGAGTGACATGGATAAAAATAAATTATACGCATTGGTTGACTAATTGTTTTGGAGTTAAGCGTCCCTTGTAGTATCGAAGCAATACGAGATAAGATGGAATCCGAACCACTGCAAAGCGTTCGAAGTTTTTAATGCTCTCCCACCGAGACACCATGCACCAAAAGCACGCGCGCTAGCGACTGAATCAGAGGAAAGGCCTAATAAAAACTATAGTAGTGATGGTGAAATAGTAGTAGTGCTTAGAACTGTAATTATCTTGTATTAGCTTACAAAGCTTTTGCAATACAAGTGAGCCTGCTACATAATTTTAAGACTTGCCATATATTCTTTCATTTATAAGACAAAATACAAGAAATTACATATGTATGTAATGATTAAAAAGGTTAATCTCAGTCCTTTAAAAGCTTCTATTTCGTTATTACATTTCGTAAAAAAACTTGATCTTATTATGTTCCATTTTCCACTTAAAGGTTTGTATACTATATTTTCAGTCAAAAAAGATAATTTAAAATAACTTCATTAAGGAAATATAATTGTAAATCTTAACATTATAAAGTAAAATTATTATTATCTTTCCGTGTGTTGTGCAGACACGCTTTGTGATTTAGCGTCTTTCTCGTTCGATAGTTAGTAACTCCTTGGCACGTGATTGAACTACCTTACACGTGTTTCATTGCTCTCGCTCGAAGCACCGATGAGACAACGCTTAGCAGCCCAAACTGATGAAATTGCTCAAACATCTTAAATGTGGTTGTGTCTGATCTATCCGGTCGCCAAGACAGCGCACAAGAGCTAGGTGATACATGTTCAACGGATCAATCTTCTGTACCAGATTTCTGATCTACATCCTCACCCAGGTAGTCAGTCTCCACTTGCTATATTCGCTCGTGTTCCCAGAAGTTATACACTAGTGGGAGCCTATATTTTATATTAACTTTCACGTATATGTTGTTGAATGCCGGAGTAATAATCTATTAAAATCTCAACGAACAAATAGTATTCGGTATAAATAAAAGAAGTATATTAAATTTGGCAAGTAGTTCAACTGAAAGACTCTTTTCCTTCCCTTTTTTAACTCCCCTTTTTAGCACTAAGTCTGTACAAGACATGAACCTATAGTACCCCTCTGCGCTGGCCCAATGGCTAGCGTGTGTGCCTTTGATGCACGTAGTCCCGGCTGTGATTCCAGGTGGAAGAGCTTAGAAAATTTAATTTCACAGTTATTCACTTCCATTAGTCATCTGTCTCCTTTGGCCTAAAGATCATAATCGAAGGACTTTGAATTTTAAAAAAGAAAATGATCCTATGGTTTAATGTGAAATTCATCTACACGAGTTCTTAACAGAAATTGAATCGGAGTCTCCTGCATTGATGAAGGAAAGACAAGGTGGGAATTTTTTCTATTGTAATTTTAGTTGCTGTTTCTGTATCTCAGCTGTTAGTTTGTTAGAAGTAATAACAAATTACCGGAAACGTCCAAAAGTGAATTATTTTATGTTAACTTATACAGAGTGTATCAAAAAGGACTTTACAACTTTGAAAACTCATATTGATTTATTTATGTAGCTTATAGACATGGGTTTGGTGTCATTTTGTAGCAAAGTACATCAAGTTTTTAACCTTATACCTAAAGAGGTTTAATGTGGCTTTCATTGGTGATGCGGCACATATCCCATCTGAAGTCGATTTCTTACCAAACCCGCTGGAGCATGTCAGGTATGACTTGTTCATTTGCGAGGTAGATTCTAGCTCTGAGCTCTGGTAGAGAGCCGGTAAAGGTGGAACAAACACAGTATCCTTGATGAACTCCATAAAGTAGAAATCAAGAGGTGTCAGCCACCGGATTGATTTTGTAGGGCTGTTCACGAAAGTTTGTTTGACTTGCTGTACAACGTCTTCAGACACACGGGGACGACCTGAAGATTTGTTATGTCTTACCGAACATCCAGTTTCAATAAAACACTTATGCCATCGATAAATATTAGGCCCACTGGGAGGATCTTTACCATACTTGGTACGAAAATTACGTTGCACAATTGTAGCAGACTTGGATTCTTCAAACCAGAACACACAGCTAGCACGCTCGGGAGCAGTAAAGGCAGTCATCTTTGCTTCAGCTGTCGCTAGCGCTTGCGGTGGGCTGTTTTTGAACTAGTGTACTACATGATTCAAAGCTTGATGTATTTTGCTACAAAATGACATCAAAACCATGTCTGTAAGATAAATGAATAAATCAATATGAGTTTTCTAAGCTGTAAAATCCTTTTTTGATACACACTGTATAATAAAAGAGTTACTTCAAGGAAAAACAAGGACTGACAAAAAAGGACTTAATTGTGTATACAATAAGCTTATTGGACACTTAAAAATTTCCATGATTATTAGTAACTGCCTTTCCTTTTTTTCTTAAGCCACTGTTAGGAAACACGAGCATCCACCCCCACAACATTTGAAGGAGACAAAACTTGAAGCCAATGATGACACCGTCAGTCTTAGTGAAGTGGAAGGAGAAACTGCAAAACCAAGTGGAGCTATTCTAGCACTTGTATTAGGTTAGTATGATTATAATTACGTATTTTTTCTTAAGATCGTTAATTTCATTTCTCATAGTTTTTATTTTTTTACTACTGTTCGTTATTGAAAATGGTATTAAGGATATAAACAATGTGTTAAAAAATTTCTTTTTATTTTAGTTTTTCAAATGTAAAAACAATTCGTTCTTATTGTAGATTTTTCTTTAAAGAGAAATATATGTATTTCTTTATTGTTTCTTGAAATCCTCTGTGTTGGAAGCGTTAAGTTATATGTATAAAAGATGTTGCAGTTGTTGCCGTATGCTAGAAAGTTGAAGAATTAGCAGAAAATATAGAAATTATTTGAGAAGTAAGTTTGCATTAATATATACACCATATTTGGTTGTTTATCTTCTATATTCTTTGAGATAACCCCTGTTCGAGATTAATCTTTGCATGTTCATTATTGACAGCTAGCGAAATAGTACTTTGAGATCCAGTTTCCTGATTTTTTTAACGATAATTTCATCGCAGTCATTTAGATTCGAGGGACAAGAAGATACAAGTTTCACAATATTGACCAATGCATCTTCTAAAGAAGAGTTCAGTGAGTTCTAAGTCACATAAAAGTTCTGATCAGGTTACAAGAGTTCATGTGAATTGGTATAAAACACACTGTATTATTTCAAGAGGAATAGTGTCTGTCTTTGTTACCTGAAAATGAACGAACTCGAATAAAATATTTTCTTCTGATAAGTAAATCGTCATGTACCTGTTATTGGAAGAGATGACAGGTACATACCTGGCATATATATATATATAAATGCTCATTTAATTTAGGTGATAATGTAGTGCAACAGTTTTAAAGCATTCTAATAATAATTTATATCATGTACTGCTGTAGTTACTGTGCGATAGCTTAGTCACGATAGAAATAGTCGAGTTTCCTGATAAACGCTTTTAACCGCTGTTATGTCTTGATATATCACTGAGTATATCAGTTGAGCACAATCTGTGGAGTGATAATGATTAAAGTGACAGCAGCTTTCTGAAAGAAGTTCATTTGTCGATTTTCTGCTGCCCATTGTAGCTACTCAGCAATAGTGAAACGGTACAAAGAAGAGGGTTTAATCGTCAGCAAAGTTGGTGTGAGTCTCATCATTCGACGTTGTACCAACAGGCTCTGCTGTAGATAGTCGGCCGGAAATTGTGAGAACACGGCTCCAACCCACTCGAACTCTCGATACAGTGTGCGCCATTAAGAGAGCAGTGACAAAGGACAATGTCCCAACGCAAAGAACTTTGGCCTATGACATGATATCTCAAAAGGCACAGTTTCCATCCCCTACCTGTACGGTGACGAGACCAAAACGTTTAGATCTACATGGACAAGGTCTCCAGCCATACTGCTCTTCTCATCCCAGGTGGTTTATGCAAGGAAGGCAGAAGAGACAGGATCCCATTTTCATTCACCTCTGTGAAATCCCAGGACGCCTCATTAATGGACTACTGTGGGTTTGGACTCCAAAACAGGCACTTGCTCGATGCCATCCCGATAATTTGCAGGGTCTTCGGAAAGTTGTCAGGGGGGTATGGCAAGACATTTCCTTCCCATTCCACGCAGGAGTTCCCTACATTAGAAATTACGCTGCCAGACCATCAGCCAACCCGTCTCATTTCCAATCGTCCTCAACTCGAACATAATGGGTGGTAGTGAAAGGGGATTTGCTAGCAAGGTAATGGGTACAGTAAGTTATTTTTGTCGTAGGCAACCTTTTGTTTAACTACTTCTACATCTATTCCAATATTTTACTGTTCTTTCTACGCTTCGAACCAATAAATTAATTCGCAGAGTACAGTTTGTTTAATATTTTTCTTTGGTTACAATATTTTGATTAGTAAATGCGCACTTTTGAAATTTTACAAGCTGGCATGTTTATTATTATTTAACGGGCTCCTAGGTGTAGTCTATGAGGAAATTTGCGCTAATTATTAACAGTCAATTACAGCAACGACAATAGTGGAAAGGAAGTGGAAGAAATTCGGTCAGGGTGACCAGCTACCAGATTTGAAAAAGCGCTTCAGATTGTGAAACAGGAATGCTAACCATTATCGTATGCTTGCTCGGTAGTGCCACTGAATATGAATGTGGTATCTGTTTTGCTCTACCACCCACAGCTTCCAAGCCATAATAGGCATAACATTATAAGCGCTGTTGAAGTGCGTATATATTTTCTCCTCAGAAATAATAAAGATAGGAAAGCTACATTTTACATGATACCTAAATTTTTCTACATTTGCATGCGACATTGCATAGCATTACGGCTGATAGTATAAATGTGGTACTGTCTTAAAGTGGTATTTTACAAATAACAGTTGTAATTGGATTCTTGGTTGCAGGAAGGAAACTGATGAAACCTTTATGGAAGTTATTTATAGTGAGTAGGGTATCATTAATTCACTTGCAGGTGAAGAGATGGATATACAGTATCAAATTGGTGGCACTGTGAGTGTCTGCCTCATCTACCAATCTAAATATATACGCTGAACTGTGCTGATATCATTATTCTTATCAATCGGTAGATTATATATCAACAATTGATCCAACAACTTTCAACTAGAAATTAGTTTTACATTCACAAATAAATCATTTTGCAAGAAAAATAATGCAGCATTAGTTTCTGAACAAGGTAGAATATATTGTTGAAGTGTCTCGGGTATGTGCTATTTTGTATCAACTTACATTTTCTTTGTGGCAACCGAAATGACCTATATTTACACTGTATACTACTGTTCAAGAAACTAATGTAACGGAAGAAAATTGATTTTGGAGTCAGCCTATTGAATTTATTAAAATATCTGAGAAAAATGAAAATTTGTCCACCTGTGGTATTTGACACATTATATTTCAGTGACACTTCTTCGAAACAGTTTGAACATTCAAGCAACTTAGCTTGTTAATCATTGTATTTGGAAGAGAGATCTCGTAAATCTTACAAATAATTTGTTAATTGATTTACTTATTTATTTTAAGGTTTGTCAGTGACTGCTGTTCTGGCAATGATTATTGGTTGTCGATTGCGAGTAGTTAAAAGAAGAATGCGACGTGGTGGTAGATCACCATATGCGCACGATGCAGACTATTTAGTAAATGGAATGTATCTATAAAGAAGATTCGTAAGTTTAGTGTAGTTAACTATGCTATTAAATAACAAACAATGCAGAAAAATATTACTACATGTACAGGATTACAGTCTGATTGTAGTTGTGATTGTTGTAGGTAATGAACTATCTTAACAAAAGTAAAGAAAGAAAGAAAGGAAAAAAAAAAAAGCAGAAAAGCTGTTCAACTGTTGTAGTAATGTTTACGAATTGATATCTATATCTCAAGGAAATTCATAGAAGTTACCATTAGTTCCTTAGTAATACAATCAACAAATTCCATCTGCATGTATGGTTTGCTTATAAGATTATGTTGATAGAATATAATGTGATCTTATAACAGGCATTCATAATTTTATACTTCAAGCATTAGTTTTGGTATCTTCTTATTAATCTCATAATCTCAGTCTTATTATAAAAATGAATATTGTCAGTCATGTAAAAATATTTCGTCTTATTTTGCTTCAGCATCTTCTTTTTAGAAGAAGTTTTATGCCGCCTGTAAATCAATAATACTTTACGTAGAAAGATGAATTCTTTATTAGGTAGATCGTTAATCTGCATTAGAAAAACATAGGAGACCAAAGTTGTCGACAACATTGAGGGTGGGGTTGGGTGGGCGGTGGCTCAGTGGTAGAGGGTTCATCTCTGCAGCTTGGTTCGATCCCAGCTCGCGCCAAGGTAGTTTTGTGGTGGACAAACACCGTGTGCGTGGGTTTTTTTTTTTCAGATTTCTCTTTCTTCATTCCACCATTTCATCCATTTCTTATTATCTGTCTCCTTTAGACTAGTCGGCATAATCGTGGGACGTAAAACTTAACGTTTTCAGTTTTTAACATTGATGGGAGAAAAATCCGAGTCATGTTAAACCATCGAAGTACAATGTGTAATTGTGTTTAATTTTTTCCTCGATCTTCCTTAATATTCATGTAAAAAATATAATTTCTAATAGTTTTGCAAGTATTATTCTTTGATTTTTCATAGCATTTCATTACTCATGTATTCCACTCAGAGAAAACACTGTCGATTTTCTTTGTACTTTTTTATTTCTTTTTAAGGAAAAAGGAAAATAACTTTAAAAAGATACTGTAAATAATGAAAATTGAGAGAAATTTGTTGATTGTATTCATATTAAGTTGAAACAATACCAAATGACTGATTACAAATTTTAATTTCTATATATATATATATATATATATATATATATATATATATATATATATATATATGTAGAGAGAAATATTATTTTACCTAATTAACAAAATCATAAGAAGCGAATAATTATATGAATCTTTGGGCAGCTGTCCTGAATTTAATGCTTACGTGAAGAAATTTTCATAAGTACGATATTAACCATGAAGCAATACTACAAGATCAGGGTAGAAACAAAATGTAAAAATTGCCAACAAATTTGCTTAACTAATTCATTACAGGGATTTTTATGAAGGAATTCTCTAGCGAGGAGTTTGTAAGTTTGGAATACAAAGTTCATATTACACTTAACATGTTTTCAAATGTCAAAGAAAACTTGAAATGTAAACTCCAGTAACTCAAAAATAAATCTTTAATAATACAATGATTTTTTAAAACTTTTATTTATGATACTGTAATGTTTTTTACAAATTAATTAAAACGAACAATGTTGGACATAGATTATTACTAATTATACGAGAGAAACTTAAGAAGATAAATATTAGTATAATAAAGAGAATGTTTCCCATTATTCTATTGCTTTACTGCATATGTAAAACAAGTGAAAGTTGTAATAACAGTGACGATGCAGTAATAATTATTTTTGTTCCGTTTATTTATTTATTTTTTCTACGAAATACTGTACAATATTGTTTCCTATTAAATCGCAAATTCTATTCAGAAAAGTTAATTATCTACAGTTACTCTAAAATTTTGTACTATCTTCAATTAACAATCTGTATATTCTAAGATTTTGAAGTATAACAGTCTGTATATTCTTTCACCTAACTGTTAAAAAAGTTTTTATTATCATAAAAATTGTTTGTCTATTTCTGGCAGTATTTTGAATAAATTAAATTAGTTCAACCGAAAAGCTAAGGTTAGTGAAAATTGAACTTAGTAAACAGTTCATGAATTCAGCAGTTTTAAGCGTTAGTGAATTCAAAAGAAAAACAAACAATGAGAGTAGGGCAATAAAATCGAATATGCCCAAGATTAAAAGAAAAAGTATTTACAGATATGAAATGTTGGATACATAAAATCATGAGTTCGAAATCTTTTTGCTATTCAGGTGTATTTTTCTATGAACGTCCTAATAGATATTGACTTTTACATAAAAGCGTGTAAAATATTAATTTTGATAAGTACAATCGATAAAATTGTGAAATTTGGGGGCTAAATATAATGTAGTAAATATTTAGGTACTTCTTTCATCTTTTTCTTGTAAGCAGACTTCAGAACAGTAGCTCAAGGTGTTGTAAATCGTTTTCACATATGATCGATGCTTTATATTACGAGGTAGTTGTAATAATCGGTTAAGTTGTAATGTATGTAGAAATGCTAGTTGGACATTAATGCAAAAGATAATGGATAAAAGTTGGAGTGGGACCATCAGTACATGAGAAGTGCATATCTTGTCATTTGGATCTGTTAAAGAATTAATTCAGGTATGCCATTAGGTTGGCGTATCGCATGTAGTTTTATCCCAGGGTTCACAATATTGTAGTATTTTCTTTGCTAATCATGCCTGACGTGAGTTGCACGTTGATTTGTGGATGTTTGTTGATTAAAATAGTATGCACCAGATTCTAATTACATTAATGACTATTCCGTTCATAATGACTATTCCGTTCAGAAGAGAGTAAATTGAGATTTATCATGCTCATAGTTTCTTTTAAATATGGAAAACTCGTCTTTTTTCTTTAATGATCCTTTAATTTTAATTGTGTCAGTTAAACAAAGAGTGTTATCTAGCTTACATTTAACATTAGTTGATCCGAACTATTTGCTGATATATTCAATAACTAGCACTTTAATTATTTGGATTTTTAAAAAAGAAACCTTACAAAGTAAAGCAAAGCAGGCGCTTGTTGTAAGTTCGTCTGTTAGGAGAAATAGTACTTTATATGTATGAAAGTGCTGTATTTGTATGTGTAATGTGTTAGTAAATATGATGCATCAGATATATTTGTGAAAACACTCGTAGAGACACCTACGCATGACTGATTGTAGTAATTTTTTGTATGGAATATAAAGCTGATGTTTCTTGGTGACAAATAATATTTGGCCAAAGGAATTATTAATGAAAAATCAGTAAAGAAAAAGATTAAAAAAAAAGATTTAAGTGAGTTATGAATTTAGTGATAAAATATTTTTATGAGAAATTAATATCATTAATGCTTGTTTTATTGTAGCTACTTTTCTAGTCAATTGCGAAGTGATAGAATAATGTGATGCATGAGTTAGAGTTTGTATTTGAGTTAATGATCTGTTTTATGTGTGAGGATGATACAGGTTGAATACGAAACCTCGAAAGTGTAACCTTACTGTTGATCATATCTGTTTGTATGAATTTTATGTATATGTTTTGATGTATACGCTAAAGCTTCGATTTTTGTAGCTATATAATCGAATACTGACCTCTAATTACCGTTTATGAGGCATATGCCATTTTAATATTAATCACCTAATTTTATGTAAAAATAAAGCATATATTCCTGGGAAATTAACCCAACTAAAGAAAAGTAAAGTATGACGTTACCGTATGATCTTCTTCTTCTTCTTTATTATTATTATTATTATTATTATTATTATTATTATTATTATTATTATTATTATTATTATTATTATTATTATTATTATTATTATTTAATGTGTGTGATCGCTAGTACATATTAAATTACAAGCCGGTAGGGAATTTGTGTTTGAGGGGTTTAAACTACAGAGGACTTAAGGGTCTTCACTATAGCGAAATTAAACTACCGTTGATTTTAGAGTTTTTCTGCAATATCTTCAAAACAAATAAAAATATTCGTAAAGCAGAAACGTAGTGAACTAGATAATACGATTTTGCATGTGATATCGTTATCACAACTCATCTATCTGCTTTCGATTTGCAACTGTAGGTAGATTTAGCATTTTTTGCGCGTTCTGTAAATAGCGGCATACCAAAATTAGATAGGTGAATTGCGGTAAAGGTATCACATGCAAAATCGTGTTATCTAGTTCACTACGCTTCTGCTTTTCGAATATTTTTATGTTTTGAAGATATTGCAGAAAAACTCTAAAATTAGCGGTAGTTTAATTTCGCTGTAGTGAAGACCCTTAATCATGCAAAATGATGATAAAATTGAATACCCAAAATAACTTTAAATCTACGCTGTTCATATTTTATCTTATTAAGCTAGTCGTAGGCTGTTCCCAAGAGTACCTCGCAATGCTGACCTCAAAATTTGAAGTTGAAAGAGTCAATATTTTAGAAGAATCATATATCCATATAATTTAGAAAAGTCATTATAACAAATTTCAATCAATTTGGAATTTCATTCTATCATCTTGCCCTTGAGTCTGATCTGATTTCTTCTTCTGTTCGTAAATTCATAATTAATAAGTATTCCAAACGACTTACTATTACAGGAGAAATAATGCATACTTTAATACTACAAGTAGTAAGTATTTATTTTTTAAGTATAGAAGTGTAAAGGAGCAGTATGACCAAAAGTGTGATGTCTGTCACTTTAGATACATGTTATTCCATCTGCCATTCAATTTGATGTTTGATTTGGCATTGTGTTTCTGGGATATTTTGACGGAGCGAAATGTAAACGACCTATCCGTAAATGAGACGAATTTTTGTTCAATAGGCCTTACAAGATATTCTTTCCTTCAGTAAAGCATCACAAACAATGTTATCAAGTTTATCGTAAATCCTTAATTCTAGTTATTTTCGTTCAAAAAAAAAAAAAAAAAAAATCCATCAAATTTGGTCATCTGTAAAGGTTATGTAAAATTTTTTTCTAGAAAATTCAGGAATATCCTTCCGTCATCTCGACATCCTTAGAAGATGAATATGAAGGCGATAGCAACCTTGGCTTTAATTAATTTTAAGAGTGGAATTACTTATACAACACGGAAATATATAAATATATATAAAATACAATGGGCCATTTTGGGGAAGGTACTTTCAGATTTACACTTCTTAAGAGGTAAAGTATGGATAGGGTAGGAAGAGACTTGTAAAGATGTTCCTATTTTTAATTAGATAGATAACTTTGGAGGGAAAAAATCTCACAATTAGTAAAGAGGTCAGTATTCGATGATTTTATATATACCTAGTTATTTTATAAGATAGAGTTTGTTGTTATTGCACATTAGAACAGTTAACTTTTTCGTCATTATTGCGTATACGTTTCAGTGGGATAGAGTAGCTTCAGTAAGCTTTGTTGTGTGAATCAGATATGAATTCTATCTATTAGATAACTTCTAATTAATGAGAACTCAACTTATATTATCAGGCAAAATATTTTTTTTTTTTTAATGTTTAAATATTATAGTGAAAATGGTTAAATGGAAATAAAACTATTTTGATACAAATTAGTACTGGGGCTGTGATACTGCTGCTGTTACATGTTTACGCATGCACTGTGAGTGTTTTGCTAAATCATATTGAAAATATATGGGATAACTTGATCCAATAACATCGGTTTATTTCGTTAATTATTTAATATTTAATACTACAAAATCCATTGTACATGCCTCAATTGCTTAATATCTTATTATTACAATTGATATAATTAGATTGGTGAAACAATATATAGAGAAACAATAAAGCATAAAAACATCGCTTAAAAGAAAATGCAATATTGCAAAAACTACGATACAATAAGGCCAGTTATTACCTTTACAACAGTTAACTAAGTAAATTAGTATAAGAAATACTCGTATGAATAACAGTAGAAAACAAAGGATGTGCTTACATTAATCTTGAAACCAGCCCTTATAGATTAGACATTGCATCTAGTCAATGTTTTCAAATACTATCGCAACAACTTCTATTGTAAGAAATACATTAATCAATGTTGTATCCATTATTAATTTATTCTGGACTCTTGTTTTTAACTCCTACAATTAAAACGATTTCTGTTCATTCGTTTGTAACGTTGACATTTTTTTGTTGTATATTGAGATGATCTAAAAACATAATCTTCTTCTAACTTTACATATTAGTTTCTTCAGACTTGTTTCTTCAAGTACAAGTGTCCATTACACGTCGTAAAATAGGAAACAGATTCGTAGTTAAAAGTGCTCTTATCTCTAATTTGTCGTGCATGGTTTAATTTTATGATACATACGGTGAAAATTTGATTTTAGATAGCTCTACACTGGTATTAGAAGGACTAACTCCTTATATGACACAGGCCTCCGATCTCTTCATACCTGATTGAGTTCAGTTGGAATACACAGTAAAGTTTTGTCACTGGAAGTTGATACTGAGAAGAGTTACCTGCTATGCTAATATAGAAGTGTTAATGTAATGTTGACCGTAGTTGATTTACATCTTTATGGAAACAAATAGTCATGCTGCTGACGTTTCCATTAAAAGAATCACTCATTTATTCATAATTTATTTCTTCAGTTTGTATGTACTCTTTTATCTCTAATATTGGGTAAATAGCTAGTTGCGGATGATTTGAAGAAATGGTGTGTAACTTATAAAATGTGAAAATGGATTTTTTTTTTTTTTTTTTTTTTTTTGTACGACCTGTGTGTTTTTAATATCACATCACGCATAGGTACTTCTTGATTGAGACATCATAGCGCTTTTAAATTCTCCGAGCTATTCATTTTTTTTTTATCGCTAATTCTCTCTGTGACATCGCTAATTCTCTCTGTGACCAGCATTATTTTTTAATCCCTTTCCGCTGGTCTAGTGCTAGCGCATGTTCCTTCTGTATACGTGGTTCCTGCCTGGATTCCCGGTGGGAGAGCATAAAAAAATAATTTCATAATCATTCACTTTCATTGATCATCCGTCTCTTTAGCCTAAAAGGCAAAACCATGACATTCAACTTAAAAAAAAAAAAGTTATGTAAATCGTGCGGTATTACTACCTAATACGAAAACTTGCATTATGATGTTAAAATTCGTTCATTCTCACTAAACCATACTGCCGTGTTTATTGTTCCTACAAAACAATCGAAAATCAAACACCGTTATCTATTCTTGTACGATAAACGAGGAATTGTGTGTAGTAATAATGGGGAGTGACAATCTTCTCGCTTGGTAGTAAGAAGGTCCCAGATTCGAATTCTATTCTCAGCCATCCTCACTGGATTATTTCCAGTCCTTTTAGTAGAAAGTTTTTGTAGTGCCGTTAAATAGGTGAAGGTTTACTAAATGTTCAGAATTCCTGTTTCGTTCTTATAGGACGGGACGGACGGGAAACATGGGCCGTCCGATTGATAGGTAGATGCTCATCGACTACGCCGCAATGGTTATTGCATTTAATCCCTATATATATACAAATAAATATCATTGTAACTGCTTCCTCGTCACCCAAAACTACTGTACAGATTTTGACAATTTTTCATGTAATCTTAGGCCTTAACTTGATGTGTGTATCATTTTACTTCGGTGGTACAGTTATCTTAACAGATAGTAATCTACCACGAACCGCTCATTAAATATTCTAATGGGAAGAGTGGAAGTTTCTCATGTGGAATTTGAATTCATGATTGTGTTACGTGTATGAATTTTGAAATTTTCATCCTAAAGGAGTAATTTAAGATTACTCATGTCACTCCTAACTCATTGGACAAATAACACTACATTTGGTACATAGAGACTCTTTCCCTTAGAGGTTATGTATATGTTATTCACATGTATGGCTTCAATATTAAAGACAGGAAGTAGGGATATGAAGAGACTTCTGCGGTAGAGACGTGATGGTATTTGTTAATTAAATAGTAAAGCAACAAGAAGGATAAATGAACAAGAACAGCAGCAGGATAAAAACAGCTCGAAGTATGTATATTGTTCTAAATTAAACATATTTTTTACGTTTTTTTTTTCTAAAGTTTCCTTTTATAATTGTTTTGTATCTTCAGTTTCCACTGTGTAACATATGGGCAATATTTCTCTGTTTACAGCTGATTGGATTCAAATGAGAATTCGTATCTGATAGGAAAGAAGTAAATGAAGCCAAGTTATTTTTTAAGAAAACTTATTTGAGCGAATCTCATAACATATCACCATTGCTAGTCATTTCAGTGTTCTGTATTTAGTTATGTTGTGTGTTAACTGCAAAACATTCCGAATACGTCACATAATTTCGATTATTTTTTTTTAAATATATATTTTTTTTAATTTTAAAAATATTTTAAAATACATATATATTATTGTTGTTGTATGTTCTTGTATTCGTAAATAAGTTGTTATAAATATCTATATAGTTTTTTTGCTTTCAAAAAATAAATAAAAGAATATTTGAATAATTGCGTTGGATTATTGTTTAAAAAGTTATATTCTCTGTGCAAAGGCTGCGGAGCTGTATTTCCTAGAATCTTAGATATAAAGGAAGGATCTCTATACTAGAAATACGTACAATAAAGTCGCCACAAAAATGTATATCTCTTGTTTTATACTTCTTATTATCAATATCTTCGGAAGACATACTCCAATTTAAGTACGCTTTTTTTTTCTTTTTGCCAATCTTTGATCCAAGAGCCACATGAGTACGGATTTCAATAATAATAATAATAATAATAATAATAATAATAATAATAATAATAATAATAATTGAAATATGAAATATGTTTATTGGAAGCAAACAGCATTACAGCCACAAGTGCCCCAAAGAAGAAAAAAATGTTTTTACAAGGATAGGGCGCATGCAAATTATATTATTATTATTATTTTATTATTATTATTATTATTATTATTATTATTATTATTATTATTATTATTATTATTATTATTATTATTATTATTATTATTATTATTATTATTAATTGGAATCGAGAAATAATAACGGATGTCAGGATACCTGCAAACAAACCCGACATCAGTGTTATCAATAAAACTGACAAGAAGTAACCCTCATAGATGTAGCGGTACCATTGACTCATAACACACGTACAACATTCGGTACAAAAATAAGCAAATATAAAGATCTGGGACAAGAAATCAAGAAGTTATGGAAATATCAGAAAGTTACAGTAAGACCAATCATTATCTCAGCTACTGCAATTGTCCCTAAGAGTACTGTGACGCAACTTGAACAGATAAACGCAAAACATCTTCTAACAACTTACAAAAATCAGTAATACTAGACATTGTCATATGGTCAGGAAATAGAACAACTCTTCAAATAATCTGCACTTACCAGAGACGACCGTCAGATTATTAAGCTAAAACCGGTTTAAACGGAAATACAGCAATAATAATAATAATACCATGGAATGATGAATGTATTTAAGTATTTTGTGCATCGATTTGTATATACATACAGAAGTTATAATATACAGTGAAACCTACTGTATCAGACGCCTTTATAATACGGACACAGATAATCTTCTTCCGCCTCCCCCTCCCCCGCAATATTTTAGTACTGTCTACATAACGAACACGAATTATTTTCAGTTCTTACATGTTTAAGACGTTCTAACATGTTCTTACATGTTTACATGTCTTTCTGGAATTAGAAAATACTTTCTCCAATTTGAAAACAACTCTGCGATAATACAGTTCACAATAGACGGTATAGCAAATTTCGAACCTAAACTACGGTCCTCAGATTATGCACTGCAGACAGGTATTTCACACTATTACTTCCCTAGAACTCATTAACCATCATGATTTCTATTTTAATTAACGTGAGTTCTATTTAATTTGCAGTATTGAACAGTAATAATAAAATAATAATGTTGCATGTTCTTCTTGTGTTAATTTTACTTTTACTAAAGTCAATATGCGAATTAAGGAATTTCTACAGAGAATGACATGTACTTGAGAAGAAAATACATTTTGAATACATGCCCACACAAACACATTCCTCAGCAATACTTTTCTTTCTTTATGGCATTTCTCCCTGATCTCCTCAGTAATTCAAATACATAGTATACTTCGATGTCTGTATTCTCATTTATAGCTACGCTGTTACTTTGTATTACATATACAATTACCGCATGAGCTGAAAATAATCTAAATTTGTGTAAGCTACCTATAAGGGGCACTTCTCATAATGACAAATAACAATGTTCCATTCGCAGATTTCACTTTAATAAGTATTGAAATCCGGATTGAAAATTACTATTTCTTCTAATGCTACTCTATTAAATAAATGACTATCGAGTAGAGCGAGTGGAGAAGTTAAACTTGGCTGTACAGATGAAGTAGTGAATCTAACAAAATGTTTGCTGCACCCACTTTGTTAAATATTGGTGTTAGGTACAAAGACTACATTGAAATTTGAACAATAAAGCCTCAACTGTTCCTAAGCGACAAGTAAATTATTGTTAACGGCTGATTTCTGCTTTGTGTAAAATGACTATATAATTTTGATTCTTAACATGAATTATGAAGCATAAAATCCCTACGTGTAGTAATTTTAAATTAAAGGCTAAATTGATCAACGTCATTACTTCGTTTCATATGGAAATCTGTAATTGAGTTCAAATTTAGCTTGGAGGAAGAAGTGAAAAAAAAATACATAATAATTTTATTCTTATTCAATTATTGTGAAACTCCTATGTTTGGAAAAATGTGCTTTAAATATTCCTTAATATTGTAAAAATATTGAGATATGCAGATGATAAGGTGAAAATGGTGAGTATTATTAGAATTGCTACTTGTTGCGTTCGAGCCTTAGGCCCGATGCACACTCTTAATTAACAACTCTAATATAATGTTTTATTTCTTGTTATGTTTACTCACCAACCAACATGTGGCTAAACAAATATTAATGCTCAAATTTAAGTTGGATACAGCCCTAGTAATTTTCGATATCATCATCATCATCTTTGAAATAACTAAATTGTAAGAATATTGGTTAACACTTTGGATCCTAAACCCAAGTAGTACTCGAGGTATTTTATGAATGCAAACAGACGAAGCCCGAGTATAGCTCAGTAATATTATCGTTCGGAAACTATCTACTAAGGCTACCGATTCCACCCAATTATACCAATAAATATTGCATTCACCTTAAAATATAGTGTTTAAAAATGTATTTGCCATGTATTTTGTATTCTTCGTAATATTTCGTATTCGTATTCGTATTACCTTTTCTCTATTGCCTGATACACATCTTTTAAAAATGCAGTACAATGACAGGTAGCTGGAATTTGCTGTACAAACCTAGAGAGCGAAAGTGTTAAGATGCAATTAAATCGCCATTTTATATTACTGTAAAAATACACGAATATTAATGCTCAGTTGAGTTGAGTTGACTTTGAGTTTAACGTTCCGTTCAGCAGCAAGGCTGTATGAGACGTGGACCTACTGATTAACGTGAAATTCAAACCACATAAGCTCCCGCCGGGAATCGAACCCGGGTCTTCCACGCCAATGGCGCCTACACTAACTGCTTAGCCACGAATTAGCTCATATTAATGCTCAATTTTAATATAAATACGGCTGTTGTTCTATTTTGAAATATTTAAATCAAAACAATATAAAATAGTAAGTTTCAATTAAATCGTCAGAACAGTTGTAAATCGGTAAATTGCCTGCACGCTAGCGATCTCTACTAGCGTCAGGCAGGCAAGCAATAGTTTAGTTGAGTTTATCTTTTTGTACGTTATGGTTACAGGAGACCAAATATATAGAGCAAATCAAGAACATTAATATTTCCAATTAAAAGTATAAAAGGTAAGATACAGTAATGAACAAAGATACAAATTACAAATCATAATAATAACAGCATATACTACACAAAAATATGTATACGGTTTATGACTTAATTTCTAGATATTTAGAAACTATAAGAAGTTTTATTTACCGGAAAAAAGAACATGTCTCATTCTTGAACTTCTTCATGTTCTCTAAATTTTTTTTTTTTTTTAATAAAGATATTTAGTGATTATATAATCTTGTACATGTGGAGTACACACTATTTTTTTCCGAGATATAATTTTGTTACAAAGCATACATCCGTACTTTGCCTTATGAAACGGGATGTCAATTAATCAGATAAAATAGGAAAGAAACGCCAATTAATTTTAGTGAAGATAATGCTTTGTATGTGTACAAAGATGGAAGCGTTAATATCGTATGGAATTTAAATATCTCTCTACAAGGTGATCTTTATTTCAAGTTCAAAATAATTGGTATGACTTTTTTTTTCAGTGTGCAGCAGGTAGGTGAGGCAAGATGCGATGTTCCCCAAAAGATAATCCCAAAACTGAGAAGTGAATATATATATCTTGTCATAGTATAATAAAAGCAAAGTATGTCGTGAGGCAGTGCTTTTCATCCTATGTAAAGCGAAACTTAAACTGTATAGTTTATTGTTTAAGTTTAAAATATGTTCTTCCCAGATTAGTCTATCTTGAATAATTAATCATAAGGGTTGTGCTGAACACAAGTAATTTAAGGTTAGAAAATAGTTCTTTATGGATGGTGTTTTCGACATTCTGGGGTAGCGCAGGTGGTGACATTTATTAGCGTGATTGTTTTTTAATTAGGAATTAGCGTGATGCAGTGACATTTGCCTAATATAAACAGGATTTTCTTTCTCTTGTGAATAGCGTACGTATTAGTATATTGAATATGATCATTGCCTAAATTTCTGTCTAAAGTTGCTGTATAACTTCGGCATTTTGCCGCATCAGTTGTTTGAGTTTTATATCAATGAAGTGAACATGCTTACTGAAAGCTGATTTTATTTTGAACTTTATATAAATTGTTAAAGCACCATATTTCATGTAGGAAGTTCATTAACGTACATAACAGTCACTATTGGACAAATAAGGATTGCCTACAAACAGCTGAAAGGATACTGAGCAAGCGGAAAACTATATTCTGGTGTGGTATAAGTACTTCTTGCATTCTTGGACAGTATCTACTAAGGGATACAATGAACGATAAGTTACAGTGTTCGAAGTGGAAAATAAAGCAGAGGCGGTATGTTTAATTACGATTTTGACTCAATATACCGGCTATCTAACTGTTGAAATGCAGTGAGGGTATATTGCCTAAAAGATTGCATTTCAATTCACATAATGACTGGAAACCATTGGAGAACTTCTCTGTAGTAATGGGAGGGGGATATGGAGAAACTGATTCCCCGCCAACAACTTTCTGAAAAAAATAAAATAAAAAATAATATCCCCATATGTTGTATTATAGAGAATCATACACGAAAATGCTCAATAACAAAGTGAGGATATTAATTTCCTGCGGGAAAACGTCCGGTCCCCCCACTCGACTGTGGGGTATTCCAAACCCCTGGAAGGTCAGCCCCGCACAGCAGACAATTCTTAAATCCACCCATGCTCAAAATACGACATTTATATGCATTAATGGAAAAGAACACGTACATATACATAAAAAAGAAACAATTCAATATGGAACATCAAAATATAAAATAGATAACTTCTTTGAAGACACTTCATTTTAAAAACAAAAAATAGGAAAAAGATAACCAAAATGTCGGTATTGTCAACTTAGAAACTATTTCTACATAAGAAATAAAATCTTTTTATGTGCAAAGCTATTCGTCAATTACTGTGTATAAAAATGAATTTATTAAAAGTATTTAGCATCTACTCTCCAGTGACGGTATGTTTTAATCATTGAAAAACCAGAGACGGTATGCCTTCATCACTGAAAAAACAGAGGCAGTATGGCATACCACCGCAAACCGTCTCACTTCGACCACTGTTTGTGTAGCTAAGACTTTGAGCATAGAAAGAGTTTTGCGAATTGCTATTTATGAAAGACGGTGCTCCCACGCGTTTTGTCTAACGTGTTGAAAACGTGGTCAATAAGCCTTTTCCAGGTCAATGGACAGGCAGTCGAGGATCCACAAAGAATGGATGGCTTGTACGAAGTACAGACCTCATCTGCTGTGATTACATTGTGTTCGGAGTGACTAAAACTTTTGACAATTATGAAAACAATAACAGCAAAGTTATATTCAGTGTACTTTCCACTTTGCTTTTTTAAAAATTTTTGTCTATCTAGAAAGCTGTGCTGACTTTATTGTGCGTGACATCGTGATTTGATTTTAGAAGAAATAATAGCATTCAATAATCACGCGAGAAATTTTTGCGATTTTAATTTGTACGTTTTAGGAGATAATTCAGTTTTAAACTTAAATTTAATTAGTATCAAAAGAAATAATACACTGTGGAGAAATGTTATAATGCAGAACAAGTCAATATGTCCGTCATTTTGATTTTGAATTTTATTTAAGCAAACATGGATATTGTTGATAACCCGACGGCTTATGCTTCCTGTAATTTCGCTGCACGTCTGAGCAATAAGTCTTCTGAGCCCATCAAATTTTCTTTTTTCTTTCTTTTTTTTTCGGAAAAATTTTTTCCCTGAGGTACTCCCGCAGAAAAGTCACATGGGTTAAGATCTGGGCTGTAAGTGGGGCAAGATGGTTCGCCATGAAGCCGGTTTGCAAACCAACCTGAAATGATCCGTATGTTGAAAATCTCGTGCAAGAAATCCAACAGCATGCTTGCAATGTAAGCTCTTGCACCATCCTGCATAAACCACTACGAGTTGATGGGCAAAGCAGTAGCAAGAAGGAACTCCCTTGTGGTTAAGCGGTTACCATACGCACCTTCGGAGTTGGAGATTCGGGTTCGATTCCTACGGCTGTAGATCCACGTCTATTATAGCCTCGCTGCTGAAATTCCTAAGCTCAAGTGAATGAGAAATCAGTAACAAGAACCTATGGGACATTGTTAATGCGTAACATAGTATCACTTATTATTTCCGTTTCTTCGAAGAAGAAAGGTCTAATCAGTTCGTATCTGGAAACTGCGACCCATACTACAATCCTCGGAGTATGATTTATCACGAGGCAATCGCGGATTCATGGCCCAAATGCGTACAAGTTTGTTCTTAACCATACTATCCAAATGAAAGTGCGCCTCATTAGAAAAACAAACGTTCATAAAAGTTGTCGCTTACCCTCAGCCCACCGAACGAACATTATGCTATGCTGCTTGTGATCATGGATTCCCGCACAACGATGATCTTGTACGAATATGTGTGGAGCAGTAGCGTCTTCTCTGGGTGTGCAAGTCGTGTGTTAACGCCCAACGAAAAATGAAGAAAAGAGTATTTTAATTTAATTAAGCGGATCGTCAGAACTTGGATTTTTTTTTTTTTAATTTTCAACGAGACAGAATCAACTGTTGAAGTGCAAAAGAACAGAGAAGTGCTGTGCGGTCTCCGTCATGTTTTGAGGAGGCAACTCTGCGAGTAAGTCGTTGGCAACGCTTTGGCTGAATTTTCACTGCTTCAGGAAACTCCTATTGTGCATGCGCTTCGTGTTCCTCACCTCGTGCTTGTGTGATCCAAGGCGTTGATTAGGAAAGCAACGTCTTGAGTTTTCTGCTTCTTTCAAGCGTTGCCAAGTTTGTAGATTTATTTGTGGATGTACAGATATTTTACAACGACACGGAAAACATTTTTTTTTGGGGGGGGGGGAGAGGGAGTATGATCTACGCACTTTTTTTTGCTAAACATATCATTCAATTCAAAAGTTAATGGTGCAATAGACTTCTTCCTAAAATACGTGTAAAGAGTACGGTGAAAAGAAACATCATTTTTTTCTCGATCCAAGTTGTGTTGGAAGTGTCAGCTGATGCAAAAAAGAAAAAAAAAGCCTGGACGTTAAGCTACAGAACGGTTTTCCATTCTGCCTTTTTATTTCCCTAATTTTCATTTACTTTGTCGTTAGTGGGTCACCCTCAAGACTTACAGTTTCGGGCCCCTATTACTGTTTCTAAAGCAGTAATCCAGAGGTTTCTACGCAAAGAAAGACGACTTGAGCTGAAATTCACGTAATTGTAAGTAAATAATTGCTTGTTTTTGATTTTCAGTTTCATATTTTGAGGGTATATTTACTTATACTATAATTATTATAATTAAATGTATTCCTTACGTAATAACATCCTCCTTGATTGCTCTTTATAATTTCCAGACTAAATTGTTAGAAGTAAATTGCTATTTATAAGTTGGCGTAAATAGGACATTATGCAGTGACGATCATGGTTCCTTACTTTCGCAAATTGCGAGAACTTCCAAGTACAGAGTATATTCAGGAAATCGATGGGTGGGCAAAGTATAGTCACTATTAAATACTCGAATGCTGAATGCGAATGCCACTAAAATAATTATGCGTAAATTGAGGTAAATTTATCACAATATTTTTGATCAGTAAAAACATGTGGGTGGGCCCATCTTTGCTCCTAGGAAGAGGGGGTTCCCCCTCTAGTATCGCCTATGGTTGTGAGGGTTAATATATTTTTCCTTTCTTGCCAACGCCCTAACATCCATGTCAGGAGACGCTACTGGTGTGGAGGTCAGTTTTCATCCATCTTTGCAATATTAGCCTCTAGCGACAACATCGTGAATTAAGCTTCCTTTGGTTATTAATTTTATTTATTTATTTATTATTTTTTTAACAGACTCAGTTGCCCTGCTTCCTTTCTAGACGATTTGCCGGAACTCCTCTGTATTGCAATTTTTACCGCTTTGATATTCTGCGGCGAACACATAGACTTCTGTGGAAGACACCTTAGTTCTAATATTATTATTTCGCGGAGAAATTTTCTATGCAGTTTGCGGATGGTTTTGTTGGGAGGGGGTCCACTGGGTAAGAAACTGTTCTCAGAAACGCCTTTGAGTCACAGCAATAGTTTTTGCTTCATGAATAAAAGCACAATTGACGATCGCGGCGTCGTTGTAAGTCTCTTCTTCTTGTAGGCCATCTTTGCAACATTAGCCCTCTAGCGACATCATGAATTAGGCTTTCTTTTTAATTGTTCAATTATTTCTCCAAACTATACTACTGCTGCTGTTGAGGTGCAAAACTTGATTTCCTATCCATCTGAAACGATGATTTTTTTTTTTTTTTTAATCATGTGCTATCTTGATTATTGCTTAACAAAATAGGTATCATCTTAGCTCAATTTTTAAAATTCAGCATTGAGAAGTTAAAACGAAATTCTTCATTTCATTGGGAAATGTGTTAATTTCAAAATGGAAACAAGCCCTTTTCAGCACACCTTCCAAGTCCTAACAGTAACATTTAATCGAATATGAATTTTCTATAAAAATAGTCAATTATTTCATAATAGACACTTTTCGATGAGTGCACCAAGTTTGTGGTAGGTTTTCTTGATAATTCTTTACCTGTGCTGGTAATGCATACGTCTTTATTAAATTTTTATTTATTTATTTTATTTTGTGTGTGTCCCGCAATATTGGTCATTTCACTTTCCCTTTGTTAAACAATTCTTCTTCTTTCTCCTTCACATTAGCCAATTTATATATATATATTTCTTCAGTATTTATTGGTTTTGACTACATTCCAATTTAAATCATAGGTGAAGAGAAGAAAGGTCATAAGGTTGAACTTAAAATTAAACATTGCTTTGCGCTCGAAGCTCAATTATATTTGAGCTAAACTGCTGTTACTTCTTTTTAAAAAGTGAACTAAACTCAACTGTTAACTTATTTCTGAAAAGTGAACTAACTAAACTCAACTGCTACCTATTTCTGAAAAAGTGAACTACCATAACTAAACTGTTACTTATTTCTGAAATGTGAACTAACTCATAAGAATTCATAAAAATTGAACAAACTTTTTGTCACACCATATTTAACTAACTGATTGTTCTTTTAAAAATAATAATAATAAAATAAACTACCTATTATCTGTTGTTTCAGATTGTGTACAGTATTGTAGTTGCACTTGGTACTTTTTTAACCGTGATCACAACATATAGCATTTTGAAGTGTAATTATGAAAGCAGTTTGTCCATTAGTTGGAATGACTTAAAAGATGAGCTTGTTCCGCTACAAGAAAATTATCCACAACAACCAAAATACACGTGGGAATTATTGTTGAAGTGCATACTGCCACAAGTGAACGAAAAATCAGAGCAGCCTCTTGTAGTGTTTTTGATTGCCTCTCCTGATAGTAAGGGTACTACTCAATGTTTTGCAGACCGTCTAGGTTTCCTTATCAACAACTTGAAAAGCAGATACTGCCGGAGAGGTCCGGTGGAGACACTAACTGGATACTCCTTCGCCAAGGAAACATCAGTACCATATGTATGCGAAGCACTGGAAAAGGCATTGTATCATAAGGTGGTTGTGATAGAAGATTTGCAAGCTATGTACGGCATTGCAGGAATTAAAATTCTCAATCGTTACTTAGGTAAGAATGCGCCTAGAAAAGATGTAATGGTGATATTTACGGTAAATGTGGATAGGAAATTTGATTATAACGAATCCCCAAGCAAACTAGCAAAGGAAATTCTTTATGAAAAGTGGTTAAACCGAGTACCTGCTATGATGTTCAAAGAAACCTTTCAACAATTGCGTGCCTTATATCTTACTATTCGGCCTGAATCTCACTATCCGTGTAGTGTTAATTTATGTGTAAATTCCACTAAAGAGGAATAAATATATTTTCAGTATTCGCGTTCCACTTTATTTATCAAACATAAATTAGATGTAGTAGTAGTTGTTGTGTACATTTTTATAAATATATTTGCCGAAATATTTTCAGATTTACTTCCTGGTGAAAGCTTATACGGTTTTGATTCCATTATGCAGTAAAAGATTTAACTAAACTCCAAATTCCTTATAGGGGCCGCGGTGGCTCAGTGGTAGAGCATTCACCTCTGGTGCATGGAGTCGTTGGTTCGATCCCAGCTCGCGCCAAGTGAGCTTTATGGTGGACGAACACCGTGTGCGTGGGTTTTCTCGGGGTTCTCCCTTTCCCCTCACTTTATTCATTCCACCTTTTTATTAATTTCTCCTCATCACCGTCTCCTTTAGCCTAGCCGGCATAATCGTGGGACGTATAACTTAAAAGATTTCATTTCCAAATTCCTTATATAGGGTGTTTCAAAATGATTTGAACGATTTCAACTCTTTATAATTTTTTATTGTATAAATCACTTAAAATTCTAGACATAAGTACTATAACTGTGAGAGTTTTAGAGGTAAAAATTGTAATACCCGTTTCAGCGTGTTGTTATAAACAGTTTGCTATGCATTCTGTTGTCTTGAATTGTTAATACTACTTGCAAATAGAGTTCTTAAATAGTAGTTCTTACGAAATTTTGTACGAAATTCATGTTGAATACTCACAACAGATAGAGTAACGTGAAATTGTAAGATCCAAAATGCTTCATCTGCACCAACATCTTTCAACCTGTCACTTTGTCACCTGGTGGATGAATTTCGTAGTACTACGACAGTGCCAAACAAAACTCGAGGACTAGTCTTCCGCAAATAATACGTCATCACGTGGGGGTGGGGATGGTGGGCGAAGAAGGGACAAAAGAAAAAAGAATAAAAAAACCTGTGCAGCATTCAGGTGGACATCTTGCAGTAGTGTTACCAGGCTAAAAGTAGATGAAACTTAGTAGAGGAAGATAAAACTAATGAAACCAGTAGATCAATAAGAATGCAGGTAAGCGAAGGAATATTAAATGAAAGAGAAAAAGGTAGATAGTATAGAAAATTAAAGATTGAAAAATAAAACTTAATGAGAAAATGATAAATATAATTATTTAGAATTAAGAAATAACAGAATATAAAAATATAACGTAACGTCTACTGACAGAAGTTATAGGACATATTCATAAGAAAAAAAAACCCTTTTCTATAGCCCCATGTTTGTTACTTGTACGCGTAGTATATTTCTTTCCATGCTGGGAACGTCGTCAGCATCAGTTTTATTACTGTCACTGGATCCTTACTTTTATATCTGCTATTGAATTTTAGTTTTCTTATAAAGAACAATTTGCATCGAGTATTCCGTGCATTTAGTTTCGGTTTATCTTAAAGACAGACTACATATAATCAAAATAAGAGTTCGCCCATTTAAGACCTAATGTTCTCAATAATGTTCGCAAAGTCTTAAATCCACCAGTGATATCAGTTGTTCACAAGAGTTTCAAAACGTGAATTTAGTAGCAACTACATTAAAACAGTGGTTCTCAACAGTGTGTTGCGACACACTGGTGTGTTGCTCAGTTGCATAGGGTATATTCCAAATTTTAGAGTTTAAAAATGATGAAACAATTAATAATTAATTAAAATCAATTTTAAGACAGAATGTATCAGTCAACATCTTCAGTGGCATCAATAATACTTAGTACCACATAGAATCACTTCACAGAAACTTAGACTTACACTATTTATATTATTATTTTAAAAACAAGCAAGTGTGTCCCAAGGTCGTAGGCGTTCAGTAGTGTACCGTTATTCAAAAAAGGTTGGGAACCACTGCATTCATTAGAATAACAAGTTGAAATATTCTGGAATTTTTAATGCCTTTTAGGCAGATGATTAATGAAAGTGAAGTACTGTGAAATTAAACTCTTGTGTTCTCCCACTGGGAATTGAACCCGAAGTCACATGCATCAAAAGTACACCGGCTAGCCAGTAGACCACTGGAAGGGCATGGAATTTCACATAAGTTACTAAGTAGCACAAAAATTTGTTTAGGAAAAACAGCGAGCGTGGGCTGCTAAATACAGGGAGAATAGTCTGGGACAATAAAAAATCTAAATTAAGACCACGGAACACTTAGTGCAGATGGTTCTTTATAAGAAAACTAAAACTACGATAGGAGATGTAAGAATCTGGCGACGTAAGAAAACGTAATAAAACGTACTGACGACGTAAGAAATATACAATTCAAGTAACAAAATCCATAGGCATAAGGTAAGTCACAGTTTTTGTACTGGAAGGTGGTAGATGACTCAGAACGAAAAGTGTTTGGCAGAAATAATAATAATAATACAGCAAATATAAAAGCCAAAGATATGTTTTCCATGTTTTCCCTGACTAAATAGTTAGTATTCTTCTCTTCCATGTGGGAAATCAGGTTCTTTCTCTGTGTATAAATATAGTTCAGATTACATTAAATCCATATTTCGTTTTCCTTGCTACCGAAAAGAAACGTTGAAAAGACAAAATTACAATTTTCGTCACACAGGGCAACAGAAAGTACTGTAGAGCATTCTAGATCATCTACAAGATTTTAAAGAAAAGTACTAATTTTCTTATTTACCTCATTCTATCTTCAACAGAGAAAGATTTCTACATTTAAAGAGGATTTATATTGATTTTCATATAGTATTAAGATATACATAATACATAAGAAAGGAAGCGAAAAAAAGATAAAGGAAAGACAGTGAATATTGAAAAAGTAACATACATAACATGGAACAAGTAGCTCAAAATATTAAACAACATTTGTATAAGCTTTACAAGCTTTTCTAAGTAGTTGTAAATACGTATGAAATCCAAATTCTTGTATTGACATATTATGTTCTTGTAAGTACAATATATTCTTGTTACTTGCGAATATGTAACCAAAAGTGTTCTTCATCTTAACATAAGCTTTTTGTTATCATTATCCAATTTGCATAAGTAAGTCAGTGTTATAAAGGTCACTAGCAAAGAATTTAAATAAAAATATTTGATTAGCCAATATCTTTCTCTCCAAAAACTATTACATTCAAAATCAGTAACCTTTTATAAGAAATTCTGTTGAGAAATGATGTTTTCTTAAATTTTGGGAAATTTTGTTGTTTAATTTCTTAAAAAACAGGAGAACTTTGAATTTGTTCAATTCTCCCAATATACGAATTATTGACACATGACCAAACAAGTAATCCATATATAACACAATACTAACCTGAGGCCTATTTTTCAAAACTGGTAACCTTGTAATACTAGTGTATAACTTTTCAAAATCAAACATTTTACAAGTGTATATACCATAAAATCATGACAAATTAGAGGTAAGAGGCATTAGTATTTAGAAATGAGTTCTACCATAAAGGAAACAAGAAAGTTCTTTCACTTTTTATAGAGGTCTATGTTGAAATGGACCTCACACCGTAAGTTGAATGCGAACGGAGATAAGGCGAAGGTCAGTTGTTGGTATATCCAACATACTACCTGGTTGTGGCAGTTCAGTTACACCGTGAACTTGCGTAAGGACAGAGTGAACATGGGACCTCCACAGAGTGCCATAAGGGCCTGTATGCTGTACGAGTTCAAACTGGGGTCACATGCCGATGCAGCGGGGCGGAAGATATGCCAGGCCTTTGGTGAGGGTGTTGTGACTACGCGGTTAGTGCAGCGGTGATTTAACAAGTTTAAGGACGGTAGCGAAACACTGGAAGACGATCACGTGCCGAAAGATTAACACGTACAAAATGAAGATCTTCAGGCAGCAATTGTGGCGAACAGTGGCCAGACATGTAAGAACCTGAGACTACAATTCAGTGTGAGTGGAGAAACCATTCGGCAGCTCCTCCTCCAACCTGGGAAGCACTACAAGTTGAGTTGATGGGTCCCACTTGATTTGACTCCGGGCCAGAAGGCAAAGGGGTCCTCCTGTCCCAAGGCAAAGGGGTCCCAAGACACAATTCTACGCCTTGGATGGGAAACACTATTGCATCCGCCATACTCCCCGGACAATGCACCTGTTCCATTCTTTGGACAATCACCTTAGAGGCCAGTCCAAATTCCTAGTAGAGATGCATAATGCTACCTTCTTCGCTTCACGGCCCACCAAGTTCTACCGCGATGGAATCCATGGCCTTCCAGAACGTTGGCAGAAGGTCGTCCATGCTGACGAGGACTATTTTTGATCTTCCAGTACGTCTCAGGTGACATATCGATGTTCGAAGGTGGTGGATGAAAAAGTGACAGAACTTTCGTGGTTATCTTTATATTATTCGAGTATTTCTGCTTCACGATATTTTACGACTTGCAAAAAACATAACAAAACTTGTAGTTTTTGCGAAGTAGGCCCCTACTGGCTGTGTTCCTGTGATGATCAACATTTTCCTTAAATTCTCATCGATAGTTCCGATAACACCAATGAAGGAACACAGCGGGGTAAGGTGGGCACGGGAGGGCAAACAAGCCACTTCAGAATTTTTTAAACATTGTAAAAATCAAAACACATGGTTGAGGATGTCTCTATTATGCATCCGGGAAGCACCTCTCAAATGGAAAGAAGTGCTTGTGAGGTCTTCTGCATCAGAGCCAAGAACCTGGTTCTTAATGGAAAAAGGAAATCTAGATAAAGACTGGAATGATATTGTTAACGATTCTATTAACAAAGATTAAATTATGAAATACATTAAAACGAACTTTTGTCATGTGAAAATACCGTAAAACGGCGTTACTTTGCAAATCAGGGGTTACTTTGCACAAAATATGAAAAGAGTTGCATAGTCCTCTGTCGGTAAAACCATGAAAGTTTCAACTCCCACCTTAAGATAGAACATCTAACTGTATTTTGGCTATAATATTGGCGGTTAACATCAGTTCTAATTATCTGGAGGGTTTGTTGTTGTAAAGGTGTGGAAAACAGTCACTGTAAAGGCCGAATTTTTTTAAAATATATTACCTATAATAATTTCCGTCAAAATTAAGTCAGTTTCGTAGAATACTACTGTGTATAATGGGACTTTGGAGCAATAGTTGAAATTGAAGTGCGAAACGTTTTGAAGTCATATTAGATAAAACTAGAAGAAGGTGGTTTGAGCCTCTAATCAAAGTTACTTTGCACCAGTCCAAAGTAACAACTTAGATAGGAAATTACTATTGCTGGTACCTCCTGCTTTCTAATTTTAGGTAAATTTCCTATTGAGGTAGATGCCGAAATGGATTTCTTGATGGAAAATAAATTACGAACAGTGACAGTTCCAGAAAATTACTTTGAGAGGGGCTTCACTCAGAAAAGCTTATTTATTATTATTATTATTATTATTATTATTATTATTATTATTATTATTATTATTATTATTATTTTAAGAAATCACTGGACTTTTTGGGGAGGGAGTGAAATGTATAAATACTGTAGGGAAAACATTGCACAGAAACATTATGTTCATATGTTGAACATAATGTTTTGTATGTTGTGCAAAGTATCCCCACCTATGGAGTTATTTTGCACCCAAGTTTATATTTCAAGAACTATGGTCATACTAAATGTTTACTAATGCATTTGCACAAATGTTTTCCTTATATATCTACTATTATATGTTTAAAATACAATGTTGTAAATCATTACGTTTGTAAGTTATATGCGATTTTCTTTAAACTTGCTTAATTCTGGTGGAAAGTAACCCCGTCTTACGGTACAGAAGAGAAAATATGTATTTTTTTTATGAAAGCAGGAAAGAGAAAAAATGAACATCCAACCCTGTTCAGAAGATACATTAGCACGTGTCGAATCAGCTTGTTTGGTGTACATTGTTTTGCCTTCACGCGAACTACTGGCGATCGACTAGATAAGAGTCAAGAAAGAAAGAAAGAAAGAAAGAAAAAAGATATGCTTATTTCATAGAGATATGCTTACTTCTTGACATTAAGTGTTTGAAAACCAAAACTGTTCTGAATATCCATTTTCTAATTTCCATAATAAGAATAAAGAGAAATGTTAATTCTCATATATAAGAAAAAAGAAAGAAAAAATTATATTTCACACAAATAACAAAACAAAATATTTTACTTAACTACACCTTGGACTTGCGTGTTTTAAAATTATTCAGAATGTTTTTCCTAATTCCGCTAGAAAAATGAAGGAATAAAAAGAATTGTTAATTCCCATAGAAAAAGCAAAAAGATATAATTACACTTATTAAACAAAAAGAACAAGATAAAATACTTCATTCTGTCTTGGCAATTCCAAATGCTTTGAACTATTTTTTTTTTCCTTCTGGTCGTGAACACTTATTCAGAATGTTTTTCCTAATTTCGATAGAAAAATGAAGGAATAAAAAGAATTGTTAATTCCCATAGAAAAAGAAAAAAATATAATTAACTTATTAAACAAAAAGAACAAGATAAAATACTTCATTCTGTCTTGGCAATTCCAAATGCTTTGAACTATTTTTTTCCTTCTGCTCGTGAACACTTCATATCTTATGAAACTAATATTAGTCTTGAACAAAACGCTTTTCAATAAACATAAAAATCTTATAATTTTAAACCTAATAGCTTGTCCATGAACCATGATTATCTATCACCACATTGATTCGAGGAGGCATGGAGTCAATTAGTGACAAAGGAAGGAAGGAAGTGGACTGGGACCTGTATGTTAGGTGCCATCCCGGCATTTGCCTGGTATGAATGAGGAAAACCGAAGAAAAGCCTCACTCAGAATGGCTGGACTGAAAAAGCTGTTACATCTTTTCGACCAACCCAGACAGAAAATACAGGTGGTTTACAGGCGCCTGTGAAACATTCATAAACAGGCGTATTTTTACAGGCGCCTGTACATGCGCCTGAAAATGGAACACTCTTAAACGCATGAGACAGGTATCGATTTTTTTCACGATCATTGCATGTTCATTTCAAGGAAACAAGTAGTTTTCATGTTGATAGGGCTGCAACCTTGCAACGTAAAAAATGCGTGTAAACAACATATAGAGAATGGAAAGACATGTACTTAACCGGCATATTCCATGTAGTTGACATATACGTTACTTCATAAGGATCTGACGACAACTGCTTTTCATTTGATAAAAATGTAATTGACATGTTAAATACATGTGAAATACAGGTGTTAGCGAATTAGTGGGCGTGCTAACGGAATATACATGTAAAGTAAATCGTATTAAGCACTATACATGTCTCAGGACCTTGCATATGTGCATGACAAACTGGAGACTTCGTGCCTGAATATTACATGTTCCCTACACCTGTAATATTAATGATTCACTCCAATCAACCTTGTTCATTGCATGCACCTGCTTAACCCATTTATTGGCAATCATGATCATTGTATTTTCCGTTTACCTACACATTGCCTGTACATTGCATATAGGTGGGTTCACACTTCGCATGTACACGGAGATAATACAGGCAATGTATTCAGTTGTAATCCCATGTATTATACATGTGTCAGGACCATACATAGCGAATGTCGAATTGGAGACTTGTGCCTGAATATTGCATGTTTCCTGTGCCTATAACGTGAATGTTTAGCTCCAATCCACCTTGTTCACCACACATATCTGTTTAATCCATTTATTGGCAATCATGATCATTGTATGTTCCCGTTCACCTGTACATTGCCTATACACTGCACATAGGAGAGTTACACACTTCGCATGTACACGAAAATGATAAATGTAAAATAACATATTCTACATCATACATTTTTCATGCTATACGCTAATACATGGTATTTACATGCAATGCGAATGTCACACATGTATATTACATGTTAATAAACAGGCATCTTCCTTGTACTTTTCATTCTTACTGTATTGCGAATGTTATCAACAATTCATTCAATGTATTTTACATGCATATATTCCCTCCATTTACTTACATGTACAGTTCTCATTTTAATGTACAGGCTCTGTACAACGCTTGTTTCTTTGCAGAATTTCCAACAGAAGTTTAATACTTTTTCGACATGCACATCACCTAAAGACAACGTGCATGTAATATTTTCTTTACATGTGTTTTCGCCGAAACAGGCGCCTGCATAATGCCTGTCAAAATCTGACAGGCTTTCACAGACAGTTCCATGTACAAAACATTGCATGTTTCCTCAAAAATTTTCACAATAGTCTCCGTACACATATTGAATGAAACATCTTATTTCTTAACTCTTTCAATCAAGTTTTGTTGGAGCGTTTTACATGAGATCTGATTCTTGATTATTTAATGGAAGATGAAGATGTCTAGGTCATTGTCCATCGGAAAATAAAATTTTTCTTTGGTGTGGACTATTTTGACCTAGAATCAGATCATAGAAAATATTCAACTACAAAGTCTCTCTTATTCCTGTTACCTAAGGGTTTTTTACTACTACTTTCAAGACTAAGCACGATTCTTCCTTAACCTCCTAATCTCACTTACAATGAATTTGTGATCCAAACTTCCCACTTAATAAAGAGAAACAACAAAACCTGTTGACTGAAACGCTTGAAACAATATTGGTAAAAATGTCACTAGCAGCAATTACGCAATAGATGATTAGGTTATTTAAAACACAACCTATACGATAGTAGAGATGCTACAACTATATGATACTTTAATTGAAATGTATGAGGAGTAAAATAAACGCCATAATACTGAAAACTGATACACATGCTATTTACTTTTGTGTGTGTTATTGTTTGCACAAAGTAGTGTTGCTGAGGAAACGAGAAAAGACGACATTATCCAATATAAATAGTTAAACCTTTTTGAAAACGAACTTGAATTTCCATGATACTTCACGAGACGAGAGATCCCCTCCCCCCTCCGTGAACAACACTAGCAAAATTCACGAAGTTTATGTCGTGACCGTGGCAGTGGTGTTATTCTAATTTTTTAACAAGCGGTTATATATCTTGGAAACGAATTATCCTAGATAGGATGGTTGTAAAAATTATTGGAAAGACCTTAATCCAGCAATGGATCAAAAATTGTTGATAATAGTATGTATGCGTTCGAACATAAATAACCCTCACAAATATACTGATGTAATCAAGGATCTTATAAAATAGATGATCTGCCCCTATATATCTTCATCCTATTAAATCAATGAAGCCAAAAAACAACCGAGAATCGGCACGTCTGATTGGCTACTCTCGTTTATGCCATCGTCTGATTGACTACTTTCGTTTCCGCCATGATTGTTGGCTCAAAACATTGCGATCGTATTGGACGGAGTGGGCAGAGTAGGGGTGGCGAAACTATGACGTATGGCTTCAAGATTTTGTTGTAAGGGCAGATCCTCTATTTTATAAGATCCTTGGATGTAATCGCAGTTCTCATTCTTGATATCTGAGCATTTGAGATTAAGAAATAAACCCTTATACCTTGTTCTGAGAGATCATATGTTTAACCTGTAGCTGTAAGGGGTTCGTAAAACAAAGATAGTTAAATAAAAATTTACTGTTTCTTGGTATAACTGGGTAACATTTATTGATGTCTGGATATAACAAACGGTTCTGCGAACTGAAAATATTTTAACAACCGGTTCTAACGAACCGGTGCGAAGCTGCTGAATAGCACCACTGGACCGTGGGGAATTCCTTCGTAATAGCACTAGTCAACAAATTTTAACTTTTTTTCTGCCACATGAGAGAAAACACCTGATCTTAAAGGAACTTTGGCCGCTGAATTCGAATCTGCAATCCGTTTTTCTCTATCACGCACACTTTTCCCGTGACAGAGGGATTTTCGGGAAATTTTGGGAGAAATTTCCTTTTTTCTTCATTTTTGTACCTCTAGCTCGGGTACCCTTGGGCATATAAACATACAAATTATATTCTAGGTTAGCTTGATTTATACTTAGTAAACCCTGTAAGTTTCATCTGAGTCGCATCATTCTTCATTGAGAAATAAATATATTTCTATAAATATATGCTATGTGTACTGTCCATTTTACCATATACAATAGGTGCAGGAAAATCACATGTAACTTCCACGGGAATTACAATATAAGCAAGGTTTATACTTCATTGGATTTGTAATGAAACATACTTTACAATGATGTATACACCATGTCCGCCATTTTTATAAGAAGGAAATTCTAGAGAGATTTTTCGGGAAATTCCCTAAAAAAGTAGATTTTTTCTCATGTCACTGTTCATATAGTGATACAGAAGCGGGAATTGCGCCAGAATATAGATTTATATCAATTCAATAAATCAATAGCTCACTAGTAAACAAGGTTTTTGCCACATGAAAGAAAACATCTGATCCTAAAGGAACTTTGGTCGCTGAATTCGGAAGTGCAATCCGTTTTTCTCCATCACCCACAGTTTTTTGCGTGACAAGGGGAGGGGGCTGAGAAATTCCCTCAAAATATATCTTTTTTTCCAAATTTTCGTACCACTGGCCCTTGAAATATAAATACAAAAATGACATCATATAAAACTTTGATTTATACTTAAGAAACCTCGCAAGTTTCAGAACAATCGCATTATTATTTCTAGAGAAATAAATATAGCTGCATGTATGTTGTTTGTACTACTTATTTTAAGACGTGATGTTGCGTTCTTTGCACCGAAAGAAAAAAAAACACAATTTCATTTACCCATACAGGCACAAATACGAAAAATGAGAGTATACGACATGGAGTAAGAGGTCTGTGGTTTTCTACCACCTGGCATGTGATTGCATTGATACAGCTGTACAACAACACGTGTTTAGCTGATGCAATAAAGCTGCGCAAAATCGGACTCTACTGATAAATTGTCAGGTCCATGGCAAATAGATAAGGAAGTGTTGTATAACTGCATGCATATTGTAGGTTTAGTTTTAATTTGGATTTACCTGTGACAAGTGGTTGTAAGTGCGTGTGCGTGTTTGTTTTCTTTCTCCGCTATGAAGAGATCGCGGCGTGCGTGTATAAACTCACCGAACACTTTCTGTTACGTGTGTGGAAAATATACTGTGAAAAGTCAGCGCCGTGCATTAACAGAAACGTTAAAACAAGCTTATTATAGCTATTTTAGGTGTCATGTGGGTGATCAAGACAAAGTGTAGGCTCTCCATGTGTGCTGTGTAACATGCTATTCTACTCTTATTAAGTGGGAAAGTGGCGACAAAACTCGAGCTGTGCCTTTTGCGGTGCCAATGGTCTGGCGAGAACCAACCAGTCATGCTGAAGACTGTTATTTCTGTCTAACAAAAATTTGGGGTCATTCTAAACGAACAAAATCTAATATTGAGTACCCAAATGTTCCATCCGCTCTAAAACCCATACCACATAGATCTGAACTCCCAATCCCTGATCCATACGCACAGTCAGAAGAATCTTCTCCAGCAGAAGAGCAAGTAGATGAGTTGCCCGAACCATCAACTTCCTTTGATCCAAACTCTAGCCCAACCAAAAACACACCTCTTCTTGTTAACCAGTCCAGACTGAATAACTTAGTGAGGGATCTAAATCTGAGTAAGCAACAAGCTGAGTTGCTCGGATTGAGACTTCAAGAATGGAATTTACTGGCTCCTACCACCAGAATTTCAATTTTCAGAAACCGACATGAACAATTTTCAGGTTACTATATAATGCAAAATTCCCTCTGTGCATGTACAAATATAGATGGTTTAATGGATGCAGTAGGTTTCCAACACATCCCTGAAGAATGGAGGTTGTTTATCGACTCCTCTAAAACAAGCCTTAAGGCTGTTTTGCTACATAATGGGAACACTAAACCATCAATTCGAATGGCATATTCCGTAGAGATGAAGGAAACTTATGAAAGTTTGTCTGTGTTGTTAGCTGTGATACATTATAACAAGTACTGTTGGCAAATTTGTGGTGATTTAAACGTCATTGCTATATTACTGGGGCTTCAGGGAGGATTTACAAAATACTGTTGTTTTCTTTGCTTGTGGGACAGTAGGGCAACTGAATCACACTACATTCAAAATGAATGGTCCCCAAGAGAAACATATATGCCAGGGAAACACAATGTTAAGTATTCTCCCTTAGTTAATTCAGAAAAAATTCTGCTGCCGCCTTTACATATAAAATTAGGCTTAACGAAAAACTTTGTTAAGGCCATGGACAAGAATGGAGAAGGTTTTGCGTACCTTAGAAGTCAGTTTCCAAAACTTAGTGACGCGAAAGTAAAAGAGGGGATATTCGTCGGGCCCCAAATTCGGAAACTATTAAAGGACAACATCTTTGAGACAAACTTAAATAATGATGAACTATCCTGGAGAGCTTTCAGTAAAGTGGTGTATGGATTTTTGGGAAATCATAAGGCAGAAAATTACCGTCAATTGGTTCAAGAGCTTTTGGATAGCTATCAAAGGTTAGGATGTAGAATGTCCCTGAAAATTCACTTTCTTCATTCCAACTTGGAATTTTTCCCCGAGAATTTAGGAGTTGTAAGTGACGAACAAGGGGAACGATTCCATCAGGACATTCAAAAAATGTAGCAACGTTATCATGGTAAATGGGGTCCTCATATGATGGGCGACTACTGCTGGTTTTTAGTTAAAGAAAGTGACTGGCACTACAAAAGAAAGAATTAATTGTAAGTACAAATGTTTTATTTTCATACTTTGTAAAGCAGTTGTGCATTTGATCCATTGTGAGTTATTGATATTTGTTTTTGTAGGTCAATATTAATTTTTTGTTTACTATCTTGAATAACATTTAAAAGGCGTGGAAACTAAGAATTTTGTTGTATACTTTTGGAGTTAAAGATCAGTTTTTCAATAGGATTAATCTGGCGCAATTCCCATTTCTGTATCACTATATGAACAGTGACATGAGACAAAAAATCTACTTTTTTAGGGAATTTCCCGAAAAATCCCTCTAGAATTTCCCTCTTATATAAATGGCGGACATGGTGTATACATCATTGTAAAGTATGTTTCATTACAAATCCAATGAAGTATAAACCTTGCTTATATTGTAATTCCCGTGGAAGTTACATGTGATTTTTCTGCACCTATTGTATATGGTAAAATGGACAGTACACATAGCATATATTTATAGAAATATATTTATTTCTCAATGAAGAATGATGCGACTCAGATGAAACTTACAGGGTTTACTAAGTATAAATCAAGCTAACCTAGAATATAATTTGTATGTTTATATGCCCAAGGGTACCCGAGCTAGAGGTACAAAAATGAAGAAAAGGAAAATTTTGGGGGAAATTTCCCGAAAATCCCTCTGTCACGGGAAAAGTGTGCGTGATAGAGAAAAACGGATTGCAGATTCGAATTCAGCGGCCAAAGTTCCTTAAAGATCTGCATTCTTCTTTCATGTGGCAAAAACCTTGTTGACTAGTGTAGTTAGAGTTCTCATCTTCAGCACGAAAGACCCGGGATCGATTCCTGGTGGGAGCTTATGTGGTTAAGATTCCACGTTAAGATATGAATCCACGTCTTAAATTGCCTTGGCGTTGAACAGAATACTAAACTCCAAATCAATCTACCACCCAACCAATCGACGTCGGAATCGAAAGCGCCTTTCCGTCATATTTAGAGAATGGTGGCTCAATGATAGAGCGCTCACTTTTAGTTTCAAGGTCATAGGCTCGATTCCAGGCTATGCTATGTAAGTTTGTGTTGAACAGATTGTGTCCATTTGTTTCTAAGAGTTCTTTATTGCCTTCCACTTCATTCCTCAGTTCCTTTCATTATTCATTTTGTTCACTCATCATCTGTTTCGTTTAGCCTCCAGGACATAATCGTGCGTTGTTAAAATTCCCATTTCATTTCATAGTATTAGACCAATAATGCAGTCTTGAATTTCCGAAATCACTTTTCATTGTTCGCTCCTCAATCACCTATGAGTAGATCACGAGTATTTAGATACCTAAATTAATTATAATAGGTAACCTGGCACTTGTAAACTACTATGTACGAATTATTTGTTTTCCTGGAAAACAAATTTAAGTATTGTTTTCCTTCTTTGTCTAAAAGCACTAACCTTAGTATCGAAAAGAACGTTGCTTTACACCAGACACTGGATTTGTTTGGGAGAGCTGCTTACAGACCTCACGTGAAAGCAGCAAGTCTCTCGGAGAAATTAACTCACGTGAACAGGGTTGGGAATATTTTCTTCTGTTGCCCGGCTTACTTATTTCTTTCGTAACTGTAAGTAAACTTTCTTTCCTTAGCTTATAGCTATGCATGTGGTCCTTTGTTCGATCCCAGCTCACGCCAAATTAACTTTGTGGTGGACAAACACCGTGTGCGTGGGTTTTCTCGGGGTTCTCCCGTTTTCTCTCACTTTCTTCATTCCACCATTTTATTCACTTCTCATCATCACCGTCTCCTTTAACCTAGCCGTCATAACAGTGGGACATAAAACTGAAAATTTTCAGATTTCTTAGCTTATAGCTATAACATTTAGATTTTTACCGATGTGACTTCCTTCATGAGCCGCCCCTAGTCTATTTAACATTTCTTTTCTTTATGCCCTTAGCAACGTTCATGTAAAATTTCATGTCCATGTAATTGTTAGTTTTTCTTGTAGAGTCATTTAAATACCGAAAGTTTATTAATATCCTATATAAAATATATAGACTAAAGTGATAGAAAAATAAAATATCCGATCTCGGCATATAACAGCTTTTTAACTAAACGAAAGGGGCCATCTAAACGAAGGGTGGTTCATTGATAGATCGCTCACTGCTGGTGTGAGGAATCCCTGATTGGATACTAGGCCATGTGATTTTGTGGTGGACACAATGTCGTGTTTATGAATTTTCTCATTTCCCTCCAAATTCTAATTCCATCATTCTTGCATGGCATATTCATAGAGGCTTTAAAAAAAAGAGGAAAAAAAATAAAAAAAAGTAACTAAGAAAGGAGCAATCTATGTTTGCAGTCGAAGGAGGAAATGCGGTCATTTCCTACTTAGAGAAAAGATAATTACGATAAAGTTACGATGCATTTGTTAACTAAACAATAGATCATTATAGAAGAAGATTGTTAGATATGCATAGAAACCGAAAGAAATCCTCAAAATTCTTAGTATATTTATTCGATTAAAAATAACAGTAACAGTATTGTGGTTTCGAATATTAAGAAGAAAACAGTTTCTTTTTTAAAGTTTTTATTTTCCAATGACCAACAATACATAAAATTTATGAGAACTTAATGAATGAGTTAAATATTTATATTTAATAGGAAAAAAAGTGATGGTATTTAAATCTGCGTTGAAGTAATATCAACGAGTAAATACTTTTATATTCATTTTGTAGAGCCTCAGAAGTGCACTGCTTTTCAATGTATCGCTAATTTAATGGGAATATAGGACTGTTTTCCTCTTCCTCAAGACTTCTACAACTTCAAAAGGCTGAAAGCGTATCCAAGATGTCGCAACCAGGATTTTTCAGGCGATTGTTCGGATCAACATGTTGTGATTTTGATTCAGATGTAAGCACCCCATTTTTAATCTTGTATATGAAATGTAGTATTAGTTTTGTTAGGAACATAAGTAGTTTGTTCATTTTTATATTACAATGTTCGTTATTTCTATGATTTTAGCAACCAATCTTCTACAGTATTTCACGAAAAAAATTAACGATATTGAATGCTTGTGCCATTTGTGTTTCTATCTTGTAGATTCATATCAGATTTATTTTCTTCTATTTTCTTTGAAACAAGCTGGAATTTCAATGGACTGGTTTGGTTTCAATATTTTTACTATTTTTTCTTTAAATCTAGTAAATACTCGTAACTTTGTTAAAATTAAATTTGTTACCTTTAATTTTAATATTTAACCCTTTGTGTACCAGTGACATCCATGTGGATGTCATGAAAACGTATCCTTTATTAAGAGCTGTATTAATCCTGGAGTTGATGAAAATTTTTAGTGGATGCAAGACACGAGTTAGTTCTACTATTTCTCGTTGGGTGACAACACCTTACTGGCAGAAAAGAAAAAGAAGTTGTGTCTCAGTAGGTGGCAAGCCTAAGGGAGCATTCAATTACGACACACATGTGTTTGTTTTGACGATAAACAATTTGCAAATTCGGGATCGTATTTCGAAATCAGAAAAAAGGCCAGTGTTGCCAATCTGAAGCAGCATAAATTCCCTTCAGAACATCAAAATTTCTCTTTTTTAGCCCAAATATTCCACAATGCAAATATTTTTTAATCGGTAATATGAATGCTCGGTAAAGAATCATATTCTTTAAAATTTTAGTCCATTTAAAGGAAAACAGAAAAATAATTCTCTATACATAACCAATGGGTTAAAAAAAAAACAAAGATGGTGCAGATTGTCTACATCATTAATAAAACTTACTAATAGATTTTGTGGTTTCTAAAACACAAGTGTTCATTTCTGCACAGTAAGTTCACAGAATCATTCAATTATTTTATAAACATTTATTTGTAAATATCGTCAACTTCTTCAGTCTAAAGGACAAAGTTAGGAGAACGGCAATCATTTCACATTGCAATACTAAACAATATACTAACAAGAAAGGAATTGATAGTTATAACAATAACAGAGGCAAGATGGTAAAAAGCAACAGAAACAAGCGATAAGGGACACCAACATACAAGCAAAGTCCGAGAATATACACACCTTGATCCATATAATACTTAATGTAAAACAACTATTATTGACGTACCTTTCATAACTTATTACCTATAGTAAACATATTAAATTTAACAACATATCTGCTGGCTAAGTTTACATGTTCTAATAAATAAATGTTTTAACATGTACGTATTTCGAAAGACCGAACCCCTTTCAAAAATCAAGAAGGGCAATTGCCTCCTCTTGTTCCTCCCGCTGCGGGCTGTCATGTTTAACTTTTTTCTATATTGGTCTATCATCTTGACATGGAGATAAAATTTGAATTAGATATTAATGAATTTCGGCTTTGAAGGTCAAATACGGCAGATAGAGATGCTACTGCACCGGATCTACTAAAAAATTATCTAGTAAAGCTAATCTTCCGGCCTTGTATTGTTTATTAATAACAGTTATATAATTTCGATATTTACAAAATATCAACATTTTCTCTTTTTAATATTGTCACGGTAATGAATTATAATCTAAACTTCAAAGTAATCCCACGGTTCTAAGTTTTTAAAAGAATTATATATATATATATATATATATATATATATATATATATATATATATATATATATATATATATATATATATATATATATATATATATATATAGGGCTGGATTTAGGGGACTGCAAAGGTACACGTGCACCCCCCTTCATTGTAAATATACACTACCAGTAGCGTATTTAGGATTTTGTTTCGGGGGAGGCTATGCACAACACGTGAATAAGCATTAATATTTTCCTTTTGGGTGTCGTCAAATTTTAATGAAGTTGTGCATATAACAAATTTATTTCGGGGAAGGGGGGCTTGAGCCCATAACCCACCCCCTAAATACGCCACTGTACACTACCTAAAGTGAGAAGCTAACAGTTTAAATCAATTTTCTGAAGCTTGAAAGAAAAGAATTTATCGAGAGCAAACACTTAGCATTTCCAAAGGAATTCCTCATTCACATCACAGATGCCTAAAAGCATTTAAAAAACTCAAATTTAATTGAAATGTACTGGTAGTTATTGGTGCACCCCCTCAGAGAATCCTTGATCCGGCCCTATATATATATATATATGTATATACCACTTTCATATCTTAATGGGAAGGATCGTGTTTGAAGATTAAAGAGTAATCAGTTACCCACTATCGTTAATAAATTTTAATACTCTCGTGTTGAGAACTTTCCATTTTAAGTCCGTTTGATTATTTCAGTATTGGCGTACAGAGAAAATGTTTCATTTTTCAATTCCGTGAAAATGCGAAACCAAAATTCTTATTTAAAAAAAAAAAAAATGTGCAATTGATGCTGGTAGAAAATAGAGATATAAAAACCTTTCAATCGTAGTCAGTTTTGGCTTTGGGCATATACAAGTCACTTCATTTTTGGAATTTTACACGCGTCCTATTATCAAAAAGACGTAAACTGCATTTGCAGTTTGTCAAATTTGAGGATAAAAACAGACAGAAAGCCCAATGAAGTGGGAAAACAAACAATGTATTTTCAATCAGAATTCCCATTTTCGGACTTTTTTTTTTTTACCTTCAATTATATCGCACAGCGTTGTTAGTAGATATTTAATTAACAAATGTATATGTATATTGTTTATGTACGATTGTGGATGAACGAAGAAAAGAAAGACGAAACCTAATAGTAGCATCTCATGTGTAACTTGTCTACGAATACCTGTTTTTGATAGAATACATATATGCGTGTAAACTAATCATGTGCAAAATTCCATTCGCCGAAAGTGCTGTAAGGGGACGATGCCAAGAAATGCTAAAAGGGGATTTCTGCTAGTTATATATAATATTGGAATACAATGTAAAGACATGTAAAACATTTTAATGTAGCCGAAATGTAACCTTAGATTTATCTTACTTTAGGGTTCTTTATTTTTATGAGTGTTATATTAAATGGGTTCTTATTTTTTTTCAGCACCGTATTGGACCACATGTCATTTGCTTGTTGTGTTACTTCGCCTTCGTAGTCCTGCTAGTTATATTATTTTATAGTCTTTTGAAGTCATATTCTATACTGAAGCCTTTTACAAACAATGCCCAGAAACAGATATACGACTTAAAAATGAAATATCCATCTCAACTTCAAGAAACATGGTACACATTGGAACAAGCTGCCTCTGGTTTTGCAAGTAAAAAGTCATCTCAGCCATCAATAATATTCATTTTTGTGCCAAAGGAATGTGAGGAAACTGGCCTTAGGTTTGCCTGTTCATTGGCACAATCCTTGAAGAATCTTCTTGGATTAGAAGGTATAATGTGTACTGATAAATCTTTCTCTTGTGGTTCCAGAGAGACTGAAGTTATCTTTACAAAGAGCATGTTTTCAGTTTCGCAGAATGTCGCAGTTATTGCAAAGCTTGAAGATGTAGAATCGTTGCCAATAAGTGCTATTGGACCATTAATGCGGTCACAAAATAAATCTAAATCCGTATTCATCATCGTAAGCATACTCAAAGGCACCAATAAAACCTTATCGCTGAGAAATCTGGCACAAGATCAGCTGCTTAACACATGGAAACATTACTCTGAAAACACATTTCTTCAAGATGCTCTATGGTATTTCACAAGATACACTATACTTACTGTACCTGAAATCTCTGATGTTGTAGAAACACCCAAAACTCAAAGTAATTTAGGTATATAAAGCTTTGTCTTATGTTACAAAAACCTTGTGGTTGAATTGGTAAACGTTATTATTCTTACTAGTTGCTACAATTTATTTTTAGTTGCAGCCGTGTCTTGCTTTAGATGCACAAGTATTTGAGACACTGTGATTTAATACAGAATATAACCTTGTATTTCGCTTTTGAATAAGACAGATTTTAACAGAATAAATAAATAAATAACAAAAAACCTGTTTAATCTACTCCATAGTAACCTTGATTTTACCTAATCAACTAAGGTTAACAGATCTTATGTTTTCTCATAAATGTTACGTTTTTCCGACACATTTTACGTTATAAGTTTTTATTTTGTACGTAAAATGATTTCTTCCGTTTTTAATAAAGAAACTATTTTTTAAAAAAAGATTTTACAAATTGGCGCGATTTTTTAAAAACTAGAAGACCTGATTTCTCACACACACTGTTATCACTGCAACTCAACGATTTTAAGGTAGTATGTAGAGAGAAAATGGAATATGTGGCATTTTTATCTCCTATTTAACCTTCATTTTAGCATCTTATCCTTCGTCTGCCAACACCATCTCAATCTCATTGCAGTTTCGAGCGATCTTGATATTCTGATGTCAACAACAGAAGCTACTGTGAATTAATAATAGAACAACTCCAAATAGTTGTGAACTTTGATATGAGCTGTAAGAATTTTTTTAACGTATGAAAAAGAATGTGGGATAATTAAGAGATACAGTCTTCATTAAAATACAATTAAAAGGCAGATTGTCTAATATACATGTTTGGTTGGATTTGAGTTTAGCGTCCCTTTCAGAACCGAGGTTACATGGAACAAGAACTTACATCTTAACGACAGATACGGACACATGAGCTCCCACCGGGAATTTTAATATACTTTTGTGTTTTATGTGATGGAATTATTTTTAAGGAAACTTCCCAAGTTTCCAACTTAAATCATAATTCTGCTGTTAACTTAAATCATAATAAAACCTTTCAGGCTACACAATTCTGCTGTTAACACGTTTTCGACCATTTCTTGACTTTCTTCCTTTTTCCTCTGTGGTCTTCATATATGTTTGTTGTATGTACACTTTGAATATCATACACCTTCCTCTTTCCCTCCTTAAAAATCTTCCTTTTTGTCTCTGAAAATCCGGCTGCCACAAATGAACACAAACTAAAACATGGTATGAACTGTAAATGTCAGTGGGAAATTTCCCTCTACATGTAGTAATAATTAAATGAATGCTTCCCACAAATGTTCTTTCCAATTATTTTTTATTTAGCAACTTTTGACGTTATTAAAAACGCATATTATTAAAAACACATACATAAAAGCAAATGAAAGGAAGAATCTCTCAAAAAAAATTCCAAACTCTATTTTAGAATAATTTTGATACTTTTCTCTTTGACTAACTCCTCAAGAAGTCTGCAGAAGTGAAGTCTGCATCTACAAAAGTATATCAAAATAATCTCAGGAATCACAGGAACTCAAGAGGAACATTATCCTGGAAATCTGAAATTTCAATGTTATAACTCTAAACAGAATTTCAGGAAATATAATACGATATTCCAGGTAGATCCCTTGGGTATCTTCTGTGATTTTGCATTTTCAGGATTGGCAGCTATATGTGCATTATTAGATTTCCCTGAAATAATCAACTCTGACCATTTTCTTTGTCCAGATATGGAACCCATTTCTGTCTGGAACAGTAACAGTAACACTGGGGTCAATGATTCCTGTGTTATTGGAAAACTTAAACTTCCTTCATACACCATTTATGTCTTGTACTCCTGTACAATGTTTAAACGTTTTTACCTTGGTATTTTTGTAAAATTCCTTATCTGATCTTGCAGATTGCTCAGTATTATTGAGAAATATTGCAACCAGTTACATAAATCTGTTCTGTGTGAAAACATTCTGGACATATTTTTAACAATTATTTAATTACCAACATTAAATAGTGGATTTTTAAAAAATGTTTTGATGGTACAAGATTTTTTCAATATACAAGACAATCTTCACATGAAGAATATCTTTTCATACTCCGCTGAAATTAGATGCTTCGAGACACCATGTATCGTGACTCTTTGACTTACACAGTAATATATAGTTCAATTAATTATAAATGAGTAAACGTAAAAATGTAAAATATCAAAAATGTAAAATAACAAAAACTAAAATTGTGTTGTAACATTTGGGACAATACATCGCTGCTCTTCCTCTCAGAAAATAAAAACTGTCAAATGAGAGAAAACGAAATTACAGTGTTTATTTTAAATTACTCTTAATGTGATCGCTATATTTCGTTATATTAAAGCTCTTGCTCCTTTTAATAAACTAATAGTTAATTGAAACATTAATTGCAAGGTAATGTAATGTAAATCTCGTAGAAACGTTATTTTTTCCAAGAACAAATGAAATTTTGAAATTGAAGTTCAGAAATAGTAAATGAACTGTTTCCTATACATTCTTGTTTTCTTTATTTGTGCAGAATTATAAACTTTGAAAATAAAAACACAACAAAATCGATAATATTCAAAATAGGAAAATTGGATAGGATAGGAATCGATAATATTCAAAATAGGATTTGTGTCTTATCGATCTCGGGACAAAGTTTGGAAGGTAAAAAAACTATTGAAAGGCAGTGGACTCCTCCTTACCGAATCCCTTACCTCCAAACACCTGGACCTTCTGCGACGTGCCAAGGATGCATTTGGAGTACGAAGTGTGCGGACAAACGACGGAAAAATTGTGATCCTCATCGGCCGTGAAAAAAAAATCTGTGACAAACGAGCTGAGTTGCTTTCTCTAGTTCCAAAATGAAGCACATTTTATCACATGGTGTGTGTGTGTGTGTGTCAATATGAAGAATATGTTTCGAAAATACTGCCAAGTTGAATTAATAGTTATTCATTTGTCTAGTGTTACGTGTTTTTTCTTACTTCTTCCCTACATATTATAGTGTGGTTAGTGTTCTTCCAGTGTATGTTTGTATCTGTAACAATGCAATGGTCCTCAGCGTCTCCTCGCAGTTACAAAAGCAAAAGCAGGGTTAGCACAATTATTTTCTCTCACATTATTTTTTCGCTATTTTCCAGTTAAGTTATGTGAAACACAATGTATTCAATGTTATTAATTTTCATCATATAAGCAGGTTCAATTCTAATGCGTGGTAGAAAATGTCCTGCTTATTCAAAGACCTCACTAGAAAAAAAAACTCATAAGCAGTGCACATTACTGTCGTCGCTAATTACAGAATGCAGAGTAACAAAGTAGATAGATTTGAAACACTGAGCCAGGGGTCTTCATTCTTTGGGGAGTTGTGCGGCATCGACCTTGGTGTCAATGACCGCACTCTTCCCTCCCTCTCCTGCCCTTTTCTCCTCACCCCTGATCTCCAGTTAACCATCGAAATCCTCAAAAACGAGATGGCAAAGCAACCATATGATCTTCAGCTTCTGCACTTAAATGCATAAAGTGCCATAAAACACCACGATGAAATTACGGCCATTCTTAGCCCTCTCTCTGTGCATGCTTTGCTGGTTTCTGAATCTTGACTGAAACCTACCTCACCCGACTCATTAATAAACATACCCAACTACAGGGCTATAAGATGTGACAGAATAGGGAAGGGTTCCGGGGGCGTCTTGGTATATGTTAGAGAAGGCGTTAAAGTTAAAATACTAGATCAATCCTTCAGTTTATATTCTGCTTCTGCAGAATACCTCATGCTCGATCTGAATATACAAAATAAACATATTCTATTGATCTCCGTTTATCGCCCACCTAATACAAACTTTGAAAATTTTGAAGAAACGATCTCCCAAGTTATCCCCCAGTACAGTAACATCATAATTATAGGGGACATCAACCATGATCTTTTGACGTCTAAATCCGAGGCGCTGCGATATAAAAGCTATATTAATTCTCAAAATCTTTCTTTTTCTACGTTACAACCTACTTACAGAACTGAGACGAGCGAATCTTTAATTGACCACATATTAGTCTCTGATACTTGTAAAGTAACAAATGTATTTAAAAATAGGTCAAGTATCCGTGCCAGGTATAAGCCGATATGACCTTCTTCATCTAACTTATAAAATGTTCAAAATACGTTCCACGAGTAATATATAAACGGAACCTAAAACAAATAAATGACAACGCGTTGTACGAAAGTAGGAAAAAAGTGATCGATCTGGCTCAACATAGAACAACATTGGCCATATTAGAACAACTCAGGAGCCCCTGGTAAATTGAGCACCTTACACCGTGAGCCCACGGTCTTTTACGACCTCCATTTTAGGGGTGAATTTATTCCCTTTTATGAGCACTTTTAAGGGGGTGTATTCGTTCTCTTTTATGCCCACTTTTAAGGGGTGAACTCGTTCCCTTTTATGAGCATATTTTTCAACCCCTACGAACACATAACAGAACAAGGGTATACTCGTTCTCTTTCATGAGCACTTTTTCAACATAGCAGACAATGAACATAGCAAAGGGGTACGAACACATAACATAACAAGGGTGTACTCGTTTTCAACCCCTATTTTAACATAGGAGATAACACATAAGATTACGAACACATAGAAGAGAAGATAACACATAACACTACGTAACACACAGCAGAACAGATAACACATAAGAGTACGTAACATAACAAGGGTGTATTCATTCCCTTTTATGAGCATATTTTTCAACCCCTATTTTAACATAGGAGATAACACATAAGATTACGAACACATAGAAGAGAAGATAACACATAACACTACGTAACACACAGCAGAACAGATAACACAAAAGAGTACGTAACATAACAAGGGTGTATTCATTCCCTTTTATGAGCATATTTTTCAACCCCTATTTTAACATAGGAGATAACACATAAGATTACGAACACATAGAAGAGAAGATAACACATAACACTACGTAACACACAGCAGAACAGATAACACAAAAGAGTACGTAACATAACAAGGGTGTATTCATTCCCTTTTATGAGCATATTTTTCAACCCCTATTTTAACATAGGAGATAACACATAAGATTACGAACACATAGAAGAGAAGATAACACATAACACTAGTTTAACATAGCAGATAACATATAAGATTACGAACACATAACATAGCAAGGGTGTACTCGTTCCCTTTTATGAGCATATTTTTCAACCCTTATTTTAACATAGCAGATAACACATAGAAGAGCAGATAACACATAGCACTATTTTAACATAGCAGATAATATGTAAGATTACGAACACATATAAGAGCAGAAGACTACATAACATAGCAGGCCTCCATTTTAAGGGTGTACTCGTTCTCTTTTATGAGCATATTTTTCAACCTCTATTTTAACATAGCAGATAACACATAAGATTACGAACACATAGAAGAGAAGATAACACATAACACTACGTAACACACAGCAGAACAGATAACACAAAAGAGTACGTAACATAACAAGGGTGTATTCATTCCCTTTTATGAGCATATTTTTCAATCCCTATTTTAACATAGGAGATAACACATAAGATTACGAACACATAGAAGAGAAGATAACACATAACACTAGTTTAACATAGTAGGTAACATAAGATTACGAACACATATAAGAGCAGAAGACTACATAACATAGCAGGCTTCCATTTTAGGGGTGAACTCGTTCTCTTTTATGATTACTTTCTCAACCCCTATTTGAACATTTTAACATAGCAGAAATGACATAAGCATGTCCTCAAACTACTGACCATCGTGAACAAAGGTCAAACTCGAAAACGAAACAACATATCGAGGTGCTGTTTCCACATTTAGCAATTGGTCATCAAAAAAGTACTGACCATCAAGGTCAAAAATTAAAACTCGAAAACAGAGCCACATTTAGTAATTGGTTATCAGGTACTACATGTCCCAAAATTAGTGGCCATCGAGGTCAAAGGTCAAAACTCGAAAACGGAGCCACATACTCAGGTGCTGTTTCCACATTTAGCAAGAGGTCATCAACTAGTACAAGTTCCAAAATAATGACCATCGAGGTCAAAGGTCAACATACTTAAAACCAAATAACTCAAAACCAGAGCCACATATTGAGGTGCTGTTTCCACATTTAGTAATAGGTCATCAACTACTACAAGTTCCAAAATAATGACCATCGAGGTCAAAGGTCAACATACTTAAAATCTAATAACTCGAAAACGGATCCAAGTATTGAGGTGCTGTTTTCCAAATTTGGTAATTGGTCATCAACTAGTACAAGTTTCAAAATAATGATCATCGAGGTCAAAGGTCAACATACTTAAAACCTAATAACACGAAAACTGAGCCACATATTGAGATGCTGTTTTCAAATCTAGTAACTGGTCATCATCTACTACAAGTTCCAAAAATAATGACCATCGAGGTCAAAGGTCAAAGTACTTAAAACCCAATAACTCGAAAACGGAGCCACATATTGAAGTGCTGTTTCCAAATCTGGTAATTGGTCATCAGGTACTACACGTTTCAAAATAATGATCATCGAGGTCAAAAGTCAACATACTTAAAACCTAATAACTCGAAAACGAAACAACATATCGAGGTGCTGTTTCCACATTTAGCAATTGGTCATCAACTAGTACATGTTCCAAAATAATGACCATCGAGGTCAAAGGTCAAAATACTTAAAACCTAATAACACGAAAACTGAGCCACATATTGAGGTGCTGTTTCCAAATCTAGTAACTGGTCATCAACTACTACAAGTTCCAAAATTAGTCGCCATCGAGGTCAAAGGTCAAAACTCGAAAACGGAGCCACATACTCAGGTGCTGTTTCCACATTGAGTAATAGGTCATCAGGTACCACAAGTTCCAAAATAATGACCATCGAGGTCAAAGGTCATCATACTTAAAACCTAATAACACGAAAACAGCCACATATTGAGATGCTGTTTCCACATTTAGTAATCGACCACCAACTACTACAAGTTCCAAAATAATGACCATCGAGGTCAAAGGTCAAAGTATTTAAAACCCAATAACTCGAAAACGGAACCAAGTATTGAGGTGCTGTTTCCAAATCTGGTAATTGGTCATCAGGTACTACAAGTTTCAAAATAATGATCATCGAGGTCAAAGGTCAACATACTTAAAACCTAATAACTCGAAAACGAAACCACATATTGAGGTGCTGTTGCCACATTTAGTAATTGTTCATCAACCACTGCAAGTTTCAAAAATAATGATCATCGAGGTCAAAGGTCAACATACTTAAAACCTAATAACACGAAAACTGAGCAAAATATTGAGATGGTGTTTCCAAATCTAGTAATTGGTCATCAGGTACTACATGTTCCAGAATAATGACCATCGAGGTCAAAGGTCAGCATACTTAAAGCCTAATAGCTCGAAAACGAAGCAACATATTGAGGTGGTGTTTCCACATTTAGTAATAGTTCATCAATCACTGCAAGTTCCAAAATAATGACCATCGAGAGCTTGTAAACGGAGCAACGGATAAATTTTGTACAAAGCAGAAAAAGTGAAGGAGGAATAAATTTGAGTGGCCTATTCAATTTTGTACCAAGGAGAAATGTCATTTTAACTAGCTGAGAACTATATGTCTTCTTGTACTAATTAAACAAACGAAGGAATATTGTACCAATGAGAAATGTCATTTTTTCTAGGCCATGTTCTAATATTTAAACAAACGAAGGGGTGAATTTGAGTGACCTATTCAATTTTGCACCAACGAGAAATAATTGCGTATTTTAAACAATCGAATAAATTTAACCGGCTCAGAAGTTCAATACTATTTTGTACTCTTGAGTGAGCTTTCCAATTTTGTAGCAAGAAGGACCATTTTTTAAACTAACTCAGAATTTCATTTCATTTTGTAATACTCAAATTTGGATGGAGTGTTTAGTTTTGTACGAACTAGAAACATTTGATTGGATTATTTCCTTATGTACCAACTGGAAAAAGTGAAGGGCCATTATTCAAATAAACGAAGGAATACCAACTAGAAAAAAAAGAAGAAGTGAAGTATGAATAAAATTTAGGTGGACTATTTTCTTTTGTACCAACTGGAAAAGAGAAGAAGAGCTACTTTAACTAGCTCATTATGTACTGTTTAAAGAAACGAAAATTGACTCAGAATTTATGTAAGAATAATTTCGATGTTCTACTTTTTATACCAACGAGAAAAAAATGAACTAGCTGAATATTTAAATATACGAAAGAATAAATTTAAGTGACCTATTCAATTTTGTACCAATGAGAAATGGCTCAGCAAAAGGCGAAGAAGGACTATTTTATATAATTTTACTACTCAAATAAACAATGGAGTATTTAGTTTTGTACCATTTTGGAGTATTCAAATAAACAAAGGACTTATAATTTGTGTCAACTCTAAAATCAATTAAACAAAGTAATGCATTTGAAAAACCGAAGTTGAGTATTTTATACCGTTTTGTATTATTTCAACAAACAAAGGAATAAGCAAAAACAAAAAGGATCATTTTATATCGTTTTAAACTAGTCTAATAAACGAAGGCATAAATATGAGTGAGCTATTTAATTTTGTAGCAACCAAAGGATTTTCGCGAAAGAACAAAATTGTACTAATCAGAAAAAACCGAAGAAGACTCATTTTAACTAAATGAGAATTTCTGTACCTTTTTGTACTATTTAAATAAACGAAGGGATAAATTTGAGTGACCTGTTTTTTGTACTAACCAGAAAAATCGAAGAAGGTACCTTTATACTAGCTCAATGAACGAAAGAACAAATTTGGGTGTTCTACTTTTTTATACCAAACAAGGAAGAACTATTTTAACTTGCTGAGTATTTTATACCATTTTGTACTACTTAAATAAACGAAAGAAAAAGCGAAAAAAGACCTTTTTAACTAGCGTAGAATTTCTGTAACGCAAAAAATAATTTGGATGGAGTAACAAGAAAGAAAGCAAATATATGCCATATTAACTATTTAAATAAACAAAGGGATAAATATAAGTGATCTATTCCATTTTGTACCAAGGAGAAATGTCATTTTTATCTAACTTAGAATTTCTAGTGCATGTTGTATTATTTAAACAAAACGAAGGGCTAAATTTGAGAAAGCGAACATGAACCATTTTACTCAAAATTTGGATGGAGTATTTAGTTTTGTATGAACCAGAAAAAAATGTAAAGAAGAACCATTTTAACTAACTCAGATCTTTATACCATTCTGTACTATTTTTTGTACCAATCAGAAGAAAATCAAAGAAGGGTCATTTTAACTAGCCAAGCAGAAAAAAGGAAAGAATTAACACTTTGTACTAACCAGAAAAGGAGAAGGATCAGCATTCTATACTTTTTATGCCATTTATTCGGGTGTCCTATATCTTTTTTTACCAACGAGAACCATTTTTAATTGACTTAGAATTTTATACCTTTTTGAATAATTTGTATCAAATCGAAAAAAGCAAGGAAATACCATTTTAAATAGCTCAGCATGTTATAGCTTTTTGTGTTTTTGGTCTACCCAATTTCTTGACCATGTTGTACTATTTAAACAAACAAAAGAATAAATTTGTGTGACCTATTCACTTTTATAGCAAGCAGAAAAAGGAAAGAAAAATTTGAGTGGCTTAAGCAAAGGTCAATGGTAACTAGCCTATTGAAGAATGAATAAATTTTGTTTGCAATTAAAAAAGCGGAGAAGGTCTACTTTCTGTACCAACCATAGAAAAACAAATTTGTTTGACCTATTCACTTTTATAGCAAGCAGAAAAAGCACGAAAAAAAAGGGATGAAGGTTCATTATAACAAGCTAGGTATTTTTATATCATTTTGTATTACTTTATTTCATTTTTGTAACAATCAGAAGAAAACAGCTCAGAATGTTATCCCTTTGTGGTGCTACATTTTGTATTATTTTTGTGTCATCCAGAAAACAATTTAAATTGCCTCTCCCTGACAAATCAGTTGCCAGAGTCCAATGTTTGTAATCTATTAAATTCTTAATATTACAATACTACAAATTGATCCATTTATCAGTTCAAGTTCTTTTATTCATTCACAATCAAATGTATATGCTACTGTGGGCTCAGTGTTCATTTACAGAATTAAATAATTGTTTATCTTTTTTAAAAAATATTTCTACTATTTTGTTGATATAATAATCACACTCTGTAATGTATTCATATACCAGATTAAATTTTTTCTCCAAAGTATAAGTGTTCTTAATATTACAACCTTTAAAATGCTTCTTTATATAAAGTTTATAGATTTTCTCTCTCATTGCACGTTTAATTAAGATTGTCCACACCTTTTGTAATAATTCGTAATCATACTGCAGCAAACAGTTGTGATCTTTTTCATTCTCATTATGGTTAGAACATGCTTCACATAATAATACTGAATTTGGTGTATACTCATTAAATAATTGTATAACACATGTATCACTAATAATTTCACTAGTACAGTCGCACTCATTAGCTTCCAGTTCAAAACAGGTAATATTTGAAACACTGTCATCATCACTTTCCGGGAGTATTTCATCATTATATCTATTATACCGTCTAAAATAATACACTTCTTCTATTTCCTGTGTTGGATATATGATTCTCACTTTATCACGTAATTCATCTGGCAAATCGGGGTCAGAGGGGTGAATTAACAGTATAGGTTTTTCGTTTTCACGCTGAATTTCTTTTTCTCTAGGTGAAACATAAACAATCTCCATGCTAGTCATTTTTTCTGCTCTTCAGCAAAAACAAATCAAATAAATAATTTTATATACATACAATAAAAACATTCTATGTATTCTCCGTGTTTAATAATATATTTCAAGGCAATATAACATCATGATGTATGTCCTATTATTTTCCAAGTATACTCCATAAACTTATATTCCATTATAATAAAATACATAAATGCAAAAATATATATTTGTCTTTTTGGACTTAGACGAGGAAGGAAAGATCTAAAAATAATTGAATCGTTGAGAAATAGGCAGTACCTTACCAATACAAATGTTAGGTAACGCATTCATAACGTTGCTTTGCAGCAACATGGAACTTTGAAAACTTTTCTTACTTTGATATGAGTAATACAAAATGATATAAAAATACCTAGCTTGTTATAATGAACCTTCATCCCTTTTTTTTCGTGCTTTTTCTGCTTGCTATAAAAGTGAATAGGTCAAACAAATTTGTTTTTCTATGGTTGGTACAGAAAGTAGACCTTCTCCGCTTTTTTAATTGCAAACAAAATTTATTCATTCTTCAATAGGCTAGTTACCATTGACCTTTGCTTAAGCCACTCAAATTTTTCTTTCCTTTTTCTGCTTGCTATAAAAGTGAATAGGTCACACAAATTTATTCTTTTGTTTGTTTAAATAGTACAACATGGTCAAGAAATTGGGTAGACCAAAAACACAAAAAGCTATAACATGCTGAGCTATTTAAAATGGTATTTCCTTGCTTTTTTTCGATTTGATACAAATTTTTCAAAAAGGTATAAAATTCTATGTCAATTAAAAATGGTTCTCGTTGGTAAAAAAGATATAGGACACCCGAATAAATGGCATAAAAAGTATAGAATGCTGATCCTTCTTCTCCTTTTCTGGTTAGTACAAAGTGTTAATTCTTTCCTTTTTTCTGCTTGGCTAGTTAAAATGACCCTTCTTTGATTTTCTTCTGATTGGTACAAAAAATAGTACAGAATGGTATAAAGATCTGAGTTAGTTAAAATGGTTCTTCTTTACATTTTTTTCTGGTTCATACAAAACTAAATACTCCATCCAAATTTTGAGTAAAATGGTTCATGTTCGCTTTCTCAAATTTAGCCCTTCGTTTTGTTTAAATAATACAACATGCACTAGAAATTCTAAGTTAGATAAAAATGACATTTCTCCTTGGTACAAAATGGAATAGATCACTTATATTTATCCCTTTGTTTATTTAAATAGTTAATATGGCATATATTTGCTTTCTTTCTTGTTACTCCATCCAAATTATTTTTTGCGTTACAGAAATTCTGCGCTAGTTAAAAAGGTCTTTTTTCGCTTTTTCTTTCGTTTATTTAAGTAGTACAAAATGGTATAAAATACTCAGCAAGTTAAAATGGTTCTTCCTTGTTTGGTATAAAAAAGTAGAACACCCAAATTTGTTCTTTCGTTCATTGAGCTAGTATAAAGGTACCTTCTTCGATTTTTCTGGTTAGTACAAAAAACAGGTCACTCAAATTTATCCCTTCGTTTATTTAAATAGTACAAAAAGGTACAGAAATTCTCATTTAGTTAAAATGAGTCTTCTTCGGTTTTTTCTGATTAGTACAATTTTGTTCTTTCGTGAAAATCCTTTGGTTGCTACAAAATTAAATAGTTCACTCATATTTATGCCTTCGTTTATTAGACTAGTTTAAAACGATATAAAATGATCCTTTTTGTTTTTGCTTATTCCTTTGTTTGTTGAAATAATACAAAACGGTATAAAATACTCAACTTCGGTTTTTCAAATGCATTACTTCGTTTAATTGATTTTAGAGTTGACACAAATTATAAGTCCTTTGTTTATTTGAATACTCCAAAATGGTACAAAACTAAATACTCCATTGTTTATTTGAGTAGTAAAATTATATAAAATAGTCCTTCTTCGCCTTTTGCTGAGCCATTTCTCATTGGTACAAAATTGAATAGGTCACTTAAATTTATTCTTTCGTATATTTAAATATTCAGCTAGTTCATTTTTTTCTCGTTGGTATAAAAAGTAGAACATCGAAATTATTCTTACATAAATTCTGAGTCAATTTTCGTTTCTTTAAACAGTACATAATGAGCTAGTTAAAGTAGCTCTTCTTCTCTTTTCCAGTTGGTACAAAAGAAAATAGTCCACCTAAATTTTATTCATACTTCACTTCTTCTTTTTTTTCTAGTTGGTATTCCTTCGTTTATTTGAATAATGGCCCTTCACTTTTTCCAGTTGGTACATAAGGAAATAATCCAATCAAATGTTTCTAGTTCGTACAAAACTAAACACTCCATCCAAATTTGAGTATTACAAAATGAAATGAAATTCTGAGTTAGTTTAAAAAATGGTCCTTCTTGCTACAAAATTGGAAAGCTCACTCAAGAGTACAAAATAGTATTGAACTTCTGAGCCGGTTAAATTTATTCGATTGTTTGTTTAAAATACGCAATTATTTCTCGTTGGTGCAAAATTGAATAGGTCACTCAAATTCACCCCTTCGTTTGTTTAAATATTAGAACATGGCCTAGAAAAAATGACATTTCTCATTGGTACAATATTCCTTCGTTTGTTTAATTAGTACAAGAAGACATATAGTTCTCAGCTAGTTAAAATGACATTTCTCCTTGGTACAAAATTGAATAGGCCACTCAAATTTATTCCTCCTTCACTTTTTCTGCTTTGTACAAAATTTATCCGTTGCTCCGTTTACAAGCTCTCGATGGTCATTATTTTGGAACTTGCAGTGATTGATGAACTATTACTAAATGTGGAAACACCACCTCAATATGTTGCTTCGTTTTCGAGCTATTAGGCTTTAAGTATGCTGACCTTTGACCTCGATGGTCATTATTCTGGAACATGTAGTACCTGATGACCAATTACTAGATTTGGAAACACCATCTCAATATTTTGCTCAGTTTTCGTGTTATTAGGTTTTAAGTATGTTGACCTTTGACCTCGATGATCATTATTTTTGAAACTTGCAGTGGTTGATGAACAATTACTAAATGTGGCAACAGCACCTCAATATGTGGTTTCGTTTTCGAGTTATTAGGTTTTAAGTATGTTGACCTTTGACCTCGATGATCATTATTTTGAAACTTGTAGTACCTGATGACCAATTACCAGATTTGGAAACAGCACCTCAATACTTGGCTCCGTTTTCGAGTTATGGGGTTTTAAATACTTTGATCTTTGACCTCGATGGTCATTATTTTGGAACTTGTAGTAGTTGGTGGTCGATTACTAAATGTGGAAACAGCATCTCAATATGTGGCTCAGTTTTCGTGTTATTAGGTTTTAAGTATGTTGACCTTTGACCTCGATGGTCATTATTTTGGAACTTGTGGTACCTGATGACCTATTACTCAATGTGGAAACAGCACCTGAGTATGTGGCTCCGTTTTCGAGTTTTGACCTTTGACCTCGATGGCGACTAAATTTGGAACTTGTAGTAGTTGATGACCAGTTACTAGATTTGGAAACAGCACCTCAATATGTGGCTCAGTTTTCGTGTTATTAGGTTTTAAGTATTTTGACCTTTGACCTCGATGGTAATTATTTTGGAACTTGTACTAGTTGATGACCAATTGCTAAATGTGGAAACAGCACCTCGATATGTTGTTTCGTTTTCGAGTTATTAGGTTTTAAGTATGTTGACCTTTGACCTCGATGATCATTATTTTGAAACGTGTAGTACCTGATGACCAATTACCAGATTTGGAAACAGCACTTCAATATGTGGCTCCGTTTTCGAGTTATTGGGTTTTAAGTACTTTGACCTTTGACCTCGATGGTCATTATTTTTGGAACTTGTAGTAGATGATGACCAGTTACTAGATTTGAAAACAGCATCTCAATATGTGGCTCAGTTTTCGTGTTATTAGGTTTTAAGTATGTTGACCTTTGACCTCGATGATCATTATTTTGAAACTTGTACTAGTTGATGACCAATTACCAAATTTGGAAAACAGCACCTCAATACTTGGATCCGTTTTCAAGTTATTAGATTTTAAGTATGTTGACCTTTGACCTCGATGGTCATTATTTTGAAACTTGCACTAGTTGATGACCTATTACTAAATGTGGAAACAGCACCTCAATATGTGGCTCTGGTTTTGAGTTATTTGGTTTTAAGTATGTTGACCTTTGACCTCGATGGTCATTATTTTGGAACTTGTACTAGTTGATGACCTCTTGCTAAATGTGGAAACAGCACCTGAGTATGTGGCTCCGTTTTCGAGTTTTGACCTTTGACCTCGATGGCCACTAATTTTGGGACATGTAGTACCTGATAACCAATTACTAAATGTGGCTCTGTTTTCGAGTTTTAATTTTTGACCTTGATGGTCAGTACTTTTTTGATGACCAATTGCTAAATGTGGAAACAGCACCTCGATATGTTGTTTCGTTTTCGAGTTTGACCTTTGTTCACGATGGTCAATAGTTTGAGGACATGCTTATGTCATTTCTGCTATGTTAAAATGTTCAAATAGGGGTTGAAAAAGTAATCATAAAAGAAAACGAGTTCACCCCTAAAATGGAAGCCTGCTATGTTATGTAGTCTTCTGCTCTTATATGTGTTCGTAATCTTATGTTACCTACTATGTTAAAATAGTGCTATGTGTTATCTGCTCTTCTATGTGTTATCTGCTATGTTCAGAATAGGGGTTGGAAAATATGCTCATAAAAGGGAACGAGTACACCCTTACTATGTTATGTGTTCGTAATCTTATATGTTATCTGCTATGTTAAACTAGTGTTATGTGTTATCTTCTCTTCTATGTGTTCGTAATTTTATGTTTTATCTCCTATGTTAAAATAGGAGTTGAAAAATATGCTCATAAAAGGGAATGAATACACCCTTGTTATGTTACGTACTCTTTTGTGTTATCTGTTCTGCTGTGTGTTACGTAGTGTTATGTGTTATCTTCTCTTCTATGTGTTCGTAATCTTATGTGTTATCTGCTATGTTAAAATAGGGGTTGAAAAATATGCTCATAAAAGAGAACGAGTACACCCTTAAAATGGAGGCCTGCTATGTTATGTAGTCTTCTGCTCTTATATGTGTTCGTAATCTTACATGTTATCTGCTATGTTAAAATAGTGCTATGTGTTATCTGCTCTTCTATGTGTTATCTGCTATGTTAAAATAAGGGTTGAAAAATATGCTCATAAAAGGGAACGAGTACACCCTTGCTATGTTATGTGTTCGTAATCTTATATGTTATCTGCTATGTTAAACTAGTGTTATGTGTTATCTTCTCTTCTATGTGTTCGTAATCTTATGTGTTATCTCCTATGTTAAAATAGGGGTTGAAAACGAGTACACCCTTGTTATGTTATGTGTTCGTACCCCTTTGCTATGTTCATTGTCTGCTATGTTGAAAAAGTGCTCATGAAAGAGAACGAGTATACCCTTGTTCTGTTATGTGTTCGTAGGGGTTGAAAAATATGCTCATAAAAGGGAACGAGTTCACCCCTTAAAAGTGGGCATAAAAGAGAACGAATACACTCCCTTAAAAGTGCTCATAAAAGGGAATAAATTCACCCCTAAAATGGAGGTCGTAAAAGACCGTGGGCTCACGGTGTAAGGTGCTCAATTTACCAGGGGCTCCTGAGTTGTTCTAATATGGCCAATGTTGTTCTATGTTGAGCCAGATCGATCACTTTTTTCCTACTTACGAAGACACAAATCTCGTGCCGTGGTACGTAGTTTATTGTGCTCCCACTCTGGATCAAAATATAACACTTTCTAATTGTTTTGTGCAGCAACCGTATAATGAGTATGCCCCTTTGAGAAGGAAAAGAGTACGTAGACCCCGAATCCTTGGATTAACGATGATATACTCGCGCTCATGGCTCTTCGAGACTGTCCACAGACGTTACAGAGCGGCTTTAAAACAAAAATCAAACATCTCATTAATGCAGGAGGAATATAGAAAATTACGAAACCGTTTAATCAAGAAGTTCGTAAGGCAAAAATCGAATTTGCTAGAAATCTCCTGAGCCATATGACTCAACCACAAGAGCTATGGCAAAAACTGCTTGGTTCCTTGGTATTGGTGTCAAAGCTAAAATCGATAAACTTCCAGAACTTCATATAGATACCATAAATGAACAGCTATACATCAAATATCACACCAGATAAAATCAATACCTTTAAGAATATTAAAAAAAAACGAGCCCTGTAAAAAAATATATTTAACCTTCACTTCGTCACTGCTCCAGAAGTCATGAAGGCAATAAACAAAATCAAATCACCTGCTTCAGAAGCTGACGACTTGCCAATCATTCTTATTTAAAAAATATTACCGTTCATTGTATATGTCATTGAGCATATTTTTAATAGTTCCATCACAACTGGTGAATTTTCATCAATTTGGAAACTCTCTCACGTTCGCCCAGTGCCTAAAACTACAAATCCAACAAAAAGAGAAGATCTCCGCCTTATTAGTATACTCCCTGCACTCTCCAAAGCGTTAGAGCATATAATACATGACCAATTAACTAAGTTCCTCTAAAAAAGTAACATCTTAAATCCGTTTCAGTCAGGTTTCAGATTTCAGCACAGCACTTGCTAGAGATGCAAAAAAGCCGGCTTTTTTGAATCGATGGTTTTTTGCACATAAAAAGCCGGCTTTTTTGAAAAAAAAAAACGAGAATTTTGGAAATTTTGGCTTTTTTCGTTTTCATGATTTTTTTATTTGAATAGCTTTCTTATGGTATACTCTAAAGTTAAATAAGATTTCATGACCTAAATACCATATTTCGCTCTGGAATTCACCATCATGATGGATGGAGCACATGTTTTATGAATTAAAGTAAACATACAGTACGTAGTATTTGAGGGCAATTGCAGAGGATATTTAACTTTATTTTAACTTCTGAGTTATCGACATTTTTTTCTTCTCTACGTCATTTCTTTTTCAGTCATCCGTGTTTCATTTCTTAAAGATTAGCAGGCCTACTCTAGCTCCTAGTACATAAGTTAAAATTATGTTTTTCAATATATCCGTCAGAGCGTACGTTTGTCAGTATATTTGTCAGAGCGTACTTCCACATTTTGTTATACTGTAGCTGTGCAATGATTTAGCAATAATCTTCCGGATACAACCTTGAATACAGTTTTATTGAAATAATCAGTAGCGCATTTAGAAAAGTATTTTGGGAGGTGTTTCTCTGCTTAGTGTTTGTTTTTTCTAAACTTTCCTAATTTTTATTTGGGAGGAACTTGAAGTTTATGAGTATAGGCATAACTAATATTTCGTTTTATTTGTATCCAGCAATAATCTTTCGGATACAACCTTGAAGACCATTTTTTTCTGATAATCAGTGGCGGATTTAGAAAAGTATTTTGGGAGGGTTTTTCCATATTAATGTTTAGTTTTGCTAAAAATACCTAATTTTTATTTGAGGAGAGCTTGAAGTTTACGGAATTTCTAAAACAATCGAAATATTTGTTATGCCTTTACTCATAATTTCAGGATACAGGCTTCAATCTGTAAGACGTCCTCGCTCTAACCCCCTTCGCAAATCAGTCACTGTTGGTAATTAACAATAACAGCGATTTAAAAACGATAAAGGAAGTCGGCCAGGATTCACAGTACACGCATATCTCTACATTCACAGATGGATTTAAAAAAACAAAAAAAAAAAAAAACTATTGTCAAAATGCTCGAATTCGGGGTTGAATCCTGGACTTCCCGATAGAAGTGCAAAAAAAAAAAAAAAAAACCACTCACACATGGTTGTTGTGCAGTTGTGCTCAACTTAAATTATTCTCTCTATATACGGCTTATGGAATCCGAAGGTTCAATGCCGCATTCACAAAAGCTCTCCATTGACATCTATCTTTAGTCAACTGGATCAAGTTTTTACTTTCTATTCCTATTTCTGCGAGGTCCATCTTACTGCCCTCCCATCTGCCTAGGTCTTCCTAATGCACGTTTTCCGATTGGATTTCGGCTACATGACCTACCAACCTGAGCCTCCTAGACTTGATGACCGTAACGATGTGGGGTAAACCGTATAAATTATGCAGTTCTTCGTTATGAAGTTTCCCTCATTCCCGTTCCTCTTGTGTCTGAATATTCGTCTCAGGATATTATTTTCAAATACCTTCAGTCTGCGTTCTTCCCTCATCGCAAACGACCATGTTTCACAACCATACAGAACAACAGGCATGATTATCGTTTTATATATTTTAAGCTTTAAATTCCTCGACAGAATTCGCGACGACAAAATATTCTGAACTGAACAATAACACGAATTTCCTTATCTCAGTCGCATTTAATTTCTTTGTGGATATGATTTTGGTCTCTTAATATTGATCCTAGATATTTGAAAGTATCCACTTTGTCGAAAGTATTATTTGATATTTTAACGCATCCACAATTTGCCGTATTACGATCCCGGTGAACTTCCATGTATTTGTTTTCTCTGCATTTACTTCTAAACCAATGTCGCTGCAAGCGTTTAGTAAGGCCTATGCATTTCTTTCTATTGTTCTCCCATCATCCCCTATTAACTTTACATCATCAGCATACGCTATAGCCTGGTGAATACCATTCAGCTCTAGGGCCTGGTTGCTATCTTTAATTTTCCGTATAGCGTGCTCCGGAAAATGCTGAATAATAATGGCGATAGCGCATCTCCTTGTTTCAAACCATTCTCGACGTTGAAGCTCGTGGACAAGAATTTTTCTACTCGGACTTTACTCTGGGATTCATTTAAACACATTTTAATTAATCTAACTAGCTTTTTCGGTATCCCGAATTCTGTAAGAATTGTACAATACTTCCCTCCTATCCGAGTCGTAAACCTTTTTAAAATCAATAAACAGCTGATGTATTGGGTAATATATTCCCATTTCTTTTCAAGTATTTATCGAATAGTAAATATCTGGTCAATAGTTGATCGATTTCCCTAAATCCACACTGATAATCTCCAATAATTTCATCTGCGTATGGAATAAATTTTGTTAATATAATGTTAAGAGAAATGCCTCGCTAATTATTACAGTAAGTTTTGTCGCCTTTCTTGTGAATTGAAACAGTGATTTATTCTTTCCACTCTTCTTAAATGTATTCCATTTTTTTTAACAAAAAAGTTGAATTCCTGTCCTTAAAAATTCAGAAACCTTCAGGACTGGGTAAACTGTGATGGTGGTTATAAGCCTAGGAAACCACGCGATAAGATGAACAGTCTATTACGCATATGATCCATGAACAGAAAATTCGGTACTTGCCCGGTTCTAAACAAGCTTAAGGAACAATCAGTGCATTATAGAATTCGAAATTTTACCGATTTTGCAGATCCGAAGTACCTAATAGGTGGTAACAGATTGTTACGTATGTGATCAATGATGAAAAATTTGTTCGAAATATTCATACAATATATGTGAAAGTTAAAACTTAAAAGTTTCAAGAATGTGCAGAACCATCCGAAACCAAGCTTTTGATGTGCAGCCTGTAAGATTATCATATACATGTATTTCTTTCATGTTTAATTTTATTTTGTTTTAAAAAAAGGGTGTGATATATTTTGAAGTAAAAATACTACATACAATTTTGCTAGTTATTTGTGTATCATTTTTTTTTTTAAATAAAAGTACTTACTTTTGTGTATAAGATATTAAAAAAATAGTACATCTATTGGTTGATCCTTAGGAATTCGTAATGTAAATTTGTTAAGAATTTAAAAAAAAAAAATCTTTTCGAAATTCATGGTTTATTTTAGGTTTTATATTATTACTAGAGCAATCCAAAAGCATAAAAAGCATAATAGCAATTTAGACATATGGTTGGTACCTTGAACATGGTTGTGGTTATTTAAGGGTCCATAAGAAACTAATTTTAATCTGAGATTAGAAATGGAAAGGCAACCGAGATAGATAATATATCAATCGAATTCATTAAAAATATGGGAGACAAGGGAAAGAAAGAATTGTTCCGACTATGCAATGAAATACATGAAACAGGAGAGTGGCCAAAAGAATTCCTGAAGACGATCATGATACCGATAGCTAAGAAATCGAACCCAAAGAGATGTGAGGATTATAGAACTATTAGTCTCATATCTCATACAGTTAAAATTTTGCTCTGAATACTGAACAGGTTATATGGAAGAACAAATAAAGGCGTTGAGGAGGAGCAGTTCGGGTTTAGAAGAGGTAAGGTTACAAAATATGCTATTGGATTATTAAGGACGATCGGTGAAAGATTTATAGAAAAAGGGAAAAAGATGTATGTTGTATTTATTGATCTAGAAAAGGCTTTTGACCGCGTGAATTGGGAATTGTTGTTGGGAGTTCTAAAGAAGATAAGGTTGGAATGGAAAGATCGAAGACTCTTATACATGAAGCAACAAGTAAGTGTTAGGATAGAAGAACTGACGGAAGAGAGTGCAATTGGGAGGGGAGTTCGACAAGGATGCTGTCTCTCGCCAACACTGTCTATCTAGAAGAAATAGTGAAAAAGAGTTTACATGATTATGACGGCATTTCGGTAGGAGATAGAATGATTAGATGCATAAGATTTGCAGACGATATGGCGCTTGTTGCAGAATCTGAAAAAGAAATCAATAAAATGTTAAAAAACCTGAGGATGGGCTTTGAAGAATATGGGATGAAAATAAATGTTAGAAAGACAAAAGCCGTGGTGATTGGAACGAAGAGGTCTGTGTCAAAATTAAAAGTGGGAGGGGAGAAAATAGAACAAGTGAATAGATTTCGATATCTGGGTAGTATTCTTAGTAATGATATGAAGTGCGAACGTGAAATAAAAGCAAGGATAGGAATGGCGAAAGAAGCCTTTAGGAGGAAGAAAAGTCTGGTTTGTGGGACCTTGAATAAAGAGTTGAGAAAAAGACTCATAAAATGCTTCGTGTGGAGTGTTGTACTGTGTGGGGCGGAAACGTGGACATCACGTAAAAGTGATGAAGAACTCTGGAAGCCTTCGAAATGTGGATGTGAAGAAGAATGGAAAGAAATAGTTGGGTCGAACGGAAAACGAATGAGAGGGTGTTAGAAATGGTGGGGGAGAAAAGAATACTTTTAGATATTGTTAAGATGATGAAGAAAAACTTGTTGGGACATTGCCTAAGAAGAAATTGTATCATGAGGGACATCCTAGAGGGTATGGTGTCGGGAAAGAGAGGGAGGGGGTGAAGGAGACTACAATTAATGGATGACATAAAAACAGAAAAATCATACGTAAAGACCAAGAGGTTAGCGGAGGACCGTGGAGTATGGAAGCTTCTCAGCTGCTGCAAGTGACCTGCTAGTAAGGGCAGAATACCTATGATGATGATGATATACAAATGGTACAGGGAAAATGAACGTTATAGTGTACATTTTGAAAATATATGTAGATGTATATATTTTTAAAATTTTCATTATAAAGTACCTTAAAATCCAAAATAAATGTTAAGACGAATAATTATAATTTTATCTCAACTAAATCAATAACTGTCCCTAAAGCATACCTAAGTTCGATGTACAGTATACTGTAAAAATCCACGGAGGAGGTTAAAATACTATAGTTCCTTTGAATGATAATGTAATATCTTATTCAAATGTTGGTCTTAAATATGATTATTTTTTCCGCAGTTTTAATGGAAATTATAATCAGAAACTAAACTGATTATAATATCCTAAAGAATTACATAGTAAAGCCGTTTCAAAGTACTGTACACAGAATATATTGCATGTCATTTTAAGCATTTCTTTTCTTTTTAAGAGGGTTCATATCCCGTGTTATCGCTGAGATACTATATAATGTAAACCTACAACTTAAACGTGGGACTTGGACCACGATTATTTTCATCGGAATAGAATCCTGGCCTTCTATTGAAAATGTGAGAACACTATCCCTTGAGCTCAGATTTGATTTTGAGTCTTGAAAGTTGGAGAGGAAAGTTTATCCCATACAAGATAGTTTTTAACATGTTATATATTGATTTACCAACAAGTGTGTAGCTTCAGATTCCATATCTATTTCATACTGGAAACAATAATAATAAATATATATTTTTTAAATCATGTGCATTTAAACAAATTTAGTATAATTTGTATTCAGTATTAAACTTAATATAGCTGAATCCTGTTTATGAACCTTTATATATAAACCATATTAGAGAGAAGCTTGCGAACTTGTAAATGGCACGTCTATGTGGCAATGTGCTTAGTTTTACTAAACTATCCGAATTAAACTAATTATTAATAATAGTGATATCTCCTTATTCCCTTAAAGATTATGCTTTAAAATTGTTTGTCAGAAATTAGACTGCTGATGTGAAGGAAAAGAGAAAGCTTGTTGAATTACTTGTGAAGAGATCTGAAGTGCGATAGTGACTTGCTGAATGAGAAACCAAACTAATTATTCAGAGTATTTCTGAAGATTATAGAGATAATGTGCATCCCGTTCAGATGGTCTTTACCCGCATATCCAATTAAATAACTGTTGAAGAAAAATTATATATGTAATACGGCATAAACAAAACATCTGTGTTAATTGTGGTTGAAGAAATTCCAAAAGATGCTGATTACAACTTCCGAAATATAAGATATACTACCCGAAGGTAAATACCTGCTATGATGTAGAATTATCAGATACCTTATATAAATACGTGTAAAGATATCATTTGTAGATATCTCATGCATTATATTTTATTACAAAAGTACAGATTTTTAGAGGTATTTTGATCTGTATTTTGATAAAAATGATAGTAAATTGCGTTTATAATAAAACCCATCTCTTTCGTTGACAATAAGTAAGAAACGTATTTACAAGTCAATCTAAAATCAGTGTGTACTTCGCTTTTGTATCGTCGGAGTTAGAAATCCAGAAAAAGGGATTTCTATTGGGGAATTTCACATAATTGTCTCAATTTTTGTAAAACTAAAAGTTGAACTTCTTTAAAATTTAGTTGACATTTTTGAGTTAAATACAATACTTGTGATAGCAGAGACAAGCAATTATTAAAAAAATGCCTGCTTTTCGTCTATGCAAAATGATTTAATTTCACATATAAAAAGATGAACTCCATAATCAATGTAACTTATGCTATATATAAAAATAATAATATAGACAAAACTTACACAGCATATTTAATGTCAACATAAATTGTTACAATTTTAGTATCATCTTTTGAGTGCGAATTTGTTTTGCTATAGAATCAAGATCATTTTCTGGCGCAACAAACAATGAATTGTCGTCAGCTAACTCCAGTATATGTTCGAGGAAAAAGTCGCTTATATAGTTGCCCCATTTTTGTTTTAAGAAAAACCAAGCAAGTTGTTTAGGATATGACGTATCTCTTTCAATAAGTTTGTCGTATGGTATGGCCTGTGGGTTGCTGATATGCATTGTGAGAATTACAACTGACTCTCTCAAGAAAACATCAAATGGATTGATAACAGTATACAACAAAAGTCCTCCATAGAGATTAAGTTTGTCTATGTCCTCAATCAACAAGACCTTCTTGCCAACTCCCAATCGAGCAGTTCTGTAGAACTCTCCTGTATTCTGCAGGCTAGAAAAGTTGGACCCATGGACGAATCCAATTTCAGCGTTGCATCTTACTCGCAGCGCATTAGCTATTTTGTATGCGAGGTACTTGACTAAAAGACGACCTGTATCTCTTGTGTGCAGAGGTAAAACAAAAAGCAAAAGAGCTGGTCGTGGTGAACAGCCACGAAGGATGGGCTGCAGCTCATTAGTGATGGCAATCCAAGTCGATTCTGGTTGAGAAGGAAAAATACATTTCAATTCAGTCAGGCTATCCAGAAAGGTACTCTCTGTGAGCTCTCCACTGTTAGGTTTCAACATGAAGAAATATAAGAAAATGATAAACAAAATTTTGAGAGTAAACAACTTCAAAACCCAGCCACTTTTCAGTTTCTTTACCTGTAATGATATATCGCAGCTGATATATATATAAAACTCGTAGAAATATATTTAGGAAACTACAAACACACTAAAAATAAGAAAGTACGGATTTCACGTCATAAAACAACTTTCACGTCATAAAACAATCTTTAAAAGTGAAAGGTCGACGTAATTGATTAGAAGAAAATTAGAAAATTCCTTTATTCTTTTATCTGCTTCTTTCTTCTCTATATTTTATATATTGGACAAACTCACTGTTTCGTAATTAGTCAGATGATGAATCAATCATTCTTGATTTTTACAAATGTGACGACTTGATATATGGACAAAGTTTAAGCTGTGCTGGTTTTCTGCTTTTTGTTCTTTCTTCAGTAAGATGCAAAAGACCTTTTTTCTGATGTTTTTCAGAGAATTAATAATAATAATTTTCTAAAGATTATTCGAAAATAATTTTCAGAATTATTACCATTTTTCGCAGAAAGAGGCTTACGATTTCAAAAATCACCTTAAATCTTGTTTGTAGGGAAAATTGTATTACTTACAATGCAATCAAGAAACAGGAAACGTTATTTAAGATGAGTGTGCTAGAAATAAAGTTGAGATTAATGAGATTCGGAACCGAAGATTTTGATTTTGATTTTGAATGACTGAATATTCCTATACACGTATATACGAACATCGAGAGAATCAGATTTCAAATCTTAATAAAATAGTGTCAGTACCAAGGTTGTTCTTTATAGATGCCATAATGAAAATATATTGTCTGTTTTATACTTTTAAGTATTTATTTTAATACCTTTTGCATTTTAAAATAAGCTTATTTTGAAAATGGGTATTTATTATATTGTGCACCTAGAATTATTCCTGTAGTGTTTGTCAAATAAATAATGTCACCATTTATGACAGGAACCAATAGCTTTGCCACTGACGCCCTCATTACGCCTCGATCAACCAATAAATTGTTAGCATTATACATTGATATATTATAAATTACATTATATATATATATATATATATATATATAGGGTATAACATAAATGCATGAGTAAAAGTGACGAGGTAATTGCAGACATCAAATAAGAAAAAATGTTCCTATAAACATGGGTCCCATGCTGCTTCGTTTCCGAGATACAGGATGTTCAATTGTCGAGTCCTTGCAATGGCTCACTGTGGGAAAATGAATGGAAATGTTCAATATTACAGGAAATAATACAATCAAGTGGATTTATACCTGTGCAAATATATTAACACTAACATAGAGAATGAAACTAATCAATATTTGAGGTTATTGGGTTGTCAGTGTTGCCAACCTGGTACAAAGTATTATGGTTTCAAATAGCACTAGATGTCTACACGTTAGCACATGATTACTGATATCAAAACGTTCCCAAACACGGGAAACTCTCTTCCGAAGTTTATGTGTGGTATAAACGAACGCTGTGGCCTCAATCGAATACCTTTCTCAATTACTTATCTTTGGAAACATGCAATAGTTGTGATCTATGAACCGTTGTGAGCCGTTAATTGACTTCACACTTGGACGCCTTGTGTTTCGAAAATGAAGCGGAATCTGCCACATGTTTAGGAAGATTTTGATGTCACGACTCATATGCTAGCGTGTGGACGTCTAGTGCTATTTGAAAACGTAACACTTTGTACCGGGTTGGCAACACTGACAACCTCAAATGTTGATTAGTTTCATTCTCTATATTAGTGTAAATGTATTTGCACAGGTATAATTCCACTTGATTGTATTATTTCTATAATATTGAACATTTGGATTCCATTTCCTATAGTAAGCCATTAGAGGGACTCGACATTTGAATACCCTGTATCTCGGAAACGTAGGGGCGTCGGACTCATGTTTATAGGAACATTTTTACTTATTTGGATGCCCGCTATCACCTCGTCACTTTTGGCCATGTATTTATATTACACCCCGTATATATACCTGAAATTGTATTTGCAGAAAAAGGAATCAACTTCCCATGACAGTAACTCTTCGTTACGGTTCTCAAGTTTAAATAACGAACTGAATTGATAACTAAAATCGTTTCATTGACTGATACTATGTACATATTCATTATTAAATTACCTCTAGAGCAAAGCTCACGTTTGAACAATGCCAGCTCCATTTGGAATTTGTTATGAACAAATACACTGTATATGGTGTATGGGTTTCACTGTTATCTTTTGCTTCAATATTTCATCAACTGTACTTCATAATCGTTCATTTACTCTATCAACGAAAACAATAGAATGAACTTACACGATGTTTTCAGTACTCTTAATTTTTAATCAAAGAGGATGACATAAAACAATATTTTAACAAGTGCCTCTATCATAAAGTATCCTTTTGTTTCTTTGCCTAATAAACAAACTAACTTACCGACATACTTTGTGAATTCCTGCTATTCGCCTGCTGTTTTAATTTGAGGGCAAGACTTTGTCGCATTTTCAGTTCTCTGGTTAGAAGAGTCAATCTGTATCTGAGACGGTCCATATTGTAAAAAAAAAAGTGACAAAATTGTTATCCTTTAATATATCTTCTACATAATTCTGATGCATTTAACGATTTTTGTTCTAAAATATTTGGTTTACAGTCAAATTTTTATATTATGTTGTAGAAGGACGATTATCGTATGTTTAATATGGTTTCTATGATAAAAGCAATACATTTTACTCTAATTGTTGAAAATTTAGTTATTGTATCATCAATTCTACGTAATATTGGTTACAATTATAACTGACACATGAACGGTGTAGCTACGGGGTGTAGCTACGGCGTACGCTTCTGGTTCTGTAGGAATAACGAAAATATATGATTTTTATGTGGTGTCGGTTCTTGAAAAAAGCCACACCGGTAAAAATGTAAATTTTGTCGCTATAAGCCTAAAAATAAAGCTTACTTAATGTGCTAATTATTCTGTACATTCTTCTGTTCTTATATTTTGTACATATGAGTAACATACTAGAAGTTACAAAATTTATCACATTTTCTTTACTATATAAGTAGACATTTTAGTGTATTTTACATTGTATACATATATTTGGGTATGATCATCATTTCAATGTTTTTTTTACAAGAAAAGTTAGTATCTAAATACTTATTTTGTTGATTATTAGCGTTAAATACATTAGATAATCTATCTAATAAATTTTAGTTAAGTCATAGATGACACTATGTGAATCTGGAGCTTACTTTACGTCATTCTTCCTAATCGAGGATTTCGCTAGTTTATCTCTCAGAATTTTGATCGAAGATCGATTACATCGATTGATTACATCGTACTTTCACGTTTTTAAATAAATAAATAAATAAATAAATAAATAAATAATAATAATAATAATAATAATAATAATAATAATAATAATAATAATAATAATAATAATAATAAAAACAATGCAGATTTACAGCACTTATAAACTACTACGTGAAAGACGTGGTTAAATGTCTCTAGAATAATATAATTTTAAGTAACACGTCTGCACAACGATGGTGACATTTATTTTGTAACGTATTGCAAAAGGAAAAGAAATTTATAAGCAATATTAACCTTTTAATAATAAACTTTTCTTATAAGTGGAAACCTATGCTGTATAATACTTAGCAATGAGACATGCACATGATTCAACCAAGTCATTACAAAATGTAATTTCTTTCTTCTTCTTCCTCAGTACAGAATAAACTAAACAGGCATGGCGATTAAACAATTTATTGGTATCTACATATCGAAAAAGAAAATACTACTTGTGCTTAAATATGTATAGAAATGAGAAATATGTCTTAAAGATTATAACAAGATGTAATTTACAGATATTCAAGTTGTACTGCCTGGTGGAAATAATATGTAAATATTATTATGTTAAATAAACGAAAATAAAATTGTTGTCAAAAGTGATGACAATATTATCCTTCCAGGTCACTCATGGTTGCCCATATACGTAGCTCGATTGACGCTCCAAACCAATTTCACCAGAAAACGTTTTCATTTTTATTTACGTAATTGAACGTTAATGTAAATAATAATAAAGGAAAATAAAATTAAAATATTACACAATAACACATTTAGAGGTTTCTTCAATTCATGAAAAGGACTTCTTCATATGTGACAACACTGAAAAAAAAAATTGGATGCGAAAAAAATAGTGCCTTGTTTTATGTTCAAGTTCATCATATATTGGCTTTTAACGACTAGTTGGTTGTAGGGGAATTCACGCTGTATTGCAACGAGGCTTTTAACGACTGGCGAGTAAAGGATAAGGGAAGAAATTTACCCTAGTATTAATAAGATACCATCCCACTGTTTGCCTGGTGAGACTGAGGGAAAACCTTAGTTACCGCACTGAGGACTTTATCTAAGAATATGGGAAGGTATCTATCCTGGACTCACCAAGGTACCATCACAGCATTTGTCTTGTAAGACTGACGGAAACCAGGGAAAACATGAGTCAGGATGACATAAAATTGTATTTCTTTGCTAAGTTGTGCAGAGTTTATATATGCTCCCAAATAATATTAATACCCCACATTTTTCCTACGCTCAGTAGTCAGTTTTTTAGTTGTTTTTTTTTTTTTTTTTCATAGAATCGAACTCTAACTACTTGTTGCTGCCTTAAATAAAGATGGAAAATGAAATCTTTTCCCTAGGCGTATAGGAAAGGCATATTGTTTCCCTTATTCCGTCTCTTTATTTGGAGTTAGTTAGTTAATTAAAAACTATCTGGATGTGTCAGCAAAATGTAAAAATATGTATAGACGGAAAATATGTAAAGTGATTTTGATTTATGTGGTTCCTTACATCGTAATTTTCCAACATTTCTGATTTTCACCCTCGTACATACAAAGGAAAAGATATGTAAAAACAAAAATTTGGGGCTTAGTTATAAAATATCCTTAATACTCTGTGAATCTGTTTTACCTCAAACAGAAATTCCATCCTCATCAAAACTCCCTGTCATTCTCCTACCTTTCAGCACCTCTGTATATACGCCAATGACATTTATACACGAATTATGGGCAGTGTGTATGTTGTTGTTATATAGAACAGATGTCAGTAGCTTTAAAAATGATTAATAATTTTGAGCAAACAAATGAACTATGTTATCTCAGTACTAGGACGAATATATTGCAATTATATACAAAACGGTATTAGACTATGAAACTGAATAGCTGAACTATTGATTAGAGTGAATTGGGAGAAGGAAAAGAAAGTTTTGCGCATATGTTAATTGCAAATTGAGAAGTTAATCAATAACTTAAAGGTTCAAGTTCCAGTTGAACAAAGATGGAGTATACTTCGAGGTTATACATATCGGAAAGAAAGAACTTCGAGCGCCAAAACTCTGTAGAAGTGCGATTAATAATACAATTCAGTACAGAGGAAGACTTCATGTGCAAAATAATACACCAACGGTGAAGGGAGTGCACAGCCATGCACCTGATAAGACATCAACTGAAGCTAGAAAATGTGTTAATGCAATTAAGGAAAGAGAAAGCAATACAACAGAGCCTACAATTGCAGTTATAGTTGCAGCACCAGAAACAGTGAAACAGTATCTCTGTCACAGCAGGAGCAATGCCACGTGTAAGGCAATTATGTCGAATACTACGCAAATATCAACGGATCAATAGGTACCACCACCAAATCTTCGCGATCTTGAAGTGCTAGAAATACCAGATGAGTATTAAATGCTCGATGAGGGAAGATTTTCGATGTATGATAGTGGTCCGAGAAAAGACAGGTTACTTATTTTTACAACAGAAAGAAACCTCCAAATGATGAGTAAATGTAAGGAGTTGCACGCTGATGGGAGTTTCAACGCAACGCTTCCGCTGTTCAGGCAATTATATACTATTCATGGTCTACCCTGTGACAGCACTATTTCAACTGTATATTTACTTTTACCGAACAAACAGAACCTTCTTACATTTCATATGTTCAACCTTTAAAAGAATTGCACCAAGGATTTGTAACTTTGTAAAGTAACCAATAAAGTCAAGGGATTAAACTTATCTGTGGAAATCTGTTGAAAGGCTGGACTAAATTTAACCAAGCGAAATTCACTTACTTTTATATCGAAATCAGTAACTGTAATTGATTTTTATCGTTTGTTTTACTTCTTTCGTTCTATTATTTCTAAATGTTTGTGTTAAGCCGGTTGTGATACTTAGACTCTGTGATAAAGAATATTATGTTGTTAGACAATAAGTGTACTGTGATAAAGAGTATTATGTTGTTAGACAATAAATGTAAACTTTAAGGAATATTGTTTCGGCCATTTAATGTTTGTATACCAGCTTAAGTTGGGAAGTTAAAACTAAACGTGAACTACACTAATTAATTGTCTTCCTTGAAGTTCTGTTTAAAGATATTCTTCATTCAATAATTTCTTCCTCTTCTTCTCTTTCCTCGCTGCATCTTCTGGGGATAAGATCTTGGTTCTAATTATTATTTTTGAAGTTTTGTTGTTACTTTATTCGTTGCGCTTAATGCTGTCCTATTGGCTCCTATCAGGATTGCTAGGATTCCGAGTTAGAGGTTGATACGACGGGGCTAAAATAGACTACCACAGATTAGAACCCGAAACCATAATATTGAAGTTTGAAAGAAGTGCAATAAATGCATTTCAACAGGAATTTCCAACTGCTAAAATTAGGGCATGCTTTTTTCATTTCCAACAATGCATCTGCAGAAAAATGCAACAAACGGGTGAGTAGGTGAATAGATACGCAAACAAAGAGAATTTTGCATTACAAATTCGACAGTTAAGATCAATTGCGTTCGTTCTTCCTGGAGAAGTTTGTGCAGCTTTTGTAGAAGTAAAGCAAATTTTTTTTTTTTTTTTTTTTTTTTTTTTTCAGAAACGCCGATGAAGCCGTGGAAGAAGTGCTAAATTATTTTGAGGATACGTGGGTAGGACGCCCTCAGCTCGGAGAAAATCGTCGAAGAGTACCAAAATTTCATCAGCTCATATGGAATCAACGACAAAATGTAATCGACGGTCTGGATAGAACAAACAATTCCAAAGAAGGTTGGCATAGAAGTTTCATACATATTGTTGGTGCAGCACATCCCACAATTTGGAATTTCATCAATTATCTAAAAGAGGAGCAGAAAATCAACGAGGTTCGAATCGAGAGGTATATTTGTGGTGGTGAAATCCAACGGAAAAAGAAGTACAGTACAAGGATTAAAGATTTAGTTGAAAACTACCAAAACACTCATTTACCAGCGTTTCTGAAAGGCATTGCTCATAATTACAATTTCCAATTATATTTGTGATTATGACAATCGCAAGTGTAAGAATTACGGTTATAATACAGAATGAACGATCCGAAAGTTTATGTATCTCAGACTAATATTTTCGGATGTTAGTTAATTCTCATAAATACATTACAGTTTTCTTGTCACCAGTCAGTTTAATATAGTTTCGAGTATAAAATGATTAACTAGAAATATAATGTACTGTATAGAAACTGTGAAACTTAAATGAGGTAGAAGAAGAGAAAATGGTGTAAGTCAATATAAGAATTAGTTAAGTCCAAAAAAATTGTTTCTTCGCAGCAAAATATACATATTTGGTGGTGGAGCGAGTCGTATACCAGTAGTGCATGTACTATGAGTGAACTTACGAAAATACACTATTGAAAATTTCCTTACACCACTTTTCCTTCTACTGCCTCAAATTGAAACAATAATCCATATTTTCAATCCCCATCACGTAAACGAATTTGAGTGTGAAAATATATTAAGAAGAAATTTTGTTTCTTCGCGCTCAGTTGTACTTTCCGCATTATGACTGTCGGAAAATCAGTAAATGGCTTTATCATTAGTGGGAAAAACTCTCTGATTACAGATATAATTGGAAACTATGACATTAGCGTCTGTTGAAGAAGTTTCAGATTTCTTTTAACTTAAAAAAAAAGTTAAATAAACAACGTTTGTCACAGCAATCTATCCGCTTACAATGTGCATTAACAGTTTAGGGAGGTGCAGGCCCCAAACTCCTCCTCGCCCACTCATCCGCCTTCCCATTATTTAAGCATAGACCAAGGTTAAGCCAAATCAGGTTAACGTTTTTATTTCATTAATAAGCATTACAATCATCAAACTACTTAGAATGAATCTGGTCATTGCATTGTATGTGTAGTAGTAGTAGTAGTAGTAGTAGTAGTAATAGAAGGAGAAGAAGAAAAAACAAAGCAAACATACAGTCAGATTTGATTGCATTACATTTGGTTTTACACACTAAATTTATTGTTTAGGGGGCTGGAAGCCCCCTGCCCGATCACAGCAGCAGAAGCATTTGCAGTAGTAGAAGTAGAAGTGAAATAACAAAGTGAATGTACAGTTAGATTTGATTAAATTAGATTCGATTTCACTGACTACATTAAAGCAAATAAATATTTCCTTGCTTAGTGATTTCAAATGCCACGACGTCATCATCGTTTTAAAAACTAACTTCTGCATTGCAGACAAATAGTAAAAACAGGAAATGTTGACTTGTTTTTCTGTGAAGTCGGTGATATATCAAAGCAAACCTAATTATAAATTCAACTTTAAACAGTAATACATTCTTTGCAATATCTCCCATTGCTTAAGAAACGCATTTCAAAACCGAATTAACAATTAGATTAGGTTGCAATATTTCACCTACTTGACTTTGCTTAAAAATCAATATCCTCATATTGCTATTTCCTTGTATTTCACAATGAATCTATTTACATGTTATTCGCGCTGTTGCTAAGCACATTTAATAACGGTTGCTATGCAGAAAAAAAAAAAAAAAACTCACTTAAAGCCAGGTTAGATGTAAAGTTAGATTTGGTTTAAAATTTCACTTCCTTAACAGAAAATGATGAAACAAATTACATTTGCAGCGATAACAAAAGTCTGCATCTTTCTTGTTCTCAACACACTGCTACTGAAAAGCATTTTTTTTTTTTTTTTTTTTTTTACAACGACTAGTTCCCTTTAAACGTTTTGAATGTTTTATACTATCCATATTAGTAGTAGTAATCTCAAAAACACAGCATATAAAAATGTTTTAGTTTTGTAACTACTTTCACCACAAGATAGTCACCAAGGATAATGGACGTAGTTGTATCTGAAGGGTTATTTTCAACATCTTTGTCACTAAACATGTCTTGCTCCGAAGAGGCCAAATTTAGTTCTTTATCATTGCTATCCCGCACTGAATAGACACCATCGTCAGCTGATTATGAATCAACAGCGTTTTTCATTTTTCTGGAAATGTCCATGGCTTGGGTTGTTTGGAGTATCAATGTTCCGTTTCTATCCAACTCCACACTTTCTAAATAGATCTTACAAATGTGAAAATTCCTTCCGTTCGATATATTGAACTTAAAACTATGGCTGTGCGATATCCGGATTTGGATATGGAAAATCGATATCGACAAAACATCGAAACATGATCGATATATCGAAATATCTATAAAAAAACATCGATATATTGAAATATCGCACAGCCTTACTTATAACCACCAAACAGTGGTCTTTGCCTCTACGCTGTTTTTGTGCATGTGCAGTTTTCGTTAATGCGCTGTTTTTGTTCACGCTACATTTCCATACGCTGTTTCTGTTCACGCGCAGGTTTCGTCTACGCTGCATTTCCATGCTCTGTTTTTGTGCACGCACAGATTTTGTTCATGTATTGTTTTCGCTCATCGCTGTTATTGTTTGCGCGGTTTAGACCTAGAACCTTGGATCAGAAGGGCTATCGTATTTTCCGCTCGTGAAGTTAGTGGCTCACCGCAGACAAAATCCAATTCATATACTACAAGCAGGACCACCAGCCTCAATACTAGCTTCCATCTGATGTCTAAAGCAACAGCTATGGTTGAAGATGGTATTCGTTACCAATAACAGAAGGCAGAGTTCTTTTAAAATTCTAATGGGCACACTCACTCAGAAATATTCCCAGTGCATTAAAAAATAATAATAATAATAACCGCGGCGGACTACACCAAATATCAATATATACGCCATGTTAGCGTCTGCCCACACAAAAGCACAGTTGAACGATGAACAGTCTCTTGCACTTCTCTCTTAAAATCTCTATTCCAATCACAGAACCTCTATCGAAATCACTATTGTAGACATTTTTGCCATCGAAGTCCAATTTCTAACTTCATTTTTTTTTTTTTTTTTTTTGTTATTAAAGTTTCCAGAAAATTTTGTAAAATTCGAGAGTACAGAGAGCTGCCACAAGAACTTCTTGTACCGCCAAATGAAAATTGTAACTTTTAAGAATGGACAATATTGGTAAAAAAAAAAAAGGGGGATAGGCCAATCTGAGCAGCAATAGTTAGATAAAAGGGATCGCTCTCCAATAACAAGATGACACCTAGCCAGCAAATCGACAAAGGAACACATAATTGGTTAATTAAGTATTAAACGAAAAAGAATTGCATAAAGGAATTAAGGGATATACAGTATATATGATTTGTTTAAAATCCATGTAAAGTGGGTTCCTGTCACAACGGCATGGCGCGTCCTCAAGTTGCGGATCGAGGAGAAGGCCTCTAGAAATAGAGGTTAGCTGCGAATATACTGAATAAGCAGTCGCGGACAGACGACAAGGAATGGTCCTCCAGCTGGGGGGTTTGGGTAAGGCTAACAACCTCATCCTGTGTAAAAAAAACATTCACAGAAGCCTCGGACAAGGACCAATAACTTGGCGCGACCTCAGCAAAAGAAAATGGACATGAGATTTGGAACATGGAACATAGAAGTCTTAGGCGTGTTAAAGTCCATAACGAGTGAGTTAGAGAAATACAGGATGGACCTAGTAGGAGTTCAGGAACTTAAGTGGGAAGGAAATGGAAGTGTCCAGAAATTTTACGTTATTTTACGGGGAAGGAAATAAAAATCACCAATTAGGGACAGTGGTTTTCGTTCATAAAAATAATATCAGCAATTAAGGGGATGTTATACCTTTTGCCACTGGTTTCTCAGTCCCCATAAGATAACATGTAAACTTTATTTCATGAATATCTAACGAAATATGGTACGTAACAACTTAAAATTTTTCATATGTACACAGAAAAGCAATAGAAATGAAATGATTGTTTCAATTTCACGCTTAATGACGTAGATCAAGAGTAATGAACTTTTTAAAGTAACATTGTAATGGACTATATATTGAAGGTTGTGTGTTCCAATGTGATCTTCGCGAACAGATGTCCTGCTGACAGGCAGGTATTTCCCTCCCCCTCTTAAGTCCTTTTCCAATGGGTGTGGTAGAACGCCGCGGGGTGCCACCCTCATCCCATTTCTTTCCTCCGTTTCTGCAGAGCGGATAGATTTTCTGTAAATGTTACAAAGAAAGAATATTTGCTTCCAAGACAATTTGAAATATTTGCTTCTTGCGATTTCATGCTGTATGATGTATACTGCGAAAGCAAAGATCAGGTAGAGAACGCCAATTTCTTCATTACTAGTAACTCTAGTTAGATAATTATTGCTAACCACTAATTTCATATTAGTACGTTCCAACTCTTTGTAATAACACTGCCTCAACAGTAGAAAATAGGGGAGAGTATATACTTTGAAGAGGAGGATCAACAATTTGATACAGATCATGGTTCAAATTTAGCTTTCCTTTGCAGCACTAAGTTTGTATGAGACGTTTGCATGGATACAAACTACAGAATTCCCTGTAGTAACTGGGATTTGAAATTCGTGACAGGTAGTTACTTTTACTTTCTGGCAACATTAGCTATTCAACACATATTTTTCTGGATGTAATAAAAGAAATCAACTTTACTTCAAGCTAAATTCAACAGATTGAAACGATGGATTGAACCCGATGAACCAACTTTCCCGTGAATAAACATACATAAGTAACATTCTAAAAAAATACAATAACCCTTCCCTTCGTCTGTCTAGTGGCTAGCTCGCGCACCTTTGGATCACAGATCTCGGGATCGATACCCGGCGGAAGAGCCTTGAAATATCAACAGATCACTAAGGACTCGGATTCCACTGAAGGCTCACGTCTCTTATAACCTCGGTACAGAAAGGGACACTAAACTCTAAACCCACCAAACTAACCAAGCTAATGAAGAACGGACATAATAATGTCACTATAATTTAGACTACGTGAACGATTTTTTAAAGTTTTCATTATGGTAATAAATATAAGTGGAACTAGGGCCTCGAACATTTCTAGATCTTGTTACTCGAAAATAAGCAAATATAATATATACACATGGTGTCAGGAAATAACTTCGGGATGTGAATCCTCGGACGAAAACATGAAAAAGCCTATAGACCAACCTTGGTGCACAGTTGCGTTATTTCAGATATATTGTCCACAGAAAATTGGTCGTAACGGTACAAGAAAGCAACAACTCGAGCAATATTTTGGAGTTTTCCGAAAACGCCTTAAAGTTTTGTTGTATTTGACAGGAACATAATATGATTTAACCTAAGAAATTTAAGCGAGAATGTTTTTAGTACGGTGACCCGTAACTTTCATTTTATGTTCTCGTGTAAGGATTAATTTCCTTAAGTAATTTGATGTCGTTTTCGAACACCCTGTGAACATACATAGCGAGACCTCGGGTCACGAACTTTATACCTATTCCACTGTAGGGATGGATACGAGTGAATTTTCTTTGAAACCCGACTCGACTCGAAGCACACATTTTTGAGCTCGGCTAGAAAAATTTCCTCCAACTCGACTCGAATTCAGGTCGAATTTCGAATCGAGTCTATAACGAAATACTTTGGATAGATTATTAATTACCTGTACCTTGGGCAGAAAGTGCTCATACATGTGCACTATACTTAATAGAATGTTAATTTAATAATAACAAAAGAAGAATGTTTTTAATATATGTAAAAATATATATTATGGGATAGTGTTATGTAATTAGTTGCTATGTAGTTGTTGTTTATGGATACCTAATGATCTTGTATGTGCGCATGACAATTTGAATGAAAATACATAAAAGTGTATCAACTAATAAACCATTTGATACCGTTCATCGACTTTATAATTCTTATAGAAAAGGTGAGAATAATAGTATATATAATTATTAAAGATATTTTTACATGCAAACTATTACTACCACTCGAAATTCATATATCATCGATCGAACCAGGTTAACGACTACCCTTGGTGAGTCGTTATAAAAATTTTTGGTGCCGAAACCCGGGAACGAACCAGGGATCTTGATGCGAAGTGCCATCTCTTGACCTCCAATTACGTCTATCCACGTAGTTTGTTGTATTCCTGGAATTTCGCCATACATTACGTCTATTTTTAAACCTATTTTGATTATATGGTCTAACATAAGGATTGCTACGATTAATTAGGTTAGGCGGATTCCCTACATAACTTTGCCTATTTCGCTCGTTTTGATTGCTAGAATTTACTCGGCTTGGGTTGTGTTCCGTATCGTTCACACTTCTGATATTTAGATTCCGAACAGGTACAAAATGATCTGAATTATTCTTATTTTTACCTACTCCTGCTTGTTGACTCATAGCATGGTATTGAGTTTCATAGCATTGGACAAGCATTAATAAATGGTTGAAACTCATACACTGTGTAGAAAACAAGATCTGTTGTAACTTAAATGGGAGCAAATTTCGAATCGATGCTATTATTCTAGATTCCGATTGCAATGGATTAACGACTTTTAATTCGTTGTGTGTATTTACGACAAATTCAACAACAGATTTGTGCAAACGAGGATTGAAATGTTGATTTCTAATGGTGGCATCTCGATTTGCAAGCAAAAAGTCATTTTCATAATTCGCAATTAGCGCTGCTTTGAATTCCTCATAAGTATTGATGTGATCACGTACGGCTTTAAACCATAAAGAACATGGTGGGAGTAATACATGAGGGATTAATTTCATATATTGTGATCTATCTATACACATTATATTGCATTCGTCCTGAAATTTTTCCAGGAAAGAAGTAGCGTTTTCATTACATTTACCACTGAATTTACTCATAGCCCGTATTTCACTCATCTTAACACTTAACTTTACCTTTCTTTTATCATTCCGTGTACTTATTGGGTGACAATTCCTATCCATGACGTGATGTGTTGTTGCACCATCCCTTTTCCGCCCATCTGTCCTCTTCGGATGAATTTCTTCCAAAATAATATCCTCATCAGACACAGGTGAAGGCGAAGTCATCTCTGGTGAGTGGGGAAAATCCAAGCGATCACTACCCATATTATTGTGGTATGTGTTGTCCTTAACCTGTAGCGTTCTAATTTCTTCCTGTAGAGTAGCTATCAATTGCGTATTTGCACGTATGTTGTTAGAATTACTGATGACCTGAATCTTTTGCTGTTGAACAGAAGATTCTATTACTTCTAAATCCTTTTTTACATCACTGATTTCTTGGCTCAGGTGGTTGTGATTATCCTGGCATTCCTCAGATATTCCTTTTAACTTTTCCTCGAACTGCGAGGTGATATCGTTCATCGTCTGGATAATTAATTGTTTCGTTTCATCTGACTTCTGTTCCATTCGTCTGCTTAATTCCTCGTATTGCTTGTTGGATTCTTCGGAGTTTTGCTCTATCTTCTGCTCTATCGTCTGCTTCAATTCTTCGTATTGCTTAGAGATGCAAAAAAGCCGGCTTTTTTGAATCGATGGTTTTTTTCACATAAAAAGCCGGCTTTTTTGGGAAAAAAACGAGAATTTTGGAAATTTTGGCTTTCTTCATTTTCATGATTTTTCTATTTAAATAGCTTTCTTATAGTATATTCTATAGTTAGATAAGAATATCATGACCTAAATGCCATATTTCGCTCTAAAATTCACCAGCAAGATGGATGGAGCATGTTTTACGAATTAAAGCTAACGTGAAGAATGCAGTATTTGAGGGCAATTTTAGAGGCTATTTAACTTTATTTTAACTTTTGAGTTATCGACATTTTTTCTTCTCGGGATCATTTCAGTTTTTCATCCGTGTTAGTACTCTAGCTTCTAGCGCAAAAGTTAAACTTACGTTTCTCTATATATCCGTCAAAGCGTACGTTTTTCAATATATCCGTCAAACCATACTTCCACATTTCTGTTATACTGTAGCTGTGCAACGATTTAGCAATAATTTTCCGGATACAACCTTGAATACTAATTTATACAAATAATCAGTAGCGGATTTAGAAAAGTACTTTGGGGGGGGGGGGAAGGGGATTTCTCTGATTGTTTCGTTTTCTAAAATGTCCTAATTTTATTTGGGAGAAGCTTGAAGTTTAGGAGTACAGGCACAACTAATATTTCGTTTCGTTTATATATTTAGCGATAATCTTCCGGATAGAACCTCATTGAAGATCATTTTATACTGAGAATCAGTGGCGGATTTAGAAAAGTATTTTGGGAGTTTTTTCTTACTAATGTTTAGTTTTTCTAAACATTCGTAATTTTTATTTGACGGCAGCTTAAAGTTTATGAGTAAAGGCATGACTAATAGATATTTCGTTTGCTTTAGACATTAAGTGATTTTGGGAAACAGGCTTCAGTCCGAAAGACCGCCTCCCTAACCTTCGCAAAACCGTCACTGCTGGTAATTAGTAATAATGACGATTTAAAAACACTAAGAAAGGAAGTCGGACAACTCACAGTTCACGCACTATTACTACATTCACAGATGGAATGAAGAAAAGCTTTGTCAGAATGGTCGAATGCTGAGTTGAATCCCGGACTTCCCGATAGAAGCGCAAAAGCTCCACTCAGTCATGTTTGTTGTGCAGTTGTATTTATCTTAAGTTAAATATATTCCGTAGTCCTTTTTTTTTGGGGGGGGGGGTGAGGAGAGTTTCATAATGATATGAAGGGTGTGAGAAAAGAACATGATAACTAACAAATTTTCAATTGCTGAGTTATGCAGCATCAGATAGACACCAATGCATACTGCTTCGTTTAATCCTTCATGTATAATCTTATGTGAAAAATTAACTTTCCGACTTTCAAAATGGATTGTGCAGCAGAAAATCTCTAATTTTTTAAAATAGTAAAATTGTGGGTTACCATGTTCTTGCCTCACACTCTTCATATGTTGAATCCCTCTTGTTAAAAATTCAGAAAACTTGAGGACTGAGTAAACCGTGATGGTGGTTATATACAACTGTAGAATTTCAAGAATATACAAAACCAAAAGCTCTAGATGTGCAGCCTTTAAGTGTATCATATAAACCTAATTAGTTTTTTATGTTTTATTTTAATTTTATTTTGTTCCAAAAAGAGGGTATGGAATATTTTGAAAAATACTACATAGAATTTTGCTAGTTACTTGTGTATTTTTTAAAAATAAGTATTTACTTTTAGGGTTGGTTGGTTTACACCAGCTGTTTTTTTTTCTTTTTTAAAAAAATAAACAACCGGTTTAAACCAAAAAATAAATAAACAAATAAAAAGAACGAAAAATGCGAATCGTGTGAACTTCATGGTGACGTTTCCCCACATCAAACCATCTGCATTAGTTTTATTTCCGTTTCACCTTTTAATCAAGGTGTCCCATGTTCAATTCTCGGTCGAACCACAACCCTTCTTTCATGCGTAAACAAAGTAGCGGTTCGGATGTCACTTTAAGCGAAAGTCTTCTTCTTGATAACCTCGTTATTACGTAAGGATGTTAAGCCTGAACATACGAAACGAAACCAAATTGTATATTTCTGCATGCCTCACCTCGTTATTACGTAAGGATGTTAAGCCTGAACATACGAAACGAAACCAAATTGTATATTTCTGCATGCCTGAATGCCTGTTGTTTTATAAAGAAGCCAAGGTTACTTAAAAATATTGATAGAAATTGGTAAAATTTATCGATTGCCTACGTAGCTTCTAACATTAGCTTAGATTGGACTTTCAATGATATGTACGTACTAAATTTGTAATTTAATACCTCAGTTTTAGCGTACTGATTATGATATGTTGACCTTTAAATTTTACATGCAAAGCAATAACAGGATTTTTCCGTTATTGTTTTCATTTACAGTAATGGCGGGATTTTCCCGATGGCTAGGGCGGGAGTTTCCCAATTTAAGAAATTTACTGACCGGACTTATTTAAGCTTATGTGACCTCTTCCAGCACAACCCCATTGTTGCATAATAACACCAAGGCGAAACAAACTTATTTCTGTCAATATGTAATATAAATGCATAAAGCAAAATATCTAAACCCAAAAAAGCCTGGTTGAAACCAAAAAAACCTAGTTTAAACTCCCCCCAAAAAACGGAGTTTTGCCATTTTCGAAAACAACCACGGTTCTTGCCAACCCTGCTTACTTTTGTATGTAGGAGGTTAAAAAAAATCTTATTATATGCATTGGTTAATCCTTTGGAATTCATAATGTAAATATGTTGAGAAGTAAAACTGTTTGAAATATCTTTTCGAAATTCATGGTTTATTTTAGAGGTTTTATATTATTATCGACATCAACCACTAATTAAATGACTTTATGTGTTATAGAGAAGCGAAACAAAATCTCGTTTATCAATTTAAAACAGAATTTTGAAAAAAGCCCAAAATTTCCCAAGCAAAAAAGCGAAGCAGAAAAAACCGAATTTTTTTCCAAAAAAGCCGGTTTTTTTCCGAGCCCTTGCATCTCTAGTATTGCTTATTGAATTCTTCGGACTTCTGCTCTATCGTCTGCTTCAATTCTTCGCATTGCTTGTTGGACTCTTCGGACTTCTGCTCTATCGTCTGCTCTAATTCGGTAGACATCTGAATCAATTGTCGCTGTAAGGCTAGCAAGATTCGGTCTTCTGATGTCATTCCTAGTGCTACACTATGTTCACCGTCGTCACTATTATTGGATTCTTTCTCAATTGCCTCACCGTTCATTTTTCTTATAATTATTCTACCACTTCTTAGTCTGGTGAAATTTGTATTCATTAACTTTATTATAAAAGTAAATTCACCCTTACTTTGCTTCGGGATATGAATTTACAGCAAGTCCCGGGTGAGGTAAACCAAAATTTTTAGCTAATCCCGGTGTGAAGGCACCAAAATTTTTATTACCTGGATCTTGAAGTAATTCCTGTACAGAACAGTAATACGGGACATAATCACGATTGTGCTGTACAATGTACTTTATTGGAACCATACACGAGTATGAATTTAAACTAATTGCGGCTGATGTGGTAGGGGTTAAACCCATATCAGCTGTGGATTCTCATGAACATTTATCTACAAATTTAAGCGATAATTCTTATGAACATTTATCTTCCAATTTACATGTTCATGTTAATGATGAAAATGATCTTTCACATGACGTCTCTAACGACTCACCAAGGGTAGTCGTTAACCTGGTTCGATCGATGATATATGAATTTCGAGTGGTAGTAATAGTTTGCATGTAAAAATATCTTTAATAATTATATATACTATTATTCTCACCTTTTCTATAAGAATTATAAAGTCGATGAACGGTATCAAATGGTTTATTAGTTGATACACTTTTATGTATTTTCATTCAAATTGTCATGCGCACATACAAGATCATTAGGTATCCATAAACAACAACTACATAGCAACTAATTACATAACACTATCCCATAATATATATTTTTACATATATTAAAAACATTCTTCTTTTGTTATTATTAAATTAACATTCTATTAAGTATAGTGCACATGTATGAGCACTTTCTGCCCAAGGTACAGGTAATTAATAATCTATCCAAAGTATTTCGTTACATAAAATGTCGCCCGACAATTGGACTGAATATAAAAGTCATAAGAAAGCTTGGCTTTTATCTTCAAGAACCACTGGTCCGTTTACAATAATGGTCTTACTTTACACATGTTCATCACATTTTGATCGCCCCTCGTATGTATCTTCATTACATATCTATATATACATTTATAACGAATCTTTCATTTCATTAATACTTATTTTTGACAATAAAGTTTCAACACAAATTAATATAATGAAAACAATTTTTGTGTTTAATCAATCATGAATTAAATTATAATCCTCAACGTTAATAAGAAAGAATTAAAATCATTGAAAACTTATCGTTGGTTACTGAAAATCAAAGAAAATAAAATTGACTAAAAACCAAAAATTAAACATAACCTACGTTCGAATGACCAAAAGGAAGAAAATAAATCTATTTTTACATAAACAGAAGACACCCTTTTGTGATATATTTTTTTTTCAGTTTTCTTCATTCCTATTTATTTGAGCAAGAATGTCAGGCGCAACTAATTCTTTCACTAGATGCATCCATTTTTCTTTTGTATACTGAGTAGGTTTCCAAACCTTTAGCTCATCTATATTACGAAGTCCAATTGACATACCCGTTTTAGCGTTCAACAATTCAAAAACTTTAAAATTTATTTCCTTAAAACATAAATAAGGACCTGAGAAAACGTCACAAAATTTATAAATCTTCTTTAACAACATATTACTTTGTGGATGTTGTTTAACAAAAACTAAGTCATTGACCTTGATCCGATATTTTCCTTCTTGCCAAGATTCTACTTGAGAATTACGTTTCAAAAATTTGTTATGTCTTCGGATTTTTACCATATTCACTAAACTGGAAGAATCTATAATTGTTGAATCTTCTAATTTGACACCAAAATGTTGTTCCAGAGGGAAAATCAAATCAGAACCATTATGTACATTAGCAGGAGACACGCCTAAAGTATCTGATATAGAATGATTCAAAAGGTACGTGATTTGATTGACATGCTTGATCCATTCGGCATGTTTGTCTTTACAAAAGTGTCGAAACAACATACCAAAATTACGATGTACATTTTCTACAACAGAGCTACTAGGATGGTACGGAGTTACAAAATGAATTTTAATGTTAGCCTTGTTCATGGCTTTGATGAACACATCACTTTTGAACTGTGAACCATTATCGCATAATATGTGTTCGATAGGGCCACAATGTGGAATATATACATTCAAGATTTTATTTATGATAGCAGCGGAAGTTGCTCTACGCAGAGGATAAGCTACTACATAACGTGAAAAGATATCCATGGTTGTTAGTAAATAAGTTTCTCCAGTAGCTGCTCTTGGTAAAGGTCCATATAAATCGATTGACAGAAACGAATGTGGTCTTTCAGGCGTTATTCAGAGCATTGGTTTTTGTACAGCCTGGTAATTATGTTTAATTCGCATGCACTCAATACAGTCCTTGATATAATTTTTGATTTGAGTTCTCATTCCCTTCCAATAAAAGGATTTATTAATCAAAGCACATATTTTTAAATAACCAAAATGACCAAAATCGTCATGATAGGCCTTTAATATGCGTGTTGTTAGCGTAGGTGGAATACAAATTTTGTTTCTAGATTTGAATTTAAAATCTTTAATAAGTAGAATTCCGTTGGTCAATTTAAATCTGGAATTCCAATGTTTGGGACAATTACATTCCTCACTGCATGAAGATAAATGTTCCATAATTTGTTTATATTCATGATAATTCATTTGATGTTCTCGTAGATCTTCTATTGAAATGGTAGCTATTTCATCCTGTAAGATCTTAAATTCGTTGATGGACAAGATATGTTGTTCTTCTCCAGGAAACAGACGTGATAAGGTATCTACGGGTCCATTATCTACCCCTTTAATGTGTCGTACTTCAAAATCATAAGCTTGAAGATCTAACGACCAGCGAAGTAGTCTGTTATTATATCCTTGTACGCTGTTAAGGTATCGCAATGAATTATGATCGGTAAGTACTATGAAATGACATCCGCTAAGATATGGAGCAAATTTTTGTATCGCAAAACGTACAGCCAAAAGTTCGATTTCTGTCGTGGTGTTTCCTTTTTCAGCTTTCTTCAAAGTACGGCTAGCGCAATGAATGACAGCCGGTTCCTGAATAGTTGGATTAGGTTGCCAGAGTACTGCAGAAATTCCAAGTTGGGAACCGTCACACTGAACATAGAAAGGAACGTCATATCGGGGGTGATTCAAATGGATGTTTCGTTTTACGCACTCCTTCAACTTATTAAAACTGTGTTCTTGAATCGGACCCTATTGCCATGGTACTCCTTTCTTTATAATCATAAATAAAGGCTGGGCTATCTCGGCAAATCGCGGGATGGCTTTGCGAAACCAATTGAAGAGCCCTAATATTTGCCGTGTCTGTTTCACATTTAATGGGGCAGGCAGATCTTCTATGGCTTGTACTTTAGATTGACTGAATTGTAAACCTGAGGCATCAATTTGGTATCCAAGAAATTCTATGGAATTCTGCAGAAATTTTGATTTCTGTAGATTGATAGTAAGGCCCGAACTTTCCAATCTGTCTAAAACTATATCTAAGTACTTCAAATATTCATGTGGATTTTTTCCCATTATTAAGATGTCATCAGCGTAAGTTATCACGTTGCTACGTAAGTCTTGACCCAAGACTTTATTCAAGCAGGATGCTAACGCCGCACTACCATTGATAAGCCCAAAGACTACACGGTTGTATTCGTATAAGTGACCTTCAAAACTAAATGCCGTGTACGGTTTCGAATCTTCATGTAATTCGACCTGATTATATGCCATTACTAGGTCTAAATTTCCGAAGACAGCATTCCCTTGTAAAGAAGCTAGTATTTCTTCCACTGGAGGATACCTCACTTGTTCCAGATCAATGTGACAATTCGTGCGTCTCAAATCTAATACCACACGTAGAGAACCATTTTTCTTTGGAACAACATGTAATGGATTAAGATGCACGCTTCGTGAAGGCCTAATGATCCCATCTCTTAACATATCTGTAATTTGCTGACGTACATTTTCCCTGTATCTATATGGAATTATATAAGGCTTGGTTACTATGGGTTTGTCTGTTTTAACTTTAAAAGAATAAACAAAATCCTTGCAACGCCCAGGACGTTCTGAAAATACATTTTTATGTTTATATATGATATTCTTAAAGTCAGCTTTTACTGTATTATCTGTAAAATCAAGACTACTTTCGAGTGATTTAACACGTTCAGAAAACAATACATCGTCTTTTAAATTCACCAAATTTTGTGTGTCTTCCATTCGTTGATCATTTAATTTACCACTTTCTGCACTAACAGAGACATTATTCATTACATGAGAAATATTATTATATTGACAAGCACTATTATCTAATTTTGGAAGCAGTTTCTGAACGATTTCCTGAGGTATACCAGGTATAGTTAACGTTTGGTTTTTAAAATCAAGCATGACACGTAATTGAGATAATAAATCTAAACCCATAATTAATTTCTCGTTAAGTTCCTTTATTACCAGAATAGGGATTGATATTTCAAAATCTTGAATAGTTATTGTCACACGAGTAATTCCAGCTACTCTCTTTTTATGTTTACCGGTAAAATCAACTATAATAAGGTTCTCAGCCTTTTGTAGCTTAGGATTCGAATAATTACTAGTAATTGCTTTCCACAACGAATACGATAATAGAGAGGCATTTGCTCCTGTATCAAGTAAGGCTTCAGTACTTAACCCATTGACTTTAATAGGTATTTTAGCTGTACTATATGATTTTAAAAATACAAAATTTTCTTCAATATTAAAACCATCATTGACAGTATCATCTTCGAACCAACAACGATTTACAACAGGTATAAGAGTCGTGTGTAGTTTCAATTACTATTTTTAAGTATCCAACATAGATAATAGGTCAATGATACTACTACTACTTATATTATTATTATTATTATTATAACATTATGCATAACCAAGAAAGTAGGCGGGGTGTACCTGTATACTAAAAACTAGTTGACTTCCGATCTCGGTCGCCGAGAAGTCTTCAGGAGGCAAGGACATTGTTCACGAGGATCTGGGTTTGAGTTCCGGAGAAGCAAGTATTCAGGCTCGAGCCAAAAATTGTTAAAAGTTATAGGGCGCCGGTCAAACATGTTCAAAACTGCTCGGCTCGGGTCTAGGGTTGTCAGTGGCTCGAGCGGCTTGGTTCATAGCTCATTCATTATCGAGCCGAACCGAGAAGTGAGCCAAGCCAACAGCTCACCCAACCGAGCCAACTCGAGCAATCGGCTCAGTTGAGCCGAGTCGAACCGAGGTGATGAACTCGTTTAAACGGAGCTGGCTCGAGCCGATGGCTCATCTCAGCTGAGTTGGTGAATCATCTGCGCCGAGTCGGTAGCTCATCCCGACCGAGCAAGCTCGGGCCAAAAGCTCAATTGTGCCAGTCGACGGCTCGTCTCAACCGAGATGGCTCAAGCCATTGGCTCAATTGGGCCGAGCCGATGACTCATCTGAACCAAGCCGGCTCGAGTTGTTCGTTCAGTTGAACCGAGTGCCGAGCCGATTGACATCACCACTCGGGTTGGGCTTCTGCTTGAGCTCAAAAATTCGAACGTGCAGATCTCAGCTTTGATAGTAAGAGCTACAGTATATACTTATATTGATGCTCATGACACTTGAGGCTGTCTCGTTATAAAAAATAAAAAAATATTGTCGTCTCGTTATCGAGACGAGACGAGATGCAAGTAGTGTTCCTTGTCGTGAGCAACACTAAAAGTATTCCACACTACTGCTTACATTTCTCATGGCTTTCGCTTTCCAGTCTAATCAGACGATTATTTCAAAACGAGTTAAAACGAGCTGAACGAGCGAGCCATTTATCAAACTCGACTCACTCGAAACTCGACGTCAAAAACAGCGACTCGGCTCGGAACTCCACTCGAGAAAATTACCTTTGACTCGACTCTAAACTTGACTCGAGTTTCGAGTCGAGTCGAGTTTTAGTTCGACTGGTGCTAAAATTATCAAAAATTATCCAAAGATCCAAAATTATTTTCCTATTGAAGTTCATAGAATTTGTATGTGTATGTTAAACAAACAATTGATTTAAACCAATAAAATAATATAAATGGTTCAGAACCAGAGTGAACTCAATTGATTCATATCTTTATTCACTTCTTATATTTATATGCAAATTAAATTAGGTCGCTAAATTTTTGACTCTGTGAACTAACTTGAAGGAATAAAGTATATCTTCTGTACTTTGTACTGATTTCACTTGTGCAGTTTTTTTTCTCTTCTTGTAAAGTGATTCTTAAAATATTCACAAGTACAGTACATGCAAGATCAGTACAATATATCTTTATCAGGTGTTCTCCGTGGATGAGTCTGTAGAATTGTCACTTTTGTAATCAGGCAGAGGTCCCAGGTCTGAGCCCAGCTAGAGGACAATTTCTCTCCGATTCAAACCGAGTAATTGTTTGTAACCCACTTTAAACTGTAGGTCCCGTCCTTCATAACCCCCTGTTACATAAGAACGGGCTAGAAAAAACTTATTTCTATCCATATGTAATCTAAATAAATTAAAAGTTTTGTAGCCATGGCCCCTTCATTCGACTGATCTCGGTCTCAATCTTGAGAAGTGACCGCAAACCGGTCTAACTCGAGGTCAAAGGTCAACTAGCTATTTTCGCTCAGAATCAAGACTTTCATTACAAAAATGTGTTTTATACTTCCCGCTTTATCCCAACTTTGGCTCTAGCCCAATCTATCTTATTCTCTTATCAATGTCTTAACTGTAACTGTGTGAACCAAATAACCTCTCAGGTGTTTAAGATTTCTTATCCCTTATTACAAATCTAAAGTAGGTTTTATTCATGCAAATAATCTTATGTATTAGCTTCCCTAACTCACTCCTTTGTTCAGACACGCTACTCGGTTTGGCTTATTCAATCTTGAACAGTAATGAATGGGCAGACTAGTAAATAATTTTTGCTCTACTGGTAAATCATTTGTAAAACTAGTTTACATATGACCTTGAGTTTAACTTATTTTATTATTTAAAAAAAATAGAGGCCACGATTATCCACAAGATAAAGAAAATGGTTCAAAAACAAGTAGCAGTGCCACGTGTACATCACGCAAAAGAGTTTGGTATCTGTGGTACGATATTTTCACAATTAATATTGAAACTGGAAATTGTAGTAGATTTCTACCACTTCCGGTTTTAGTAGAGAGATTAGACTAGAGACGAAATATATTCTTGAAACGCCTAATAAATTGCAGAAAACCGCTTCTTATCTATTACAGTTTTTATTCTATAGCCATCAAAGTTAAAATCGGAAGTAGTTGATTTCCACATCTTTTGGAAGACAGAATATAATAGTTATTTTTAGAAAGCTGAATAGAAAGCAAAAACCCGCTTCATTCCTGCTCTATGGAGATCACTATTGAAACCGAGCTTTCAATTGAAGATCACAAGAGGAGATGAAAGGTACACCTGAGACGCTTGAGAGCTGCTCGATTGGAAGAAACCGTTTTCATCTATTTTTTTAACCGTTTTTGCTATATATAGATCAATATTTATTGAAAGCAAAAATTATAGTTGATTTGAACCATTGTAGGTTGTAGTAGAGTTAATAATAGAGATTAAATATATTCTTACGAAGCAGAAAACCGGATCTCACTACATATTGCCGTTTTCGATCTATGGTGATCAAAGGTCAAACCAGAAATGGTTTATTTAAATCACTTCCGGTTTGGGGAGGTGGTTTTAATGACAAATAAAAGTCCTTACTCTTGACTATATTTTGACCAAATTTGGTGATGATCCATCAAGGAGTTCTTTAGTTTTTTTCTTTTACATTTTCTTTCTTTTTTTCACACACGTGCACACATGGGTATGGTAAATATATAAAGGAGTAGGTAAACCAAATTCTAGTTATTCAAAAACCAAACAAGGAAAACTTGGTTTTTGCCACCCCTGCATACAATTAATCCATTCTAACCACAGAAACGTCACACTGTCTGTTTTCTATGATAAATAATATAAAATGAAATGAAACCTATCCTTCCAGAAATCAAAAGATAGGTAAATAAAAAACATTTAGACTTTCCTTCGTTGTATAGTTTTGAGTGGCAGAGAGGTGAAAGCTACTGCTTGGAAGAAGAATCCATCCGTTTCAAGAAAGAAAAAAAAAGAAAGAAAGAAAGAAAGAAAAGCAATCGGAAACATATGTTCGATACTGAGGTTTCAAAGATCATTATCTTTGTTCTACCAAGTATTTTGTTGACACTTGAGTCACTCCAGTTTCCATCGAAAAGGCAAATTCAGGTAGTTGCCGTCTGGGGCGGGGAGTGGTAAGGGAAACTGCTCAAGGCGTAAATGATTATGAAAATGGAGGGATAGACATGAGTTTCGCTGTTCATATTGCCACAATGCATCCTTCCCCAGCATGTTTTCTTCAAAGAATTTCACCTGTAGTAATTTGTGAAGTATGAAAGTGGTCTTTTGATCCTTTACCCGCAATAGTGATTACCTAATTACGGAAGTAATTTTTACAATTAATCTAAGTCATTAAGTTTAAAATTGAGATAACCATCTCCTTTGTATTGCTCTTTGGTATCCGTATAGAAAATTGCAAGTTTCTAAGTGCAGTATTTTGTAAGATATTTACGAATTAAATTTTACATGTTACCTTATGGAGATTCTGAAGCCTCTGATGATGGGTAGACACCCCCTTAAGCGGATTGAATTTGTTATTGACAGACTTTCTTTTATTACTCTTAAGGGTCGGTGGTGTGATATTGTTTCAAATGTACATGTCTCAACAGAAGATAAGAATGACGATATAAAAGACAGTTTTTACGAAGAAGTGGAACGGATATTTGACCAACTCCCGCGATACCATATGAAAATTCTATTAGGGGATTTCAATGGAAGGTAGAACGAGAGGATATTTTCAAACCGATTATAGGGAACGAAAGTCTGCATAAGGAAAGTAATGACAACGGTGTTAGACTCGTGAACTTTGCAACATCCAAAAACCTTATCGTGAAGAGTATAAAATTCCCACATCGCGAAGTTCATAAATACACTTGGACTTCACCAGATGGAGAAACACATAATCAAATTGATCACGTTTTAGTAGACAGAAGAAAACAATCTAGCATAATTGATGTCCGGTCGTTTAGAGGGGCTGATTGTGACACTGACCACTACCTGGTAGCAGCGATAATAAGAAAGAGATTATCGTTGAATAAAGGAAATATTCAATGTCTGAAAACGGAGAGATTTAATTTAAAGAAATTAGAAGAGAACCAGGTAAAACAGGAATGCCAGACTGAAATTTCGAATAGATTCTCGGCTTTAGAAGATTCGGAGTGCATTAGTGTTGAGGATACTAGGATTGAAATTAGATTGAATTGATTAACATTAAAATTTCAGCAAAAGAAAAATTGGGACACGCGGAAATACGTAGGAACAAACCATAGCTCGACCAGGAATGTATTAAACTAGCAGAGAAGATGAAACAGGCAAAATTACGTTGGTTACAAAATCCGAATGAAATAACTACAATAAATTTCGTAGATATCAGGCGAGAAACTTCCAAAACTTTTAGAACAAAGAAACGCCATTTTTTGAAAGCTAAAATTAAGGAACTTGAAGATAATAGTAAAAATAAAAACATTCGGGACATGTATAAGGGGATCAATGAATTTAAGAAAGTCTATCAACTTCGTGCTTATATATTAAAGAAAAATAACTGAACAGTTTTCACAGATACAGATAGCATCTTAAATAGATGGAAAGATTTCTTCGACGATTTGCTTAACACACGCAGCCCAAAACTAATGTGCGTGGAGAAAGAGAGATACACACCGCAGAACCGTATATTCCAGAACCTAACCGAATAGAAGTAGAAATCGCTAGAAAGAAATAAAAGAAACACAAATCTCCGGGTGTCGACGAAATTCCGGCTGAGTTAATTTTAGCTGGAGGCGAAGAATTGTGGAACAAGATACACAAACTCATTCTCCTTATCTAGAACAAGGAAGAATTGCCACAAGAGTGGAAAGATTCACAAGAAGGGGGACAACACTGACTAATAATTATTGATGCATTTTTCTTCTGTCAACATTCTATAAAATACTTTCAAATATTCTATTAGCAAGATTGATCTCATATGCAGATGAAATTATTGGAGAATATCAGTGCGGATTTAGACGAAATCGATCAACTATCGACCAAATATTTACTATTCGACAAATACTCGAAAAATGGGAATACAATACCCCGGTACATCAACTATTTATTGATTTTAGAAAGGCTTACGATTCGGTTAGGAGAGAAACATTCTTACAGAATTTGGAATACTGAAAAAGCTAATTAGATTAATTAAGATATGTTTAAATGAATCCCAAAGTAAAGTCCGGGTAGGAAAAGTTTTGTCGACGAGCTTTCACGTCAAGAATAGCCTGAAACAAGGAGATGCGTTGTCACCATTATTATTTAACTTTGTCCTGGAATACGCTATAAGGAAATCAAAGATAGCAACCAGGGCCTAGAGTTCAACGATGTTCACCAGGTTATGGCGTATGCTGATGGTGTAAATTTAATAGGGGGTGATAGGAGAACAATAGAAAGAAATGAAGAGGTCTTATTAAACGCTTGCAGGGACATAAGTTTAGAAGTAAATGCAGAGAAAACTAATGACATGGAAGTGCGTCGGGACTGTAATACTGCAAATTATGGATGCGTTAAAATATTAAATAATACTTTTGATATAAAGTGGATACTTTCAAATATCTAGAATCAATATTAACAGACGAAAATCATATTCACGAAGAAATTAAATGTCGACTAAAAGCAGGGAATTCGTGTTATTATTCAGCTCAAAATCTCTGTTGTCGGGAATTCTGTCGAGGAATTCAAAGCTTAAAATATATAAAACGATAATGATGCCTGTTATTCTGTGTGGTTGCGGAATATGGTCGCTTACTCTGAGAGAACATAGACTGAAAGTATTTAAAAACAAGATCCTGAGACGAATTTTCAGGCCCAAGAGAAACGGGAATGGGCAATGGCAGAAACTTCATAACGAAGAACTGCATAATTTATACGGTTTGCTGAACATTGTTAAGAGTCATGAAGTGGGTAGGTGAGTAGGGCACGTAGCTAGGATGGAAGAAATTAGAAACGCTGTCAAAGTCTTGACTGAAAGACCAATCGGAAAACGACGATTAGGAAAACCTAGGTGCAGATGGAAGGACAATATTAAGATGGATCTTGCAGAAACAGGAATACAAAATAGAAACTGGATCCAGTTGGCTAAGGATAGAAGTCAGTGGAGAGCTTTTGTGAACGCGGCATTGAACCTCCGGGTTCCATAGCCATAAAGGTAGTTAGTTAGTTAGATTTGTTTAAAATAATCTCAAAACTATTAATGAGGAAAAATACGAAATCTTAAATATGGACCTTTCACTCCCTTTTTATACAAATACAACATCGAAACTATGAAACCTAAGAAAAATAATAAACTTACAACCTAAAGTGTTGGACCTTTCCAGTTTTATACAAATACGATACAACACAAAACTATTTAAAGCTACGAAAAATAATAAACTTAGAACCTACGTTGAAGGATTTAGCTCAAATCGAAAAGAAATATATAAGACTTGAATTCTACCCTTAACCTAAGGTATTTCTACAACGAACATTTTACAATTATATATAGCACTAAATATTACAAGTATTGCGATATTTAAAAAAAAAAATAAATAAATAAAAATAAAATAAAATAAAAACTTATACAGTACTCCCAATGTTTCGAACTTCGAAACATACTTTTCTTACTTTTCGGTGGGAAAGTATGAAAAGTGTATTTTTAAAAATAAGTCCTACTTATCCTAATTTTAAATCAGAAATAATTATGTTCACGTATTATTTTCATAGAATCTACACTGTATTTTTGTTCAAACGCGGTAGTTGACTTTATTTTTACCTGCTGAAAGGGTTATAACCTAGTGGCCAGTAATAAAAAATATTTTACCTCAGTTCTTACCAAACGAGACCAAAAGTTACGACAAAATGACCGGTGTAAATGAATGGCAGTGTGTAAAAGACAGTGTGTAAAAGACTCTTTCGAGAACCCTTGGCCAGTTGCATTTTCCAGTACATGTCATCACTATTTCAGAAGATATTTAATGCTGCTTCAGAAAGAGGAATCACTCATTTATGTACTCCATGAAGAAGCTTGTACTCTTGATAAGAGTTTGTTAGATTGCTTCGTAAACGTCATTGAGTTTAGTTCAAAGTCTGTTGAAGAAATTATCAGACAAAAACTCGAGTTCATAAGACCATTACTTCACTGAAATGAGTGGAAAATACTACCAAGTGAGCAACTCCAAAGTTTTTATTATTTTAAAAGAGTTGAAGAGTGACAAATCCTCAAATATGGAGGCAGCACACGAACTTTTGGGCAAATACTGCAATTAATAAACATTTTGTAAATTACGGAACAAGCCACCTCATATTTATTAAAGAAAGAGTCCAGATTTGTAGGAATTTTGTACAAACGATGCATACTTATGATCATACTTACTCTCACTTTTTGACAAAAAATAATTCTTACTGTTTAACAGTAAAAGTCGTTTGATCAACTCCATTTACTTACTCCTAATTGACTCTTCATCATTGTAAAAAAAAAAATTAAAAAAAAAATAAATAAAAAAAATAAAATAAAAAAAAAATAAATAAAAAACAGCGAATGTAATATGTAATTTATTGGTTCAAACATCTACATATTGAAAACATTGCTATTGAATAATATGCATAGAAATAAAAAAAATACATTTTTTGTGAAGTGCACAAAATAGATGAAAAATTTACGAATGAACATTTCTCAAATCATTCTTGTAATATACATAAAATTTCTATTTTAAATAAGAAAGTTAATGCTAACAATACTGTCTAATCTAATAAACTCTACAATATAATAAGGAATATTAGTTTTGGTGTTCGTCTTTGGATATAAACAGAGTACTTAAATCAAATTTTCTGAATCAAATTATTTTGTGTGTTTATTCTCTTGTTTAACTACGTTACAAATGTCTGGTGGCCTACAATGTATGCTGAATTTTTTTCTTTTGCATTTCAAGTAAAGAAGTTTTTCAATCTAACGATCTGTTAAAAAAAAAAAAAAAAAAAAAAAAAAAAAAACTGCTCGTGAACGTATTCATGAGAAGCGCTTATTAAAAAAAAAGTCTTTTATCATTATTCCAGTACCGTGTTTTCCCGAAAATGTTACTGGGTCTTATATTAATTTTCTTGCCCAATATACCAACAAGGTTTATCTTTTACTTTCACGGAACACTGTGCCTGTCAACACGAAGCGTAACGGTTATTAACGTGCCTTCTGATTGTTGCGAGAAACGTGCAAAACAAGTTTTGTTCGGAGGTTTATTCGAATAATAATAATATTAATTTACGGTATTTAAAAATGTAACCAATGATAATCTATGAGTAAAAATATATCTTCTAGTAACTGTACACAGAAAAAAATAATCAACTCACTTATAAAGAACCCGTTTCGAGTCCTGCAACTACTGGGACATGTTTTGGAGGTAGGTGTTATTCTTGGAGTACGGGTTATATTATGAACAATTCGAAGAATTATGCTAGAGCTTGTTTTCTCGTTAGGTCTTATTTCCAGGGAAATACGGTATTGTAGGTAGTATAGTTATACATAGTATTATTTTTTATTGTATATGTTTTTCAAAACATTACTCACATAAATAACGACTGAGGCCCGACTCACAAAACTTAACAAGTTCTAAAAGTGCTTTTTCACAAACAGCAAAATATTATAAAGTTGGAACAGCATAATAATAATAAAATTCATATGTAAATACTGATGTCTTAGTCTAATTTATTATGGTTTTACGACATTTACAATTAATAAAATGTTGATTACCAGAGCCTATTTCTCGAAGCAACAAGTCTTGTAACATATTTTTTACAAGTCGTGAAATATTATGAAGTGGAAATTATACAATAATAGTAAAAGTCATTTCTACTACATGTTGATATATCTAATTTTTCACGATTTTATGGTATATTCAATTATAAAATACTTGATTTTGTAAAATTTTCACACAAGTATTACAACACTAGTAGTTTTCACAAATAATCTCCAGTTTTATATTAGTATTAAAGGACTAGCTCTTTTGTAAAATACACCCCTAGTGTGAAAATGATCAATACGTGCTTATATTTATACTTGTTTCGAAGACAATATGGTTAAATAGTGTGATAAATCTTTATAAACACTTATTCGTTAGTGATTCTAAAGTCTTATAGTAGCTTTCATCATGAAAAGTTCGTGGGGTGATTAAATTAGTTCCTCTTGGCTTTCTCATTTCTATGCCATTCGTGGTACAATATAATGGCAAAATAACCTATGTTATAAATAAACCTTATATCCTTCACTATGACACGCACAATGGTGCTCGTTTTACTACAATTTTGCCAAAATAGAATTGCATATTTCTTCAAGCTCCCTTTGCTTCGCCTGAATCTCTTCCACTACAACAGATTGATTGCATTCAAGCCATTCCATAGCCTCATTACAACTATCTATTATTTTCATTCTGTCGCTTTCTGTAAGGACATTGATTAATCTACCTTCAACGTCTGTCTTCATATTTACAGAATATAATTCCAACGCATTTCTTGCTAGGATGATTTTTTGTTGTCGTTGATCCTCAAATCTGTATTTTTCCGCTTCAGCGATTAATCGAGCTATTTCTTGTTCACTGAGTCGATTCTTATTTTGGACAATAGTAATACTTTTTTCCACTCCCGTTGACGTTTCAGCTGCTTTTACCTTCAGAATACCATTTAAATCAATATCGAAAGTGACATCAATTAACGGCACACATGCAGGAGCTTGAGGAATTCCCGTTAAAAGGAAACTCCCAAGCAGACGATTATCTCTTGTGAATTTCCGTTCGCCTTCAAATATCCTAATGGACACGTTTCGTTGATTATTATCCATTGTAGTATATCGTTGGGTTGCCTTCGCAGGAATTGGTGTGTTACGCTTGATAATAACACTCATGAAATCATCCGTTTCGGCTTCGATTCCTAACGAAAGTGGGGTAATATCACGAAGCACTAAATCTTTTATTTCATCTGATTTAACTCCTGTTATAACTGCTGCTTGAATTGCTGCTCCATAAGCTACTGCTTCATCAGGATTGATCGATTTATTTAACTCTTTCCCATCAAAAAAATCCTGAACTAATTGTTGAACTCGTGGAATACGTGTAGACCCGCCTACAAGAACGATGTCGTCAATTTTTGTTTTCACAAGTTCTGCGTCAGCCAAAACTTTTTCCAGAGGCTCTAAAGCCTTATTAAAGAGATCAAGATTAAGATCTTCAAAACGTGCGCGAGTGATAGATGATTGGAAATCTATACCTTCAAACAAAGAATCCACTTCAATGGTGGCTTGCTTAAAAGACGAAAGATGGCGTTTAGCTCTTTCAGAGGCTGAACGAAGACGATGTAACGCTCGCTTATTTCCACTTAAGTCCCTGTTGTGTTTTCTCCTAAATTCTTCTACAAAGTAATTTACTAATCTATTATCTATGTCTTCTCCACCAAGGTGACTGTTTCCTGATGTCGCTTTTACCTGAAATGAGCCTCCTTTTATGGACAAAATGGATATATCTAAAGTTCCACCACCAAAATCAAACACCAGCACAACTTTTTCTTCTGCGAACTGAAAAGAGAAAAAATCGTACGGAAGTTTATATACAGTATTCTGTTGAAGAACACAAGGAGAAATCGTTTAATGTATTTTTTTTTTCAATCTAAATAAGTTGTAATATTGTTAAACAAAATCAATCATAATATGCGCAAGACAAATGAGTAAATAATATATCATTATAATTCACTGTTGTATTTTGAACCTTTACTCATTAATATAGAAAATATGTATCGCCAATCATTATTAACATAGAAAATATGTATCGCCAACCATTATTAACATAGAAAATATGTATCGGCAATCAAAATCAACATAGAAAAATATGTACTGGAAATTCTAATTAACATAGGAAAAAGTATCGACATCCTCATTAGCACAAAAAGTGTGTATCACCAATTCTCATTATTATAGAAAATACGTACAGGCATTAATCGTTAACACAGAAAATATGTATCGGCAATCCAAAGTTAAGAACTCTATCAATAATAAATAGATATTATCTATCAATAATAAATAAGCCGCTATATAAGGGACTTCATAAGGGTATTTGTTTCAACTGTATTACAAGCAAACAAAACGCTGGTTAAGTATCACGTGCCTAATTAAGACATTTGTTTAAAATAAAGCAACACGGTCAAATTTATTGTTTAGTATTATGAATAATAACAAAGGATCCTGAATTAATTTTCTTCATCATTTAATATTTTTAAAAAATGTTAAGTGAAAAGGGTATTTCTCCCTATAAAGTGATATTAAGATATATTAAAAAAGTACTTTATATATTTTTAGTTAAATTAGAATCAAGGAACTAGAAAAAGTAAGAAATTAACTATTGAAAGATGGCCAAGATACTCTTAATGTACGTTTACCTTCTATTGCTGTCAGTAATATCTAACTCATCAATTAAGGAATCTCATATCTAAGCAGAATGGCAGGTCTCCTGCTAATTAGTACTATTGAAATATTAAATCAGATTGTATTGTAAATTGTTTTATGACCAAGGATATGTATATTTAATTTTCAGTAAGTTTAATAAATTTTCATATTTGTTTGGTGATGGAATTCATGCATTTTCAAGAATGGCTCCTCTAAATCAGTATAAGAATTAAGAAAAGTAAAAGTAGTTACACATTTTGAGACATTCTATACTACCTTGGAATTCGTTTTCTCTTTACTTTTAAACAATGACTACATACACTCTAACAAAATTAAATAGTTATCAAAAAATAATATTTTTAAGAGGGTTGCATTCTAAGATATTTTAAGAGGGACACTAAGAATATTTAAAGAGGGACGAAACAATTGTGTCTCCTTTGAACTAGTCTTAAAAACATAGTATAACAGAAATTGAATTCAGAAAAATTTGCAACAATATGTTATTTATTCGTCTCCCTAAAACAATGTCTTTACATTATCATTTCATTGTCTTCTCGCTATCTTCAAAACCTTTTAGCTCCTTAGATCTTCTATTGAACGCTCTATATGGATCCTAGGCAAGAAGTTCTCCGTTTATCTCACAAAAACATTCTGATCAAAATTCGAATTATATATTTTGGTGACAAGTATACATTATATATCATTTACTCGTTTGTCTACTTTTCCTTGAGAAAAGTTTCTTTCATCTTTTTTTTTTTCTTTCTTTCCGAAATACCTTAACTTCAGTACTATTTATAAAGAGATATTAAGGTTAGTGTAAAGGAACAAGTTTTGCCGATAGATGTCACTACAATCTTCGTATCTCTCCCATGCATTTTTTACCTTTCACGAAAATTTACAATTTCTTTTACAAATTTCAACCTAGAGAGTTCAAATTTTTAGAGAAGGAACTTCATATCCTATCAAAAGGAACAATCTGTGTCGATTTTTTATTTAGATTTTTTTCATTGTTGAAACAGTTCCATTGTTAAAGATTTAGATAACCATTTCAACAATCAAGCAATTTTAACAATGAACAAAATTCTAAATAAAAAATCGGCACGGATTATTGCCTTCCATAGATTATGACGTTCGTTCTCTAAAAATTTGAAGTCTGTAGGTTGAAATTTGTAAGAGAAATCGTGAATTTTCGTGAAATGTAAAAAATATATGGGAGAGATACGAAGACTGTAGTGCCATCTGTCGGCAAAACTTGTCCCTTTAAATCAACCTTAAGGATGTATCTTGTTTATTGCGACTTCGAGTTTTGCTGAACAGCTTCAGCCACTTACAATCTTGACCTTACTCAAGAGGCAAAATCACCAACATGAAGATCGAATCATTTCATGGAAAAATCTTGCTCTTTAGGTGCAAGGATTCTAAAATTGAAAATTGAACAACTGACCAACTGACTTCTTTATAATCATGTTTTTGTTAAAAAGAAAAAAAAATGCTGAAAGATTGGAGATTTTACAAATGTAATAAAAACACGACTAATATATGAGTCTCATTTATGCAGTATTTCTTTTCTTGAAGATAATTCCTTACCTATAAGTTCAAGGTATCGACGTGGAATCGAGCAACTAGCAGGACAGTGGTTGCAGTCATACATATATATTAAATATTTTATATATTTTTAAAGATAAAGCAACTTGTACCATTTTATCTGGCCGTAAAGATCTCAAGAGATGTGATTATTTTGTAGGAACCACGATCAGAATAGTGAAAACAAAATTATAGTTTGATAACACATAATAAGGGTAATGGAAATCTAATAAATGAACATAATATTGTTTCTTTTGTCTTTAATTTCAACAAAAAGTTTCATACACTGAACATAATATTACATGGCATAATACTAAAAACAGTTTGACATATTTATATTGAAGAATATAACTATCACTTTAGGTTTTTCACGTCTCAGAAATATCATGTGAACTGAAGATCTTGTTTCGTTAATAAATGTCTTATCAGTGATTGAACATTGGCGGTCATGGGCCAATTGCGGCGAAAAAACAATCTTTGTGTATATATATCTTAAATTTAATCTATATACAAGGCTTCTAGCACGACTGGCAACGATGACTTGTTATATGTACTAAATATATGAAGCGGAGTAGTAACACACTTTAACATGTTACTAATGACATCCCACGAAGACAAATTAATCACAATACTAGTTTTGAGATTACTTTGTTTAGAGTTACAACTCTCAGAAAAACCGAGAATTGCGAATCATTATTTTGCTCTAATGAAGAATATACAAATGATCCAGTTCTAGCGACTTTTACATTTTTACTCTTCTTTAAATTAGTTCCTCGCAATGGTCTCAAAACTACTATTTTACAGATTCGTGGTTTTATCGTGGTGTCTATAATTTTATTCTTATATTTGTGATTATATAACTATTAGATGTACTAATTGAACTGACGTACGCTGAATATTTGCTTTTCTGTAATAACATAACATATGGTAACAGTTAACATCAAACTGGAATTAGACTATTATTACTAATTTGTCTTGTTTTATCGTAGTACATATGCGCATGAAACATATAATGTATTTGTAGGATAATTTAATTAATTTACTCTAGTAATAAGTAGTGTGAAACAAAATTATGTAATTATTTACGTACCATTCTTTCTATAATCTTACTCCTATTAGCACTTTAGTAATCTACTAGAACTTGTATCTGAAATACTTATGATCGTTTCAGTGAAGGTTTCTAAAAAAAACGATCTTATCGGTAGCGTTAAAAATCCATATTTTTCCTATGAAACTATAGTTATAACGAAATTTGTTGCAATTGCAAGAAGTTTTCTTTTAACAAAAGTATCCTTATGTAGGGCTTTTATCCATCACAGCTACGCTGCTCCTTAACAAAACTGTAAAGTACAATATTTGAAATTTATTTTGTTTGTTTTGTTAATTTACTGTCCGTTTTTCAGGATTGAATCTATATAAGACATTAATTTACAGTTTAATTTATCATAAGAATTAAAAGCACTTCCACACTCTTATTGGAGATCAATCACAAAGTTTTAGCATTTATTTGTGTTCTAAAATTTGATTAATATGTTTATAGAAAGATAGCATTGCATATTTCCTCGAGTTCTCTTTGCTTGGTTTTGATGTGGTTGTTTGTTGGAGAATGCACACTTTCAAGCCAATGAACTACATCATTACAGCAGTCATGATTTTCTTCCGAAAGGATATTCTGGTTAGCTACAAGTACCCTCTTCATCTGTAAACAGCTTTCTTCTAAAGCTGCCTTTGCCAATATTATTTCCTTTTTCCTGTCATCGTGGGCTTTATATTTTTTTGCTTCATGTATCAGACGATTTACTTCTATCTCACTTAGATGATTCCTGTCGTGAGCGATAGTAATGATTTTCATTCTTTTCCTAGACATTTCAACAGCGGTTACTTTTAGAATGCCGTTCACATCAACTTCGAACGTTACGTGAATTCTCGCGTTTCCTTTTGGTGCTGGGGGAATGTCGGTTAGGTAAAAACGATCGAGTAAATGATTATGCTTTGTAAGTTTTCGTTCACCTTCATACACCTTAATATTGACAGACGTTTGATAATCATGTCTTGTTCTATAAAATTCAGCTTTCTCCGTAGGGATTCGAGTATTACGCTTAATTATAACGCTCATAAAATGTCCCCTTGTTTCAATACCCAATGAAAGTGGGATCACATTAAGAAGAACCAAATCCTTGATTTCATCTGATTTAACTCCTGTTAGAACTGCTGCTTGGATAGCTGCCCCATAAGCTATTGCTTCATCAGGATTAATGGATTTAACCAATTCTTTCCCATCAAAGAACTCCTGAAGTGTTTGCTGAACTTTTGGAACACGACTGGAACCACCTACAAGAACAACACCGTCAATTTGAGCCTTCTCCAATTTAGCATCAGCTAAAGCTTTCCTTACACACTTTAGCTAAAGCTTTCCTTACACGCTCTAGGAAAAACATCAATATTAAGGTCCTCAAAGCGTGCACGAGTAATAAAAGTATGGAAATCTATTCCTTCAAATAAGGAATCCACTTCAACAGTAGCTTGTTTGAAAGAAGAAAGATGTCGCTTCCACATCTAACGTTCCACCTACAAAGACAAAAATCAGTACAGTTTTCTTTTCCTCAAACTGAAAGCAGAAAACTTTATTAAGTATATCTGTATATGTAAATACTAAGAATTTTAACGATAAACGATATTTAAAGAATACTTCCACAGGTACATTATATTTTCAATAAACAGTGAAGAGTATAATTTCTCTTTCAATTAAGGTATAATGTTTGAGAGTAAAATTCATTATTAGTTTTCACAATTCTGAAATCATTCTAATATGTGCTGTCTGATCGAGTGATCTCACGAATATTCCTTTAGACCATTAGATCGTACGTGTAGTGCAAGTGCAAAGACTAACATTGTAAATTAATTACAATTTATACAGTATACTATATATACTTGGAAATAACCAGAAAGATGTTCAATTTTAGAATAACATTTACATTTTGTCTCAATAACCAATTTCATCTTCTGAATTTGTTCGTTTCAACCTAAAGAATGTTCTTTATTTCATGTTACAGTAAATATCAAAACAATTCTTTATAGACACGGAATTCGTTACGTCTCTTGTCACTGTTGGACTTTCGTTTTCTTTCTTTCGAACAAAACTAGTTCAAGTATGGTATTATATATATGACTCTTCAATAAGCATACAGTGTCAAGAAATGATACAAGCAAAAAACAAAGAAAACTTCTACCCTATCAGAAACAACTGTCACCTAATAGATCTGTCCTCAACTAGCTAACACTGGTGCCGACTTTTCAATAAATATAGTATAGCCTCACAGCTTATACTTGTTTTAGAACAGATCTACTCTTCTGTAATAAGTACTATACTGCCTTACGAAAATCCATCAATATACTAGTAGTGTTAATTTCCAAGATTAGATATGAGTTTTACAGTGTAACGGCAAGGATCCTATATTTTTGTATTGATCTGAACCTAATTTTGTACCGGCTTCTGCTTACACAATAAATGTCTTTTCTTTTCTTACATAATAAATGTCTACTAGAAAAGAATGGGTACAACCAAAAGGATAAAGAAAAGCAGACTAGAAGAGGAAAGAAGGAAGGGAAGGAGAAAAGAAAAAGGAAGAGAGAAAATAGCACGGGATAGAGAGCATTGGAGATAAGAGAAGATATACGGAAGTACTTATTAAGAAAGGGCGGTGTAAAGACATACAGAAAAGGAGGACGGAGAGTTCTGGAAGTGGTTAAGAAAATGAGAAACCAGAGGAAAGACATAAATGAAGAAGATGAAGCAGTAGTGTATAAAGTGTGAAGTGTAAGAATTGTAATATGATATACATTGGAGAAACACGGGAAAAGCTTACGAAAAAAGCGAAAAAACATAGGAACTATGTGAGGCTTAAAAGAGAGAATAACGCCATATACAAACATGTTAAAGAAACGGGGCATGATATAGATTGGGAAGGGGTGCAAGGTCTAGAAAAAGAGACTAGAACAATAATAAGAAAATGTAAAGTTTAGTCCCGAAAAAGATGCTTATCGTTCTAATGTTCCCTGGAAATGTTTAAATCAATTAATTCTTTTACTAATTTTACAATCCGAAAAGTTTACGCTTAGTGATTTATTTAGAAATGTATCAGTAGCAACCTAACGTTTTCAGGATATTATTGATTCATCAACTTATTTGGACGCGTTTCAGAATTATCACAAACATGTTATAGAAGAGTCTTTTAAAGATAGATTTCGAAGATTATAATAATCTCCATAATCAAGCAGTCCGGCAATTTATGTTAGTGTTATAAAATCTTGTTATAAGATTTGGAAATTCTCTTACCAAAATCTGTTATATTTCCAAGTGTTTAACTCTGTTGACATTATGCCTATGGATAATATTACACAAGAACTAAATATCTGTATGTTTTTTATTCTTGAGCTCTGAAGAGTGCATAAGTGTGTATTAGTGTTTTTTGTTCATTTTAAAATAGCATGCAGAGAAGAGTCTGTAGTTGGGTGACATCTTACGTAAATTTCAAGTACATAACGTTAGGGACTATTTTCCTACACTACGACGTCTAGCTGCCATATTAAGTGCATGTTACTCTTGCACCAGCGAGCTGAAAAATCATTTTCAAGTACAGCACGAATTTGTACGAAATTAGGATAACTTCATAGGCGGTGCCAGGATTTTGGTAATGTGGGTGCAGGCTAGAATGGGACTACACATCCTAACATTGTTGCCAGAAAGCTCTGCACTATTGAGCCTTAAGATCTCAAAAATAATACCTGTTTTACTTAAAAAAAAAACAAACAAAAAAAAACGGTATGATACCAAGTAACTTATGAGAGACTTAAGAAGTCACTCAAATATACCCTAGGAAACAAAAATATACAAAATACAAAGGATGATTGTAGGAAATCTGAAAATCGAAGTTAATGTGGCTGCAGCTGCAATAACTGCACCGCCTATGGACAACTTACACCTAGCCACTTGCTGGTTTAGGTATCAATGGAAGGGGAAAATGAACTGCAATCATCCCCATTGAGAAATATCAAGATTTGGTACGATGCATCCTCTAGAAGAATTGGAAAGCCTGCTTTTATATGCCAGGAATGACAACTTGAGAATAATTAATGCGTCAGGGCATATTGACTTGTTTACGTATGGGTCTAGTAGGTACCGTCAAAGTGGCTATATAAGACTTAACAGAAGAAACAATATGAAGTACTGCCAGGTGGATTAAGTTATTACACTCAATTTTATTTATTTATTTTGTAGATTTTACTTCTGTATTAAGCATATTTTCAGCTCTGCTACAGAATAAGATATCGAAAGTTATATATATATATATATATATATATATATATATATATATATATATATATATATATATATATATATATATATATATATATATATATATATATATATATATATATATACCTGTATTTTATTTTAAAATAAAAGAAGCTCAGATGCTTAGGTTTTAAAATTAAGACTGTCATTTCAGTAATTTCATAACAATGTCATACGGAAAAATGAAATGAAATCTTTGAGTTTTACGTCCCACGGTTATGCCGGTTAGGCTAAAGGAGACGGTGATGATGAGAAATGAATGAGATGGTGGAATGAAGAAAGTTGGAGGAAACGGGAGAACCTCGAGAAAACCCACGAGCACGGTGTTTGTCCACCACAAAGTCTACACGGCGCGAGCTAAGATCGAACCAGGGACCCCAAGCACCGGAGGTGAACGCTCTACTACTGAGCCCCACCCCCCAATGTCATAGGGAGTAAGAGTTCCTCGTGGCTTCCTCGACTTTCGGAAGGACAACTGCAGTTTGTTTGTTGTGGGTATACATGCTGTAAATTTGGGTCCCGCATTAACCTGTAAATCTGCATCTCATATAATATATTTCATGGTGAGAATAGATTCCAAAACGCAAACCAACATGACATTGATCTTAATACTTCTTGTGTTTTTAGTAAACTCCCCCTTCATTTGAGCGTGTTTTATTTCATCTGCCTCAGTTCTATAATTCTATAATATTGACACACATTAATTTTACGAGTGAAGGTATAATGGTAATATTGGGTTTCATTACGAACCAGCTGTAAGCATCCATTAATTTAGAACCTGGATAAAAAAGGGAGGAATAAGAATGCCCTTAAAGGAATGTCTCGATAATCATTCAATTGTCCGGGTATTTATCCTCTGCTGTTGTGTAAGCCAGCATAATGAATACAGAGTTTGTCCGGAAAGTAGTAGGACTATTTTTTTAAAAAGTTATTCACAATTTTAACACATCTACTTAATTTTCGAAATATGCCCATTCTGCATCAACACAGTTTCCATCGACTCTGCCAATCACTGAACGCTCCCTGGAACGCAGAAACTGCAAGGCTCTTCAACTCCCGCGTTACGGACTCTTGAATGGCCTGCACCGAGCCGTGGTGCCGTCCTTTCATAACCTTTTTCAGTCGGGGGAAGAGGAAGAAATCTGCAGGAGCGACATCTGGGCTGTAGGGTGGCTGGGGAAGCTGTGTGATGCCATGTTTGGTCAGAAAGTCCATGACAGCAAAGGCGGTATGGCTCAGTGCATTGTCGTGATGAACCTTCCATGATCCAGCCATTGATGGACGGACACGGACGACTCGATTTCTGAGTCTCGTTTTCTTAAACTGCACTACGTTTTCGTCACTTTTAGCCTCTGAAGGGTGTCCCGACCGTTGATCCTTTTCAATTTGCTCTCTTCCGTCCAGAAAGAAGTTGTCACACAAAAACACTTGATCGACCCATGGCATCACTTGCATAAGCAGTCTAGATCATGTCATGGGTCTCACTCGCAGTTTTACCCAGTTTGACGCAAAACTTCACCGCATAACGCTGATCTAACAAACGATTGATTGTGGAGATGACAAAGGCACCTTGAAAGGGGTTCACCTTAAACTCGATCTACACTCCGTGAAGGCTTGGAGACGACTGGTGCGCTGGTAGCTAAGACCCCCTACCACCTAACCAGCGCAGTAACATACCTCTCCTTCCCCACGTTTTGGCGAAAAAAAAAACATTCATACTATTTCCCGTCATACCCTGTAAATAATGTTGCTTGGATACATGCAAAATCTTAGAATCAACCAAAACCTTTTATAAATTTTGACCTCCTATCAACCTTTCCCAGATCTGGTGAGGATCTATCTGTATACAAAATCCGAAAGCTCTAGGTAACGTCTTTCTATACGGCAAGTTGATGACACACACACACATACATTTAATAATAATAATAATAATAATAATAATAATAATAATAATAATAATAATAATAATAAAGAAGTTATGTATTCAAATTTTACACAAGAAGTGTACGGTATTGTTCCTTTTTCCTCTCCTAGCCCAATATTTTATCGAAACTTTTTGCCTGACGTGTTTATTTATTTATTTTGTATAAGTTAGCATGTCAAGAAGTTTTATAAATAATTCGTAATTAAAAAAAAAATCACAGCAGTCTTCTGTGTAGTATATTTAATAATCCTTGTCCACATTGTCTCCTTTTTTTCTTTCTTCAAGATTTCACCTACCATCTTTATTATTTCCATTTATTTATATTTTTAAATTCAAAATATCAATAGCTAATACAACATTGGAAACTATTACCCTAAGGTAGTAAATACGATTACTCTAGTATCCATAGCTATATTATTAGTAGTAGTACTGACCACTGAACAAGTATCAATGGCCGGTTCTGTAACTAAAATGTAAACAGCAGTGGCACAAGTTAATTCGCACAGTTCTTACTATCCTGTTCGTTATAAAGTACGTCTCTCCTTTGTCAACATCCTATAAAACCCTCTCACACATATTGTGAGGAAGACACCCCAGATGCAGATGAAATTATTAAAGATTATCAGTGCAGATTTAGGCGAAATCGATCAACCATAGACCAGATACTTATCACTCGTTAAATAAGGGGGCCTACTCGAAAAGATATGGGAACACAATACTCCAGTACATCAATTATTTAGTGATTTCAGAATAACGTATGACTGTTAGGAAGTAAACTTTCTATAACATTTTCTATCGACTCTAGAATGCCAAAAAGACTACTTAGATTAATTAAGGTGTGTTTAAATAATGAATCCCGAAATAAAGTCCGAGTGGGAATATAATGTCCACAAGCATTCATGTCGGGAATGGTCAGAAACAGGGAGATGCGTTGTTTCAATAATTATTCAATTTATTCTAAAATACGCTACAAGGAAAATGAAAATAGCATCCAGGGCCTAGAGCTGAATGGCACTCGGTAATCAGGTTATGGCTTACGCTGATGATGTAAATCTAATAGGGGATGATATGAGGACAATAGAAAGAAATCCAGAGATCTTATTAAACAACTGTAGGGCCATGGATTTAAATGCAGAGAAAACTAAATTCATGGAAGTTCGCCGTAACCATAATATTGCAAATTATGGTTACGTTCAGTGGTGCTATTTCGAGTTCGCAGAACCGTTTGTTGTACTCAGACATAAACATACACATGCATGACCTAACTAAGAATGAAAGAAAAGAGCCAAAGAAGTTAGTGAAAACGCCTTTGTACTTTTCCCGCTTGCTTGTATTGTTGTGAAAACAACTTTCAGTTGTTCCAATTCAATGGGCAGACAGAAATTTGAATGGGCAGATAGAAATTTGAATATGAAATCCGGGATTTTGTCCGGGATACTAGGATCTGTGAGTGTAATGAATGTGATACGTATCTAAGGGGTCGTCGACATATTACGGGAGAGGGGGATCGGCCTTGTGTTACGAAGTATGACACGAGAGAGGAATGGGTTAACATGTTCGTTACGTAACGTGTTTTTTCTGTAATCTTTATTTTTATTCTCAGGTTTATATGCAATTTTTTAAACAAATAATGTTATTCAGTTCTTTTCGTTTTTATAAATAAATATTTATATTGTTTTGGAAAATTGAGAACATACAGTCTGTATAAATTGAATCATGCAGAAGGGATTTGACGACGCTACTAGACACCAGCATGACTGGTGACGAACCTTGCGTGTATTACAATACAATAAAGTTCTGTTTTGTGGCTATCACCGCAATGCATTTACGGTACACGCTTTTCTGGACTTAATTATTAGCAATCGTAATTACCGCTTGAAAATGCCCTCGCGTTCCTACTCATATCGCTATTTCTGAGAATAGACTTCAAACTTTTGATTTGAATCATTACCCACTCTATTCTTCCCAAGGGGTTTCGCATGTTAAACAGAAGAAACTCTTTCTCGTGAAATAATATTTTCCGCGACAGAACGATCCAAGCAAAATAAGATTAAAAACCGAATTCCTCGGATATTCATCTCATACTGAATTTTTTATCGTTAGATTTGAATTTTCCAAGAGAAATCGAGTTTATTCGCATTCTGACACTGATTTAGGACAAGAATAATTTGAAAAGGGAAAGAACTGAAGTCCAAAGAAGATGGCCGAAAAGCTTGTTCTCAAAACGAGATGTCCCTGCTCCCTCAAGTGTGCAGCCACGTCAAATCTGTAATCTACGGGGAAGAGAACTTCTTTGTATCGTCGACACTGAGAAACTTCAAATACAGGAAGCATCCTGGATTCCAGAAAAAGATATTAATGTCAATTCTCTAGATTCTGTTTCACCTGTATCTTCATGCAGCACTTTCTCCTTGTCAATACGGTGACCTAAAGAGGTTGAGTGCGATCTTCTTGCGAAAACGACAGTATGGAATTTCGAAGAATTAAGACTTTTTAATTAAACAACCTTATGGGGTTAAAATATTATTACGGTACTACAATTTTCTAATACTTTGATTTGTTGGCGAAAAACACTACAAGTATATTCAAAATACAAGCATTTTGTAATGAAAAGTTGTGCCATTAATTTTTATTATTGTGATAACTCCCAAAATAAGCACAATTGGTGAAAAACAAAAATCAAAAAGCGTTAGGGGTAACAAACGGGGAGGGTTCAGCCTTGTATTACGAAGTGTGACAAGGAGAGGGTAAAATTGATCAAAGCGTTACGTAATATGTGAACGACCCCTAATACCTATTAATTGTGCTACGTTTTTGCTATTTGCAACACGTTTTTGAATGATTCCAATATCTTCATTAGTTTTCGAGATATGTACCTTCGAAGCAATGTGTACAAAATAAAGTGTTTTTTTTTTTTCATCGATATCTCGATCAATTGCTTGTCATGGCAATACTATCATTCCTCAAAACATGGCACTTTCCTGGTGGTACATCATATACATATATATATATATATATATATATATATATATATAGAGAGAGAGAGAGAGAGAGAGAGAGAGAACCGGTTGTTAAAAGATTAGAATAGCACCACTGGTTACGTTTAAATATCAAATAACACTTTCGTCAAAATGACTACTTTCAAATATCTAGGATCTAAATTAATAGATCAAACCATATCTACGAAGAAATTAAATATCAGCTGAAAGCAAGGAATTCATGTTATTATTATTTAGGTCAAAATATTTTGTCTTCGCGAATCATGTCGAAGAATCTGAAGCTTAAAATATATAAAACAATAATTGTGCATGTTGCACGGTATGGTTACGAAAACACGATCGCTTACTTTAAGGTAAGAATGCAGACTGAATGTGTTTGAAAATAAAATCCTAAGATGAATATTGGATCCAAGATGGACGGAAATGTGGAATGGCGGAAACTTCATAGCAAGGAACTACATTAATTTATACGGTTTACTTAACACTGTTAGAGTCATTAAGTCTAGGAGGCTGTTGGGCAAGTCATGTATCTTGGAAAAGAAAGTAGAAACACTTTCACAATTTAACCTGGAAACCCAATCCAAGAAAGATCATCAGGAAGACCTAGGCGCAGATGGGACGATAACATTAAGGTGGATCTCACAGAAATAGGAATACGAAATAGAAACTGGATTCAGGGCTAAGGCAGAAGTCAATGGAGATCTCCTGTGAATGGGGCATTAAACCTTGAGTTCCATAGGCCATTGAGTTAGGTAATTATAAACTACGTCACGTATATGTTCAAGTTAAGACAAAATTTCAAAAGGATCGCAAGTAAATTTTAAAGAACATTTTAATTGTGTTGTCACCCCCAAAAATGTCTAAGTACCCTTAAAGTTCTAACTAACTAACTAACTCTATGGCCTATGGAACCCGGAGGTTCAATGCCGCGTTCACAAAAGCTCTCCACTGACTTCTATCCTCAGCTAACTGCATCCAGTTTCTACTTTGTATTCCAATCTCTGCGAGATCCATCTTAATATTGTCCTCCCATCTTCGCCTAGGTCTTCCTAATGGTCGTTTTCCGATTGGTCTTCCACTCAAGACTTTGAAAGCGTTTCTACTTTCTTCCATTCTAGCTACAACCCTTAAAGTTCACTTGTAAATAACATGAACAATTGACTTCAGTATTGTACACAAAATCAGGTTCTCTTTATGAATAAATAAATAAATAAATAAAAATCTGGCGTAACAGTCCTTAAGGGGTTATGAGTAATCATCACATCGTCTACTTACCATTAATGCTGGCTTTCTAAACCAGAGATCGCTAATTCTTTCTTTCAAGCAGCTTAACTATCCTCACGACACTGAGTGGACGCCGTAATACTAAACCCATCTGTTAAGTACGAACAGTCGGCAATCTTTCCTCTGACCGGACCCAGCACTGCTTGATTTCGCTGACCTCATAAGAAGCGGTATTTCAGTGCGGCTAGGATTGGCTCTCTATATGGTAAAGACAACTGGATTAAAAAATTGACTTGATTTGAATTATTCCGAAGTTTAACGACAGGACATGTCGACATGTGAATCAATTTTTGACATGTAGAGTGCGTGTACCCGTTTTTGCCCGTGACGAGAATTCTTGAGTCTGCAGAATATGCACAAAGACAAATCAAGGGGAAACCCAGGAAAACGTTTTTATCGAAGAAAAAAAAAAAAAAAACGAAGTCAGAGGAAAAATGTCTCCTCCCTTTGAAGGTTTATATTTCAATTTCTTATGAAAATACCTGAATTCACTACCATATGAATTAACAAAGTGTGTCAAACTTTAAATGTTCTACAGTTTAATTGACATTTGCCTACACAATGATAATTTGTTCCATTATGTTTGTATAGTAGACAAAATTCTTTCCAGGTTGCATGCGATGGATCTAAAATAATGTAAATCAGGGAGAAACAATCGCGTGTGACTTTTTATAATATGGACATTAATCTCTTTCGTGTAAGAACAGTGAAATCACATAGTGTACGATGAAGTTGAGGGGTGGATCTACAGCTGTTCTCTCTGCCTACGAACGGAGTTGGTGACATCTTGTGGATGAAGTCACATCATAAAGTACTTCTTGTTCTACTTGTATGAACTGTTCCTGCACGCGACACTCTTAGGTTAAAAATCTTCACTGTCCTAGCCACACCTATTACTATTATTATTATTATTCGTAACAACAACAGTGGAACAATTTTAAAGGTAGGTCAATTAGTACGTAGAAAAATCTTATTAAATGAACTAAACGTTGTTGTCAAATCGTACAGAAATTTTAAGTGCCCACAACTGTGTGCCTCCATATCTCTTGGCCTATATATATATATATATATCAACTCAACCCAATTCTTATTCAGTGATTAGTTCATTTAATAGCATCTTGTAGATATGTCTTGTCTTTTAAATTCTCTTAAATTCTTGACTCTCATGGATGATTCTCACTTGGCTATGAAGGAAATGTCAGAAGATTGCTACTGCAGGCCTCCCAGCAAGCCATTGAAAAAATATAGGACAGTTTGGTTTATACAATGAAGCCTCCCTTCACCTCAATAGGCAACTGGAAACAAGATTTAGTTTAATACAAAAGAATATATATAACTTTTTAAACTTACCAGACCTGCTGTAGTTTTGAAAAAAAAAAAAAAAGAAAAAGAAAGAAAGAAACCGATTGAAATAAACGACTTGATTTACTGACAAAGAGAAAAATTCTTGTGTTCCGAGTTGCCTATGCCTTTCCCTCGATCCACCACTATTATACATTTTTACTTTTACATTTTAAAGGTACAATAATGAACCAGTACACGTGTTACTTTGTTGAAGGTAACTTGTTACTTTTATGAAGAATTTTTTTGCATTTAATGTGAATAACTGTTGTTGCACCTTATCGACTTCTTTCGATGCCAACCGTGCGCCTTCATCACCGACATCAATTTTGTTATCTGGCAGTAGATTTTCTTCTTCTTTCACTTTTATATTTACAACATCAGAAGTTTTTTCATTGCACAGATCAAATACTACTGTTTACTCTCGGACATTAGGTGCCTCGACACTTCTGCGCATGACAGAAGTAGAAGAGTCCATTACGAAAAGTGGATATGTGTATGTACGGACAACATGTGTTCGTTTTCTTTTCTGGGAGCGAGAGAAAGAAGGTTGGAAGTTTAAACATAGTTGCCAGCCTACGTAAATTGGTCCCAGGTTAGAAATACACGTACATTCTTGTTAGGTGATGATGTCACGCAGTGAACAGAGCGCGCCTGGCATTGTGTTTTAGGGGCTTCGACATTTGGTGGATCGCGCCAACAACCCGCGGGAGAACTTCAGTTATTGTCTTTCTGTACAGTACACATGCGATTGTGCGTGTGGAGTTTACTGTTTTTTTCTACTTCTTTTTCTTATCTGTTTCGTGATTATGCTTGCGTGAGCGTGTGTGTGTACGCGCGTCCTTTTGTTATTTTATTATGATGGAGCCAATACATTCAACCAGTGAAAGCAAAGTATTGCGCTTATCCTCGCATCCAAATTTTGGATTCCTCTCTCTCTCTATATATATTTTTTGTTCATCTTGCACCGTAGATCCCCAGTCATGCCCTACGGACAATAATAATCGGTAATCGTGCTTTCAGTGCTGTAGGCCCACTTTGATTTCATTCTCATATTATTATTTATAAAATCTTATCAGGTATAGATTTACTGCGCCGGGTTGGTAACACTGCAAACAATACCTTTACCGCCGACATGAATAACCAACGCCTTCCTTCCTTTTCTTTTTCTTTTACAGTCCATTCCTTTCATTAAGATAGACTCTTCTTGGCACTCTGCCAACTAGAGGTCTCGGCCGAATGGGTAAACAGTACAACTCTTGCCATTATTCTTTGAGTTCACCATGCAAAATGTAGATAAGTGATTTCTGTTTTTGCATAATCACAAGGAATTTATCAAACAAAGTGTCTACACTTATAAGAAAATGTAAGTATGCAAATCTAACAGGAAATCTCACGTTCTGACAGATTCTCTTGTAGCATTCTGACTGTAATGAAATTTGATTTTGCTTGGGAAAGAAATTAAAGAAATATTCTGACAGTGGTGACCACAGAGAGACAATTCTAAAACAACCAGGATTTTCACAATCTTTCTGCTTTCCATGACCTTTCCAGGGCGTTTCTACGACACTTTTATTTCCAGGTTTTTCAGGACGCGTGAGAACCCTGCATATTATGTACAGCAATATTGGAAGGCTGGTGAATACCAATACACCTTAATGCCTAGCCGATACTGCTGCACATACACTGCTGAAAGAAAATACTAACACAGCTTGCGTTATAAGAAAATGGATCATGGCAAGGTTCCTCAGCTAAGCTTCACTGGGGAAGAATAAAGCACATAGCAAACAAAAAAGAAAAGAGAAAGAGGACATGGAAGGATAGGAAAAAGCAAATAAAAAAAATAATGAAGATTAGTTAGTAATCCCTCAGAAAAAATGCTAAAACACATTTAGCATTTTACTAATATGTAGCAATTTAAATCATCACTGGAAATACTCTTGGGTTGTATTTTTAATAATTCAATCACTGAAAAATATAGAAAATATAGGACAAGACTAAAATATAGGACATATATACACAAATTTCCAAAATATAGGAAAATAGGACAGCTGGGAGCCCTACTACTGAAATATACGGAGCAAGTAATAGAAGATAAAGAGAAGAAAATGCACAGTGCCTTTTTAAGTTCTTAACAACACAATTAATCTATTCAATACAGACCATCGTCACTAATCTTCACATTACCGGAAATAGCTGCAGAATTGAAGACAAAGAGGCAACTTGAACTTCGAATATTTGCAAGACTCTAGTTTACTTTCGGAAACTAAATTAACAAAAACACGGGACTATCAACATTTCCTTTTCTGTTCTATCTTTTCAAAGTTGTTTCAAGCTCTAGTAAAGGGTTCATAAATGATGCATCTAGTTGTTTCATAAAATTTTGTCCCAGAAAATATTCATATTGCTCTGCTCACTTGTTTTTCATTGTAACAGCGAAAGGAAAACGTGTTTGGATTTAACGTTTGCGTAAGTTACGAGTAACAATTGCGTGAAATTAGGGTATTGTGCTTTCGTAACAAAAATTAAGGTTCATTTCGTGGACTTCGCAATTCCAGTTCTCAGTTTGTTGACGGCATTACAGAAAAAGCTCCATACATCAACAAATTTATAACCAGTTACCAGCTTAGATAATCTGCAGAATTGCAGAATGATAAAATTCGTCCGTTTCCTCCCACTTTGTTCATTTCACTCATTTCTCATCATCGCCGTCTCCTTTAGCCTAACCAACATAACCGTGGGACTTAAAACATAAAGATTTAATTTTTTTCTCATTATTTTTTCTCTACATTTTCACCCAAACAGATCCGTTCATTTTAAGAGTGCTGAAATGAAAATACCAGTCGCTGCTTCATTTAGAGATTCCCCCTGCCTTATATCGCTGTTGGTTCGTAGTACACGTAATCTTAAATCTTAAAATTCTCTCTTATCCTATACCACCTACGTAAAATCAACATTGCTGAATATCTCTATCCGTTTATTCCACTCCCGAATTTACAGTTTTTCATTCCACCCTTAAATTACATAGGAGAAAAGCTGGCTAACCACTCCTGGTTTACGGGCCTAATAGACCATCTAGTTCTGCTGGCAAATAAACTTGAACCTCAATGCAGAACACCCACATACATATAAAAGTATAATGCAGACCTTAATAACTGAAATATTATTTAAAGAATTCTCATTTACCCTAAGAGTTCACTATAGTTACAGTATCATTTTTTCTTATTCAGGGATTCCACACATTTTTGTAAGCTGTTTTCCTTGACGTTCCTCAATTCTTCCTGACAAAGGTTTAAATATTTTCATGACAAAGTTTCTTTAATTTTTTCACTTTCTTGTAACTCTATTAGTTCAGTTAGACTAGTTGATATATATAAAATCAATCTAGATGATACGGAATTATACGTAAGCATATACAGGAAACTAAAGACTATCAACTGTTGTCTCCAAAGCTGGTCCAATTCCAGACTGTCCTTAAATTCTGATAAAATTTATGTGGAACCTATTATGTATCCACAAGTGTATGCAAGAAATTATATCTTTGAAACTATTAATACTATCAACACTGAAAATATTAACACTATCAATCGTTAAGGAGTTTCATGGTCCAGATTCGATGACTATCATCAGATCCTAATGACATTGCTATGAGACTGCCGCGAGAGCATACTTATTTAAACAAAAACTAAGTCATCAAATTGATGTACCTATGTCGAAATTACGAATGATCATCACACAATTATGCATATATCAACAATTTCAGCCATTGAGAAGTTTGTAGTGTCGTCGTGTTTTGTGGTGCCGAAGACTATCATTAGATCCTCATGAAATGTATGTGGAATAACCGGAAAAGAATACTCTTTCAAAAATAAATAAATAAAATAAAATAAAATAACTAAAAAATAAAAATAAAATTGACGCACCTACGTCAAAGAATTGTGCTTGAGCCTACCTACGCACAACATACATAGAAACGGGTCGAATTAAGAATCTCGTCTTTGTATATATATATATATATATATATATATATATACTTGAAGGTCAGAGACCACCACACTGTTTGCATTGAGGGATTCAAGATGCTGTAGCTCAACTGACTTCAGAGTTAAGAACCTAGCTATAAATCATAGCAGAACACACCTTGATATAACTTAATGCGTCTGTAACCTATCATTCTATACTGTTTTGTTGATTAATCTAAAGTTGCCTTCATTATCCTGAATGACTACTTTGTTTCTCTGACATTAAAGAAGTTTTCAATATTTTCTCGGCCAAAAATATTTTCCTGACATTCCCTGATTTTCCAGGTCTGTGGGAATCCTGTATTAGACCTTCAAACGATGCTAAGCATAAGTGTCTTATAGAATGGATATGTGAGTCCATCTGTCCGTTTGTCTACAGGTATCAATGCAAAACGGTAAGGATATCGAGAATCGTTTTTTTTTTTTTTTTTATCCACTTTATTCAGCGTCCCAGATTCCATCTCCTCCAGTAACCCTCTATTCACTCTGAAAGTGGTAGAAATTAACCATTTTTGGTTTCAAACTTGAGCGCCGTAAAAGGAATACCGTAACAGATAGCTACAAACATTTTTTAAATCGATTTCGTGTGCCAACAGAACATACCATCACCAAGCACAACACTCTATCAAAATCGAAAATAGTTGAAATTTACTGGTACTTCCGGTTTCAATACTTATTACTATACAGGAAAAAACGATAGATATCGAGAAGCAGTCTTTTTGCAATCGATTCAGCATCTCGAATATTATGTTTCATTTGCTTCGTTAACTCTCTATTCAAACTGTAAGTAGTTCAAATTAACCATATCAGATTTCAACATTTATCGCCATAGAACAAGAAAAGTACGGAATAGCGAGTAATGACTTTTTGATATAGATTTAGCGCCCGAGGAACAGCATCTATCTTTGATTTTATTACTATATTGCAATCAGTAGTTACAGATGTATTATTTTAAGTTTGAGTATTGAATTCGCATAGTTTGGAAGTCTATCGTAATTTTAAGCCGTGAAACGAAATTCCCTTGTTTTATTTTATTTATTTATTTTTGACTAAACCAATAACAATATGCAATATAGAAATTTGGAGAATAAGTCATGGAATGCTCATAAAATATTAATGAACTAATAATTATTTTTATGACCTTTTGTATAGAATAGGATTTTGAATTCCGATAATTACATCATAAAATGCACTCTCAGATTTTTGGCCTAGAAGCAAAAATGTAGAATATTTACACTTATTACTTTATTTAATAGAATTTCTTAGTTAATATCTGGGTTACTTTCTAGATTATTTATATTTTCTTTGTTGTCTCTAAGTTATCAGATAGTAATAATAATAATAATAATAATAATAATAATAATAATAATAATAATAATAATAATAATAATAATAATAATAATAATAAACTGATGGGATGTATGGTGTAAAGGATTTCAAGGATTGGGTTGAAATTTGCAGAATATATATATCCTTGTTTTCTTACAATGCTATAAACATTAAAATTAATGTTAATATTTTACAACGCTGATTTTTAGAGTTTTAAACTACACGAATTTTTCCAAGAAATTCTTTATTGTTGAGTAATACATTTTTTAAGTCAATTGTGATGATACACTTCGGTCAATGAAAAACTTTTCTACATATCGACTAATTTTGATTAAAACATTTTATAAACGCATGTGTCTTTCATTTGACATTGTAAAACAACAATTGACTTCCACATCACTACATAGGTATAGAAATTCCATACTAAAACCGTAGGTGGTGTTTTAATAGAGGGAAACACTTAGTAACATACTCTTTTTTATATCTCGAGAAAAAAATAATAATTAATTGGATGAGGATTAATCTTGTTTTATCTCGGTCATACCACATGGATACATGTATTGTTTGTATCAAATGCCTCGAAAGACATAAAGATAATTTTAGATAGTTATTTAAGATCGGCAATGTTTCATTAACGGTCTAGAGAATTTTCTGTTATACTCATAGAAAAAATAATTCTTCGTGAGGTTGCTCAATAAAAATGATAGAACTATATATTTTAAAAAAAATTATTCATACTTCTTATTGAGGTGTAACCATATATTTACATAGTAAACAACACTTGATCTTAAAGTAGTATTATTCAAACATTACATTCATCGTTATTTGTACATTTTTGAATCTAGGTGCCTTAACCCTTAATACCGCAAGGTGTGTTCTCGGATACACAGTGTTATTTTTTGGGAGTATCTTTATTATTTTCAAACTTTTCTTTTTCTTCTAGGTATGCTTCTAACTATTCAATGATTATACTACCAAGATAGCTTTGTGCTGCTTTCTGCTGCATACGGCAGAAATAAAAACTTTTAGTGTGCTAATGTTACAACGTGTGTCCAATGGACATATATTTAAAATATATTGAAATAGGCATTTTCAAATTTTTGTACTTACTAATCATTGATTCTTTAATCATTTCCTCGTTCTTTCTTGCATTAATTCATTCTTTGTTTCTTTATCCGATATTTATATTGATCATTTAGTAAAATATATGCTGAATGTAGTTGATTTCTTAACAGTTATCTGGCAATATTCTTATCAGCTTATATATATTCAGTTGTTTCCCCTGCTTATTGTGTTGGGAGAAGTTGTTCCAGATTATTTACGAAATAAAACACTTTCCATCGAGTTTATGCCTATACTTCATACATAAATATGGCAAAACTAAAACTGAATGATGCAGAAATCGAACAAATACTTGCTAATGATGAATCTTGTTCATATTATAGTATAAAGTCAGATGAAGAACTGGCCTGTGATGAAGAAGTTGAGAATAACTCGAGTGAGGCGAATCACATGAGTACTGAGTACGAAGATGAAGAAAGTGCTTCGGACAGTGATAATGATATTCAAGTGCCTTCTTGTTCAAGCGCAAATGAATATTAAGTAAAAATAATACCCACTGGAAGAAGGATGTTCCAGTTGCTACTAAAATAAAAGCGCGAAATATTGTTAGAAGCAGTAGAAATAAAGTAGTTCTTCCTCCTAACTGTGAAACAAAAGAATTTGAAGATGCGTTCCACTTACTCGTTGGAGAAAATATCGTAAGTGATATTGTCAGGCATATCATCCATATGTGTTGATACAAAGAAATCTACCCAAATGTAACCAGAAAAAGGAGAGAATACAGTACCGGTAACAAGTATGTGATATTTGCAAAAGGAATGCTTGCTCTGAGCACTCACGTGTTATAACGAAGAGTCTGAAATGATCCGTGTGAAACTGTTAAAGGAAAATGTACAACATATTGCATGTAATGTAAATGATATACCAAAATATATCTACGAGAAAAACATTTTAGTTTAGTTTCTCAAATGAGTCGTGTATCTTAGCCAGTACAAGTTGATGAAAACACTGAATATTGTAAGGGTAAAGGTATTACTCTTCTGTGTTCCTATGAGGGAAAGCCCTTTTTGTAATGGTACTGGGTTCTGTCTCTTGCTCGGGCAATACTTTTATAGTAGTGGTTAGTATTTCGAATATGTCTATCGAACTGCTGGTTCGGAATCAGTAATCCAGTTCCCGTTCCTAGTGAACGTAAATCCTATTATCCGCGTTCAATTCCAGTTTCGTCTCATAAACTGTTCGGAATTTTATTCTATATTACCACATTGGGATGCGAACCAAGACCAGGAATCATTCGGTGATCAGATCCTTCAATTGCGCGAACATGCTATGAATCAGCATGTGAATAACTGTACGAAATATCGTTATGATTTCGTTCGGTTATTCACATAAAAGCACAAACATCACAAAAACAGTATGCATGCAACTTACAACTAATCATGCAATGAGAGAAGAACACTTTTCATTAATGAACTCTGATTTCGTTAACATATATATTTCTAGGGCTGTCTTCATGACATTTCTTTCCACTGCCCTTATATTGTACACTGATACTTACATGAATTACATATTACTAAATATTACTAAATATATATATTAATGTAACTCATCACTTTTAACCTCTATTTTGTTAAAAGTAGTTTATTCACGTTTAATCACGAAACCGATGGGATCGCGAACGCGCGGATACGATCACTAATACGAATCGAAAATCGAATATGCTTCATATTTTTATACCGTGCACTTTTGCTAAACTTTATGAATGATTTCTAGATATTGCTTTCTTTTACGAATTGTTCATGTTTATGCTATTTTTCCACTAGGATGTTCAGTTCCTTCCTTTCATTTTCGCACTATCAGTCAGAGTGAGTGCCTATCTTGCCAAAATGTATTCTTTCGCCACTCCTAAACCGCTAAATCATACATCATGTACACGTGATATAACTAATTCACTAATTATATCTTTTGCCTAAAACTTGATGAATCAGTATCGAAGAAATGAATTGTTAATTTTAATATTTTTATAATTACAACACGATGATTGAAGATTCGCAAGGACTACCTTTTCACAAAAGCATTCTAGTCTTCCGCAAGTTCACTCACGGCTTCTTGACGCATACAATCACCATATTAGGGTATGACTTTGCACCGGAAGATCTACTCACACTAATGCACATCTTCACACAAGTTTTGCCACAGATAATAAGAAAGAGAATGTCTTGTAGTTAACCATAAGATGTCCTCATTTCGTACAGGTTTAAGATTTAAAACATTGTTTATATATATATATATATATATATATATATATATATATATATATATATATATATATATATATATAACATGTATTTGTACGTAATTTTAATGAAAAAATAAATAAAACATTAATGTTTTACAAACGAAATAAGGACAAAATTCGCTGTGTGTCCACCGACACACCTTGCGGTTTTATGTAACTAATATACTTTGCGGTATTATGGGTTACAAGCTACTAATTTGTCTCCAGAAGCTGCCAATATTTATACATACAAACTTATGTGTTTTCAAGTTTTTCAAAAAAAAAAGCCACTATTCAGGAAGTTACATTTACATATGCGATAAAATCGTAGGAGAAAAACTTTTTGTTGGAGACCCGTAATCCACAAGTTTTTATTTTTAATGAAATACTTTCGTCTAGCACTTTTATGTACAAATCCAGTGACTGTAAAACTGCAATTGTTTACAGTAATTAGCAACACTTAAAGGACTTAATGGAAAAGTAGTACGAGTACTTTTTTCCGTCAAATACGAGCTATGTATCAGAAATTATAGTTGATATCAGTACCAGTATTTATTTAAAGAGAGAAAGGCTAAAAAGGTTTCTGGTTCCGTTATTATTCCAAAATGATGTCATAATTTAGTATAGTAATTATTTTTCACTTTGACTTTAATAGCAGTTATTTCAAAACAACTATTTCGTAACTTCTACTACTTTCCCACTGAAACCCTAGTTATAATTTCGTAATGTATTTAGTTTTGTTATAACTAATGTTTCTCTATGTTGCGAAGAAACGAGGCTGTATTTCATGAAAAGCAGGCTTCAGACTTAAAAACTCAGTATGAAGACTCAATATGAGGTCAGAAACAGCACCAAGCATTACCAATGCTAGTTGGTATATACAATCATAATGGCAAATGACATCTATTGAAATTATATGAATTTACTAAAAACAGTTTTGAGAAGATAAGTTGTGCATACAATTTTACTGACGAGTCGTGCTCGACAAATTAAAAGTAAGCTGTGGACTACCATTTGTTAAGTTAATATACAAGGAATATATTACTACGAAAGCAGAGAACACTTGGAATGTTTAGACTTTCACTTGCAAAACAATATCAGGTTACATCAAATATCAACTACAGATGACAAAATAGTAAATACTATATTAAAATGAATACATTAAAAAAAACACTTAATACTTTTATTAACATTATGCTTTCTTCGAGGAAATTCTGAATTATGTCTATATTAATGATTTGATGCGATATAATTGCTTATATTTTGAAGGTTAACATTATATATAGAAACGAGATCAAAGTTACATTAAAAATAATATATGACAATATAGAGTATATTACTGTTGAATTAATATAGCTTTCCCAAATATCTTGATTTACGATCATTTGACAGTATAGAATTGCATATTTCCTCAACCTCCATTTGCTTGTTAATGATATCTTCGCTTTTGGCAGTCTCGTTCAATTCAAGCCACAAGAGGGCATCATTGCATATATATCTAGAATTCTTCTGCTAGTTTGTGAAATACAGTAACCTGATGTAGTTTTAACGTCCCCAATCATCTTTAAGCAATATGACTCCAAGCTGTTCTTTGACATGACTCTTCTCTTTTCTCTCATATCGTATGCTCTCATTTCTTCTGCTTCAAGGATTAATTGATCTACTTCGTTATCACTCAGACGATTCTTATCGTGGTTGATGGTAATACTGTTGCATGATCTTCTTGACCTTTCAATAGCAGTTACTTTCAAAATATTATTCAAATCAATATCAAAAGTCACATCTACTTGAGGTACACCTGCTCGAGCTGCAGGAATACCGTTAAGCACAAAGGAACCAAGCAAATAATTATCCTTTGAAAATTCACGTTCACCTTCATAGACTTTGAAATTAATCGTAGTTTGGAAATCCTTTACTGTTGTGAAGTCGCCAGTTTTTCTCGTAGGTATTGGTGTATTGCGCTTAACAACTGTTCTCGTAATTCCTCCTCTTACATTAATACCCAATGAAAGTGGGGTAACATCAAGAAGCACCAAATCTTTGATTTCATTGGATTTAACACCTGTTAAAACTGCTGCTTGAATAGCTGCTCCATAAGCAACAGCTTCGTCAGGATTAATGGACTGATTTAATGCTTGTCGATTAAAAAACTCTGCAACTAATTGCTGGATCTTTGGGATTCGAGTAGACCCACCAACAAGAACAACATCGTCAATTTGTGTTATACTCAACCCAGAGTCAGATAGAGCTTTTCGTAAAGGCTCCAAAGTGTCATTGAAAAGATCAATATTAAGATCTTCAAAACGAGCACGCGTGATCGAAGAGTGAAAGTCTATACCTTCGAACAAGGAATCCACTTCAATAGTGGCTTGTTTAAAAGATGAAAGGTGCCGTTTAGCTCTTTCACACGCTGAACGAAGACGACGCAACGCACGCTGATTTCCACTTAAATCTTTCTTGTACTTTCTTTTAAATTCGCCTACAAAATAGTTGACCAATCTAGTATCTACATCTTCTCCACCAAGATGAGTATTTCCTGTTGTTGCTTTTACTTGAAACGATCCTCTCTGAATTGAAAGAATGGATACATCTAATGTTCCTCCTCCAAAATCAAAAACCAATACAATTTTCTCTGCTGCAAACTGAAACGAGACGACGAAAAATGTAAGATTTGCTTGTTTATTCTAGATAAACAAACTATTTTAACAAAGAATGTGCTGTATTTTTATTTAGAACAAGATTGATTATTACTATTTATATATTTTCTATCCTTCTGTAGTCAGCAGTTCAAAATACTTCAAGATATTGATTTTTCATGAATTTTTTTAGTAATGGTTTTATTACACTGACCATTTCTTTTAAATTAACTTGGTTCTTGAATTTGCAATTATCCCTGCACATTGTACCTGCTTGTTCAATATTTGGTGTTGTCTAATAAACTGTTCAATGAAATGTATGCTAATAAACTTCATAATTCTAAATTGTAAACATAGAATTTCACAACAAGTAAAAGATACTTTAAATATACAGGGCATCCTTTATCTTAATACACCCGTGTAACTTTTAAACTAATGGATAAAACATGCTGAAATTTTCTCCCATGTAAATATTGGCAGGGAAACATTGTTTGGTATACAATCTGATAGCCTATAAGATTAACAGTGTTTCCCAACCCAACATAAAGTTGTATTTTCTACGCCAAGTTATTACATTTTTCAGATCTACATATAAAACGAAAACTTACAATATTACACTTGCCCTGCAGTGTTATAAACTGAAAGACACTACAGTGCACAAACATAGAAAAACATGTGTATTTTGGAGAGTTTTACGACAGTAACAACGTAAGTGAGAGGGGCGAGGAAATGCACATCCGAAGTACATTAATGTCAAATACACCATCATATGACGTAATTCGAACAAGTGAAAACAAACAAAAGTGAACAAGTGAAAGTTTGACTTTTTTTCAAAGGACATTATTTCAAAAAAGTTTCTAGAGAAGTTTCACGAATTACGTACATGATCTGCAATACACATAAAGATCATAATGCCGTTTAGAACAATTTGATGCCTCAAATCGTTCGGTAGATATGAAAAAATACTAACATTTAAAATATTACTTAAAGTGGCATGTTTATGGGATTTTTTTTATTTACTTCGCTTCTGTAACATTCTGACAATACTTTTTGGTAGGTGTAATTACAGTAATTTCTCAGAATTACATAATTTTAAACACTATTACAAACTAAGTTTTTACCATACCTAGAGAATGGTTTGTGATATCAAATTGCTGTAAACGGTACTGTGACTTTCACATCTATTGAAAACCATCTATGCAATTAGATGAGGTACTTAACTAGCTGTTTTTTGAAATAAAGGCTTTAAAAAAATCTAATTTCAATCTCTTGCAACTTGGTTGTATTCATTAGAAATCCGTTATATCATTATCATAATATTACACACAAAATACTTGCACTGTGTGTCTCACTTGCGTTATTACTGCTATAGAGGCTACTAAAATTCGGATGTTTGTGATATTGTGGCGTTCTTAGTTTGCAACGCTGAAATATTGTACATTTTCGTTTAACATGTAGAGTTGAAATATGCTGTATTTTTTAAAAATATAACTTTATGTTAGGTTATCCTTGCGGTATCCAAAACCATGTCCCTCTGCCCAGCGGCGCAAATCTGTCTTGGGAGGCACGGGTAAGACCGTTCCCATATTTCTTAAAGCGATGTTCAAAATATTTATGAAGAGGAAAAACAAATGCTGTGGAGGATCAGAGTTTTCTTCAACATTGGGAGACGGGCAGATTTGAGGCTTATTCTGGGTGGGGTGGGGGGCATCAATTTCATTTCACTTTCCTTTGTGGCAATCGGACACTAATCATTACATTTCTCCCCCCAAAACAAATTTCAAATCTGATTATTGGGAGGGTCAGTAGCGCGGTTCCAAGATTAGGGGGCACATGTCCCCTCATCACCCCGGGATTTGCGCCAGTGCCCTGCCGATATTTGCATAGTACGACAAAATTTCAACGTTTTTGTCCATTTACGTTAAAACGTTACAAGGTCATATCAAGATAAATGGTAGCATATTACATATATATATATACAGAGAGAAAGCGAGAGAGAGAAATATAGATAGATAGACTTAACTCTAGATTTTCGATTTTCTTTAGATGTATCCCGACCAAAGTAAACCATGAGAAAACTTTAGCTCGATTAATAATATTAAATGGTGCCTCAAGCGACCTAACTAAGGAACATACTCTTGTAATTTAGAACGGCTGAAGAGAATGGTACCAGATCTGGGATAGATATAGTGGACGTAGCATTACTCCTTGTAGTATATTGCACAATCCTGACGACCATTTTGAATTCAGTTATAAAATTACAAATCGAAGAGGATCATATAATGTATCGTTTTGGGGTAGCTTTTCGCAACAAAACATACATCAGACATTTAGAAGATACCATTAATTACATATAGCTGTGAAAAGAAGACTACCCCGTCCATTTCCCCTCTAGTCACGTGATCTAGTTTCTCCCTGCCAATCTATCTGAAACTTCTTATACATATAGTCTATGCATCTGCTGGTAATAAAACTCGATTATTTCTTTTTCAGGAAAACGAAACTGGACGATCCGGTCACTATTGGCTGCCGACATATTTTCATTTCTTACTTATATATTTTCAAATGAACATATTGTATTAATAATTTGAAGGTCCGTGGGATAAATTTCTTCCTTTCTTGGATTGAAGCATGTCCTTTCCTAAATTTATTAACTTCGAGCACTGTCTAATTCTCTGATAATGATAGCAGGTCTCCCAGCAGGATATTGAAAAAATATAGGACAGTTTGGTTTATAAAATAGGACAGTTTGGTTTATACAATGAAGCCTCCCTTTACCTCAATAGGCAACTGGAAACAAGATTTAGTTTAATACAGAAGAAGAGTATATATAACTTTTTAAACTTACCAGACCTACTGTATTGTTTTGGGAAAAAAAAAAAAAAGAAAGAAACCGATTGAAATAAACGACTTGATTTACTGACTAAGAGAAAAATTCTTGTGGTCCGAGTTGCCCATGCCTTTCCCTCGATCCACCACTATTATACATTTCTACTTTTACATTTTAAAGGTACAATAATGAATTAGTACACGTGTTACTTTTGCGACACCATTGTTGTCGCATTTTTAAGCCTTTTGGTTCCAGTTTCAATCAGGGCTTGTGCAGCTGACACGTCACCCATAAGCCGATGCGTTATTGTTTTCTGAAGCTGAATGTTTCCTTTCTGAAATTAATTTTTCAACTTCATGAACCTCAACACACGTGTTTCCTCCAGTCCTCTTTTTTTTTTTTTTTTTTTTTTACTTACTTACTTACTTTTGTCTTTTCTGCTGTGATCTTATGCTCACTTTCTTGCTGATCTAATCTCTGTCCATATCTTCACGATATTTCTTATGCGCTTCTTTGTAGTACATTAATATTTCTTTAGTGGTATTAACTTCATTTACATTTTTACCCACTGTTTTTAATCATTCATAGCCCATTGATGATTTCTTTATTCAGTCCTTGTCTCTTGGATGGCATCGTGTTCTTATTTGTCGAGAAATCACATTCAACAGATGCCTACCCGTGTGAAAGTGTTACCACTGCTTTCACAATTTTAGTAATTGTTGGACACCTTGGTTTCCTTGTGTTATTTTCGAGGAGCATTAATTTGTTCCAATACAGTCAATACTACAACCAACAAAAACGTCATCGTGTATGCTCTGATCACTGATATAAATTCGCTACTCGTCTACGACTTTGTCAATTTTCTGACTGGTCAACACCTAAATCACACAAGACGCTAATCGTTTGTAAGATGACAATATCTTATCTTGCTCTTCCTTTTCATGTCTAACAGCAGGGTGCAAAATCTGGCTATGTTTCAAAATCCAGTTGTTTAGGCAGCCTTTGTTGAAGGTAACTTGTTACTTTTATGAAGAATTTCTTTGCATTTAATGTGAATAACTGTTGTTGCACCTTATCGACTTCTTTCGATGCCAACCGTGCGCCTTCATCACCGACATCAATTTTGTTATCTGGCAGTAGATTTTTTCTTCTTTCACTTTTATATTTACAAGATCAGAAGTTTTTTCATTGTACAGATCAAATACTACAACTCTTGTCATTATTCTTTGAATTCACCATGCAAAATGTAGATAAGTGATTTCTGTTTTTGCATAATCACAAGGAATTTATCAAACAAAGTGTCTACACTTATAAGAAAATGTAAGTATGCAAATCTAACAGGAAATCTCAAGTTCTGACGGATTCTCTTGTAGCATTCTGACTGTAATGAAATTTGATTTTGCGTGGGAAGGAAATGAAAGAAATATTCTGTCAGTGCTAACCACAGAGAGACAATTCTAAAGCAACCAGGATTTTCACAATTTTTCTGCTTTCTATGACTTTTCCAGGGCGTTTCTACGACACTTTTATTTCCAGGTTTTTCAGGACGCGTGAGAACCCTACATATTATGTACAGCAATATTGGCAGGCTGGTGAATACAAATACACCTTAATGCCTAGCCAATACTGCTGCACATACACTGCTAAAAGAAAATGCTAACACAACTTGCGTTATAAGAAACTTGAGCATGGGAATGTTCCTCAGCTAAGCTTCATTGGGGAAGAATAAAGCACACAGGAAACAAAAAAAGAATAAAATAAATAAAATAAAATGCTAAGACACATTTAGCATATTACTAATATGTAGCAATTTAAATCATCACTGGAAATGCACTTGACTTGTATTTTTAATAATTCAATCTCTGAAAAATATAGGAAATATAGGACAAGGCTAAAATATAGGGCATATATAGGCCAAATATACAGAAAGTTTCAAAATATAGGGAAAAAAAAAAAAGAAAAATAGGACAGCTGGGAGCCCTGTGATAATCAAGTTTTAAGTCTTATATTACGTTAATACGTCTTTCGATCTCCAATATGCGCTTTATTATACTCACTCTCGAAAGTGATACAATTGGTTTGAATGATAAAACTTGGATAAACATATTAGTATTATAGTCCGACATTGTTAACATATATGAATCAGTTGAGATTTTTGTAGTCAAGCTTCACAAACAGAAGAGAATATGTATAAAAATTATATATATATATATATATATATATATATATATATATATATATATATATATATATATATATATATATAATGGGGAGCTACGAATACATAATGTCTCACTCACTACTCATTGGTACAACAATTGGTTAAACGTTACACAGGTTTTGAAACATTTGACAGCATATTTCACATGCAATGCTAATCAGAGTAACATGAATTTAGCATACGTACACAGGTTTTATTAACTTATATATTTTATGCAAAAATAATGCATATGAGTTGCCACAACGTTTATGTAATAGACTAGTTAGTAGAAGCTATGCTGACACAGTAAGGAAACAAGTTAATAAAAGCTATACTTACACATAAATGTACACTGCTCCAAACTCATGCAACAACAAGTTACCTTACAATCCTGGCAATTTCCATCTTGCTTACAAGACAATTCATTTCGCTATCACCAGAACGAGCGAGACTAAATTGAACTCATCAGGAATGGTTCGATTAATTTGGACACAAATAGCCACAAAGATAACTAACAGCATGTTTTAGAAGGGTGGAAAAGCTTCGCTGACATCAATACAGGTTTAATGCCAAACTAAGTCAAGGCTAAACCGGACTAATCTTAAGATTTTGGACCTTAAAGGTCTCCACGTTCTATTGCTGTAGCCAACTGATTTTAGCAGGGATTATTCGAGACCAACAACCAGATTTAGTCGAAGACAGACTTCAAAACGCAGAAATGTCTTTAAAATTATCTCAAAATACATACGATAATGTTTAATCGTCGTAGGGGTCTTGTAAAGTTCGGAGACAATGATTAGTTAAGAAAAACCGAAACTATCGTCGTGACAAATTAACATCGGAGGATATCGGAGGCCTAGGTACTGTACATACTTTACGGAAGTTGATTGAAATGCCCCAAGGCTAGACTAATTTGGCCAAGGTTTAAGAAGGGAAACTCTTTATCGGAATTAATCAATACAAGTCAAATTTAGTCAAATTCTAAAAATTGAAACCGTGTTAACAGACATTTTCAGGAATAATTGGTTGATTGGAAGTTGTCTTTTTTCTGTACCCTGGCTGTATGAGGCATGAATTCATAGCTTAACACAGAATACGACCCACACCCATTAGGATCAAACTCGATATCACACGTTCAATGCATGTAACCCAAAGCATAGAGTTAGGAGGATCATACTTCTTAGGGAATGGTTAAACCCATTTGGACCAGAGTTGACATGAAGGCCAGATATATTCTAGGTAGTTGGACCTAAAAAAAAATGTTAAATTATGTGTGATGAAAGGAAGAAAAAAAAAAATTGACAAATGAAAGGTATTAAGTTCTACAATAGTTTACTGAATATCTTACATATGGGAGTTCTACTTTGGGAAGAACAATTTCCCCCAAAGTTTATATGTCAATACAATTACATATCTAAATAAAATGCATTCACAATTCAAATTGATGGTGTGCATATCATAATTTTCGTACTCGCTTAAGCACCCGTATGTTTAATCTTCACCTTAGACGTTTCAGTGATCAGCTTGTCGTTTTCTTAACTATTACTTTGAGTAAATTTACGTTGCTTAAATCACATTACCGATAAAAGTTTCCACTGTAGAATAAACTATTCCTGCTCACTCTGAGTTTACTCTTTATCTTAAAAATAACACACTGAAGGGTTAATGACGTAGTTATCATAGTTTTATATCGTTCTCCATTTATGTTGAATCCTTTTTACTATTTCAAATTTAGGGGAAGACCAACGAAACAGATGGTTAAGTGGCTTTTACAGCTAGGAGATGATCACATTGTGTTGCTCACGCGGCCTGAGTTTCATTTGTTTACTTGTTAGCACATGTCGAAGTCAAAGAGTAAGGAAGAATGGACAGTTACAAAAGGTAAGCTAATATATTATTACGTAGAATTTCTTTTCTTATTTGTTTCACACAACTTTTTAAATGTAATAGAATGAATCTTCATTTTTTTTTATTTTACATAAACAGAAAGTATTTCATATTGACAGTAATTTTGTAGTACTAGCTTATTTTTCATTGAGCTCACATTTGTTAGCAGGGTACACAAATGACTAAATAAAATTTCATTCGAGATATTTATTTATTTTAGAAAGTTTGGAGCAGTAATTGGTGTATTGTATAGCTTCTATTTAAAATAAACATACTCAACATTATAATTCATAAAATATGAGAATAAGTAATTTTCAGTAAATAGTAGTTATCATCAATCGACTTTCAAATCTTCTTCTATTCTTTCGCATACAAAATACATAGACTCTACATTTAATTTAGACTCCTCATATTAAAGTTTACTACTCTACAACTATCACCTGGCGGACCGACATTTTTGTCAATTAGTGTGTTGATAAATGTTGATAAAATATTCGAAAAAAGTATATCTAAATATCTCTTTTTTTCATGTTGAACATAGCTGAAATTTCAACTATCCTTGAAATATATGATGTCCTTGATGCTGGGGTGCTTATCCAACCTCCAGGAAATGCACCGGCCAATGACAAGGATAGTGCTGCCAAAAAGTACTCTTGTCATAACACATCTATGCGTTAATCAGCTGAGAGCAGGTGCTGAAATTATCGCGAAAACAATAACTTCCGATGTTGGACAAGAGGAGGATGAATCAATAACTTCGGATACTGTTCCAAGACCTGATGGTCTAAAAACATCTAAGAAGGCGAAATTGTCAAATACATGTAAATGGAGTCTTTGTGATGTGCCATACAAATCAAGCGAGAATGGACAAGACCAGACTGGTTACAAAATGACTATGCTTCCACAGATCTATTAGGAAAGTTTGTGGATAATGATGTGTGATATCACACATCATCGAATGTACATATGTGTATGCTTTTAAAAGTGGTGACCATAGTCATGGATTATCATTTTACCGGAATTAACTGCAGAATTAAACACAAAGAGGCCATATGAGCTTCGATATTTGAAAGATTTCAGCTTACTTTTCGGAAACTAGATCATTAGCAAAAACACGAGACTGTCAGAATTTCCTTTTCTGCTCTTCTATCTTTGCATAGTTGTTTCAAGCTCCAGTAAAGGGTTCATAAATAAGGCATCAGGATGTTTTAAAATTTTAGCTCAGAAAATATTCCTATTCTTCTACTCGCTTGTTTTTAATTTGAATGACGAAATAAAAATGTGTTCAGTCTTAAACATTTAAAAAACTAAAACTGGACCTGAGTATTATTAGGTATAATATAAGTTCGGAAATGAATATTTCTATAAATTAAGGTATTGTGCTTTCGTAATAAAAATGAAGGTTTACTTCATGGACTCCAGTTCCCAGTTTTTTTGATGCAATTACAAATTCAGTACTTAATAATAATAATAATAATAATAATAATAATAATAATAATAATAATAATAATAATAATAATAATAATAATAATAATAATAAAAACTCTATATATCAATAAATCCAAAACCAGCTACCAGCTTAGATAGTTTGTAGAATGATAAAATTAGTACTTTCATTTAACAACATATATTAATAAAAATAGGAGAACAACAGAAATAAATGCAGAGTTCCTATTAAACGTTTGCATTGATTTGGGTTTCGAAGTAAATGCAGAGAAAACTAAATACATTGAAGTGCGTCGGGACAGTAATACGGCATATTATGGATGCGTTGAAATATTAAATATTACATTTGATGAAGTGGGTAGTTTCAAATATCTTGGATCAATATTAACAGACGAAAATCATATTTACGAAGAAATTAAATGTCGATTAAAAGCAAGAAACACAAGTCTTCGGGTGTAAACGAAATTCCGGTTGAGTTAATTGTAGCTGGAGGCGAAAAATTGTGGAACAAGATACACAAACTCATTCTCCTTATCTACAACAAGGAATAATTGCCAGAAGAGTGGAAAGAATCAATCATTGTTCCAATCCACAAGAAAGGCGACAAAACTGACTGTAATGATTATCAAGGCATCTCTCCTCTGTCAACATCCTATAAAATCCTTTCAAACATTCTATTAGCAAGATTGACCCCATACACAGATGAAATTATTGGAGATTGTCAGTGTGGATTTAGACGAAATCGATCAACTATCGACCAAATATGTACCATTCGCCTAATACTCGAAAAGAAGTGGGAATATAGTAGCCCGGTACATCAACTATTCATTGATTTTAGAAAGGCGTTCATTGACTTGGTTAGGAGAGAAACATTGTACAACGTTCTTACAGAACTTGGAATATCGAGAAAGCTAATTAGATTAATTAAGATATGTTTAAATGAATTCCAAACTAAAGTCCGGGTAGAAAATTTTTGTCCACGAGCTTTCACGTCGAAAATGGCCTGAAACAAGGAGATGCGCTGTCGCCATTATTATTTAACTTTGTTCTGGAATACGCTATAAGGAAAATCAAAGATAGCAACCAGGGCCTACAGTTGAACGGTATTCACCAGGTTATGGTGTATGCTGATGATGTGAATTTAATAGGGGATGATAGGAGAACAATAGAAAGAAATGCAGAGATCTTATTAAGCGCTTGTGGGGACATGGGTTTAGAAGTAAATGCAGAGAAAACTAAATACATGGAAGTGCGTCGGGATCGTAATACAGCAAATTATGGATGCGTTAAAATATTAAATAATACTTTTGATAAAGTGGATAGTTTCAAATATCTAGGATCAGTATTAACAGAGGAAAATCATATTCACGAAGAAATTAAATGTCGACTAAAAGCAGGGTATTCGTGTTACTATTCGGTTCAAAATCTCTTGTTGTCGCGAATTCTGTCGAGGAATTTGGAGCTTAAAATATATAAAATGATAATCATGCCTGTTGTTCTGTATGGTTTCGAAACATGGTCGCTTACTCTGAGGGAAGAACAGACTAAAAGTATTTGAGAACAATATCCTGAGGCGAATATTCGGACCCAAGAGGAACGGGAATGGGGAATGACGGAAACTTCATAATGAGGAACTACATAATTTATACGATTTACCAAACATTGTTAGGGTTATCAAGTCTAGAAGGCTTAGGTGGGCAGGCCATGTAGCTAGGATGGAAGAAAGTAGAAACGCTTTCAAAGTCTTGGCTGGAAGACCAATCGGTAAACGATCATTAGGAAGACCTAGGCGCAGATGGGAAGACAATATTAAGATGGATCTTGCAGAATGTCCAGTTAGCTAAGGATAGAAGTCAATGGACAGCTTTTGTGAACGCGGCATTGAACCTCCGGGTTCCATAGGCCATAGAGTTAGTTAGTTATTCATAAAAATATATTCATTGTGTAATGTGTTTTTTAGGAATGGGCAAAACTGGTTTTTAATAAAAACTGGAAACCGGTTTCTAAAAACCGACATTTCAGTTTTCTCCAAAACCGGTTTCGGTTTCTCGAAAAAACAGTTCTTTTCCGGAACCGGTTTCGGTTTTCACCGAACACACAAAACTATTTCTGTCGAAACGGAATCGGTTTTCGGAGAACAACGAAACACTAGTCTGGTCAGAAATAGAACCAGTTTTAAAAACTGAAACCGGTTCCAATCAAAAACTGAAACGGTTTTGAAGGAAACCGAAACCGTATTCGCTGAAAACCCGAACCGGTTTCGGAGGAAAGCAGGGTTTTTGGAAATTTTCAGAAACCAGTTTCAGTTTTCCTAAAACCGGAAACCGAAAAACCAGTTTTTGTGCCCACCATTAGTTTTTTCTCCACATTTTCACCCAAACTAAGCTTCGTACATCTTACAAAAAGTGCTGAACTGAAACTACCAGTTGATGCTTCACTCTACCTTCTCTTCCTATATTGCTGTTGGTTCATTTTAAAATACTACATATAACCTTAAATCTTAAAATGCTTCATGAGAGTTCCTCCTCCTTCTATATTACGTACAGAAAATCAACATTGCTGAGTATTTCTATTGGTTTATTCCAGTCATTTACATTTTTTCATACACATGGGGCCGTACAAGTAAAAGTGAGCAAGTGCTTAAAACTCACAAATTCGGAACAAATGCTCAGTTTCTACTCAAGTTACTCGTGAGCAAATGTTCATTGTCCTTGCCTGGTGAGCAACTGCTCTAGATTTGGTATAAATAAAACCGGGCAAATGCTCAGTTTTTGGAGCAAGAGCTTAAGATTTTTTGAGGATCCTCTGTACGTTGCTCAGCTTACTCAACAAAAGTTGTTAAAAGCGAAATGGCCGAGTTGATAGCGATTGCCGAAAGAATACGTTGAGTTGAATTGATTTTAAGTTCAACGTCTCTTTCAGCAGCGAGGGTATATGAGATGGGACCTACTGATTAACGTGGAATCCGAACCACAAAAGCTCCCGCCGGGAATCGAACCCGGGTCTACCATGCCAAAGGCACGTACGGTAACCGCTTAGCCACGAAGGACCTCTCCGAAAGAATACGTAACGAGTATAAATTGCGAAGGGACTCTAATGTTCTTAACTATAAAGAATTGTACAGATTTAAGAAGGAAAATGTTAAATGACTTGCACAACACTTCCTTCCCAAATCAACTGAAAGACGAGGTGGCGCTCTGACGAATTATGAAAAGATTTTTTTTTTTTTTTTTTTTTTTTTTTTTTTTTTTTTTTTTAAGGACGTAGATCATCCTGGTTTTTAGGTGGGTGTTGCAGAAGATACTGGCGTTACTCAGCCTTCTGTGTCAAATGTCTTCTGAAGTTGCGCAGGCAGTTAAGCAGAAAACAAAATTGAAGACCTCGGGAGAAAATAATGATATTCCACACTGACATGATTTTGAGATACAAGACTTTGAATGTTTGGGTACGTAGTGACACTATTAAGAAACCTGTAAGGAAAACATACATTAACGCTCATAAACTATCGTGTTTTGACTGTTTTTTTCGTAAAATGGACGAAGTATTCTAGCGCAAATAAACGTACGTTTTGTAAATAACAATAAATAATTATAACATAAAAGTTGTGAGTTATCACTTTTTACGATAATGAAATTAGAACACTATAGCATAACAACAACAATTTCCTGTGAAGACACTTTGCAGTTTTGGACTATTCTTTAGGTGTTTAAATTAGCACTCGTTGTGTAACCTTACCAAACTTAAATAAACTTTGATATACGTGCAACACGCGTTTATTGGGATCATTAACAATACTTCCAGATACGATACATTCAAAAGAGGCCATGTTATATAGTTTGTGCTAATGCAAATATGATAAAGGGAAGTAAAAACTAGTTAAAACCAGCGGCGTATTCTGTCTTCAACATTGGAGGGGGACGAGTAAGACCGTTCCCATAATCTTTCTTTTCTTTTTATTTTTCTTTTTTTTTTTAAAGCGATGTTCAAAATATTTATGAAGCTGAAAAAAAAAAATGCTGTGGAGGATCAGGGGAGCAGAGTTGTCTTCAACATTGGAAGGCAGGCAGATTTAAGGTATATTGTGGTGGAACTTCAATTTCGTCCCATTTTTCTTTGTGGCAATCGGACACAATCATCACATTTCTCCCCTCCCCCTCTCCAGAAGAAAAACACATTTCAAACCGGATTATTGGGAGGACAGTTTCCTCCAGTTCCAAGATTGGAGGGGACATGTCCCCCTCAGCCAGTGGTTAGGACATACTGAACAATAATTAGTTATCATATCAATGATACGTTAGTTAGCTATGAGCGTATTTAAAAGCTTATGTCGTCAATATTTTTTTCTGAAAAAATAATTTTCATTGAAACACAACAAAACTACAACTTTCTGCAAACCAGCTTACTGTGTAAACAAGCAAGTTATGCAAGTTACAAATGTTCCAAAGTATTCCTGAGACTTAGAAATGTAATACCTGTTTCTCATTCAAGTAGTTAATAATCTTAAAAAAATAGCTTTATGAATAAATGTCTTGTACACATTGCTAAGTATTTTGGAATTTGTATCTCAAAAATGGCTTTATTTGTAAATATTTTTGAATGTTTGAAATAATAATAATAATAAACTTTTCTTCCCTCTATTGCAGCGTTTCCCAATTGGTATGCCGCGAGGAATCGAAACAAAATTAATTTTATAGCAATCAAATTGCAAAACGTAGGGAAAAATGTATATTTGTATTTCCCATTACTATGAACCTCAACTGTGAATCTACAATTTTAAGTTACATACCGTGTTAGTGTTCTGTAAATTCTAATGTTGAAAAAAGTATTTGTTATCATTGTTATGACCATTATTGCTTCTTTATTGTTGCAGACTATTTCGTAATTTTAAAATTTAAAATATCATTCAATCCTTTCGACAAGTTACTTACATTTGTGTTTTAAAAGTAAAAGAGATTCGTTTGTTCGTTCATTATTTAGTGATCTTCCTTCTTAGTAAAAGGTTGGATACAGTTTTTAAAAAAAGAAAGCGTATTTTTAAAAATCTGAGTCCAATTTTTCATTAAATTTGTTTTCTATTTTTAAATTAGAATGAAAAATATGCATAATGATTTACCACGGGGAAAAACCAGTGATCGAGCTTTCTTCTCTGTGAGAAAGAGATCAATAATCACAGAAAAAAATACCACTGTGTTTTATATTTACAAATAATAATATCTATAATTGTGCCGCGAGAATCCAAGTAATACTCGTAATGTGCCGCAAATTGAAAGAGGTTGGGAAACGCTGCTCTATTGTATAAAGCAGACAAGACATTAAGTTCATTGAGCACTTGCTACTTGTCACGGAGCATTTGCTCAACGAGTAGAGGAAAGTTTTATTTATAACAAAACAAAGAGCAGGTGCTTGATATTCAGCTTACTTATGAGCAAATGCTCAGAAGCAAGTGCTCGTTTTTATTTATACGACCCATGGTTACATTCCAGAGAAGAAAAACTGGCTACCTCACTTCTGATCTACTGGCCTAGCAGATAATCTAATTTTGCTGGCAAATAGATTTCAATCTCCTTCGGACAGAACACCCAGATGGACATAAAACTATAATGCACAAACTTCTCTTCTTCTTCTTCTTCTTTTTTTAAAGGGAAAAAAAATTCCTCCAGTTAGCTGGGATAGGCTTTTCTTCACTTGTTTCTATTTTGTGCTATATTCACTGTGACACCACACTGTACCATATAGTTCTTAAAACAATCTTCCTACTTTTTCTTTAACCAGCCTCGCTCTCGTTTCTCATCAGTTCTATAGTATTCACTCGGTGAGCTACGTATTCCGTATGTCTTCTATTTACATGCCCAAACCATCTTAGTCTACTTCTGTGCAGTTTTTCTCTCCTTTACTGTTCTTCGAAACACTTCATTCTTAATTCTGTCCTTCCGCGTCACTCCACTCATTCACCGTAGCATCTTCATCTCCGCAACATGCAACTTCTGTTCCTCTTTCTTTTTCGTCGTCCAATACTCTGCTCCGTATAATATGGCTCACTACTGTTTTGTAATATTTTCCTTTAAGGCGTAATGGTGCCCTACGATCACATAATACTCCTCCCGCTTCGCTCTCTTCTGCAGTATTGATCCTAAGTACTTGCATTCCCTCATCATCACCACTCCTTGCTCCAGTCGTATTCTTGTATTGTCGATTACATATTTCCCGAAAGGACAATGTAAATATTCTGTCTTGGTTTTACTAACTCTAAGCTACTTACTCTCCAATATTCCTCTCCAAGTATCTAATTTCCCTAGCAGTGCTTCCTTGGTCTCTTTCACCAGAACGATGTCGTCAGCAAAAAGTATATTTTAAGGTGATCGCTCCTGGATATCCTTTGTAATGCACAAAAGCTAATCTCTGAAATATTATTCCAATTTACCGTAATGGATTTAACTATACTTCCAGCATCATTGTTCCTTATTTTTTTAAATGTATTTTTAACTAAACAAATAACGTTATTCAATATAAAAATCTGGACAGTAAGCCACTGAATGCTGATAAAACTTAATTAATAATTAATAGTTCATAATAATAATAATTCATTAATTAATTATTAATGAATTAATAATTATTTTTAGGACCGTCGATATAAAGCAGAAATCTGAATGCTCGATAATTAAGACAACATAAACTGCACTCTTAGATTTTTGGTCTAGAAGCAAAAGCCTAAAATACTCGTACTAATTACTTCAATTAATAGTATTTTGTATTGTATTGTTATTTGGGTTACTTTCTAGACGATTTATATTTTCTTTGTTGTCTTGAAGTTTCAAATAATAATAATAATAATAATAATAATAATAATAATAATAATAATAATAATAATAATAATATAAAGAAACTGATGGGATGTGGTGAAGACATTAAAAAGACTGGTTGAAATTTGCAGTATATTGCCTAATTTTCTTAAAATGGTGCAAAAATTAAAATTAATACTTTACAACTGGTTGTTAGGGTTTGTAAACTATTGTTGGGTAACATTTTTTTTAAAAAAAATCTATTGTGATTATATACTTCGGTCAATGGGATTTTTTAAAAATATATATGGAATAATTTAGATTATAACATTTTATAAGCACATGTGTGTTTCGTTATGGTGCACGAATACTATAATAATAAATACAGAAAGTTAGTTAAGATCGACTATGTTTCATGAACGTTTTGGAGAATTTTCTGTTACGCACATAGGAAAAAAAATCATCGTAAGGTTGCTTAGTAAAAATGATAAGACTGTATATTCTAGAAAATTTATTCATACTTCTTATTGAGGAGTAACGATATATCTGAATAATAATAAACAAGGCTTTATCTTAAAGTAGCACTACTCTCATTCAAACATTACATGCATTATTATCAGCATATTTTAAAACTAGGTGACATAAGAGAGAACCTGCCAACATCTGTACATACAAACACTGTGTATTATAATGTGAAAGAAACAGATACAAATATTTATGAGTGTTAAATTTTCATATCAGTTAAAATGGTAGGAACAAAAATTCTCTCACCGTATATTAAGAAGTTTCCTTTTTCTTTTAAATGTTAAGTTTTGCCTCTTTTTTTATGTATATATCAAATAATTGTAAAACCGTGACTAATTACAAAATCAGTAACAATTAACTGTCTTAGTGAAAAAAATAGTAGGTATTTTTTCTCAAATATGAAGTATGTATTGGAAATTATACTGATATCAGTACTACCAATAAAGAATGTATTTAGGGGAGAAAGGTAGAAGTGTTTTCTGGTTCCATTATCACTTTCTTTGTAATTTCATAATTTAGTACCGTACACATTTTTGACTTTGTAATTTGGCTTTAACAGCAGTTGTTCCAGAACAAATACTTCGTAACTTATCCACTTTCCCATTGAACCCTTCAATTATATTTTCATAGATTATATGAAACTAAAATTAGAGACTGTACTGTATAGGTATGTATTTAGTGTTATTAAAAATAACGTTTCTCTTATATTCCGAAAAAACGGGGTTATATTTCATGAAAACAAGAGTTTGTACTCAAAAACTGATATAGTCAGAATCAACTCACACGTTACAGATAATACTTTTTTTGTTTTGTTTATCTAAGCATACCTGCAAATAAAATCTTTATTTATTGAAATGATATGAATTTACTAAATATTGTTTAGAAAAGGAAAGCTGTGAAGCTGTCCATACACGTTTAACTGAGGAATCGTGATCGACAAGTCAAAAATAAGAGTTGTGGAATCTTCCTTGTTATGTTCTTAACACATTATGCATAGTTTACTACAAAAAAGGAGACCACCTGGAATACTTGAAGATCAGTCTCTCACTTACAAAACAATATTACAAAACAATATTTTTCACTTACAACAAATATCAACTATAAATGACAATATAGTATACTACTGTATTAGAAGAGTACATTTTCAGATAACTCTTAATACTTTTACTAACATTGTACTTTCCCCGAGGGATTCTGAATCATGTCTATATTAGTGATTTGGCATGATACATTTACTTACTAATACAGCTTAACAGCAAATGTAAAAACTACATCAAAGTTACCCTAAAAATTAAAAAAAAAAAGTCAATATAGGGAATAATACAGTTGAACTACTTTCACGAATACCTGATTTATTCTTTACGTGTTATGCTTCCTTCTAGATACTTCTGAATTATTTTTGAATTAATGATTTGACATCAAAGAAATACATATCTTCTCTATTTCTATTTGCTTGTTACTGATATCTTCGCTTTTGGCAGTCTCATTCAATTCAAGCCAACGAATGGCATCATGGCATGCATCTAGAATTCTCTTTCTGCTAGCTTGTGAGATATAGTAACTTGATGTGGTTTCAATGTCCCCGATAATCTTTAAGCAATATGACTCCAACTTATTCTTTAACATTATCCTTGTCTTTTCTCTGATATCGTCTGCTCTCATTTCTTCTGCTTCAAGGATTAACTGATCTACTTGTTTTTCACTCAAACGATTGTTATCATGGCTGATGGTAATACTATTGCATGACCTTATTGATCTTTCAATAGCAGTTACTCTCAGGATACCATTTCTATCAATGTCAAAAGTCACATCAATTTTACGAACTCCTGCTCGGGCTGGAGGAATACCCGTAAGCAAAAAGGAACCAAGCAAATAATTATCCTTTGAAAATTCACGTTCACCTTCATAGATTTGGATGTCAGCCTCAGTTTGATAATCGTATACTGTAGAAAACTCCTTAGTTTTTCTTGTAGGTATTGGTGTATTACGCTTAACAACTGTTCTCGTAATTCCTCCTCTTACATTAATACCCAATGAAAGTGGGGTAACATCAAGAAGCACCAGATCTTTGATTTCATTGGATTTAACGCCTGTTAAAACTGCTGCTTGAACAGCTGCTCCATAAGCAACAGCTTCGTCAGGATTAATGGACTGATTTAATGCTTTTCCATTAAAAAACTCTGCAACCAATTGCTGGATCTTTGGAATTCGAGTAGACCCACCAACAAGAACAACATCGTCAATTTGTGTTGTTCTCAATCCAGAGTCAGATAGAGCTTTTCGTAAAGGCTCCAAAGTGTCATTGAAGAGATCAATATTAAGATCTTCAAAACGAGCACGCGTGATCGAAGAGTGAAAATCTATACCTTCGAACAAAGAGTCCACTTCAATGCTGGCTTGTTTAAAAGATGAAAGGTGCCGTTTAGCTCTTTCACACGCTGAACGAAGACGACGCAACGCACGCCGATTTCCACTTAAATCTTTCTTGTACTTTCTTTTAAATTCGCCTACAAAATAGTTGACCAATCTATTATCTAAGTCTTCCCCACCAAGATGAGTATTTCCCGCCGTTGCTTTTACTTGAAACGATCCTCTCTGAATTGAAAGAATGGATACGTCTAATGTTCCTCCTCCAAAATCAAAAACCAATACAATTTTCTCTGCTGCAAACTGAAACGAGACGACGAAAAATGTAAGATTTGCTTCTTTATTCTAGATAAACAAACTATTTTAACAAAGAATGTGCGATATTTTTATTTACTACAAGGCTGATTATTGTTATTTATGAGATTCTCTATATTTTTTATCCTGTAGTCAGCAGTTCGAAATACATCAAGGTATTGATTTTTCATGACTCATTTAGCAATGGTTTTATTACACTGACCATTTCTTTTAAATTACCTTGGTTCTTGAATTTGCAATTATCCCTGCAAGTTGTAACTGCTTGGTCGATATTTGTTGTTGTCTTAATAACCTCTTCAAAAAAATGTATCCACATAAACCTCATAATTTTAAAGGGTAAATTGATAGAATTTCACAACAAGCAAAAGATTTTATATATAAATGGTGCACCATTTACCTTGATACGTCCTTGTAACTTTTAAACTTATGGACAAAACATGCTGAAATTTTGTACCATGTAAATATCGGGAGGGGGACATTGTGTGGCATACTGTGTGATTGTCTATAGGGTTAACAGTGTTGCCGACCCGACATAGAGTTGCGTTTTTTCTAATGGCACTACGCCAAGTTATTACATATAAAAGGAAAATGTACAATATTACACTTGCCATGTCGTGTTGGAAACTAAGGACGCTACAGTGCCACAAACACCGAAAATCAACTGAACTTTGGAATTTTAAAACAGTAACAACATAAGTGAGAGGGAGCACGAGGAAATGCACATCCAAAGTACACTAATGTCGAATGCTACATCATCATACGACATAATTCAAATAAGTGAAAACAAAGTTACAAAGAATTGAAAATTTGACTTTTCTCAATGGACTTTATTTCGAAAAACGAATTACGTATATGATCTCCAATAGACGTAATGATCATAATGCTGTTTAGGACAGTTTGATGTCTCAAATCATTCGGTAGACATGAAAAAATACTAACATTTAAAATATTACTGAAAGTGGCATATTTATGGGACTTTTTTAAAAATATTTTTTTCATTTACTTTGCTTCTATAATATTCTAACAATATTTTTTGGTAGTTGTATTTACAATAAGTTCCCGGAATTACATAGTTTTAAACAGTATTGCAAACTAAGTTTTTAGTATATTTCCAGAATGGTTTGTGATATCAAATTGTTGTAACCGGTACTGCGATCTTTACATCTATTGAAAACCATCTAGGCAATTGGATGAGGTACTTATCTAAGCTGTTTTTCGAAATAAAGACTTTAAAAAATCTAATTTCAATCCCTTGCAACTTGGTTCGTATTCATTAAAAATCCGTTATATCATGATCATAGTTTTAGACACAGAAGTACTTTAAATGTATATTGCCCCGTTTCACTTGCATTATTACTGTTGTAGAGGCTACTGAAATTCGGATGTTTGTGATACTATAGCATTCCTAGTTTGCAATGCTGAATAATACTGTAAATGTTACATTGCACATTTTCATTTAATATGTAGATTTGACATATGTTATAACTTGACGCAGTGTTATTTTTTAAAAATACAACTTTAAGTTACAAGAGCATATCAAGAAAAATAGTATCCTATATAGATAGATATAAATAGATAGGTCGAAATCTCGATTTTAGATTTTCTTTAGATGTATGCCCTAAAATGGTTCCATATCCGACAAAAGTAAACCATGAGAAAACTTCAGCTCGATTAAATGGTGCCTCAAGCAACTTAAGTCCGGACACACTCTTGTAATTTAGAAACGGCTGAAAAGAATGGCACCAGATCTTGAATAGATATAGTGGAAGAAGTAGAACCACTCCTTGTTCCATATAGCACCATCATGACGGCCATCTTGAACTCAAGTGTAATATTTTAAATCGGAAGAGGGTCATGTAATATATCGTTTTGAGGTAGCTTTTTGCAACAAAATTTGGAGTAGCTTTTCGCAACAAAATATTTGTATTAATAATAGTAAGAATGTACCTCTTGACGAAGCCATGAACACAGAGTTCTTACGGCAGAAAATGAAATGGATCAATAAATAAATAAACAAAATATACATCTGACATTCACAACTACCATTAATTACGTAAGAATTATTAGCTTGAAAAGAAGACTACCTCGTCCCATTCCCCTTTAGTCACGTGATCTACTTTCCCCCTACCAATCCATCTGGAACTTCTTATACATATAGTTACTCTATGCATCTGGTGGTGATGAAACTCGATGATTTTCACTTTTACAAAAACGAAACTGAACGATCCTTCACTATTGGTTACCGAGATATTTTCATTCCTTATTAGCATATTTTCAATCGGACATATTGTATTAATAATAATTTGGAGATCCATGGGGTAAGTTTCCTGTCTTGGATTGAAGCGTATCCTTTTCTAAATTTATTAACTTCGAGCACTGCCTAATTCTCTGACCATGATAGTCAAGTTTTAAGTTTTATATTACGTTAATACTCTTTCGAGCTCCAATATGCACGCCATTATACTCATTGTCGAAAACAAAGTGATACAATTGGTTTGAATGATAAAACTTGGACAAACAGGTTAGTAATCTACTCCGACATTGTTTATACAAACGTATCGCTTGATATTTTTCTAATAAAGCTCACAAAAAGAAGAGAATAAGCAAAAAATAATGGTGAGCTACGAATAAATAATGTCTAACTACTCGCTGGTACGATACTTATTGTTAGTCATACGTTACACAAGTTTTGAAACATTTGTCAGCATATTTCACATGCAATGCAAAACAGAGTAACATGAATTTAACAAATATAGACACAAGTATAATCTAAATACGTGCACAAGGTTATTAACTTCTACATTTTATGTAAAAACAATGAACATAAGTTGCCACAACTTATACGTAAGAGACTGGTTAGTAGAGGCTATGCTTACACAACAAGGAAACAAGTTAATACAAGCTATACTTACACATAAATGTACACTGCTCCAAACCCATGCACAAACAAGTTATCTTACAATCCTGGCAACTTCCATCTTGCTTACAAGACAATTCATTTCACAACCAATATCACAAACAGGAGCGAGACTAAATTAAACTCATCGGGAATGGTTCGACAAATTTTGACAAAAATAGGCACGAAGATGGCTGACAGCATGTTATAGAAGGATGGAAAAGCTTCGCCGATGCGCTTGAGGCCAAATTAGGTCAAGGCTAAACCGGAGGAATCTTACGATTAAAACAAAAACCGGAGTGGATTGAAAAGGTCACTACGTTCTATTGCAGTAGCCAACTGAATTTAGCAGGGATTATTCGATACCAAAAACCAAATTTAGTCAAAGGCAGAGATCAAAACGGACAAATGTCTTTAAAATGATCTGAAAATAAAATAACATTTAATCGTCTTATAAGTCTTGTAAGGTTCGGAAGCAATGATTAGTTAAGAAAAATCGAAACTATCGTGATCTTTTAGTTCTCAGGAACGATTTGTGGCAAATTAGCGTGAAGGATATTGGTGGCCTACGTACTGTACTCACTTTACGGAAGCTGGTTGAAATGTTCCAAGGCTAAAGACTAATTTGACCAGGGTCTAACAAGAGGAACTTTTTATTAGGATTACTCAATAGGTGTCAAATTTAGTCCAAATCTAAAATTGGAAACCGCGTTAACAGACATTTCTCTGGAATAGTTGGTTGATTGGAGGTTGTCTTTTTTTCTATACCCTTGCTATATGAGACATGAACTCATAACTTAACACTGAATACGACCCACACCCACTAGGATCAAACTCGGTGTCACACATTCAAGGCGAGTAAGCCAAAACATGGATTCACGAGGAACATACTTCTCAGAAATGGCTAAACCGATTTGGACCAGTGTTAACATGAAGGTCAGAGATAGTTTAGTTAGTTGGGCTGAGAAAGTTGTTAAATTGTGTATGGTGAAAGGAAGAAACCGAAATATGAAGAAGGAAAAAAGGGAGAAGAAAATTGACAAATGAGAGGTGTTAAGTTCTACAATAGTTTATCAAATCTCTTCTATATGGGAGTTCTATTTTGGGAAGAACAATTTTCCCCAAAGTTCACATGTCAAATGCAATTATATATCTAAATAAAATCCATTTACAACTCATATTGATTGCGTACACATCATAATTTTCGTACTCGCCTAAGCACCCGTATGTTTAATCTTCACCGCAGACGTTCCAGTGATCAGATTGTCTTTTTCTTAACTATTACTTTGAGTAAATTTACGTTGCTTAAATTACATTACCGACAACATTCTTGCACTGTAGAATACATTATTATCAAAACTACCTCCTTACTCACTCTGAGTTTACTTCTTTACCTTAGAAATAGCATTGAAGAGATTAATGACGTAGTTATCATAGTTTTATGTCGTTCTGCACTTGTGTTGCCTTCTTTTTACTCGTTTAAATTCAGGAAAGACTAACGAAACAGGTGCTTAGGTGGCTTATAAATTATTATTAACCCATTAGAGCTCACTGTTCACATTTGTTGGTAGTTATTATTCGTGCCGTAAATTAATATGAGTATGGGTTAATAGGGACGTCAGCATTGAGACCATATGTCTCATGGCCTATATTAGATATTTTATAGTCTACAGCTAGGAGATGGTCACATTGATAGTAATGTGTTGCTCTCGCGGCGTTTCATTTGTTTACTTTTAGCACATATCGAAGTCAAAAAGCAAGGAAGAATGAACAGTTGCAAAAGGTAAGTTGATATGTTACTACGTTGAATTTCTTTTCTTATTGTTTCACACAGCTTTTTAAATGTGATAGAATGAATCTTCACTTTTACATAAACAGAAAGTATTTCATATTAATAGTAATTTCGTAGTACTAGCTTATTTTTCATTGCCCACATTTGTTAGCAGGGGCACAAATGATTAGATACAATTTCATTCGAAATATTTATTGAGTTGGTTGAAAGTTTGGAGCAGAAATTCGTGTTTTACAGATTCTATTAAAAATAAACATATTCGGCATTATAATTCATAAGATATGAGAATAAATAATTTTCAATAAATAGTATTCAATAAATAGTATTTATCATCAATCTACTTTCAAATCGGGGCTTTTCCATGATTTCAAGCGCGCACAAATCTTGTTTCTATTCTTCCGCATACATAAATATTATTGTTATATAGATTGTGGAATTGATGTACTCTATATATTTTTCACAAGTTGTTAAAGAACAGCATTGTAATTGTTCCAAATATTGTACCTATTTTATATACTGACGAGTTGTATATTATTTTGTGCAAATGTACACGTAATATGGTCCACAGAATGATCAATAAATCTAAACCTAAATCTAAAAAATATATAGACTCTACATTTAATTTAGACTCCTCGTATTAAAATTTACTATTCTATAACTACCACCTGCCTGTCCGATATTTTTGTTCCATTAGTTTGTTGATAAATATTGATAAAGATTTTGAAAAAAAAGTATATCTAAATAGCTTTTCTTTTTATGTTGAACGTACACGAAATTGCAGCTATCATTGAAAAATATGATGTTCATGACGCTGCTGCGCTTATTCAAGCTCCGGAAAATGCACTGGCTAGTGTGAAGGATAGTGTTCCCGAAAAAGATTCTGATATAACACATCTATGTGCTAATCAGCTAAGACGAAGTGCCTAAATTGTCGCGGAGACAATAATTCCCAATGTTGGAGAAGAAGAGGATGAATCAGTAACTTCCAGATACTGTTCCAAGACCAGGATGCCCTAAAACATCTAAGAAGGTGAAATTGTCAAATACAGATATATGGAGTTTTTGTGATGTGCCTTACAAACCAAGCGAGAATGGACAAGACCAGACTGGTTACAAAATTATTATGTTCCCACAGATCTATTTGGAAAGTTTGTGGGTAATGAGGTGATAGAACACATCGTCGAATGTACATATATGTATGCTTTCAAAAATCGTGACCACTCATTTCGTGTATCAGCTGGTGATTATTTATGGCTGTTTTGTTTCTAAGTGGCTATTGTACTGTGTCTCGTAACCGAATATACTGGAAATCGCGTGCAGACAAACACCATTATGGCGTTTTAAGAGCATTTAACCGGAAGCGTTTCGAAGATATTCTGCGATACTTTCACGTGTGTGATAATTCTGTTAGATCAGAACGATAAATTTAACAAGGTTCGACCACTGTTCTCTATACTGAATAAATGTTCGATACAATATTTCTCTAATGATGCCAATTTGTACACTGACGAGTCCATAGTTCTATATTTTGGACATTATTCCACACAGCAACATATTCACGGGAAGCACATAAGCTTCAGCTATAAAATATGGTGCTTTCCAACTTGATTAGGATACCCCATTCAAGCAGAGCCTTATTAGGGAGAGTCAACGAAAAATACATTCCTAAACTGGAAGTAGGTAATTTGCTGTTATGAATTTAACTGGCAGAGTACCGAAGGGTGCTTAATTTACCCTGTACATGGATTTTTTAAACATCCTTTTTCTTGTTTGACTCAATAGAAAGATGGACGTAATGCAGGAATCGAGTAAATCGTACGGAAAGTGCTAGTCATTTTTTTTCATTTTTCGAAAGAGAAGCGTAGCTTACAATCAGCAGACACAAACAGCTCAATAACATTGGCGCGGTACAATGGTAATAGTGAAGTAACTGTAACATAAACAAATTGTGGTATCTTCCCTACAAAGGAAAGTAAGAGATGGAGTTGACCGGAGAAAAAGAAAATTTTAACTAATCAGCCAGTGTGCACTGCAAGATACAATACTTATATCAGAGACGTTTGATCACATGGATCAAAACATATCTACTTACGTATTAGTATTCGAAATTGAAAATGGTATTGGCCACTCATTTGCTTATCTTTTGACTGTAACAATGAATAATGTCTGGCAACTTTACCGATACTTTAGCACCAGCAAGAAAATAGCATGTCAGTCTTGCTTAGATCCACACGTTTCATTGTTCAGGCCAGAAAAGATCGACCAACACATTCACGAGTGACCAAAGTTGGCATGAGGCCAGTGCAGGGCAATGTTAGATTGGATGGATCTCTGCATGTATTAGAAACTGACAGAATACAAATTCAGTGTGGTGAGTGTAAGAAAAATACGTAAAACAGTGCAAAAACTCTAATGTAAGGTAACACATCAAATAATTCGGACGCTTCTACATGGAAAAGTAGAAATAAAAACTCTAAACTTGTGCTTTGTTTTTCTTCATTATATGCATATATTACATAATTTAAATAACTATATGTATATCTCTTTTGTCAATTAAAATATTTACTGTACCATTCATTATAATTACACAAATGAAAGGCAAACAGTTAACTTTAACGTTTCTATTCCGTAATATTAATTTGACATTGCAATTAAAATTTTTTATATTTAAGATAATTGACATAATGCTTTTTCCTTTTGAATTTTGTATTTATCTGATTATTATCAAAATATATTCGAAATAACATAATCTACTGTTTATTACCAATATTTCTAGCAGGTAAACGTTCTGGCATAACTGCATTTTCAATTTTTTCGAGTCCTTACACCTTTATTAGAGTTATTTTTGTACCTGAGAAAGAATCTGCTACAGTACTGAAACGTTACATTGTATACTTTTTTTTGTTTGTTTGTTTGTTTGTTAAAGTACCTTCTTTTATACTATTTTAAATATACTACCAGTTTTAAAACAATTTTTCTCAAAATACTCCGTAACCACTTACAGTTTAACTTATTGGAAGAGCTTTCTACACGTTTTTCCCCATTGTAGCTTATCGCTTTTCTACACGTTTTTCCCTCATTGTAGCTTATCACTTATGTACAAGATTTAAGAAACTATATTACAGTCGAATTCCGGAACATGTTATATTGATATCTGTGAAAAGTTTACTGTGACCTAACTACTCTGTTAATGTTCAAAAACAAATGTATTATTTATCATAATCAACTTTCTTTTCCACTTAACAACGTATTTATGTCGTCAGTTACTAAGATTGCTCTGGATTTTTAATTCAGCGATAGATCATTTACACACGTAAGAAATAATAGAGGCCCAGAAATGAAATTCACGAGAAGTTAATACTATATTTTCTTCACATGTTTTGTTTACACACCGTGTTCACTATAAAGTTGCGCACTTTATAGGGAATCTCATTAATTGTTTTTGTATCGTCATAAGTGCTAAATAACTGAGCAGCAATAGGCTATACACTGGACAGCGTATATTCATTGTAACAGAGTACATCCGCCACAACAGTTATGCAATGACCCAGACAGTCTACATAGTAAAATACAGAACAGACGCTCAAAAAACTCCATCAAAGTGGCTGTACGACAAGTTCCTGGAGGACAGTGCAGTGGACGCACCGAAAAGTAGTCGACCAAGGTTGTTAATAGAAGAATAGTTTATCGATGTGCAAGTTGCTTACGCTGTATGTAAAACAGTCAGTTCGAGCTATCCATTGGCAGTATCCACACATCTTTACTCAAGTATTTCAAATGTATCCCTATAAAGTTAGAAGAACCATCACTGTATTTATTCTCCTCTTACATAATTCCGTATGGTTCGTCCTCCCATATTGGACTGTATGGTTTAGAGACCTGGACATTACGGAAGTTAGAAAAGAAATATTTAGAGTTTCGGAATTTGGTATTGGAGGAAAATATAGAAGATAAAATGAATGAAGAAAGTAACAAACGAAGATGTTTTAAAACGAGTAGAGAAGATGATTTTAGCGAGCTAGGAAGGCCAATTAGATTGGACACTTCTTGTGAAGAAACTATCTTCTTCATACCGCAAGAGAGCGGAAGATAGAAGGAAAGCTAAGAGTAGGAAGAAGAACACAACTGATCGAAGATTTGAAAAATAGAACAAAATATTGGGAGTTAAAAGAAACTGAGATTGAGAAATTTGAAAGAAACATTACCAGGCCCGAACGTTAAAGAAAAAAAACATCATTAGTTCCAGGACCTCTCAACAGGCAGAATACTTCATCATCAATCATAATAATAATAATAATAATAATAATAATAATAATAATAATAATAATAATAATAATAATAATAATAATTGAGAAATGTTTATTGGGAACAAACAGCTTTGCAGCCACAAAGTGACCCCAAAAAATGAAGAGAGATTTATACAAATATAGGGCGCATGCATATAGACATAACATACAAGTGAAAACACACAAAAAATGCAATGCCTATTACAAATAAAAATACAATGAAAGTCATAAAAATAGTATATAAGCATAATAATCATCTCAAGTAACATCTCAAATAAAATACAGTCATTCGTAAGACTAAAAATGATAACAATAAAATGAGTATACAAAAAAGTAAAGAAATTGCATATGACACATTTAAAAAAAACAACCTCGTGACCAAGATAAAAAAGAAAGAAGTGTAGTATCCGAAGAAAAAAGAACAAGGATAAAAGAGAAGAAAGATGATAGGAAAAAATTTTAATTAATTGTGAACGGATTTTGGCAAAGTTACTACGAAAGATATCTAGAGCATAGTAATACTTGTTGGCTGTATCTATAGTTTTTTCAAGGTAGAAACATTCGAAACAAAAGGTACAAAATTTTTAACATTGCGATAAGGAATTCTTATGGACCATAGACCATCTATAGAAAAAACACCTTGAAGAATATTATGAAAGAAACTCAAAAATACACCGCTTATCAGTTAGAGGTAACAGATGAAGCTCTTTAGATATGCAAGACAAGCTCATATCTTTGAAATTTTTAAACTTCCATCGTAACCAGGCTACAAAATGTTTTGAACAGATTCTATAGCATCTACTATAAAGTACCTAGCTTCACCATTCCAAATAACAGTGCCGTACTCCAAATGAGAACGCACGTTGCAAATGTATAAAGTTTTACAGGTGTTGATATTCGAAAAATTACGACAAATCCATTTTAACGTAGCTAATTTTTTCCTAGTCTTAGAAGTTATTACCTGTAAATGCTTACAAAATAATAGCTTGCTATCTAAAATTATTCCTAAATCCTTGGCATAGGTTCCAAAATCAATTCTGTTTACCGACTGTGTAGTTATATAAAAGGTGATCTTGAGCAAGTTACATCTTTAGTTTTGGTAATATTCAAAGGCAAAAAATTGTTTTCAGACCACTTGGCAACTGATTCAATATTCTCTTGTATGGTAACTTGATCTTGAAGGGTTTTAATTTCCTTAAAAATTTTTATGTCGTCGGCATACATCAAATATCTACAAGTTAACTTCTCAGGTAGGTCATTTGCATACAGCAAAAACAACAAGGGACCGAGATTGGAGCCTTGAGGTACACCAGATGTTATATTATGAATAGAGGACATACAGCCGTTATACCTTACTTTGAATTTCCTATTATTTAAGTATGAATCTAGCCACTTTATTATTTGATTCGATAATTTGTACTTATACAACTTACTTATTACAATAATAAGTGATGAGATAATTTGTCAAAAGCTTTGGCAAAATCAAAGTAAATAACATCAGCCTGACCACCCGATCGAATAACAGACAACAAACTATGAACAAAGCGTGCCAAATTTGTAATAACTGATTTACCATTTATAAACCCATGTTGATTTATGTCTAACTGATCACATACAACATTATACAAGTAGTTGTACATTATTTTTTCAAAAATTTTAGGAATAACATTCATTATAGAAATTGGTCTATAATAATTAATGTTGTCACCCTTAGTCTTAGGTATTGGTTTTACGGCTACAATTTTCCAAGCTTCAGGATAAATATTTTCATTTAAACTCCAATTAAACAAGGATGGTGAAATTACCTCAGCCACACCTTTTACAATAAAAACAGGTATTCCATCTATACCAGACGCAGCTTTAGTCTTTAAGGATTTAATAGCATCTCTTACGTTTCTAGTTGTAATAGGAGGTATAATAATAATAATAATAATAATAATAATAATAATAATAATAATAATAATAATAATAATAATAATAAGAAGAAGAAGAAGAAGAAGAAGAAGAAAGTTAGAGCACTTCTCCAATTGCTCTCTGAAGACATGGCTGCCCGAAAAGACTATTGTCGTTGGCTCATGGAATCTTAAACGCCCCAAAGGAACGGACACGATAATTGGCATTGGAATGATGAGGTATAATTTCATCTGGATGGATACATTTATGTCCATAATTCTCAGGTATGGGTTAGTGACAACTAGAGATGCAAGGGCTCGGAAAAAAACGGCTTTTTTGGAAAAAAACTCGTTTTTTTCTGCTTCGCTTTTTTGCTTGGGAAATTTTAGGCTTTTTTGAAAATTCTGCTTTAAATTGATAAACCAGATTTTGTTTCGTTTCTCTACAACACAAAAAGTCATTTAATTAGTGGTTGATGCCGATAATAATATAAAACCTCGAAAATAAACCATGAATTTCGAAAAGATATTTCAGTTTTACTTCTCAACATATTTACATTATGAATTCCAAAGAATTAACCAATGTATATAATAAGATTTTTTTAACCTCCTATATACAAAAGTAAGCAGGGTTGGCAAGAGCCATGGTTGTTTTTGAAAATGCCAAAAACCCGTTTTTTGGGGGTAGTTTAAACTAGGCTTTTTTGGTTTAAACCAGTTTTTTTTTTTTTTTTTTTGGTTTAGATATTTTGCTTTATGTATTTATATTACATATTGACAGAAATAAGTTTGTTTCGCCTTGGTGTTATTATGCAACAACGGGGTTATGCTGGAAGAGGTCACATAAGCTTAAAGAAGTCCGGTCAGTAAATTTCTTAAATTGAAAAACTCCCGCCCTAGCCATCGGGAAAATCCCATCACTACTCTAAATGTAAAACAATAACGGAAAAAATCCTATTATTTACTTTGCATGTAAAATTTAAAGGTCAACGTATCATAATCAGTACGCTAAAACTGAGGTATTAAATTACAAATTTAGTGCGTACATGTCATTGAAAGTACAATCCAAGCTAATGTTGGAAGCTACGAAGGCAATCGATAAATTTTGTCAATTTATATCAGTATATTTAAGCAACCTTGGCTTCCTTATAAAACAACAGGCATTCAGGCATGCAGAAATATACAATTTAGTTTCGTTTCGTATGTTCAGGCTTAACATCCTTACATAATACCGAGGTTATCAAGGAGAAGACTTTCGCTTAAAGTGACATCCGAACCGCTACTTTGTTTACGCATGAAAGAAGGGTTGTGGTTCGACCGAGAATTGAACATGGGACACCTTGATTAAAAGGTGAAAAGGAAATAAAACTAATGCAGATGGTTTGATGTATGGAAACGTCACCATGAAGTTTACACGATTCGCATTTTTCGTACCTTTTATTTTTTTTCGGTTTAAACCAGTTGTTTATTAAAAAAGAAAAGAAGAAAAACAGCTGGTGTAAACCAGCCAACCCTAAAAGTAAATACTTCTTTTTAAAAAAATACTCAAATAAGTAGCAAAATTCTATGTAGTATTTTTACTTCAAAATATTCCATACCCTCTTTTTGGAACAAAATAAAATTAAAATAAAACACAAGAAAAATACTTAGATTTATATGATACACTTAAAGGCTGCACACCTAGAGCTCTTGGTTTTGTATATTCTTGAAATTCTACAGTTTTATATAAGCACCATCATGGTTTATTCAGTCCTCAAGTTTTCTGTATTTTTAACAAGAGGGATTGAACATGAAGGGTGTGAGATAAGAACATGGTACCCATAATTTTACTATTTTAAGAAATTAGAAATTTTCTGCTGCACAATCCATTTTGAAAGTCGGAAAGCTGATTTTTCACATAAGTCTATACATGAGGGATTAAACGAAGCGGTATGCGTTGCTGCCTATCTGATGCTGCGTAACTCAGCAATTGAAAATTTGTTAGTTACCATGTTGTTGGCTCACACCCTTCATATCATTATGGAACTCTCCCCACCCCACCAACACACACAAAAAAAGGACTACGGAATATATTTAAGTTAAGATAAATACAACTGCACAACAAACATGATTGACTGGAGCTTTTGCGCTTCTATCGAGAAGTCCGGAATTCAACTCAGCATTCGACCATTCTGACAAAACTTTTCTTCATTCCATCTATGAAGTAGAAATAGTGCGTGTACTGTGAGTTGGCTGACTTCATTTTTTATTGTTTTTAAATCGTTATTATTACTAATTACCAGCAGTGACGGTTTTGCGAGGGTTAGGGGGGGCGGTCTTTCGGACTGAAGCCTGTTCCCCAAAATTACGGAACGTCTAAAACAAACGAAATATCTATTAGTTATGCCTTTACTCATAAACTTTAAGCTGCCGTCAAATAAAAATTACGAATGTTTAGAAAAACTAAACATTAGTAAGAAGAAAACCCTCCCAAAATACTTTTCTAAATCCGCCACTGATTCTCAGTATAAAATGATCTTCAAGGTTGTATCCGGAAGATTATCGCTAAATATATAAACGAAACGAAATACAGTATTAGTTATGCCTGTACTCATAAACTTCAAGCTCCTCCCAAATAAAATTAGGACATTTTAGAAAATGAAACAATCAGAGAAACCCGTCCCAAAGTACGTTTCTAAATCCGCTATTGATTATTTGTATAAATTAGTATTCAAGGTTGTATCCGGAAAATTATTGCTAAATCGTTGCACAGCTACAGTATAACAGAAATGTGGAAGTACGGTTAGACGGATATATTGAAAAACGTACGCTTTGACGGATATAAAGAAAAACGTAAGTTTAACTTCTGCGTTAGAAGCTAGAGTACTAAGCTCTTAGAAATGAAACAGACGACAAACTGAAATGATATCGAGAAGAAAAAATATCGATAACTCAAAAGTTAAAATAAAGTTAAATAGCCTCTAAAATTGCCCTCAAATACTACATTCTTCATGTTAGCTTTAATTCGTAAAACATGTGCTCCATCCCTCTTGATGGTGAATTTTAGAGCGAAATATGGCATTTAGGTCATGGAATTCTTATCTAAGTATAGAATATACTATAAGAAAGCTATTTAGATAGAAAAATCCTTAAAATGAAAAAAGCCAAAATTTCCAAAATTCTCGTTTTTTTTCCCAAAAAAAGCCGGCTTTTTATGTGAAAAAAAACATCGATTCAAAAAAGCCGGCTTTTTTGCATCTCTAGTGACAACCCATATGGTTACAACAGGACAATGGCACAAGTAGTTCGTGTTCACTTATGAAGAACAAAACGGCTGTCAGTTTTAGCATTTAATGTAGAAAATGTACAAAATAATAATAAAAAATATTTTCCTATAATGTTCCGTAACTTTCTGTATTATACTATATTCCAAAACAATTAAAATATATGTTAAGTCACAACAGCCTTTCTTTTGCTTCTATCAATAAGTGAGTTAGTTGTTACATTGTATAAACTACTGTGTAAATTTTCTCTAATGCTGTACTCAACAGTGAGCATTTATGGCATTTTCTATTTTCTTTAATTTTGTCCTTTCTTTCATACTGGTGATTTTTCTACACTTTCACCACGACCATGCTCCAGGCCACGCGGCTCAATCCGTCCACCGGTTATTAAAGAACAATAGAGTGCTTGTATCACACATATCCTATTCACTGAATCTCGTTCTATGAGACTATTCGCGGATAGAGAAAACTCTCACAAAGAAGGCGATTCAGCAATGTGGATGACATGCAACAAAGTACGCTGCGGATATATTCGTACTTCGGGTCAAGAGCTCCAGACCGGTTTCCAGCCACGGGTTAAACATTGGAACAAGTACATCTGTTTAATATACTTTGGTAGTGGTGGAGAATACTTTAAAGGGAATTAAAATATGTCAGTGTAAAGTACTCAGAAAATAATATGTGGTATTTTTGGACACTCCTGAAATGTACTAACAGTACAAGGTGTTCTATGTTTTTCACACTAATTATAAAACTTTTAGCTTTCTTTTAATTTCCACATTTACATATGCTCTCTACAAATTTATGCTAGTGCGACCGAAATAAAATTTGAATTTGGATTTATTTTTTTAAATAAATCAACCGATGACGTAGTGCTGTAATCTTGGAGTCGAGATAATGTGGTGGGAAACGGCCTATACTGTGAGAGTTGATCTTGGATAATGGTTCGTGCAAACGTTAATTTGACAGCACTTGTGGTGCTGAGTCTACGTTAATAGTAGGTTCCGTTCGTCGTACCTCCAATGTTGTATAAGAACGCAAACTAGAAAAAATTCTAATGATTAATGATAATAAAAGTAAGTAGATTGGTTATACGAAGTAATACATTAGAAACAATAATAAACACATTTACAGCTGCGTTATCATTTTGATGTACTCTCTTCAAAACGATCTGAATTCCTAACACCGTACTTGGCTATGACAATGACCTTAATATCATAATCATGATAATAGGTACAAATTGAAAAATCTTCCACATATGACGATTCTAAGCTATTTTTTTTCCTGGCGTAACAATTCTGTTTTAAACTTATAATATTGTCCATCGATTGTAATCTCTTTCGCCGCTCAGCCCTCCCCGCTGGTGTAGTAGCTAGAGATTACGCCTTTGAAGCACATAGTCCGGATTTGATTTCCAGTGAGAGGCCTCAAAAAATTTAATTTCACAACCATTGACTTTCACTAATCATCCGTCACTTTAGCCTAACTGTGGGATGTCGATTTTTTTTTAATGTTATTTCTTTCGCTTTCCCCTCTCTTTTCTTTTACAGCACTTTGTACCACGTCCCTTAAGATTAATTTAATGCCTTCCCTGGTTGCTATTTCCCTTTCTCATTGCATCTATTTCTTCCCTTTTACATTTGGCTTAGTTCGACTTCGCTAACTTCCTCTACTATTCCCCACACCCATATTTTGAAATCATCGAATCTTTTATTGTCAAGGTGTCCGTATTGCGAAAACTGTATTGTTCCACTGATTATTCGGCACATTGTTGTCGAACGTCCAGAATACTCAGACTTGAGATCGTTTAGGAATACCTAGAATCCTTAACCAGGTTTTAGAAAAAGGTGGAGTCTACAATGACCGTATTCTCACTTTTATTCGTGAGATTGAAATATTTGTAACGCCCTCTGAGGTTTTTCTTTTTAAATTTTTCCTGGTATGTTTTATTATTATTATTATTATTGATATTTTGATTTATTTTCTTGTTTAGTCTTTCTGTGAGCTGTCTTTTAATTTTATAGTTATGTTTAAATATCTCATTTTGCAGAAATTTTGATTAAACTGTATCTTTTTAAAGTTTTACTTTCGACGTTTAATGTAGAGCATGTGCCAGCCATTTATTTATCCAGATCGGGACAAATAGCCTTGCTGCTGATGCCTCCACTAAACTATAATAATTCATTCATTACTTTTATCGTAGCTTTTGCGTATAGTCTATGTTTCTGCTCCACAAGTACAATATTCCATATGTAACATTTTGTGAACCTACAATTTTCTTTTTCCTAAATGCTTCTCTTCCCATTTATATCCTTAACTTTATGTCACGTTTGAACTTTATATCTTCTACAATAATACTACTAGATACCGAAAACTAGCTACCTGTTCTATATTCTGTCCTACTTCTAAATTTCATACCCACTGCTTAATCCCAATCACCTTTGGTGCTGTCTTTCCAGCATTTATCTTCATCCCTGTTCTTCAAACTTTTTCCTCAAGTTTCAAGTTTTTCTTGTAGTTTAACTAATATATGTATGACTATCTTCCCTATTTATACGTCAGTAAACTCAAAAAAGTGACCTATGATTAATTAGGATATTTTTTCTGAAATCAACATGACAGACAGAAACCCTGAACCGTTATTTGTATCTTGGCAAGTACAAACGTTGTTTTATCATTACTTGTATTTGCTAGCAGACTTATTTTCATGCCATTTACATTTTATCGGTAGTCTTAAAATAAAACTTACTCATTAACTTCAATGTCAGGGATGATCTTATCCTTAGTGCATAAGTTGAACAACCTGTTCCATATCACAATATTGCGAACGGTGATGATATTCAATGAGAAAAAGCAAAAAGGCTATTGCTCACCGCAAAAAATATGTAGCAGAATTTTCTTCTACATGCAACAGGTAGCGTTTTCGGAAGATGCTAGTTCCTTCTTCAGCCTGTTATAGACTCCAAAAAGGATAAAAAACATGAAGAAAGGGTAAAAAATGGTTAAAAGGTTAAAGAAATGTAAAAAACAAATCTTCTGTCAAACATTAAAACACCCGGGAATAGACACTCACTGACATTGTACACTGCTGTTCACTGTTTTCTGTTCTTGCTTTCTAAATGGTGAAAATATGTAGTGAAAAGATTACTCCAAATGATATTTATTTCTCCTCTATCTGGGTTAAGTGAGGGCCTTTCTTTGTGAATATAATATTATTCTTTAATTTTTCGTTCCGTTGCTGTTTTTGCTTTTTCAATTAAACATGATTCAACGGTATGATGGTTATAATTTCTAAGATGCGTCGCTAGACCGGATAACTGTTGCGGATTTCGAGATTTTGAGGTACGAACGTGTTCAGTTATTCTAGTACAAATGTTCCTTTTTTTTATTAGCTATATACACTTTATTTACACTGACATTTCATCCGATAGACGCCACTGCTTTGTAAAGAGTCAGTAAAAAATGCTTTAAAATAGGTTGTTTTTATCTATAGATTTTGGAAGAATTTCTGAAATTTTGATGTTGGGTCTTTGCAGAATTTTCTTAATTTTTGCTGAGAAATGTGGAACCAAAGGGACACCAATCCATCTGTCAGTTACGGCATCTGTTGTTGGTTGATGGTGGGTGCCGACGATCTCCTGTTGTACCTGTTTGTACCATTTTAACAATAAAGATTTTTGGAAACCATTTTCCTGTTTAATTTGTAATAAATACTGTATTTCCTTGTTGAGATCCTCAGAGAGGTCTAAAAGTAAAAGAGCTCTCCTAAAAAAGTTTTTCCAGACATTTAATTTCTGAAGCCATGAATGTGATTATTTCAAGTTGATATATTTTGTACCAGCAGAAGGTTTGCGGTATACCGAAGTAACAAATTTATTGTCAAGTCTTTTAATGGTAATGTCAAGAAAGTTAAGAGCACTATTTTCTTCCAGTTCCTTCGTAAATTTTATTCTAGGGTGAATTTGACTAAACTCATCGAACAGTTTATTTAATTCTTGAGGGTTCTTGTACAAAATCAAAGTATCATCAGCATATCGAAAATATCTAATACAAGGAAATTTAGGAAGAATATTGTTTTCAAACATGTCCAGTACCAAATTAGAAAGTATTGGAAAACGGGTATTATTCATAGTCAATCCATCGTCCTGTCAAAAAATGGTGTCTTCAAATTGGAAGAAATTGTTTCGTAGACAAAGGGCTACAGTATTAGTCGAGAGATTAATTGGATTTTGTGTAGGTTAACTTTTAGTTTAAGTAAAGCCAGTTCCACTGTCTGTAGAGCCTATTCTACTGACATTGATGGACACATTTCCACATCAAAATGTGCCAAATGGGTGGAATTTGCAGAACAAAGGAATTCAAGCATGTTTTCAACTCCAAATTTTTTCTAACCATGTATCTGACTGGAATATTATATGATATGAGTTTATTATACAGCAATTTTGAAAGTAAATATGTATGTAGGATGATGAAAACCAGCTACTATTGGTCTCAATGAAACATCAGGTTTATGTATCTTTAAAAGCCCACATATGATTGGTAAGGCTGGGTCATGGATTTTCAATTTTGTTTTGATTTCATTAGGAATTATAGGAGAGCCATTAATCAACCGATTGGTTGCTGTTATCAAGGATTTCAATGGGTTATCCTTACATCTAGTAAAACGAGACTTTCTGGCACATTCATATATTTTATTCCTGTATTGTTGCTTTGATATTATTACGTATTTATTGCCTTTATCGGCTCTGATACAAAAACGTTTATGTCTATGTAAAAAAGACCTGAATTTGAATTTAGTTTCCGTATATGTACGGTAGAATCGACAGAACCGAAGCACATTTTTTTCTCACTTCATTAGCATCCTCTTGATCAGGAATAAAGTATAAAGCCTTCTCAATTGAATGAACTGTCATGAACCATAATTTTACTGTTCCATAATTTTATTACTTTATTTTCGTATAAAGTGAAGGTTCCTTAAACATCTTTTGAACGTATCATTTTAATCACACCAAGTCAGTGTGTCACTACAGGAGTTTTTTTTTGTTTTGTTTTTTATTTACACGCAACGAGATCTTTAACTTCGCCCCGATCGCCCCCCCCCCGGACTCACCCCTGACTTCTTCCCTTAGTCTATTAGTGCCAACTTTTTCCTATTAATCAATGTTTGATTCAACGTGTATAATTACTTCTTAAAATTGACTAATAACTTGTACTCACCTTTTTGTCAAATCCGTAAGCGATAGCTGCAGCTGTTGGCTCATTAAGAAGTTGCAGTACATTAAGTCCACAAATTCGTGCAGCAGTTTTCGTTGAACTTCTCTGAGCGTCATTGAAATATGCTGGAACTGTAACCACAGCATCCGTAACTTTCTGTCCGATGTAAGTTTCAGCTGTCTCTTTCATTTTCTCAAGGACCATAGCACTTATTTCTTCCGGATGAAACGTTTTTATTTCACCTTTGTATTCCACCTGTATTTTTGGTTTTCCATCATAGCTGATCACTTGGAATGGCCAATGTTTTATATCTTCTTGCACAGTCGAGTCATTGTATCTACGACCGATGAGGCGTTTTGCATCTGAAAGTCAGGATATTAGAACTTAATTTTTTCTCTTCTTGTTTATTAATACTATGTCACTCGCATAAAAGATTATATATGTATTATCATTCACACAGTAATATGCATAATCAGTTTCTTATTCAGTCCATTGGTTTCGAGTGTAAGATACAAGACAGACTATTTAAGCTTCCTAATGAAGACAATACAAGATTTTTACGATTGAAGTTAAACTGACTAACTATTAGTTTGTACCTGCATTTGTATTTTTAATTCTGAATTAAGCGGTAGATATTATCTACAGAACGACAGGTAGGCAAACATATTATTAAATAAAACATAAAAGAAGTCAAAGAATACCATGAAAACTGTTCTCATCTCTTATGTAGCGGCTAGAATGTTTGCCTTTGGTGCACCAGGTCCCGGATTCAATTCCCACTGGTAAAAGATTCAAACGCACGACAGTGGTCCCACTTCCACTTTAAAGTGCAGGTTTTATCCTACATAGCCTCGTGTTGGCAACGATGTTAAATAGAAATCAATCAATCAACTACTGGAAAATCTACCTGATTTCCTCCTCTCCTAATATTCGTTAAAAATTAGAACTTGGAACACAAAATGTAATATAAATTATAAGATTCAGATTAGAGATGCTTTTACACCTACACAATTACACAAAATCAACACGAACCCCAGCTTTGCTAAATGTGAGGCAAAAGAAGCTTTCGAAATTCACTTTATAAAAGCAAATATTTACTTTTTCTATTGACCCTTAAAACATCACCAAAGTATAGCCAACCAGAATCTACAAATGTACCTGTCCAGCTCAAACCTTCTGTGACAGTGTCTGATGAAGTTAATATGTTCAGTTCGTTAGCGAAACTGTCACTCAGTTATTATTTTAAAAATAAACCAAGCTTTGTACATTAATTTCTTTCTATAGTTCAATTGCACAAAACGTACATTTTTAATTATATAGTCATCACATACTTTCCCTTACTTGCACTCTATTTTGAATTTTGGACTTTTGCACATTCGACAAACAGATTCTTACAACGCTGCTGAGTAAAGAGACAGTTGAAACATTTAGAAAAAGAGGAAAGAGGATTTCAGATTGAGAGAGAGAAATGTAATAGGAACGAAAACGAGATAAATGCAGAAGTATAGAATATAGAATAAGTTGTAGAGAATATATGAAGTACCTGAAAGGAACAGAAAAAAGAGTGGAAGAAAGAAGAAGACAACCAAAGATAACGTAAGATTAAGAAGACAGAACAACGAGATGTATGAGCACGTCAAAGAAAAAAAAAAACATTAAGTAGACTGGGACACAATAGAAGGGTTGGAGAAAGAAAAGAAAAATGTGTCACAGGAGTGGAAAGAAGCTCAGGGATTGAGAAACATAGAAAAGAGGTATTGATAAATTGGGAGAGCCGATTTACAATTCATGAATTATGGAATGCAATGCTGGAAGAAAGAAAAAAAGAAAGAAAAACGGAAAAAAACGTGGAGAACATTGTTGAATGTGCAGGTGTTCAGAATCCAGAAAAGGTGTACAAATCGGTAATCGGGGAAAGTAAGTTACGAGTATCTAATTAAAATTTTACCTTTTGCAGATGTGGATCTAAAAAGTAAAAGGAAACCTCGTTGACTCACGGTGAATAAGCGTGACCTCTTTTCACTTTCTGTTTATACTTCCGTAGCTATCTTTGAAAATTGAGCTTTCATAACGTGTCTGATGAAGACAATGTTACAGTACCGAAACTATTACAAATGTTATTAATATATTTGTTGCTTTGGTCATTTTAGTTTTATTAACACATGTAAAATAACTAAAATTTTTGTTCAGTTTTTCCTCATTGCTATACAGAAATAAATATCTATTTTTAAAAAAAAATGAATTATTATTCTTCGTATTCATTGGGAAGGAACGTGACCTTGTTACTATATTACAGAGCCGTCCATACTGATGGGTCGACCTGACTCGTACCAGTGTAAGTAATAGCTGCAATAGACATACTTAGGTTCAAGAAAATCCCAACGCAACCCTTCTCACAAGGTACCAAGACAGATTTTCCATAAACGTGTGGTGTGGCAGCATGGTTGGCGACATTAACTGGTTCTTATCTTTCATGAACGAATGAATGCACAGTGGCACCTTCATCTGTTACAAAATGACTAGACGGACTAATTAGACGATGTTCCTTTGTACAAGGTGACATCTCATCTTTCAGTACAATCGAGCACCGACTCATTGGTCATTCCCAGTTGATTGATCATTGAAACTTCGAATTCTACCTACTTAATCGATGGATTGGTCGTGGTGGTTTAGTTACTTGGTCACTTCGTTCTCCTAACTTTAACAATCTTGATTTCTGTTTAAGGGAGTGAAGTAGGACGTTTACCGGAAAGGGGTGAATACAAAGGATGAATTGCAAGTTCGCATTATGAATGCTGCAGTTAGTTAATCCGTAAACATAATCGGGAGATTCGTAGTGCAAGACAAAATGTCTTCCGACGCGCTAAGAAATTTATTGATGTTAGTGGCAACATTTTTGAGAATATGGTGTGATCTGCTATTTGGCCTTTTCACCTCCTTAGTGTTAACACTGTACTTTCCACCATTAATTACTTGCTTAATTACATAATTAGTATGTACTAACTGCTGCTACACCATAAATTAACGCAATAACAATTAGTACCAGCAGGGGTGCCCATCCCCCCCAAAGCTGATGGCGCACTCCCCCCCAAAACTAATAATCTCTTCCCTCCTCAAAACTCAAGTCCTCTAAAAACAATTGCCCAGTGTAGCAGTAGTTTTTATAGTACTAGTAATTGTTATTTTTGTTGTTTTTATTTCCTGTAGTAGTATTATAGAATGCTTGTAGTAGTAGTAGGGGCAGTAGTAATTATAAAAATGGCATTACTTTTATTAGTAGTCTTGGTAGTGTACAATACTAAATATGTTCTATAAGGATATTGAAGGGTAAAAAAAACTTCTACACACTGTGTATGGCACAGGTATTCTTTTTTTACAATTAGTAGACTATTTCTACAAAATATTGATATATTTCTTTTCTTTACAAAATATTGATATAATTCCCTTGTACATGAAAAGTAAGACGCAAGTTACAAGTTATTGAGTTTGATACCAAAAGAAAATGTTATCCTCGAAATTAGCCTACAAAAAGAAGTGATATCCAACAAAAAACATTCCTGTAAAAGAGCCAAGTACGAGTGGCCTTAAAAAGAATTGAAATCACAAAAATAGGCGCCAAGTTCTGGTGGACAACAGTTACAAACACTCACTGGCTCACTTCAAATTTAGATTTGAAACTTGGCTGTTGTCTGTATTATTACCACTAGCTCACAATTATGTCAAACTACTTTATAATTTTCAACAGACAACATAGGCAAGTTTCAAATCTAAATTTGAAAGTGATTCCTTGAGTGTTTGTAACTGTTGTTCACCAGAACTTGGCGCCATCCTTTTATATAGCAACTTGAGCGGTACTTCATTCATAGAGTTTTTAAGCACGGGGTAGGGGGATTCATTCTCGAGATTTAAAAAAAATCGCATCGTGTTCCAATGTTATTCTGACAACAGCAAAATTACTTATTCGACATTAGAGTAAAATTCTTCCCCAATTTTTTTATTCCCCCCAATTTTTTTCTTGATGGCACAACTTGCGCCATTCATCCCTCCTGTGGGCGGCCCTTCTCTCTTAAAACGAACCAATCTTTCCTTTCATACGGCTACTTCCGCGGTACTTCATTCATCGAGTATCGAAACAGGGGGTACGGGGGTTCACCCCGGAAAATTTTTGAAAATCAGTTTCTCAAAATCGTGTTTTAATGCTATTCCGACAGTAAAACTGCTAGTTCGAAAGTAGAGTAAAATCCCCCCCAAAATTTTTCTCAATGGCGCAGCTTGCGCCATACATCCCCCCTGTGGGCGGCCCTGAGTACCAGTATGCCTCTGTCAGGGTTTGCCCAAGTGGGCCCAGCCCCCCCCCAAAAAAAAGTGTTTTTTTTTCGGTTTGGACCCACCTGAAAAAAAAAACTTTAAAACCCACCTGGGCTTTTGAGCTTTTTGTTAGTATATTGTTGGAACAACTAAGGTGATTACATTGAAAGTGATTTTTATCAGATTTTGGTCTTCCCTTGGGCGAATTAGATGCTTTCGCGTTAAGGTATACAACACCTTTCAACATAAGACCTTTATAAGAAATCTTTATAAGAAACCTTATGAATGAATAAGAAATCTTACCTTAGCTTGAGATAACTATAGAGCAAATTAATGTATGGATTAAGCTTATAGCCTGTTTGAAGTAAAATATGCAATTTTATATTTTAGAAAATACTTTCCGTGAATAGTGTGCTTGCCGACTTGGCGACGCCGAGGGACGTTATGCCTCATTATGTTTGACGGGTTTAAGGCCATAAGTGCCGATACTGCTAATAAATATGTTGTGCATATTAGTAAAACTATTAGTTATTTTTTATTACATTTGATGGTAACACAAGTATTCTTCAGTAAAATTTGGTTTTCCAACAACAACAGTTTAGTTCAGTTACTTGTTGCTACTCTTCAAAACTAAGTAGCGCTTACTATTTGAAGTGCTCAATTCAAAATTCCGTACTAGTTGAAGTTTCGATGTACAGAGTGGTCCGAAAGTGGGCGTACCCCCCTTTTGTTTCAAGAGTATAGTGTTAGTTATGGTTGAATGTCTGTACACAGTTACCTTGAAGTCTTAAGAATCATAAACATCGGTATGATCACCATCCACGTCGTAACACAGCTGACGGAGATACTCCGGAGTCACGAGAGTGAAGACGTGTTCCACAGTTGCCCGTGATTCCTGCGTTGTGTGATATCGAGTGTTTCTTACTTGTTGCTTTATGAAACCCCAGAGAGCATTGCCTGGTGTCGTCAGGTCGGGACTTCTTGGAGACCAGACAAAGGGAGCTGGTGAAGATGGATAACCTCTTCCAATCCAGCGGCTAGGAAATGCCTGATTCAGGTAATTGCGCACGTGAAACGCGAAGTGCGCTGGTGCTCCATCCTGCTCTATCACAACAATGTCTTTCATACCATTTTTTTCCACTTGAGGCACCAACCACTCATTAAGCATCTCTAGGTAAGAATCTCCATTAACATCCTAAAACCGTCAGAAAACAGAGATTAAAGGTACGCCCACTTCCGGACCACACTGTACAGTAAAGAAAGCTGCATTTTTGAGGAAAAAAACCGTTGTGAAAGAAGTACTCGGGAAATTCCCGCAATTGAACACAAAAAGCATCGGAAGTGAATACTTCAACAATAAAACCATTTATTTTACGAAAATATTTAATTTCATTTAAAACATTTTGAAACACTTACTTCATAAAATATGAATTATATCTTTAATTGTTTTATATTAATTTTCTGGCAAGAACAGTCTTGCAACAAGTGCTCGGGAAATTCCCGTAATTAAATGCATAAAGTGTCGGAAGTGAATTTTAACAAAACATTTGGTGAATGTCACTGAGACTTCTGGGTTGATTCGATCTACATTTGTTCATTCGTCCTTTAGATCATTAGACGAATATTTCACTTCCATCAGCTCTGACCGCCCCCCCCCACTTAGAGTCTATCCGCCCCTGGTGTACCACACATAGTACAGGGTACCACTTTCGGTCTTTCAAGTTGAAATTTTCGGAGTAGAAGCACGAGATACTCTAAATTACCTGTACATATTTTGGCGGTGATCCAACGTAAAATTTCAAAATGGTGGTATTTTTTTTCAAAACAGCAGTGAATAGAAAATTGTTGCAAGTTGTGACAATGATAATCTTGAAATATAAATCACATTTTAAAACTTTTATCCCAAAGACATTGAAATATTAAAATAAATAAATAAATAAATAAATAAAAATAAAATAAAATAAAATAAAATAAACCTGAAAAAATTCCATATGGACCCAGGTGGGTTGGGCTTTTTTTTAAAAGGTTTTTTCAAACTCTGGCCTCTGCTAGTATTTATTTACACAATTACCCTTACATTTCTGTTTTACATGTTACTGTTCTTGGTTACGTTTTTATACTTAATTCTTTATCCCAGTTCATATCACAATTATAGTTCATAATCGGACCTAAGTTCATATGAACTTTCTTGCTCAGAATCAACTATATTACCATTTCCCACAATATTGCCTTTTACTTTCAAGACAGAAATAGGTTAAGCGTAGAAAACTGACAATTGAAACTACCAAATTTGCCGAGAAAAATAGGTACGCCAGTGTAACCTTTTTCTCTTTGTTCAATGTTCGAAGTCAAATGAGAATGATGCATTCCGAAAGAAATATGAATAAACATCACATATGTCTAGCATTAAAATATTTTATGATGTAATACGCTTAAACTAGTATAATTAATAATAAAATTATGCAATCCGTACTGGAATTTTAATGTACAAATTCATTATAGTTTTAGTATTAATAAACTTAAAGGGAATATGTACGTAATTACACCAACCTCTTCTTATAATAATGTATAAATACTGTTAGTTGTATTTCTCTCAAAATAATCACAATGAAAAATTAACATTTAAGGGCCATCGATCTTCTCAGATACTTACTGCGGTGTTACACATGTAGACATATTGCATTATATATTCATGACTCTTCTCTACTTACTATTATACTATAATGATTTTATTAATATTGAAGACTAAGAGATAATGTTGTGCAGTGATTATATAAAATGTTACTAACTGGAGATGTCTTGCACCTTATTTGAAAAAAAAAATCAATAACAGTTTTAGTTTAGCATCTGATAGTTGTAAACTGTAATAACTATTGAACGAGACAAACATTCATGCAAATGAGTATTGATCAATGAATGGTGGAATAAATTCAATAAATAAAAACTCTGACAGAAACACACAACACACAGACAAAACTGAGTCCAAATTCATAATGTCTGAGATTCAACCAGGGAAATTTCACACCAGAGGTACGTGTTCTATCCTTTGGATATTGTTGGTCGTCCGTATCTAATACGATGGAGTTCAGATGAAACATGAAACAGAAAACATTGCTCAAAATATGCTAATTGATGATGATAAATCAATGATTCGTGATAATAATGATCAATGATTGGTGATAACTCCTTTTAAATGCCGATAAAATCAAATGCTTATGATTTAAAAACTCAAAGCAAAATCACTTGAAACCTCTCAATATTCAACAATACTCACTGAATACACAAATGCTATTGAATTTCTCGGAATATTTATGAACGATAACGCTATGTGAAACTCTTGCATTAACATATTACGCAATAGTTTCATTCTCTATTTACGTAATTAGGACCCTAGTCTCTATACCGGAAATAAACGAATTGGCATTGCCTCTTTGAGCGTCTCTAAAGGTGTTAATAAAACCTTCATGTATCATAAATGTTCTTAGAATAATAGTTAAGAGCTGGAATCACCCTCGGAAGCAATAATAAGTTAAGCAAAGTTACTCGATTGATATTATAAATGGACAAAAACGATTCTCTTCCCCTGATGTTTATGCTACGAAAATTTAGTTCTTCTGTAGTACTGTCCGTAAACAGGTCTATTGATGGATTTTTTTTTTGTTTGCTTTTTTATTTATGGCATGGGCAGTTAATGATTCAAAGTATGCCTAATCATTGACAATACAAATAAGTATCGTAGACGACCTCCGTTCTATTACTTTTACATTTGCTTTATGAAAGATAAAATACTAAACTATATTGTAAGGTAATTCATGTAATGAAGACAGTATACTGCGCTCTACCGCTAGTAACACGACAAAACTGCAAAATCGTATATAGAACAGGTTAAAGAATACAACTACAAAATTTCTTTCTTACGAGGGAACCTATCCAAGTGCAACTCTGACTTCGAGTCGAGACTATGGTCGTTGGATACCTTGTAGCAAAAGAACATAACACGAAAAGTGATACATCCTCGATCGCAACCGTTGCGGAGATATAAGCGTGAAAAGTTAGAAATTGAGCTCCATACTATACATTACAAAGTCAGCTTCCGGGTCAGATTTTTCGGGAAACGGTCAGGTAACGTAACTCAGCGAATACATATCAAAGTAGTGTTGGGAGCCCACCACCTTTTGAATGAAAAAATGTTGGCTCCGGGGCACTCGCAGGGTCCCAGGCGGGGTCCAACTCAAAATTGGCAAATGGAACCGGGGGTCAAGTAGCATATTGTATGAAAGCTATTGTTAAATAAAAGAAGATAGAACAAATCTCAACTCTCTATGATGACCCTGTGCAAACGGGCAACTGGTCAAAATGTCAATACAACCTACATCAGAAAATATATGGCCACTCTTCTAAATCCGTTAAGTTGTGACAATAACAAAACAGAAAAACACGTTTAAAAGTGCAAGGTATTGAAGTTAAACAAATTGTTGCAGAGTCTCTCACAGGGTTACACAACGGACCTAGGTTGTATTGACATTTTGACCAGTTGCCCGTTTGCACAGGGTCATCATAGAAAGTTGAGATTTGTTCTATCTTCTTTTATTTAACAATAGCTTTCATACAATATGCTACTCGACCCCCGGTTCCATTTGCCAATTTTGAGTTGGACCCCGCCTGGGACCCTGCGAGTGCCACGGGGGCAACATGTTTTTCATTCAAAAGGTGGTGGGCTCCCAACACTAATTTGATATGTATTCGCTGAGTTTCCTTACCTGACCGTTTCCGAAAAATCTGACCCGGAAGCTGACTTTGTAATGTATAGTATGGAGCTCAATTTCTAACTTTTCACGCTTATATCTCTGCAACGGTTGCGATCGAGGATGTATCACTTTTCGTGTTATGTTCTTTTGGGACAAGGTATCCAACGACCATAGTCTCGACTCGAAGTCAGAGTTGCACTTGGATAGGTTCCCTCGTTAGTTTATTGCTAGAGCACATGCTTTTGGTGCAGTAGGTTCCTGATTCAATTCTCGAGTAAAAGCATCGAACCGGGAAGAGTGGTTTAGATCTCATTTTAAACTATAGGTCTTGTCTTACATAACCCTGTGCTTAAACAAATGAGCTAATGAATAAAAAGGATGTAAATACAAATCAATAACTTACTGGAAAAAATATACTCAACTACCTCCTTTCCTAAGTAACCAAAAATTGATCAGTAACAGATGCCTTATTATATAAGTTAAACTTGTCAAAAATTTAAGGAGGTGAACTGATTCAGTGGTACGGCGCTCATCACTGGCACGTGCTGTCCTTGCTTGTATTCCAGCTCTCTCCGACTGGATTTTGCGGTGGACAAACACCGTGTGCATGAATTTTCTCAAGAGTTCTCCCGTTTCCTCTCACTTTCTCCCAGGGTTGGCAAAAACCATGGTTTTTATTAAAAAAAACAAAAAAAAAAGTTTTTTTTTTTTTTGTTTAAACTAGGTTTTTATGGTTTAAATAATTTGCTCTATATATTCATATCATATATGGACAGAAATAAGTTTGTTTCGCCTTGATGTTATTCTGCAACAACCGGGTTATGCTGGAAGGGGTCACATAAGGATAAACCGGAATAAAAACCGCTTCTCGAGTTACATCCGAGAGAAATTGCCCTCCATTTGAACTCGGAACCGGGATTAATAGGCCACAAATGCGATACGTCTGCCGACTCACTCACGAAGGAATCCTGATAAAAAAAAATACGTTGTACTGATCTTTACATGCTTCTTAATATAACTGTCAAGACTAATTTCAGAAGGACAAAAAAATAAACAGTTGCACAAGTGAAACCATTATACAGAATTACATATGAACAATTTCAAAGTACTACGGAGTACAGAAGAACTAATTTAGTTCAAGTTAGTTAACAACGACTTTTATTGGTCCAAATTAAAGAAATACGACGACTTAATCTGCATATCAATAAGAAAAGTGAATAAAGATACGAATTATTTGAGTCCACTTTGGCTCAGACTCATTTATACATAAATAGATACTAAAGATACTTATTTCACTAAATGCCTCTCGTTTATGACCCCCCCTCCCACACACACACAAAAAAAGTACGGCATTTTCGATGTATTTTATCAATAGTAAACATTGAAACGAAACAATATTTAGAATTTTTCTTCGATTGCAATTACATAACAATAATAACAACTACAAAAAAATCACAGAATAAACATTTATAAACTTATATAAAAAAGTTGCTTTTGTAGTATAATCTTTTTGAGTAATGAATGGGGAATTTAGGTCTGAATATAATACGAATAATATACGGGAGTGAAACGTGATAACCCACAAATGTGTGTTCATCAAGATTTTACAAACACTTACACTTTTACGAACATTTTTTTGTTTTTTGGTTTAAACCAGTTGTTTTTTTTTTTAAAAAAAACAGCTGGTTTAAATCTTGGTTTAAATCATGGTTTAAACCACCTTGGTTTAAACCAGCCAACCCTGCTTTCTCCATTTCACTATTTCGTTTATTATTATCATCGTCACGTCTGCCTTAGCCTCGAAGCAGAATAGTCGTCGGACATTAAACAGTAATAATAATAATAATAATAATAATAATAATAATAATAATAATAATAATAATAATAATAATAATAATAATAATAATAAGCATACTTACCAAAGACTGTATTATTTGGATTGAGAGCAACTTGTTGTTTAGCTCCATCTCCAATCAGTCGCTCTCCTGCAGTAAAGGCGACATAGCTTGGAGTTGTTCTATTTCCTTGGTCGTTTGCAATAATTTCTACCTTTCCATGCTCAAAAACTCCAACGCAAGAATATGTGGTTCCCAGATCAATACCAACAGCTGGTGCTTTTGTTTGCTGCTCACTGCGAAAAAAAAAAATCCTTAATGTAGGTATTAACATGATTAGAACAGAATTTCTGCACTTAGGTTTATACTTATGTGTCGATTGGGGAAGATTGCATGCTAAAGTGAAATTTAAAGCTTCGTTGTTGGTAGTGATCTATCAGAACGACCACCCACTACCGAACTGATCTAAATGGAGTAGCCAGACGAAGAGTGTTCTGGGAAAAGGCAGCAGTTCTCCAATATCGAGTGAACGGAAACCATAGTAATTGATACAGCAACTTGGTCATTAGTCCCAGTAGTCAGTGTAATTTATGCAACATATGCTTATGACTTACGAACACAAAAGGAATTAAAATGCGCATATCTGAAATCAGAAGATAAAGCCAACTCATTAGGTTTACACATATATACAGATAACAAAAACTATGTACAGAGTAACAAAAGAAGGAAACAAAAAACAAGAAATTAAAATCAGAGAGATGATATTTAAAAGAGTTAACTGATTCCGATATCTACGCCTATGATTAGGTGACAAAAGCAACCCATTCAAACAATAGACAGAGTGGAAGTAGGAAATAAAGTGTATTGTGCTGACAAAAAGTATTAAAAAGCAAAAACATAAGGAGAACCAAAACCCAGAACACTAATTAGGCCAATTGTTACGTATGGTTCCGAGATTTGGATGCTAAAGCAAGAAGATATAAATGTAATACGGAGATCTGAAAGGAAAATAATTCGAAAGATGTATGAGCCAGTACTGAAGGGGAACACTGAATAATGAAGAAGTAAACAATACACTGAAAGGGAAGACAGATTAGTCAAATCATGAATAATTAGCTGGACCGGATATGCATTAAGAATAGATCGAAAAAGAATGGTATACGGACAAAATCTCGCGGCCGAAACATCGCCGCCCAAAATCTCGCCGGCCAAAACCTCGCGGGACAAAATCTCGCCGGGCCAAAACCTCGCGTGGCCAAAACCTCGCCGCCCAAAACCTCGCGGGACAAAATCTCGCCGGGCCAAAACCTCGCCGCCCAAAACCTCGCGTGGCCAAAACCTCGCCGCCCAAAACCTCGCGGGCCAAAACCTCGCCGCCCAAAATCTCGCCGGGACAAAACCTCGCCGCGAATGAAACTTTTCTTTAAAATTTACCCAATGTATTTCCTAATATGCAATTCCACATTACAAATAATAATAATAATAATAATAATAATAATAATAATAATAATAATAATAATAATAATAATAATAATAATATACAAAACATCGTGTGCGTGGGCTTTCTCGGGTTATTCCCGTTTCCTCCCACTTTCTTTATTCGATCATTTCCTTCATCCTGGTCATCTACGTCTCCTTTAACCTATAGGACATAATCAAGGGACGTCGTACAAACTCATATATTATTTCATACTTTCATAAATATTATTAGATTTTTGTTAAAATTTTAAGTTTTTGGATGTTCCAAAATTCACGAAACTAACCTCGTTAGTTGTCATTACTTTCCTTATGCAGACTTTCTTTCCCTATAACCAGTTTAAAAACATCCTGTCGCCCTACCTTCACATTGAAATCCTCTAATACAGAAATATAATTTTCATATGGTATCGCGGGACTTTGTCAAATACCCGTGATACTTCTTCTGAAACAGCGTCTTTTATACCGTCATCCTAATCATCTGTTGGAACATTTACATTTTGGTCAGGCGAGATTTTGGGTATGGCGATATTTTGGGGCGCGAGGTTTTGGCCCGGCGAGATTTTGGCCCGCGAGGTTTTGGGCGGCGAGGTTTTGGCCAGGCGGGGTTTTGGCCTGGCGAGATTTTGGCCCGCGAGGTTTTGGGTGGCGAGGTTTTGGCCAGGCGAGGTTTCGGCCTGGCGAGATTTTGGGCCGCGAGGTTTTGGGAGGCGAGGTTTTGGCCAGGCGAGGTTTTGGTCCGCGAGGTTGTCGCCGCGAGGTTCTGGCCGCGAGGTTTTGTACCCAAACCAAAAAGAATAGCAAAATGGATGGTGGAACGAGAAGTATATTCAGATATGAGAAGTGGAAGACCAAAGATAAAATGGGTGGACGAAGTGCAAGATGACCTCAAGGCGATACAGATCAGAAACTGGAAGAGGAAAACAACGAATACGACGGAATGGAGGCGACAGTATCGGAGGCCAAAGCATACCCAGTGATGTAGCGCCATGTAGTAAGTTCTTATGACTAGATTCATAATGAACAAGTTGGCATACATATAATAAGATACTGGCATTTATTTAACAAAATGAATTTACACATTGGCGGCTGACAGCTGTCAACATTCCCCATCCTTGCTGACCGGGCATTTTGAATCATCCAGTGAAACGTTCCTGTGTTGCTTTATAAACAATCTGGAATCGACGCGTCAGGTATTGGAGAATTGGTTTAATATTCTACAACCTATCATCGGCCCAACTAGTGTATTATCATTTAAATGCCAAAAATTCCAGATGTACAAAGCAATTTCTATTCATTAGTTTTCCAAAGATGGGGGTTTCTATCAAATATTTAGTACTGCAGTAGTCCGTAACCTTATCTTGATTTACTTGCCTCATCAAAATTATAACTGATGAGAATTCCTTTATTTCTATTACAATAATGCCATTTTACTTTATAGATTTCGGGTATGTTTTATAATTATTAGCATTCTGATTTCGAATAACTTCGATTCTTCTATAAAGAATAAAAATAGTTTATTGTCTCAAAACAATTTCATTGGATCAGGAACAGATAGATCATTGGCCGGGGTACAAAAAAGATCTTTTACTCCTTCAAAACGCTTATTTTTCCTTGGAGGAGCTATTTTAGAAAAAACATCACTCGTATCAATTTCCATTGATCGAATTTTATGAACGGAGTAGGCTTCCTATTCTTAGTGTCGGACTTTGAATTCCTCAAGACGTCTAACACACGAGGCCATTTTCTTTTACGTGAAATATCACAAATCAAATTCACTTTCACTATCACTATGTACATCATTAAGGCCTAACTCATAGTCACTAAATATCAACAATCTCACTGTCACGTAAAGATAATAATAAAAAATGTTTTCTCCCGTGCCTGTTGATACTGTCGTGCTAAAAAATCTAAATTCTACAACAATTTTGTAAAATTATGTCTGCGCTATAATTTCATGCAGGGGAAAATAGCTCAAAGACAAGTAGAAACTTTCTGACCAATGGCATTTTAAAGCGTATAGCTTAAACTACAAAGGCTAACACAACAAAACAACCCTGTAGGTAAAACCGGAAATCTCCTTGGGCCATCGCCTACTACATTGCTACTGGTATATGGAAATCCCCTCGTTAGTGCATTAAATAAGCATTATTGGTGTGTTGCTACTTTTTTTTATGTTTACAAACGAGACAAGAAGCTTTTTATGGCTAAAAACAGTAACAACCCCAACAGGATTCGCGATATGCTGATTACACATACCCCCCCCCCCCCCAGCTAAAATCGCCTACTGGTCGGCTTAATACAACACACTAGCAAATATGCTACAACAGTTTCGAATTGGAAGTATCTTTAGGATCAGAGAAAAACATTTCAGGACAAAGGAAAAACGATACTTTCTTCTTTTCTACCTCTCTTTCTATCTGTCCAGTGTTCACGCTTTACTCGTATATGTATATCACCTTATAGCTTGTGATAAACGGCCTTTTCGGAACAATTTGACTAATAATTCTAACTGAAAACATCTTTATAAAGAATGTTTTCGCGTAAATTCGTTCGCGCTAAAGCAGATCTTGCCTTATAAATATTCGACATATTTTGTTTGTACCTTTTTTAAAATCCTCCTCCTTACTAAGCTTTTAAGGCGCGATTATCTAGTAAATAATGATTGAATGATATTCAAGATTTTAAGATTATACAAAAAGGAAACTGCACTTCTCTTAATTTGCCTTAGTTTACTTACTTTTTTTTTTTTTCCGGAACTTACCTTGTATGAGGTTTCCTGTTAGAAGAGCTGGATTCATTTCTTCTGGAACTATGTTCTTCTCTTCGTTCCCGGTCCCGACGCTCATTTCGACGTCTATCTGAATGTGATGTTTCATCATCTGAAAATTGCGAAGTATTATCAAGAGGCACCAAGTCTTTAATGTTACTTGATTCAGTTCCCATTAAAGTAGCTGCTTTCGCAGCAGCTCCATATGCGACTACTTCGTCTGGATTCATAGATTGTGTAAGTGTTTTCCCATCGAAGAATTTGTCAACTAACTCTCGAACTTTTGGGATACGACTGGATCCTCCAACAAGAATAACATCATTAATATCTGTTTTCTTCAATCCAGCGTCAGTCAAGGCTTTTTCAAGAAGCTCTGGAATGCTACCAAAGATATCATTATTAAGGTCTTCGAAACAAGCACGAGTAATAGAAGAATTAAAGTCTATTCCTTCGAATAAAGAATCTATTGCTATCTGAGCTTGCTTCCAGGAAGATAGCTTTATTTTGGCTGACTCGCATTCCGAGCGAAGACGATGCAATGCACGTTTGTTCTGAGTTAAATCTTTTTTAAACTTTTTCTGGAATCTTTTCACGAAATGTTTTACCAATATATTGTCCACATCTTCACCACCCAGATGACTGTTTGATGCGGTTGCTTTCACTTCAAAGTTGCCATTTTCTATCGACAGAACGGAAACATCTAACGTTGCTCCTCCAAAGTCGAAAACTACTATATTGGTTTCCTCCTTGCACTGAAACGAAACACATGAAATGCTAAATTTTAAGCATAGAAAATAAGGCAATATATATTTATATGTATGTCTGTGTGTGTGTGTTTCTACACGCGTTCTGATCGGCTGCGAAGGGTGGTGTCAAAGTGTAAACAAGTTGAAAGAAATTCGGAGTTGTTCCCATTTATCGATCATATTCATGTTTTTCAAATTCATGTAACATACTCTTGTCAGTCTCCAAAATTTATTTAAATTGAAAAACTCATGTTGAAAAGTGACCAAAAGCACACGAAAAAGTGACCAAAATCTCATTAAAAGGTAACTTTACACCTTGCTGCCAAACCTTGATAAATTGAACTTTTTTTTTTCAATCAAAATACGGTGTAAGGCCGACTGGACCATAGCTGAAATACGTGATGTTTTAACATGTTAAGATTAAAAATTATTTTACTTAAGTTTCTCAGCTAATAAAAAAAATTGATTACTTGTGTTTAGAGGTTTCTTATTAATTACATACTTTGCATGGTTTTGCATTTCAACTTTGAAATGGATGGGGTAAGGCCAAGTTTCTATATTTTCATTATGTCCAATAATACAAAATTAAAGTAATTAATACATGGCATCTAGATTACCATTAACTGGTGATAAGATTTTGTCTTGTACGATTGGTTTGTTACAAATTTTGTCTTGGTACCACACGATTGGTAAATATAGGTATGGCTTCTACCAACATTCGGCATACAATGAAAAGTAATCTGTAAACAGGTAACATATGTCATTCTCCTGTAACACAATGAGATCAAAGCAAACAATATGGATTATGTTTATACCCTTATTATTTTAATGTAACGGTGCAACCCAGTAGGCAAAACTGGTAGTACTGATCGATCAGCTTCAAACTGATCTATGTAAAACTATCAGTGACGGCGGATTCAGAAATTTATTTGGGGAGTGCACTTCTGAGAATATATATATCTTGAAAGTTAACATTCCAAGTAGACTTTATATATATATATATATATATAGGGTGTAACATTAAGGAACAGCAAAATTTCACGAGTAGACAAGCAAAAAGTTCATATGACCATATGTCGGGAAATGCATTGTTATAGAGCTACGGTCATTGAGTCGCCTAACGGTGTGAAATAACACATTCTGATCGCCTCTCAATGTAACCCAATTTAAACCTAAATAACTAAGCCCCTAATTAAGCTAGGAAGATAATTTCGATAGCAATGCCTTCCTGAAGGATGACGCTTTCCGCCGATATCCATTTTATAAGTGTACCCCCAAGGGGGAAGGAATGCCATCCCTAAAATCCTGATGCAAAAAAAAAAAGAACGTAATTACCCTCCTTGTATGCCGTGGTACCCCCCACATACATAAAATACATACCGGTATCGGCGGAAAGCGTCGTCCTTCAGGAACGTAGATACCAAAATTATCTTCCTAGCTTAATTAGGAGCTGAGTTATTGAGGTTTAAATTGAGTCACATTAAGGAGCGACCAGAATGTGACTATTTTACGTCAGGCGGTTCAATGGCCGCAACTCTGTAACGATGCATTTCCTGACATATGGTCATACGAACTTTTTTTGCTTGTCTATCCATAAGGAGTCCACCCCTGAAATTTTGCCGTACCTTTTTGTTACATCCTGTATATATATATATATATATATAAAATTGTATGTGTGTGTGTTGTTCTACATGGAATATTAACTTTCAATTTCTATATCCTTTACATTTGACTTTTTTACATTTCTATTTTTTTTTTTTTTAATTTACCGTTTATTAACAGGCGCGTCTAGTTAAGTTGTATTTTTGTACGACTTCACGAATAAAAGAGAGTATTTGCATTTGATATTATTTTGTTTATTGTTCCCTCATTCGAGTCGTTAGTAATTTTAAATTTTCGAATAGCAAGGATGTATATGGCCTGTCAAATCACTTCCTTAAATAAGTAATAAATTATATTGCACGCTTACTCTGTGTATTAATAGATGCATTATGGAAGATATATTCCCTAATTCATTGAAAATATCTGATTGAAAATATCTGAAGTTGTATCGATATTTAAAAGAGGTGACCTCACATGTGTTTCCAAATATCGTCCAATATTCTTAATACTAATATTCTGCAAGGTTATTGAGACAGTAGTAAAAGAACAAGCTTTTAGCTGCTTAAATGAGTATAATATAATTAGTGGATGTCAGTTTGGATTTAGGGCAAGCAAGTCAACTGTTGAAGCCATAGATACATTGATAATATATATATATAATATTTAAAAATAATAATGTTAGACTTGCTACATACTGTGATTTTAGCAAAGAATTTGACTGTGTACAACATAATATTTTAAGAAAAAGCGAAAAAGGTTATGGATTTCAGGGTAAGAACTTGAAATTCTTCAAGACATATTTAGAAGGTCGTTCACAGTGTGTCTATGTGAATGGGGAGCAGGGTGGATTGATTTAAATCAGTCTGATTTAAATCACGATTTTAATCAAGATTTAAATCACTTGATTTTTTAAATAAAAATCGTTGATTTAAATCAAATTCCGAAATGAATTAATTTAAAGTGAAAGTAAGTAAAATCCCGTTTCTTTTCTGTTATTTCGATTATGGGAGATAATAATCATAATACAATGAGACTCAAATGTATGTAAGCACAGTATGAAAACGAGTATCGTGTAGAGAACGATCAGGGAAAATCCCGTTTGAACGGGTAACGGGTAAGCCCTGCTTTCTTCTCTTTGTAACACAGAGTTTTAAAATATCTATTCCAACGGTGAAATCACCATGGACATTTAAGATAAACTCTTTTGTGTCCACGTCTATTTGTTTGTTTCCAGATAATAGGGGCGTATTTAGAGGGGTCCGATCCCCTCTCCGAAACAAAAAAAAAAAAAAGATTTTAAAATTTTGGGCGAAATTTATGTACTAAATACATAGAAGTTCCTCGGGATCGTAATACGACAAATTTTGGATGCGTTAAAATATCGAATAATACTTTTGATAAAGTGGATACTTGACCCCATTACAGAACATGCCGCGATCTGCGATGTGATCGCAGAAAATTTGTCGCGCCTGCGCAGGAAAAAGTGTCAGAGGAAATAAAATAGCCAACAGAAAAGTATAAAAACGTGCCTGCTATGTATAGATGCCTTAAATGCACGGACAACTCGCATTTGAACTGTTTTTCACGTCACATAAAGCATATTTTTAACAATCACAAGTGTTTCTTCTTCTGGAACTGATCATCTTGATTTTTTTATTTTGGAATTCCTGCAGGAAATTCGTGTTATTATTCAGTTCAAAATCTCTTATAGTCGCGAATTGTGTCGAAGACTTCGAATATATAAAACGATAATTATGCCTGTTGTGCTGTATGGTTGTGAAACATGGTCGCTTACGCTGAGGGAAGAACGCAGACTGAAAGTAATTGAGAATAAAATCCTGAAACGAATATTCGGAACCAAAAGGAACGGAAATGAGGAATGGCGAAAACTTCATGATGAGGAACTGCACAATTTATACCATGCACCAAATATTGTTAGGGTCATCAAATCTTGGAGGCGCAGGTGGGCAGACATGCAGCGAGAATGGAAGAAAGTAGGAACTCTTTCAAAGTTTTAACTGGAAGTCCAATCGGAAAACGACCATTAGGAAGGCCTAGGCGCAGATGTGCGGACAATATTAAGTTGCATCTCGCAGAAATAGGAATACAAAGTAAAAACTGGATCCAGTTGACTAAGGATAGAAGTTAGTGGAGAGCTTTTGTGAACATGGCATTGAACCTCCGGGTTCCATAGGTCATAGAGTTAGTTAATTTTAGGCGAAATTTATGTACTTTATATGTATTTCGTGCCGCTAGCTAGTTCCAATTGTTTAAAAATATGCCCCTGCCAAATATCAGTCACTTTCGTGAAAAGAGAAGTGTCATGTTGATATACATTGCTGTACTTTTTCCTTAATGCTTAAGAAACATTGTTTGGGATTGAAATAGGTTAACGATTGGGAATTAATTCAAAATTAAAACCCAATACTATCACTTAAATGACATAATTAACATTTAATACTAATTCCTAATGTTTTTTCTTCAGTTCGCGACTTGTATTATACGAAGAAAAAGATTTGATTTAAATCAAAAAAATCGATTTAAATCAAAAAAATCAACAAAAATGATTTTTTTTGAAAAAAATCATGATTTTTTTCCACCCTGATGGGGAGTATTCACAGATAGCTGAATTAAGATATGGTATACCTTAAGGTTCTGTTTTAGGATCGTTAATTTTTATTTTAATGATAAATGATTTAACAATAAGTATCGGTGCCAAATGGATCCTCTATGCTGATGACACAACTTTTCTGAACACAGCTAACAATTTAACAAACTTTGAGAAACAAAGTGAAGATATACTGTTACAAGCTACGAAGTGGTTTGAAAATAATTGTTTCCTATTAAACAGATATAAAACTAACACATATTATTTACTCTAAAAAATTATTTACTCTAACAAAGCTGCAGATATTACAAGTTTTCTCTGTATTATGTTAGATAATAAATTGTCTTGGGAGCCTCATACAAAGTGTGTATGTATGTAGCAAATTGTCATGGACAATATGCTTATTACGACGCTTGAAAGTCACAGTACCAAAGAATTATTTACGAACTGTTTATTTTACATTTTTTCAAAGTATACTAGCGTGTGGTTTAATATTTTGGGGTAGAGCAATCATTTTAATGATGTGCTATTATTTGTGTACTAAAAAAAGCTATTAGAATAATTTATGGTATGTCCAACAATGAGCATTGTAAGCCACTGTTTGCTAAGTTAAAAATTATGACTGTGGTTAATCTATATCTTTATATGATATTGATCTACGTAAAGCAGAACGTTTCTACAGTGGTTTATACAGACAAAATACACATATATATAATATTAGATCGTGTACCGTAAACAAATTGATTAAGCATAGTCTAGACTATCTAAAATTAAAGAAAGCTATATAAGTTAGGTATAAGATTTATGAACATGCTAAAAATCTACATGCACCATTCGCCTATAGATAAATTTAAAACCAAGATATATAATTTAGTGGCAATGACTTTTTACAACATTAATGAATTCGTTGAATCTCAAAACGTGATATTGAGGTTCGGTGAATCTCAAAACGCTCACTGGTAGTACCAAAATGCACATTTTGTTGTTCGTAAGTACGTATACGACGGTTACTCTGAAAGTTTTGAGAATGAAAGTTGAAAAAAATTAGATACATTTTCCAAACTCTCACATCTGGAAGTATTCTCCATTACATTGTATGCAAAGTTCCAGCGTTTGAAACAATTTTTGGAATGTCGGACGCCATATTTCTTTAGGGATGGTTGTTAGGTGCTTCTCATGAGAAGCTACAGCACTTTCCAGTGACTCAAATCGATGGGCATGAATTTTTTCTTTCACTGTGGAGAAAAAAAAAGTCCCATGGGGCTAACTTAAGACTGTAAGGAGGGTGAGACAGTTTTCACTCTTGATTCATCGGAAACGTTGCTGTTTGTCCAGCAATGTGTGGAAATGTATTGTCATGGTGCAAGAGGAGGTCACGTAGATCTGACTTTGGACGTTTCATCCTCACCCCTTCAAACAATTTGTGAATGCATTTCGACATGTACCATCTTGCCGTCTGTTTTTTTGTTATTCCAGTAAAACTGTCATGATAGGACCACTGGTGAGAAGAAAGAGAAAATCATTTTCTTTCCGACAATTCGAGATCCCTTCATTTTTTGGAGGCAGATCCGCACCTGGAAAGACCTAAATTGATGATTACCACGTCGTTTCTGGATAGTACTATTCAGCTTTCGTCACCTGCGATGATGTAAAAAATGTTTTTGACACCCTCCGTCGAATCTATCCAACACTTCACGGAACAAATCCACTCGTGTCCTTTTCTGTTTATCGGTGAGTTGGTGTGGGATCCAACGACTGCAGAGTTTCCTGCCATTAAGTTTCTCATGCAGGATTTCTCTAACTTCTGCCGACCCAATGTTGAGAAAGTACTACATCTGGGCATGTGTGCATCTAGGATCTTCTCTTAACATCTGTTTCACTTTCAGCACATTAACATCTGTAGTTGCTGTTGTGGCCGATCAGAACGATCTTCTTCTCGGAGGGAGCCCCTCTCCTTCCTGAATTCTGCAAACCAGCGTTAGACAGTGAAAGTGACAAAACTACCCCAAATGCACGCCTCAATCTTTCATGGGATGCCTTCTCGTCTAACCCTACTTTAAAAAGAAAATCATTGCACGAAAATGTTATCTTTTCACGTCTATTGTTGTTGAACGCGCAACAACTGCTTCCACTACACACGTTGTCCTGACTCAGTCGTTTGTTGAACATTCTTCAAATTTAACAATGATCAAAGTTTCAACGAACTGCGTTAACTCATTGTTGCCATTCTCAAAACTTTCAGTGTTCCCCGTAAAATATGATATAGTAGTATGTAATGATTCATAAACCAAATATGTAGTTTTCAATTGACGTTCTCTATTGACTAATTATAGGCTTAACGACAATAAAAATATTCTATTCTATAAATGAAAAAGAACAAAACAACCGTTAAATTGTTATGTTGCTGTGTTTCTTCCTGAGACACAATCTGGAAGTCCCCTGGAGTTAATCAACTTCTTCCAATTTTCCTCGTTGAAGATAAGGTTAATTAAACTGCGACTACATGCCACTCTTATGCAAGATATATCCTTTAGTAACTAGTTTCTCAGTGCGATCCCTTCACACTTTTATTTTGCTCCCGGACAAAATATTCTGGAAGAAAGTCTGTTTAGCTGCTTGCAGGGACTGTTTTTAACTACATGTTATTGCTGAAACAGAAGGGACACCAGAAATTTTGAAAGGAGATAACTAGTGTTGAATGTTTTTTTTTATCTTGACGTACTGATTCATAGCTTTCGCTCTACAGTTTAAAAACCTCTGTATAATTCAATTTGAAGTCGTTGGCTTTTATTCTTGTAAATATGTGCGTATCTCTGCCCAGTCTGGAAAGGTTTTTGTTGATTTTTGTGCCAGGGATGATCACAAAAACGGGATCGAATAATTTTTTATATTTTTCCAGTATGTTAGACCTTTACACTCAGAAAGTTTATACCTCTTCGTTCTTGCACAAAAGGATGGTACGTTTGGAAGAGGTGCAAAATATTAACTGCTGTAGCACTTGCGGATATTAGCTAGTTTGTCCCTAACAACAGTCTGAGAGCAAATTATTGGTTTAATAAGCCTATATTGACAGAAAAAAATGCTCCTCTCTCATGTTGTTGACAAAATACAAAAGAAGTTACATTGTCTCTTGTAACCCCTTCGCACCCTTTGCACAAGCACTCGGGACATATTGACACAAAAATACCTTAGTCTTCTCATCTCATTGAAATAACACAAAAACGGTTATGTTTTTCTCTTGAGAAAGGCAGACGTCCTTTTATCGATCCGCCACAGGGCTATGGAGGGTTTTACGTATTTCCATTTATGTTCAAAACGATGTGAGGTTTGGAGAAGGCGCAAATATTACCCGATCTAGTATTTGGTGACAGAATATTAATTACTCTTCCTTAACAATAGTGAGATAGCAGATTACTGGTTGAACATACTGACATAAAATACTTTAGTCATCTTACCTCATAAATATATATATATATATATATATCTTTCCTTGAGGGAGGAGCGAAACCCCTTCTGAATCCCTCGGTTAGCCATAGTCAATATTATTTCATTTGTGTACAAAAGGGTGGTACGTTCGGAGGAAACGCAAAATAGTACCCGCTTGTAACTCCTGGAGATATTGGCTAGTTTGTACTAACAATAGATTATTGGTCAAATATATTTTGACAAAAAATGCAGGTACTTTGTTGTCTGTGAAAATATTAAGCGTTAAATTTTCCTTTGATGGGACGGGGGCTTTTCTAGATCTGCCACTGGGCTAAGGAAGGTTAATCTCTCTTCATACATGCTCAAAAAGATGGAAGGTTGGTGAGAGACGTAAAATATTACTCCCTGTAACACCTGGGGATATTAATTAGTTTTCTTTTCCTAACAATAGACTAAGAACAGCAAATTATTGATCTATTATATTGACACAAAAAATACTTTAAGAGGCCCCATCACGGCGAAATTAAATACCGCTAATTTTACAGTAATTATGTGATATCTTCAAATAGATAAAAAAGATAACCGAAAAGTGGAACAAGAGCTCGCTAGACACTATTATTTTACATGGGATACCGTTATCATGACTCACTTATCTGCTTTCGATTTCCAGCCATTTAGAAAATCGGCATTTATTTCAGTGATTTATTTGTGGATTTTGTAGAAAGAGGTGCAAGATTTATGCAAGATTGTGTTCCGTATAGCAGAACAACTTTAAAGTGGGGTTGGGACAACGTTATTTTTAAACCTACCTACTTTGAAATTATGGTACTAGTTTGATAGCCAACCCCCAAGTTCATAATTTTTTTTCACTTTTTTGAACCCAGTAGTGTATGAAGTTTCCTAGAGGTAACATTTGTGTACAGTTTGTTATTTTAAGGTATGTTTAGAGCACTTTAAACGACTGTAGCGGATTCTACCTGAAATTTTCGATTGTAGTGGGCGGTAAGAGCAATAGAAAATATCACATGCACAGGAAATACTTGACTAATAGACGACATTTCACCAATGTGTTTATTATAAATAATATTTTATTCTTCACACAACATTAGCACTTGAGTTCTTTGGTTAACGGTTTTAGTTATTGAGAACGAATTCACATTTCTTTAACAGTCATGTACTTGGACCATTATTGATATTTCAATAACAATGGCCGCCTGTGAAGGATTTGCCCTGTAAAACCAAAGGGACAGTTTTTTGAGAACAATAGCACCCTGTCATGATTGTCAAAGGATCGGGCAACAATGATTTGTTCGCAAAAGGTATGGATGTTAGGTTATAATGAATTAAAATGTAATTAACACAACATCTGATTTTTCGGATCATATGCACTAATGGGTTAATGCGGTCTATAATGCGGTTTCCGACGTTGCACTACCTTCAGACGAAAGCCTGTTACTTTGTATACCGGAATTACTTGCCTTTTCATCCTCAAGAGCTTTTCTTTTATTAAAATATAGTCTAATATCCATTTCCTTATAACGTGCTTGTCAACGAAGAAGCTACCAATTCACAACTGCAGTGACAGCTCACTGATACTGAAAATATTTATTGTTATTATTATTATTACTGTGCTACTCAGATGAAGAATGATAAGCAGGGGTCAGCTGCAAGATTTTCCTTCTAGAAACAATTCTATAAACAAGACCAACATAGTTCGAGACAATAAACATACTAAAACAAGTAAAAAAAAAAAGTTACTAAAACATGAAGTTGAATCATTGTACTTTAAAACAGATTGTATAGCCTAAGAAAGGTGGAAAATGTCTTCCCAGGCTGGGAAGACTAAATTAAACTTAGAGACAGGGAAACCAAAACTTAGAAGGGGGGAAATTCCCAGGCTTCCCTGGCTACAAATAAATCCCTGATTTATTTTCGAGTTTCTAAGTGGCTGCAAACGGAAAGCTACTAGCTGACTCGTGATAACGCGGTACCTCATGCAAATATATATATATATATATTGTCTAGGGGAAGGCGCTCTTGTTCCACATTTCGATTATCTTTTATCTATTTGAATATATCACATAATTACTATAAAATTATTTATTTCGCAGTGATTAGACCTTTTGAGTCATTTCATCTCTCTGAAATAACACAAAAGAAGTTGAAATATAACACAATGACATATATGAGGGGGCGCACGCCCCTTCCTAGATCCGCCATTGGGTTACTGAAGGTTTATATCTCTTCATTATTTCGCAAAAAGATGGAGGGTTCTAAATAGAGAGAGATATTACCCATTGTAACAATTGGAAATATTAAGTAGCGTATACTAGTAAGAGATTGAGAGCAGATAATTGGTCTGATATATTGAAAAAAAATCTTCAGTCTTATGTAAAAATAACACAGAAAAGATATTTTCCCTAGACCCGCTACTGGACCAGGCAAGGTTTATATCTCAATTTTAAAAAAAGTTACAAATATGTCCTCCCATGGGAAAATTAAATATTCTTCAAACGTACCGGAGAAATTAAAAATTCTTCAAACAAGCTAGTTCCGTCTTCAGTGAAAAGGTAACACGGATAAAATGGATGAAGGAATTATATGAAAAAAGGGATAGCTACCACCAAATAAATAAACGTGACGATGGATACTAAAAACAACGAGCAGAATACAGTGTACGAAAGAAAGGACGAGCTGAGTTGAAAGAAGCGCGGTGTCTATGCTACGTCACTCTCGCCAGATCCAAAATATACATCAAAGGTAGGTAGCCAGATTTTATCAATGTTGCCAAAATCCAGATTTTAAGCTGGTTTATATATATGAATAAAGAACGATCCTTTATTCTCCCGGTTTTCTCCCCTGAACCTATCACGTTAACACTATCACATGATCCTATCACGTGAAGTGACAATCCCGTCTTCTTGATTTTTTTTATTGTCTTAACCCCTTGCCATATTTTGACGCGCTGGATGCGTTGCTTTTCACTTTTCACTTCCGTATTTTGACACGTGTCACGCGTTTCGATGTTTGAGCGGCTGTATCCCGCTTGCTGTCAATAGAAGGCAGAAGCTTACAGGTTTCCGGTGATTTGTGAACATCTGTTAGTTTAAGTAAGCGCCAGAAGAGGCATAGATGTTTACAGCATTGCAAAAAAAATTCCGAAAAAAGTCATATGTGAAGGGGTTAATATGTTTTTTAATTCGGGTGTTAATATTACGTGTGGTCTGACCTATACGAGCTGCTATCCAAAATATTAGGAACTGGTGCTCCCACCTGGTGAAAAATGTACTTTTGGCCTAATGATCGCCATCACCCTCGAAATAGTTCCCTTCCGCATGAAGACAACGGTCCCGGCGATTCTGCCATTGGCCAAACGTATCCTGGAAGTCCTGTTCTTTGAGGGTGTGTAACACCGCCAGCGATGCTTCGTGAATTCTCTCAGGTGTGTCGAACCGACGGCCTTTCAACTTCTTTTTCAGTTTTGGGAAAAGAGCGAAATCACAGGGTGCCCAATCCGACGAGTACGGTGGGTGGGGTACAACCGCCATGTTGTTTTTATTTGTCAAAAAGTTCCTGGTGAGCAAGGAGGTGTGACAGGGCGCATTGTAGTGATGCAGCAGCCAGTTCCCTTGTCGCCAAAGTTCGGGCTGTCGTCTCCGTACGTTTTCACGGAGCCGTCGCAAAACGTCACAGTAATACGTGGAATTCACTGTTTGATTTGGTGGGACGAATTCTTTGTACACAGTCCCCTTGATATTAAAGAAAACGATGAGCATGCTCTTGACTTTGCTCTTCACCTGTCTCGCATTTTTTGGTCGTGGTGAGCTTGGGCTCTTCCACTGGGACAATTGTTGTTTTGTCTCAGGGTCATAACCGTAAATCCAGCTCTCGTCGCCGGTGATAACCCGTGACAATAAGGTTGGATCATCAGATGCGGTCTGACGAAGCTCCGTGCAAACTGCCACACGCTGTGCCTTCTGATCAGTAGTCAAGATCCTTGGCACAGATTTTGCGGCGACACGATGCATGCCCAATCCAACAGTCAAAATTCGTTGGCATGTCCCGTAACCAATTCCCACTTCATCAGAAAGGTCGTGAATGATTCAACGTCGATCCTCACGAACCAATTGTTGAAGTTTGCCAACAATGTCTGGCGTCGTGCGGCTAACGGGCCTTCCAGTGTGGCCATCGTCTTCGATGTCTGTACGGCCGGCCTTGAACCGAGCATGCCACTCAAACACACGCGTACGGCTCAATCTGTGTTCCCCAAACACCTGTTGGATCATTGCAAAGGTCTCCGTAGCACTTTTCCCGAGATTCGCACAGAATTTAATACACACGCGCTGTTCTTTTCGCGGATCCATCGTCAGATCGCCACACACCACACACAGAGTATCATGAAAAGCACTGTGGACACTCAACACATCAACCCAGCTGCATGAAACTGTGCACTCTCACTCATCAGATATTATAGTCTTGCCACCTATCGGTGCAAAGCTCTACTACTACTACTACTTTCCAGATGGCAGCACCAGTCCCGAAAATTCTGGATAGCACCTCGTATATGAAGTATCACATTCATACTGAACACGGTAAATACCTGACCTATTTCGTGGTTCAATAAAATAATTTTTAAAGCCGGTGAGATGCTTTTCTAAACCATTTTGGGGAAAAGAAGCAGACATGTTGTGCTTTGCAAGAACGACGTCGACTTTTGTCGATAATTGTGGAAAGTAAGGAATACCTATGACCAAAAATTCAACGTATTCTTACATTTACAATTTGATATTTCAGATCTGTGAATATTGAATTTATAAAGTAAATTTCTTGAAAATAACATTTAAATTTAATAGTAAATTATCTGCCTTTAAAAACATATAAAAATAAAATAATAAAGATACAAATAAATTTAGAAGTTATTTCTTGTTAAATAAATTGTGCTGTTTAGGTTAGTTTGAATGTAATAAGAAAACGAAAATCAATAAAACTACTATTTTTTTTTTTTTTAAATCACAACATGCCAAGTAAACATCTTTCTCTTTCCACAATTCTTAACATTTACTTTTCACTATTTCCTCATCTCCCAACTTTTATCTGTTCTCTATTTGCCCATTTATTAGCACCTGACTAACAAGCAACCACCAGGAAGGCGAAGATCCAGATGTGACAGACGTAATATGATGGTGACAGCAGCAGAAATCGTCATTTAAACATACTGAGATCATGAAGATCGGAGGATGATTTGTGGGTTACGAGACTATTGGAAGGTAGGCCAGAGAACACTCAGAGAAAGTGTCTTCGTGTTTCAAGAGAAACATCCCATCGTCTAGCCAAGCTGTGTCTCGAATGTTCGAATGAGCCGGAATTCGAATACCAGCAAAGCATTATCTTCTGTCTGACTTGAGTACCAAAGTTTTAGTAGCGACTTCGAATAACACGAAAATTTCCCAATGAAGCAGAACAGCATAATATCATGTATCACAAAAAAAAAAAAAAAAAAAAAAAAAAAAAGACTAGTCTATTCTTTTGCTACTGTCCTTTCTCTTTTCTGTGCTTCTCGCTAATTGAATTAGTTTGCGTTTTATTTCTAATCTGATCAATTATTATCTTTCCGCATTTTCTTCCATCCAGTTCTACGTTCTGTTACGCGCATCTGTAAACAGTTTTGCAAACTTCCTAAAACCTGTTTTCAATATGTTACATTAAACTTTAGTCATGTCTTCATCTGACACAAGAATGAATTTCAAACTTATGTTTGATGATGATAATACACTAATATCGAAACGTTATACTGCATACTCTTTTCTGTAACGCACATGTACTTTGTTCACAATTATATTCGTTTAATATTATTTCCTGTGTAATATGAACTTTTACTTTTTTTTTTTTTAAGATGGAATGCTAGAATTTTGAAGAAGTGATAGTTACACACGTATAACTGTGATGGTTAAATTGAACATCCCTTTTGGAACCGAGACTATACGAGACGTGGACATGGACTACGTAACATGGAATCCACAAAACATGAACTCTCAGTGAGAATTAAACTGTTTCAGGCCGAAGGTACGTGTGCTCAAGCATAAATATGGCAAAACGTATAGTGTACTACAAAATTGTTTAGTTTTAAATTATAATTACCGGTAACTCAAATTTTTTAATACTATAATCACAGCTTAAAACATTATAGTAGCACTCACAAGAATTCGAAGTTACATTCTTCAGTGACAAAGTACATTTTGCTTCAAATTCAGTGATTTAACTAATGCCAAAACAACATATGTGTAATTATTTTTATACAAAAAAAAATCTTTTAAGTTTTACGTCCCACAATTATGCCGGCTCGGCTAAAGGAGACGGTGATGATGAAAGTGGGAGGAAACGGGAGAACCCCGAGAAAACCCACGCACATGGTGCTTGTCACTGAACCATCACGAAGCTCACTTGACGCGAACTGGAAACTGAACCAAGGACCCCATGTACCAGAGGTGAACACTATCACTGAGCCATAGAAGCTCCGTATCTGTATGCAATATCATCTTATTTCCAATAATATATCGATGAAGAAAAGAAAATGTCAGTTAATTTGATTTTAACAAAACTTTATTACTGAACAATTATAAAACAAAAGAAAAACATATGGATAGGACAGTCACTCATAACATACTAATTAAAAACAATAAACGAAATAAATGACAGTAAAAGTTGTAATATAACTATTTAGGAGCATAATGTTTATATCAGAATAATTTTGAGATTTAAAATTCTTAACAAGTTTCACACTTGTAGTAAGGGACATTGTTTCAGATACTTTGCTAAATTTGCTTTGACGGTAGTCAAAACATTTATTCTTTTCTCTAAGTGCAATTACTATTATAGTTTTAAATAATAATAAGCTGTAATACTACAAAAAGTGAAATTGAAGTAAACACCGTGCTTACGAGTTAAATGGTACCCATCAATATAAATTCACACGCCAAATACATATTATCGTAAATACGTAATATGCTATCATTGCAATAGTATCACATTAAACACTGATCCTATCTCTTCCAAAGCTAAATACTAAACTGAGAAATAATGTTTTACGAACATCTCTGACTGTCAACGAAACATGTGTGTATACCGGAAAACATGCCTTCTTAAACCTGATTAAGAAATATAACTCGCAATGCTTTCGTGAACCAGTATACGATTATAAAGGGTGATAAAAAAATTACCTACGCACACAACACTCTATTTTGTTGTTCTAAGTAAGGAAAATAATAACATAGACGAAGAACGAACGCATGCACACAATCCTTCGGGCAGGGTCGTAGGACGAGGACGAGCACGAGCAACTGTAGGAAAGTCGTGGAAGATTATAAAGAAAGCATTTACACAGGAAAACGACCATACGTGACAGTGTAGACTAGTTAGTCGAGAAATTCAAAAAAAAAAAAACAGAAAATGTTGCGGAACAGCTAAGGAAGGCATAACATGAACAACAGCAGATAAGGAAACATCGAAAGTTATATCTGAAGTGATGGATAACGTAAGAGTTGGTACAATACCACCCACCGATTGTAAGCCACGTAAAATGTCTGTCAAGCCAGATAATTTGCATTACTGAGAGTAAGAAGTGGCACACACACATTTCCTTCCACTCCATTTTCCACTACTATTTGATGATGATTATTCCAGTGTAAACTGGCTTCACGGGCTGCATCTAGAATTTCGTTGGATAAGTAAGCAAGTTGCAGCTACTTGATCGCTCCGTGAGAATGATCCGGATAGATGAATGGAATTTTGTGAATATGTGCAGCGGAATTTCATTACGATACGACGTTACTCACAGCATCCGGCTTACCAACGAATCGAACATTTCTGTAACTGATCAAGTCAATCGTCAAAATTTGTTATTGGGGAGATACGAATCCCAATTCGACTGATCCACATGAAACACAAAGCAGCGGGGGGGGGGGGGGGGAAGTGAGGATATGGTGTGGGAAAGTAACTGTCTCAAAGACATTTCTTGAAATGCTCCAGGACGCTACCATGCCTTTAGTTCGAATCGAGAATGGTACATTTCCCATATCAACAATTCGACACCCCTTCCTACTCAGCTACTTGGGTACACAAATGACTGATGTCAAGTTCTCCAATTCACTGAATTTGTCACGCGAAATTACGGACATTGGGTAATTCACTGAATTTGAGGGAGATGTTGTTCACGCGAAATTACGGACGTTGGGCACTTGTAATGTCGTGTTCTTCATGAATATTCTTAGTTTCCTGCCTAGACACTGTATATCTTTCAATCTGAATGGGTCCAACACATTCCCATGCGCAATCACAACAACTAGTGCCGCTATTTACATATTTTGTCCCCAATTCCCAGGCCCGTAGGCAGCCCGAAAATGTAGGGGGGGGGGCGGTGAAAGTTAGTGGAGGCCCGATCAAAAATATTATAGTTTATCACCATGTTATAGTTCAATTGCAAACCCACTGTGAAAATTTTAGAGGGGGCCAGTAAAAATTTGGGGAGTCCGGCCCCCCTAGACCCCCTGGATACGGGCCTGCCAATTCCTAATTAAAAAAAAAAAAACTGTCTTCACTTTTGAATTCCTATGAATGATGACTTTCGAATCATTCTGTACATTACAGTAGGCGAATATACTATCTACATATTAGCACTTAGATATGTATTACAAATGACGAATTTGCATGTTACATATTACACAACGTATAAATGTTTACAAGAATAGCAACTTTTCAACATAGTGTAATCAATCTGTAATTATACACAAGAATTCTTAATATCATTATATATAACAATATTAGTAACTATACAATTAGAACAAGAAAAGGAAAAAAAAGAGAAAGAGAGAGAACAAGTCTGAAAGAATACGTTACGACTACACAAACTGTAAGTATGACGAATTTGTGTACTGGAAATTCATACTACGTACGAAGTATCTAAATGTTGTGTGCGCACACTTTTGAATTAAATTTAGAATTTTACATATATATTTGGTAGCGAAAGTTCATTGTTCATTACTTTCCCATATTACTAAAACAAGGCACTGAATTCTGTCAAGTGTGTTTACAAAGCTTATGTTCAATTATCAATAGTAAATGTATACCAACTTCACAGTTTTTCGAAGATACAGGTAAAAAAATTTCATTAACTAGTAACTAAAACAGTTCACAATGCAGCACTTCCTCCAGCTCTGCTAACTTTGTTTTCTGCTAAACATACATAAGGCAAACGTCTCATTGTATGTGTCAATACGACTTTGACAATATTCCATCAAATATTTGTTTCAGTTTTCTTTGCTTTGCTCTAATATCTTCGCTTGAAGCACATGGATTCAATTCAAGCCAGCGAATATTATCATCACAAATTTCGAGTATCCTATTCCTGTCCGCAACGGAAATCCTATTCTTTAATTTCACGTCTCTCCTTAACTTTAAGCAATACAACTCTAAACCATTCTTTGCCAGGATTCTTTCTTCCTGTCTTTTGTCATCATCTTTGTGTTGTTCTGCTTCAGCAATTAATTGATCCACTTCTTCTTCGCTCAGACGACTCTTATCATGGACAATAGTAACGCATTCTACTTTCCCCGTTGACTTTTCAACTGCTGTCACCCGCAGAATGCCATTCGTATCAATATCAAAAGTTACATCTAGTTTCGCTTCACCACGTGGGGCTGGTGGAACGCCACTAATTTTAATGGCTCCAAGCAAATAATTATCCTTTGTGAACGTACGTTCTCCTTCATATACCGGAAAATTAACAGTGGTTTGGTTATCATATAATGTTGTATAAGGACGAGTTTTTCGTGAAGGTATTGGTGTATTACGCTTAATAATTACACTCATAATACTTTCTTCCTGTATTTCTACACCAAGTGAAAGCGGAGTCACATCAAGAAGTACCAAATCCTTAATTTCATCTGATTTATCTCCTTTTAGGACACCTGCTTGTACAGCTGCCCCATAAGCCACAGCTTCGTCAGGATTGATGGATTTATTTAGATCTTTTCCATCGAAAAAATCTTGAATTAACTCTTGAATTTTCAGAATTCGTGTAGAACCACCGACGAGAACAATATCGTCTATTTGGGATTTTTTCAGCCCGGAATCATTCAATGCCCTTTCCAAAGTCTGTAACGTACTTTGAAACAAATCCATAGTAAGGTCTTCGAAACGTGCACGAGTAACGGAAGTGTAAAAATCAATACCATCAAACAAAGAAACAACGTCGATGTTAGCTTGTTTCATAGATGAAAGCTGACGTTTGGCTTCTTCACAGGCTGAGCGAAGACGAAGTATTGCACGATCGCTTTCAGTTAAATCTTTTTTGTATTTCCTCTGGAATTCCTCCACGAAATAATCAACCAGCCTATTATCTATGTCTTCACCGCCTAGATGAGTATTTCCTGCTGTTGCTTTCACTTTAAAAGTACCATTTCGAATAGACAGAATGGATACATCTAAAGTTCCTCCTCCGAAATCAAAAACCAAAATAGTTCTTTCTTCCAGCTGAAACGAAAGAAAGAAAGGAAGAAAACAATTGACGGTGTTACTTGAAAGGGAACAACTTCATACTTAGTATATGTTAAATTTGTCAACTAACCTAATACATTAGCAACATCCAAAAATATTTTTATATGTCATATTAGCTTTTAAGCTTTTCACATTTCTTTTCGACAAATCCATTGATAGTTAATCCATTAAAACCTAGGCCTTATATTTTGCACACCATAGTAATTCATCATGCAAACCCTAAGACGTGCATAGGCCCACAAGAAAAAAATTAAATTAACAATTATTGTCAATAATAATCTAAAAAGCACTTCCTTCCATAGTAAGGTTGCCACAAACTGTGGAACTGTACACGAGACACTTCTTAAAATAATCGGAACACTTGAGTAGCATGCATTTTCACTTGCTTAGACAATAGAATTCAGTTAGCCTTGTTCTTGCGTGTTACAAGCGTCACAGTACAAAGCAGTGAGAACGTATTTAAATTTTCTAAAGAATGATAAATAATAATAATAATAATAATAATAATAATAATAATAATAATAATAATAATAATAATAATAATAATAATAATAATAATAATAATAATAATAATAAGAAGAAGAAGAAGAAGAAGAAGAAGAAGGGAAGGCATTATAGCTTTGCAAATATTCAGCATGTATCAATAAAAGGGAACTGACCAAAGCGCTAAATATATTAATAACACTTGTGCAATTATTTCGGCTGTGCAACACCTCCTTCATGAGACACGTTATGGAAGATCATTCCAAGGAATAAGAAGATCTTTAAGTTGTTATTCTCCGAATGATCTTCCATAATGTGTCTGATGAAGGCGGTGTTAACACTGACGAAACTGTTATACAATTGTTATATTTAGTGCTTTGGTCAGTTTTATGTCATTAGTAAGGCACAAAAAGGAGGGCTATGTAGAAGGCTGCTTTCTAGTTCATGTTACTGATGAAAAAAATACATGCGACGAATGTTTTAACAAATAAAACACAATACATTCATAAAATAACATTGCCAAATTATTAACAAAATTATAATTACTTAATGTACCATTCAAATTAAGTGCCACTAATGCAATGAAAAAAAGACGCGAATAGAAAAGAAAGAATTTAGAAGTTCGCTTTCGTTCAGGAGTAATTTGTAAACTAATAGACGGCCTTAAGTCACCGTTATCACATCTCATATTAATAAATTGACTCCATTAACAAACTTGAGCCGAGATAGATAATCACTCCAGCTATGTATTGCAACAAAAAATAATAAAAATAAATAAATAAATAAATAAATAAATAAATATAAAAAATAGCTTTCGTTCAAGAGTTATTATGAGGACTAACAGATGGACAATGTTAGGTCGCCGTTACCCGTTAAGATGTTAACAGATTGACTCCATTAATGAACTCGGCTAAGATAATCGCTCACGCTACCCACTGTAAAAAAAAATCCCTTCCGTTCAAAGTAGAACGACCATACGTCCCGTTTTGTCCGGGACAGTCCCGTTTTAGGGGCATGTCCCGTCAGTAGATGTATAAAAGTAGTATTTATCCCGTTTTATACAAGTGAAAGAAATAAATAAAAAGCCAGTACGTTTATTTCTTGTAAAGGTATTAATAATTACTAATAACAAAGAGGCAAGAACTGAACTGAAATCCCCCAAATTAAACGTGATCTGTAGTTTGCAGTACTGCTCGAAATATAAAGTTTGATATTCTATTGAAAGCAGTAGGAATGGTATTGTGCCTGCCTGGTACATCCACTTCTGTCGAGCGTGTTTATTCAATCATGAATAGCATGTGAGCAAGTGAAAAATCTTCTTTAAATGTTGCAACAATGAAATCTATGTTACTGGTAGGTAAATTTCACAGAGAACTGCAGTGAATTTTATGAAAGACTAGTGAGGAATAAAGCTATTCTCAAGAAGATAGGTTCTTCTGAGAAATACTTCTTGCATTCTTCAGTTCAAGAGTCAACTTCTCACCCAATATAGCCTAATATCAAGGATTCGAACTAGGGCAATGGAGCAAGTGCAGGCAGCACCATTTCCCATTCTATTGTAAGTTAAATGCTGGTTATGTTTTATAGCTTATATATATTGTGTTATAGTCCAATATAAATGTATTAGTATTGCTAAAGTAAACAAAAACTAATTTACGCACTGACTTGTTTCTCATTTCTCGTGATTTTTAAAAAGCTGGAACATGTCCCGTTTTCAGCTGAAAATTTTATAGTCAGTCTAGTTCAAAGAGTTATCGTGTAGAGTAACAGACATATTGTCATCAGAATATTATAAGTCTCCTTTGTGTGATCCTAATAAATAAATAATCTGTTCCAGCGGAATACAAACCATCACTTATTATCTGTAATGATCGAAATCCTTTTACCGTAACAAAAGTATGTTATTCTCGATTATCTCGAAAACAATTAATGATAATTTAACCCTCGAGCATTTCACTTTGTTTATATCGATATAATCTATCGACTGATATGTATTTTATCTTTGAACAATATCACAGTTGAATAAGAATTAAAGTGCAAAGGTTACAGCTAATTTTGAGCTATATCTCATTAATCATATTGTATAGTGCTACCTTCCTAGTGTAATAATGGAAACAATAATCAGAGGCTACTCTACAATGTCAAGATTCATCCTAATAATTGGTGTGATTATCGTACAGCATCAATTCTTAGGTTCCGGTTTTCTCGAAAACTACATGAGTATTTACATTCCCCCATATTATTTTATTTAGCTTATGATATATATCAATTGGTATAGTCAGACATTCATGGTATCTATCAATTGGTATATGTCGGACATTGATGATATCTAACGATAGGTATATGTCAGACATTGATGATATCCAACGATAGGTGTATGTCAGACATTGATGATATCTATCAAATGGTATGTGTCGGACATTGATGATATCTAACGATAGGTATATGTCAGACATTGATGATATCCAATGATTGGTATATGTCGGACATTGATGATATCTAACGATAGGTATATGTCAGACATTGATGATATCTAACGATAGGTATATGTCAGGCATTGATGATATCTAACGATAGGTATATGTCAGGCATTGATGATATCTATCAATTGGTATGTGTCAAGATATTGATGATATCTAACGATATGTATATGTCAGACATTGATGATATCTAATGATTGGTATATGTCGGACATTGATGATATCTAACGATAAGTGTATGTCAGACATTGATGATATCTAATGATTGGTGTATGTCAGACATTGATGATATCTAACGTTAGGTATATGTCAGACATTGATCATATCTAATGATTGGTATATGTCGGACATTGATGATATCTAACGATAGGTATATGTCAGGCATTGATGATATCTATCAATTGGTATGTGTCAAGATATTGATGATATCTAACGATTGGTATGTCGGACATTGATTATATCTAACGATAAATATATGTCAGACATTGATGATATCTAACGATAGGTATATGTCAGGCATTGATGATATCGAATGATTGGTATTTGTCAGACATTGATGATATCTAATGATTAGTATATGTCGGACATTGATGATATCTAACGATAGGTATATGTCAGGCATTGATGATATCTATCAATTGGTATGTGTCAAGATATTGATGATATCTAACGATTGGTATGTCGGACATTGATGATATCTAACGATAGGTATATGTCAGACATTGATGATATCTAATGATAGGTATATGTCAGGCATTGATGATATCTAACGATAGGTATATGTCAGGCATTGATGATATCTAATGATTTGTATATGTCGGACATATTTTCTGTTAAACGCTAATGATATTGTGAACGATTTGAATGAAACGAAATCTTTAAGTTTAACGTCCCACAGTTATGCCAGTTAGGCTAAAGGAAACGGTGATAATGAGAAATGAGTGAATTGGTGGAATGAAGAAAGGGGAGGAAACGGGAGAACCCCGAGAAAACCCACGAGCACGGAGTTTGTCCACCTGTGAACGATTTGAATTACAACTCTTAATCTAAATAATTTTAGGATAACTCATTTCCAATTCTATCCTAATTTGTTTTATAACGTAAAGAACCGCATTATTTCACAAAGTTTTGTTATGAAATTCCTTAGCTCATTTTAAATATTATTCAGTTTGCAATACAATTATTACTCACTGTACTCGAACATAATATAAACTTAAATACGGAAGGATGTAAAGTTGTTACCTATATGCAAGTTCTCGTGTTTCAGAATAAATGCGTGTGATTTTCGTACATCCAATGAATTTAAAAACTATACTTTCGACTTTAATTTTGAGAGATTCCTATAACTTCGTACTGCATTATAGCAATATATACTATCTTTTCGAGAAAATATGGCATGTTGCGATGAGGTAGCACGAAGTTATAGGAATCTCGCAAAAGATACATTATTTCGTTTTTGAAATGCACATGTTTTGTATACCTGCATATATAAATCGTATTCAGAAGATATAATATCAGTTAACACGGGTATTATAGTAATATTTTCATATTAATATTATTCTAACTATTTCAAGACACTTATAAACCATTATCTGACAATATTTTCCAATATCACAGAAGCATATTTGTGCCCTAAAACTTAATTTGTTCAGAAATGATGCCAGAAGTATATAATTCTGAAGGCTCTATCGAACACTTTATTTCTAGATTAGCCTGTTGCTAAATTAAAACCTATAGGTATACTGACGATTATTTCATTACTTCTTCAGCAATATTGCTTATAATAAGAACACAAACTTTTCAAACCAATATTTAACATTTATTCTGCATTTACATTTATTTCTGTTAAACTCTTTTCGCCTACTTGACCACTGAATTCAAAATTTAATTCTAATACAACACGATTATCAAGTTTCACATCATTTTCAGCAATTTACAAAATGATTAGAAATTTTTTTCATACGACATATGTATTTACAATAATACTCAAACCACATTTTTTAGGCTGAGATGATTTACGTATGCCAGTGGCTATTTGTTTTGGTTAGTGTGATCAATCACAACAAAAGAAAATACTGTTTTTTAGCACCCTGACGAAAGGAAAAACCCTTACAATATGGTACATAACATTCAATTGACAACTAAAGTGAAATGGATCTTACTGTCATATTTAGATACATACTGCATTTGGCATACTACGTAAAAAAATACCAGAAGGAAGAATGCAATTTGCAAGTTACATAATATATAAATATTTGCAGAAGTATCTTATTTACTTTTTACTTAAATGTGCAAATTATAACAAATTTTATTAACAGAAGAAAACAAATGTTATTTTGATATGTTAACAGCTATAAAAAGTATGAATTATTGACATGATTAAATATTATGATACGTAATAAGATCCGCCAGCACATTCACTTACGTACTGGTAAAAATATTTTACAACAGCCACTACGAGTATTTTACAACCAAGTTCAACATACTAAGATCTAAGTGCAATTATACAAAATAAACCTTAATATTAGTTTATTTAACAGAATAATAACCCTATAATTTCCAAAAGCAAGTAAACAGGAATTTTCAGAAATCTTTTTTAAGTTTGCAAGGATACACTATGATTACACAAACACAAAATACCACCTGTTTGCCCCCTTTAAGTTCATACTATAACTTTATACGTCCAATGTATATACAATTTGCAATTAATGTGTGACTTCTACGTATATATATATATTAGGCAACAAAGTTTGTCTCATAGGTCACGGTGCTCAGTGGTAGAGCGTTCACCTCTGGTGATTGGGGTCCCGGGTTCGATCCCAGCCCCAACCAAGTGAACTTTGTGGTGAACAAACACTGTGTGCGTCGGTTTTCTCGGGGTTCTCCCGTTTCCTCCCACTTTCTTCATTCCACAATTTCATTCATTACTCATCATCACCGTCTCTTTTAGCCTAACAGGCATAACCGTGGGACGTAAAACTCAAAGATTTCATTTCATTTTCATTTCAAAGTTTGTGTCCATTTAACTAAACACTGATATTCTTCGACATTATAGAAACAAGCGAACTAAATTCTGCCGTATGTTGAGAGTTCATTTTCAATTATGATACACAGTGTAACAATAAGAAGTATTTGCTGTCGTTAAAGAACAAGATGCTGTCACAGACAACGTCAAGATTAAAATTAGCGTATGTAACAATGATAATTATTTTATATATGAATTGGGGAAATGAACTGAGAAAAAAAATTACACAATACTTTTTAATAATGGTACTCAAGGTTATAAAACTGAAATATACCGAGACTGATAAAACTGAAATTTATTCCTTAGTAATAGGAAGAACTTCGAAGTACAACTACTCGGCTATATTTATTTTTTTCAGTAAACTGAAATTAAGAAAGCTTCAATTTTCAATGAGTGTAAGTTTTGGATAAGTTTCTTTTGTATATATTAATGCAACTTTGAGATGATTGCATTAAACATTTCTTCCAGTTTTCTTTGTTTCACTCTGATCTCTTCGCCTGTAGAACTCAGATTCAACTCAAGCCAGTGAATAGTTTCATTACAAATTCTGAGAATCGTAGCCTTGTCACTAGACGAAATTTTGTTTTTCAAATTTCGTTCCACATCTCTCTTTACTTTTAAGATATATGACTCCAAAGCGTCGTTTGCCATTATTCTTTCTTTTTGTCTTTCATCATCAGCTTTATATTTCTCTGCTTCAGTGATTAGCTTATCGATCTCATCTTGGCTCAGTCTATTCTTATCGTGAATGATGGTTATGCTTTTTGCACTTCCTGTCGACTTTTCAACAGCAGTTACCTTCAAAATGCCATTTGCATCAATTTCAAAAGTTTCAAGAATATCTGGCACACCTTTTGGAGCTGGAGGTATACCACTAAGTGTAAAGGATCCTAGTAAATAATTATCTTTGGTAAAATTCCGTTCGCCTTCATATACTTTAATGCACACAGATGTTTGGTTATCGTGTAACGTAGTGTAACGTTTAGTATTCTTTGTAGGTATTGGAGTATTGCGCTTAATCACAACATTCATCAGTTTCTCCTCCATAACTTCAACTCCTAGTGAAAGAGGAATCACGTCAAGTAGAATCAAATCCTTTATTTCATTTGATTTATCTCCACTTAGTACAGCTGCTTGTACTGCTGCCCCATAAGCCACTGCTTCGTCAGGGTTAATAGATTTGTTTAGATCTTTTCCATCAAAGAAATCTTGAACTAGCTGTTGAACTTTTGGTATACGTGTAGATCCACCGACGAGAACAATATCGTCAATACATGATTTGTGCAGTCCGGAATCATTCAATGCACGTTCCAAAGACTCTAATGTACTTCGAAATAGATCAATATTAAGGTCTTCAAAACGTGCACGGGTTATAGACGTGTGGAAATCAATACCATCAAACAAAGCATCTACTTCAATATTTGCTTGTTTAAAAGATGAAAGGTGTCGCTTTGCTCCTTCACAGGCTGAACGAAGACGACGTAATGCACGACTGCTTTCACTTAAATTTTTATTGTATTTCCTCCTAAATTCTTCGACAAAATAATCAACCAGCCTATTATCTACGTCCTCGCCGCCTAGATGAGTATTTCCAGCTGTTGCTTTCACTTCAAAAGTGCCATTTCGAATAGAAAGAATTGATACATCTAAAGTTCCTCCTCCAAAATCAAAAATCAAAACAGTTCTTTCTTCTTCCAACTGAAACAAAAAGAATGAAAGAAGAAAGCTAGTTCACGGAACTACTAGAAAGGGAACAGCTTCATACATAATTGTAAAATTTGACAACAAACTTCATACATTCTCAACACCTAAAAATGTTTGTATATGTCACATTAGCAGTTAATATATTAACTTTCCTTTTAGAAAATACATAATCACTATTCTTTACTAATCTAAAGTCTATTTAATCAAAAACGAGGCATTATTTATTTCTTGTATGTGAGAGAAGCTTCTCATGTAGATCCTGGGCCAAGACTTGTACAAGGCCAAAGCAGAAAACCATTGAAATTAACTATTTTTGTCAAGAATATTTATCCAAGATTCCTCTAGACAACTGTAGGATTTTTTTTTTATCATATGTAAAAGGTGGACAAATATACAGTAACTGAGAAGATTAAATTATTCAGTTTATAGTTCAAATCGTTCGTTTAATCGAGATCAAATTTTGTGGCTACTAATGGGGAGGTTATATCGTGATCAAATTCGAAGCAGCACACACCGTGAAATAACACACATAATCAGAGAAAAACAACACTTCCACTCAGAAAGTTATATGTGAAGTGAAAAAATGTCGATCACATGAAATATATTTTAACAATAGGACAGAATTTTCGAAACAAAGAAAATAGAGGGAACTTTATCTGAATTTTATCTATTTATTTATCGTGAACATATTTCTTTTCTCATGGTAACTACGGGAAATATCTAAAGTATGAATACGTTACATCTAGACATGTTTAAAACGGCTAGTCCTGCGAAACATAGGATTGACTTACTGCCTTCCTACTGAATTCCTAATTTCAATAAATCTCTCTTCTTGTCTTTTTCTTTCACAGGCTCAAAGCAATTTGGAAGATTCTTCCCCTATCGTACTTTCAGTCTTCTGCCTTATTAGACTCAATGTGTTCGGCTGTTTGCATGATAGCTTTATCATACCAAGTGGTTCTACTGCTGCCAGGTACACAGTTGAATATAAGATTTTATACATGTATTTCTTTGAAATTTTACTATTTCATTCTTCAAAAATATAAATATTATCTAACATAAGTTTTAACTACCAACAAAATTTTAAGTGCTAAGTTATATCACATTAAGTGATTACAAGAGGAAGGAAAAGGAATAATGTTTCGTTCACGTTCCGCTAAGAAACAAACCAAGCTTCTAATTCGTTCCATCAGTAAAGAAAGGAATGTCTTCCATGGCTTCATTCTCGTAAAATAAACGAATTCCAAATAATGCGATCCTTCCAAACACTGAGTGTAAATACATTTTAGGTCCTGAAAGTGGAATATTTGGTGTAAAATGAAATAAAGATTAAAATAAATGAAAAGGAAGTTTTACGTTGTGAGTTGTGCCTTGTAATCTAAGGGAGGCGATAGGGAATTACTTACTATTAAACTAATTGAAAAATGATCAGATCATGTACTAATATATCGTACCTTGTGAGGAAATTAAAAGCTTTGAGGTTTATATTTTTAAGAATATGGAATCCTTTTTAATACTAATATTAATGAAAATTGTACGAATCTTCCACCTGTCTCACCTTTACTACAGAAGAAGACTGCACAACCATATTTGTTATGAGTCCCTATATGGTATTCTTGACCTTTGGAAACAAATTATATATATATATATATATATATATATATATATATATATATATATATATATATATATATATATATATATATATATAAAATCAGGGTTTGAAAAACCAACCCATCTGGGCCCATATGGGTTTTTTCGGGATTTTTTTCGAAATATTTCAATGTTTTCGGGGTAAAAGAGTGTTAAAATATGATTTATATTTCAATATTGTTATTGTCACATCTTGTAACAATTTTCTATTCACTGCTGTTTTGAAAAAAAAAAAGGTCGCCATTTTAAAATTTTACATTGAATTGCCGAGAAAATCTATACAGGAAATTTAGAATGTCTTATGCTTCTACCCTCAAAATTTCAACTTAAAAGTTCGAAAATTGCACCCAGCAGTGTGGATAAGCTATTTTGGAAAATGGTTGCCATTTTTAAATTTTATGTTGGATCGCCTCCGAAATATATATAGCTAATTTAGAGTGTCTCGTGCTTCTACCCTGAAAATTTCAACTTAAAAGACCGAAAGTTGTAAACTGAAGTGTGTGTAGTACAGGCAGATGAACAAACAAATGTACATCGAGTCATCGCAGGAGCCTCAGTGACGTTCGCCAAATGTGAACACCAAATATATTAATTTAAAACAACGGTATAATTCATGATTTATGTTTCAAAATGTCTTATATGAAATAAACATTTTCAAGGGCAAAATACAATGGTCTTATTGTTGAAGTTCACTTCCAATATTTTGTGCGTTCAATTACGGGGATTTCCCGAGCACTTGTTACAAGACAGGTCTTTCCCGAAAATTAATTTAAAACAATTAACAAATATATAATCCATATTTTATAAAGTAAATGTTTCAAAATGTCTTAAATAAAAGTAAGTATCTTCCAGCGTAAAATAAATACGCACTTTTATTGTTGAAGTATTTACTTCCGATGCTTTGCGCGTTCAATTCCGGGAATTTTCCGAGCACTTCTTTCACGAAGTTTTTTTTTCCCAAAATGTAGTTGTTTTTCCTGTACATCAAAACTTTCACTAGTACGAAGCTTGAATTCAGCACTTGAAATAGTAAGCGTTACGTAGTCTTCGGAACTCCGAGCATTGAGCTTCTTAAATTTGACAAGAATTTTTACGCTATTGCTGGTGTTGATTCTACAGAATGCTTATTTGAAGAGTAGCAACGAATGACTGAACTAAGCTGTACTAATGTATTTACATATTTACTGGTACAACCGGCACCTATGACCTTAAACCTATCAAACGTACGAGGGATAACGTTCCTAGGCGTCACCGAGCACACTATTCACGGAAAGAATTTCCTAATATAAAACTCCATATTTTGTTTCAAATAGGCTATAAGCATAATCCATTGATTCATTTGTTCTATAGTTATCTCAAGCTAAGGTAAGCTTTTTGTTCATTCAGTGTATTCAGAAATTTATGAAGGTCTTATGTTGAATGTTGTTGTATACCTTAACGTAAAAGCATCTAATTCGCCCAAGGAAAGTCCAAAATCTAATAAAAATCACTTTCAATGTCGTCACTTTGGTTGTACCAATAATATACTAACAAAAACCTCAAAACCCCAGGTGGGTTTAAGGTGGGGTTTTTTCAGGTGGGTCAAACCCGAAGCTGGGACCACTTGGGCAAACCCTGTATATAATAAACAAGCTTTGCCCTTTGGGTACGAATATATATTAAAAGTTTGCTTTTAGAGACCGGTATGTTAACAACACTAATAACAGGAAGGTGAGGCATGAATTCCTCTCTTTGAACATAGGGTAAGATTAGGTATATTGCATAAGTTTCACGACATACCTAATCTTACCCTATGTTCAAAAAATAGAACCCACATTCCCAGATACACAACTCTTTAGTGTGCCTGGGCAAACAGCAAACCTAGAAATTCATTCTATTACGAAACGTTTGTACGTTGTATATTTATAGCCGAGTGTGTGTATTCTTCCATATTTAACGTTGTCTTTTAAGTGATACTGTACTCAAGATATATTTCTGCTGCTTATTACTGTGGATACGCTAGTTGTATACCCTTATTTTGTAAATTTGAGGTACGTTTATTTATTTATTTATTTACTTGGGATTCTTTCTAAAATGCATATTTTTGAGCATTTCTTCTTGCAGATTTAGAATTAGGAAACCAAGCTCTAGATACGGCCTCAATGAAAGACGTAGGAAAAATTGAGGGCTGTTAAAAAAATAAAATTACACCACATATTTGTTTTCGATCCCGATCGATAATATGCGCCAATTTCGAAGTAATCTAAAATATTTTATTTCAATATTATGTGCCTTAAGGTATGACCAATTAAAATACTTCTAAACAGCGTTTTGATGCTTCTACGGGAGGAACTGTCATTTTTCTGAAAAATTATTTTATACCTTCTGTCCCTTCCCCTATTTGATCCTCAATTAGCAATCAGTGATTTTTTCCTTTGAAAACTGAACAAATGTGTGCCTCAAATTTGATGGACTGTAATTCAGGAAACAAACGCCTGTACATCATAATATTTCATATGTGTACTAAGCTTTAAACTTGCCATGATTCTTTAATCTTTTTATTTTTTTCCTTAACCTATAACAGTAACCTGTTTTATATTATGTATATGTTGTTTTAGGTGAAGTGCCGATCTTGACATATCCTCTTCTTGTGACTTTTTTTTGAGTGTCTAACGTGTTTTTTAATTCGAGTTTTAATATTGTGTTTGGTCTGATCTATATGTGCGGAGACACTAAGAATGAGTACGATAAATACCTGACTTATTTAGTGGATCAACAAAATGATTTGTAAAGTCGGTGAGATGTTTTTCTAAAATTTTCGCGGGGATATTGGAAGCTGGTAAATTATGCTTTGCAAGAATACGCTGATTTTTTGTCGATTTGTGAAAAGTAAGAAATTCCTATCGAAGGTTTTGCTTTTTTGGGAATTTTTGGAGGGCTTGGATCGATTTATGCGTTTGTTGAAACCATTTTTGTAAGGTACGGAATTTATAACCGTTCTTTTATCCTATTTGATATAAAAACTGTATTTCATCATTCAGATCACTTGAACGATCACAAATCAGTAATGCCCTACGAAAGAAATTCTTCCAAATATTGGCCTTGTACAGTGGTGGATGGGGGTTTTCGATATACTTTTATTATAAATTTATTGTGCGATCGGGTAATTAGTAAATCTAAATTAAGAAAACAGTTATCAGATTCATGTTCCAGAGTGAACTTCAGCGTATGATACTGATTATTGAACTGTTCAAATATTTGTAAAATTTTCAACACGTACAAGTAGTAAAATGTCATCGGTATAACGATAATAACTAGTATACTTAAATGTATCCTGTTGTAAAATAGATGTTTTTATCTAATTTAAAACAATGTTTCACATTATCAGAGATAGTGTGTTCCCCATGGCTAGACCATCATTATGGAAAAAGTAATGATTTTCAGATTGAAATACATTGGTTGCTAAATAGACCTCATGCAGTTGTAATAGAAAATGAGTTTCATAGGCAGATGCAGCATTTTGTAATAACCAAGATCATGTGCTATTGATAGTAAGTTCAGTAACTTCCAATAGTATGCACGGATACATATTAACAACGTCTATGAATGCAAGCAAAATAGTATTAGCATTTACAAGTGATGACAAGTGTTGTTTAACGTCAAGGCTATTTTTTACAACATATTTGGAACCACTGTTGAAATCATGAAGATTTTTGTATAGCCATTTGGATAGTAAGTAAACTGGATAGTTGAAACCTGATATGATCGAATGAAGGGGAATGTCGGGCCTGAGTACTTTCGGAAGGACATGAATAATGGGGAGGCAAGGTGCATGTATTTTTATATTATATTTTTCAGTCAGTCAACAGTGGAGAAGAATCAGTTATCGACTGTACTGTTTTCATGATCTATGGCAATGGATTGGGTGGATGTGAAACAAAACTGCATTTCTTTCGGAGCCACAGGTCATGAAAACGGTATAATTATTTATAGCCTTCCGAAAGCATATGATTACAAAATTAACATTGCTGCAGGATAATGTATGTATACAGGTGGGTGAGGGATTCACAATTGCTTCCTAGGGGGCGCGGTTACTTTCATCTGCAATGTTTTTACACAAAACACTTCTTTAGGACTATTGCCAACATCATATATAATAAAGATCATTTCTAAGTTGTGTCTTACTTTTTTAAAAAATAGATATTTTAGTAATCATGACAAAATAATCCTTGTTAATACTGCCGCAAATTGTGAACATTTTATTCTCCACGATTCATATTTTATTTCCCGACTAAATATTTTCGTCTTGACGGCTGCTATAATATTTCCAATCAATTGAGACTTCCCCTGCACAAAGAAACTGTACCATGAACTATATTAAACAGCTCCTGACCATCTGGTAGTTAGTACCATAAAGGTATTTGCCGCTTGTTATGTCTATAGTTTTCAGGTGACCTTCCCTGTAGGAGAAGGCTAACAAAGTCACGCTTAGCTCCCTTGTGCTATGGATTGTAGGAGTCTTTCCCACCGTCGTTTTGCCTCCACCACACCTGCCATGTTTTCGCGAATGCGATTTTTTTCTTAAAACAGTGTAATAATGAATTCTCTCTTTCTGTCGAGGAAAGATATATCACTATGAATACCTCTGCTTAACATTCCCAATAATTTGAACTCAGATTATTGGGCATTTCCATTTTATATAAATGTCTTTTAAGTTAGAAATCAAAATGTTTCGACTTACGTACTTTCTGGGAGTAAAATTTCCAAAATTGTAATAACTCTAAAACAATGTTTAGTGCTCTGAAAGCTTTATACAGCAGATATAGTATTTGTACTTCACTTTCCTATAACAAAATGAAGAACATCCAATGGCTAAATACTTAAAGCTTCGAGAGATTCAGGTTTGATTCCCAGTGGCACCTTATGTAGTTTTGATCCTTGTTAAAACTGTAGATCCACATAGCTTCGCTGCTGGAAAAGAATGTTCAACTCCAAAACAACCGAAGTAACAGAAGTTCAAAGTCAACGACCCATTCAACACTTCTATATGTAAGTAATCCCTTCCTTCCCAATCTAACAAATGTAGCATGACTTTATGGCATTAAGTGCTCTATGGACTTAGCCACCCAGTTACTGAATTATGATAATGGAATCATTTGAAATGGTTTGACACTGTAAACTATACTTTATTACTTCGGACTATAAAGAAAAAGCGTATAAACACATATTTTTAATAGTGTACAATACCTTCTTAATTTCACCATATAAAACAATCAATGATAGCTTTAGTATGTATATGTATACATATATACAGCGAGGATGTACGTCTGACATTTGAAACACTACCGCTAAAGCTGCGCCTTTGATGTGGGAGACCCGGATTCGGTTTCCCGTGAGTGCTCAGGTGGTTCAGGATCCCACATTCAGCTGTAGAGCCATATCTCATATATAGCCTCGGTGGTGAAAGGGACAGTGAATTCCAAACCAACTATCGTTAAAGATGAAACCGACGATGTAGTCTTGTAATCCAGCTCTCCTGGACGCGTGATAACGTGGTGAGGAATGGCCTATGCTATGCGGGTTGATCTTGCTTGACGTCTGTGTACCCGCCAAGTAGCAGGTTCCGAAGGGCATGAAAACTCACTCTCAACTAAAACTATCGCTAAAATTAGCATCATCATCCGTTACAGTACTATTGGAGCGGTCTATATTTGATAAGGACAGCCTTTTTTCTTTCTTTAAGAATTCATTCTTTGTGATATTTGTTACTGTGAGCTTTTCGTATTATTAGCTTCACGATGTACAGGAATTTTTTCACGCGCAAACTGGTTTTGAAATAAACTATCACCTTTTTTAATTTCTGAGAAACTATTTTATCAATAGAACGGGTATCCGAAGCCATGCTCTGCCCAACTCTTGAACTTATCTAAATTCAAAATTGATTATATCCGACAAAACACTTTTCTATTACTCGAATATTCCTTAATAACACTTGCTTCTTGCCTTTATTTAAAGTTTTCAAAGGATTAAAAAATTGCGAACTACATACATTGTTTCTAAAATAGCAGTGAATCGGTGGTGGTCTCTTCTGCTTGATTTCATTTGTCGTTTGTCAGTTAATGTTTGGGGGGATCCAGAAGTGGACAACCGTTTTTGAAGCAAGGTTACTACCATAATCACTTCAAATAGTTTAAATTTATGAAAGTTCATTTTATGTTGGGATGGGAGATGAATATTTACCTAAATATATAGGGGAAAATTGCGTTCGTACGTTTATTGCACAGCCGTAAATAGTGGCTCTTGCACTCCGCAATGCGGGAGGCATCATTAGGGAGCCTCCAAATCGTCAACAGTGAATTCAATCGAGTAAGTTTTTAATAAAGTGTTTAGTAGGAAGTGCTAGCACCACCTGATGCAACATACGACATATTAATACTGGTGACATTATAAATTAGATTCATGAACTGTTTCAGCAGCTACTCTGCTTTAGAACACTTGTGAGTGCAAACTTAAAAGAAAAGAACTTTTACCAGTGAGACATCTCACACGATTTCTGTTTGTTGAAAACACCTGCTTAGCAAGTAGTCTGCCTGACTTATGCACTTCCCTTAAGCTATATTTAACTTTACCTGTAACATCAGCAACTGTAGAGAGGTCTTTATCAAAGCTGAAAAATTAATCAAAACATTTTTAAGGAATACCATGACGCAGTGTAGGTTAAGTGCGATAGCATTGCTAAATATTGAAAATGAAGCGTGTCGCAAACTGGATTTGGACGATGTGGTGAACAGATTTCTAACCGTAAAACAAAGGCGATTTGGAAAATGTTGAATGTGTGCAAGTCCTACTCGATTGGCAATTTTTTTACCTGCAGAAGAGAGGTCGGGTTACTTAAGTGAAAAATAATGTAAAAAAATGTTGATTTTGAGAAACCGTTTGAAAGCTCTTAATACTTCTAATGTATTTGACATTCTGGTCTACGTGTGTGTGTTTTATGTCTCTTTCTCTCTCACACGAAATGACTTCATGGTGTTTGATTTCTTACAATCAAATACAATATCAAACTATATAGAGTTCAGTCCTAAATTAAGAAGCAGGTTATAACTAGAAATTATGCGAAAATGTGCATGTCTGAACTGTTACAGCAGAAGATTTCAAATCCAGCACATATTGATATCTTCTTAAATCGACTATTTATATTCTTCCTTTTTGTATGACCAAACTAAACATTTTCTCTGTTTGAATCGTCCAGCACCAAATCGGTTTTTGTCCACTGAGAAAAACTAGGATCTAATCAATATGTCTTGTAGAACTGGAAATTTTCGAGGGTGTTCCAAGTGATTCACATAGACACACTCAAGTATTCCCAGCTCTACAAAACATATCGGGACTAGTTTTTCTGTTTTCCAGGAGTTGCTGTAAATGGACAGAAGCTGGTTTGGAACTGAACGACTCATATAGGTAGGGCTTCCTTAAGACTGTATAGTGGTGGTTTACGATCTGCAGCGTAGTGATGAATTTTTACAAGTCATTGTAGGATCAGTAACTCCTCCTTGAAAGTTGCAATAATCGGCCAGTGTTTCGTCTTGTCTTTTCAACAGAAACATTGAGATTACCCCCTCCACGCTGTCTGCAGCGGACCCCTATCCTTTAGTTACGCAAATGGCCTATTGGTTTATATTTTTAAAAGGTAACTCACTATTTATTGAAGGTAGTGCTTATGTGCGAAACGGTTCTTTTTCTTTAAACTTCCTTAACAAAAGCAATCCTTCCTTTTTTAAGTATACAGATAAATTTGACGATCGCTCATGTTTCTTTGTACCTCAGCTCAGCTGTTTTCAGTAATAAACAATAGCTACAGTAAGTCACAGATCATGGAAGGTAGTGGGTAGCACTGGGTCAAATCTAATCTATAACGCACTCAACACTAGCTCAATATGTAACCTACTTGACTTAAGATCACTGATCCACTCAATCTCCAATTTGTACTTAACCAGACAGAGAAAAAAGAAAGCATGCTATAGATGAGATCCTTATTAGTGAATGAACATGGTACTTTTTTTTTTTTTTAATGCTCAGTGCACTGTATGTCAATTCAATTCCGAGAGTCAAACGATGCAAACTGATTTGTTTTGAACAGAATCTTCACTCAGTTTCTAAGTGTCTTCACTTACTTTCCCGCCACTGTTGAATTGGTGAGTATATATTAATCAGAAAGAAAGAAAATCTCAAAAATATTATTAAACAAACTAATAATGTTTCCAAGTCTTGTCTTATAAATCGGAAGTCGAATTCAAATTTGTGCACTAGATAAAAATTCTTGAAAACAGTTGTGTGAGTGTTGAAAACATTTATCGAATTGAAACGTACAACTGAGAGGTTTGGAAAATCTGCAAAAAAGAGGAATGATAGTACTTACTTCTGGCTTAGGTATTCACTACTACGTTAGGACAAAATTAATCACAAAAAGAAAAGCATACACTGACCTCATTGGTGGAGTACAGGAAGAAGAAAAGGAAGTGTATCTTCTCAATATCCATTCAGATTATTAAGATACAATTAACTATCCTAAAAGGTATCTTCAATAAGAAATTCGTTCTCCCTCAACTTCAAAGCCGACTGAAGCAAACACTTTTGAGTTTTGAAAGTTTTCCGGTGAATTGAAACAGAGGAGAAGCAGCAAACGGTTGATTTAATAGAATTTTGTATGTATTAAAATAATTCTTTCCAAAATGTTAATTCTTGTATGTCATTATTCACTTATTTACAGAAATACTAAAATAAATAATTAAGAAAAAAAAATACCACACCCCAGTTAAATTGTAGTATTCTTCTCGTGAAATAAGCGAAGACGAGCAATTGCGGGTCTGGTCAGTGGAAAGATGGGTGACTCTTCGTATTCACCAGATGGAGTTTCCATTGCGCTGTCAATCTGGCGTTGTGAGAAAGATTGACGAGCTATTTGAAAGAAAGAACTAGCGAACTCTGGTTTAGAAAGCTAGCATTAATGACGAGGGAAGCAGATATACCGACTACACATAACCCAGAAGGAGTACGTTTTAAAAGTCAGTTGGTAGACTCTTCTTCCCCTAAGCAATGCTGTGTTTAGTAAATAAAGAAAAGTGGGAAAAGCAAAGAAAGCCCTCAATCAGAATACTGAAAATAGTCATATTTGTAAGAAAAGATAACAAGTCATTCTTAACTGACAGATATTGGTAAACAGTCACAACACTACAAACAGTTAAATCTATTCGAAGCATTATATTTTTCTTTCTTTATCCATTCATTCATTCTAATTTTCAGGAAACAACCAGTAAACACTTAGTTTTCTTTAGTCCATCATTCAAAAACTCTCTCCTATGATAGGATAGAAAGAACAAATGGTGCTCATAAGATATGACTCATATTGAGCAAAATTCACAGCGCATATCCAGTAAAATGTCCATCGTTCATTGGTTAGTAAGCACAATATGGTTAGTAAGCACAATCCATTATCCATTGACAGAAAATTGCTCCTATCGTTGCAATACGTCATAAAAGAATGAATTTACTACGTGAATTCATCGCCCTTATATGAAGACTACTTGTCGCCACATGCAATAAAATTTATATACATGGAATGTGTCTATGCCATACAATTATTTGCAAACAGGTTGCACATGAAATCCTCCAACTTTTGAACATACATTAACACACATTTTCCTAATTTTGGGTATTGCTTTCCCAGTCTGTGTGCGTATCAAATACTTCAAAATGCGGTCACAGATAGATGTGTACCATAGCTTATGTGATTTGGTGTACTGCATACGTGAATGTGCTCTTCAATTCTTTAATATAGATGTTAAGTTTAAAACAAAAGGAAATGGGAATCCCAACAGCACTAGTTGACTGAATACATTAGAGCCAAAGTAGTCTATAATCAATCATTAAATTTTAGTTGATCTGTTGTCAAATTTTGACTTTCTTGGAAAAGAATCGGTCAATTCTTCTTTCCGTTTTAGATTGACTTTGTAATACAGTTAACGTAAGTAAATTGGTATGCACTATTCTGAATCCATCATGTATTAAATCATTAAACTATTTACTACTATTCCACATTATATCACCGTCAATAATATATCACAATATTTCTTTCTCTCAGCTTTTATAATATAGAATCTAATAAACAAGTTTCGGAAGAAAAGAAAAAACACCTTTGTTTCTGATTATAATTGTACTTAATTTAGTATGCCTACTGAAATAAGATCAAGATGCACTAATTGTCTTTGAAGATAAAGTAGATATATTGTTCACTTAGACAGACATTTCAACTATGCAAAATTTAGAGTTTCAGTTGATTTGGAATAATTTTCAAATTGTCTGCCACATCTGAAGACAGTGATATTAATATTTGGTATAAGTTATATATCAAGAATATACATGTGGCTCAAAATAGCTTATACGAAAAAGAGAATTACGCCTTTGATTGAAGGAAGGTAGCTAAAATAATTATACGGTGTATTAGCAAAAGCGCACAAACGTCTGATGCAAGATCAAAATTTAATATCTATACAGTTATACGGCATACAAGAAATTTTGTAGCGTACTGAAAAATAATAACAAAAAGAACTTAACATTTGGCATATATTACATAATTTTGTTATTCTACATTACTAATGTTTATATGAACACATCTTTCGATCATTACTTGTTTTAAAACATACATATTTATTTTACAGTGGCAACACATTTTATGATTCAAATTGGATTTCGTTTAACTACATAAAAAAGTATGAATATAAGTATCATACTGAGACTTGTAACTGAGATATAACATTTTTAAGTGAAATCAAACACACACTTGTATGAGTTAGAACACTACATTATTTCTGATTCATTAATTTGATTATCAACTAATTATTAGTTTACATACAAGCAATATAACACAAACACACTACTTTACTTTTAATTTATTAACATGATTAGTAAAGCAAATGTAAGCAATATAACACTTGTGTTGATTAGTTTAGGATTCAAGTTGTGTAGTACAACACTATATCAAAATTGATATATAAATAGTGCTGCCAACTAAGCATTACTCTGGAGCCTTAATTTCATCTCCGCATGAATTTGACCAAACTTGAGTGCAAGCGATAGCTTCCGATGCGTAGAACACGCCTGTGAAGGAACCAGAGTGGTCAGAGACACCGTTTCTGCGATATCGCGTTCCAAAGATGTGAAATGCGTCGAGATAGCGCCAGTATCGAGGCGCAGCTCCGAGATCGCCTCTTCACGGTCGGAAGGTATTTGTATAACACGTTATAGTGGTCACAGACATAACTCCGTATTGTATTAAACTCGTTGATCAAACTCGTTGTTTCTATCTTTTATTCTCTCAATGTTGTTTACACGTGGCCACCATTTTTTGGTATTTCTGTTACGGCTACAATCGTGAGTTTGTTGTAGCCGGTCATTGATTATCCAGAGCTTCTCTTCACATTGAAAATGTTTCCGAAGATGAGGATGTTCCCGATTGAGTTTCATAAACTGAAGTGCCAGGCCGATCATAACTTCGATGCTGGCGCCATCTTGTGGCATACCACACCTTTGGAACGCGATATCTCAGGAACGGTGCATCTGACCACTCTGGTTCATTCACAGGCGTGTTGTAAACATCGGAAGCTATCGATTGCAATCATGTTCGGGTAAATTCATGGAGAGATGAAATTGGGGCTAAATTTGGTCGCACTCTTTAGCACACTATTATTCAAATTTCAGTCGCATGCACATACTATTCATAGTCACTCTATTGTAACTCAGTATTCCGCATAATAACAATGTTTGGACAGAGCTTACTTCTTGTAGGTATTTATTGTATTTCTTATTTACGTGTTTGAATACCTAAAAACTTCATTTTACATAGGTTTTGTTGGAAATTTTGAAGGTTAAGTTTATTATTTCTGCTTCAAAATGTCGTTTATTATTTCCTCAAGTTCCTTATGCTTTCGTTGAACTTCTTCTCTTGTAACATTCTGGTGAAATTCAAGCCAAAGCAGGGTATCGTTGCATTTGTCACGGATTACACTCTTGAGTGAGTAAGAAATCTTTCTGTATTCAGAAACATCTTTCTTCATTTTTAAGCAATACGATTCTAAATCGTTTATTGCCTTAACCAATTCTTCACGCCTTTTCTCCTCCGTTCTGTATTTCTCTGCTTCGTCGACTAACTTATCTATTTCTTCCTGGGTCAAACGGCTTCTATCATGTGTAATAGTAATGCTATTTTCGTTTCCTGTGGACTTTTCCACTGCAGTTATCTTGAAAATGCCGTTGACATCAATATCAAAAGTAACTTCAATTTTGGGTACACCTCGAGGAGCTGGGGGAATATCGGTAAGTTTAAATTCCCCCAGAAGATGATTATACTTTACATACTTTTGTTCCCCTTCATAAACTCTAACTGCTACTACAGTTTGGTAATCATACAGTGTAGTGTAATTTTCTGTTTTCTTTACTGGAATTGGCGTGTTGCGCTTGACTATGACGCTAAATTTACTATCATAACTAATTTCAATACCTAATGAAAGAGGAGTCACATCCATAAGAACTAGATCTTTAATGTCATCTGATTTAACTTCTGTAAGGATTGCGGCTTGAACAGCCGCTCCATATGCAACCGCCTCGTCCGGATTGATGGACTGATTTAAATCTTTATTATCAAAAAATTCTCGAAGTAACTGCTGAACCTTTGGAATTCGAGTAGATCCACCAACAAGAACAACTTCATCAATTTGTTCCTTCTTAAATCCAGAATCATCTATGGCCTTTTTCAAAGGCTCCAGTGTGCTTAGGAAAAGATTAATATTAATATCTTCAAACCGTGCACGAGTAATGGAAGTATGGAAATCCACACCTTCAAACAAAGAATCCACTTCAATGTCGGCTTGTTTGAAAGAAGAAAGATGACGTTTAGCTCCTTCGCAGGCTGAACGAAGACGCCGCAATGCACGTGCATTTCCAGTTAAGTCTCTCTTATATTTTCTCTTGAATTCTTCGACGAAATAATCAACCATTTTATTGTCCACATCTTCACCTCCCAGATGTGTGTTTCCTGCTGTTGCCTTTACTTCAAATGTTCCATTCTTTATTGATAGAATTGACACGTCTAAGGTTCCACCTCCGAAATCGAAAACGAGTATAACAGTCTCGTTTTCCAACTGAAATAAGAAATATTTAATTAAAGTAAATAGTAGCACCTTTCTCTTTAATTTACAATCATTAAATACCTTATTATAGAAAGCTCTAATAAGCCTCTGCTAAAAGAGGATGATGTAAATCTATTTCATGCTTTTCGAGCTCAGTTAGTGATAAGAACACTCAAATTTAGTCTGAGATGAGGAGTGACATGCCTATAACGCTAACCGATTTTCATTTAATATTTATTGCTATGTAAACTAGACGACGATATCATAAGCACAAGACATCAGGAAAGCGGGAAAAGGGAAACGTACTTGATCATAGAACTGAATATGCAAATAGGAAATATCATTTTGGCTGAATGTCTTAAATGTGAGAAGGAAAAAAAATTAGAAAGATTAATTGAATTGAACTGAAAAAGGCTTTATTCAAGCGGGTGAGGTTCAGCATATTGCTGCTCTACCACCTAACCCTTCTCACGGAAGAACATTGAGTTATACAAAAAAACATACAATAAATTGAGTCAAAAGATTCGATTATATACAACAAAAAATAGGTATACAGTAAGATGATAAAAAGAAAAGAAAAAAGTGGTACTTTTAACAAAACAAACACACACACACACAAGTACGACAAGTGAAGAAAGAAAAATAAAGCATACAAACACGAAAACAAACACATACCACAGTGGTTTGCTTGAGTCTATAGTGTGGAATATCAAACGTATTTCTTTTGCGTGTTAAGTGAGTGTGAATAGTTGACCTAGCAGTGAGTTTCTTGTATAAATACGCGGGACGTGTTGTTTTAAGAATTTTATAAATGAGAGAGCAATAATGCAAATGTCGTCTTCTGGACATTGTCAGCATGCTATTGCTGTTCAGAATAGGCAAAATATGATCGAATTTTCGTATGTTGTAACAGAAGCGGATGCATGAATTTTGTACCTTTTGGATCAGGATGGCATTGCTTTTTGTTAGAAGCGGGCCATACACAACATCACAATAAACAAACAAAGACAGTATCAGAATCAGCGTTTGTGTCAGGAGTAGCTTGGTATCTTTGGACAGACAGTCTCGTATTTTGTATAAGTTTCTTAGTATTCCTAGAGCTTTTGAACACTGAGTAGAGACGTGGTTATTCATAGAAAGTTTATCGTCAATTTGTACTCCAAGACTTTAAACACCAGGTGAATAGCTAATGTTTGAGTCCATTATTTGTAATTCTAATTTGTCAGGAGCAATTTTATTAAGTTGATTGGCGGAACCTAGAACAGTATAAGTACATTTTAAGGGATTAATAATAAGACCATTATCAATACATCAGTTACTGATAGCCGTAAGATCTTGGTTAAGGAGTTGAACAATTTGTGGTAAGTCCTGATGCAAGGCTTTTATAAACAACTGAGTGTCGTCTGCGTAACAGTACAACTTTGAATGCTGTATAACAGATACCAGATCTGCAGTGTATAAGGTGAACAAAACTGGCCCTAAAATTGAGCCTTGTGGAACACCTCTATCAAGTACGGCAGCTTCAGAAGTTTTATAATGAGACGAACTACGTAAAGTAACTTGCTGTTTTCTCTTATCTAAATAGGATTCGAGCCATTTTATGGTATTTACTGAAAAGTTATAGTATTTCATTTTTGCTAAGAGAACACCATGCTGTACAAGGCCAAATGCCTTTGAGAGGTCTAATAAGACTAGTATGACCACATATTTGCCATTTAGTGCATGAAGCACGTTGTCTTTAATACTTAACAAAGCAGTAGAAGTGATGTGAAATTTACGAAACCCAGATTGTTCGCATGGAAGTATGCCAGAGCTATCAATATATGAAATAATTTTCTGAAGCACTAACTTTTCAATTACCTTTGAAAGAACTGACAATATACTTATTGGCCGAAGGTCAAGAGAAAATCTCTTTAACTTTCACGTTTGTAGAGCTTTGCGTCTTAAGACTACCAGAACACACAAAAATTCAGATGATGAATGAAAGAAATCACCACAACCAGTTCCATAGCTTGTGGAAAGGGACAATTATCCTCCATCCGCACCCCATTTGTGATTCTCGTTGCTCGAGGAGCCCTAATTCAACATGAAACTTTCTTACTCCATATAGTACACATGGTTGGAAAATTTTAACGGATTAAAATTAAAAATTTAGCCTATGAAAATATAATCGATTAAATTAAAATTTAATGTCAGGGGCAAAAAGTAATGATTGAAATTTAAACAACCTGGAAATTTAATTGATTAATAAAAAGATGCGTTTCACTAGCATGCAATGAGAATAGTCTTAAATTGTGAAAATTAATGTTAAATTTTATGAGTAAAGTTAGAAGTATGGGAAAATTATGAGAAGTTACTACTTTCCAATAAATCTGATAATAAGCAGCAAAATTAACATAGTGTAATTGTTTATTACTAGGAATCAGCATGTGGCACATAATGAAGAACTGAGATCTTTGCTGTTTATTAGAATAAAAGTATTATTTACATGAATAGTAAAAAGTAATGCAATGCAATAGATGTCTCAAAAAGAGCGCCGAATTTGAAAAGCCCATTATCTTGTATTTATTGTTGTTGGCAATATTGTGTTTGTATGTTTTGTTATCAGTGATCATTAAGGTCATGTTTTGATACTGTGCTTTTGTTTTCCAGGTCAGTGTTTGTAGAGTATTGTCATGGAAAGATACAGTAAGGAACACCGAGTGTTGACTGTTAAAACTCACTACAAGAATGGTGAAAGTTTAGCGAAAACTGTTCGGAAACTCCGTACGATTCTTGGACACAACAATGTGCCAAATGAATCAATCCAATGTTTATGAAGAAATTTGAACAAACCGGTTCAACAGTAGACATCAAAAGCCATGGACGCCCTCGAAGTGGCTGGAGTGAGGCAAATGTTGCTGTGCGTGATTCTGTTACAGTGAGTCCGGGAAAATCATGTTGCCGTCGTGCTCAAGAATTGTGCATGTGTCCAGAAACAATGCACAGAATCTTAACAAAAGATTTGCTCTTATAGTGGTTTTCAAAGCTAAACTAACTTGCCTTATCAGCAGTAAAACTGTCATATGGTTTTTAGCGGCCACGTGCGGTTTGTCAACCAGTTGGATGTTGCCGGTATAGACTGAAATAGTGTGACGTTACGTCCTTTTCGTTGCCATAGTGATCGCAGTTTTATTTTCTAAACAACTTGGCCTAAGAACCTAACTACAAAGCGAAAACAGTGACGTATTAACTTCTGGATTGCAAACATTAGATTAAAAGCAATACTTCTATACGTATATATATATATATATATATATATATATATATATATATATATATATATATATATATATATATATATATAAAAGGAAAAGCAAACAGTTTGGTAAATAATATGTTAAAATATGACAAGCGTTGAAAGTGAAATGTTTCCTTTGATACCGTAGATTTTGTGTATTTATCTATACATTTAGAGGTTACTGTAAGTGTCAAAATACTTGACTTGTTTATTATCGGATATTAAACTTAAATAATTCTGGAAAATATTTATTTAGTACCATCAGTATCACACATTACATTGCATATGTGTAGGGCTACAGAATTAGTGTTTAAAATTTAACCGATCAGAAATCGGTCCAGACTGAAAATTCTCAGCACGCATATGGCTACAAGCCTAGTGTCCTCTTTTGTTTTGATTGTTTGTTTATTTTGTAGCCACTGTAACTATGTACTCATATTTTAAAGTGTGGATGTAAGAAATCTAAATGCGCCAATGTAATTAACATTATATTCAAAGTAGACAGTGATTTTTCCTTGTAGACAAATCGTATATTTGTTCTAGTTTCATTGTGTCGACAGCTCGTTAGTCTCTACCTTTAGAGTTTCTACATTTCGTGTAATTGCTTTTGTTCATTATGGATTACGTGGTAATGACGCTAGCATTTCTTATGCAATTTCTATCTTATCATTTTACATAGAAATGTGGTCCCTCTAGAAGATTCCCTAGATGTTACATGATTTACTGAATTTTACTCGTAAATTTTCTAAATAGTGGCACCATATTCTTAGTCAGTACCTTTTCTTACTAACTTTACTGTGTCTTCAAAATATTTCACAATTGTCTAACAGTCTGTGATCATTAACAGCAGACTTAACAGTATTCCTTTCGATTCATATATTTGTTTAGAAAAACACATGATCACCATGGTAACGAGGAGGAAATGACGACATCACTATTTGTCTATTACAAAACTTAGCCGCTCTCCCCGTCGCCAGGGTAAACAATGAAGTCTCGAATTATTCTTTCTGAGTGTTGCAAAAAAATAAGCACATAAATAAAACAAGAATAACCATTTAAAATAGGAATAAAATATATACAGGTCATTCGACAAGTAATTTTCTCTCCTTTTAATATAATAATAATAATAGACTAATAATAATAATAATAATAATAATAATAATAATAATAATAATAATAATAATAATAATAATAATAATATGATAGTTTTTACGTCCGAGCCGTTTCGGGCTATTGTGCATTTTCGGTAATGCTCGGAAAATAAAATCGATCTTGGACCGCCCGTTGGACCGATATTGTATTTTTACCCTCTGAATCGGGTTTGTCCGATTGAACCGTATGAATAGGGTTGGCCTGATAACCCCGTTTTTATGAAAACAAGCTTAGTCTGTCATAACTGTAAATAGTGTGTTAGGAACTCATAACGAGTCTATCGGGTCAAACGGTCCAAACAGGCGAAACACGGGTCAAACGGGTTTATCAGGCCTAAGGATCGAGTAAACCAAACGCAATGGTTAGCGGGCGGATACTTTTTACCTGAAAAGTTCAAGCACTAATTATAGGTTAAATTCAATCTTAAGAGCTTTAATTGTTTGCATACACTTTTTTTTTTTTTAAGTTAGCCGACCAATGAACTTGCGGATACATAAATATCTAAATTAGTGCATTATATTATTGCAATGAGCATGAACGTGATTTACTATTAGGAGTTAGCGTGATGCACTAATGTTAGTCTTTTATAAATGTCCTTCATGCAATTTAGAATCAATGTCACATAAAGCACTATATCAGACCTGATTTTGAAAATTTTCACATAAATAGATAAAATAAACAATTGGAACTTGACACTTCAAGAGTTTAAAACATGTCCTCGTTTTCGTTATCCTCACTTTCTGAGGACGATTGATCTATCTCGATGACAACATGATCCTTGTCTTCATCAAATACATTTTGCAAGACACGATAACTTTGTTCAATGTCCTGGGAAAACTATTATTATTATTATTATTATTATTATTATTATTATTATTATTATTATTATTATTATTATTATTATTATTATTCGACAGACCATCTGTCTATAATGACAATTTAAAACTTTTTTTCTTTAAAAAAGAAATGATTAAAAAGCGTTCTATTAAGTACCTAGATCAGGGGCGTCATTTAGGGGGGCAGGGAGGGGCAATTGCCCACCCCTGAGTTTGAGATTTCTATAGATTTTATCATAATATAGTAGTAAATCAGTGAAATACGCGAAATTTTACTTATATCAAGGGGTTTTGCCCCCCCCAAGCAAAATCTGAAATGACGCTCCTGACCTAGATCCTCACATTTATTAATGTATGCAATTTAATATCTGAGTAATAAAGCTATCATTATTAATTTCCTATGTATAGTATCCTAATTTGTAGTTGGTCCAGCTTTTATACACGTGATGAATCACATTAGAAAGAAACTGACTAAATTACTGACCTGCGTAACTATATCATAAAGTTAGAAATAATGTACTTACGATCAGAGCAAAGATGCAGAATCTTTATTAAGCCTATTACTATTATTATTATTATTATTATTATTATTATTATTATTAGCAATAACAATAAGCCTAATGATAACTAAATTCTTGGCGCAACAGCCCTTAGAAGGCCTGGACTTAAGACACTCATTCCTATGGGGTGATGTGTTGTCAGCAGATCGGCTACCCTCGCCATTAATGCTTGCTTTCTGGACTGCAGTTCGCTACTTTTTTTCTTTCAAGTAGCTTCCAACTGTCGTCACGACACTGGGTGGACGCCGCAGCGTGAGTACGAATAGTCACACCTATCTTTCCTCTGACCATACCCAGGACTGCTTGACTTCGCTGATCTCATGGGGAGTGATATTCCAGTGTGGCTAGGACGTTGGTAATGAAACAATAAATGCTTATTGAAATAGTGAGAAAATTAGCTAGGAAATATGCTAAACTGACTCCCTGGAGCTATGGTCCATGAGGGGCAGTGCCTACCCAATGTCATAATACAACAAGCATCAGCTACGCACTGAAAATATTCAAGATAGCAAGATCTCAGTTTTTAAACTGTGTTGCTATTCCTTTATGCAGTGCCCGAAGTGAAAGATCTAAGAAAGTATACCCCGCATACTCCCCCTCTTCTATTTAGAGCATTGCCTTTACGTCATTTATGGAAAAACATAATGCAAAGGCTTGGATCGGGAGTAAAATTTAAAGAAGATTTGCTCTATTCGATAACATTTACATACTTCCCGTCCCGACATAATAAACATCAAAGTAATTTGTGTTTTAAGCTGTACAAAGTAGAATAAAATAGCTTTCATATATTGTCACATGATGTGGGCTGATTGCAAAGCCTAGCTATTTCTTCAATCGCGCTGTAAAAGCTACAGGTGCCAGACGGAATAAACGCTGTACGATGCTAATATGATAACCGTAATGGAGTTAGCCATACTGAGAGCTTTATACAGTTCTACCTGAGTTGGAACGGCAACACCGAAACCTAGTTACAATGAAGCATTTATGGTAGGGACAAATAAACCCTTAGATCCTGACCTTCGAGGAAAAAATTGGTTATGTTTTGTCGCGTACTATATACCCGTACAGAGTCAGTTAATACAGGAACTTAAGCCAGCGGATCATGGAAAACGACGGCAATTTGTGTACTGGATCCTAGAAAAGGAACGAGAGCGCTATGGTTTCACAAAGCGCATTATTTTTTCGGGGATCAGAGAACCTAAGAGTAATTCACGAAAAGGAAATGCATCCTTAGCGAGTTACGGTTTAGTGTGGGATTCGGAGTGGAAGCTTAATCGGCGCTTACCTTTTTGAAGATGAACAAGGAAGGTCTGTCACGGTGAATGGAGTTCGTTATCGTGCGATGCTCACTGTTTTCCTTTGGCCCCGTTTGGATCAAATGAACATCGATAATTTATGGTTCCAACAAGACGGCGCAACTTGCCACACTTCAGGAGACACAATCGCTCTGCTCCGTGAAAAGTTTTCGGAAAGACTAATCTCGTTAAGAGAAAACCAAACCTACTCATCTCGATTTTGTGACCTGACCCCTTGTGATTTTTTTTCCTATGGGGGTACGCTAAATCACAAGTTTACCAGAACAAACCACGTAATCTATTGGAACTCAAACAAGAAATTCGACAAAATTGATGGAAAAATGTGTGAGTGGGTGATGGTTAATGTCATGGACTGAGCGATCGCGTGTAGGGCTAGTAGGGGGTCATAAGCCCGATATGGTGTTTCACGTTTAAACTCAGTACTTCCTGAAGAGAATGGTGTGTTTTGTTTGCTTCTTTCAAATAAATAAATTCGATTTATAGTATCTTCAAATCCGGCGTTCTATTTGAAACATCCTTTAGTTGTCTTGCACTGTTGTATTAAAACATTTAATAATAATTTTCTTACTTCAGAATTGTATATATTTATCTCTTGATTTATTTCATAGTTTGTTGTAGATAATTGAACAGTTTAATGGATGACCGGAAGAAACAAAATATTTTTTTTTTAAAAAAAGAAAAAAAATTCATTTACATTACACATTACATCAAGGAACATCTTTAGTTTGTATAGTATAGCTTTTATGGTTATGTATATTTACAATTTTGAATATTTCTTGGCTCTGTTTCACGTACACGATACAGTTATTTTGAAGTTTTCTAAATAACGAACTGCAGTCAGGTCTTACAATGTCCATGTTATAGTTTTGATAATTTTCTTCTGGAATTTTAATACATCAAGTGATTATACAATTCTGATATTCCCCTTTCCTAGTTTTAACACATAATGCGACCTAATAATTTCATCAATTAATAGTTTTTTTTTTTTTTTTTTTTTTTTTTTGCATAGTTGGTTTATGCGTTTATAAAATGTAAGATTTTAGTCCAACATTACCTCTAAAACAGAACAATGACTCCTTATCTAACAAGCTTAATTTCATTCATTCTTTTCTAATCAGTGATAACAGAACTCATAATTTGTCTTGGATTGATTTAATATAAGCTTGTTATCTTCAAGTAGTTTTGGGAGGACATTTAAGGTTCTGCGAACATTTCATTTTATCTTTCCGTTTTATTAGCAAAGGCTGTTATCGGAAAAGTGTCCTGCTTCCACAGAATTTTCCTGCATTTATAATTTTATTTCCTGTGCATTTTAATTCCTTTGCTAATTTATCATGATAAAAATAAAATTTGTGTATGGAGAGTTTGAACATGAATATTCCAAAATATTTAATTTCAATGACTATCACAAGATCTTCAATATTACTTCCTTTTCACTTTCTCTTACTTGTATCCAATTCCTTTATGGTGTATGGTTGGATTTTCTGAGTAACAGCAAATCATTAGGAATGACTGGGAGGTCATTCCAGACCTCAATATTTCATTGTCCTATGGCTTCGCACCTCACAAATGCAATCCCATTCTTTTTTCCAGCCCGTCTTTTGTGCTTCTTCGTAGGGGAAATATCTAAAAACGCTTAAGTAAATCTAATTATTTTAAATAAATTTCTAAATATCAAATTTCATGTCTCTAATTTTAACGGATTCTAGATACAGCTATCTTAACAACTGTAATCCCGTCTCTTTTATGTACCCTCTCTTTTTTCGACCCTTGTAGGGGAAATGTCAAAAAAAGGTGAAACACAAGTCTAATTATTTTAAATAGGTCCATCTACCAAATTCCATGTCTTCATCCTTCGGAGGTTCGGATATATTGACATTATTTTATAATTATTGCCCCCCTCATTGTCCCTCTTGCATGCCCATTTCTAAAAATGCTTCCTACGTCACACACTGTCGAAATTTCAAGTTTCTAGCATAGTAGTTTGGATTGGGCGTTGATTAGTTAGTTACGACTACCTTTATATACACGAGGAGTGTCAAAAAGTAAAGGTACTTTTGAGAAAAGGTACATTTATTCTAATGATAGAAAACTGAAACATACATTATTTTTCTACATAATCTCCCTGCACTTCAACGCACTTTTCCCAACGTTCCACTAGCTTTTTTCTTTATTTTGTCGACAAAAAAAAATGTGTTTAGGTTGCATCTGTAACCAATTTTGCACCGCATCAATGACTTCTGCATTGTTGCAAATCATCTTCCGCTGAGAGCTTCCTTCAATGTAAGATGGAATACACTGAACCATGACTGATAAGTGAAGTAGTAGCGATTTCGTCCACTATGATTCGTCTGTTTTCCATCACCATATCTTCAAATTGTCCTCAAGTAGTTGACGTCGATGGCCTGCCCGATCTTTCCTAGTCACATAAAGAAGTTCTTCCTTGTTTGAATCGTTGTATCCATTAGTAAATCTTCCTTCGCGATAAACAGCTGTCACCATACTGCGCTTGCATTCGGCGTTCCGCAGGTTTAACACCTTCCACCAACAAAAAGCGAATCACTGCCCTCATTTCCTCCTTGGTGCAAATCGACAATGGAGCTGCCATGTTTAACGGTCTACTACACTCCAACGACTAACGCGATAATAAGAGTGATACGTTGCATGCAAGTGTTGCAGACGACACTAGTTCTGCGCTGGATACTAGCAGTGTTACCAAACCCTAGTGCGAGAAATTGCTAGTCCCTTTATTTTTTGACTTCTCCTCATATATATAGAGACTAGCCTGCGGCTATCTAGGAACTTCTTCCCCAGACCTTCGCATTTTTGCAGCTTACGGTTTTGCACATCTTATTTCCGCTACTGAACACCAAATTTCATGTTTCTAACTTTAAGAGATTTTGAGATATGGCCATCTTATTTTAACAATTGAATCCCCATCCTTTTTTAGGAGAAATAAAATAAAATAATAATACGCATCTTATTATTTTAAATGAAAAGTCCAAATTCCAAGTTTCATGCCTCTAACTTTATAGACATTCCTGGTTATGGACTCTTTATTATAATAATTGAAATCGGCCCGCACCTTCTTCCATCTGACCACATTTTCTTCCCTTGTAAGTCAAATATCAAGAAATGCTGAAACACGAGTCTAATTATTTTAAATGAGAATTCTATATACCAAATTTCCTGTCCCTAATCTTCAGGAATTCGGGGATGCGTATACTTTATTACAATAATTGTCATATTTCCCCCTCCCCTGCCCAGTCGAATTTTCAAAAATCCTTTCTTAGTGGTACTTCATCTCACAAATCCCATGCCCTGTCCAAATTTCAAGTTTCTAGCTTATTGTTTATATTATTATTATTATTATTATTATTATTATTATTATTATTATTATTAAGTATTGTGCCTTTCGGCAGGTCCTGGGTCTATTGAGGATTTTTTTTTTTTTTTTCAATTTTAGATTTGGGCCTGGAAATGTTTCTTCCACTTTTCTCTATCTTCAGCTTCCTCTTTTAACTCCCAATATTTTATCCTATCTTTCAAATCATCGATCAGCTGTGTTCTTCTTCTTCCTATTCCTCGCTTCCCTTCCATCTTTCCTTCTATGGCGGTGTGGCGCTTTCGTTCGTTTTTTTTTTTTTTTTTTTTTGATAAATTATCTCATTTAGGATGTGATAAATCACTAAAGAATATCTTACATCAAAACAGACAAATGAACGGGGAACAGCTACTTAATTTTGCAGCAAGTTGAAATGTCAAAAATAATCCTCATGAAGTTGAAATTGATGCTAATCTTGGTTTCTCTATTAGGTGACAGAAGCACTGCATTTCATATTGTTCACATGCTCATCCTCTTGTACAAGCAAAACACTAATAAAAGTAATATAGTAATAAACTCCTGAAGTTTTCACATTGGCTATACGAACTCGTATATAGAACAGTAAATATAATTACTTTTCAGGGCGTAATATTTTGTTCTTTTTTCCAATCAATTTCGATTTTACACATTTCTGAAATCGTCATCGGGTTCATGCTTTAGTAAGGGAATTCGAATTACCCTTTTAATATATCACATACCTTACTTGTATTCTTGACTTCGGGTTTAATGTTGAATATGTAGAAATAAGTGAAGAATTCCTGCGTTTTCCTGTTGTGTCTTAAATTTATCGTATTGAAAATATTATTGAAATTCCCTAGTTGAAAATATTATTGAAGTTCCCTAATTGAAAATATTATTTTTAATATTGCGTTTGTTGAACCTCAAACGCCAATAACTTTATCGCTGGCGGACTATTTTCAACATAAAACAGGAAGTCAAGAAGAGATTGAAGGATTCAAGGTCAAGGGCAATAAAAAAAAGGGTAACTCAAATTGTCTTGTAAAACCACATGACCGGATGAAGATTTCAGAAATTTGTGAAATCAAAATTGATCAGAAAAGGGACAAAATAAGACGCACAAAAGGTAATATTATTATATAACAAAATTAATAATAAGAATTCGAGCAAAAGTCAATCATTATAGCGAGACTAATAAGGATAGAATTTTTTGTGGGTAAACGGTGCTAACTTAGGCCCCTTCTCAATATTGACGATGTGTAAGACACGAACTGGGCAAAATCCGAACTACAGATATTTTTATTGAAATCAGAGATCCTGCCATAAAAGCCATGAATACAACCCATTTAGCCGCAAGTGAGTGAGTGATAGTCTCTGTCAAGTAGCAATCAAAATTGGCATACTTTTCCCCTGGATATTTTTTTCGAATTTACGAATTTCAGTATATTGTTTCTAGTGTTGAAGTATGTAAACACCTCTGTTCATAAACTGTATTGTAATTTATCCACTTCGAATATATTGCCTTTTGAAGTTGGGTAAGGAAATGATCTCTTTTTTCTTTTCCCAGACATACATCATCATCATAGGTATTATGCCATTATTGGTAGATCTCTTGCCGCAACTAAGAAGCTTCCATGCTCCATTGTCTTCAGCTAACCTGTTTGTCTTTCATAATACAGTTTCTTCTTAATCGATGTCCCAACCAATTTCTCTTCTTCTCAATAATATCTAAAATTATTCTTTTCTCCTCCACCATCTCTACCATCCCCTCATTCGTTTCCCGCTCGATTCATTAAAATTCTCTCCGTTCTTCTCCACACCCACATTTCCAAAGCTTTCAATCGTTTTTAATCACTTTTGCGTAATATCCATGCTTCTATCCCATACAGTACAATATTCTGCACAAAGCATTTTATTAGTCTTTTTCTCAATTTTTTATTTAAGGTCCAACAAAATAAACTACTTTCTCCTGAAGGCTTCTTTCGTCATTCAAATCCTTGCTTTTATTTCACGTTCACACTTCACATCACTATTAATACTATCCAGGTATCGAAAACTAGTCACCTTTCCTAATTTTCTCCTCCTACTTCTACATTTGGCAACACCCGCTTCGTTCCACACCATGGTTTTTGTTTTCCTAACATTTATTTCCATTCCATATTCTTCACAGTCCTTTCCCTTCCTAAAGTTTTCTAACATGTTATTAATTTTCTTTTGAGTTTTCGCATGAAGCGCCATATTATCTGCAAACCGTGGACATCTACCAGATATACAACTTAGCATATAGCCTATTTAGAACAGACCGGATAATTATATATATATATATATATATATATATATATATATATATATATATATAAAATAGTTCTCTTATCTCGTGTCTGTGTGCAATCGAATTGAATAAGCGAATGGAACATAATGGAATTTATTTACAGCACTGTCAAAAAAAAAAAAAAAAGTAAAAGCTACATCCAATGCTAAAGCTTCCTTTCATTTCTCTTGGAGCAGATCGAACGTATGGGCAAATCGAATATAATTTATAATCTACAACAGAAAGCCACACTTTAGTGTTTGAAATCCACCGTAACATAATTTTTGACTTAAGAACCAATATGATACACCAAAAGGTATAATATGCAGTACAAGCGGTCTATCCATATATGAGTAAGATTTAGATGAGACAGTATGTGTAAAAAAGCATTTTAAGATAATTAATACAGTTAACCCAGGCGGAAAATAAATTACGTAATATAATGTTAATGAAATGACACATACGTACATTTAGCCACTGGCTAAAATGCTCGCTCTTTCCAAAAGAGAAATATGTTTGTGGAAAATATTTGAAACCTCTTTCCAACCCTTCGCATAGTCATTTCACTGAAAATGTAGTGACAAACTCGCAAAGATAATCTATTTCTGGCATCTATTTTTTAAAACCCTTTTCATTAAGGTAAGACTATTGATCAAAGTGAAATGATAAAAATTCTAGCTCGAGGTAGCTACTAGTGCTGTTTCAAAATTCACTTCAAACTTGTTTATCCGTTTTCCCGACATGTAATCACAAACAATAAACAAGGTTATTTTCAGTGTGGCAAAAATAATTACAGACATTGCCCCTTAAAACCGGAAATTTTGAGACGCTCAGGCATGTACACTTATTTTTAACTAGCAGAATACTCGTTCTTCGCATGAAGAGAATACGTTTCATTTTGGACATAAAGGGCATCAAAACTGTCACCAATCAACTTAGGGACCCCACTAATTTGACACTAATTTGAAACTATGAATTTGACATTAATATCAATTATTTTCGATCTTTCATATGTATATACCGGTATGTGTGTTCCTTCCCTCCCCCAATTTGCATCTTCAAATGAAATTATATAAACTATCCCAGGTCCGAACCTCATCAAGAGGTATTAAGTCACAAACTTAATCACTTCCATTTTTATATATATATAGAAAATAAATAAGATTAAATAGAATAACGAATGTGCTTTGGAAATCTTGAAAGATTTTTGGAAAAACTCAAAGAAGTTTATAGAATTGTTTATACGCTAGTAACTGTTCGGACAATATGCTAATATACTAAGAAATCTTAATCATAATTTTACTTACTTGAAACTAATTTCTGAAAATAGCTTCTACTTCCTTACGTTTAGTTCTTTCCTAGAGCCTTGTATGAGGATAAAAACAAAAGGTAGAAAAAATAATAAAGGTGTAGGAAAAAAAACAGACTTGCCAGGGTCGTTCACTGTGAAAAGAAGCTGTCGATAGCTGCCAGTCACATATTAAATGGTATTGCAGCAACACTGTGTGAAAGACGAGCTATAAATATTATATCCTCTTGTTCAGGCAGAAAAGGTTGCCAGCTCATGTTAATAGTTATTTTTGTGCCAATGCTTTTTTTTTTTTTAAAAAAAATACTGTCTCCCATTCCCTGTTTAACCAACCCTTATCTATGCTAAGGTTTGGATTTTATTTTATTTTTTTTTTTTTTTTTTAGAAAAATAATTTTTCAAAAACAAATCTATTTTATTCTTGGCTACAAGTAAAATTCTTAACCCAACAATATTGTGTTGTGTTTTTAAAATATTCACAAAGACCTACAACAGGATGTTCTACTTTAGCGTATCTGAGTAGCCCTTAAATTGACTGACGTTTTCTTCCGAAGTTTTGGAGTGTTTTAAATCGGAACAACAGTTAGGGCTGTACGTAAACTATACTGAGTGAAAATATTTAATAAAGCCAGTGCAACTCATTTTCTGTCTGTAGTATCTGTTTCAGAACAATCGAAACGTACATTTCTTTTAACCTGATTGAGCCAACTTAACTAAGTGGAAACTGAATATCCATTCTGGTTACTTAGCTTCGATCTCTTTCTTTAAATCAGAATTCAATGAAGATAATCTTATACCACACAGAAAAAAGTGGTATAAGATCCTATATATTCACTTTGGTCAATAATGCATCTGCGAATCTGTAATAGACATTCATATCCGAAATTAAAGGGAATGTGCAGGTAACAGTGACTCTTGAAACGATTGCTATAAAAATGTTTGTGCTCACTTAGAAGCATGGAATAGATATCTATGGACGAAACAAACGCTTGCAATGAGACATGCACATTGAAAGATCTAACTGAATACATTTAAGTCATGTGGATCACCATTTATTGGCCGGGTTCTAGTTGGTAGAAATGTTCAATACGGAGTCTGGTTACCATGAACAGTTATGCAGACAGCACAGCCTGCACCCATACTACGGATTAGACCATTACGCAGCTCGTGTGGTTAAACATAACACTCTTGCACAAGCGATCTATACAGTTCAGCAATTGACCGTAGTGAAGGTGTTAAGGCTGCAATCTGTAGTCCGAAAGGCATCCCATGCATGCTTAATTGGGACTGAGGTCCGGTGGCCGCGCTGGCCACTCGAGACGCGTGAAAACTTTATGCTGCAGATAACCCTTCACCAACTGTACACTATGCAGACGTCCATATTATCCATAAAACCCTATGCACCTCGGAACAATCGAATATACTGTTCAAGAATCACGTTCCTGTAGAGCACAGCTATTTCCATCCGCTGCTGGAACGCATGAAGTGGTGAACTGGCTCTAGCATGATCCCACCTCAAACCATTACTCCAAGGCCTCCATACCTTTCCCTTTCAACAATTTGGCGATGGTAAAGTGTTCCTCGTGCTCTCGAAACAAACACGTGGAGAATCGCTCTTCAAACCGAATCGTGACTAGTCACTGAAGAGTATACTACTCCATTGTTCTGAGATCCACTCCCTGTTGGGGTGTCTGGCGCTGCTGCTGTGTGAGAAGAACGTACCTAGGCGGGTCGGCATGCACACACTGTGTATTTGTTACCGCCAGTATACAGTTTGATGTGATACATGGGCCCCCAAGGCAGCTGCAAGGTCTTGAGCTAGTGTACTTGCAGTGCTCGTTGGTTTCCGTCGGGCATTTAGATCAGATAACGATCTTCACGTGATAACCTTTACGTGTCTTTCACCCTCAATGTTTTTAGCAGACAGTAAACAATTCCACATTTGCTACACAACACTGCAAGGAGCGCTCAAGTCTCTAACCACAGCCAGTTCACTTTGTCCCATTTCTAATCTATTGGTGATCCGACCTCGCATTACATCATTTACATGTGTTCGCTGACCATCATGTGTTCCAAGGACAGTTCACTTAAACTAGAACTAATTTATTACGTGTTTCTCTGGCTACGGTCGTTCTTCGTGTTATCGCAGTCAAGAGGGCCCTTATGTCGCCGAATGCGCTAATACCTACATCATTTCAGTCAGACGTGCCAGCTCGAAATCTGGCGTTCATACGATGACGTAAGGGTTACTTTTCCAAATTAATATTCTTTTCTTTTTGAAATTAACATTCTTAGACATGATTATATATATATTGTGTAACTGCAGTGGGCTTATGGTGAACGCTAATGACAAACTTATTATTGTTTTAGACATTTTCAAAGCAAAATTCTTAGGAATTAGAATTTCAAGTACGCAAATTTACCAGTATTTCGTTTCGTTTTTCGCAAAGATGTTCTTCAAGCTGTTAGCGATAAATAAGAACTAATTAAAATTAGGAAAATTATATTTTGTAAACAATTAATTTGGATACATTGTGGATTTAAAATTTTTCCAAGTAAAAATATTTCACATCCAAAAATTTAAAACAGTAATTTCAAAGCATATTACAAATATATATTATAAATATATAATTGGCAAAATAAAATCTAACATTTCTTATTAGATCATACTTAGAATTTTACTCTTAATTAATAAGAATCACTATAAATTAATTATATAAATTAATTGCTTAAATGTAATTCAGAATCAGGAATGTTGAAATATATAAAAATAATGCTGGTACTATGAGTACGTTCACTATTTTTAAACTCTACTTAAAATGTTAAATTACTATTTGAAAAAAAAAAAAATGAACTCTTAGCAGATATATAAAACCAGAAAATTGAATATGCCATTTTACAAGTGATTGTCTTCTAACAAAAAACGTAACAGAAGTTAAAAAAAAAATTAAGATTTGAAATAACGGCATACAATTAATATCACAGCACATGTACTTCAGTAATCTAGGTTAAAAAAAAAAAGTAACATGTCTATTCAGATTTGGAAAATTTGGACTAGTTCTGTTAGTCTTCTGCATGAAGGTATATTATAATAATAATAATAATAATAATAATAATAATAATAATAATAATAATAATAATAATAATAATAATAATAATAATAATAATACAGTATTTTTCTTATGGAAGCTGATACTCACAGAACTCGATGTTCAACTTGTTGGTAACTAACCCGTAATTTTGTTCTTTTCACTCTTTATCAGATAGAACATCACTGACTTTATGGTTGGTTCAGAAGAGCGATGAATAACCAAATACGTAATGAACATGAAGATAGTCGAAAGGTGAGGTAATATAAGAGAATAGCGCTTAGTATTATAAGGGACAAGGATCCACATTTATTTTTTTCTTTTTGTAATACAAAAAAACGTAACCTGTACTGCTACAAAGAACAGAAGGCAACAATTAAAGTAGGAGAGAGAGAAAAAGCACAACAGCTCAGAAAAGGGTCATGCAACGATGCTGTCACTAATTTTGTTTAATCTCTACATTGAAGACACAATAAAAAAAAATGAACAGCTCTCACAGCACGGGAATAATTGTTCACGGACAGAAAATACGTCCGTTGAGATTTGCAAAGGACGTCGCGCTGTTGGCAGACAGTGAAAAATAAATAAATAAATAAATAAAAGCAAGTCTATGTGAAATGCAACAGGCGCTTAGCAGCAATTCAACATAAACATCAACAAAACCAAAACAAAAATTATGAGATGCATAAAGAAAGAAACAAGAAAATCAACCAAAAGTTTCTAACTTGTAACATCGACACAGAAGTAAAGAAAAGATTGATTAAACACCCAATACATTATTTGAAGTGGCGTTGTATGCATGTAAAGCATGAACTCTAGAATAGGAAAACGAAGAATAGAAACCTTCGAAACGTTGTGCCATAGAAAGATGTTGAAAATCAGATGAATGGATAATGTATAGAATGAGGGTGAATTGTAAATCGCATGTCAAAAAAGAGGAATACTGAATAATATTTCGAAAAGAACAGAGAGGCTAATTAGACACACATTTAAACATAGAGAAAACACACTATTTGCTACGAAGGGGATGACAGAAGGAAAGGTACCCAGAGGAAGACCGCGACTGAAATATGCCGATCGAATAATATAAGATATAGGGAAGAGAAGATGCATGGAAATAAAAAGTCTGCTCATGATAGGAAAGAGTAGAAAAGCTGCACTACAATATCAATCGAAAGACTGTTCATCCGAGAAGAAAAAAATATGTATCCTCCTTAAGTAAAAATATACTATCTTTGCATTAACGTGTTGATCACAAATGGAAAAGAAACGACAGGAAGGAAGAGAATAGCATATACAATGTTCCGAAAGTATTTATTTCTGTTGTTTCGATGGTAATACGCTGCGTTTGCTGAGAAACTAAAGTTATTTGAATTGATATATATCTTACTTAGAATCCTCTAAATCACGAAGTCACACACACAAGATCATTTAACTCATAAAATAACTACATCCTGAAAATTTACTTTCCTATATTTAATCCTTATTATACAAGCCATTTTGCTTTATCTAATCTTCAAGAGCCTAATTTGTAAGTCAAAAGATTTATAAAGGCAATAAATTTTAAGGTTTTACTCTATTCAGCTAAAATTTAGTTAATATTTGAAGACTTGTCATTAAATTAAAATACTTGAAAAATTATGCATTTATCAAGTCAAACTTGCCACATACACTATAGAAAAGTAAACATAGGAATGTAGCAAAATTTGCAAATAACTTTTCATATCATTATTATACGTATTTCTTTTTTTATGACAATGATTTGTGTAACTGAAATCCTTTCTGAGTTAATATTAAGGAAGCGAGACTCAAATTTTAGAGTCCTACCAAAATAATACTGAATAGTAAATCATACATTTATTCAATGACCAGTTGTCAATTATTCAACATTTGGATCGAGAAATTATTAAAACTAAATTGACTGTAAATTAATTGAGAAAGATTATTTCACATAAAAGTACCCGCATTACTTATAAAGCATATTTGTACACCACATTTACTATCAGTTTGCAAGAACACATAATTTGAAACCATCAATCAGAGTATTTGATTATACATTATCATGGATAACAAAGATCACAGAGAATCACATCACATCGTAAAACTTTTTATGTTTCGTTTGTATATTCTCATACAATTAAATCAATTACTATATTTAATTTATATTACTCTGACATAATTAAAGCATTCACTATGTCCAATTTGTATTATTCTAATATAATTAGATCATTAACTAGGTTAAACTGTATTACTGTGATAATCGATCATTAGGTTTAAATTGTATTACCCTGATACAATTAAATAAATCACTATGCTTAATTCGTTGTATTCTGATACAACTAAATCACATTCTTTAACTAGCATTTCTCTGATGCCATTTCATTATGATAGGAGTAAACAGTTTTTCTAGTTCTTTTTTCCTTTGTTCAATCACTTGCTTTTCAGCAAATTCATCCACATCAAGCCAAAGCAAAGTGTCATCGCATTTCTCAAGAATAGTCTTCTTGTCAACATCGGGAATATCTTTAAGTTTTCCTCCTACTTCTCTCTTCATGTTAAAGCAGTACATTTCAAGAGAATTTCTGATTTCTATACTTCCCTTTTGTTTCTCTTCTTCCGCCTTGTATTCCTCTGCTTCAGCAATTAATCGCTCAACATCATCCTTGCTTAGACGATCTTGATCATTAGTGATAACAATCTTGTTTTGCACTCCTGATGATTTCTCCACTGCTTTTACGTTCAAAATGCCATTTCCATCGATTTCAAACGTAACATCAATTTGTGGGACGCCTCGAGCTGCAGCTGGAATACCTGTAAGTTCAAAAACACCAAGCAAGTTGTTGTCTTTTGTGAACGTACGTTCCCCTTCAAAAACTTTAATTTCTACTGAAGCCTGATTATCAATGTACGTGCTAAAAAACTGAGTTTTCTTCGCTGGAATCGTTGAATTTCTTTTAATAAGTGTTGTCATAACTCCGCCTCTGGTTTCAATTCCTAATGAGAATGGAGTGACGTCAACAAGCACTAAATCTTTTATCTCTTCTGTGTCGTCTCCATGCATTATTGCTGCTCTCAAAGCTGCACCATAAGCTACAGCTTCATCGGGATTAATGGATTTGGTCAGCTCTTTACCATCAAAAAAATCCGCAAGTAACTGCTGTATTCTTGGGATACGTGTCGATCCTCCTACAAGAAGTATCGTATCAATGTCAGTTTTGTCAATTTTGGCGCGCTTAATCGCCTCCTTTACGGGATCAATAGCACTCAGAAAGAGATCTTCATTAAGACTTTCAAAGCGTGCACGCGTAATAGAACTACTGAACGGTGTACTATCAAACAAAGAATCAACTTCAATACTAGCTTTTTTCAGAAAAGAAAGATTTCGCTTGGCTTGTTCACAAGCTGAACGAAGAAGTTGTAATTTACGATTATCTTCACTGATATCCTTGTCGTATTTTCTTTGGATCTCGTCTACAAAGTAATCCACCATATTATTATCCAAATCCTCACCACCAAGATGCGGATTTCCAGCCGTTGATTTCACAGTGTACCTACCAGCTTCGATATTAAGAATAGTTACATCTAATGTTCCACCTCCAAAGTCAAAGACCAATATGGTATTCTCACACTCCAACTGAAAGCAAAAGAAAGAGTTCTGGGTAAGGATTAACGCCAAACTGAAAGATGGTTTGACATATTAATTTGTAAACGTACTCCTTTGTTCACTGTGTCTAATATTTAATGTACTGAAGTACAGTAACAATGCACCTATCACTTTAGATCATGATTTAGAAACTAGGTATCCCTAAAAAGCATTAGTCATGGTTGCTAGAGCACCAGGACTGTGTACGGAAACAAGAAGTTACTTTCGTTAATAGGACCATACAGCAATGCCGCTGACGTCCCCATTGAATAGTAATCAATCATAAATTACTTGAAGTTGTAGCCATACGACTAACAAAAGATCTTACCATACACAGAACTCTCTCTGTACATGACGGAATACTTATGCATAAATTAAAAAGGCTATTCTTTTAACTATTTTATTAAATATAAATACATTACTAAAGAAATTCGAAAATCATATATTATTCAGTATTTATTTTCCGTTTGATACCAAACAGAACCAAAACCAGTTAGTTTTCTTCTTAACATTTTTCGATAATTTATAGTGCAGTCTTTATGAGGTACCAGCAAGACACAATAACGCTTATATAAACTTATAAATAATGTCAGAGGGATGAGAGGCAAATATCTTAATTCGCACATTATTTCCACGTAATCTTTCGAATTACCGGTGACCATTGCTGTATCAAATATAGGTGTTTATGAACATAATATTCCTTACTTGAAAGCACCTATCTCACAATGTTACAACATACGGTTGAAACATACGAATTATTTAGACCACTGCTAAGTAATAAAAATATAAGAAACTCACAAATAAAAGATTGAAGAATGTAAAATGAATGAACAACTACTCAAATGTTTAATTTATTTTTTAATGTCCTAAATATCTACAATGAATATTGTTTTTATTGTTTAAGAAAAGATAAACTGATAATAAGAAACATAATCTTAAATATGATGTAATTCGCAACTTAATGGAATCAACATAAATATGTTATTTTCATACAAATGAATGTAACGATGTTTTTGTCTGCAAACTCCTCCTAGGCCGCTGCATCGACTTTCATGAGTTTCGGTATACGAAAGGACCAGATCACGACCCAACTTAGGACTTAATCGTACTTTGTATTACATTGATTAAACTACCTATCCTAAGGAGAGCAGAGGCCAGTATTTAGGTGAAGAATTAAGTATCTTACGACCCTGTCAAGATAGAAGAAATTTTATATGTAAACTGTTAACTTAAAAATAAGCGACACATGTAACAGCGTTTTGTAAAAGTTTCCGCTTTAAGGGGAGAATGAGGCATATATGTTGATATGTTTAAAACAAAATGTTTAAAACAAATGTTTAAATCATGTTTAAAACGAGGGCTGTTGTTTTATTCAGTTTGTTTTAAACGTGTTTTTTTTTCGATGCTGGTTGGACATGTTTAAAACAACTAAAATATCAGATTGAAGAAGCTAATTTAATTTTCTAACAAACAACCCATCCTCCGCAGGATTTGTGCATGGAGTAAATTACAAGCAGAGCTATATTCTTATTATAACAGCAATTACTGAACGAAATTCTGCACATCAGTGTGCGTATAACTAAACCAACAGAAATTCAAGTGAAGTATTTGAACATTTCTTAATTTCCAAGAATAACGGAGGTTAAACACACTATACACTATTCTAAAATCCAAATTCACAAATTTAAAACTTGGGTATTTTTTGATCACTATCATTTCCATAATAATGAACAGTTCTCACATCATAAGCTAGAAGAAATGCTGTGACAAATACAATACAACTCATAGGAAAGAAAAGTGACTAATCTACAAGGAGCAAATGGCATTTTAACTAAACAGTTTTCAAGATATCTCTATCTGCAACATGGGTAGCTAATAATATGTCTACGGCATAACAACACAATTAACTCTAGACAGCCGCCAGGGATTTTAACAAAATGGTAGACTCTCACGTATCGGGGCTCTGGTGATCCCTTTAATTATCACAGTGTCATAAGTTATACACCATTGGAAAGCTTATAGACCACAAATTCCAACATTCGTGAAATTCCCGCCGTATTCGTAGAAAAAGAACAGACATAAAAAAAATCATTAAAAATATGAAAATATTGACTTTGCGGGGCCCTGGCAACCCTTACAGTCACCCTACGCTGACAAAATGATGCTAATGTGTAAGCCACATACTTGTGACAATAATATAAGAAGTGGTAGCCATTGCTGCCATTGCGTAATGAATTCGTTTTATGTAGGAAATATTTTTTAAAAAATATGCGCAGAAAAACATTCATTGAATTAGACATTCTCTCCCCTCCCCCACTATAGTACCATGTCCATATGCAAATCATTTTTGCTGCACACATGATGTATACGAACAAGAATTATGCTTCTAGACCACTTCAGTGAAATATATCTTGTGTTATATGGGACCGTCCCAAAAATAAATGTAAATTAACCAAAGTTGACCCCCTCTTCTTCTATAAACAACAAGTACACATACAGGTTACTATCATGTAGGGGACTACTTCATTGCTTCACATACCAATTTTTATGATTGTACCACAAATGGGGGAGGAATACCCGCCAAAACCTGATGAAAAAAATTTGATGAAAAATTAAAAAAAAAAAAACTTCATCCTCGCTCTCTCGGCCGTACATACGTATCCCCTATATACATAAAATGCAACTGACGGAAAGCTTTATCCCTCAAAAATACTTTTGTACCAAATCATCTTTCTAGCTTAATTAAGGACTGAGCTATTGATGTTTGTTGTAAAAAATAAATGTAATTTACGTCAAAAAATCTTAAACTCCAAAAAATGGCTAACTTTGCCCCCTCCTTGCTACCTCATATAAGCAAGAAGTACAAATACACAATATTACCATGTAGTGGCCTACTTCATTGCTTCACGTTAACACATTTTATGAATCTATCCCCCAAGAGAGGGAATGGCCCCCCAAAAACTGCTGAAAAACAAAACAAACAAACAAAAAAGAAAAAAAAAACGATATTTACCCTCCTCGCATATACATAAAAGGCACATCAACAAAGCTGCATCTTTCAGGAATAAATTAGTACCAAAACCATCTTCCAGCCTTAATTTGAGGTTTAAGACTGAGCCATTGAGGTTTAAAGCCCTGACACAGCAGTTGCGTCAATGGGCGTTTAAAGATTAAGAATGCAAACGACCAGTAGAACGTAGCACAAAGAAACTAAACTACATATTCTGTGAGCGAAGATCGGGAAAATCCCGATTTCTTTCTCCGGAATTGAACATTTGGGCGGATCGAGATTAGGGAAGTTCCCGAAATTTGATCTAGCGGTTGAATATAGATGGCAAGCAATACCTAAGAGCGTATAAATGTAACACATATGCCTATTTGGATTATTGTTTTAAACGAAATAAACATTTTAAACATGTTTTTTTAAAACCAAGTACTTTGTTTTAAACGTTAAAAACGTTTTAAACAAAAAAAAAAAAACAAAAGAACACGTTTTAAACAAAAAACGTTCTTTTTGTTTTGTTTTTTTAAAAAGTTTTTTTTTTCAACCCTGCTTACTCCTAAACCGCTGTACCGAATTTGGCGGTTTTTGATACATGAGTACATCATGGCCCAACTTAGGTTTCTATCAAAATATCTGCAAAGAGGTGGAAAGGGGTGACATGTAAAAAATAACAGAAAATGACAAATGTGTTTAATCCATAGCTATCGGGACCGCTAAGATGAAAAGTGACACTCTAGGTGTCCAATTAAGTCTAAATGCATTCTCCATCGGTATGAAGGGTGACGGACGGGACAGAAAGTGGATGATATGTAAAAATAATCAAAAACGACCGATAGGACATAGTTTTCGTGTCGCTTAGATAAACAGTAATACTGTTGATATCGTTTACATCAACATTCATTCCCATCAGTATAGGAGTGAGGGATGAGGGAAACGTTCGAAGTATAGTCCAATAACAATGACCAGGAATCTCGCGCACCAAAGGTAAGCGCTCTACCACTGAGTACCGTAGCCTTCTAATACACCTACATTGTGGTAAAAAAAATTTTTTTTTCATTTTTAAAAAGATCAGAAAGAAATAGTTTACTCTTGAGCATAAAGACAATTTGCACATAAAATTGTTTAGTTGATTTGTTATTGTTTCATTAATATCATAAACACTTAATTCAAAATTCTATAAAGCAGTAATTCACAATTCTATAATGCAGTATAAATATTTTTGGGTGAAAGAAAGTACGCAACTGGTAATTTACTCTTGAGGGTTGTTCTTTTTAAAGGATTTTCTCAAGAACAACTTACAAAAAGACGATTTTGTTCGTATTTTACAAATATATATTTCTATAACAACCTTACAATATGGTATAATTTCACATTTAAAAAATCCACAAGATGTAGCTTGTTTTTGGAAGTATTTTCTTCGATAAAATTTTCCGGAAACGCCTATTATAATTTTGTTCATATTTCCTAAATAAACGTCTCCGTAATAGCTACAGAGCTTGATATAATTCAAAATTTAAAAAGTGAGAGTGAGAAAGTTTAATGCGGTGGCCCGTACATTTTATTGTAAATTGAGAGCGTGTCCAAAACACTAAGTCACTTAATTAAGAGCGTATCCAAAACACTAAGTCAGTTAATTGAGAGAGTGTCCAAAACACTCATTCAGTTAATTCAGAACGTGCCCAAAATACTAAGTCAGTTAATTGAAAGCGTGTCCAAAACACTAAGTCAGTCAATTGAAAGCGTGTCCAAAACACTAAGTCAGTCAATTGAAAGCGTGTCCAAAACACTAAGTCAGTTAATTAAGAGCGTGTCCAAAACACCAAGTCAGTTAAATTAGTTTTCATAGAATAGGGCTATTTAAAAAACGTATTACGCGTTTCAGCATAGAAAAACATTTCACTTTTGAAACATAAACAGTTGTTACTGAGAATTCTCCTCTAACCCTCACTCTAATCCACTCACACTCACTTATTACCCTCATCCTCAAGCAAATATCACACCCTCACTTATTGATGTCCTACTCACACTCACTCAACTCATCCAGACTATCACGTACCGATATGAATAAGTAAGAGAGTGCCCATCTCTACATACAATAAGCGTTTGAATGGTCCTGCCTGTTCCTGTATACCGTGCACTTTATACAGGTACACACGAGAACGAGGAAAGCCAGTTCCTCGACGGAAAAACACAAACACTACGACTTAACACTATTGTCAAAGCTCCCCTCAACAGCAAATCAGAGTTACTGACTCCGTATTAAAATGACTGGCAATGTTTGGTTTCCCTCTGTATGTATGCAAGGAAATAAATATTGTTCTAAAAGATTCGTTTTATTTGTAATTGAAAAAGGCATGTAATTGTGATTACATTGTAGACTCGCGCCTAGTCGTGACATGTCAGTGGTCCATCGGTGGAGCAGACAATGGGTAGCAGATCGGATAGCAACCACCCCACAACCTCCACCACATACCAAGCCATCAGTCAACATGCCCTCCGCTACCGCAATAATATACGTATATCACACTTGTATGTGACACTACGCACATGTTACTTAAAGTACTGTTCACTCATACAATAAAGGGCAAAAGTGAAACAAAAATTTCTTATATCAAACTAAGTAAAGCGCAGAATAGTTACATGTATATTGGACTGAGATTATCTAACTTACTGGCACCCAGAATTGGGGAACTGGAGATTAAAAATTTTTAAGTGTTTTTACCTCGCAAGTGAATATATACATAGTGTTACAGAATTTTAGGCAGGATTTTCTCAGTTCGAGTAGAAAGAATTTTGTACTTTTTTTCTTTCTGCATTCATTTTATACTATGCAAAATATAAGTATGGTAGGAATACTTATAATTGTAAATATCACTGATACATATATATGCTAATTTCAATCTTGTTGTTTAACAACAATAAATAATTCTTAAGTTTTGAGCATGATATTACATATTTACTTACCGATTAAAATAAGGTCCAAAAGTATACAGTTAATGTACGTAATTAAAGTTCGTGCTTGTACTCCATAATCAGAAAACTGAAATTTTGCTTCAACATTTTCAAGTAATTTTCTTTCATGACAATTGATGAGTCGGTCACGTTTCCAAGCTTCAGTATTTCTGTTTGAACTGGTGTTTTTAACCACACTAGTAAAGTATCCTATTCTTCTGACTGCCATTATTCACACACCAAACAAGCAATGCGTAACGGATACTACATATAGATTTCGTCGTTAGCTGTTTTCTGCTTTACTATCTCCGTAATAATATTTCTATAACGTTCTGCGCTAGGAGAACATTATAATTTAAAATAATATTCAATTTACTTAAAAATAGGTATGTAAGATTTCGAAATTAACTAAAAACCAGTTAATTTGATACAGAAATAAGTAGTTCACTGATTGGAGACTAACTACAAAAAGAATTGAAATTCAACGAAAATTTCTCTCTTTTAGTATTCCAATAGTTAAGGTGCAGTGCGGCTGCCTATGCCCATCGGCTTACAGTATTGTTCTTGCATTCTGTCTTGTTTTCTCTGAATTGTTCAATATATCCCATCTAATATTGAACTCGGAACCAATACACCAAGAACATAGGCATAGTAAGATTTGTTATATATATATATATATATATATATATATATATATATATATATATATATAAAAAAAAGATTGAGTCTTTCTATTATTGAAACCCGCAACAGTCAATAAAAACATCAACTGTGACTCGATTTAATGCAGAAGTTATGCTTACCCTACATATCCTATTGTATGCCAGCGTTTTTTAAAATTTTATTATTATTATTATTATTTATGTGTCATGGCACTACTCCCTATCCCTTCAAATGTCTATTTGACTTTACAGAAAACATGCTCCTGTTGATATAGGCCTATATTGGATTTCTTGGCTTGTCTGAAATCTTGAGATGAAGCTTCTCAATAATTACACATTCATTCCCAAAGATGAAATGATAATAATTAGCAACTTCAATTACAAATCATTCCGATTGTCTGACAATTTCTATCTATAAGTAGATTGGGTATTTTCTAATCAAGTTCAACTTTGTATTTTCTACTGAAATATCACAGAAAGTGCATATTTTCATTATTAGCGTCAAATTATAGCGTCAAATACGGATATTCATTATGTTCAAATTTACCTCCATCTTACAACCTTCTAAGAATTTGTACAGTAGAGATCTATCTTGTACTTGAATATATTATGAAGATACAGGTTCAAAAAACATGGCAAAAATTTGTATTGTAGGGCACGCAAATACACACATTCAAAACATTATTCAAGTATGTGGAGTTCTACATTAATTGTTTATAATTTAGGTGACTTACTGAACTGTCACCTTCATTACAGCAGCTAGACAAAATAGATTAGGAAATTTTATATACTAAGGAAGGGTAAATTTATTAGAAAGATCATTTCTATCTTGTACTTAAAGTTTTTGTTGTAATTCTGGCTAAATGACTGCTTGTATTACTGCACCACTTCGCTACATTCAATTATTTTTATTATTATTATCTAGTTTAACGCGTTTCACGCTATACTCTCAGGCTAAGGGAGATCGTGGTAATGATACTGAACAAAATGCTGGAGTAAAGGAAGTAGAAAGAAACGCTAACACCCCGAAAAACTACGGACTGCGACATTTTCCACCACAAAACACACAGGTGAGCGCTCTATCACTGAGTCACCGTAGCCGTCTTGATTTTTAGATTCAAATAGAAAAGAAAAAGGTTTCTTTTTCAATATGTGATAATTTATCTAAGATCTAGAAATGCCCAAAATTTTCCGGATTTCGGAAGAATTCCTTCAAATTGGTATTTTTTTTTCTAACTCTTAAACTACAACTAATTTAATGCATTCACTACCCAGCAGTTACAAAGGTATTTAAATCCCTATTCCAGTCATTACTAATTAAAATCTCTCTCAACTAAGATTGACTTTTACTTCTACATTTCAAACAAGAAAACTGTGAAGTTTTGTATATACCGTCAAATAATGATCTAGCATGATTTGACTTTAGTTCTACATAGTAAGCCACTTCAAAAGTTGGAGGATCTGTGCAACCTGTTTGAAATAAATAATTTTAGGTATCAACACACTCCATGTACGAGGAGGTATCGAAAAGTTCGTGCAATCACCTCCAAGAAATTCACTTACGGAAAACTCTTGACACCATCATGGTATTAGTCCTTCTCTATGTATTCACCGTGCCTAGTAACACATTTTTGCAGCGGTTCCTCACTTTCCGTAAGCCCGTTTTGTAAAAGTCTGCAGTTTGGCTTTGAAACCACTGTTCAATCTCACAAATGATGTCATCCCTACTGCCAAAATGATGTCCTAGAGTGGACGCTTCATTTCTGGGAAGAAAAAGAAGTCACTTGGTGCTTGCTCCGTTGAGTATGGGGGTGAGGCAATTTCAAATCTTAATTCCACTGCCTTCATCATGGATGCATTGTCCGCCAATAGCAACATCCCTTTTGTGACCAATCCATGACGTTTCTTCTTTCTGTTACTTCGTCAGGAGATGGGAATAATAGGTACTAGTAATAGTTTGTTCCTGTGGTAGGTAATCTGTCATCACAGTCCCAGACGTCGAAAAGCATCACTTTGGCGGAAGACGTCTGCACTCGTGCCTTTTTAGGGATAGAACGAGTGTTTCCATTGTTTGCTCATTTCTTTTATTTCTGAATCATAAAGATAAACCCAATTTTCATCAATTGTCACTAGTCTACCAAAAAAGTCTTCTTCATCCATCTCAGTGATGCATCATTTCTCATCTAGCGTTCTTGCCATTTCTCTTCTGAAAGGTGTGAGCAGTCGTGGCACCCATCGTGCTGACATTTTCTGAATATCATCTGGTTGTGAATGATACTCCAGTGAGATCTGTAACTCATACCTATTGCATACATTAACACTTTCAATGGTTATCCTCTTGTCTTCCATTCTGATCTAAACTTTATTCGTCAAGGCTGCATCATCAGTGAAAGATGGTCTTCCAGGTCTAGACGCGTCCGTCGTGGTCATGTATCCAGTCTGGAACATCAACGCACTTTCAGTAATTTACCCGAGAAAAAAAAAAAAAAAATGTTCAAACCAGAATCTGCATGATTAACATAAAAGGACCTAACTATAAAATGCATGTCTGAGGGGCTTTGTAGTTCGTCACCTTCTAGGTGAGTGCACGAACTTTTTGGTATCTTCTCGTATCGTTGATAGATTTAAAATAATATATATAATAATCGATAAAAGCATATAGAGCAAATATTATATAAATATGTATACATGTATTTTTTCATTCTTTGCAATGAGGCTAGAAAATACAAGTTGAAAACTTACGTTCAAAATCAAGGTTGTTTTCATCATCATCATCATCACAGGTATTCTGCCTTTATTAGCAGGTCACTTGCCGCAGCTGAGAAGCTTCCATACTCCACGGTCCTCCGCTAACCTTTTCGTCTTCGCTTATGATCTTTCTGTTTTAATATCATCCATTAATTGTAGTCTCCTTCGCCCCCTCCCTCTCTTTCCCGCTACCATACCCTCTAGGACGTCCTTCATGATACAATCTCTTCTTAGGCAATGTCCCAACCAGTTTCTCTTCCTCTTCCTAATAATATCTAAAAGTGTTCTTTTCTCACCCACCATTTCTAACACTCTCTCATTCGTTTTCCGCTCGACCCAGCTAATTCTTTCCATTCTTCTCCACACCCACATTTCGAAGCCTTCCAGTCGATTTTCGTCACCTTTACGTAATGTCCACGTTTCCGCCCCATACAGTACAACACTCCACACGAAGCATTTTATGAGTCTTTTTCTCAACTCTTTGTTCAAGGTCCCACAAAACAGACTTTTCTTTCTTTTAAAGGCTTCTTTCGCCATTCCTATCCTTGCTTTTATTTCACGTTCGCATTTCATGTCATTACTAAGAATACTACCCAGGTATCGAAAACTATTAACTTGTTCTATTTTCTCCCCTCCTACTTTTATATTTGACACAGACCCCTTCGTTCCAATCACCATGGCTTTTGTCTTTCTAACATTTATTTTCATCCCATATTCTTCAAAGCCCTTTCTCATTTTTTCTAACATTTTATTGATTTTCTTTTCAGATTCTGCAACAAGCGCCATATCGTCTGCAAATCTTATACATCTAATCATTCTACCTCCTACCGAAATGCCATCATCATCATGTAGGCATTTTCATCAAGTATCAGATAATCTTTTATGTGATGATTTCCACATGTACGTAGGGGAATAATTAATTCTATATGAAACATACAGTATATATATATATATATATATATATATATATATATATATATATATATATATATAGTTCTGAACAAGCACCAAAAGCATGTACTTCTGAACTTCATGGAAAATTTACGTGCATATCTAGACACATCATTATTCAACGAATCACAATGAATAGTTTTGGAACCACAAACTAAACGGACTACTAAACGGACATTCGTACTAAAAAGGAGACTACCCTTAATGTGAAAGGTTGTAAAGAACGTTTTCTTCAACTTAAAACTTACTGAGGTCCATAACAGGGTACAGATAGAAATTATCTGTATGAACATTGTGTACATTTGTCAGTGCATATTGCCTCAAAGCTCTTTGCTTCAAGCATTTCTTTTGTTTTAAACGATTACCACGAATAAAACTTTCAAATATTTTTACTTTAGTACCTCATTAGTTCTGTTGCAAGAACGTTTTGAATAATCAGCAACTATTGATAGTGTTATATATTTTACATATATAACATATATATAAATATATACTTTAAAGATTTTATTTTCCAGATACACAATAAATTGTTAGATTACATGTGGGAAATATCACCTTCCACAATATATCTGAGTTCAAACCTTAGTAAGTTTCCTTTAACAATCTTTCACTGATAATAGAACGTGGTACTTTATTTAACGTCTTGAAAGAAGTGTACCTGAACAAATACGGGATTCCAATGTAGAAAAGAGTCCTAAGACGGATCCAATAGAACAATGGATATAGAAGAGTCAAGAGTACTGGAATATGCTGAGTGTACTAAGAACAAGGTATTTTCACAAACTCTAATGAAACGTAGGTTCTAATATGAAGACTTTTTATCCTAACCACAGGTAAGATATTTTTGTAATCAGCTACTATATTACTCTTTGGTTGTATCATTATTACACATCTGACAGCTTTCTTCTAGCAATTGAAATAATCTTTCGATTATTCTTCCAATCTAAATACCGAAAAAAAAAAACTATTTTAATATTTCATGCATTCGACCTCTATACAACTCTAAACTACCGTGTATTTGTGTGTGTTACAACGCTTAAATGTAGTAAACTTATCTCGGCTTTCTAGTAATATTTATGGAGTACTTTCTATTCATTTCTATTCCGCACACTGATTTAAATATGAAAGAGACAAGAGGAAGTAATAACGAGAACGGTCACATTCGCTTAGTTGTAATAAAAAAAATTAAAGAAATCGAAATTGCGCTTGTAATGAGATGGTAAAAAATGACTGAAATACCATATTTGTAATAAAATCATTAAAATGGTTGAAATCATATAGTTCTAATACGCATACTTGTAACTTCTGTATTTCTTTTTATTTATTAAACTTGAATTTTTTTCTAGAATATATTGAAATATCAGAACATAATATTGAAGTGAGCAAAGTTGAATAGACGTTTCCATGTAATTCAGCAATAAGTCTATTTAAGCTAATAAATGTTATGATAAGGTACTGATTTTCATTCAGTGCAAGTATTTCAGAGTGAAGTATAATCCTGCCACTTTATAATGTATGAAAATAATAAGTGTTATATTTCTTGTATTACAAGCGTGAGGGGAGTATCTGTGGAGAGTGAAAAGATAGAATAAGTAACTGTAAAGGAAAGGATCTCATATAGAGACATATCTTGAAGATATGTACTGACAGTTCCAAAGCTACGGACTACGTAAAAGTGATCAGAGAAACCAATATCAAAATACCTATTTTAACGAGTGAGCTCTCTACCGTCTTGAGCAACCATCCTTCTTCAGTAGTTAATTTGATTTTAGCGTTTTCAGTAGCGAGGCAATATGAGATGTGGACCTACTACTTAACGTGGGGTCTGAATCACATGAACTTCCCCAGGAATCGAATCCAGGTTTCCCATGCCAAAGGCACATACACTATCCACATAGCCACGAGGTAACTACTTTCAGTACGTAAGCTGAACATTGCTAAAAAGCTTATTTTCTTCACTCGTTCATCCTGACCGTATTGTTGTTAATAAAGGTGGAAAATCATTCATTAAAAACTAATTATACTGTATGAGTGTGTTTCGGAAAATAAATTTCTGATTAATAGCCCTCTACATATTTAACTAGAATTTAAACAAAGCCTTTAACTTACCTTTCACCAGTAAAGTAGGGTGAATCCTACAAAATGCGTAAAACAACTATTGGCTTACACAGAATGTTTAACCTTCATCAGGTGCGCGATTTAAATGAAATGCAGTTAATCGTTGTGAGTCTCACGATCAACATGTAATAATTAAATGTAGCTATTGTTGTAAACTATTACACAATACAATTTTAGGTTCAAGTGTGCCCATTTTTGTATAAAACAGTATAGGTTTCAATACAAACTTCCGCTTTAGAAACATTAACAAAACCAATGAGAAGTATTGTCTGAACTACCGCATAATAAGTTAAAATATGTTGTTCATTCAAACCTTCTTTTCGAAGATCGAATTCGTTTTTACTAACTTCGAATATTAGAACAAAATTTCTAATGAAGAAATGGAATATAAGTCATCTTATAACGACTTAAAACGCAGTGAAAAGAAAAGAAAAAGACAGAAAAAGGGAAGATTTTTCAACTGTGAACTAGCGAGTGAAGTACCTTGTCGCGGCAAGACTACCATTCCTAATTGACACAAATACTCTCCCTAATAAACCTGGCGAAACCTATTCTTCAACTGAACAATGCCAACAGCAGAACGTGAGTTTTGAAATTGTATGATTGTAGATATAAAAGCGTAAGATCAGAATTCCATTTGCCACAAAATAAAAGACATCATGTACGACTGAAGGGAAGATAGTATTTTGTTTCCTATGAATTAGTAACAGTTGAACAATACTCGCAGAACTCCGTGGCGTTGTTACCCTTAAAGATAGAGTTAAAGACTCCGCAAATTAAGTGGAAGTCCCTTCCACCAATTCCCAACAAGAAAGTTTTAATCAATTATATTGTTACATAAGCGATTTACACACAAAATGTGGGAATTTGGCTGATTTTGAAAGTGTTATCCTATCGTCACAGTAAATAATTTTGTTCATTTCAAAACAAATATGTGAATTGAAAATCTTGACAGAGGTCTGTAGTTGTTCTGTATCTTATCCTAACATATCACACTTATTACACGGATAAAACGAAAAGTTTATTTAAAAACTTGTTACATATTCATTACAATACAGTCATTTCAGACAAAATCAAATTTCTTCGGGAACTTCAGACTCTCTCACTCTCTCTCTCTCTCTCTCTCTAATTTTAAATTTCCGGCAACGTCATTGAACGCTATCATCTACGTATATTCTATACTGTATTATTCTTTGCTCACAAGCATTTTTCATGTAGTTGTTTCATAAAGGAACATGAAGGTTATTACGGAAGCAAATATATAGAAAATCTACACTTCAAATTTGTTTTGTTCATACAAGGAAATAATCCAACTTATAGACTGATCTAAATTATCTTATTAATTAAATACTCGATCTAAATAATGGATGCTCTCAGATGATGATACCGATAATATCAACAATTATTATTATATTTACTTACATCGAAACGTCACTTAATTTATTAATTAGATTATTAATTGGGTAAATATTTATCTGTAAAAAAATGTGTATTCAAAGACCAATTTTCCGCACAGAAAAAATCCTTTTTATCCAATTTTATATATAGTAATGAATAACTTAAATTACTTTTTCATGATTTTTTCATTTTTAACATTTTTTTTTAATTCTATTTACTTCATATTTATAGTCATACTTATTGCACAAATTCGTCAAATGATAAAAAAGATCGATACATACATCTATAGTTAGAATTCACAATTGTTACTTTGAGAATATTAAACGAACTCTATGATATCATTTAAGTAATATATAAAAATAGAACTTTTCAATACTATCAACAGCTATACTGATTTACAAATTTAGAAATTAAGTGATAGAATAAAAGCAGAATTCTTATGGATAGCTTCTTTGTCAACTTCCTGACTGTTCGTATCTGTTTAGCCATTTTACTATATTAAGAAGAAGATTATTACATGAAACAGTACAAATATATCTTGAATTCTTTTCGTATAACGTTGTTTAACTTTGTTGTATGTATGTATGCTGACATGTAATAGTGATTTACTGTTGATTTCAACAAAAAGCAGCATACGCAATATATAAATATGATATAGGGTGCCTTCCATTCCAATTCAGGCAGAGCATGTACCATCACCATCTCAGATATTGTTGAAACTTTTTTTATAGCAACTAGACATGTTTTTAAGAGACCCATATTTTTTTGTTTTGTTGAAAAAAATTTTCCCGCCAAGTAATGGGCCACCAAAGACGGGGAGTACAATTTATGAATTGTAGAAGACATGGAAAATGGTCAACTTCGGAGCCTCACCATTCGGCTATGGAGACAGGTAGAGTTATAATTCTTGTTGTGGTATGTACATAGGGATATAAATAAACTATATTTTATCATAGTTTGGTTTGCGCATGCGTATCTTTTTGTACATAAATTAACAAATGAACGTCAATTTATCTGAAAAGTCGAAGTTTGCGAATTTTTTTCGAGCACTTACGGTTCGAATTTTAAAATTCTGTTTTCACGGTTGGTAAGACCTAGTTACCCGCTTTCCGAAACAAATTTTGTATCGCTTCTGTGTGCAACCGTTTTGTCGCAAAAAATTCGAGAAATTGTAAAATTTTCAAAAATCACCATTTTTGGGCGCCATTTTCTCGAAAACACCATTTTTTAAAATTCTGAAATTTTGTGAGATGGTTCAACTTTACATGAATAATAAACACACCAAACTCCATTCTCGACCAATGCTTCATGAATTAACTGCAGCCTTTTAAAGTTAGCGTAGTTTCGTTAACTTTGATGTCACAGTTAGCAACACTGGGAACAATAAACGTGCAATGATTTGATGATGATTGTGGTTCACATTCATTAAATGAAGAATAAAAGGTTTTCTTGGCTGTTTTTTTTTTATTATTATTATTTTGATCAAAAAGGCTCTCTGAAATAGTAAAATGAGCCTCCCCCTAATCCTCCGTTTTCTTAAACTGAAGTAATCTGAGGTGGACATTACGATTACGAAAAACACAAATTTTAAGTTTACTTGTAATGGACATCCAATAAATTCTGATGATCTATAAAAAGCCTAAACTATTACCTCAGTATGATTTGGAATGCTCCAGACAAAGTCTCAATTGAGTATGATGTCATTACAGTGATCGAAAAAGGACAAAATATTTAAAAAATCGAAACGTTTCCTTACGTTTTAAAGAAATTTACTGACTTTTTAAACAGAACAATCCCAACATAAGAATGGGTCACTCGGAATTTTATAGTATTCGACTAAAGTGGGTCAGTCCGAAACCTGCGAGGAAAGTGTGGGTGTGTGTATTGTGCAAATTTTAAGTTAGCTGCTACTGAGTTGCTACAAATCAAAGGTGCAGCCTGTATTGAAGCTGTCATGAGTGACCTATTTCCTTCAGTAGTATAATCCGTAGAAAATGACAGCTGTCTTCCTCAAGAATGTGGTGAATGTCCTGGAGTGGAAGGAAGAAGTGTGGAGTCTTTTAGTTATTGATCCTGATGAAAATGAAAGTGTTACGTATGCCGTATGGGAGAATAATGATCTCGTTAAAAAACTGTGCCACTTTCTGTTTTCGTATCGTAATTGCTGGTTTAACTGTAAGTATTGTAATTCATGACTACATCAAGAAAATCCAAATAGAATTAATTGCTACCGAAAAGCACCGTATAAAATTTCAAGATACAAATTCTATTTTACTTCATGTGGACTTCGTTGAAAACTGGACTGTTATTCTGCAAAGTGAAATTCAAGAGATATCACCGGAATATGAAACAACTGACAGTTTTGTTGTAATAAACGGCGATAAAACACACGATTCGGCTCATGTACTCATAGTCATAGACAAGATTCTAAAAATACTCGAAGAAAAGCGAAAAAATATTTTTTAGAAAAAGGTTTGAATACGTGAAAATAGGTATCTACAATTTCTCAAGCCGTGTCAGTGATTTCTGATGGTACTGTATCCCACTTTAAAAATCGCTTTCAGATGTTCGAGATGCAGACAGGACCGATAAAGCAGTGAAACCGACCATGTAAGGGTCTCTGCGACGGTATGGGGAAGGGGGGGTGTAAAGAATGTGGCAACGCGGCATAACCTTAGGCTAAAACAGATAAACAGTATTAAAACCACAGAAGAAAAAAAAATGAAATAAAATCTTTAAGTTTCACCATGTCCCACGGTTATGCCGGTTAGGCTAAAGGAGACGGTGATTATGAGAAATGAATGAAATGATAGAATGCAGAAAGTGGGAGGAAACGGAATAACCCCGAGAAAACCCACGAGCACGGTGTTTGTCCACCACAAAGCTCACACGGCGCGAGCTGGGATCGAACGAGGGACCCCAAGCACCGGAAGTGAACGCTCTACCACTGAGCCACCGCGTCCCCACTAAAACCGCAGAAGAATTCGTGAGTATAGTGCAAGTACAAACTGCGGGTATTACTCTCGTTTTGTTGCCTGGAACTGAATTCGACGACTTCCGGAAGAAAAAAGGGAAAAGTATGCGACCGGTAACTAGTATTCAACGAAGTCATATTTGGGATTCGGAAAATTGCGAAGTTTTTATGGCAGTAACGGGTCACCATGAACTAACTTCATGCTTCCCCCAAATTCGAACTTCTGCAATTCAAAGTGTAGATTTAAGAAATCTGCAAAAAGGAACTTTTGTTACATACATATATGTATGGTAACCAGTGGTGCGTAGCAGAAATATGAATAAATCATGAATTATCTGAAGTTTAAGTGCTGTTTATGCTTCTACATGGACCTTCAGCAGGATACAGGTTTCCAGAAGAGCATAAGAGAAGTGAAAATAAGTGTTTTCTGACTATCGACAATTTGCTACGCAGGGGCGGATCCACGACAGACTTCTGGGGGGGGGGTTGTAATACTGCTACTTAGAGCTACTTTTAAGAGCTCCAAACTCTGGGATGGATTTTATTTATATATAAAATAAGAAAGTTTCTTCTTCTGGGGGGGTGCGGGGCATCGTGCCACTAGATCCACTCCTGGATGACTTGTGAGTGAACCAACACCTATTGGAGCACCTGCACGGTTACATGCTATTACCGAAGAAGACAAACGAAGCAAATGATTGGTCCATGTAAAAAAAAAAAAAAGTGAAATTTTGTTTCCGAAGACCATTTTAAGTAAGTGAACTTGAAATTTATATGTTTCGTAATCGTAATTTCCATCTCAGATTATTTCGGTTTAAGAAAACGGAGGAGTAGGGGGAGGCTCATTTTACTATTTCAGAGAGCCTTTTTGATCAAAATAATAAAAAAAAACAGCCAAGAAAACCTTTTATTCTTCATTTAATGAATGTGAATCACAATCATCATCAAATCATTGCACGTTTATTGTTCACAGTGTTGCTAACTGTGACATCAAAGTTAACGAAACTACGCTAACTTTAAAAGGCTGCAGTTAATTCATGAAGCATTGGTCGAGAATGGAATTTGGTGTGTTTATTATTCATGTAAAGTTGAACCATCTCACAAAATTTCAGAATTTTAAAAGATGGTGTTTTCGAGAAAATGGCGCCCAAAAATGGCGATTTTTGAAAATTTTACAATTTCTCGAATGTTTTGCGACAAAACGGTTGCACACAGAAGCGATACAAAATTTGTTTCGGAAAGCGGGTAACTAGGTCTTACCAACCGTGAAAACAGAATTTTAAAATTCGAACCGTAAGTGCTCGAAAAAAATTCGCAAACTTCGACTTTTCAGATAAATTGACGTTCATTTGTTAATTTATGTACAAAAAGATACGCATGCGCAAACCAAACTATGATAAAATATAGTTTATTTATATCCCTATGTACATACCACAACAAGAATTATAACTCTACCTGTCTCCATAGCCGAATGGTGAGGCTCCGAAGTTGACCATTTTCCATGTCTTCTACAATTCATAAATTGTACTCCCCGTCTTTGGTGGCCCATTACTTGGCGGGAAAATTTTTTTCGACAAAACAAAAAAATATGGGTCTCTTAAAAACATGTCTAGTTGCTATAAAAAAAGTTTCAACAATATCTGAGATGGTGATGGTACAATTTTATATTTTTTTGCCTGAGTTGAAATGGAAGGCACCATAGGTAATATTAAGAAGAAGAGAAATCAGTTTTTTCTTCTATGGTATTACTAAATGTGTATCCCAAAAGTTGAAATCCCATTATATCATTTCTTGCACCAAAAACTAATTTATGCCAATTTCTATGATGACCGTTTGAGACATTTTGAACATAGAAGTTACACGACGAAATCAAGCGTTGCTAGCTTTAGGGTACAGGTTACTGTATAATTAATTTTTAAATATTACTAATGTATTCATAGTCTGTGTTGAATTTCGTGTTTTGGTATTTTGATGTTAATTCCTCCACCAATGTATATATAACAACCATATTGATTTAATTCAAAATACTGTGTGAAATTTCAGTTAATGTCTCACAGTATACTTTTCTTGTGAATATCATATTAACTATCTTAATTTTGAAAATTACGTCTTTCATACTATTTCGCGCCAGTTCTAAATGAAACTCATTAGATATTTCGTAACAAATGCTACAGGATACATCTCAAATACATTGCAGGTACTCTCCTTTTATCCAGATAATAATTGTAGTTTTATTTTATATAAATTATTTCGGTTCACGCTGAAACTTTCGTAAGGATCATTTCTTCTAGTTGTCCTATAAGGGAATAATTGTGGATAGTACTAAGTGATACTATGATTTCAGTAATGTCTCCGGATGATTCTGTGTTCTTAAAATCTTTGATAAAAATCCTCGCTGAAGATTATTGATTATGTGAGGACACAAGAACAATTAGAAAGAGTGTTACTTACGAAAGTTTCAGTGTGAAATCAAATAATATAAAAAAAAATAAAACTACAGTCACGTAATGTCTGGATACAACGTGTATGCCTGCTAGTCACGTAATGTCTGGATACAACGTGTATGCCTGCTATTTATCCTAATTCGCTCTTTTTCCTTCTAACAGAATGCTAACACGAATTGGTATCTTGTTCCCAGTCTCTAACGATTTGCTATACAAAAGCTAGCTTCCAACGCGAAAATGCTGTTTACATCAGTTTTATACATTCTTATAAGGTCAACTTGTTAACCCTGAACGTATATTTTAATTTAAAAAAAAAATGCATTTCTGCGCATATAGAAACTTATTTTGTTGGTAAGTCCACTAATTTTTTTCTACTATTCATTATTTTCATATTATGCAAGAGTGCAACTTCAATTTTCTTCGTTCTATTTGGGCATATATAAATAAAATCACATTTCCACAATGTCTTACAGCATAGTATGGCTAAAAATATCATGTTCTTAATGTTACAATTAGGACAAAATACTATTTATTTGTTCACGTTAGTTGATATCTTTTACTCAATTATTTATTCTGCGCGCTTTGCATTCTGAGCAAAGGTAACAGGTTAGTGTTGCTACTTAGCTAATCTGAAATCGTTATTTGGCGATGACTATTGTTATCTGATTGGGGAAAAATCTACAGAATCGGAAACTACATTAGTTATATAATTTCTTCCGTATTTCTGAGGTCATCGTGTTGTAATCTGTCACCGTTCGAAGAGAAACAACAATAGATGTAACCTGTCACCGTTAGAAGAGAAACAATAGATGTAATCTGTCACCGTTAAAAGAGAAACAACTATAGATGTAATCTGTCACCGTTAGAAGAGAAACAACTATAGATGTAATCTGTCACCGTTAGAAGAGAAACAACAATAGATGTAATCTTTCAACGTTAGAGGAGAAACAATAATAGATGTAATCTGTCACCGTTAGAAGAGAAACAACAATAGATGCAATCTGTTATTGTTAGAAAAGAAATAACAATAGATGCAATCTGTCACCGTTAGAAAAGAAACAACAATAGATGCAATCTGTCACCGTTAGAAAAGAAACAACAATAGATGTAATCTGTCACCGTTAGAAGAGAAACAACTATAGATGTAATCTGTCACCGTTAGAAAAGAAACAACAATAGATGCAATCTGTCACCGTTAGAAAAGAAACAACAATAGATGCAATCTGTCACCGTTAGAAGAGAAACAACAATGGATGCAATCTGTTATCGTTAGAAAAGAAACAATAGATGCAATCTGTCACCGTTAGAAAAGAAACAACAATAGATGCAATCTGTCATCGTTAGAAGAGAAACAACAATAGATGTTATCTTGTCACCATTAGAAGAAAAACAACTATAGATGTAATCTGCTACTTAATTTTTTTTTATTTACATATTCAGTACGTAAATATACAAAAAATATGTTACAGTATTAGTTATGATTAGCAACGAACGACATACGTTTTAGCGCTACATCAATTACTTTTTTTTATTTTATTTTCACGAAAACTACGCACGAAACTTTGCCGACAAGCATCTCACTTTGCTGAGCTTGATACAATTTATCAATTGCTATATGTCTTTCTTCTGACAATATTATACTAAAGAAAAAAATTAAAGAAAGAAAAAAATTAAAGTGTGGTAGTTAATTGCATCGATTGGTATTTAAGAGTTAAATAATAATTTTGGGCTATATCTCATTAACCATCATGTATACTGTCCAGTGGCGTATCCTGAAAAAATCTGAACGTGTTTACCCCTGCTTATAAAGGATAAAATCTTTTATGATACAGCAGCATTTCTCGATAGTTTACATGTTACATTTTGATATCTTATAAGCATCCATAAATACTGTCTTCGCAAAAATCGTATTTTTACTATAAGTTATAAATTTTACCTGAAGTTATCAAAGCCGAAGAACTCCGGAAATAAATTCCGAACGGATAAATCTGGATTAATAATAATAATAATTTTTAAAAAACTTTTAAACTGACTTGAGTTCTACACAATGTGAATTTGAGATTTTTTTTTTTTTTTTTTTTTTTGCAAGGTTCTTCGCGTAACATTCTCTCTAGATAAACCTTGGATACTTTAAAACTTATTTTTCTCTCGTCTTCTGAATAACATCAGAATACAGACAATGCAAAACCACGCTCAGAAATTCTACTTACAAGTTTCTGCAATTCCTGAATTTTCTTTAAACTTCCAAGCTTTCAACTCTTGCCTGGAATCTTGGTCACCGAGGTTAAAAACAGTAAGCAAAAGAATAGAAACATCAAGGAATAAAATGGAACGGACTTACCACGGAAAAGAAGCTGTGTTGTATGGAAACCTGTCGTCAAGTACGTCAGTAATCTCCAGACTAAAATATGGGGAGTGACGAATGGGAGGCGATAATCCCAAAATTTTCACAGCAATGGCATAACAATAAAAAATAGTAACATGAGTTGGCAACCTTCCAACAAGGAACAAGACACACACACAAATCGACTCCTCTATAATTTAGTCTTGTTGATTACTGACGTACTTGACCTCTTTCCATACAACATAGCTTTTCGCTTAGAAAGTCCGTTCCATTTTTACTCGTTGATGTTTCTATTCTTTTCCTTCCTATTTATAACCTCTGTGACCAAGACTCCAGGGAAAAGTTGAAAGCTTGGAAGTTTAAAGAAAGTTCAGGAATTACAAGATCCTGTAAGTAGAATGATAGTTTGAATTCCTGAATCGTCTCATATACCATCGTTGCTGATGCAGGACGTAAATACAAATCAATCAATCGTTTGTTTCGTTTCACCCTCTTGCACTTCGTCTGTTCTATTTTGGAGGGTAATATCCAGAAAGGAACCAAAGTGGTATGAAAACAACGCAGAAAACGCAAAATATTGCAGTTTAACTATTACATTCTTTCATTTATATTTTTGAGAACAGGAATGGAGAAATTTTAATTACTGAATATGATATAATATACTAAATACAATTAATTTTGTGTTGATGGAAACAAAAAAAAAAATCTACATCGTTACGTTCATTCGAACAGTTACGGAATGAGGCCCCAAATGTTTTCCAGGCGACCACCAAAACAACTTCCCCATTGCAGGAAAGGAAGCTTCTACCTCTGTATGATCAAGAAGAAAGCTTGGAGGTTCTCGCAGATACTTAACGGTCAACTTGCCTCCTATTTAGGATATGTTGTATTTCCTCAATGCTCTTCCGCAACACGTGAACTGATACGTATAAGATGGTTGCTTGCTATTTTGTCGAGATACACTTGATTGATTTATTATTATTATTATTATTATTATTATTATTATATTATTTACTAGAATGTGTTGGTGCATTCTGTTTTGGACTGAAGCATAGAAGACATCGTGAAAGCAAGAATGGATGTTTTAAGTTGTATTTTGAGGAATTTCCTTAATAAGTTATGCTTTAATTATTTGTTTACCGGTAACCCAGAGAAATCATCACTAATACTTTCATCTTCTAATGTCATAGTGAAGCTTGATGAGGGTATACAGGTACAGTACACAGGTCACATTTAACTGAACGGTTATTATAAAGCATAAATTTAAAATTTAGGAAACAAAAATGTTGATTTTGTTGAAAACTAAGCATGAGGATTTGCATTCACTCATGTCATTTCGTGTTATTAGTGATGATATGAAGTGCGAACGTGAAATAAAAGCTTGAATAGAAATGTCGAAAGACTTTAGGAGGTGGAAAAGTCTGTTTTGTGGGGTCCTGAATAAAGAGTTGAGAAAAAGACTAATAAAATGCTTCGTGTGAATGTGAAGTATTATACTGTATGGGGCAGAAACATGGACATTACCAAAAAATTACGAAACATGACTGACGCCTTCGAAATGTGGGTGTGGTGAAGAATGGAAAGAATCAGTTGGGTCGAGTGGAAAACGGATAAGAAGGTGTTAGAAATAGTGGGGCAGAAAAGAACAGTTTTGGATGTTATGAAGAAGAGGAAGAGAACTGGTTAGAATATTAGTTAAGAAGGAACTGTATTATGACGGACATGCTAGAGAGTATAGTGGCAGGAAAGAGATGGAGGGGGCGAAGGAGGGTACAATTAATGTACAATATAAAAACAGAAAGATCATACATGAAGACGAAGATGCTAGCGGAAGATCGTGGAGCTTGAAAACTTCTCAGTTGAGGGAAGTGACCTACCGTTAATGACGGAATATCTATGATAATAATGATGATGATATTTTGTTGAGCTCGATAAGATCTATAGATTGGTGTATATCATCTTTTGTCAAAATTTTCTCCATTTAACGCTAACATTGTACAATAAGTAAGACCTACGCAGGGATATATCGCAGTCAGAACCTCTCCCGAGATTCTCATATTTGTACTGGATAAAAGAGCATTGTAACATACTTTTCTGGTAGGTCTTTATTAGTCAAATGGATTCTCGTACTTAATTCATAATGTTACTCTGTAGTGAAAATTCGCACTCTTATTTATTTACTTCGGTATTTATTTGTTTATTTTCTTACTACATCTATTTATTTTAATTCTAATATCACAAAGTATTATGCAACTTTAATCTTCTGTTATATAATTTGGATCGCCTATCCTCCACGATTACGTACGTACATTTCTGATCGTACTACAGAAAGGGAGATACGAACACATTCAATATTTCTCCTTATGTTTAAGCTCCATTGAAGACATTTTTTTTTTAAATAAGTGATATATGAACTATAAAATTATGTGTACACATATACGTAAATCATGCAAGTACACTTTTTTTTATATATATATCCCTTGGGATTAATATTCTAGTGATTACTTTTCTGCTATTCTGATGATTACTTTCTTGCTAGTTTGACAATTACTTTCCTACTCTTATTACTTTCCTGCTATTACAACGATTACTTTCACGTTTCTTTACTTCCCTACCATTTCTTAAAATGAGATTGAAATTACTAGGAACGTCATCAAAAGAGCAGAAGGAAATGTTTGAATTGTATTACACTAAGATTAAACATCCAATGTTAAATTTAGATGAGTGCAATCTCTTACAAAAAATGGGACAAATATACAAAGCAGCTTCACTGGACGCGTCCCAGTAATATTAAAAATTAAATTGGTAATTAATTCACGTCAATTGGTTGCATGTTGAAGTAGTTTGTCTGTGAAATTAACAAGTGAAGTGAAACGAAGACTTGACAACGTTCATCACAACATCTAGGATTTCAAATTGTAAATAGTGTGCATTTAAATACAGTGGAACCTCTGAATAGCGGACACCGATGGGACATGTCCGTAAAAAGAGAGGTTACACAAATATAGAATACTCACAGCTCGTGCAGTAATCGTATGAAGTTTGCAGTAATTTGTATATTAGATATAAATGTAGATATAGATAATACCGAAATACTATGTTCAGTGTTCGAACTACTGAGGAGATGTTCGAAACAGTTTAAGAGGAGAAACAGTCTTTGTTGATTTTTTTTTTTTTTTTTTTGAAAATAACATTTGTTCGTTTATTCTTCGAAGGAATAGGGAAAGATGCAAGCCCCAAGTGAAAGAGGAGTTAATTTGTCGTAAGAATGCTTGCAGGGCCGGCGAGAGGGGAGGGAAGGAGGGGCCAGAGCCCTGGGGCCCGAGGCCCCAAAGGGGGCCCGGCGGCCGAGGACAAAGAATTACTAAATGTTGTATATTTTTACTCAGTTCGCTTCCAATCAGTGCGCTCTTTGTGTAACAAGTTTTCTGTACTGTGGTCTTGCAAAGAAATTACAGGTGACCAGATCCAAGAATAAGCAGCTGCACTAGTCCAGCGATACCCAAAAGATTTAGATGATCTTTCTGATGAACTGCATAGCCTGAAATTGATATATTGGGCCAATTTTGGTGAGAAAACTCTTTCACCATGGGATCTCCTAAATAACACCAAAAATTTGAATCTAGAAACTTTATTTCCAAATCTGACAGTGGCCCTTCGTATATTCGCAACAATCCCTGCTACCGTTGCTAGTGCAGAGCGCTCTTTCTCTCTGTTCAATAGAGTAAAAATGTTTTACTCTCTACAATGTGTCAAGACAGATTATCAAGCTTAGGCTTGTTGGCAATGGGGACAGAACTTATCAAGTGTACCAAACTGGACGCTATCATTGATGAATTCACCCTGAAAAAAAGCCAGAAAGGGAATTTTGTTGTAACTATACGTAGAAAAGGATACATTGTAACTGTAACAGTTGTCTAGTAGTAATACGTATAATAAATTTCTCCTACAGATAATTACTATTAATATCACATTATTAATCACACTATAGTTAATTTAAGCAATATTTCATTGAAGTAACTAAATTAGGCCTAATTCCTCATGTCTCTAGTTAAGGAAAACTAACTGCATAGCTTACTTCTATATAATTATTTATAGCAACAATTTGTGCAAAGATATGCATAGTACAGGTTGGATGGTTGAGAACATTTACTTTCTCAACTTTTATTAACTATTTAATACTTTCTTTTTGTATTTCCTTCACAAATTAGTTTGTTTTGAGCATTTGATTGAGCATTAGGGGAGAACTTTTGCTATTACAAATAGATAAGTTACTTTTTTTTCTATATTTTGATACCATTGTATTTAAATATATAATTTTTTTTATTCATTTTAGTTTTGAAGCCTTCAAAAATCTTAGAACCAACAAGTATAGGGTCTAAACAAAATCATAAATAGTGAATTAATGAAGTTTTTTTTTTCAGCGAACAGTGAACATAGGCTAGGTTCAGAGTTCTTATTATTCACTTATCTATATATATAGCAATACTGTTTAACATGTAAATTAAACGCATTAATGGTCTAATAAAGAGTTCAAAATAAGCCTTAATGTTCATTTTAGTTTGCCTCCGTCCTAAGTGGTAAGTACGTAAAAAGTCATAAGGAAACATGTAAGGGGCCCGGGATTGCTCAGCCCCGGGGCCCGCGACCGCTCTCGCCGGCCCTGAATGCTTGGCCATATGACTGGCTCTTCACAATTGTTTTTACTCATATTTATTGTGGAGAAAGAAAAGAAATATTTGAAGTTTAACTTTCAGCTGTTGCGTGTAGTGGTTCATTAGGTGACTTGACTTACGACAAAGACATTTTGGACAAAGAATTTTCTGTCTATATGTGTTAAATACATACCAACAAACAAATATTCCTGTCCGTTATGTACTAAAACATTCGTGACGAAAGAAAATTATCCGTGTCCGTAAAAGGAAGAGTTCTCTCCCTTAAAAATACCAATATATTTCCGAGAAAAAAGTCCGTATGCGAGAGGCTATATGAAACAGGAGCTACTGATTAACGTGGAATCCGAATCACATGAGCTCCCGCCGGGAATGGAACCCGGATCTCACACACCACAGGCACACGGTAGGGAAGTTTCACTGCACTTACGTCTTACATTGTTTATGTATCACTTTTACCTTCATCATCTTCAAGTTTTGGGCTCTTCCGTGGCTAAGTGGTTAGCGTACGTGCGTGTGAACTCCTACTGTGTGCCTGTGGTGTGTGAGATCCGGGTTCCATTCCCGGCGGGAGATCATGTGGTTCGGATTCCACGTTAATCAGTAGCTCCTGTCTCATATGGCCTCGCTGCTGAAAGGGACGTTAAACTCCAAATCACCTCAACTCATCTTCAAGTTTTGAGCTAGTATGTGTAGGTGAGAACCTACAGTTTTAAACTATGACTGATGTATGTGATTTCTTGGAAAATCATTAGTAAAAATCTTTAGAAACCAGTGTTCTTCAATTAGTAGTATCTAGAAGATTAATAGCAACAAGAATGGTTGCTGAAATAATAACAGAAAAGTAAGCATCAGAATAGAATTTTACAGGACATAAACAAGATCAGTTCTTGCTGATCTAAACAAACAAACAAACAAAAGTACCGAACTTTCTTAATATGTTGTTCCGGCACGTGTATTCTATAAGTAAGCGTATCTCGTTTACAAGTAAGCGTATCTCGTTTACATTATTGTTACACACAGCCGATACACCAAATGTGTCAAACATATACAAGCACAAATTTCCTATACTAACCCACATGCGCAAAACTTAAGTCTCCTTTTTTCTATCTTAATTATGGAACATGCTATCCAGTAATGTTAACTGGATCACTCCACCTAAGCATGCAATTTACCATTCAACATTTTTTTGGACATGTATTAATCCAGCCAATTTTCATACAGCATTCCTATATGTGTACATGAACCGCTACTTCTACGCATCGTGACAGCTATAATTTCAACTGTTTATAGCCAGTTCCTAAGTGGATCATATAGAGTTGCCTTCCCCATTTATAGCTGAGGTAATGCATTTTCAACTAATTCTTTGTTAAAAATATTCATCATAACAATTCCTCACAGGTGCAAGTTTACATTGCTATCGGATAATTCTACACAAATTTGGTTGTAAAATAATGATATATATTCGTAAATCTATCTGAATTAATTTTTTATTGAAGTCTTGTTGAAAACTGAGATATTCGTAATCCTTTAGTACGGATACTCTACCCTATTTAAAGATAAATTTAAACCATTTGCAAAATCTAAAGACAAGTTCTCCGTGATGCCTACCCCACACACTTAAACATCAATATTCTATATCCAACTAATTAACCGAAGTATTTTATTATTAATAAACCTAACCTAAAACTCGTTCACACAGTATGATGAATAGAAAGCCATTTTTGATGTTTTGTGTAAGCATCCCTACAACTCAACGTCTAGACCATACAACAGCAGAATCCAAGCTGAACAATTTGAAACTCTCTGATATAATTTTGAAGTCATCATCTTTAACTAGCAATTTTAAATTATGAATGCATTAAGAACAATAACAGATCTGAAATGTATACTGTACCTTCTTGTCGAATCCATAGGCAATAGCGGCAGCCGTTGGCTCATTGATGATCTGAAGAACATTCAATCCACAAATTTTTGCTGCTGTTTTGGTGGCACTCCGCTGAGCATCATTAAAGTAAGCAGGAACAGTTATCACTGCATCAGTCACTGTACCGCCGAGGTAGATCTCCGCAGTTTCCTTCATTTTCTCAAGAACCATGGCACTTATTTGTTCTGGATAGAATGTCTTTGTTTCGCCTCTATACTCAACTTTAATTTTTGGTTTTTCGCCATCTTGAATGACTTCAAATGGCCAATGTTTCATGTCTTCTTGAACAGTTGGATCATTATATCTTCGACCAATGAGGCGCTTTGCATCTGTAATTAAATAACATAAAATGATTAATTATGATGAGCCGTTGAGAACTCACTGGAATATTTGAGATTCTGTATTTTTGACCATAAAATTACGTACACATACAAAAAAGTAAAGTTAGAAGTGAGTTTCCGTTTATCATATTCCCCTTTGTCAATAAAATAACTAGTAGCAATGCAGATTGAGCAAATCAAGCATTCATAATTGACTTAATCATCACTAATTTTCAGGGTTGGCAAAAACCGTAGTTTTTATTAAAAAAAAAAACAACGGTTTTTTGGGTTTAAACCAGATTTTTATGGTTTAAATAATTTGCTCTATATATTCATATCATATATGAACAGAAATAAGTTTGTTTCGCCTTGATGTTATTATGCAACAACCGGGTTATGCTGGAAGGGGTCACATAAGCTTAAAGCGGAATAAAAACCGCTTCTCGAGTTACATCCGAGAGAAACTGTCCTCCATTTGAACTCGGAACCAGGACTAATTGGCCACAAATGCGATACGTCTGCCGACTCACTCACGAAGGAATCCTGATAAAAAGATACGTTGTACTGATCTTTACATGCTTCTTTATATACCTGTCAAGAGTCATTTCAGAAGGACAAAAAGATAAACAGTTGCACAAGTGAAACCATTACACTGAATTACATATGAACAATTTCAAAGTACTACGGAGTACAGAAGAACTAATTTAGTTCAATTTAGTTAACAACGACTTTTATTGATCCAAATTAAAGAAATACACCGACTTAATCTGCATATCAATAAGAAAAGTGAATAAAGATACGAATTATTTGAGTCCACTTTGGCTCAGACTCATTTATACATAAATAAATACCAAAGATACTTATTTCACTAAATGCCTCTCGTGGGGTCTGTATAATCCCTCCCCACACACACACACACATACAAAGTACGGCATTTTCGATGTATTTTATCAATAGTAAACATTGAACAATATTTAGAATTTTTCTTCGATTGCAATTACATAACAATAATAACAACTACAAAAAATCACAAAATAACATTTATAAACTTATAAAAAAAAGTTGCTTATGTAGTATAATCTTTTTGAGTAGTGAATGGGGAATTTAGGTCTGAATATAATACGAATAATATACGGAAGTGAAACGTGATAACCCACAAATGTGTGTTCATCAAGATTTTACAAACGCTTACACTTTTACGAACACTTTTTTGTTTTTAGGTTTAAACCAGCCAACCCTGCTAATTTTAACAGACGAAAGTCTGCTTACTTTTTGAGAAGTTCCTTTTTTGACTTCTGTGTCTAAATTTTTCAAAACAAGTAACGGAAAGATGTTGATTTTGAGTTTAACGTCCCTTTCAACAGTGAAGCTACATGAGACGGGACCTATTTATTAATGTGGAATCCGAACCTGCATGAGCTCCCACCGGGAATCGAACAAGTAACGAAACGAATCTGAAAATATACTATATTATATATATATATATAAAGACATTACCCATCTGAGAACAAAAGATTTGATAGAGAGGCAACTTCAGGTGCAGAATGATGAAAGGAACTGAATACTGCAGGATATTCTCTTGGTAACGTAAATAATATTAATGTTTTTTAATTAGTGATAAAGTGCACAAGAGCAGGACAGGAAGATCAAACGTATGGCTAGATGGAGAGAATATCGAAGACGTTAACAAATTCCCCTATTTGGGAAGTCTAATATCCTCGGACGGATAAAATGAAAAAGACATAATAAGTTCCAGAATAGCACAGGCTAAACAAGCATTCAATAGGGAAAGAGGACGGCTAACATAAAGAAATGTGTCATTCAACGTTCGTAAACGATTTATTAAGACCCTGGTATGGAGCGTGGCGCTTTACGGATCAGAGACGTAGACACTGACAAAAGCTGAAATATCCAAGCTGGAAGCATTTGAAATGTGGTGTTGGCGCAGAATGCTGCGCATATCATGGACCAAAAGGAAAAGAATTTAAGACGTATAAAGGAAGCTAATGAAGGACGACAAATCATGAAGACAATAGGAAAAACAAGAAACAGCATGCTTGCTTGTCTATCTTATTCGGCACTTCGATTAGATCACCGTGCTGATAGAGGGAAAGGCAGAAGGAAAACTAGGAAGACGAAGACCACGGATAGAATATTTAGATGTAGTTACGAAGAAGAGGCCTTATCAAAATATAAAACAGCTCTCCCTAGAGAGAGAAAAGTTTTAGAATTTCGATGTTGTTCACCAACCTATGGTTGAGGTGAACAAGAAAATTATTATTTAAGAAATCATCATTTTTCGAGAATGAACTGGACAATGACCTAATGAATCCATCTGTACTATATGTTTTGTTGTATAATATTTAATTGAATATCGGTATTTATTTTAGTATCAAATATAGTTTGCAGACAAGAATCTTTAGATTATCTAGCAAAAGAAAAAAAAATCCAAATTGTCTATAAATCAGTTGCCAACTACATGTATCAATTATCTGTATTTCAATGTCCAACTTCATATTAATCATACTACAAGTAACGATGATAAGAACTAGAGTCCAGAATCAATGGCAAAATAAAAAGCCCAAAATTCCTGGCAAAATTGCGAAATAAAAATCCAAAAATCACAGTTAAAATGGTACAATAAAATAAACAACGAAGCCTTTTAGCGAAACAAAACAAAACAAAACAAGAAAGAAAATAAAAAAGAAAGAAAACCTTTGGCAGAGAAAACAAACAACGGCTTTTGCGAACAAAATGGGTACTAAGAATATTTAAAAACCATAATAACCTCTAATTGGTGTACTAATCGAATAAAAGATATGGATCTTTATAGGTTTCATTTTGCAGTTAGTATTTAAATTTAAAATTTCTGGAATTTTCCAAATTGCGCAACCCGTATGGCCTGCTATACACTGTAGGATAGATCCTAGGAAAACTCTTACACGATTTTTCCTCGAGTCAAAATCTCCGCGTATATAGCATCAGATCGTATGTCATTTCCTATGTTCTGAACGAACCTATGAAATTTATCTTCTTTAGAGCACGCTCTATTTCGGAAAGTAAATTCGTAATATTTCGATTTAAGCGACATCCGGTTAGAGAAAGTATGCTATATATATATATATATATATATATATATATATATATATATATATATATATATATATATATATATATATATATATATATATATAAATTGAGGTATGCAATTTAAAAATTGACGAACATGGGCGTAGTTATCCTGAAGCTATCCTATTTTAGATTTCGCAAATTTGTGATGTGTAACATAATTTTCAAAGAACATTTCATAAGAAATCCAAATATGTGGACGCTGCACCCTTGAGTTTAATATTTCATGAGAAATGCACGTTGAACTTCTCAAACACATAATCAGGTCAGATAGGAAAAATCTTCACGTGTACAGCACAAAATGGTAGGATTTTCTTCGAGATATGTCGTAACATTTTTCCAAAGATAAATCCTAAGATATTTCCTAGGATTTATTTAACAGTGTATAGCAGCCTAAGGAACGACACCTAACCATCTATTCATTATTCTTCAGTAGTAACAATAAAACAAAATGATAAACGCAAAGAAACTACCTCACTTTGTTCATACGCAGTTCCATTAGCAGTTTAGAAAACATTCAAAGCACAAGAAATACTAATAAGCTTTTTTTTTTTAAAAAAAAAAAAAAACTACACTAGCAGTTTATTTTCACTGAAGAAATTTATTTCACATTTTTGTACCCTGAAATTTTCAACAACTCCTTAAAATTTTCCAACTAAAGACTTTGTCTTCTGTTACAAAGAATTCGTTTTAGATGTGGACATTGTCTTTGTCTTTTCACATCTACAGATATCACTGGAGCATACTGGAAACAAGTGATTTGGGAAGGATTTATGTCACTGTCAACAGCCACATCGCATCGCTTTCCAGAACACTATCAATGTTCTTCAATTTTTAGAAATCTGGATTAGCACTTATAACACAATCATATTTTCGGCAGCACTTATAATAACAGGTTCACATTTTTGCAGAATGTGCGCGCCTTTGTCACCATCAATAACACTTAGATGATTGACACCATCATTGAAGGTTTCCACACAACTAGATAAACTTTTTTTTTTTTTTTGTGCAAGATTGGTAATAGCATTTGGCACTTTGCAAAATAGATTGCATTGAAATTCTTTTTCAAGGTATTCTTCTGAAGTAAACTTGAAGCAATCTTAATTGAAGACATCATCCTCATCAAAACGATCAATGGTTCTTTTGATGGATTCGAAGTTTTTAGCATAACAGAGAACAGCTGTAATCTAGGTACACATCTCAAACTGACTGTAGTGGGAGCGGAAGTTTAGGAGCTAACGCACGAAATCACAGGTTACAGAGGGAGCTTTTAGAAATATCTTTTTCACATTTGATATGAGATCAACGTCGGGAAAATGAGAATGTACTTCCTCTGCAATTCTAGGTAATGTGTGTGCCAGACGGGTGATATGCAGCATATCTGGGAATAGACACAAGATCTTTCCTGCACTTTTCATGTATGCAGCTTTTATCTGTGACAAAAAGAATCATATCATGTTTTATGCATTTTATCAATACAATATTCAACAATTTTGTAAAAAGCTGTACAACTGCCATTACCATTTACTTCTTCTAACTTCAGATGCAATCATAAACCTTTATGTGCCTTCTTTCCTTTCCAAAGTTCCATTACAACATTGACAATGGAACGCCCTAAGATATCGCAGGTTTCATCAATTGAAATCTATATATTTTTGTTACCAACATTTTTACGGATATAGTTCTGTTCTACGCACTGTCAATGTAAGTCGTTCTCAAAGATGATTCATTTGGATTTTTGCTTTGTCTATTTCTCGAGAAAGTTTACCGAAAGTTTCTAAAGAAAACATTTTTTCTAACTTCCACAAAGGAATGTCCATGTTAATTAGAGCTTCACATAAATAATTTGCAGAAATGTTAGCACGCGAAGCAGGTTTCACATAATTGCAAAACAGTATAAAACCATGTGTTGTATGTAACCACACTACACCCAAACTCAAACTTTTTTCATTTCTCTTTCCTAGAAAGGCCTGCTTTTAAAATCTAACTCTTTCAATACGACTTCCGAAAGTGGCCAACACGGATGAGTCATGCATTTAATTCTCAGCTGTGTGAACACTAATTAAGATCCTGGGAAGCTTTTTTCTATGCCAAGTATGGTTGGACCAAAGTTTATCAATTCCCTTCCCAATTTGAGCCTGAATATCAAAAAATGGGAAATATTCGATTTTTTAAAAGTCTTTTCATTATAACTTCTTGGTTTTAGAAAGATTTACTTACGAGTCGTCAGGTATATACCTCATATGGATACCTAATTTTTTGGGATCATTTTGAACCACCCACAAATAGTGTTAACAACTAGGAAAATTATTATTTCCCTATTTTTGATTCAAAATTTCAAAATTTTCGAAATTTACACCGTATTTATACATACGAACTCAAGCCAACTTACGCTAATTGAACATCAGTCCTTACTGAACAAAATCAAGTACAGACTATTACAATTGAGTAATAATTGAGTAATAAGGGAGCTCTCGAAAAGTTCAAATTTAGGTTCTAATCATTGATTTTCTTTACTTTTTTGTTTACCATAATTTTTTTTTAATTACAAGATTCGTTTCATAGATATCAATATGATACTTCTAGGATATATTAGTGATGTACAAAAGTTTATTTTAAGATGGTTTGCATCTATCTAGTAGTAGTATTTTCAGTCACAGAAAATTTTAATTCTCGATTTTAGGTGAAAAATTTGAAAAAAAAAAAAAAATTCCCATTTTTTCTCTTATTGGCTACAATGGAACAAACGTACCAGCATCTGAAAGTCTATTATTGGTGCCTTCCATTTCAACTCAGGCAAAAAAATATAAAATTGTACCATCACCATCTCAGATATTGTTGAAACTTTTTTTATAGCAACTAGACATGTTTTTAAGAGACCCATATTTTTTTGTTTTGTCGAAAAAAATTTTCCCGCCAAGTAATGGGCCATCAAAGACGGAGAGTACAATTTATGAATTGTAGAAGACATGGAAAATGGTCAACTTTGGAGCCTCACCATTCGGCTATGGAGACAGGTAGAGTTATAATTCTTGTTGTGGTATGTACATAGGGATATAAATAAACTATATTTTATTATAGTTTGGTTTGCGCATGCGTATCTTTTTGTACATAAATTAACAAATGAACGTCAATTTATCTGAAAAGTCGAAATTTGCGAATTTTTTTTGAGCACTTCCGGTTCGAATTTTAAAATTCTGTTTTCGCGGTTGGTAAGACCTGGTTACCCGCTTTCCGAAAAATATTTTGTATCGCTTGTGTGTGCAACCGTTTAGTCGCAAAAAATTCGAGAAATTGTAAAATTTTCAAAAATCGCCATTTTTGGGCGCCATTTTCTCGAAAACACCATCTTTTAAAATTCTGAAATTTTGTCAGATGGTTCAACTTTACATGAATAATAAACACACCAAATACCATTCTCGACCAATGCTTCATGAATTAACTGCAGCCTTTTAAATTTATCGAAGTTTCGTTAACTTTGATGTCACAGTTAGCAACACTGCAAACAATAAAAGTGCAATGATTTGATGATGTTTGTGGTTCACATTCATTAAATGAAGAATAAAAGGTTTTCTTGACTGTTTTTTCCATCATTTTGATCAAGAAGGCTCTCTGAAATAGTAAAATGAGCCTCCCCCTACTCCTCCGTTTTGTTAAACCGAAATAATCTGAGGTGGAAATTACGATTACAAAACGCACAAATTTCAAGTTCACTTACTTAAAATGGTCTTCGGAAACAAAATTTCCCTGATTTTATTATTATTATTATTATTATTTTACATGGACCAATCATTTGCTTGGTTGGTGTCTTCGCTAAGAGCATGTAACCGTGCAGGTGCTCCAATAGGTGTTGGCTCACTCACAACTTGTCCAAGAGTGGATCAAGGGGAAGATTTTTTTAATATATATAAATAAAACCGATTTCAGAGTTTGGAGCTCTTAAAAGTACCTCTAAGTAGCAGTATTACCCCCCCCCTTCCAGAAGTCGTCCTGGATCCGCCCCTGCGTAGCATATTGTCGATAGTCACAAATGCTGAAGGTCCATGTAGAATCATAAACAGCACTTCAACTTCACGTAATTCATGATTTATTCATAATATTTCTGCTACGCACCACTGGTTATACATATATGTATGTAACAAGACTTCCTTTTTGCAGATTTCATAAATCTACACTTTGAATTGCAGAAGTTCGATTTTGGGGGAAGGATGAAGTTAGTTCATGGTGACCCATTACTGCCATAAAAACTTCGCCATTTTCCGAAAGCCAAAGATGACTTCGTTGAATACCAGTTACCGGTCGCATACTTTCCCTTTTTTTATTCCGAAAGTCGTCGAATTCAGTTCCAGGCAACAAAACGACAGTAATACCCGGAGTTTGTACTTGCACTATACTCACGAATTCTTCTGTGGTTTTAGTGGGGGCGCGGTGGCTCAGTGGTAGAGCGTTCACCTCCGGTGCTTGGGATATCTGGTTCGATCCTAGCTCGCGCCGTGTGGGCTTTGTGGTGGACAAACACTGTGCTCGTGGGTTTTCTCGGGGTTATCCCGTTTCCTCCCACTTTCTGCATTCCACCATTTCATTCATTTCTTGTAATCACAGTCTTCTTTAGCCTAACCGGCATAACCGTGGGACGTAAAACTTAGATTTCATTTCATTTTCTTCTGCGGTTTTAATACTGTGTATCTGTTTTTGCTTAAGGTTATGCCGCGTTGCCACATTCTTTACACCTCCCCCCTCAATACCATCGCAGAAACCGGTTTCATGGCCGGTTTCACTGCAAAACCACTGCTTTATCGGACCTGTCTGCATATCGAACATCTGAAAGCGATTTTTAAAGTGGGATGCAACACCATCAGAAATCACTGATACGGTTTGGGAAATTGTAGACACTAATTTCACGTATTCAAACCTTTTTCTATAAAATATATTTTCGCTTTTCTTCGAGTATTTTTAGAATCTTGTCTATGGCTATGAGTACATGAGTCGAATCGTGTGTTTTATCGTCGTTTATTACAACAAAACTGTCAGTTGTTTCATATTCCGGTGATAACTTTGAATTTCACTTTGCAGAATAACAGTCCAGTTTTCAGCGAAGTCCACATGAAGTAAAATAGAATTTGTATCTTAAAATTTTATACGGTGCTTTTCGGTAGCATTTAATTCTCTTTGGATTTTCTTCATGTAGTCATGAATTACAATTCTTACAGTTAAACCAGCAATGTACGATACGATAACAGAAAGTGGCACAGTTTTTTAACGAGATTATTGTTTTCCATATGGCATATGTAACACTTTCATTTTCATCAGGATCAACAATTAAAGACTCCACACTTATTCCTTCCACTCCAGGACATTCACCACATTCTTGAAGAAGACAGTTGTAATTTTCTACGGATCATACTACTAAAGGAAATAGGTCACTCATGACAGCTTCAATACAGGCTGCACCTTTGATTTGTAGCAACGCAGTAGCAGCTAACTTAAAATTTGCACAATACACACACACACACACATACACACTTCCCTCGCAGGTTGCGGACTGACCCACTTTAGTCGAATACTGTAAAATTCCGAGTGACCCATTCTTATGTTGGGATTGTTCTGTTTAAAAAGTCAGTAAATTTCTTTGAAACGCGTAAGAAAACTTTTTTTTTTTTTTTTACTTTTTGTCCTCTTTCGATCACTGTAGTGACATCGCACTTAATCGAGACTTTGTCTGCAGCATTCCAAATCATCACTGAGCTAATAGTTCAGGCTTTTTGTAGATCATCAGAATTTATTGGATGGCCATTTCAAGTAAACTTAAAATTTGTGTGTTTCGTAATCGTAATTTCCACCTCAGATTATTTCGGTTTAACAAAACGGAGGAGTAGGGGGAGGCTCATTTTACTATTTCAGAGAGCCTTCTTGATCAAAATGATGGAAAAAAACAGTAAAGAAAACCTTTTATTCTTCATTTAATGAATGTGAACCACAAACATCACCAAATCATTGCACTTTTATTGTTTGCAGTGTTGCTAACTGTGACATCAAAGTTAACGAAACTTCGATAAATTTAAAAGGCTGCAGTTAATTCATGAAGCATTGGTCGAGAACGGTATTTGGTGTGTTTATTATTCATGTAAAGTTGAACAATCTGACAAAATTTCAGAATTTTAAAAGATGGTGTTTTCGAGAAAATGGCGCCCAAAAATGGCGATTTTTGAAAATTTTACAATTTCTCGAATTTTTTGCGACTAAACGGTTGCACACACAAGCGATACAAAATATTTTTCGGAAAGCGGGTAACCAGGTCTTACCAACCGCGAAAACAGAATTTTAAAATTCGAACCGGAAGTGCTCGAAAAAAAATCGCAAACTTCGACTTTACAGATAAATTGACGTTCATTTGTTAATTTATGTACAAAAAGATACGCATGCGCAAACCAAACTATAATAAAATATAGTTTATTTATATCCCTATGTACATACCACAACAAGAATTATAACTCTACCTGTCTCCATAGCCGAATGGTGAGGCTCCAAAGTTGACCATTTTCCATGTCTTCTACAATTCATAAATTGTACTCCCCGTCTTTGATGGCCCATTACTTGGCGGGAAAATTTTTTTCGACAAAACAAAAAAATATGGGTCTCTTAAAAACATGTCTAGTTGCTATAAAAAAAGTTTCAACAATATCTGAGATGGTGATGGTACATGCTCTGCCTGAATTGAAATGGAAGGCACCTATTATAATCTTTAAAAAATAAGGTATAAGCGGTAAATATGTGATAAATAGTTTCTGAGATATTATTTTTAAAACTCAACAAATGAAAGCTGTACCTTCCGAGGTCATTTTTCCTCTAATCCCCACGAAGATACGTCGTATTTGCTTTCTGGGTTATTATCTGTAAGGTTCATATCCTTCAGATTTGAAATGCAAAGTTGTGTGCAAAGAAACAAATGTTTCTAATTTTCAACAGCTTCCACGAAGCAGAAACAAATCCAAACGAAATGAAATGAAATCTTTTAAAGTTTAACGTTCCACGCGATTATGCTGGCTAGGCTTAAAAAAAAAAAAAAAAAAAAAAAAAAAAAAAAAAAAAAACAATGATGATGATAAATGGATGAAAATGGTGAAATGAATAAAATTGGAGGAAACGGAAGAACCCCGAGAAAACCCATGGACACGGTGTTTGTCCATCACAAAGTTCACTTGACGCGAGCTGGGATCGAACCAGGGACCCCGTGCACTAGAGGTAAACGCTCTACAACTGAGCTACCGTGGCCCCAGAAAGGTCCACTCTTACATGTTAGGCATTTTTGCCTGCTCATAATTTACAAGCATATGCGAAAGAGGGGGTGGGAGTGGAAATATTTTGTCAATTCTGAACCTTGCAGCGCTATTAAGTTGTGTTCACTATTGAAGATAAGAAATTTATTGTTACTGTGTGCTTACTACAGCTCGTTTTCCTTCCTGTTGATTTTTCTTCAATAGTGATCAACAAGGCAGTCTTTCTTCGCAGTAGTGTATCGTATAAGTGCTTTGAGTGTTTAGGTGGTGCGATCCGCTTCTCGCTCGAGAGTGGGTTGTGTGAAGCGTTAGTTATTTTGGTGGCTGTCTTCCTGAGCACTTAGATCATATCAAGGTAATTCTTAACGCAGGCAGAGATCACCGAGCCTCTTAGGGTCGAAGATCCTAGTGAGATGGAAGAGGTGCTACATCTGGCAAGTGAACTGGATGAGGGAAACATAGTGGATGATAATGCTGAGGAGAAAGAAGAGGAGGTAAATGACAAGATGATAACTGACCCTCTTGTGGATGAACCAAGTACTAGTAATGGAAGAAGGCATCGTAGTAATTAGGGTAGGTATGGCTGAGGTTTACAGTGGACCTTGTTCTCTAAATGGAAGGAAAATTGTGATTTTTTAAAGGTAGAATATATCAGTGGCGGTTTCTCTTAATGTTTGCATGTTTGTACAAACCTCTTTCCAATATTTCCATTTTTTATTTATGCTAAATCACTTTTCCTTTTATTGTCAACATCAACTTTCCTTAAAGAAGTGCGTTTGAAACGGAACTGGTCAATAGCTTTCTGCTTGGGAGTTTGACAAACTCCCCTGCGTGGCTACTGCAGGGGTTGCGAGGATCCTTATAGTGCCTCGTAGGAATCTATATGTTTGCAGATCTTTTACAAGCAAGCCTAACAACAAAAACAACTTTTCCAAAACAAACGCTTTGGAACTGGAAATTCTCTACCGTCCCTCCCCCTGCAGTGTTGGTTGACACGGTTCTCGCCTGAAGGGGAATAGTCCGCTCCTCCAAGTCGTACACAGAGGAGGAAAAAAAAAAAAAACCTTGCGCCTTGCCTAAATGCGAGATTGCCAAGTGGTCATAACTATCGGTTCTGTCAACTGAGTAAGGTTAAGGCAGCTATGGAGACAGTTGAGTTGAGTTGATTTTGAGTTTAACGTCCCGTTCAGCAGCGAGGCTATATGAGACGTGGACCTACTGATTAACGTGGAATCCGAACCACATGAGCTCCCGCCGGGAATCGAACCCGGGCCTCCCACGCCAAAGGCGCGTACGCTAACCGCTTAGCAGCTATGGAGACAGTAAAGGCGACCCTGTAAAGAATGAAGACAGATTGAAGGTGTCAATAGTTAATACACGCGTGTTTGAATGAGTGGAAATTTGGCAGCATAGAGAGAATGTTTTCCTTTTCATATGCATGTGTGAGTGAATGAGTTGGAAAGAAGGTCTTTTTTTTTTTAAAGAAAAAGAGGGTTAATGGGGGAAAGGAGTGAAATTTTAAAGGGGACTGCAATCTCTGTCCTCAACTCGACTGACCAATGTCCAATATAGAAAACCCTTGTCTTTCTTCACTTTCCTCTTCCACCTACTATCACCCACGCCTTTGGTTGCTTAAATAGGGGGTAGCACCCCTCTCACTAAAAGGTCTTTAAGGGGGAGTATTTGGATGGTTTCTTTTGGCGCAAAATAAATCACGCAGAAAAAAAATCATGTATTTGGAGTCGGACGGGAGTATGTTCACGATCAAATTGTCAAATCTGTTCGTACTTTGTAGTGTTGTGTGTGTGTACTACACTACACCCCCCCCAACACCCCCTAACACCCCCTCCAAATTTCTTTACACACACCCCTGGATGGAAAAGGAATACTCCCCCAAATCCAATTGTATCAATCAGTATCATATAGGTTATTTATTACATTAAGTTAAAAAAGGTTTAGCGTTTAGGAAAGAAGGCAATATTCTTATTTATTTATTTCACTTCAAAATATGAAACGACCTCGTTCTCATGTACGGGCTTCAAGAACCACATGACCTCATTGTTTCGGGCGGTGTTTCGATCAAAACAATTGACAAAACAGACCCGCTTTATACCTACCCTCCTAGGCTCCGCGGTCGTTTCCGAGAAAAGAGATTGATGTACAGATGCAGATGACTGAAATTGGCAACGTCTTGAGAGGTCATTCACCTACCTCCTCCTCAACAAGGAAAAATGTGACAATATAGTAATAAGCCTATACCAGATTCAGTTGGTAAGTACTACTCTGTAACAGGCTCGCAACCAGAGGGGGCTATGGAGGGCCCGGCTCTCCCTTAATTTTTCATGTCCCCTCCAGACCTCAATACAACATGCACAATTTAGATATTTGAAAATAAAATTTTTTAATGACTTGGCCCCTCCTAACATATTCGTGGCTCCCCAAAGCTCTGTCGCTGGTTTTGAGCCTGCTCTGTAAGTGGTGTATCAACGGACGGACGTTAGAAGGGTGTAGCCAAAACGTTTTTAGAAATGGGGAGATCGATCGAATTAAGAATTATATATATATTTTAGACTGAGTCTAGTGTTATGCAGGAACGCATTTGGCGCTAGCTTAATTTTTGTAAAGTATATTTTTGTTCACGTAAATTGATTGAGTGGAACAGAGCTCATAACGAGTCGCTTTTTTAACTAAAATTTACTTTTTTTTGAAGTTGGTCACTAAAAGTTACTTTTTTCAAATTTGTCACTAAAAGATACTTTTTTGAGAGGAACGATAATGTCTAAGACGAAGAAATTCGGAATTAGGCCAGAACTGGTTCCACTTACTCAGGAGCTTTTTACATGTGCTAAGTCTGCTTACCACATAACTACAAAGCTTACTCTGAAAACCTAAGAAAGGAGGAAGCTCAAAAAGAAGAAGGAAAGAAGAAACAAACAAAGAGAGAGAGGTGATGGAGAAATTGACAAAACAAAAAAGGGGCATGATGAAATTTTGGTCACTTTTTCGTGTGCTTTGCCCATTTTTGGTCACTTTTCAAGTATTTACAAGAGACCAGACCACTATGAGCCCTGGGATTTTTAAAATTAGGGTATATTAAAGAAGACAAAACACAAAGATACAAAATATTTGTAAATGGAAAAACTGGATTTCTGGAAAACAACTAAATCAATGAATAATTTTCCTATGAAAGATATTCAGAGCCAATAACGCAGCCAGGAAGGGGCAGGAACGGACATTAAGAGATCAAATAATATTACAACAATTAACGTTAACAACAGCGTTAGAATATTAAAATAATGAAATTGGAACTATGTACGGTATAAATTACTAAACGAATGTGATTTCATCATGGGACGAGGGAATTTTTCCTAATTAATATTTTTGAAAAAAATCACCCACTAAAACTTGCTGGGGTGAAAAGAGAACCCTTCCTTTTAGGGACACCCATCATTTACGGGCAAATAATGGTGTTCCACCGATGTCCATTTTGAGAGGTTTCACTGTATTACTTAGTTTCATAATAATAATAAATGCTGAAATGTGTGAACTTACTTTATTGAACCTACCAATGCGAAGAGCTGATATTATTATTATTATTATTATTATTATTATTATTATTATTATTATTATTATTATTATTATTAGTAGTAGTAGTAGTAGTAGTAGTGGTGGTGGTGGTGGTGGTGTTGCAATAGTTGCGTAACAAAATATACTGTTTTCTTGTTTGAGTTTGTTTAAAAATTATATCACTATTCTGAGAACACCCCCCTTTTATTTTGAACACCCCCCCAAGTAAAAATTTCTGGCGTACTTACTGGTGCCGGTCTTTGATGTTCATGGTTGCTGTAATTGGGTAATTACGTGTCTGTCCCTGATATACGTGAAGTGACAATGAATTCTGCAACGTCTCTGTTGAATGTGCCGTTTTCCAAAAGAACTTTAGAAACAAAGTTACTTAATAAACATTTACAAGGAATTTCAGTCTCAACTTGTACGAACAGCATGAGTGGTTATGTGGATGTGAAATTAAAAATACTTTATATTGTTTTCCACGTTTGCTGTTCGGGGCAAGGGAAGATGCATGGAGTAAAAAAGGTGTTGCGGATATCCAGGATCTGCAGAACAAAATTAAAAAGAAAAAAAATGAAAATTCGTCAGCTCATATAAAACACGTTAATCTCACTTTGTTGGGAAATGCGACTATTGCTGCTCAACTAGATGCTGGCTATAGGCGGTCCATTAGAATCACAATGAAAAAGTGACGCAAAACAGGTACGTGCTCAATATAATCAATTCGGTTTTGTGGTGTCTTCGAACTCGCTTTAAGAGGACATGGTGAAACAGACTCTTCTTCAAATCCACGCGCATTTAGTGGATTAATTAATTTCAGTGCTGAAGTTAACAGCGCTCTTAAGAGTCATTTACAAAACGCAACAATTTTTAAGGGTAGGTCAAAAAACATACAAAATGAGCTTCTCCATTGCAAATCGCTATTATTGTTTATATTATTATTATTATTATTAAATTATTATTGTTTATAATAATATTAATAATAATGAAAAAACGAGATTATATATTGTGCACCACCTAGAATTCAAAGCACGAGCCGCCACATATATATATATATATATATATATATATATATATATATATATATATATATATATATATATATATATATATATATATATATATATATATGTCAGATATAGACATGATACTTCTAGAATACATTAATGATGTACCAAAGTTTATTTTAAGACAGAGCCGGCGCAAGAGGGAGTCGAGCCGTGCCACCGCCCAGAGCGGCAAAATCTGAATTGTTTCCAGCCATGAAAAAAAAAATGAAACGTCCCACGGTTATGTCGGTTTGGCTAAAGGAGACGGTGAAGATGAGAAATGAATGAAATGGCGGAATGAAGAAAGTGGGAGGAAACGGGAGAACCCCGAGAAAACCCACGAGCACGGTGTTTGTCCACCACAAAGACCACACGGCGCGAGCTGGGATCAAACCAGGGACCCCAAGCACCGGAGGTGAACGCTCTACCACTGAGCCACCGCGCCCCCAGCCATGAAAAATTATAATTCACGATTTTAGGTGAAAAATTACGAAAAAATATTCCATTTTTCCTCTATAATTTCCCACTTCATGGCTAGATTAGAACAAACATACCAGCATCTGAAAGCCTCGACACAACGCATCACAGAAAGTTTCAATAGGATAATTATGGAAGCTGCAGCACCTGCGTAACTTTTGATTTTTGTTTCTGAGGCGAAAAAACTAAAAAGTTCATGTGTACGACGTGAGAGAATTTTTCTTTCAGTCTTTGTATGGCAGTCAAGACTTCACGTTTTCACTGTGTGTTGTCGACAGACCAAAGAATATTTTTTAGATGACTTTGACCTACTGTATGTGGAAATAGTGGTGCCAGCTCCAAAATGGCAGAAAAAAAAAAACAACTTAAAATTGTGATGAGATTTTTTTTTTTTTTTTTTAATTTCACTCCTACATTTCCTTCCCTTTAGCAAGTCTGCGTTGAAACTTACGCCATGAAATTGCTACATCCTTCTTACAAGAAACAAGGTCTTAACCATAACCGCCCCGTACTGAAAGGGTTAAACAGTGAAATGCACACCATCAGTGCCTCTGTGTCACACACGCCATGGACTCACAATATCGGCCCATATATATATATGGCTATTTCCTTAAACTAAGAATGTTCGTTTATCTTCGTCATTCAGAATTCCAAGAACTGAAGATAACTCGCGTAGTGTCATCCCTCCTTCACTCGCCTCAATCTAACAGGAATAAACTGCAGTTATTATCAGACACTGCAATCGCTTACCCAGATAACAGCGAGCTAAATCTTTGGTTATGCTGTCATTCATGCGTGGATAAAGAGCAGTGAAACAGAAAATGGCAACAAATTGCGTCTAATTGCGAAATTGAACTATATCAGGCACGTAGCCAGGATTTCGTGAAGGGGGGGGTCCGTGACATGAAATACTGTGGTCATCACAAAAGGGGCTCGATCACTCTAAACTATTTTACTGGAACATGTATTGGTTCGTTTAGCCAGGATTTCGTAACGGGGGGGGGGGGGGGGAGTAACATGAAATTCTGAAGGCCCAAGAGCTCGATCAATCTAAACTACTTGACTATCAACATATATTGGTTTGTTAGGACAATAAAATGAGGATATGCTGGCAAGTATTTTAATAACAAACTATGAAGAAATTTCGAGCAAAATAATAATAAAAAAAAAAGTATTGAAAAAGATTTTGCAATATTTACGTCCTTCTCCTGTTTATTCAAATATAACAATTTTCCTTTCGTTATGACCTCAATTATTATAAAAAGTACATACTGAATACTGTCTTGTAAACTATCTTCTAATATAAATAAAATAAAGAGTTAGTTTGTGTGTTTGTTTGTCTGTCTGTCTGTGTGCGGCCTGGGGACCAGACGAGTGGACCGAGAGTTACCAAATTTTGGACAGGTGTACCTTGGCCCAGGCCCCAGATCAAGACGAAGAGTTTTTTTTTTTAATTTCGAAACAGTGGGGTCTCAGGGGGGGGGGCGTTTAACGGAACCGGCTTGGGAACCAGACAAATTGACCAAATTTTAGTCACGAATACCTTGGTCCAGGCTCCAGACCAGAGTTAAATTTTTTGTCGAAATTCGAACCAGGGGTTCTCAGGGGGCGTTTACTGGGACATGTAAAAGTAGTAGAAAATGACCGATATTTATTTATTTATTTATTTAACAATCACCAGATACAGCTCTGAGGCCATTTTACATTGGATATCCAACAACATTAACAATGGAAAGGATTTGGGAAGGTATCGGCCAGGGCCTGTTTAGTAGGTGCCATCCCGGCATTTGCCTGGTAGGACTGAGGGAAACTCTGGAAAACCTCAATAAGGATGGTAGGCAGCGGGATTCGAAGCCACGACCTCCTGAATGCGAAGCCAACGCTCTACCACTTGAGCTATTAGTGGTCATATTTACGCGGTCGCTGAAATCAATGGTGAAACTCCAGTCGCATTAACTTCCAAATTGACACTATTCGGCTCCGGGCCGGCGGCCACCGGAGGGGGGTGAGATACCAAGGCATATAAAAGTAATCCAAAATGACCGATATTAGTGTCAAATCCATAGTTTTCGCGGTCGCTGAAATCATTGGTGACACTTCTATTAGCGATGACTTACAAGTATGCGGGCCGGGAGTCAGCGAGGGGTGGATACCGAGACATGTAAAAAAAATAGCACAAAATGATCGATATTAGTATCAAATCCATAGTTTTCGCGGTCGCTGAGATCAATGGTGATACTCCCACAGGCGTTGACTTTCAAATGCAGCCCCTGTGCGAAGCATGTGTATATTCAACTAGTTTTACTATATATGCGTTCCTTTCTCTGTTGAATCAAATGCTAACAGAACTTTCTTTCAACATAATTTTTTGTTTTTATTATTCCGTCAACTACTGTCAGTTCCAAATGACAGGTTAAAGGAGCAACAGAAAATTGTCCTTGAAATAACATGTTTGATACTGCAAGGATGCGATGGCGAAAAGTTATGATTAAAAATGTCCACGCTGTTATACAACGGCACTTATGCTTTCGAAAGCTTGAAATCTCCCTGACTAGTAGCAGGAATTGTGAGAATTCCATAACTTTTCTTGAAATTTCAAATTCCCTGACACTTCTAGAATACCTCGATTACCTCGCCACCATATTGCAAGTAATACAAATCTCCTCATAAGAAAGAGTAAGCGAAAGCTTCCTGTAGCTTTCTTTTTAATTTTTGACGCTGATCCTTCTTTTTATTATTTCATTTTGTTTTATCCTTCCTTATTTTTTTCATTTCTGGTCTCGAAGGGGGGGGTCCGGACCCCCCGGACCCCCCCCTTGGCTACGTGCCTGACTATATATATATAGTTGAATTTCTGGTTTTAATTATAACACAAAATATAATACTATTGAAATCGTTAGATGTTCGATATAAAACTCTTTGGAGCTTTATCTCAAGCCAAGGGCTTTAATTTTAGTTGGCTTATATGTTTATACAATAAATACATAAACGATCGGAAGTTTAAAAATTCCTTAAATTGCGATCATATATGTATATTTAACTTACCTACATCCTACTCTACATAGTAATGTCTATAGACTTTCAAAATGAAATTACCTTAATTTATTATTAAACAAAAAGAGATACATGCAATGGGAAAAACAAAACAAAGTTCGTAAGTTTTGTTTCACAAATTTTCAGTTATTGTTATTTAAAAGAAAAAAAGTATGCCACATTTTAGTCTAAAACCACTGGAAAAACACAGAAGCAGTACTCTAAATTAATAAATACTACTTGTTCCGCCCAAGCATTAATTAAAACCCTTTTACTTTTATTTTTTTATTTTATTTTATTTTATTTTATTTATTTATTTATTTTTTTTTTTTTTGCTCAGCAGCCACGCCAAACTGCATACCATATTTATACGATTACTCAAGAACTTTGTTATACACGTTAGCGATACACAGGGAAGACAACTATTAGTGTGAAAATGAAATGAAATGAAATCTTTGAGTTTTACGTCCCACGGTTATGCCGGTTAGGCTAAAGGAGACGGTGATGATGAGTAATGAATGAAATGGTGGAATGAAGAAAGTGGGAGGAAACGGGAGTACCCCGAGAAAATCCACGCACACGGTGTTTGTCCACCACAAAGTTCACTTGGCGAGGGCTGGAATCGAACCCGGGACCCCAAGCACCAGAGGTGAAAACTATTAGTGTGACTAATTGTAATTAGATTTAACGTGAGACTGACACGTTTACCATTTATTATTAAGATGACACATTTGGCATCTTTATTAAAATGTAATATTGAATTGTTGGTGAGCAGGAATTGTTATTTTTGTTGAACTCAAAACTCTTAAGAAAGAACATCGTAATTTACACTTTATACAATACAATGAAACCTCTCAATAACGGACAATGATGGAACATTAATATTCGTTTGTGAATGAACGGTGTCCGTTACAGAGAAGTTTCACAAGATTTAGATTAGTCACAGAAAAATTTCACACATTTAGATTAGTCACAACCGATATGTTAATTGTGTGCAGCATACAGTCAATCCACATTGGTTATAAATGTAAATATAGGGAAATATAAAATACTGTACCCCAAAAGTCCCAATTACTGGGCGAATGAGTAGGAAATCATCCTCTGTAAAGAAACACAGCGTAAGTATCGCTGGAGGATGTGTTTATACAAACGTGTACAAAATATAATGCTTGTGTGATTTTTCCTCACGTACCAGTCATAATTCTATAAAATCCTTTCATTCGCTTATCACCTCAATTAGAAGTCAAATTAATCCAATAAGAACATGCTGCAACATCATCATCACTATTATTACCATTATTATGATTATTACTAAATACTGAAAGTGTAGACAGAATTAACCATCAGCACGATTTATCAATTTCTTGGGAAAAATTTGCCATACTTATCTACTGTGTAACCAGGAGATACAAATTTCTGACGGGATCTTACTTGTTACAACTGAAATCAGTTGAAGAGATCAATTAAAGATTTGTTTCGAAACTGCAGAAAGTATTTTCTGTGCTATACAATAATGAGCTGAGGATCATTCCTATCCGTGGTGAAGAGGTTTCTAAAATATCTGGGGGTAAAACAAGACTGTCAGTCTCTATACCTGTGTATCCGCAAAAGAGTGTTGATGTGATGCCAGTTGGAATTTACCGTCTCTTTCATCAGCGAGGCTATATGAAGCGTGGTCCTTCATCTTCACGTGGGATCCGAACTACATGTGCTTCCACCGAAAATCGAACTCGGGTCTTCCACGCCAAAGGCGCGTGTGCTAACAGAGCTCACCATAAACGAAGCTTTTCTCCATAATAATACATTTTTGCCAGGACAAAAATGTTTATCCGTATTATGAAGGTGTTTGCTATTAAATAGGTTTCACTGTATCACATTTCAGTACCAATATCGTTATGAATAAGAGAAAGTTATTTCTTCTTTATGAATTATTTGAACCGCTTCCTATAATCGGTACACGGTGTACGAATTCCTTCCCTGGTGAGGCCGGAACATTTTTAAAGTCAACATTCAGTCGGGATCTTTGTGCTGAGTACAAACTACGGTATCTCACTTTCAAGCCAACACGATACTGAAACTATATTTGTTACCCGTACATGTTCCTATAAGTAATATTTTGTATTCTTCCTTCTGCATCTTTAAGAGTTGCTCTGAATTCGAAATTGGCTTGCTGATTTGAACTTTTGTGTCTCTTTCAGCACCGAGGCTATATACGAGATGTGGATCTACAGCGTAACATGGAATCCAAGCTCTCACTGGAAACTGAACATACTCCCCTACGCCTTATAGCCACAAGGGAGCTCTCTGAACTTCAAGTCACGCACGAAATTCGAACACCTCATATGGTCATTTTAGTGAACAAACTCCAATAATAATAATAATAATAATAATAAATAATAATAATAATAATAATAATAATAATAATAATAATAATAATAATAATAATAATAATAATAATGCAATAGATCCTACTTTTCTCCTACTCTTCTCTTGCCTTCTACAGTAAATATTAAAACACACTGGAAAGCGTTTTTAATTATTTTAAATAGAAAGTCTAGTCTCAAACCTTAAGAACTTCCAAGTTATGGGCACTACTATAATAACTGCACACATACATACACATATACTCTTAATCCAAAAATCCTCCTTTAGTGATATTCTAGATGGCTGTATGTAATAAAACCTACGTGTACTGTCAAGTTTGAAGTTTAAGAAGTTTGGAATACGCACTGATCAATCACAACTTCTTTCATACTATACATAGAGATTATGGCAATCAACAGTAAATGGACACAAAACTCCTCCAGCAGAGATTACTGTCACTGTAAACTTTCCTTTCACAAAGCCAATGCTGAAATTCTGATTGTATATTATATTCTAGAAAAGAAAGAACTCGAACATCCTAAAATTTTCCAATATCTTCCCAAGGAGCAATAATATCTGTCTATACTTTTTAACACTATCACGATTTTCTTTCTTGAATAAAGGTTCAATTTTGCAATTTTTCACGTATCTGGAAATTCACATGTAAGACAGGAAGAATTTGCTGTGACCATAGGCGCCGACTTGAAGAAAATATTTGGGGGGGCCAAAACAATGAATAAATATATATCATTATATTCAGCAGTTTTCTATCAACTGCTTGATGAATGCCCCTTTCCCCTAGATCTCGGTCAGTTGCATCCACTCCGCTGGGAAATTCACGACCTAATTCAAATTTGCCTAAAGGCATTAAAACAAATTCAAGTCCAAAATTTGGGAACTTCACTGCAAGTCTGTGCACCACATTAATCTTCACTTATCATATCAGTGCTGGCAGAGTGTCGGTTGAAGCTTCAGTGCTCTATTAAACACAGTTTTGAAAATGGCGTTTCCTATCGAATAAGGTTGTTCCTAATATTGAATTAAAGGCACGACAAAGTTTACGACAGAAATTCTTGCTCCTCTTTGTTAGTTCTTCGTCGAGTGGATTATATTGGGGGGGTGGAGGTGAGGACCCCACCTTTTAATATTGATGGGGCCAAAAGTGTCCTGCTCCCCGTCCCCGCCCAAAGTCGGCGCCTATGGCCGTGACACAATGGTTTCCCTATAAAACTACATATCTTTTCCAATAAAGTGTTGGATAGTTCAATCATACATGATAACTTACTATTAAATTATATATACACACACATTTATTTACTACATACATACTTACCATAGACTGTATTATTCGGGTTTCGAGCGACTTGATTCTTTGCAGCATCTCCTACCAATCGCTCATCTTCTGTAAAGGCGACATAACTAGGTGTGGTTCGTTTGCCCATATCATGATTAGCTATTATTTCAACTTTTCCGTGTTCATACACTCCAACACAGGAGTATGTTGTTCCGAGATCAATGCCTATAGCAGGCATGGTTTTCCCCGCCATTATTTACCTGCAAAAGAAATCAAGTCTTAAAACTCTAGATACTGTTAACTGTGAGGATAAAAAAGTCAAAAATTCTCATCTGCAAACACAGTATTATTATTCTACTTACATATTTTTGTAATTCCTGAATTTTTATAGTTCCAATCTTTCGACTCTTCCCTGGAGTCTTGGTCACAGAGGTTAAAAACAAGAAAAAGAATAGAAACATCAAGGAATAAAAAGGAAAGAACTTAGAAAGGAAAGAACTGTGTTGTACAAAAAGCACGTTGTCTAGTGCGTTAGCGATCTCCAAATGAGATGAAGCGAACTAAAAAAAATAATAATAATGGAGGAGTCAATTTGTGCGCCTCTCTTGTTCCTTGACGGAAGGTTGCCAACTTATTATTTTTATTGTCATGTCAATGCGGTGAAAATTTTGTAATTACCACTTCCCATTTGTCACTCAACCATCCTTATCTAGATTTAATTTTTTTTAATGAATAAATAAATTTTCAAAAACCAGTCTCTCTACTTCATTTCTAACTCCAAATAATATTTTTGGATTTTCTACCCCGTGTTCAGTTTCTTTTAAATGTTTCGATAAACCTGACACCGGGTTTTCCGCTTTCGAATCTTTAATGTGTCTCTTTACTCGGATTTTAAATTTATTTTAGTTTTGCCTCTTTCTTGGCAACAAGCATTTTATTTCGTAAATACCCGATTTTTCATTAAGATACGTGTAACAACTCTTAAATTGGCTGATGTTCTTTTCTAAAGTATTGGGGGGTTTTATAAGGTTGCACGGAAACCGCATTGTGTATAAATTTATTTAATGCAGTTGTCAATTTGGGAAAAATAGGTAATCCAATCTAGTTTGTATCCTTGATGTCGGTTTCAGGTTTATCGGACATTAAATTCCTTTTAACCTGATTATACCAATTATTTAATAATGAAGTTGGGTACCCATTCAAACTACCCAGTTTCATCAGGTATTCAATCTCCGTTTGTAAATACGTTTTTACATAAATAAGACGTATGGCACAAACAGAAATTCTTCCAAATATTTGCTTTGGTATCTACAGATTTGTAATGAATGTACTGTGTACCTATTATTGGCTTGTGGTGGACATTGGTGATAAATATGTTTTAAGGCCCATATACGGCACAGGCCTTTTTATGTTACGGTCTAGATGATACGTAAGACTGCCGTCCTTTTCTTTATCAACAGTAAATCTCAAATTCTTGTGAATATTATTTAATTCTTTTAATAAGTAATCCAGTTGTGAATCGTCCCTGGTACAAGAAAAGTACATCATCAACATATCTATAATATCGGTTATAATAGCGTTATTAGTTGTCAGTCATGTAAATAGCATTTTTTAATCTATGTAAATATTAAAATCGAAAGTGATTATGTTTGTGACTTAATAGATGAGGTTCAAGCCTTAATAGATGAGGTCAAGTGGAATGGTTTTTATCATTTCGCTTTGACAGTGCAACTTAGGGGAGGGATATATATATATATATATATATATATATATATATATATATATATATATATATATATATATATAAAGTTCAAAATGCCCGATATTAGTGTCGAATCCACAGTTTTCGGTATCGCTGAGATGAACAGTGATACTTTTGATGCCATTTAAATCCAAATTCTGATCACAATAATAATATTTAATTTATATTTATATACATTACTTATTATTTTCTGATTTTTCATTATATTTTCTTTGTTTCTATTGATTTAAATTCTTATTTTAACCCAGTGAGCGGGTAATTGACGTTAGAAATACATAAAATAAAAACTGCTTCACATAGCTTTTGTTCTATCTTTCCTGCTCTTGAATGTCAGAAAAAGTGTTACTTTGACGCTATACTAGGATTGTCATACGTCCTGTTTTTAACGGATATGTTCCGCTTCGGATTAATTTTCATTTCCGGCAGGCATTTAAATTATGCCTGAATTGTCCGGCAGTTTTATATATATGTTTTGAATTTCACCTTTAAAAGTTACAAAAAATTATAGAGCTTCCTAAACTGCTTCCGTCACATTTTTTAAGGTCTTTGTTTGAGAACGAATTCTCAAAGCTGTATATATGCATTCTTTATTCTAATATGCATAAGTTTCACAACATAGAAAAAGTAAATAATTCTGTTGTAAAAGTCAAATCTATTAATTACTGCACTAAACAGTCTGGAAAAAAGGAGTAAAAGAATAAATTTATGCCCCTAAAATTAAAGTCATCTTTGAACTCACTTCCGGAGAATGGTTTTGAAAGAGAGAGTAATATATCTTCAGAAAATATAGTAGATTTTTATGAAACGTGCGTTCATTACCTACCAAAAGAGATAAACCATTTAAAAGGATTTGAGTGTTTCTAATGCGTTAAACTCTAGAATATTAAATACTGTACATGATGCTTGATAAAATTATCCCTTGTCCGCGCCATTTTGAAAATAAAGATGTAACTGTCAGCACTCAGTGGATAAAAATAAAGGCCTAGCTTCTTAATGAAAAAACTAGCAATTTCTAAAAAAAAAAAAAAAAAAAAATCTGCATTTGAACATTTTTATATAGTACCCACTGCCAGACACTTACCTTACAAAAATAAATAAAATAAAATAAAATAAAATAAAATAAAAACTTCGTTCTACTTAAATACTACTCCTAAGGGAAGGCAGATTGGTAATTTGATCACTACAAGCTACAAGAATTAGTATACATTTCGTCACTACAAGCTGTATACAGTAATTAGTATATATTTTAGGGATGCTGTGGAGCCATGTTTCGTCCCTCCTAAAATTATTTTAATTGCTGCTTTTTTAAAAAAATTAATTTGGTAATGAAGTTACTGTAAAAAGAGGAGACGAATTCTAAGGTAGTGTAGTGTCCGAAAATGTTAAACTGAATTTTATACTAACTAGTTTTACGTTTTTTAATTCTTACAAATTTAAAGGAGCCGTTTATGAAAAAGTACGACTTCCATCACCAAAATGAAATTTTATTAAACTATTGAATATCAATTTTTACATGATTTTGCCATAAAATTATTTACAATAAAATCTATTTTATCATTTCAAAATTTAAATTAGCAGGAGACCTGCCATTCTGTTTATATGTGAGCTTCTTTTCTGATAGACTAGATATTGCTGTTAACAAAACAGGTAAACTTATAATAGGAATATTTTGGCCATCCTGTCCCTTCTGAATCCAGTGATCGAGACTATTACTACGAGCAGCCTAGCGTACAGTCAATGCGAATCTGCCCGTAATCTCCCTTCCAAAAAACCTCTTCAATACCTCTTTTGAAAACTTATATAGGTCCTTCTTTTCACTTTTACATCCTTCATTTGTAGGACAGTACAGTAGGACAGTTTTCCTTTCCTTTCCTAACCTAAAACTACTTTGGAATTGGAAACTGTCCTGTTATTCTTAAAAAACATTTCAAACACAGGATCACAAATGTTAAACATGTCCTACATTTTGAAAGTTCTACCTCAATGAAAAAAAAATCATTTTTTTCTTTTTTTTTAAATAAACTACACAATATTGTTACATAGCAATAGCAAAATAATAGCAAGACGACATTACATAGTATGGTTTTACGAAATACAGCCCAAAAGTATGGTTAAGCCTTAATCTATTAATTTGTATTTCACTAGAATGCTATCTAGAGATAAAAGCATGTCCATCGATAGATCACATCGAGCTGAACAAAATGACTTGCTTTTGAGGAAAATTTTTTCATGTGTAGCTTTAGAGAAACGTGACAAAAAAAAAAGAATATTATGGCAGTGAAAAGTATGTCGTTCGTTGAAAATAATAATTAATATTTTTTTATTTTGCTCGTACAGATTATTTTTCACGTGTTCTTGATAAAAAATAATTGTCCACAATTTGACGAAGGGTTGTATGTCAAAATCTCACTTTTTCAGACAAAAAAAGAAATAATAACTACGCAGACAGGAAAGCAATTGAATATGTAATAACTCATCATCTATTCCAGATAATAATTAAGTGGAATTATTGATCAATTATTGGATATTTAACTTTTCCCTCCTTTGTGAAATTATATTTCTTCCTTTATGTTTAAAAAAGTGAGATTTTGAGATACGACTCTTCGTCAAATTGTTGACGATATAATTTATTTATTTATTATTTTGGAGTTTAACTTCCCACGTTACACTAAGGCTAAGCGAGCGAGAAGGTAATAAATAAGATGGAATGACAATGATGGAATGAAACAAGTGGGAGGAAACGGAAAACTCAAAGAAAACCCCCATACATGGTGTTTGTCCGCCATAACGCCCATTTGGTGCGAGCTGGGATTGAACCACAAACTCACATATATACTGAGCTGCAGTGGTAAGCAACAGATTGGTATATATACCTATATTGGTAAGTAACAGATTGTCTATTGTCTGATTTCTCTGAATACCATCACGCATTCACCAAATAGCGACGCACATAATACTTCTAAAGAAAGGAAAGAAAGGCGTCACAGAATTCATGTGTAGATATTAGATCTGATAGAATCATTAGAGGCTCTGTCATACCCGCTCCTAAGCCTGGCTGGGAAAGGAAGAAGGCTAGGTTCCTCCTAAGAGAGAAAGTAGGAAAGCAAAAGAATGAAGATTTCAGATGTGCGGAAAGCAGTCTCTTCAGCATGGTAGATTGTTGTAAGGTTAATTTTCTGCTTACTCGAATCTCTCCAAGATCAAAAGCAATGGTAGCATGCAAACTGGATTAACCAGAATTACAACGAATTGAGAGGACACGTTTCTTTATGTATTTGCACACGCAATGTGAAATATTCAATGGTAAGGAGAATCAATCTGATAAAATGAAACAACGGAAATGTACATAATGTGAGATACTTAATGGAAGATGAATGAATTAGTCTGGGGAAATGGGAGAACGGAAGTGTACGTAAAGTGAGATATTCAATGGTAAGGAGAATCAATTAGTCTGGGAAATCGGAAGTACTTGTATAAAATAATAATCTTTGACAGAAACGTAATAAAAAGGTGACAGATGTAGAGGAAATAAACGACCACATGTTCTGATATATATATATATATATATATATATATATATATATATATATATATATATATATATATATGAATAGAAAAGAATAAATGTGCAAGAGAAGAGCAACATACGAGATTTACGTAACAGCACACTTGGGGATGGATATATTATGAGATAAATAGTAATTACCGTAAAGATAGAAAATCACATAAATTCACACTGGTATACGCTCCGAACAAAGATGAAATTAGAGAGATAAGACTTCTACGGGATACCGCAATGAACTATTGAAGAAATCGACCCTCTTTGCTGTAAGACACGAATGAATTAGTGTGCAGTAACACGACATCAAGGGTAAGACACAAATTGGTAACAAAGAGGGACATTTGTTGAAGTTGGCCACACTAAACGACCTCGTATCGCAAATAAACTCATATACATTTCAAGACACCCATAAATTCAACATGAACGAACCAAGTAAAAACGAAAGAGCAATTACAGATTACATGATAATTCCAAGAAACATAAAGAAATATGTGAGAGACTCCCGTCTTCTTCGACATGGTTTTTCAGAGGAAATAACTGGAACATCGACAAAAAGCAGAAGAGAATGAGTACAGAAACAGGGTTAAAAAAAAAAACGGTCGATCATCACATAGGTATTGTGCTATCCTCTTAGTCTTCATCAGGGGCGTCATTTCGGACTTCGCTTGGGGGGGCAAGAGCAACCACCAACATAAGACTTTCGCGTTTTGTACTAGTATATTAGTAGGCAATCGATTAAAGTATATGTATTCCTCAAACTCTTTGGGGGGCAATTGCCCCCTCCTGCCCCCCCTAAATGACGCCCCTGGTCTTCATGTAAGATTTTCCAGTTTTGATACTGTCCATCAACTGTGGTCTCCTTCGCCCCCTTCCTCTTTACTGCCACCATAATTTCTAGTACCATATGTCCCTAATATGTTAGTTCCTTCTCAGTTAACCAGTTTCTCTTCCTCTTTTCAATTAAGTCTAAAACTGTTCTTTTCTCCTTCGCCATTTCTAACACCTCATTAGTTTTCCGCTTTATCCCGCTAATTCTCTCCAGAACCACATTTCGAAAGCTTGCAGCCGTTTTTCATCACTTTGCATAATGTCCATGTTTCTGCCCTATACAGTACAATATCCCACACAAAGTATTTTATAGGTCTTTTCTTAATATTTATTCAAGAACCCACACAATATGCTTTTCTTGCTCTTCCGTCTCCTTTAGCCTAGCCGGCATAACTGTGGGACGTAAAACTCAAAGATCTCTCTCTCTCTTTTCTTGCTCCTAAAAGGCTTCTTTCGCCATTCCTATTCTTACTTTTATTTCACTTCGAGCATTATATAATCACTAATAATACTATTCAGGTATCAAAACCTAGAAACCTGCTCTATTTTCTCCCCTCCTATATTTGACACCGACATTTTCGTTCCAATCACCATGGCTTTTGTCTTTCTAACACTTATTTTTATCCCACTGAACCCTTCCTTAAGTTTTCTGACATCTTACTGATTTTTTTTCGGATTTCGCAACAACCGCCACATCTGCAAACCGCATAAACCTAATCATTGTACCTGATACCGAAACGCGGCCTTGATTATGTTGGCTCTTTTTCCTGTATCTTCCTGATATATTTTGGCAAGAGACAAACACTCCTGTCAAATTTTCTCTTCCAATTGCTTTCTCCTCTGCCATTTCCTCCCCTGGTTCATATATAAGTTTCTTATGAGACTTTGATTCTTCCATTCCATTCCATTCCAATTCAACCTTCTTTAGAACTTCCAACAACTCCTGGTTCAGACGATCAAAACCCTCTTCTACATCAATACATACAACATACACAGCTTTCCATTTTTCTATAAATTTTTCCCTGATTACTCCAATTGCATCTCTTGTGTCTTTACCTCTCCTAGACTCAAACTCTTTCTCCTCATTAGTTTTTAGTTTGTTTTCTATACAACCTTCTGTTCAGCATTCGAAGCATATTTTTTGTTGCATACGACATGAGACTAATAGTTCTATAGTCCTCAACATCTCTTTGGATTAGATATCTTAGCCATCCGTAACATGATCGTCTTCAATAAGTATTTCGGCCGCTCTTTAGTTGCATATATTTCAATGTAGGGTCGAACAATTCTTTATTGCATCGTTTACCATATTGTTAACGAAGTCGATTCGTGTATTATCTATCCCGGATCCCTTCCCATTCCTAATCTCGTATACAGCTTTTCCAAATTCATCCCTCAGAACACTAAACCTTTTATCATCCTAGCGTACTTAATTTTCTACTTCAACATCTATTCCATACGGTCTATCCTTACTCTCATACAGGTCCTTAACATATTCTTTCCGTCTTCCTAAGACTTCACTCCTCTCGGTAACTGCCTTCTCATTCTTAGTTTCTACTAGCATCATAATACCCTCATGTTTCCTTCGCAGTGCTATAGATTTCACCTCTGTACATTACCTCATATTTCCTAACACTTTCTTACTCTTTTATGTCCTTACATTTTCTTTCGTAAAACTCTTCCCTTCCTCTATCTGCTTCCTTTCGTATTCGCTGTTGTATTCGCGGTAAACTATTATTTCTTCTACAGCCTTCTGTAACGTTTAATGTGCTCCTACGCCTGTTAATACCTGCACCTATGCTTTCCCCATTTGTATACTTTTCTTCCGACTTTTTTAAACAAAAAGAAAAAAAATCTTACTTCCTCGTTTTTCAGCTTTTCAGTATTCAAGTTCTTGCCGCCTACTTTTCTTCTGGTTACATTTTTCAGTTGAATATCAATTTCGGTCAGCAGACACAAAGTTATGATAAGAGAAAATGTCAGCCCCGGGAAGAGTTGTCACGTTCTTCAAGGTACTCCATTGCTGTCCTGAATCATAATATATTCTTATTTGATATCTTTGGTCGTCTACTAAGGATTTCCATGTGTATCTTTTCTTGTGCAGACTGAACCAAGTGTTCCCAGTTACTAGTGAACTCTGCCTACAAAAGCTCTCCTATTACTCTCCCTTTTCATTTTTTTTTCCGCCTAAATCATATTTGCCCACAACACTACCTTTCTGTCCTCCTACTATATTAAAATCTTCCATTATAATTACGCACGCACCTCTCTTTTCCCTGTCTATTATTTTCTTCTATTTTGTCATAATTTTTCTCTACTTCTTCAGTTGTATGTGATGTGGTTGGTGCGTATATCAGTATCACTACTTGACCCTTATTTTTTCCTTTAAGATTTAACATTATAACTATCATCAGCGAATTCTACTTTCAGTATCTTCTCTTTAAGCGCCTATCAAGAATTATTCCCATACCATTACGACCACCCTTTTCATTATCTGAGTATAACATTCTATATGCTTGGCTTCTCAACTTTCTATTACTTTCCCATCTTTACAAATTCCTATCAAGTCTGCAGTATTTTGTTTCATTTCTTCTTCGAGATTTTCTAATTTCCCTCCCTCTATCATGGTACGCACGTTCTGTGTCCTTAGCCTAAAATTTTTGCTTGCGTTTCTTCCTTTCTCTAGTAATTTTCCCCACATTGTTACTTTCTCGTCCAATAGCCCTTCCAAAGACATCCCCTTTTAGAACATCCAAATTGGGATATTTTACCTCCGGAACTATATTTTTATCTGCGGAAGACCATTGCACATACGTTCTCTTTCTGTTGCCATCAAACTAGGGAAAAACAGTGTGGTGACCTACCGTTGCTCTTCACCCCGAAGTATCCCAGCCGTTAGTGACTCTGATTGCGCCTGAGACTAATGTCCAAGTTGTTGTACCAATCACTATGATTTCCGCCAATTTGTCTTCTCCGAGAACAAGAGGGAAGTAAATATTAGGAACAACGAAGAAAACTAAGTTACTATGAGTATACAGGAAAATGCATTATCATTAAATATCGAGCAAGCCCCTAACATAATGAATGATATTAGAAGTAAGTTACATATATAATTATGATAATTAAAGAAAAAGATTAGGCGGGGACACGGTGGCGATGTGGTACAGCGCTTACCTCTGTACAGAATTCTACTATTTACATTATTTTTTCCCCCAGGAGAGATGAAGGGGGAGAGTAAATGTAATGATGGTTCATCCAGAGGTAAAACATGCCAGAGGCAAAACAATCCCCCCGTTTGGATTCCGGATGGGGACTATACCGGGAAGAATCATCAGAGGAGAAAATAATAGTTTTTATTACATTTATACATACGGGAAACAACACCAGCAAGAATGTCATTGGAATTGTCTTGGATAAGAATATAAAGGACAAATTGGTTGACGTGAAGAAGAATAAACAACAGAATTATTTTTCTGATTTCATCATTTTATATCCAACTTCTTTCTTTTTTTTAAGTATAATTCCTATTAAAGAAAAGATAGTCAGCGAGAGAAGTGAAGTCTTAGGAAGACGGAAAGAATCGCAGCTTCCACTTACGAATAGTAGAAACTTTTTTTGTGTGTGTGTGTTGGTTGGGGGGAGCTAATGAACAATTCTTTCTCTGTTTTTCCTTTAACTGTAATGAAATAAGTTATACTGTTTGTGTTGCATGAAAAAATTGAAGAGGAACAGTTCGCAATCAGAAATATCTCTCTGTCTTTGTGGAAAACACTATTAAGGGGAGTAAGGAACGACACAAAATTTGGAAATCAGGAAGTGGTAGTAAATGATTTATGTATATTCAAACTTGTTTTGATACAACAAAGAAAGAACAAGAGAAGAACAGCAATAGGGCAGAAGACGGATCAACTCTCTTATGTCTTCGTGGATATCTGGATATGTTTGTATTTTTTTTCTATCTCTATATGACGGGAGAAAACGGGCATATTCGCCCACGACAGTTACAAGGATCATAGTTCTTTTGACTACGATTGAAACACGAAGAAAACATTTTCTCTTTACATATACGTACAAGGGAGAACGTGGGCATACTCCTCAAATATTGTCCGGATGGATTAAAACTTGCAAAACCTAATCTCCCTAACGTCTTGAAAATGGAAATAATTTCTTTCTATTCTTTTTTGCCGGGAGCAGAGGGAACATTTTCTTCCTTAATACTGAATGGTTGTGTTTTGGGGTCTACCTGAGGACTGACGCGATTGAAGGTTAACTTGGAAAATCTGTTGTTTTTCGACCAACGATTAAAACAGAAAAAAATAAGATTTTCTGTTTAAAGATACAAGAAGGGGGCAGGGGGGGGGGGGAAGCAGTGGCATACCATTACAAAATTTTCCGAATTTAACCAAAATTGAATAAGTTTAAAAATCTCTCTGTCGCTCTGGCAGTGTTATATATATATATACAGACACATATACAGGATTTTCATAGTCTTGCCACCCCATGTATCTTCGGAACGACTGCGAATATGAGAAAACGCGAAAACACGTCCATCATTATTTTAAGAGGACTGAATTTTGAGCTATAAAAGGTCCACCCCAGACACCTCTATATAGGGATACGTGGGGTCAACTTGAAAATTTTTAATGGCAAAGGGTATCGAGTAATATATCGTTGAAAAGATCTTGACAATAGAAATATTTTGCCACAAGTTTCAAGTCCCTATGTTGTTCCCATCCAAAATGGCGGGGGCTCACATTTCGTGTCTATAAAGTCCGTTGCCACCCCATGTATCTTCAAAATGACTGGTAACATGAGAAAACGCAAAAACACGTCTATCATTATTTTAAGGGGCTTGAATTTTGAGCTATAAAAGGTCCACACCAGACACCCCTATATAGGAATGGAAAGGTCTTGACAAGATAAATATTTTCTAGAACCTTTCAAGTCCATATGCTGAACCCATACAAAGTAACGGAGATTCACATTTCGTGTGCATGAAGTCCGTTGTCACCCCGTGAATCTTCAAACAACTACAAATATGAGAGACCGCAAAAACACGTCCATGATTATTTTAAGGGGTTTGAATTTTGAGCTGTAGAAGGTTTATGAGCTACAGAAAATTTTACATGGATATGAAATGTGAACCCTGCCATTTTGGATGGGGCCAACATAGGGAATTGAAACTTTCGGCAAGTTTCTTGTCGAGAACTTTCCAACGATATATTAATCGACCCCCTTTGCCATTTAAAATTTTCAAGTTGACCCTATGTACCCCTATATGGGAGTGTCTGGGATAAACCTTCTACAGCTCAAAATTCAAGGCCGTTTTTGCGTTTTCTCATATTAGGAACAGTCCTCCCAGTTCCAAAATTGGGGAGACATGTCATTCTCATTCCCCGGGATTTGGATTAGGATTTTAGATTTCTGGGCTCTCGGCATCTAAGGCCATTTAGCCCGTCACGTTTTGAGGGATGACGTCCCTCGGCAAGCACACTGTCCGGGGAAAGGGAAGGAAGGAAGCGGCCTGGGACCTGTAAGTTAGGTACCACCCCGGCATTTGCCTGGTGTGAATGAGGAAAACCCAGGAAAACCTCATCCAGGGAGGTTGGCATGAGAAAGCGATCTTACACCTTTTCGACCGAGTGCCCCCCACCGGGAATCGAACCCGGGACCGCTCGCACTCCCGGGATTTGCGACAGTGCTTATCAGTGCAGATTAAATTTATCGAGTTTTATTCCATTTGGACATTTTTTCTGTGGTATGCCCACCGATCCCCTTGCGTGTATAAATATTGTTTGTTTTGTTTTGCGTTTTAATCGTAGAACAATGAGCTATAAATTTTATCAGTCACTTCAATTGTCCAACTTCTAGCCACACCCAAGACCCCAACCATTGGGTTTTATGGGGAAATATGCCCACTGTGCTACCGGCAAATATGGATAGAAATAAACTTTACAATTATTTGCGTTTTCAGGATGTTAGGAAGACCCAATTTTGCAAATTTTATCCCATTGGGACAATTTTTTAGGGTACTGGTACGCCTCCCCTCACCGTTGTATGGGTATATCGAAAATATTAATTTTTTTCTTGTTTTAATTGTATGTCGAAGAGTTTAATCCTGGTATTTAGTTCCAGCTCGCAACTTCTGGATTAGGCCCAAGAGCTGAATCATGGGATTTTATGGGGTTATATGCCCCTCCTGCTATTGCCAAATAGGGACAGAAAGATTTTTTTCAAATATATATATTCCCGTTCTCAGCACGTTAGGGAGAATAAATTTATGAAGTTTTATCAATCCAACAGTTTTTATGGGGTGTGCCCCCTGTCCACTCTTGTATGTGTACATAAAAAATGTTACTTCTTTGGTTTTTAATCCTAGACCAAAGAGCTATAATTCGTTTCCAAATTTCTTTATAATCGGCCAATTTTTAGGTAAGACCCAAGAGTCCAACCACAGGATTTTATGGGGGAAATGCCACCTCTGGTCCCGCCAAACAGTAAGCCTGCCATATGTCCCGTAAAAAACGGGACAGTCCCGATTTTGGGCCTGAGTGTCCCGCATCCCCGTAAATTTAGTCGGGCCAGGAAAATGTCCCGTATTTTAATCCTGTCCCATTTCTGCCATCAATACCAGCTTATTCGAAAAGTGAAAAATCAAAAATTCTGACACTGACTGAGAATCCTGTAATTAGTGAATGAACAATCAGCTGAAACATGTAACACCTTCGAACAAGTTATCACAACACTCTCTCCGATTTGATAACGAGCAAGCCAATACACTCACAGCACAGTTGCATTTGTCCGTTGGCAGTCAAGGGGATCTGCAATCTTTGCTAAAGTTAACGAGCAGCTGACCGTTTGTTGATAATACAGCATAGCCATGGTTGTCCGGCCTCGTTGATCCGGATCAGATTTGTAGACACTTTAAAATTGAATGTTCACATTGATAATAATTTCTAATTATGATAGGAATAACGTAACTATAATTACGATAAACAATTGCTTATTTTGATTAATATTCCGTTATCCGTGATCGTGCTTCATTCAAACGCCACACATAATTGAAACAGATTACAGTGGACCAATTCTTTGTTAAGAAATCATGTGAAAAGTTATCGTAATAAACGTTAAGTCTGCTTATTTAAGGATTTGTTTTGCCAGACTTATATTACCAGCATTGTCCGCATTGCCTTTGGTCCCAGTTAGTCCGGATAAATGAGGTTGTACTGTACATTACAAGTGGAGTATTCCAATTTTGTATCAACAGGAATGCCTAAACTGAAGTGCACATTTTCTTCCCATTTGAACAAGTACCCATTTCTGAAAGGAACGAATTTGAACTATGAAGTTCACTGCAAAATTCGCAATGCTCGAACACTCTCCAACACCAACGCTAAAAACATAAATAAAATGACCGCCGTATAAGCAAAGGAAAGAGGAGTGATTTTCTCCAGCAAGACATTAGATAAGTTAACAAGAATTATGAACAGAGCCATTTCTGCCATATGTGCAATACGCGAAAAAATAATTATCATCTTTCCTCTGCTGGTGTGTTTGCTTTATCTTTCATTGACGTAATAGATTATAATGAAAAAACAGACTCAACGAGATTGTATTTGAAGTGCTTAGGCCTTTTTGAGTGGGAATGCTATTTCTCTCCCTTTTGTTATTCATGATAAGATGGTAAACTTAAAATACTGGCTTTTAAGATTTGTTCTTTCTGGAGAATGGGGCAGCAAATTATGCCTTTGCATAAGGTAGTAAATTGTCTAGGGCTGGTCCTAATTATAATTAATATTTTTGAGAAGCTATGGGCACAGAACTGTGCTTTGGTCTAGGGCTTAGAAACATGGGCGCAAATCTGTCTTCAACATTAGGGGGGAGGGGACGGGTAAGACCGTTCCCATTTTATATATATATATATATATATATATATATATATATATATATATATATATATATATATATATATCCCACGAAATAAATTTGTTAGTTTTTCGCGTTCCACAAAACAACAATCCTTCTTACCATTTCTAAGAATTTCATTGACTCTCCATTTTCTTATGCTCTTTGTTCAGAAATAATACTGTATTTGTCAAATTTCATTCCATGTAAGAATTTCGCCCTCTTTCTCTTTCTTAGAATTTCGTACTCTTTTTCTTTCTTTCGTCCTTTCTACTTGTCTGTTTCTCTTTGGGAGTCACAGACTTGCGCACACTTCCTTCTTTATCAGCAAATGACAGATAAGAGATTGATTGACAGTATCTTTGGCCAGGATTGCGCACAGGATCGGGAAGCGACATTGCCAGATGATAAAAACAGAATTGGGCATAATATCTAATGAAGAAAAGAAAATGAGATTTCTGGATGCTAAATCTACATCTCAAATACTAGTTATTCGTACTTGGAAGGGAAACAACACCACCTACTTTTGTTTGTAAAGACAAATTTCAGAGTATCACGAATCAAAATTATTCTAAACGATTCTATTGTAATATACATATATATATTCCTTTTTTCTCTCCACGGAATGTTTCTGATGCTTTCTGTGATTTGATGGCAATTGCACCCGATGACTCAGGAAATCAGTTCTCTGATTATGTACTAGAAAACTACATCGAAGAGAGCAGCACGTGAGTATTCCGATAATGTTCTACTAGTATTTCTTAACTTGTAAACTTATTGAAGTTTCAATGTCCACTGGACGTGAGATGTTAATGAACATTTTTCAAAGAGTTGTTAATAATTGCTGATAACACAATGTGATCATCAAAATAGTAAAATTCTTGGAAAATTAACTTTTTGTTTGAGTCTTACTTAAAATAGAAATCGTTATTTAATTTTTCTTCTTATAATATCAAAACTTGTTCCTCATTTATCTATGCTTTTCACTACTTGTTCTACTACTTCTCTCCTAATTTTGATTTTTTTCTGATGTGCTAGTCTTGTTATTATCAAGAAAAGAGGCTTTTACTCAAATGAAATAACAGTATTTTCTTATATCATTTTCAGGTTTCCACCTGCTATGTGGGCTTCTGAGCCTTCAATTAGGCCACGGATGACAAATGGTCCAGAGGCCTTTCACAGACACTTCAACGAACAATTCTATGCAAGGTCTCCAGGTATTCATCGAGTCGTAGAAGTTGTACTAAGGATCCAAACGGAGACGGACTTGAAATTTAATTCTGTAGCCAAAGGTGAAATGTGTCCTATAAGGAAAAAAGAAGTGTCTAGACAAGAATTTGTTATCAAAAAGTTCGAGGCACTTAAGAGATGTACAACGGACATAACCATGGAAAGAATCAAATTTCTTAAATCCATTGGACATAGATTCCAAGAAAAGAAATTGTGAATGTAAAAGCTATTGTAAATTATTGTTGTAGAAGTAATTATATAAGCAAGTAAATTTTTGGCACATTCATTATGTTGTTTTGATCTGGGTAACACAAAAATAGTTTTCATTTTCATAACAATAAACATCTAAGTTTGGCAACGTTGTAAAAAAAAACTGTGCGCAAACCTGGATTTTTGGATCTTGATCTGTACAACTGAAAAGTGTGCGCAATCTTGGATCTCAAGAGTGCGCAACTCTGTTGCACCCTTCTCTTTCTTGATGTTAATTTCTTTCGTTTCGCCTATCATACTTTCGACCGTTGTCAGTTGTGATTCAAGTCGGCCCTCATCAGTAAAACCAAAACTAAGACGAGTTGATAAGCGAAACTGATGTTCCATACCAACTTGCGCGGATACCAACATAACGAGACTTTAGTTATTATAACAAAGGAAAAATGTTATCGTTTTGTTATTTTAAAAAGAAGGAAATATTTGAATTAAAGAAAATCAAAACGGGGGAATAATTAGCCCGGAATATTACGTAGACCAAGAGGATACTTCCTTTTTCTTCTATGAATAGAACAAAAGGTTAGATTCACTCCTAAATATTTGTATTATACCATATAGGATTTATTGGTCTGTAATTCTTGCCATTAAAACTTCAATTTATGCATAAATTAAAATACATTTAATTCTTAAACTCGGGTGGGCAATTGCTCACTTCCTTTCCTGTGTTGGGCATAGCCCCTCGAAACAAAATCCTAAATGCGCCACTGGTTATCTTCAACATTTGAGACTTATTCTACGGAAGGGGCCGCGGTGGCTCAGTAGTAGAGCGTTCACCTCTGGTGTATGGGGTCTCGGGTTCAAACTCTGCTTCCGCCAAGTGAACTTTGTGGTGGACAAACACCTAGTGCGTGGGTTTCTTCTGGGTTTTCCCGTCTCCTCACACTTTCTTCGTTCCACCATTTCATTCATTTCTCATTATCACAGTCTGCTTTAGCCCAGCCGGCACAAGCGTGGGACGTAAAACTCAAAGATTTTCATATTACAGTAGATGAATCTGATTTCTGAGGTGAACCTGTTGTGGAGTATAGTATATATTAGGCGATGTAGTTGAAGTAGTAATACATATCCGTATTACAAATCACTACCGTGAACACATTTTGAAATCTGAATACAAGCATATTTATAATTGGTATGTTTCCAATTAGGCATCCACAGTGACCCATATTAAAATTTTGGACACTTGTTTCATAATAATATAAATAATGACTTCCCCAAAACTATGCAGAAAGAAAATCAATTATGTATTTGCAACAATACTCTTATTTGAACAAAATTATGATAACCTCAATAGCATTACAGGAATCGTTACAGAAATCTGACTCATGTCATATACTTTTTTAGTTAACAGATGTAACCTTAAGATTACGGAGAAAAATATTCCAGCAATTACATTCTTTTCTTTGCGTAAGAAGCATGAGTAGATGCCTACGCTACTACAAATAGATAAAATGCACGTTTACTGAAAAGATGGGTTCTACTGATATAGGGTAGTTTATATACTCTTCGTGTGCTAGGGCCTAGGTGAGAGGAGGTAAGATTTCACATCAGATTACGTCACGCACAGCTGCACATCTTCATTTTCATTCCAAGATAAATCAATTTCATCTCCTTTCCTTTGTGGCAGTCGGACACAAATCATCACACTTGGCTGCAAAAAGCACTTTTCAAATCGGATTATTGGGGGAGATTCCAGTTTCAATGTTGGGGGGGACATGTCCTTCCATTTCCCCGAGATTTGTGCCCGTACCTACAGCTGAGACAATTTTCCAGCATGAAGAGAGGGGCATATCCTCCTCTGGCATTTATTGCAATTTGTGCCCAAGTAGTGGAAGTGGAATTAATACATATTGATGAGATTCCTAAACGCACCACAGCACTTAGTTCAGTTTAAAATACTAGAGAATACGCACTGGTGTCTCTGGCATGTAAAATTTGGGGGGCATATCACAGAAATGATTTAATGGTACTATCCAGCCCAACTTATTTATTATCTTCGATTCCATTTGTTACTTTTCTGCTTACCTTCACGGACTCCCTGAGGTATAGACCCCTATCAAGAACTCAGTTAGGGCATATATTAGTTTCACAGCCTGGAATATAATTATTATATTCCAAATAAATATAATAATAATTTAGTCTGTAGTTAGTGAATAAATTAAATTAGAATAAATTATTGAATGTTTTGTACTTTAAAATATTGGGGTGGACGCGTCCCCTTTGTCCCCCCGCCATAGACGCCTGTGAGAATACAATTCTTTTTTTCCAAAAAAAAAAAATGAAAAAGCCAAGAGAAATCAATTCCATCTCACATTCAGGGACGGCGTCAGAAACGTTTGATGGGGTGGGCGGAAAAAGGCGGACCTAGTTGCTAGGTGGGCGGACAATGAAAATAAGAGCTGGGCAATGTAGACATTTTTTTTTTTTTTGACAATAATTAAGTTTCAATCTTTAAACTCTTTAGTTAGCCAAGACTCAGACCGAAATAGGGGAGGGACAAGGATGTGGAAAACAGCTGTCTTGGCCTTATAGAAGGTACAATTCTGGCATTCGCCTGGTGGGACTGAAGAAATGCAGAATTTAGGATGGGCTGCGTGAGTTCGTGGCTATATGCTCGACCTACCGAATTCCGCGTAGCAGACACACTACCTCAACTTCCAGTTTTTTTAAAAAAAATAACAGTGTGTACTGTGTAGTCGATGAAGTTCAAGACAGCTTTACCTTCTCTCCCTCCAATAATGCACATGAATGCATAGAAATAAGAGAGGTTCAAACAACACAGACTAACAGATAACACTACCTTTCGTTAATATCATAAAATACACAATAAGTAAGTAAAGTAAAACAAGAATAAAATAGGCTATTACAAACTTTTTTATCTTTGAAGCATTTATTACAAAAAAGCAAGAGACAAAAAATATAAATCATTTATATTTTCTCTCGTATATCCTTAATTTGTGCACATTAGATTTTTTGACATGATCTCTATATGCAACAGCAAAGATTTATGTTACTAAAAAATAGGAGAATTCGACAGCATAATTGTTTGATCATACCTTACACAGAAATCTTTGAAATTGAAACTTAAGTTGAAAAAAAAAAATGAAACAATTATAAATTGGATAAAGATGTAAATAGCAATTAACAAAATTTCATCATGATTCACAGAAACAACAATGTATTTTAAACTATGAAGGGCCAGGCCCGTATCCAGGAGGGTCGAGGGGGGCCGCCCCCCTAAATTTTTACCAACCCCCTCTAAAATTTTCACAGGCTTGCAAATGAACTATAATGTGGAGATGAACTATATTTTTGGATCGGGCCCCTCTAACTTTTACCGGGCTGGCTACGGGCCTGTAAAGGGCTGATCACATGGTACGAACAAGCTTACAATAAACTTTTATACCTGCACTTTAATGGAGTACATTGCGTTGATTGTTATGTCCAACATCGAATAATTTTACCACATTCTCTACAGCGATATTCATTACAAGTTTTCTTTCTACTGAAAGGAAACAAAGATCGCTTAGGCGACAGTTTGCCATACGATTTCTTACACTCTGTAAAGACATTTGCTCGGATATGGTTTTCACAAAATACATTAACCAAACTTTTTTTTTTTTTACATGAATTCCTGATGACATTACAATGCACATTCTCAATGAGCAGTTCATCCTTAATACTTGCGCCAGAGATTTAGATTTCTGGGCTTTCGGATCTAAGGCCATTTAGCCCGTCACGTTTGAGGGATGATGTCCCTCGGGGATCACACTATCCGGGGAGAGGGAAGAAAGAAAGGATTGGGGAAGGAAGGAAGGGACCTGGGACCTATAAGTTAGGTACCACCCCGGCATTTGCCTGGTGTGAATGAGGAAAACCTCATTCAGGGGTACGTTTTTTTTTTTTTACAATTTTTCGACCGAGTGCCCCCACCGGTTAGCGACTACGCTACGCAGGGCCACTATTTAGGTTATTGAGATTAATATAATTAATTTATATGCATGTGTAAGTAGCTATGTGTGTTTTGAACCAGATCGTTTGTAGAAAGAGTTACACAAAAAAATAAGAAAGGTCAACAAGAGCAGACAAAAAAAAAAAAAAAATCTTAAGGGTAAGATATATTGTGTACAAACATCAGGAAATACAATACAGCAAACTAGTATTTTGTATGTCCAACAGGGGCTTTCTGCAGTGTAGCGAATCATCCAGGCATGTTGGTAACAAGGCAATTGCAAAATCCAGCGTCGATTTCGTGGAATCACCCCCGGAATACCTGTTTCGTGATTTCCATTCTATTCGAGATAATTGTCTATTCAATCTTCTGCTCATATTGATTCACACATTTTCGATTGGATTCATGTCAAGTGAGTTTGGAGACCACATGAGTCTCTGAATACTCATATTCTTGAACCATGTATTAACGATTTTCGCTCAGTGACGTGAAGCACTATCGTCCTGGAAAACGAAATAGTTCATATTTGCTTCACAAAAGTAATCTTTAACTGTTGTAAAAACTTTACGTATCAGAACTCGAAGATATTTTCGTACATCAACTGACCCTTCACATATAACAATCGTTTTGACACCTTTAGCGGTGAAACAAAGCTACACCATCACTCAGTGAGTGAATATTTGCACCTCCTAAATGCAATCCTTGTCAAGTTCCACGCTCGTGCGTATCCACAACTTCACACTATAATCGCTTGCCACTATTGTAAACTTCTTTTTGGCGGAGAAATTGACGTGTTTCCAGTTGCCTTAAGTCCAAGTTGCATATCGGCTCCCACACCTACGTGTTGATGCCCTCTGTGATTTTGTCAGTTTCAGGTTCTTACGAAGTTTCTCTTCGTAATATCCTCTTCATACAGTAAAGACAATACAGCTGTACGAGTAACTGCAGGTCCCAGGTCATCTCGAATTAGAGAAGCGAGTTGTCGGGAACTCATTCCTTCATTGTGCAATGCTATTGATTTTATTTGGCCATCTGCTGTGATTGATGCTTTCTTTTCTGTATCACATTGTTGACGAAGGGACGATTGTTACGCTGTCTTCGCTTGTGAATTACTCTTCCTGCTGTTAAGTGGTGGATTTTGAGTATTCCACCCATCTCCCTTCGAGATTTACCGTAGCTGAGCAAAGTAAGAATTATGCCTTGTTCACATGGCGACAAATCACATTTCTTACCCACCTTATTTGTTTACAGTCCATATATATATCAACAATATCAAACAAAAACAACGCTGCACGACAAGAATACTGCCACTTGACACTGTCCAAACATTGAGAAACCAAAGAACAATCACAAAATACCATTTACCTGGACCTACACATCTCAAATTCAAAGCAGAATTCTTACTACAATAACTTGCGAGATGCTCTCACTGCCATCTGAAGAGAATATTACTGCTACATAAAAAATTAGCAAGCGCCGTTTTACACCACAAGTATCACATATAACGGAAATGAACTATCCCACTGTTCGTTTCCTTCGATTTCTTTTCTAGCGGGTTGCAACTATGGTTTTCTGTATCAGTTACCTTGAACATTGAGGTGTCGCTATTTCATTGCTTTTCCTCCTCATAATGTTTCAAAACTTTTGGGAGAAGTTTCATTTCCACCTCTACACTATCGACATCACATCCATAATGACGCGTGCAAGTGGTTCAATTTTCTCAAATGAGAGGAAATGTTCCCTTTTAGGATGAAGACTGCTTATTCCAATATAAATTGGCGTTCAGCTGTATCTGGAATTATGTTTGTAAATAAAATCGTTGTTCCTTGCAGAGTTAAACAGGGTCCTAGAACCCATTACATTACAATCAGTAGTAATACCTATTGTTTTTGAAGTACAGGATGTTACCTTCATCATTTTACTTCTGTTGGGGTGGGCGGATGGGTGGGCAAGGCCATTCATCGGGTGGGCGGTCGCCCACCCCCGCCTACCCTTAGTGCCGTCCCTGCTCACATTCCTCTGTGGCAGAAGGACATAAATCATCACACTTATCCCAAAAAGCACTTTTCACGTCAGATTTTGGGGGGAGGGGGGACAGTCCGCCAGGTCAAAGATTGGGGGACATGTCCCTCTCAACCCCCGGGATTTGTGCCAGTGCTTAGAAATATGTAAATCCAACCCTGGCAGTTATACACGACACAAGAAGAAAAATCAGCTAAACTTTCACCAGATTAAACTGACAAACAATTTTTTTTGGGGGGGGGGGGGTAAATACAGCCATGCAAGTAAATTTTGCTAAACGCACGAAGGATATTGAAGGTAGATTGCATCACTGATTTAAATAAAACGAGATTACTTGTTAAATAAAACGAGGCGATTCTTTTGTAGTTGAATTGCAAATATCTTCACTCTGTATAATTAATTACAGGGAACGAAGAAAGAAAAGTAACTGTAGCTGAGGGAACTATTAGAGAAAATATACTGAGCTTCAATTCATTTGATTGTGTTGAAAAGAAAGGAAGGGGAGCAGGCGCATACCCACGGGGGGCCGGACCCTCCTAAATTTTTACTGCCCCCTAAAATTTTCACGGTAGGCTTGCAAATGAACTATAATATGGTGATAAACCACACGCATAATATGTTTGATCGGTCCTCCCTAACTTCTAGTTGCCCCCGCCTACATTTTTTGGGCTGCCTAGGGGTCTGGAGGGGGGATATCGAAGGTGTCCCGTATTCTCATGAAAACAATATGGCAAATTTACCAAACAGGTATAGAAATTTAGAATTTATTTCCGTTCTGAATATGTTAAGAAGATTAAATTTTGCAAGTTTTATCCCATTCGGACATTTTTGAAGGTTATTTCTCCCGCTCCCCTTGTATATGCACATAGAAAATGTTATTTGAATTTTAATTGTAGGCCGACAAGTTATGAATTCTATCAGTTTCGTTCCAAGCACCCAGCTTGTTCTAGGTTACACTCAAGAGCAGAGCCATGTGATTTAATGGGGGAATATGTGCCTCTGCTCCCACCAAATAGGATTGAAAGAAATTTAGAAATTATGTAGTTTCTCAAGATGTTAGAAAAATTAAATTTTTGAAGTTTTATCCCATTCGTTCAATTTTGAGAGGCGTTTCCCCGTCCCCCTTGTATGTGTACATAAAAAATATTTGTATTTTAATCGTAGGCTGACGAGCTATAAATCCTGTAAGTTTTGTTCCAAGCGCCTACTCCTTCTAGGTTAGGCCCAAGAGCCGAACCATAGGATTTTGTGGGGAAATATATGCCTCTTTGCCCCCATCAAATAGACATAGAAAGAAATTTATAAATTATGCTCGTTCTCAGTACGTTAGGAAGATTATTTTTTTTTTTTTTAGTTTTATCCAATTCGAGTAGTTTTTATGGTATGCTCTCGTCCTCCCTTTTGGTGTAAACAGAAAATATTCTTTACGTTTTAATGGTAGACCGAGAAACTATAGTTCCTTTAAATATCCGCCCAGTTGCCCAGCTCCTCCTCCTATAATATGTTTACAAATTTACACAACAAATTTGTGGATCCCTACTCACAATTGACCCAAATTACTTTTCTCGAAAACTGCGCACCAGAATTTAAACTCAAAGTACAACTCGATGACATCTATCGACTTTTATAGTCTAATGTTCGGAACTTTTCTTGGGGGGAGGGAGACTTTACAGTACACGCTTTAGTTGCGCATCGGTAAGTAGGGCCACAGGTCGATTAGAGTACGATAGGGGTAGGAACGGATTAGCTTAAACTTAGGCAAGTTTTGGTCCATTCTCCTAGAATTAACAGTGCAATTTCTCGCTTCTGAGAGAGTATACCAGCTGGAGCGGGCATTGTAAAGTTAATCTTTTTTCTTATTTTTTTTTTCGACAAATGAAAAAAAATGAAATGAAATCTTTGAGTTTTACGTCCCACAATTATGCCAGTTAGGTTAAAGGAGACGGTGATTATGAGAGATGAGTGAAATGGTGAAATGAAGAAAGTGGGAGGAAACGGGAGAACCCCGAGAAAACCGACGAGCACGGTGTTTGTCCACCACAAAGTGCACACGGCGCGAGCTGGGATCGAACCAGGGACCCCAAGCACCAGAGATGAACGCTCCACCACTGAGCCACCGCGCTCCCTTCTTCGATAAATGATAACATTGTAGAATACATAGTACAGAATACGATTATAGATTAAATTTGCAAGTCAAACGCAAAGGTAAACTATTGTGGTAAGTCTTTTTAGAGCTAACCTAAACAACCACCATAGCAACAAAGAAAAATTGCAATTCAAATCAAATGCTATGCACCTCGCTTCAATGTCGAAGAAAAAAAGAAAAAAAAAACGCAACAAAAAGCTACTGCACTTTGCGTCAATGTCACAGATATTTAAGCTCGCTATTGTTATTACTATGAGAAAGCAGTACTTACCTTTACGACTTCGTCTTCTTTAGGAAATAAAGCAGAAAATTATACACCATAAAGCTTAAAAATACGCCTCACTCTTCGACAAGCCGTTCACTTGCTACTACAACACGCTTACACCACGCACATTACAGCTTGTCGTAGTCTCGTGTTTATCACCCGACTAATATTCCCGTTCAAGAGAAAATTTCCCATCTGTTTTCATCGCTTGCATGTTGCGTTCTACGTTGAAGTAAGGTTGCCAGTAGTAGAAAAAAATCTACTAGTAAAGCTTACATGATGGAATGAAATTAAACTTTCTTTTGGTTCTGGTTGTTGCTTGTCTTATTAAATCGATTATTTTCAGGCCAATCAATTCCACAGTTTCCCCAAAATTTAGAGTATTTTTATGATATTTTAGTGCATTAAAAATATTAGTGAATTTACGTAGTATTAGAGCTAATTATTCACTGAGTTAAACCTCAAGCAATACTTTGGTTGTTTAGACCGGATTATAACGTCTCTTTCAGCAGCAAGGCTATATGAATCACGGACCTAAAGCTTAACGTCGCGTCCGAACCCCATGAGCTCTTACCGGGAATTGAAACCGGGTTCCCGACGCCAGGCGGCCTTATAGCTACGAGAAAATTTCCAAAGCAGTTGGGATTGCAAGAAAGTTTCATAGAACATAGACATCATATTCTATCAAAATCAAATAATCTTTAGGAAAACTATTTCTACTGGAGAACACAAGACATACCGTATTTCCCGAATTGCTGTCATGTATGTTGACAATTTGATCGAGATCGGTTGGGTGGTTCAAGAGTTAAGTTCTATTTATTTTTATAGACTATATTAATCTTCCCTCCTCTCCCCTAGGTTCTACCGTAAAAGTGAGAAACTATTCAGGCTCGAACATCATCTATGTTGAAAATTTGATAGAGATCGGTCAGGCGGTTCAATAGTTATTAAGTTTTATTTATTTTTTTTATATATATATCTCTCCCCTCCCCTCCTCCTACCCTAAGTTCTACCGTCAAAATGACAAAAACCACCCCAGGTCTGAATCTTATCTATGTTGATAATTTGATTAAGATCGGTTCGGTGGTTACAGCGTGATGAAATCACAGTATTATAGAGACAGAATTATACACGAAAATGCTCAAAAACCGAATGAGGATATTAACAATTTCCTGCGGGAAAACTCTAGGTCCCTCCCCGATTGTAGCGTATTCCAAACCAGAGCCCTGCACGAAATTATTTCTACATAAGGAATAAAATCCTTTTACGTGTAAAAATAGATTTGTTAAACGTATTTAACATCTACTTTCCAGTGACGGTACGTTTTAAGCATTAAAAAACCAGAGACGGTATGCCTTTATTACTGAAAAATCAGAGGCGGTATGGCATGCCACGCATACCGCCTCAGTTCGACCACTGGTCTTAGCGCAAATAAAGAATCATGTTGGTACGACTGTTAGTTCAATAATGCTGAGATGTTTTTTAAAGGTGATCGTGTATACGTTTATACTCCTTCTTTGATCCACCAAACACCAATCATTTGTGGAATAGAGCGAATTTCGGTAATAACTGGGAAACACTAAACCTACCCTTATATTGTTTATTGTCTATACATTTTATATTTTAAAATGCGTACTGCTGGAAGGTTTCCGTCCTTCCGGAAGGATAAACTCATATTCTTTAGACTGAGGAGGTGCATCCTGCCGGCAGGACGGCGGCTCATGTACAGAAGTCCTCCAGAAGAGCCCTCTGGCAGGACAAAGGTTTGTGTGTTCTTTAATTAAGGTAGAATATGAACCATCGTAATGTGTTCCAATTTCAATGCTTTCATACCGAGAATCGAACCGGGAACGGCGTGCAAAAAGACGCGCACGCTAGCCACTAGACCAGCAATGTCACTATGTGAGCATATGCTTCCTTCAGTGCAAAAACATGTAGGCTGTTACTTGCAATAACTGAAAATCTATTTATAACTTATTGTCATAAAAGTAAATATACGTATATTGGCATACTATGACAAATATTTAACAAAATAATAATAAATATAAAGCCTCAATTTCGGTTCATTTGGTCAGCATACCTTAACAACATACATTACGCTTTCACTGTAACAGCATATAAAGTTTTATAAAATATCGAAATAAAACATGCTTTCCTGGCAACCTTGATCTTTCATCGCTCTGTTTACCCTTCTTTGCTTAGCAACAAGTAGTGACGTCAGCTTCATGCGAGAACAATGTTTCCCGTAGACGGCTGAGCGACCAGAAAATTCCCTTTGAGCACTCGACGAAGAAAAAGGCAAGCGATACGTGTCGCCATGTCGGGAATTTCCCGATCTTGCAGTGGAAGAGTCATGCCCACACGTGATCGACTTCCTGTTGCTGCTTAGCCTCAAAACGGGATAAGGGATTATCTTTGTACTTTACGTATTTGTTGTCAGAAATATTAAAAAGAAAAGAAAATTATGTTGCTGTGGAAAGGAATATTTAAGTGAATGTCATTTTCATTATGGAGCAATAACAAGTTACTAAACTAGCCAGAAGTATTAGAGAGATTGTAGTAATCTGTCAATGGAAGAAAATAGCCTGTGCTGGAGAGTAGAACAAACATACAAAGGTCGTAGAATATCTTGCAGATTGATATTATTTTAATTGCAACGAGACCTATGTTGCCATATCTCCCAACTTCGCACTTCAGAGTGTTACGAATGACATTGTAATATAGGCCTAGTAAATGAGAATTACATTTTCTTCAGTGGCTTCAGAAGCGCTTATTTCCCATTCTTATGACGCACTTTAAAACATAACTATACAAATGTATGTTCAAAAGCACAATAATTCTGACTTACATTACTCCCCTACCCAGTGTTCGAAGTGGAAGAAAAGCAGAAGTGGTGGGCTATGTTTTATTACGATTTTGACTCGACATACGTCTATCTAAATGTTGAAATGCAGTGAGGGTATGTTGCCTAAAAGATTGCATTTCTATTTACCTGAAAACTATTGGTAAGCCTCTCTGTAGTAAGGGGGGATACAGAGACTTTGATCCGCCGCCAACAACTTTCTGAAAAAATTTTTAAAAAATATCCCCTCATGTTGTATGATAGAGAATTATACTCGAAAATGAACAAAAACCGAATGAAGATAGGCTATTAACAATTTCCTGCGGGAAAACTCCAGGTTTCCCCCACTCGACTGTGGGGTTTTCCAAACCTCCGGAAGATCCTCCCCCACAGCAGACAACCCCTAAATCCACCCATGCTCAAAACACGGCATTTATATGCATTAATGAAAGAAGAAACACACACACACATATACATACATACATACAGAAACAATTCAATATGCAGTGGTGCCCCCCCCTTATGTCCATGACGCACCCCCCGCAATTGTCTATCCATAGGTGTTCTTCCATGAAAAAAATATTTTCGATTAATTTTTACACCCCCTCAAACATATTTATATAGATTTTTAACCCCCCAAATATTTCAATGACGCAGTTTGCGTCATAGCCCCCTCCCTTGTGGGCACCCCTGCAATATGGCACATCAAAATACGAACTATATGAACTTTGAAGACACTTCATTTTAAAAACAAAAGACAGGAAAAGAAAACAAAAATGTCGGTGTTGTGAACTTAGAAATTATTCTTACATAAGAAATAGAATCTTTCTACATGCAAATCTATTCGTCAGTTACTGTGTATAAAAATGGATTTATTAAAGGTATTTGTCATCTACTTTCCAGTGACGGTATGTTTTAATCATTCAAAAAACGGAGACGGTATGCCTTCATTACTGAAAAACCAGACGCGGTATGGTATGCCACCGCATACCGTCTCACTTCGACCACTGTCCCTACCCCATGTCCCTTCGCCGATGTAGGTCTTGGTTAAAATATTTTGAAGCTTCTTTTACTCCAGTTATTAGTCACCAATTCGCCACAGGAGAAACTGATTGGCCATCCTACTCCGACTTTAGTTAGTGGTCGCACTAGTTACTTCAAGGTAAAAGAGTTAGATTGTGTCTTTGCGATGAAGATTTAAGACAGATAAAAACAATGGTGATTTCACGGATGACTCCCGGAGCATATCTTGGATTGTTCTCGATATGGGTTACCGGGGCAGGTGGCTCAGTGGTAGAGTGCTTACCTCTAGTGCATGGGGTCATTGGTTCAGTCCTTAGGCAAGTAAGTTTCTTGTGGACATCATCGTGTCCATGAATTTTCTAGGGATACTCTTTCTCACGTTTTCTTCCCATTCTCATTCCACCAAATCGTTCCATCATCATTCACTTGCTTTAATTATCGCATATAAGGACATAATCGTGGGATGTTAAATTGGAAGGTTTCATTTCATTTTTGATATGGGGTAACATTATTTTAGCAGTACTACTTTCATCCTCGGTGTATTGAAACCGATACCGTTTTCTCCTACATTCTCTTTCCATGATACCATGATACTTCCATCTCTTTCATTTGCTTTAAATCACGTATCTTCTTCCTTAGCCTAAAGGGCATAATCGCAGCACGTTCAACTGAAAAATTTCATTTAATTATCGTGTCTAGTGTTCAAAAATTGTCAACAGCGGATTGGCGTATAAAATATATTCTAAAGTTATCTTGGCTTTGCCACAATGAACTCCACTCTTCTCTATTACTATTATTTGGAGGAAATGGTAAAATTTGGGGGGGGGGGGAGATTACGTCTAAGGACTTAGAGGGGGAAGGCATGGAGACCGGTGAATATCATGTTGCATGTTATTTGTCGTGTACCGGAACTCTCTTATCTTATTTATTTATTTTGTATACGTGATTTTGTTCCGTATTTTGATCTTATCTGAACGCATTTGTGACTCAAATAGGCCTAGTTAAATTACTCAGATTTGAAGACGAACAGGAAATATTTTGATTTTCCTATTTACGTATTACGAATTGATTCAAAATGATAAACGGAACTTGCTTCACTTCACAAACTGGAAACAAAGACTCCTATGATTATTTAACACTGATTATACGCTACTCGTATATACTTTTGATTTTTGAAATTATGATTAAAATTAACTAAATTATCAACTATGCATCTTTCTTGGTAATTCAGAATTCTGGCAATATTTTCGAATCACCATATTCTCTGGCGATTTTGTACACACATATCTAGCGGGATTTTAAGTGATTTTGTTAGCAACACTGGTTATAAGACTGGAGCATAGGTTCAGTGGTGCCTACAGGCTAGTGTTCCTCATAGGACGTGACGAGACAAGAACACAAATAAGGGTTTAACGTCTCGCCTCGTAAATTTTGTAAAAATCTCGTTTCGATTCTCGAATAATGGTTTCTCGTCCCATTTCGTTTCCCGTCCCCTCCCAAATAATTGTTTCTAGAAAAGATTTTATCGTCTCGCCTCGTTTTGTAAATTTATGTATAGAATTTATTTATGCCATGATTTTAGTTTCTTAATTTCATCTAAAAGTTATCAGAGTCCTTTAAGCGTCACGAGAGATCACGAACAGTGCGATATAACAACATTTAAACCTATTTATTATTCGAATATATTGTATAATGACTTCTGCATCTTACATTGATAAATGCTCTTCATTATGTTTATACAATAAATGTATTAGTTTGTAATTTTTATACTAACCTATGAATTATATAACATTAAAACAGCGTTTGAAATCTAAGTCTTTGATTAAATAATGCTGCCAACAAAATTCATGAAATTTCTCGTTTCGTCTCGTGGGCAACACTACCTGCTGCTCGTATGAAGACTTTGTGTGATCTTATGCTGCATATCATAGTATCAGTGGGATTTTCCCCGATTTCTCCCACATTTCCATTCTGCCAATTCTTTGACAGTAATTTACCCCCCCCCCCCGACCTTTAGCCTTAAAGAAAAATCAAATGTTTCAGTTTAACGTCCCTCAGTTATGCTCTTTCGGCTAAGGGAGATGATGATTAGGGTAAGTGAATGATGATGGAATAAGAAAGTAGGGGAAACGGGAGTACCCCGAGAAAACCGACGGGCACAATGTTGCCCACCACAAACAACATTGGCTGGGGATCAAATCAGGGGCCTCACGGACCAGAGGTAAACGCTCTATCACCACTGACCCTTGTGTCTCTCTTTAGCCTAAAAGAGTTAATCTTGAGACGTTAAATTAAACATTTCATTTCAGTTCGACGGCAGACTATGAAAAATGATAGTCGATATTAGCTAGCGGCACGCGCGAGAATAAAATGCAGAGAAATTGATTTGGAACAGGAGGCGCCAATGGCAAGGACAATGAGGAAGTCTGCCCTTGACCGTCCGTTATATCCAGTTCCCACACAGCGATTATGCCTTAGTATTGATTATATAATTCACATGCGTTCAATAAAGAAGGACATTGAGTATATTTTTTTTGTTGTTACTGACATTCTGAATGTCATAAGCGTGTTTATCGTGACTTATCATACACTAATCTAAAAACAGTATAAGCGATCGCGTCAATACAAGTCGATGTTACTATTCGAGTGAACTATAGAAAGCCATATCTACTGGAGGAAAATACCATCGTCACACTTCGGAAGTAGACTTTTTTTTTTTCTTCTTCAGAAAATATTGGCCATGAAATGAGAGGGCTGCACTGGGACACTACTTAGTAAATGATGGAAAACGCAATTTAAGTTATTTTAGCTCCGTGGGAGGTGGTAATTACCCCTCCCCAGGGAAGTTTTGCTGGAAGAAACACTGTTCGCTGTGCTGTAATTCAGAAGTTCTCAACGTGTGGTACACGTATCATTGGTGGTACGCGAGACGCTGTTAGTGGTATGTACGACTTATGGTGGTAATAATTAATAATATGCTTTGGTGGTACGCTGTTGAAAAAGGTTGAGATACCCTATTGAAATGAAATGAAATCTATCACTTTTCCCCGTCGGTTTCCCGGATAGGCTACAGGAGACAGGGATGATGAAGAAGAATGAAAAGAGTGAAGGAAGAAAGTTGGAGCAAACGGGAGAATCCACGCACGCTTGGCGCGAGCTGGGATTGAGCCAGGGATCGAACGCTCTACCAAGGAGCCACCGCACCGTCTCGAAATGCTGTACTTCGAAAACTGAGACAGTTCAATTGGATCAAAAATTTAGTTGAGGTCGCTAACGAACACTGATTATAGCTATCATCGAGTGACATTTGTTCGAAGTACGTAGCTCAAACTGTTCCTGCTTAGTTTAGTATGGAAGGAATATAAATCATTATACAGGGTGGTCCAAAAATAGGTATACACCCCTGCATTGATGAAGTATAACATTCTAATTTGTAGGTTTATTTGCCTCGGCTGTTCCGAGCTTGTAAGTAAAAAAAAAAAAAAAAAAAAAAAAAGCATTAAGAACAAATAATAGAGAAAACAAGTCTATCTGATGGATAACAATAAGAAATCATATAAAATGCAATAAGCTGATCAGTATGGTACTGTATACCTATTTTTGGGCCACCATGTATAGTAATACTAAGTGCATTGACTAATTTATCAATCTCCACTTACCAAAAAGATCGATATTAAACATGTTGTTTCACAATCATAACCGTTATTACCAGGGCCATTCCGTCGACTTGCGTGGCCTAGGCCGAAAGTAAATTGCGGGACTAATGATATAGCTAGGTGACAATTTCATATTCAGTATGAAATAAATTACTTTGCCCCCTAACTTTGACTTTTCATGTCCCACTGAATGAGTGGACTTCGCTATATTCGTAAAGTTTCATAAAATGATACATCATCCTTAACTATTTTGAATCCCAAGAATGAATTATAATAAAGGCAGTGGTGCTATTCAGCCGGTTCGCCAGAACCGGTTGTTAAAATATTTCGAGTTCGCAGAACCGTTTGTTATACCCTGACATAACAGTAAATTTTACCTAGTTATTCCCAGGAACAGTAAATTCTAGTTTAACTATCTTTGTTTTCAGAAATACTTAAAGCTACAGGGTTAAACATATAATCTCTCAGAACAAGGTATAAGCGTTTATTTCTTAATCTCAAATGCTCAGATATCAAGAATGAGAACTGGGATCACATGAGTGTAGTGGTGATGGTTGTTTATATTTGAAACGCAAACAGGTGTACGTATCATTATCAACAATTGTCGATCCATTGCTGGATTAAGTCTTTCAAATGCTTTTTGACAAATACGTATCTATCTTGGATAAATAGTTTCCAAGGTATTCGCAGTGCTGCCTAATTTCGACACAACCGGCGCCGTAACTTAGATTTTTCTTAGGGAGGGAGGGGGGGGGGGCAAGCATTAATACGCGTATTTGGGCTCCCTAGAAAAATTTTTTCCTAATTCTTGGGCCCCTCTTTCCATCTTTCTCTTACTCCTTATGGGTCCCCGGAGCCTGTGGGCCCTTCCGCACGGCAAGGTCTACGGGGCCAAAAGTTACGCCTCTGAGCCCGTTCCATATATGACAAATTAATTAAGGGGGGCAATATTGACAAATCTCAAAGCCCTGCAAATAAATATTATTTCTAGGGCCCCTACTACTATCCATTTCATAAAGATAGGCCCCTGACTTCGAGGTGCTGCTGTGACGTCCAGTCAAAACTTATACTGCATTGTCGTACCTCGTTGGAATTCCTGAAATGTTGTCTTTTCAATACTTAAGACATACAAATTTTCTTTGTACTGTATAATGAGAAAAAAATAGAAATTAATGAAAAAGTGCGTATTTTTTCGTATTTTTTTGGTAAATCAATGTTTGTAGGACTATATCTCGGAAAGGAGTTAACATGAAATAATTTCCTGTGCAAGATATGTAGATGCATATATTACCTGCAAGTTCTGAAAATTTCATTACTCAACACGTAGTAATTTTCTTGTTATTCAGCAAAAAGTGAGACATCATTATCTCTGAATTGCGGCGGTGTATTAACAATCTGAAAAAACTTTTAGAAAGATCTTAAAGTAGCTTTTTCAACCAAACTGTTTTGGCTTGTTTTAAAAGATAAACAATCACAAATATGACATTATGATTTTCTCTGCTTTGCGCCCTTCGCTATCGCAGTTTATACGGAGTGCTATGTTGCCACATTTTCCTGACGCGTATACACTCTCAGCCGGACGGGTATTTAAACTTGTTACGCACTGTCCGTCACTTTTTAGAGATATTTTAAAAATGTAATGTCTCCACAGATTTTAAACCAATTTCTTAGAAATTAACAGGATATACAGTAAATGTACCAAGTGTTCAAAATTAGAAAAGCGAACTCTTATCTTGTTTGGATTTGCATGTGGTGGTCCTCGAAAATTTGTTGATTTTTGTCAGTTCTTCACTTATTGCACGCAGTACAAAATACACTTGCACAGAAACAAAAACACGCACAAAGTTTATTATATGATACAACCTTAGTTGATATGTAATATTGAGTTTACACTTCACAGAAAATCTGTTTTCAGATCTAAGAGCTCCAAGCTACATTAGAATCTGCCTTTAAATAGGAATGACGCGGTTTTTTTTTTTTTTCGTTGCAGCCTCAGGTTTACTTGAAACAGAGTTACTATCTTGTTCACTCCCGGATACGCCACTGAGCACAGAATAATCAATGTCCTTACTATTAATTACTAACTCATAACCGTCTGAGTCAGTCATTCATCAGTTCTGCAATTTCATTATCGCTAAACATTTTGCCTCTTCTTTTTGTAATACCGCCGCTCGTGAAGAAATATCCATTTTTTATATTTTTTTTTTAATCAAAAAGCACAAGATATACTCACGAAAATATAAATGCCCGTTCGTCCGTCTCATTGCAATGAACCCATATGATATGAATGCGTGTGTAAGTTTTTGACGCCTACGAACCGAAGGGAAGTATTGAAGACTTAGTGCGACGTGATTAGACGCAAATACAGCCCTCGTCACCTACTCATTGCATTGTTTTCTTTCGTTGAAAGAAAACAAAGGACCCATTCTGTGTTACTGTACATTCGGCAAGGGAATTGATCGCAGAACTTGGGTGAACACGTGATTGCCAAGGCACATTTCTTTTTAACCTTTAACATGTTCGTAAGCTGGAGAGTGTAGATCTTGAGGTAGAAATGGAGCAATTGTTTATAAATATTAGGGAAGATAGCAGGAGCAGCGAAGTCAACAAAGTCATGACGAAAGTGAATGAAGTAAATAGATTAAGAGATGAGTTTTTGGATGTGTTACTTCAACGTTTTTTTTTCGATTACATTGAAATGTGTACACTCATGTCCAAAATTATTGTCGCATATCTATAACTGTCTTCTTGTAAGAATATAATTTGATAATGATTTTGCAGGGTACTTTTAATACTGATACTATATGTAGAGTCGGGAAATGTATATTTGTGGTAAATTTCATAGGAAAAGAATACGAAAATTAGCATGAGTAAAACAAAATATTGCTAAATGGATAAGAAAATTTTAGTTTCGTTTTATTGTTCTTATTTACTGCTCTTTTGACATGAAATTTTCCACATAGCCTACATGTCTTTGCCGATTATACACATACTAACATTATAAGAAATACCAGGCGAATTCGTTATCAAATTATATTCCTACAATAACATATTTATAGACATGCGACAATAATTTTAGACATGAGTGTACATGCATTAATGTTTTTATGATGTTGTGAAAGGTTATAATAAATACCTTTTCCTATTACATTCTTATGAAGTAGACTTCGCGCTACAAGCTTCCTGAACGCGACAACACTGCACGACAGCGTTGCCGCACTTCCATTTACTGTATGCTGTTTCTTCATATAAGCGCGGGGAATTTAAAGATTGGGTTGCAACATGGCTCACCGCTTAACGCAGAGAACATGTTGAAGTAAACATATTTTTTTAAAAAATAAATACTCTACCAACTAAACCCTTTTTTGTTAATAGTTCCAAATATTTGGAACACTAGACTTCCAAATTTTCGAACAGTATTTTGTACGTTTCTCTACCTACCATGGTAAAGGAGATCAGAGCTTCGCACATTTGTTTTAATTACACAAAAAATATCAAGTGATGAAAATTGAACTTTTCACAACTTACAGTTAATGGATGCATCTACATATTGTACACAGGAAATTATTTCACGTGATCTCTTTTCTGAGATATAGCTCTATAAACATTGATCTACCAAAAAAGTACGAAAAAATACGCACTTTTTCATTAATTTTTATTTTTTTCTCACTACATAGTACAAAGAAAATTTTTATGTCTTAAGTATTAAAAAGACAACATTCCAGCAATTTCAACGAGGTACGACAATGCAATATAAGTTTTGACTGGACGTCACGGCAGCACCACGAAGTCAGGGGCCTGGGATGGGTCCATGACTAATTTCTGTTTTACCTTTTGCGTGCTATTTTGTTTATGTAATGTGGTAAACCTGTTTGATGCTTCATTTATAATTTCATGTTCGTATTGTATATGGAGTAAAAAAATGACTTAAAGTGTGGCCCCCTTGAATGGCGGGGAGCTTCCCTGGGGGGCAGTTGCCCCCTGTTCCAGAGATGGAGTGGGTCGGTGGGTCAGTGGGTCAAGTGGGTCAAGTTTTTTGAGTGGGTCAGTGGGTCGTGGGTCAACAGCATGTGACCCACTGCGACCCACCACCCACCATGACCCACTGCGACCCACCGACTCAGTATGATCTACCGACCCTCTCTTCTCACTGCATTGTAAACAGTATCTTCTGAAGACTGGTAAATTTGTCTTCGTTTTACTTTCAAAACCTTCATTTCCCTTCCTTTTCCACTTGTTTCTGTCTACTTACCTGAGGTGAGTATATTTAACCAAGTGAAAAAAGAACTTCAGGACTTTTGGATATTGATATTTTTAATTGTAATAATAGCAATAGGACTTCTACTACTACTTGCTTTCGAGATCTGTGAGTTTTTAGAGGAGCTAACTACTGGAAAAATACATTTTTGAATCACTGTAATATATAAATTATTTTATAAAAAATTGAATGTAACATGTGCGCCTGATCATCACGGTCAAATTGCAAAGTCAAATGAAATTACTTTTCATATAATATTAGGCCTTAATCCAAACTGGGATGTTATATTGCTTTTATTATAATGCATAATATCCTAAGGAGATAGAGAGGATCCGAATTTTTGCGAAAAAAAAATGAGTATCTCGCAAACCGTTAAACTTACGGAGCTGAAATTCAGTGTATTAACTCTTTATTGAAAACAAACAGAATGTGTCCTAGCATTTTTTAAAAAAAATTCTCCTTTATGTGTGTGTGGGGAGAGGCACTTTCTATATATGGAAAATTGATAGTGAGTTGGTTTGTAAAAATTATCGAAAACGATCAAAAAAAAAAAAAAAAAAAAAAAAAAGAAAAAGAAAAGAAACAGAAACAAAAAATACAGTGCTTGGCTTCATATATCCATTGCTTTCTACTATAATAATTGCTGAAGCTTATGTTTATTATATGGAGCGCTTACAGCATAGGGCAATCAACCCAAAAACTTGTAACTAAAATAGGCATAAAATTTGTACTGTAAGCTTAATTACACGGAAATTTTAAGTTTGGATTGTACGCATAATTATATGGAAAATTTTACACTTTTTTCCCCTTTACGTTGGTCTACTTACCTTGATTTGGAACTTTCAAATTTCATCCTTTTTTCCACTGAAAAGTATTGATAATTCAACAAGGAAATAATTATACTATGAGAATTTAATTTAAATCCATCGTAATTTGGCACATGGCAAACAGCAGTGTGGTAATTGTAGGGGAAGAAGGAGGGAAATTCCCATTCACCTCTGAACACTCCAGCAACCTCGTTCCCTTTCACTTTCTAGATTAGGGAGGGAACTTGGTAATGTCATCAAACCCTCATGTGTAATTGCAAAAATTAAATTTATAAACAAATAAGAAATCATTAGTTTATCAGATTTTAATTGATAATTTATTCACAAGATTCCCTATCGAAGGCGTGGTAGATGAAGTTTCTGTTCTCCATGAGTCGACATTGCCAACTGACATGGTCGATATGGAAAAGATGTTGTATGGTGATAGAGAGATGATACTTCTTGCTGAGTATTTCAAACCTGACCAAGAAAAATCGTTATCAGACTTAAGTCTAACAAGCAGATTGTCGATGAGGAGTTGCAGAAATCGGGTAGAAGTATTATCAATTTCCACGACAGAGTGCGAACGGGGATTTCCCCTTATGAATTTACAGATGACTGATATTAGAAATACACTAAGTGCTCAAACATTGTCTAACTTGTTCATCAATGTTAATGGCCCACCGCTAGACAAGCTCAAAGTAGACGAGCTAGTTATTTCTTGGCTGAAGGATGGACATCATTCCGCTGCGGATGATTTACCACGAAAAAGTTACCAACAGGAAATAAACCCGATTTCAGATTTGGTTTAAGGTGGAAAATTACGAGTTATAGAAAATGTATACTTGTATTAGTAATGGCTTATTTGTGTTATTCAACTTTGTACCTATTTTTTAGTAAGTCTCTTCTATGCTTTAGGTAAACTACTTTGAATAAATATTCATAATAATTGCAATTATGCATATTTGTAACTTAAATTTAACGTGGTTTTTTAATGATTACACAAATTACAATTATGAGCATACTTTATGGAGATGCTCTCACATAGGGTACCCGAGCATCTTTATAAACTATGAAAAACTGATTTTTCAAGTTTTTTGTGAGAAAAATACTATGAACTGAGAAACCATAACCTTTTCCATATTGTACAGGGGTATTTTCCTGCGAATAGAAGTTTCTTTTGGAATGCGTTCAGAAATTAACACTTGCAAGTATACTCTCTTAGTACAAGCATATTTTAGGCATACACAAATTTCCCCCCACCTCGAACTGTTTCAATTTCCTCGCTGACAAACATTTTACCATTTTATATCATAAAGGTCAGATCCATCGTTATTCTAACAGAGTGGTGCTTGAGCGATTGGCTAGAAATTCAAACTCCGATTAGTGACAATTTCACAGTCTTGTTTTATGACAAATGTAAACTCTAGTCAGTTCAGAAAGGGCCTTGGATCGTGTTCAGAGTTGATGACGATGGATTTTGGTTAGTCAGAATAGGTCACAGTGGATGAGAGTGGTTCATGGTGGGTGGTGGGTCACGGTGGGTCAGAGTGGGTCATGGTGGGTCAGAGTGGGTCACGGTGGGTCAGAGTGGGTCACGGTGGGTGGTGGGTCAGTGGGTCGTGGGTCACGGTGGGTGGTGGGTCGGTGGGTCGTGGGTCAAGTTTTCATTGACCCACGCCAACTCTGCCCTGTTCCCCCACAAGTTACGGCCCTGGGCACAACACTGTGTTAGGATGCTGTGTAGGCCTCTGCTTGTCACTTGTATCCAGAAATGATTTTGTTCAATATATATATATATATATATATATATATATATATATATATATATATATATATATATAGAGAGAGAGAGAGAGAGAGAGAGAGAGAGAGAGAAAACCGGTTGTTAAAAAATTAGAATAACACCACTGAATAAAGGCCTCACTCTTTCCTTCTATGGCCGCACGTGCTCCAGTTACAAGACGGTTCTGAATATCACTTAGGAATGTCTTTAGTCTGTTAGTGCCAAAAGAATACTGGTAAAATCATTCTTCTGACCATCGTTTCTCACCGATCACAATCGTCTTGCATTAAAGATATCTACGTCAAGACGATCATCAATGCAGCCGGGACTAATGGCATGGCGAAATAATGTGTACAAAGGCATATAGTGCAATAATTGGTCTTAATGATGGTTTGTGCACCTACCAAGCGCACCGGATTGAAGTTTTGGTATGAAAATGAAAATAAAATCTTCCAGTTTAAAGCCGTGTCTAACGTTTTGAGCTGAGATCATCAATCCCTATATAATAACATGGTGAATTTCTTTCCAAAATATTATGAAAACTATTTGTCTTATGCAGTTCAAACTTTTTCCAGATGTTAACCTACCCCAATACTGCATGTTCAATTTTTTATTTTTAAACTAGGTCTTATAGTTCATTACTATTACTTTTTGCAAATAAATGAGACAACGCTGAAAACAAATATATACACAAATGCAAGTACTGAAGAATCAGCAGAGTTTTATTTCCTGCTCATGGAGGTGAAGAAATAAACACGCTCTCCTGATCCACTCACACCATTGTTCCTCACTGATCTTCAAAACAGTTGGTAGAGGAGGGAAACAAGTTACGAAATGAGTTAAGATCGTTCATCTAATAATGTGGAGAATGCATATCTTCGAAGTTATGTCAGTTGATAACTGATCATATGGGCGGAAGAAGCAAGAGTTGCGAGAGGCAAGACTGGCTGCTGTCAGAAATGAGACAACCTTATCTACCTTCACATTATTTACTTGTATTTTATAATAAACCTTGTCAAACAGAATACGCTTTCCCTATTTTCATGTTTCAACCATTTTCGATCCTAAATCTTGATTCTTGCGCGGTGAAAAAGGGTGACACGTCAGAGGAAACGCAAAACTAAAAGCATTATCATCAATATTTTGCTTTCTAAAATACGGAAGTAACTTTAAAAAATAAAACTTTAAAAGAAATATCTGGGAAGATGAAAGAACAAATCATAACATAGCATGCGTGTGCGTAACAGTAATATACAACAGAAAGAAAGAAATATTACAATATTTGTGAGGGTCTAGATCATTTGAAGCCGATATCGGTATTACAAGGATAAGCAAGTGAAATATGTTTTACTTGATTTTGACTGAAAACATGATTTAGAGATTTACACACACACACACACACACACACACACACACACACACATATATATATATATATATATATATATATATATATATATATATATATATATATATATATATATATAGATAGATATATAGATATATATATATAGGGTGCGGCACGTAAAACCGGCCCGTCGTAATATTCTGGTATATTGTGTTTTTGGCAACACTTAAATAATCTACCTTCCTACCAAGAGATGGCGTGTCGAGGTCGGGTCGACTTACGTGATCTGCAGCAGTCACGTGCAGCCGCAGCCAGTGAAACTTGTCGAAACCAGTTGAGAAAAAGGCCTCGTTGTGTTAAGCCGGGTGAGTGTCAGTGTGTGATAATGCCGTATTCGATACCCGAGCGTGTTGCCATTGTTGAAGGGTTCATTCTCACTGGATCTTTTGTGAAAGCAAAGAATTTGTTTCGGGAGAAATTTCCAGGACGTTCTGTGCCAGCAAAAAGCACCATTCAGGAATTGATTGAAAAATGGCGGCGTACAGGATCGGTTCAAAATGCTCCCAGGAACAGACGACCATCTGTCTGTACACCTGAATTAAAGATGCAGGTGGAGGAGATAATGACAAGAAGTCCTCGAAAGTCAACCAGGGATTGAGTCAACTGGTTCATGCGAGTGAGAGAAGTTGCAGACGTGTTTTAAGGGGACTGAAGTTAAAACCGTACCGGATAAGTGTTGTGCAAGAACTGAAGGAGCCTGACCTGCAGAAGAGGGTGCATTTCTGTTCATGGCTGTTGAGCAATGTTGCCAGTGGTTTCTTGGATCCACTAATGCTCATCATGAGTGACGAGGCGTGGTTCCACCTGTCTGGGTACGTAAATTCCCAAAACAACCGGTATTGGTCGACAGAAAATCCACGCGCAATTCACCAGGTACCCTTGCATGATGAGAAGATTGGTGTTTGGTGTTCCATTTCCGCCACACGCGTTATTGGGCCCATATTCTTTGAGACGACAGTGAACAGTGACGTGTATATGGGAATCCTGGAGGAGTTTTATACACACTTGACCGAAGAGGAGCGTCAGTTATGTTACTTTCAGCAGGACGGTGCAACATGCCACACATCAGCTGCATCATTGTCCCTTGTGCATGAGATGTTTACACCAGAGAGGACAATCAGCAAAGGCTTGTGGCCTCCTCGGTCACCAGACTTGTCCACGTGTGACTTTTACTTATGGGGACTGTTAAAGGGAAGATTATACGAAACAAATCCACACACAATTGAAGAACTCAAGACCAGGATCTGTGAGGTGCTGGTAGCCAGAGTCGAAACTAAGGTTACCAAAAACACCAACACCAATAAAAATAAATAAAACAGGTGGAGTGGCTGGGAATATTCAAATTAAGCTTTAGGATTTACATAAAATGTAAATTACAGGCATCTACACACCTAATTCCCTGCTTGGAGATGAGGGATATCTCCTGTGGAAGCCGCCACTGCCACAATTAAATTCGGTAGAGCATGAAAATTTCAGATATTGAGAACAACAGATCTCAGGGTTATCTGTACAACAGTCATGGTCTTGAAGCTACTATAGTGCGTTTATAGAAAATAACAAAGGTTAGAAAAAAATCTACTTTAAAACAACAGGTAGCAGCCTGTATTAAAACTCACTATACTCATGACTGTTATCAATGGTTCTCTGGGCAGTGTACTCTCTGGGCCCCATTCAGAGAGCTGGTCAGACATACACACAACAAGGGAAAATGCTTCCTTGTCTCAACCTCCTGAAACAGAACATATTAATTAGTAGTAGGTACTCACCCTGCAGCAAATTGAGATCAAGACAAATTCTGGTTAGAGATGGCGGTTTATTTTCATGATAATAGGACATCAAGATGAGTGCTGATGTATGTTAACACTCTAATACACTGAGACTTAAACTTCCTTCCGTAGTGCACTACTAAACACATACACTATGATATATATTTAATATATATACACAACACTTCTTTCTTTCACTTTCAACAGAAAAATCTAACAGAGGGGGAGGACAAAACTTGATGTTTGAGGTCTGGTTGACCTCAGAAAATGCAAGGGAATTTTATTTACAAATTTTGTTAGCTCCTCATTTTGTAAGTTCACAGTCTCTCACAGTCTCAGAGAGGAGAAATTTCTATCACACACATTTTCATATTGAAAACAACACGTTAATGAAAATAAATTTTTAATAGAAACAAGATAAAACTGATCCAATATCTTAATATGTTCACTGCACTGTTTCTGGTAGCTAACAAACCACTCACGCGCACAGTTCTAGCTTGAAGTTACTCTGTCCTTTCACATTTCCATTCCACTGTGGAGGTTGAAATGTTCTTTTAAAATGTTTAATACGCTGGACGGCGAATTATATGGATGTGGACATGTTGAATGTCCGTGAAAACAAGCAATACCAATTACTTGTAACCTTGTTCAAAAAGTCCAAGGAAGGCACTGTGTTTGTGACGTTACAGGCCTTTTTTTTTAATATCTCAGCTTGAGATATTGAAGGTTCACTTTTCCACTAACAAACTGGAAGTGTGAATGCTTCCCCATGCTAAAGGTGGGGTTTTAGACAAGATGTCTACTTAGTTCTTCCTCATACAAGTTATGGATAGCATTCTGTCGTAAAGAAAAAAAAATAATCAACTTTAAAAATAACTTTCCATGGTAAATAGTGGTTACTATGTACGACTTAGCTTTCACTACTTCAGATATGTGCACTGTTCAACACTTTTCTGTAACTCACAAATGAAGGTGATAAGTACAAGCAAAGTTCATTACACACACGAGTTCCGATACATGTCGGTCATGTATTTCTCAACAGGAATCTCCACGGAGACCGATGTCCACACATTTCCTGGGTTATAACTACCCGATAAGTAAGGATGTATAGGTGACTTCCTTGCGTCGATTTAACGTGTTTTCTCTTCCAGAGCAAAAGTTCCACTTCTCCTGTTCACCCTCGAACAGGTATATTTACTGCACAAAAACTTCCGAAAAAGAAGGACTCGCTCCTTCTTGGGTCTAGCAACAAAGGTTTTGTTGCCCCAGGCAAATCTTCTGGGTGGTCTTTCGCAAATTCCAACTCGAAAAGCTGCCTCTAGTTGCAGATTCTCCAGCGCCCTTTTGACAAGTGCTGCCAATACTCCAAACGGTGGACACATTGGAAGCCTCTGCTTCCCACAGAAGTCTATTATGTTTTCAAACAACAAAAATTATTTTCACTTGTAAACAGTATTATGAATAATAGAAGAACAGGTTATCATACACAAAAATAAAGTAAAATATACATAGAATACATAGTTATAAGTGACATAAACTGTCATCTCTCTCAGTACTGAAAATAAGCCCATTTTCCTGCAGCTGCCTTTCAAAACGTCTGCTACTAATTGGCATCCATGTTTGTAAGGAGAGAGAAAAAGGAAAACATCTTTAGTTATTATTAATTTTGACAATTACAAGAGCCAAATGTCTTGTACGAAAGGGATACACGTTGACTACAATAGTCTTGAATTTTGAACGGTATTTCCAAGAACGAATGAGCGTAATACGTTAATATTAATATTTTACATAGAAAAATGAGTCAAAATAAAGTAAACATTTTAAACTAGTGGTGCATACTGGGTAAAACTATAGGTTCGCTCGCTGACGATACCGGTCATGGGTGAAAGGGGGGGCGGAAGAGACGCTTGAGCTTGCTGCACACAAAATCACACCTATAGAAATCCAAAAACTCACATGTTGACGCTAGAAATTTTATAACTTTTTAAACAATAGACGTTGAGCGTCTGTAGGCACTGTTTCCAATTCAGTGTAGCTTCACTACAGGAAGTGAGTTGGATTCTTTCTGTGTGTAATGAGTCTTATTCTGTTGCACATTTGGTGCTTTCTTGAAACTGTTAGCTGTGAAGGACCTCACAATCAGTATACTAGGCGACGACGAGTCGCGAAAAAAATCTCCGTCAGCGCTCGCTCTGTCTTCCATGTTCTAACTCAATGCATGATTCCCATAGAATATGCTTATTTCTTCTTTAATTAATCTTACGTAGAGTAATTATATTACTATCTTCCTTCATCCCCATGTATCACATATATAATACAATGACCCAGAAATAATATGCACGTAATTAAACTCAAATATAATCAACCTAAAAGGAAATAATGTGCATGAATACATACAATATAATACAATATTATATTAATATTTCCGTACTACGCTCGGTGTTTTAAACAATTTAATCATAATAATAGAATAATATTCACTATGCATACTAATTAATAAGCAATTAATTTGATCACAAATTAAGCTATTTACATATTGATAAGTAAATGTGCCCCTCATCTGCATTTTGATATGCAGATGAAGGAGAAGGACTTTGGCCTTCTACAGATCCAGGATGTCACCAATAGTATTACAACACAAGAACTGACAAGGGTATATATGAATCTCCTCAATCGTGCTCACATGTGTTGAAGTGGGCGGAGGACACTTTCAGCACCTGCTGTAAAGGCTGCTGTGAAGGTGAGTAGTCATATTCAATACATTACATTTCATTTACAAGTGTGTTGTAGTTAATCATATTCAATACATTACATTTCATTTTATGTGTTCACTTTACGGGCCGGTTTTACGTGACGCACCCTGTATATATATATATATATAGATGTGTGTGTCTGTGTAATATGTGTGCGTGTATTGTATAGTATTTTGACTCAGTTTCCTGACGAACGTTACGTTACATCTTAGGAATCTACAAACGATCTGTAAGTTTTATTTTCAATTTCCAATTATTTTCAGGTACGTGAAGTTGGCACCAGGCACCTCCCATTTTCTTCGTATAAATTGTTTATAAATCGTGAACAAACGAAAAATTTATGTGAACATTCGTGAACAAACGATGAACAAGCGATCTACATGGTTTATTTTCAATGTCCGAAAATGGGTTATTCCAGGTTCACGCACATGATGAACACTTCCCTTACTTCAAAGCAACATAGATTTTCTGAAACTTTCGTACGTCGTTAGTTCCAATATGTCTCTAGAGGGAACTATTCCCGGAGATCTTTTAGAATAAATGAAATCTTTTTACGATCTATGAAGAGAGAGAAAACAAACGCTGCTCTTATCTGCTGTCAATCTTCATTCCATCGGTTTCTTTATCTGCGGGGACAACCCAAAGTTCACGCACGTGACCTAGCGGGGGGCAGAGAATTAAAGAAACCTACCTGGTTAGTCTCCTATCTGCTGTTCTGCGTTGTTGGAAAATGTGGGACCGCTTTTATATGGAAAAAAATAATTCTTAATTAGCGTGTTCTAATATTACCTTAGCAAGAAGAAGTAAAAGTGAACATACAATATTAATACTAACAAATATTCGGACGAATTTTGAAATGTATAAAATAAATAGTTTTCATAATATTTTGGAAAGAAATATGCCATGTTATTAGATAGGGAAATCCCAACGTATTTCGAGTGTTGGACACAGCCTTAACGCCTCACGCTTATGATCTTTAGGGTAAGGGGGACGAAGGTTGCGTTCTGGTTTGCGTTTGGAGTCTACGTAGGGTTACCAACTCTGGAAAATAAAAAAAACGGCACCCCTCAAAATTTCCTGTGTGAGGTCTAAGTGTAGAGTATTTTTGTTTAGTCCCACCCAGTGAAGGAAATGTAATATCGTGAACAAAAGTGCATTAGTACCTGTATTCTGCATATCCTTAGTACATTCACTAATAAGCTTAATAGATACATTATGTATGATAATAAATGATAATAAATGATAAACTGAAATCGGCATTGATCATTTTATTGTATTTGCCAGTAACTGCCACTTCTTTAAAATTATCGAAACAAGTGTACAAAAGTATGTTAATCTTTACGTGACAATTTTGGATTTGGAAAATGAAGTTTATTCTTTAAACTTCAACCACAGAAAATTGCTTTAAGAAGTTCTTTTTCACTCTGAATAAATGCATAAAATTCCTTACAAGTAAATTTGAAATTTCCCTGATAATAGTCCCTGTTATCTCTTTAAAATAATATAAACAGATGAATAAAATACATTAATCGTTGATAAATGGTGAAAGATGACAGTTTCGGATTTACAGAATGACAGTTACTTTTTAAATCTATACTTCGAACTAGATGAAATTGCTCCGAACTAGATAAAAATTTGAAAAAAAAAACTGTCATAAAGGGTCTGGTAAGAAGTTTGACCGGTCACCGGCTTTAATCAAAATAACAGCAATATATCTGGCCAGGCCGGTCAAAAACCGGCCAGTTGGCAACCCTACGTCTACGTTAATAGTGAGGGCAATCCTTTTTGTTCTCAGTATTGCATGGTATGGGTTCGGAGCCTACATTAATAGTGTGTCCAGTCCTTTTTGACTTCAGAGTTGCATGGTATGGGTTCCGAGCCTACGTTAATAGTATATCGTCCTTCTTGACCTCAGTTTTGCATGGTATGGGTTCGAAGCCTACGTTAATAGTGTGTCCAGTCCTTCTTGACCTCGTGTTGCATGGTATGTGTTCTGAGCCTATATATTGTCTTGTTGCCTATATATTTGAACTTCTGACGAAGACTAACAGCTGTTGTTTCGTCCAAACTATACTTTTCGCATGAAACAAGTTGTTTTTTGATATATGTATGGCGACACTGTATCACTATTTCAATGTTGTTATTTTCAGGCGTGTCCGAAGCTTTTCCACCAACCATTATTCTTATAACCAAATTGAAAAAAAAGTGGGACTTGTTCGAATCTCTGATCTTTGGTTTTATTAATATTATTTTCTCGTCCTCTTATCGTTGGATTACTTTTTTTTTTTTTTTGACGTGACGACTATTTGACTAGTTTATAGAAGTGTTTCTAAACAACATCGACAACGTTTGGGAGGTAATTCCTGACACCAAGATAAGACAAAAAAAAAATAGACTAACCTGGGTGCACAAATGCTTCCTTTCGAAGTCATAGGCTGCCAAAAACATGAAAAAATTAACTTTAGTGGTCCAAAACTACAAAACTATGGAACCTACCGCAGTCGGGTCAAGACTTCACCTAGGAATTAATATCCAAAAATACATGTTTCATAATCCTAAGGTACTCATGCATTGTGCGTGTTAAGTCACCGTTTGGGTTTGATACCAGTCCCATATCTAGGAGAAATTCCTCCCTTCCACTGGGATCGGAAACCTTTACCCAGATACCTGGGATCGAAGCCTTCTCCTAATCACTGTTCAGTTTCTCCCCAAGCAGTAGATTGACATTCCCCCAAGTAGAATCGTCCAACAATACAAGACTTCCTCTAATTGCGATAGAGATACACCGTACATTACCAAAGCCAATGACTTATGTAGACCGTGTGCGCACAGACGTTGCCATTTGGGAATCCACCAAAGTTTTGTCCCCTGTATTCTCGCGTGAGCAATACGGGACTACCTCTTTTTTACACATTGAGGTACAACGTACATATAGCTCTGCTACCTTCCGAACCCAATGGTACGTGTAGCTCCCATGGTAGGATCGTCTAAGCAATACGACTCTTCCTCTATTTACGGTAGAAGTACATCGAACATTACCGGAATCAATGGGTGATGTAGACTATCTCCTTTAAAGACAATGACTATTTGGGAGCTGGAGCTACCTCGGTAGGATCGTAAACTTGCACCCACCAAAAATACTAGAAAAACCTGGGACGAAAATTTACTCCATTATCTCTTACTCTTGCTTTATGAAAGTACTGTTGGGACATTAATCCCATACCAGACCCAAGAGGATACCCTACACGCTCTTTGAGGGTTTGGAACCTTTCCCGAAAGAGCGTTGGATTCCTTCCCTGGGCATTCTCTTTTATACTCGTTGGGGTACCATCTGGTCTTCTTTCCTGGATCCAACTGCACGAATAGTTTTCCATTTCAGAGGATAGCTGAAGTCTGACCTCTGCTGGCAGGGATGGCAGTTCAAAGTCTAGTTCAAGATGTTTCAACTACCTCGATGAGGCTGGGACAACGTCTCACATACCCTTCCAGATCCAATAGCATGTGCTACTTGCCATTTAGAGATCCAGTCAAAGCATTCATTTCCCGTAGGTTATCGTGACCATTTCCAGTACCTGGAGAACAATCCAGCTCTTGGCACAGGATATAACAAGAGTAATGTGTTTTCACGCTCTTCCATAGTTCCGATCTCCCCCTTCTAAACTACAGAACACCTATTGAAGATGGGGCCAGCAAGAGCCAGAGCTTGTTCCTCCCACTTTCTGAGCACGGACTTGGGACTGGACATGGTGGGGTTTACCATTATGTACAGTGAGAAAGACGCAAAGCACTGCATGAATTTGTTCCGACTATGGGAAGAGGCTTTCCCGAAAGGGTTCATGTTTCACGGTGGTTATTGGCTAATATCACTGAGACAAACGGAAGATTCATAGGATTAAGAAAATCTAAAAAATGAACTCGCAATATTACCAGAACAACCTAAAACCGATTTAGGAGTATAAGCTACCAGAAATGTAAGGAAACGGTAACATGGTCACATCCAAGCTTCGTCATACACCTTAAGACTCTTCTCACATTCAATTACGATATAAAGAAGGCTGCTGGAATACGGGTCTCTACAGGCCTTTTAACGAGATACCTGTGAAGTCTCCAGATGCAAGTCCAATGAACTTTTCTAGATTTGGACTACTTAAAGAGTTTTGGGCAAGGGACGAGTGACAACTGAGAGTAAAGTCTGGAAAGCTATATAAGAGGAATTGAACAAGATTCCTCTTATATATATTCTCCAACGGAGCATTCTGCACTGGAAACTACACTTCGAGGACATTGTTCGGAAGGAGGAGAGACACATCGAGGACTGGTGCACCTGGCGTCATGGATTTTCGCAACTATTTGGTACAATTTGGTCACATATAGTCTACGCGGAACGGTCTCTATAATTATTATTGACGTTGGGAAACTAAAGTGTTGAAGTTAACATTAAGTTAAATTGTGAAGTAATGAGATGTCATGAGTTTGAGGGACAAGAGTGTGCAACATTAATATTTAGGAATCAATAGATACCATTAATTGCGGTTGAGTGAGATTTGGGAATGACGTGAACTTTTGATCTACGTTAATGGTGGTGCCATACATAGAGAACTTACCAAACTGCGTATACACATATTGTTTCAATCCTCACCAAATGCTTTCTCCTTGGATTAGTATGTCAGGCAAATTCTTCAAAGGTTTAATTTTGAATATAGCATCATGAGAGATGTTGAAATATTAGATCCCACAAAAATGTAATCATTGAAATCCATTAATACTCTTGCAACAGCATTTCCAAACAATGATATCAGGACAATTTCAACAGATTGACCTGAGTGATTGTGACGAAACAGTAGCATTCCAATAGCAAACAGCATAGTGTTAGAAAAAAACGGTGACTCTAAACAAATATTTCCACTTTTACCTAAAATTATTTGCAGCATTTTAAACTTTTTTTCATTCAAGTGAGCGGTGGAGCGTGTATTTTCTCCAGTCGCTGAAAACTAAAACAAACAAGAAATATAAAAACTACAAATCAAGACACTGTTTTCAAATTTCAACTGCTACTCGATTCCAGTTCAATGAGGGAAAGGGTAAAAGTTGACATGTACGGCAGTCAGAAAAAGGACAAGGAGAAGAAGAAAAATAAAAAAAAGTAGTAGCAATGATGAGAAAACGAATGGTGTGGAGGTATGAATAAGAAAGATAAATAATAAGACCTTCTTATCATCCTTAGAACTTTATTAAGAACGAAAAGAGTGTGGTTTTCAGTTGAGGATAAAATACACAAGTTAGTGTAGTGGATTTATACATTATAGTGAAAGTTCATTTTATTAAATAACTCAGAAGTTACATTAATATTTAGAAGATATTAATTACATTAATGTGCAGAAATTGCATTAATAGATTAGTTTTTTAACGATGTTTTACTAGTTTTTAAGATATACACTGAAATTTTAGAGTAGTTCTTACTATTGGTATTTTGGATCTTTGGGCTGTCAACGTTGAACAAGAGATGTGTCATGTTCGTTTGGCCGGAAGAATATGAGGTCAGACAATATTATTAGAGCGATAAGCAGCTTAGAAAGAGAAGAGAAGAACTGACGAAAGTTGTCGGTTCGATGATTTCATACCTTGCACTAGCGCGTAGAGTCAAGTATTTCCATCATGTGTCCTTGTACTCTTGGTAAACCAGTTTTAATTATTTTCGAGTGACGCGAAAATAAATATAATGATTTTCTTTTATCTTAAATAACATTAAAAATGAAATGATATTTTAAACATATATTTCGAAAGTCTTACTAGTTACAAGTGCTTGGTAAATTTAACATATTAAAATAGGAATAAATTGAAGTTCGTGCTATACAATGAACATGAGATTTTCCATACGTCGTAGTTTTTACCACAAAGACAAAGAGAACGTCTTTGGGACCTTTTAAACGGATTCGGTTTAGAGACATTTCTTTCATAAAATTTCACTAAAATAGGGTTAAATAACTCTTTAAGCTCGATTTGCTTATTTTCCATGTCTTCTTTCGTAAGAAATTGATTTATTTGAAGCTAACGAAGAGTAGCATCACAGTTTTCGATTATTAGATTCCTGTCGCGTTGAGATATATTTCGCCTTCCTCCTTCTTCCTGAATGGTTCTCTTTGTGTTGCAACAGTAATTCTCCAGAGCATACTTAGCTGCACACTTTTCCCTGAACATTTTGTCATCAAGCTTGAATCTTTCAGCTTCAGAAATCATTTTATCAATATCTTCCCTGGAGAAACTATTTCTATCGATCGTAATAGTAATAGTATTACTCATCCCAGTTGAGTTTTCAACAGCGGTTACATTAAGTATACCGTTTATATTAATATCAAATGTTACAAAAATCTGTGGTTGACGCATTGGAGCTGGTGGAATATTTGAAAGGCCACATGTGCCGATCATGTAGTTATCTTCTGTTCCTGCACGTTCACATGTATAGATCTGAACCATTACAGTATCTGATTATCTCTTGAGGTGCTGAAACATTTAGTTTCACTTGCTGGTAATGTCGTATTACGGGGAATAAACGCTACTATGTCACCGTCGGCAATTTTAATACGCGTTGAGAAAGGTGTCACATCAGCAACGGGAACCAAATCTTGTATTTCTTCAGATGTATCTCCCCCGAGTTGTTCTGCTCGAAGACATGCTCCATAGGCCATTGCTTCATTAGGATTTATATATTAGTGAGGCTGTTTTCCCGCACAAAAAAGTCTAGAATCATCTGTCTAACTTTTGGAATTAGACTAGATCCGCCTACAAGAACAACCTCCTCAATGTCTTTTTTCTCAAGTTTCGCGTCGTTCAAAGATTCCTTGATGGAATCCAAGATTTTATTAAGATGTTCCTTGTTGAGTCTTTCGAAACGAGCTCGTGAAATTGTGCTCTGGTAATCTTCTCCATTACACAAGGATTCGACGATAATTTGCGTTTTTATTATCGATTCAGATGACGGTTCGTTTCGATTCGTTTAGCGGTTTCGCAGGCAGTAGAAAGTCGACGTAATGCTCTTTTGTCTTGCGTTATATCTTGGCGGCAGGCCCGTAGCCAGCCTCGAAATTTAGGGGGGGCTAAATGTAAATTAGGGTGGGCACACACACAGATATATATATATATATATATATATATATATATATATATATATATATATATATATATATATATATATATATATATATATATATATATATATAAAGAAAGTTTCATATATAATGTCTGTCTCTGTGTGTGATGATGAATAATTTCTTATGCTCTTAAAACTAAAACTACAGCGTGAAAGAATTACTATTAAAATTTTCCCCTATAGCGTTAGTACAATTGTACCTGAAAGCTAGAATACTATGTGTTTCCTTTTTATTTATATGTTATGGCAACAAAATATTTCTTCCGTTTTTTCATCTTCAAGGAAATAAAAAATATTAAAAAAAAATAGTTGGCCGAACGAACCAATCATTAAAATTTCCAAAGAATTAGTACAGGAAATACGTTTCTAAATTTTTGATGGACTGAAAAAATATTTGTGAAACTCGAAAACATCTAGAGAGTAATGAGATTTAATACTATCTTCAGAGAGATTCTACAGAGAAGGGTCTCAAAATCTTAAATCAATATTTTGAAATACATGTGGCCTAAACAAATATATGCATATTGGAAAAATGAAATTAACATTTTACCTGTATTATTATTTACATGTTCTTAGATACGAAACTTTATATTTCTTCAAATATTACGCGCTTTTTTTTTACACTTGTACTTCTAAACATTTTTTGACCAGTTTTTTTATAAGTGTTCGAAAGAAATAATGATATGTTTATGGGTTTTTGCTATCTACAAATTTATAAATTTTATAAGATTAAGAAACACAAACACAACACGCATATATACTCTCCTCATGTTGGCACACTATAGTAGAAACAAGATGAACATTTGAACAATCACTAACAACACAATCACAGTATAAGTCTCCTTGTTCTGAATGCTGCCAATCTTAGAACAATTGTGTCCAGATCGAGATTTCTGGTGATGTCATTGTTGTAACTCAACAAAACAAGATCGGCACGGTGCAGTTAATGTACAACTTCTTTAGAGAAAAATGCCCTAAAAAAGAAGGAATTCCTCTCACCTAAGTAGTCCTATATAACGGTTGACCGGCTTCAGGGCAGAAATTTAGTAAAGAAAATATTCAAATTTACAAACGTAGGTATAATTTCTAATTGCTTTCTTTTTAGTAACTGAAAAAAATATATTTTGCATAACAGCTGTGAGTTCCATTTTATCACAACACATTTCAATTTTTAGACGTCGCGGACCCCGTAGCCAGGTCACGCGGACCCCTGGGGTCCGCGGACTCCAGTTTGGGAACCACTGTTCTAGACACTTTGGAACATACTATCAACAATCATTTAGGATGATTGCTACTAAAGTCATGTTTAAGTAAAAATAATCTGTTATGATCTGGTACCCGAGCATTCAAATAAGAAATAACTCTAAAAAAGTTCCCTGTTCTAGCGCAGTTACCTTCTTTCTCGAAACGAAATTGATAAGAGAAGTAACAATTCATTAAATTTTCTTTGTATAGTACAATTCATATCAAAGTATATATGAAATTCTTCTTTACGTTGTACAAATAAGAATTCGAGATCAGTTGCTTTCGTAGGTACTAAAAAAGTTTAAGTTAAGAACTAATGATTTAAACAGCTATTTACTTATTTCTATTGAAGATATCTCTTTTTCAAAATGAAACTACATTAACAAATTTTTACTTTTGTGGGTACTCAAGCCCCATGGGTACAGCGCTCGCCTTCGGCGCGTATGGTTTCGAGTTCAAACCGTACTGGGAGTCCTCGGATTCAAACCGATAGTGGTTTGGATGTTACTTTAAGGTATAGGTCCCGTGTCTATATAGCCTCCCTGCTGAAGAGGGATGCTAAACTCTCCAACGCACCCTGTTTTAAGTCAAAGGTCAAATTTCAAATTTATAAAGCATTATACATATAAGGTCCAATTTTTAAGTGAAAATTATGTTTTTTCTATAGGTGCAACTACTACCTCCGTTTAGTCCGCTGCATTTTTTTTGTTTACATACCAGAAGATTGCAAGGTATTCTTTTACAAAATAGTAATTTTGAATAATTAGGCTTACGTCTGATGATCTGCATGAACATTTGATTCTGGCACCAAAGATTGGCAACAATTATTAAAGTATGTTAATATAAGTATCTAATATTTCATCCCCGAGAAAAATTAAGTGAATCGAACTTATTTTTAGTTAAAGATATATTAAAAGTATTACTTATCTATTCCAAGTTATTTAACAAATAGTCATGTTACTGATACACTACAATTCTCATTCTTCAAGTCAACTTCGGTGCACCTTCAGAAACCAGCATCGATCAACTTTCAATTACAACCATGTTCAAGTCATAACACAACAAGAGTAAACACAATTCAGAAAAGGAAACTTTTCTTACTCCGTTATCACGTGAAATAAAATGTAGTCAACCCCCCCCCCCTCTCTCTCTCTCCATGTCCAATATACACAAAACAAACCCATACACCTGTGTGATGATTAGAGCGAAGCAGTTGCGACCCCCTGTTGAGGGATGCTGTCTTCTCAATCTCTTGCATATTGACCGAAAGCCAATGACTCACAGCAAAAGGATGTTTTCAGTTGCAAATTCCAAGAAGGACAGGAAGAAGTAAACTCTTCGTCCGCAGATTAAGGTAAAACTATGTTGTTTCTGAACACAAATACATGTTTGCCGATAGAATAACCATAAATTATTTTTCTCCTGCAGCGAGGGTCGTTTGCACATGAAGCATTAAAAAAAAAAGTCTCACGCTCAAAGAAATATTAGCAATTCAAAGAAGCGTAGCGCATAAATAGGCCAATACTTTAAATGAGGATGATAAAAGTAAAATTTAATTTAGCACTAAAGTACATTTGGAAATACAATTTCTTCCAACATTTCAGTCAGTGTTCGAATTAAACTTTCGAACGAGAGGAGGATGCTTATGTATTTTTGCTGTAAATGTAGAAGGCGAAAGTTTACCCCAGAAATGGATGTTATGTTACTTCTGTGATACGAGCCGGACATACATTTTTACCGAAGGGGAATTTCCCCGGCAACCCCCGTTAATTCGAACTATGACTTTAGTTAGGGGGCTGTAAAAAAATTAGGGGGGGCTGAGCCCGCCCTAGCCCCCCCTTGACTACGGGCCTGCTTGGCGGTGACTTCTCTTGATTTCTTCAGCGCAATGTTTCACCAGGGTATTAGATAATTCCTGTCCTCCAAGATGTGTATTACCTGCAGTTGCCTTAACTTTAAATTCTTTACCTTTTATTGTAAGAATAGATACGTCCAAAGTTCTTCTTCTGAAATCAAAGATCATAATGTTTGTTTTTTCTTGAAACTGGAAAAAATCCAAACAAATTTACTCATCGTTACATAGACTTTATAATGAATTGATATACTGTACATTGTACAAATTATGCAGAAAATAAAATTGACTTTCTAAATAGCATCCATACATAAATATTTAAGTTAACATGTTTAATAATGTAAACAATAACGCTGCTAATTGCGAAGACTCTTTAAAATCAAGAACAAGATATAAACAGCTTGGGTACTAAGGGTCGGCGTATATTTCATCAAGTGAGCAAACGTTCTTAGGTAGGCGAGGGTCAATAAACTAGGGCTGTATCGCCGAGTCTATGATCTACAGATCTATCTCCAAGTTAATGGCCTAGGGTGCAAAGGATCACTTCCTCTAAAATTTAGCAATGGGTGCATTGATCCAGCATCTCAAATTTCAGGTAAGGCGCAAAGGATCACATTTTACATTTTAGAAATTGCATTTTTTTAAAAATCGACATGGAGTATATGACCATAGTACGTTCCTCTATAAGTTTGCGTGGTCCATCTCGTACCTTTTATGGGTAAATTTCAGAGGTTTCTAAACCATTTTATCCTTTTCGACGAGGTTTTATCTCGTTATATGTTGTAAAGTTGATTATAGGGCCAATCGCTTTCGTGATATATGGTTATATTGATAATCCATTTACACATTTGGAAGGGGTACACAGAACTACCCTTTAAATTTGGGAATTGTCAGAAAATAAAATTTAGTAAATGTTTTCTAATACTCGAATATGTAACTGTAAATTTGGGTGATCTTGCTTATCCTCCTGTGTCGGTAAAAACTGCCAAATATTAGTATTGCCGCGTGGTCGATTATTGACCTAACTTATCTTGTTTGATGACGCTCTACTACAATATACGGTTGTGTGGTTGAGTACAGGGGTCAATTCGCTTTTCACACAACAGGGACACATTGATGTACCTTTCTTAAAACTTGAAAGGGTACTTAGGACAATCCCTTAAATTTGGTAACTGTCAAGAAACAAGAATTGGTGAATGTTCTGTAGAACTCAAATTTATAACTTCGCAAATTTGAATGATCCTGTTTATTGTCTTCTATGGGTAATAATTTGTCAAAATATTCATATTACTATGTTGTAGGCTATTCACCTAATTTATCATCTTACATGAAGCTTAACTACAACAGATGGTTACATGGTAGATTACAGGGTAAGTTCTCTTTTCATGGGACATAGACACATTAAGGCACTCCTTTTAAGTTTTGAATGGGGTACATTAGCTTACCTCTTAAATTTGGGAATTGTAAAGAAACAAAATTTGGTGGATGTAGTTGGTACTGCTTGTTCGCTTTTTATGGGTAAAAAATTGTCCAAATATCAATAACCTTTGATGGTTCCTTTGATGAGAATTAAGTGTATTATTTGTTTATATAGTGAGTATAGGAGTTAATTCTCTTTGACAGGAAATAGGTATTGATTTTTAAATTTGGGAGCGTGCACAGGCTAATCATTTTCAAAATCTTGTTAAATATTTTTCCAAAACGTTTTAAAAAGTTTTGTTTAAATATTTAGTTTGAAAAAACTTCAATCTGTTTGATTTTTACATTTTAGCTTTAAAATTTTTGAACCTAGTTTTACCGTTACAACTCATATTCTAAGGTTATTTGTGAAAAATTATTGTAGATGCAATTTGATTGGCAAATCAGTTTCAAATTTAAATTTTAAAATTTATAAATATTCTAAATAATTTTGTTTAAAATTGTTTTCACCAGTTTTAAATTTTAGCTTGAAAATTTGTTGAGTCTTAGGCTTGTACTTACAACTCACAGTTCATTTGTGGAAAAAAATAGGCCTTGAAACCTGATAGATTATTATTAACATCTTTTTATATGTAACAACAACAATTTTACATTTTGAAGTTTAGTCATAAGTCATAGTGGAAATTTAGTCATTGGTAGAAAGCTATGCTTGGTATAATTTGATTGGTTAAGCATTTTAGAGGATTTTGAAATTTTATGTTTACATTTATTTGATCACTACTTCAACTTTTATTGAATTTCTGTGTTTAAATTTTTCAGGTTAAAAAATTTCCTCGCATTAAGAGTTTCTGAAAGAAATTTGATATTTTTTTTATTTTAGTAGCCTATATTCTTAGAGTCATTTAAATATTTTTGAAAAATATATACCACAACTGTTACTTTATATTATTTTATTTCAGCATAACAGTTTAAATTTTTACGTTTAAAAATTTTTACACTCATTGTAACGTTTTTTTAAAGAAATGGCAAGGAAGAATAATAAAATTATATATTATATATCTATACATCTATCTATCTATCTATCTATCTATCTATCTATCTATCTATCTATCTATCTATCTATCTATCTATCTATCTATCTATCTATCTATCTATCTATCTATCTATCTATCTATTTATCTATCTATATATATATATATATTCGTTGCCATTAGAAAATGAAATAAAATCGTTGATTCTAATTTATAGCATTATTTCGTTACACACAAAGTGAAAGATCACTATTCTCTTTACTTGAACAAGTCATCAGACTTCCGAAGCTTTTTATTCAATTTAGATTAAAGGACCATGCATTACAGTACACGATTGTATCCACACAATTATCTTTCTTCTTACATTAGAATTACAATAGAAACTTAGGAAGAAGAAAATAAAATGAAGAAGAAGGAAGAAGAGGGAGAAGAAGAAGAAGAAAAACGAGTGACCTCTCAAAAGATAGTCTGTCACGAAAGAATAGTAGATAAAGGAAACAATGCAGAGAAAAGATTACAAGTAAGATGTTGAAATTATAGAATAATAGAGAACGGGGTAAGAAGGAAGGCAAAAATCAGAAAAGTATAGGATAATTACTGAAATATAGTTGGAAACCTAATAATGTATCGTATATATAGTATATTTCTATTGCTCTCTATATGAAAATAAAAAATCTAAGTAAACCTGTTTCAGTTGGACACATGTTAACCCACACATTTACACACACACACACACACACACACACACACACACACACACACACACACACACACACACATACATACATACATTTAAAGAGGCCCACACACGGTCCACGGTTTGCGCAAACATCATGTTTGTGCAAACATTGTGTTTGCGCAAACACTCGGCCATACACGATACAACTGTTTGCACAAACTTCAGTTCAATTTTGAGTTTAATCGCGTAAGCATGTCCACTGAAGCAGCTTGTTTAACGTTAATGTATAGTAGGCTATATAAATAACACCTACCCTCAGTGGCGGAACTTCAAAATCAGCCCTTCCCCCACACACACAGATACAGAAAAATCTTGCCAGGACTTATTAGGACCTATAAAACAATTTAAGCATTTCATGTTTCTTTCCAGTACATACATTCAAAGTCAGGCAATGAATGACACCATGTAAACACGAGTAACTACATGTAATAATCAGAACATTACCGCTACTTTGAATTAGGACTATTTACTAATTGTTTAAAACTGAATATAATATATGTGAATGGAGTTTTCATGATTGTTACACTGTTATAATTCAACGAGGATATGTATGTGTACACGGCTGATTGATAGTGACAGTTCTGGAAAAATATTATGTTGCTTATTTTCCTAATGATCTTTTGATTACGAGTTACATACGCATATACTGTTGTGAAACCTAATTTGATTTCAAATAAATTTTGTAATATATTAAATTTACCTCAGACTTGTAGCCAAACGGACTGTAACTGTTCCGAAAGTAGTTCTAAACTTACTCAGAAAAATAAAGATATCTTTTTCCCCAACTTTGATCACATCAGGAATGACAAAATCAGGTGTTATACCCGCTCAAAAACAATAATCTTAGGGTAAAATAGTGCGTACGGTATAGTTTTCAACGGAAGTAACAAAAATTATTTTTCTTGATTGCGATTTCATGTCTGACTAAAATAAAACACATATAATCAGGGCCTCCTTACGCCTTGGGCCTCCTTGCCGTTGCAGAGGCAGTAGCTCCGCCACTGCCTACCCTACAGTTTTTTTTTTTCGTAAGATTACTCTAATTTAGACTTTAGTCTGGCAATGTCAGCTTATGACCTTTGTCTGATCAAGTTTTTCACCCTGGCAGATGTTATTGGGTACTAGAGTAGACGAAATTTGTTGCTTGGTGTCGGTGAGCTCATTGCTTGATGAAATGACAAAGCGACTGTTTGTAACAAGCTGCTTGCAAAATGGGTCTGCAGTCATTCAGTCAAGGATTTTTTTTAATCTTATCAGCTAGAACACAAAACCTTTTGTACGAATGCAACAAAACTCCGCGTGCTGCTATGCTCAGTGGAGGTATGATCGGTGGCGTTGGGCGCTGGAAAATGCCTGTTACGTGATGTCATGCAGATTATCAATCATGTCATTGCTGGAACTCCCGCGCTTCGGTGTTGATCCCACCCCCCTTCGGCCCCACCGACGGCCGCGAAGGCGCGAACTCCAGAAACTATTGAAGTTAGCAGCACAACGACTGTTGTTACCAACATGCACGTTTAAAATGGTGCGGTGTGAAGAATGAAGACTATGTCTTTTTTTTTTTTTTTTTTTTGGGTTGAGAACAAGGTCATAAATGAAAATATCTATCATAACATATGCACAAATTTACCACTACTTATATTAAATGAAAGTGTTTCTTCCACATCAATTATTTCATCCAAGGTCGGAATACCGGATAATTGCATTTCCTGGTCCCTCAGAAAGTCCATATGGGAAAAATACCACAACGAGGGTATATACACGTCATCTGTTCCACTTCCAGATCTTGTACTTGCATTTATCTTCTTTAGTTCTCTTCGGTATACAGAACGAAGTGAATTGATTTTATTCCTCACTGACTCTCTGTCCGCCGTTTGATCTATTTCCTTCATTTTATTCACTAACTTCTCATATGCCGCATTTTTCAAATTCCTGTTTTTATAATCTTCACTCTTTACCTTCCACAGTTCAGGTAAATTTCTATAAAGGTCAATAAATTCTCGCCAGAATTCTTGATTCCTATTCATTGACGCCATAGCGCAAGAAATAATCGTCTGTACACTAGGCTTCCTACTCGGAAATAAAGCTCGTGTTTGCATACCATACACGGTCCACGTGTTTGCGCAAACATCATGTTCGTGTAAACAATTTTCGAACGAGTTCGATGTGGAAAATGTTTGCACAAACGTTTGCACAAACAGTTCATACATCGCCACACACGGTCAAACTGTTTGCACAAACAGCCTTGTTTGCGCAAACCTTGGACCGTGTGTGGGCCTCTTAACACTAAACTGGATCCGACTAAATATTCAACATTCCTTTACTCAGACCCAGCCCAGCTGATAAAAAAGATGATATGAGTTAATGTATTCATGGTTTCGAAGCAGATTTTCTCTTATAATGGATTTGCACTTCTTATCTGTAATCTGGATAAATATCGAAGATTAAAAGAGTAAAACAAATAATAAAAGAAATCCACAGTAGCCTAAGTGTCACAGCATTACGATGCAATCGAAGTTCTCATTAGATTCTCAGGACTCCGATGGCTATTGTCACTGTTTTCTATTTACTCACCTTTGTTGATATCGAAGAGCCACAATTGATCGACAACAGTAAGACTTATCTTTGATGAACTGTATACAGTTCAGTTCAATGTTCATTATTGATGACCTATAGCTTGTAGTAATATGGTAGGTTCTTTCTTTAGTGTTTACACAATAAACAACTACATTTCCTTAATACTAATTTAGGTTCCCATGCTTAAAATTAGGTCCAACTCATACTACCACTCATTCCACGTAAATATAAACATTTCGATATATTAAGTTAGTTACAGTTCAAAAAGAAAAAAAAATCACTAGCTACGATTTTACAAGACTTTTATTACAATAAATGGAAGAAAAGAATATATATATATATATATATATATATATATATATATATATATATATATATATATATATATATATATATATATATATATATATATATAAAGACGTTGCGCTATTGAAGCTTCTAAGTTAATTCCCTATTTATTACAACGAAAAAAATTTTGAAATTTCTTTAGTCCTTAACATTTTTAACCTTTGCATGGCCGAATCACCATTAGAGCAAGAAACAAAGCTCATATGATTCCTTTGCGTTCAAAAATTAGTTATATATATATAATTATATGCATATCACTTTGCGCTAGTGTTAGCCTCCATCTATCATTCGTATTTGGTAATTTGCATTCACTCTTACGTAGTTCTTGACTTTGAAGAAAGAAAAAAAAAATCACAAAGTTTAGTGCGGTGCTTGGACACAAAAATAAAATGCCATAATATAATAATATACAGTCACAAATTGAGTTGCTACTTTTTGTTCTTCCGGGATTTGAGTTCCGAGATATTTAAATTACTTATTCGATTCTAGGTAAGTAATTATATATGTGGGGGTAACTTGTCAGCTTCGTCAAGAAATTTCCAAATAACAGTTTTCCAAACTGATTTAATTGGGAGACGAACAATTATCCAAATAAGATGCTAATAGGAACGAATATCATTCGGAAGGTGTCTCCAACGGAGTAAATAATAGCTATGTTTTTAAATCAATTCACTGAAATTTTTTGATTCATTTTGTTTTTACCCTTAGTTTGCACTGATAAGAATCACAATTCGGCGATTCATTAATCAATGAGGAGAAGATTGGGGAAGGGGTAAGTTGAATAGTTCTGAGAATCAGGATTTTACTTTATGCTTCACAAGTATATTTTGCTAACCTGCTAATGCTTTTTAGTAGGTGTTAGTACGTTAAAGTTAAGACACAAGTACTTCACACAAAAACCTATTATACATTCATCGACCTGGGATACCTGGGATATTTTTATGCTTAACACAAACAAAGTTAAAAAAAAACAACATAAATATGGAACAAATACTTCAATCGGGTAGATACGAGAAGGGAAAAAGCACAATGGAGCATGTTGTTTCGTCGACCGATATGTTAACCCTTTTGCGATCATGGGTTTTGGGGTATTGTTTAGACTTTCAGTCAAGCAGCTACTGCATTGTCACTATTTATCCTAGGATCATGGTTCATACCTCATTCTCTTCAGAATGTAGTTGGATTTCAAATGGTACCACTTGCATGCCCATACCATATACCAGGAGAGGGAAAAGTGATTTTACGGGAGAATTTCTTTTCACACTTTGGGGCTCTGGAACGGCCCTGTGTGACGTAGAGATCTCAAAAAAATCTGATAAATAGTACTTGGTAGACTAAGTGTGTGTGCCAAACTTCAAGTTTCTATCTTCAATACTAAGGGCAGGAGAAATTTGATCAAGAATCCCCACAATGCCCCAAATTACCGCAAAAGACCATGGTCTCAGGTAAAAAAAATTCCTGAGACATCTCTATTTACCCTAGGACTATAATCCACCAATCATTCTCTTCAGAATAGAACTGCCTTTCAGACGGTACCATTCACATGTCTCCATCATGTATCTAAGGCGGGAAAGTCCCGAAAAAAGGGATTTTTAGTCAAAATATCCCTTTTTTCAACTTTTAACCCCTCTGGACCCCCTGTTTTAACGCAGAGATCTGAAAAAAATCTGATAAATACTACTAGGTGGGCTGAATGTTTATGCACAATTTCAATCTTCTAGGTGCAAAAGTAAGCCCGCCAAAAATATATATACCGAAAATGTCCCATATTCCCGTATACAGAAAGATATTTTGTAAAAATTCCCCTAATACCAAATTACCCTAAGATCATGTTTTGCACATCATTCTCTTCAGAATAGAACTGGCTTTCAGGCAGTACCATTCACATGTCTTCATCATGTATCTAAGGCGGGAAAATCCCGAAGAAATGGATTTTTTGGTAAAATATCCCTTTTTTCAACTTTTTACCCCTCTGGATCCCCCCTGTTTTAACGCAGACATCTGAAAAAATCTGATAAATACTTCTCGGTGGACTGAATGTTTGTGAAAAATTTCAATCTTCTACGTACAAAAATAAGCCCGCCAAAAAATAATGAACATAGGCTTAATAAAAGAAAATATACATTTTTAAAATTATGATGTCATCACCTCCTATGTTTCGACGCAGAAGGTGTGAAACTATACGTAAGGTCTTCTACAATGCCTCTGGACTTGAAAATAAAAACCCGGACGAAAAAGCTCAAATAGGAGAGTTATAACGCAATGTACCATGAAACACCCGAATGGTACAAATTGTGCCATAGGATCCCCAAAAAAACATATTAATCATACATTGTCACATTTACTTTATTTATTTATTTATTTGCCATCAACACAACAGGCATAAGCCCAATTATAGTGTTGATGTATTACATAATACATTTACAATAGTTTTCTTAAACATAGAGTTCATATTGCAGATGTCAATTTCTTTGTGTTTGATACATATTTTGTTGTAAGTAGAACACATTCTCCAAATTGGTGATTTCAATAATACGTTGGTCCTTGCTTTTTTGCAATGAAACAGACCAGAGTTATTAGCACGAGTTTTACGTGTCGGGACATGAAAATTTAATGTTGATATGAGATCCGTACAATTAAATTCGTTTTGTACTATTTTATGGAGAAAAATATAATCTGTCACATTTCTCCTTTGCTCAAGTGTAGGGATACAGAAGTTGTCTATTAATGTTAGATAATTTTCATAATATGGATAGATTCCAGTTGTCTTGTACATCAAGTATTTGATAAATTTAGATTGACCTTTTCCACTTGGTGTCTGTATTGCTGTTGTGATAGGTTCCAAATCACAGCAGCATATTCCAGTTTTGATCGGACATAGGCATAATACATTTTTGTTAGTGTAGTACTATTGTTAAATTCCTTTCCAGTTCTAATTATGAACCCTAACATCTTGAGAGATTCGTTAACTATGTTCTCTACATGGTTATTAAATGTCAGTTTCGTATCAAATATAAGTCCAAGATCTTTGACTGAATTTAATCTATTTAGTAAGATCTGATTCATTGAGTAATCAAACTCTATTTGACTTTTGTTTCTGGTAAACGATAAAATGTTACATTTGTTTATGTTTACATTAAGTTTGTTAAGAGAACACCAATTAGCAATATTTTCCATGTCACGTTGTAAATCGAGACAGTCATGGATGGTCTTTATCCTACCGTATATTTTGAGGTCATCAGCAAAAAGCAATTTGTTACTTAATAATATATGATCAGGGAGATCGTTAATGAATAAAAGGAACAATAACGGACCTAGATTAGAGCCCTGGGGAATTCCAGAATATGCAATATAATCAGATGATTTATATTCCTTGTAGATAACAGTTTGTTTACGATTATTTAAATATGATGAAAAGAACTTGATCAAGGGAGAAGAGAAATTATATTCGCCTAGCTTATGTAATAATACCTTGTGATTGACTCTGTCAAATGCTTTTTCAAAATCTATATATATTACATCAACCTGACATCCTACATCTAACGAATTTGCTATAAAGTCTGTGATAAGTGCAAGGTTTGTTGTTGTTGATTTGTGTGGGATAAAGCCATGTTGATAAGGTGAGATTACCGGTTGGATGTGGTCAATTATCCGTCGGTATAAGATTTGTTCAAATATCTTTGCAAAAGTAGGTAAAATTGATATAGGCCGGTAGTTATTTATTTCGTGTTTATCATTGGTTTTTGGTATTGGGCAAACTATAGATGATTTCCATTTATCCGGAAAAACGCATGTTTTTAAAGCGAGATTGAATGCAATCCTTAGCGGATATGTAAACGCATCTATACAACCCTTTATGATATATGGAGGTATTCCATCAGGGCCAACAGCAGTTCTGGGCTTTAATTTTTTGATTGCCATTACTACTTCAGATTGAGTGATTTCCTCAATGGTAAGCGACTCTAGTTTGTTACTTACATAAGTTAATAAATTGTTCGTAGGAATGTCAGTGAAACCTGTATCTGGCACATATACTGACGAGAAATACTGTGCAAAAGCATTGGCTATTTCATCATTATGATAAAGTTCGCGTCCCTCATAATTTAATTTCCCCCCAAGAAGATGCTTAGTCTTATTTTTTATAAAATTCCACAATTCATTAGCATTGTTATTAATGTTATTTTCAGAATCTTGTATGAACGCTCTGTATGCCAGCCTAATTTCTTTCTTTATTTCCCTACGCAATTCATTGAATTTATTGAGATAATTTAATTCTTTATTACATTTGTATTTTTTATGATACCTTGCTTTAGTTTTGATTTTTTTGATAATTTATGTGTAAACCAGCACGGATAAGCTGTTCTTGAGTTGTTTTTAAGTGGCACGCACTTGTCAAATACACTATAAATAATATAATAGATTATCAACTAGGTCATTGGCGTTTTCATATTTCTTTAGGCAGTTCCAGTCAATACATCAATAAAGTATCATCACATCTACAAGTTTAATTATATTTGGTTGCTTCGCTGTCGCAAGTTTACGCAATTTTTCAAAATTATTAACCAAGCACTAATAACATAATTCAACATCTCCGAAATACCATACAGTTAGTATACCTTTTACGCATTTTTTCAAAATTATTAACCAAGCACTAATAACATAATTCAACATCTCCGAAATGTTAGTATACCTTACTACCAAATATTTCTGGGACCACAATTGACAACAAAGGAAAAGAACAAAATAAAATTTCACCTCTGAGTTAAACTGTCAGAATTTAAAGATCATCAACGATACCTGCAGTAGGACCCGGATAGCTAAATGCTAAAACTTATTACTCTCGACAAGGGAACAGTAATCTAAGTTTGTCAAGATTATATATTGAAAAGAAAAGAGACACGAAACTTCAGCTCGGTTATACGATCGGGAATGCTACCGATCGAGAGAGGGAAAAACCACTGACTATGAAAATGAACTCCCCTAGACATATTGCGAAGGTGTCTGACCCGCAGAAATATCACTGTCCAAAAACGATCTTTTAAAACTTTCCCAGATGAAAGGTCTGGCTCAGAATAGCGAAGAGTGGAAAATTATGTCAAACTAGTGAAAAGATTGCTTACATGAGATGATGATTAAACATCTTTTGGAAAATATGATATTCTCCAAATTGCATTTTCCTTTTATATAAAAAGATTATGCAAAATTACCTTCTAAGTGTTCATAATATTTCTATCATTTACAATTTCATTCGCACTTCCGGTGAACTCAGAATGATTTAAAAGGGGTACCAATACAAATCAAGTGGCATTAGCGTGTCTTTTCTCGTATAGACCTTGCTGAATTTAAAGCTAAACTTTCTCCTTCACATCGAGGATTTCAGACACTGAAAACTTTAAAGGTCTAAATTTCAAATTAATATTTGTATAGACAACAATAGATGGTGTACGTTACAAGTTGAGTAGCAATCTGAGCCTCAAGCCTTATATAGAAGGTTGTTCTATATATCTTTGACCAAATGGGATTCCTTTCCCCCGCGCCCATCATGAACTCGTCCAACTTTCATGAGGTACATTTGTTACTGTAGCGTGTTAGAATTGGAACAATGTTTGTGTTTTTAGACTAGTGCAATTTTCACAAAAGTTAACATCCGTAGGCATTTGATAGTCAAAGTGGGCAGTGATGTTTTCTAAAGGATTTGGACATGCTAAATCCATTTTAACCGGTTGCCAAGCTTGATCTGTCCTCTATTTTGCTATATGACGCCATTTTGCAAAATGGCTACGAAGATTATTAAAACTTCAAAATCCATGAAAACTAATGATCTTTACGTCAAACTATATGTTTTTGAGGCTGGAAAATTCAAATCTGCAATCTATTTTTGCTTAGAAGTGACCAGGTTTTATGTTCAACCATATTTCAATATGGTTGCCATGATCATTCGAAATTTAAAATTAATGAAAATCATCTTTATATTAAATCATATATTTTTGAGGCTGAAAAGCTCAAATTTGCTGTCTACTTTTGCATACGAGAGATTGGTTTTGTTATTCAGCCATATTACAATATGACTCCCGTCATTATTCAAAATTCAGAAACCCAATTAAATGGCAGAAAAATTCAAATAAATATTCTATGTTTACAATAATACAAACATGTTTTGTTGTTCAACCATTTTACATTACCATTTCAACCATTATAGACTGATTCGATATTTCATATTTCAGCTTCTTTATGTGCTGTTTGCAAAGTGTAGTCCAAGTTAGCAAATTTTAAAAAAGGATTAGGGCATGCTATATTCATTTTTAATGGTTACCGGGCTATAATTTCATATCTTTTCAGATATACAGTAAGTACACTGAAGTACTGAAGGCAGCAGATTGAGTGTTTGCATGGACCTCTCCACTAATATAATGGTACATAGAATTAAAGTCTGGTGAATGAGGTGGCCAGAACATTTCTTTGACTTAGCCAGAATGCTCTTTGAAACCATTGAGGAAACTTTGGTTGCAATGACATATCCTGTTGTCCAGGAATCAGGCATATGTCATGGACACAATGGAGAGGTGAATGCATACCATATAATATCTTTAAAAATATTCCTTTATAAGTCCTGGTTCATGCTGCCGTTACAAGCAGCACTACATTTCAATTTTTCCTTTTTACAATTGCAGTTAGCAGATCTGCATTGTGTTATACAACTACAGGTGACAAATATAATGCAAGATTCTGGAACCGATGGCAGGGATGTTAAAGTCTTGGTTGTCATCTTTTGCCCAATGTAGTGTTGATCGAGATGCCTTGCAACTTGCTTGCACCTCAGAACAACAGTATGCAGCATATCAAGTTCATGTGCTGGTGTTTGAACAATTGACAAGCAACTAATAGTTGTCAATTCTAGAGATGAGCTGCTCTGAACCCGATTAAAATGTGATCATGTGTTTGTTTACAGCTCCTTGCTTGCTCTTCAAATCATTCCTTTTCAGCAATTATTTTTGGTTTCGCTTTGCTCTTATTACCCCTGCAGGAAAAATTTCTTCAAGAATTGCAGGAACATCAAGACTTGATTTTATTGAGGGCTCCAGTGCATCTATACCCATGTCTGCTTCAGGTCCTCTCTGCTATGCTGGAACTTGTGTAGCATGAAAACTGTGTTATTTTCAAAGTTAGAGTCATTAATATCAATATTGTTCCAGGCGATGTGTACAAATCTTTTCGATACAAAATTAGGTTGCACTACCGCACACGTTTCTGGATCCATTGATTTTAGGGTGCTCTCAGCTAATGCAAAATATTCCTGTAGCTTATGATATGACTTGCATTGTGGAAGAGGTCCACAAGCTTCTTTGGTCGTGTTGCTTGATGCAAGGCACTACCAAGTCCCACGTGAAACATTATACACCATATCTTGTCCAATATTTAGTATTCTGGTTTGGGTCCTCGCTTCCTTCTGGCTCAGTTCTTCATAGTCTTCATCTTCTTCAACAGTATCTTTTTCAAGGAGGGCATGACCCCCAAACATCAAATACATGGAAACAAAGACACTGTCAGGAACTGATGATATCATTTTGTCCTCACGGACTACAAAACCTTTGTATTTAGGAATAATCAAGGGTATCAGACTGTAATTTCAGTGTAATATGAACCATTTCAAGGAATTCATCAGTGGCTTCGTACTTTGGAATTAGTGTTCATTAATGTTCTTCATCTGATGTATGCTGAGAAAGTTATATGTATACAAACTGTGTCGGAACAAGCAGGACCTGCCCCTCTGGGAGTTGTAGAGGGAAACATTCATAAAGTTCACGAATTCGAGGCTGGAGCTTGGATTTGAAAGTGCTTCTACGAGTAAGAAAGGACTGAGGCATCACCTCTCCTGTCTCCTGCACCAGTTCACAGTATTCCCAGACTGCTATATAGGGATGGTATCGAGACGAGACGAGACGAGACTTTGTACAGTCTCGGTCTCGTCTCGGTTTAAAAATAGCTGTCTCGGTCTCGGTCTCGTCTCGAGTCAAAAATCGCCGTCTCGGTCTCGGTCTCGTCTCGGTCAACAAATGCTTGTCTCGATCTCGGTCTCGGTCTCGAGGGCCAAATCTCGGTCTCGTCTCGAAAGTCTCGAAATAAATAGGTGAAATTAAAATTGTAAAAGTATTATTATTGTAAAGTCTGTCGTTTCTGCTTCTTATTTTTGGCCTTATTCTTGACTTAGGATTATAGTATGGTGTACTTCTTCAGAGCTAATTTGCTAGCGCTGATGCCTTCCATGCGTGTGTTCCAGTTTCAATCATCAGTGGGTATATCATATCTGGGATAAAATTCTAATAGTAACCCATATTTCACTTTCAGCAAAAGACTTTCTCATATGGCCTCAGTACTGCCTATACAATTAAACTCTGTTAAATTAACTTCAGTACTATAGAGTAGTTTATTTCCTTCCTTAGAATTAGAATTGTTCAATACATTCTAACTTATAACGCAACACACAGCAGCGTCATTTTAGAAACATAATATAACGTTCATTATCTGAAAAAATAGGGTAAATTATTACTACAATATATTTTTTTTTAAATTGATCAAATGCTTTATTACCGTTTCACATCTACGTGTTTAATTGACACCTTATAACACGAAATTCCTGAACTTTGTGGTGGGAGCTACGGCACTCATCTTTGCTATGTGTGGCCTCGGGTTGCATCACGAAACAAGTTAGATTCAAAGTAAGATGTTTCGCATAGTTCGCGTCTAAATTTAAGTACATTCTGTTTCTTATACAAGCTCCTAAAGTTGTAATGCATTACATACGCATACGTATATCCACTACCGTAACATAGATTAAGCTTATTCCTGAGCTCTTAGCGGTGCATGTGATCTTTATTCGAGAAAACCAATTGTGCGTTCATCACGTTGAAATTTTATATTGATTGAAAATTACTTGCGAAACATGAACATACATATTATATAAGTATATAGGTAACTCGAGCTAGCTGTATCTATTTTCTTTCTCTCGCCAAAACAAGTGATTCTTACCTTTCTAGTTTTCTTTTGTATTCATTTTCGTAGTTTTGCAGCAACATGAAGTATTAAACAGTCAAAAATATTTTTTTTTTCGCTGTATGACTTTCGTTAAATTTTGGATCCAATTTTACCCTACCTTACCTAGTAAATAAATTACCTGTTAAGTCACTTTTTGGTCAAATTGAGTTAGAATACTTTTTTTAATAGACTATGTTCTTTCTAGTGGTGTAATAATGTAAGTCTAAAGCCATCTTACTACTTTGTAACTACTTAGTATAGTTTGAAAAACAGTATTATAGATCTTAGTTAAGGAACCGGTTTTTCGCTTCTCCTGTAAAATTACGAAATTATGACTTGGCTTAGTTTCCCTCTGAGGTCTTGATATACAATCATCACCATCATCATAATCAAGCATTATCAATCCACTGCTGGATGAAGTCTTCCCAAGTTTTCTCTACAACTATCTATCTTGGGTAATTCTTTTCCAGGTTACTCCCCAGCGGTTCCTGATTTTGTCACAATTTCTTGTATGCGGACATTTCCTAGGCTGTTTTTGTCACGCGGTATACAATCTAAAATTGTTTTCGTCTATCGATCATAATTTCGTTTTGCAATATGTCCATAACATTTTCCGATCTATTTTAAACATTATTTCATTAGTAACCGTCATTAGTTGCCAAATAATTCATTTCTATATATTTGGGCTAAAAATAGTTCATGTCCTCTACTTTTGGAACACAGACACGCTACTTTTTGATCTTCGGATCTGGCAACACTGACTCAATTATTTAAATCAACATGATGTAAGAACCCCCATTTGCTGTAAATGGCTAGTACGCTTGATTTTGGTTCGCATGGTCCCGAGTTCGATTCCCGGTGGCGGTAATGTTCAACGACCGAAGTTTTTCGAATTCCACTATGATCAGTAACTCCACGTCTCCTTTAGCCGCTCTAGCATAATCGTGAGACGTTAAACTAAAATAAAACGAACCAAAAATCAACACAATGTGTATTACTAACTGTAAGTCTTTGAATAATTGCATATAGCTATATGATATGGATCGAGTTTGAGGTGGTCGGTGGTCAAACTATAACAAATGAAATGCAGTTAGGGTGTAATTAAAATTTTAATAAAGCAGTGTTTTAATCCAAAAAATACACCAGGCCTAAGGCTTAGGGAGAACAACTAGTGCTACTGAAAAGTTGTCAGTTACGTTTAATTTCAGTTACAATTTGCTTTTACATGTATTGCTGGAACGAAAACTTTGACATTAAAATAGTAAGTAGCCCAAAGACTATGAAAAACATCGTGTTTTGAAAACATTCTTGCACCATAAAACAAATTACGAGTAATTTTAAAATATTTTGCACTTTAGCTACGTTATTTGCACTATATTTATAATAATATTTAGCATTTTTTTAAAGTTCGCAACATTGCTTAAAATAATGTAATTGTGACTTGTTGTAATTAAAACTACTGAACACTAATGTTACAATGTTCCTGCCATTTGAGTTATTAGAGATCTCCAAAATGTTGATGTTAGTGATATGTGTTGTCCTTTGTTACACTGAATAAGATATGTGCTTTTGTGGTTTAATTTAATATCTAAATTAGAAATATGTAGCGCTCTTTCGTGGCTAAGCAGTAAGCCTATGGCGTGAGAGACCCGGGTTAGATTCCCGGCGGGAGCTCATGTGGTTTAGATTCAACGTTAATCAGTAGGTTCAGTCTCATATAACCTCGCTGCTGAAAGAGGCGTTAAACTCAATTAAAAAATGAAATGACATTTTTGAGTTTTACGTCCCACTGTTATTTCGGTTAGGCTAAAGGAGACTGTGATGATGAGAGATGAATGAAATGGTGGAATGAAGAAAGTGGGAGGAAACGGGAGTATCACGCACGCACTAAACTAAATTAACTGAACAGAAATATGTAATATCAAACGTAGTGCAATTTGAGAAATTACAACTTTATGTTGCGTTGGCAACATTGCTTGTTTATCTAGTGGTATTGCAGAGTATCTGGAAGAATTTCCCCTTCCATATTTCACACAGCATGTTAAAAAATTCAGCATTTTTTATGTATATGACTATTAGATGAAATACAAATTTTTCGCATAGGACCAGTATTTGGAAGTCAAGGCCTGTGGAAGTATCACTATCTCAGCAACCGCGAAAACTACTGTATGTATTTGACACTAATATCGGTCATTTTGTATTATTTTTACATGCCTGGGTACCCCCTCCCCAGCAGGTGAACCCCGGCCCGCATGCACTGGTAGCTGAATTTGAAAGTCATCGCTAATGGAAGTGACACCATTGATCTCAGCGACCGCAAAAACTATACATTTGACACTAATATCGGCCATTTTGGATTACTTTTACATGTCTCGGTATCCCTCCTGTGAACTCCGGCCCGCAGCTGAATGCGGTGAATTTGGAGGTTAATGCGATCGGAGTTTCACCATTGATCTCAGAAAACGCGAAAACTATTTGACACTAATGCCTCTTTCACATTATCCGGCGATTTGCCGTGGATGAAAAATATGCGAGCAGGGTTGCTGTGCAACTGAAGAAACAAAACTCAGTGACTCTTGTCGTGTTGTGGTGGTTGTAATGTAATGTAATTATTATTATTATTACTAGCTGTTATGCCCGTTCTTCGCACGGGTCAGATAAAATATCAATGTAAACAAACTGAACAATGAGAAAAGAATTAAGAAACATTTCTAAAATTAGATACATTTTGTGTGAATATATATTCAACAACGTACATGTTTTCATTGGGAAGGCCGATGGGGGCTGAATTTGAACGTAAACACTATCGGGAGTATCAATATACATCTGAGCGACCTCGATAAATATGAATTCGACACAAATATTGGTCATTTTCTACTACTTTTACATGTCCCGGTAAACGCCCCCTGAGACCCCTCCCTGGTTCGAATTGTGAAAAAATCGCCTCTGGTCTTCAGCCGATACCACAAAAACTATGAATGTGACACTAACATCTGTCATTTTCTACTACTTTTACATAGAAAGTAAACGCCTCTGTGATCCTCTGGTTCCAATTTTGAAAAAACAACGCCTCTGGCTCCCAGTCGACGGGGGTTGTATTTGGAAGGCAACGCCTTGGGAATATCACCATTCATCTCAGCGACAGCGAAAACTATTGATTTGACACTAATATTGGTCATTTTCGATTATTTTTACATGTCTCGCAATTTTCAAGCCCGTGACTCCCGGCCCGCATATAATGGTGGCTGAATTTGAAAATCATCCTAATGAAAGTATCACCGTTTATCTCAGACCGCGAAAACTGTAAATTTCACACTAATATCGGTCATTGTGGATTATTTTTTACATGTCTCGGTGATCTCCTGGCCCAAGTTCCTTAGCTGATGGGGACTAAATGTGAAAGTAAATGCTATCTTGAGTTTAGCGTTCCAAGCACTGCAACCAAGAATTCCCAGGATGTGTCTGGACAGGCTCGAGCGGTATACCTGTAGGGCGCTATCAATTCTTCGGAAATATAAGTCCTTTCTCCAATCGGAATTTCCACGGGCGAATGCCGACATAGAACTGGAGTCGCAGGGCACACAAGATGGTAGTGATCCACTCAACTTCTTGAAAACTACGGTGGTGAAGCATTCAGTCCTTAGCAGGCGTGAAAGGAGTAGTGGTTCACATAGAAACCAAAATAGTAAGATAGATATTTGTAATAGATCGACGTCGACGAACGGCTTCTTCGGAGATAGTTTAAGATAGAATTTTATAGTAGGTGAGGTAGTAATTTTGAGAGGTTTTCAGGCGTTAGGAATAACTGGAACTCCGAATTATAAGTAGTATGAGTTTTATTAGATGTTGCTTGTGTGCAGCACAGAGGAGTTGGTAAGTAGTAAGTTTTTTTTATTTCGTACAGCAGAGGTAATGTTAGATGACGTCTAAGTTTGCAGTGGCGTATGCGTGAAATCGGAAGGGTCAGAATGTGACCAATCTTGAAAGAGAAATAAGGGGAGTTCAATGAAAAGATAGAAATGTAACTGCCGGCATCTTGTCCCAACGAATTTACTAGAATCAAAGTTCAGCGCAATATAAGAGTTCTTGTTAGAATGCACACACACAAGTAAAGACGTGAATGACTTGAAGAAGAACAAAGACAACGAAGTGAGGAAGTGATAACACTAGATCGTAAGTCACTTAATAATAAGCCTCAAGCTGCGATTCATGTCGGAGAACAGACGACAAAGTTCTTAGTGTAAGAGTAAGGAAAGTAGTTGCTCACTCTAGTCGCGCTTAACCTCGAGCCCCCATACCATAAGCATGTGTTGGAGCGAAGAGTAGCTGACTTGGCGCTAAGTCGACGGAGAAGTCCCCAAAGGGACGTCGAGCAGCAAGTCGTCGTCACGATGATAACACAGTAATATCCCCCAGAAATAGGCGTGTAGAGCCGTTTTGTATTCAGGGAGTTTTTCCACACGCCACTCACGTGGGCGTATACTAAAGAGGTGTCTTTCCGAAGGGAAGACACTCGTGTGCAATAAATTTATTCATTGCCTTTAAATTGGATGCAAAGTATCTAAACTACTATTTGGGGTCATAACTAAAATATTCACGCATGCGCGCTATTGTGAACAGCATCATCTAGTACATAATATCTCAATTAAAAGTTAAAGGTTAATTTGATAACATCGAGAAAATCGTGCTTTATCAGGATTTTATCGGTTTCACAATGATACCAGCAATACAAGTGTTCACTAGACTCGTAATTCATATAGTGTCAAAGTGAACATATTTAGCACCTAGAAACGTCAAATTTGGGTCAAAAAAGTTAATTATATATCTAGAGTGTTTTTAGTGAACATCTGGGTTTAAACCGAAACAACATAAGACTCTCAGATAAGACACAAGGGTTGGATATTCCCTTGCACATGCAACGACTCAAAAGTTATAGGTCACAAGTTCATGTTTGTTTCGATACAGTCAAAGAGGGGAGAAAAAGATATGAGACGGCATTCTTTTCCTCTTGCTAGACAAATAGCTAACTTTAAATTTTTGTTCTGGCTGAGAACTACACAGAGAGAATAAAAATATAAAGAAATAAATTAAACAATACACAAGATCTACATTAGTAAGATGACAATAAAGTAATTGAATGGTTTTTATATACTAATCATGCTTTTATAGTAACGAGAAAAGCACAAAGATATCCCGAAAATGACGTATGGGGTCGTCCATGCTGCAGAGATTTTCCCGAAAGAGTTCACGTTTCATGTAGTTGTCAGCTATCACCGAGACAAACTACAGATTCATAGGAGAAGAAAGAAAAACTGAAAAATCAAGTCGCAGTATTATTAGAAGAGCTTGATGCCGATCTAGAAGCAGGAACTACCAGAAATGTACTGCATCTATGAAGAGAAGTTTCGTCAAACACCTCAAGATTGTTTCTCGCATTGAAAAGATATAAAGAAGGTTTGCTAGAATACAGCCCTTTTAATGATATACATGTGAAGTTTACAAATCCAAATCCAATAGATTTGGATTACTTAAAGATCTTTGAGCAAGAGGCGTGTGACTAGTGATGGGTAAATTCCCGGGAAGATATTTTTCAGGAATATTCCCGGGAATTTTTCCGGGAATTTATAAACAATCACAAATAAAATTGCATTCTATTACTATATTATGATTTCAAATCTAAATTCGTTTTTTTTATCACAGTATATTATTACAATTGTCTTCAGAGGATTCTTTAAAATGTATATTCTGAACGGTACTGTGTTACTTTATTAATATTTTATTATATTTAGAGAGTATGCATAAATGTATAGTTACTTACAATATGTTCTATGAAAGTAAATATGTGGAAAAAATGGTATATTAAGTCCACATATTTTTACACCGCTAAACAGTTTAAGTTTATAAGTAAGTGGATTTTCTAAACTTCACTCAACTACTGATATTATAAAGATATTAATTTTTTTAAATGTTATAAACAAATTAGATTGGGTAACTGCCAGAAGATACACGTCTCACCAATTTATCAACATTTTTGCATACATATTTATGTTCACAAAATTTGCAAGGTACTGACTTATCTTTATAATTTTGCACAAAACATTGCCACACATGACCTTTCTTCCTACCTATTTCTCGAAATTTCATACGTTGATTCACATGTGAGAGAAGTCTTAGTACCTCTTCAGAAATCCGAGTCAGAGACAGGAGAGACACCGACGTCTATTACTAACGATGGTTCGGGGTGTATTGATTGTACTTCATCTCTATTTCTACATAATTTCATCTCTATTTCTTCATTACTGTACAAACTGGTTCATTTTCATCATTTGTAAATTAGTATTTTGCTACTTTTTAGTGCAAATGGAAATTGAACTAATAAATCATGTGATTAATTATACAAAGTACCGTCAACGAATTTTGTTTTTTAACATCTAAATTATTTAAAACCTGAAAATAAATCATAATAAGTGAAAATAAAGTAATTAGTCATACGATTCTTATAATTTGGAAGATAAAATAAAGAAATTGAAATAAATTCCTTCCCGGGAATTTATATGCCAAGGAACCATTTTTATTTTCCTTCCCACTGGGAGTATTCCCACTGCCCATCACTACGTGTGACAAGAGACTAGAGTCTGGAAAGCTATGAAAGAGGAAGGGAATAAGACTCCCCTCGTATTTTTTCCAATCGAGACTTCTGCAATGGGAACTACGTTTCTAGTGTCATTATTCGGAACCAGTAGAGACACACCAAGCACTGCCGCATTTAGCGCAATGGATTTTCGGAACTATTGAAATACAATTTGGTCATACATGCGGAACAGCCTCTATAATTAGTATTGACGTTGAGAAACTAAAGTATTGAAATTGACATTAAGATAAGTTGTAAGGTAAATAGATGTCATGAGGTTGAGGCACAGGAGGTTACAGCATTTATGTTGAAGGGTCAACAAATATCGTTGATTGTGGTTGAGTAAGACTTGGGAAAGATGTGTACTTTTGGTCTACGCTGTTAGTTGTGTCAAAGATGAACTTACCAAACTGCATGTATACATATTGGCTTTTTCTTCTCTAAATGGTTTTCCTTGGATTGAGATTAGTCCAGAGAATGAAGAAATGCTTAAGTGACAAAACATTGGTCGATGAAGATGTCTCGTGGCTGTCGCTGTGGTAGAATACAAGTTTCATCAGGTCATTATAAAGCTTTTCCAGAAATAACATCTTCACAACGAATTACCAGTTTAACGCCCCATACTGGGGCACCAGGACATGTGAGACCCACCATAAATCGAATATGGATTTCCCGCGCTGAAGGCTCGTAAGCTAACCATAAGCTAAGCTTCGAAGTCTGTCACTGAATTAGATTTAAAATCTCAAGTGCTATATGTAAAGCGGAAATGTTACTATATTGAAACATGAAAATATTACTTTTGGTCTGCTAGAAGTTTAATCAGAAAACTAGTTTGATTCTGTTAATACGAAAGCTAGAATCACTTTAGAGAAGTACATCCTGTCAGACCTTCCACTAAAATGAGAAGCCATGGTTGATTCAAGACTGGTTCCAGTATGTCTATTCATTATTGTGTGCGTTCATGAGTATCAATCGAGCTCTTCACATGAGCTGGGTTGCCAACCCTTCTGTTTTTTTTAGTAAGATCTACTGAATTTTCAAGATACCTACTAATCTACTGATGGATTATTTTTAAAAAATATTAAATCTTCTGAAACTTATATTCCAAAGTTCATAAGTTGCTATTATTTATCTATATTATAATCATTATGCAATGCTACGTAATATTCATGTGAAGGAGTTACTTGACGGAGTTGCCATACGGCAATGACAATCTCATTCTATGTATTTCGAATAAGTAAGAAAATTAACTTAAGAGTTGAGTAGTGACAGGTAGTTTGGTTCTTTTTGCGGAATAGTTCCCTCGATAACTTTCATTCAATTCCAAAAAGGATTCGATCATCCGGATCGATTCCTATGGTTTCGCAATGTTTACTGATTCCGAGTTCCTTGCCTTACCAATTTGATTCCTCCAAACAAGAATTTATCCTTATTTGGATCGAATCCTTTGATTACAATAAGTTGAACTCTTCCAAGTTCCCATATGGTTCGCCAGTATGATTTTTTCTTTCATGGAAAATAGTCAAACTACATTTACCAGTTAAGAAGTTATTGCCGTGTTATCCCTGTGGGAAGGGATATAATAATGCTTATAAACGTAAAGAGGGAAGTAAATAAAAAGAGATTGCCATGTTTGCAGACATGCGAAGAAGGTACTATTTCTTATGATAAAGGTAGTATTACATAAAATAACAAAGCAAATATTGTTTGTTCCTTTGAAGTTTCGTATTTATTAAAACCTTTTACTATTAGCATACGTTGAAACTGTTAAAAGAAGGAGTTCTATTATTTTAGATGACTAACGATATAACAAAGAAAGGTCAAGATAAGTACGAGTAATTTACTGTCATTTTCATTCTTCAAATTTATGCAAATATTAATATAAGCAACTACAGTCTTATTAATCTTGAATTCATTTAATTCTCGTGGACTCAAATAATTTCCGGATTTTATATTGACTATTTTCTAATTTGAACAAACAAGATGAGTATGGAGATCCCCATATTTTTGAGTTACGCTCAAATATTGCTTCTTCTTTGAGCACCATTCTTCACTGCTACATAAAGTATGAACACTTACAGAGTCGAAAGGTGGACTACAGGGGTCGAAAGGTGGACCATCGAATTAGTAGTATCTTCTTGCCTCTAGAACAAATGTACTTTGATGAGTGGGTAGAATCTTCTTCTACTGCAAATAAACCACCCGATACAAGATATATAAATTTTCGAAGCAATGTGTTTGGACTTAAGCGTAGAGTAGCATGTCAGGAAAATTCTTCGAAGGTTTAATTTTGAATATAGTATCATGACAGATGTTATCCATCATTACTCTTGCAACAGTTCCAAACATAGGGTACAGCGGGGTAATTTGAATAATTTCAGACATTTTCTCATATATCTTGGAAACTGTAATTGGTATTCAAATATAAAATTGTGAATAAAAACTTTGAACCTTACTATTACTTAACAATTTTTCTTAATATAGTATCTGAGATACATCATTGTGAAATTTGGGTATTCAATTTCCCCGCAGAAATTTCGAAAAACGTAAATGTGAGGGGCAATTTGAATAACAAGTGGGGTAATATGAATAACCAACAAAATAAACAAGTCTTATAGAAATAATGTATAAACTATTTAATAGTGAGATTGCAATTTCTACGGTAGTTGAAATATGCTAGTTTTGAATGAAAAGAAGTAGGCCTACATAAATTGTAAATATGCGTCACCTATAGCTATCTTTTTGAATGTAGGCCTACACTAAAAAAAAATGTTCAGAGCACTGTCTAAGGCAAAGAGCCGTAATTGGTTAATTCATCTTCCATCGTTCGTATTTAGCGACAACGACAACAGATAAACTGTTTCCGACCTTCTGCACCGACACAGACTTCGTAAAACTACGTCTTACAACACTGGCAACGAATCCAGTATCCTTTTCTAGCAGAACGTTCTGAATAGTAATTAAGAAGGCAAAAACAGCAATTCCTTGTTTGACTTTCATTGCCTGCAGCCATCTTTAGACTTAGGCCTACAGTTTCGTCACTGGAAGGTGTTGAGGACATCAGTTTCTTTCGAGCATTCATTTTTTTTCTTGGCAGGTTCTGTATTAGCACTCTTCTTTCTTGTAGTGTCTTTGGATTTTGTTGCACCCGATGCTTGCGTCTTTCCTTGGAGGTGCTTTATTCTCATTGCCCGAATATTTTCAGAAGTTGAGTAGCATGATTTTCCTGCGACACGACGTCTCTTCTGCACATAAACTTTTTCTGGGTTGGGAAGCACTTGTTGTATGGGTTCATCTATAGGCTTCGTTGGGACAAAGTTTTGAGAGCCATGACCGGAAGAAGAAGGCGCGTTTTTAAGATCTTCTTCTCGAGAAGACTGCTCCTCAAAATGTATAATGAGGCCATACGTTTCCGAAGGGGCGAATCGAAATTCTTCAATAGCTTGTGGACTAAACGGGTAGATACCAGTACATGAAAACCCATTAACTGCCAGTCCAACAGAAGTTGTCCACTTCTAGGGTTCACTGAACAAAATTCAGAACTGAGATTTACTAATCACTGACCTCGGGTTTTAGTGAATCCAGATAGTTGCCTCTTGGTAGTAATTGGCTTTAAGGGCCTTAAAAACAGAGCGATTGAGTGGTTATAATACGTGTGTTGTGTTTGGAGGTAGTAAAGCATTTCGATGTCATGACTTTGGTAGAACTCTAAGGACAAAAGTTGTGAGTGAGATTTTGCGTTTTAAAGTCCGGATTTAGGCGTACGCCTTTGAATATTACTACAGGAGGTATAAAAGACCTTCTGGCATTGCAGCATGCTATCACCGTTACATTTTCCCCTCGCTCAACAGATGTTAAACTTACCACCTCTTTTCTACCCTTTTCTGCAAAAATTTTAGGGATCTGTTATTTAGAGCAAGATTACTTTCGTCCATATTATAAATACGGTTACGATGGTTTATGGAGATCATACTCGTTCATTAATTTTCCCAGTAAGTCAAAATAAGAATTCGCAGTTTCCTTGTTAACACTAGAAGCTTTCACTTTTGGCGAACAAATATAAAATAGTAGGCCTATAGTTCTAATTTCACTGCTATTCAAATTGCCCCGTTTTGAATTATCCAAATTGCCCCGCAGTCGACGAATATTCCATTCAGAACGTGGTATGAAAACTGCTGATTAGTTGACGCCAGTGTACAGTATATCAAATCCCCACATGCTACTGATACGATTATAATCGAGAGCGATTTCATTTTATCCAGTTAATAATAAGGAAAGCTTAAGGAAACAACGTTGAAAATTATAACGACCTAAAATACACACATTCGTACTTACCTTGCAGCAAACAAAAAATCGAATAAGCCTTCAGAACCGAAGGAATAGTTTGTATTTCTGAGAGTGACTTCCGCAAACTACCACTTACAAATCCACCATAGGTTCACTAACATGGCGAGCCGCGTTTCCACTCCAGCTAGCAAAATGCTTAACATTATTCAAATTACCCCGCTGTACTCTATTAATACCTGAGCAATTTTAACAGATTGATCTGAGTAATTGTTACAAAATAGTAACATTTCAAAAACGCACAGTAAAAACAATTTTTGGCATTAGAAATAAAAATTAAGAGCGACTCTAAACCAATACTTCCACTTTTATCTAAAATTATATGGTGCATTTTCAACTCTCCTGATTCAAAGTGCAGCGATGGATCTGTATTCTCCAGTCAGCTAACTCCAACTGTTACTCGTTACAAGTTCAATGAGGAAATGGGTAAAAGTTAACAGGTACTGGAGGCTGGAAAAGGACGCGGATAAGAAGAATTAAACAAGTAGCAGCAATAATAAAAATGAGTGGTACAGAGGTATGAATGACAGAGGTAAACAAGATGGTCTAACTTACTTAGAACGTTATCCGAAAATCCTAATTATTCACTAACAAAAAGGGTTCTGTGGTTTTCAGTTTAGAATAAGTTAGTGTAGTAGGTTCAAATATTATAGCGGAAGATTCTTTAATTAAACAACTCGGAAATTACATTAATATTTAGTAGACATTAATTACATGAATGTGCAGAAATTACATTAATAGATTGGTTGTTCAACAATGTTTAACTAGTTTTTAAGATATACACTGAAATTTTACAGTATTTCTTGCTATTGATATTTTGGATCATTGGGTTATCAACGTTGAACATGAGATGTGTCATGTATGTTTGGCCGGAAGAAAATGTAGTCAGACAATATTGTTAGACGGAAAATTTGCTTAGAAAGAGAAGAGAAGAACTGAAGAACGTTGTCGATTCGATGATTTCTAGTCGCGCACTAGCGTGTATCGTCAAGTATTTCCATCACGTGTCCTTGTACTCTTAGTCAAACCAGTTTTAGTCATTTTCGAGAGACGTGAGAATGAATATAACGATTTTCTTTTATTTTAAATAAAGCTAAAAATGAAACATTACTTACTTTAAACATATATTTCGAAAGAAATATATTTTAAACATATAATTTGATAGTCTTATTCCGTGGCAAGTGCTTTGTAAATTTAACATATTAAAATATAAATGTATTAATGTTCGTGGAACACAATGAAAATGAGAATCTCCATATTTCGTAATTTTTAAGACAGAGAGCAAAGAAAACTTCTTTGGGATTTTTTAAACGGATTCGGATTAGAGACATGTCTTTCATAAAATTTTACTAATATAGGGTTAAATAACTCTTTAAGCTCGATTTGCTTTTCTTCCATTTCTTCTTTCGTAAGAAATTGATTTATTTGAAGCCAATGAAAAGTAGCATCGCATTTTTCGATTATTAGATTCATGTCGCGTTGAGATATATTTCGCCTTCCTCCTTCTTCCTGAATGGTTCTCTTTGTGTTGCAACAGTAATTCTCCAGAGCATTCTTAACTGCACACTTTTCCCTGAACATTTTGTCATCAAGCTTGAATCTTTCAGCTTCAGAAATCATTTTATCAATATCTTCCCTGGAGAAACTATTTCTATCGCTCGTAATAGTAATAGTATTACTCATCCCAGTTGAATTTTCAACAGCGGTTACATTAAGTATACCGTTTATATTAATATCAAATGTTACAAAAATCTGCGGTTGACGCATTGGAGCTGGTGGAATATTTGAAAGGCCGAATGTGCCGATCAAGTAATTATCTTCTACTCTGACACGTTCACCGGCATAGACCTGAACCATTACAGTAGTCTGATTATCTCTTGAGGTGCTGAAACATTTAGTTTCTCTTGCTGGTAATGTCGTATTACGAGGAATAAACACTACTATGACACCGCCGGCAACTTTAATACCTGTTGAGAAAGGGGTCACATCAACGAGAACCAAATCTTGTATTTCTTCAGATGTGTCTCCACCGAGTTGTGCTGCTCGAAGACATGCTCCATAAGCAATTGCTTCATCAGGATTTATGTCTTTGTGAAGCTGCTTTCCCTCAAAAAAGTGTAGAATCATCTGTCTAACTTTTGGAATTCGACTAGATCCGCCTGTAAGAACAACCTCTTCAATGTCTCTTTTCTCAAGTTTGGCGTCGATCAAGCATTCCTTGATAGGATCCAAGATTTTATCAAGATATCCCATGTTGAGACTTTCGAAACGAGCTCGAGAAATTGTGCTTTGGTAATCTTCTCCACAATACAAGGAGTCGACACTTATTGGCGTATTTATTGTCAAATCAGAGGACAACATACGCTTAGCAATTTCGCAGGCAGTGTAAAGTCGACGTAATGCTCTTTTGTCTTGTGTTATATCTTGGCTGTGGTTTCTCTTGATTTCTTCAATGCAATGTTTCACCAGGGTATTAGTTAAATCCTCTCCTCCAAGATGCGAATTACCTGAACTTGCTTTAACTTTGAATTCTTTACCTTTTATTGTAAGAATAGATACGTCCAAAGTTCCTCCTCCGAAATCAAAGATCATGACGTTTGTCTCTTTTTGAAACTGAAAAAAATCAAAATTTACTAGACGTTAAATAGTTTTTATAATTAATTGATATACATTATACAAATTATGCAGAAAATTATATTCTAAAAAGCATTCATGCATGAAAGTTATGCATTGTGTAAAGTTATTCTTAGTGCAATTTGCTAAAAAAAAAAAAAAAAAAAAAAACACTGTAAATGCCAAAGAAAAGAATCACTTCTATCTGGCAACACTAAACAAGAAATTGCATCATCATGAAGCAATCATACAGTCAGTACAAGTTTATGCAAAATTAGCAGAATTGTATCACATCCGCTATGACTGTAGATTCTTATTCTCATACATAAGCATCGTTCAAAAAGTATTCATCATAACGTCATCATGATAACTTGTTTACAGTTTCTAAGCGCATCTGATATGCTAAAGTCTATTACAAATATTACTACTTTATAGCAGAATGCACCTTATAGAATATTATCCAGCCAAATCATTTCTACAGAGTTAAGATTACTAGCAACTCTTGAAAACGATTAAAACATTATTCATAAAATAATAAGAACTATTAATTTTCTTAAACACAAGCTCTGTATGTTTATTCTAAAAAAGGATTAGTTTGATGGGGTCATCAATTCCGATTTACTACACAATCCCTTGAAATTTAATGCGTAACCTACTCTGTTCAGACTTTTAAGGAAATAGGAAATTATTCAAGAATTAAAGAATTTTTAATGCACCTGATTTAGTGAAACTTAATAAAAGATGACAGGAAATACTAACTTTTGAATACTAGTGTACCTAACAGGTTCTATATTTCGCGAGATTTCTATGTGAATACCACTTAGTTACTGTATGTGTTGATGTTTTTAGTTGATCTGTCTAAAGAAATTTAGTGGTGTAGTGCTTTGTCTAAACAAGTGAGACATTCAGTTCTGCTTGTTTTAGGAAAAATAGTCTAATTTAAATGATGATAGACAACAAAGATACCTAACCCTGTAAGTTCGAAGTACTCCACTGAGCCACCTTTAATAGAAAATTAAATATATGTATAATAGACATTATAAAATAGACATACACTAACTAAATAATTCTCTATGTAGGGATTACAAATGTTTAGTGGATCTGTTTTTATGTTCATTGGATCTTACAACATCACTACGACATTCCATTTTAATAACAACGATCATTTATTTTACTTTGCCAGCATGACATAATCAACATTCAAGGACTAGCAGTTTCATACATGATGAAATCATTTGAGCAAGAGCATTCTAGTTGGAAAGATGTGTACTGCTAACGTTAAAGTTTATAAAGAATTCTTGTTAGCCAACATTCTAAACGAAGAATGTAATTATTGATATAAGTACTATCTTGCTTGAATCTGTCCTAAAATTTGGGAAAGCAGAAGTGTTTGGTGTGCAATTGGACATTGAGGCGTGGAAACATTACTCTAGTTGACCGTAATAGTGATTATTTTCATGCTGAAGAGGATGTGACAATTGTGAAATTATTAGACACAAAGAATGAAGTGGTGATACGTACGTACTTATTGCTAGAAAATTGTGTTATACGTAAGAAAAGTACATTGCATGTGCCTCGCAATGTTGTTTACCTGTTACAAACTGAGCGGAACAAATTAACAAGTTCATTGTAGTGTCTGAAACATTCTGTTAAAGTGTGTTACAAGACAAGCATATTTCTAAAAATGTATTGAAAAATGTGTAAATTATTTAATTTATCGTTGTGAAGCTTGTCAACATCGTTCTTGAATACACATATGCATTAATAGACAGTTTATTTATGACAATATAGACATTGGTTTTCCACTTATAGATATTGCCATAAACTAGAAAAGGCTACACTTCGAATTGAAATAATACGCTCAATACAAACTGTATAAACAATAAATATTCAAATGTTTTAAATGACATGGGTATACGTGGTTAACCAACCAGTGTGTATGTGTTTATAGACAAGTAAGATATAAAATTAATTTATGTTTTTCATTTCATGTCCAACCAAAAGGTATCATAAGTAATTATATTGTAACAACGGTCGTGCTACAATTTTGCTGATGCTGCGTAAACTTCTGACATGTATAATTGCATGATAATTATATAATTCTTGTTTAAAGTATTGCCAGATATTTTGTTCTAAACTGTTCCGATTCCTTAGAAATGATTATCTTCCGCAGCATGTAATTTCCACCGAGTTGTAGATTTTCAGATAGTGAAACATTTTAAATGAAATTTACAAACTAAAATTTAAAAAAAATTCTTATACAAGTGCAAAAATTTTCAAACTAAATCATTTAGTTGAAAATTTTTCAAAATCTTTCAGTGAGTAAAAGAAATTTCAAACTTGAAACAACATGTTGAAATAAATTTTAAAAAATGAACAAAAGTTTTCAGAAAATAAAATTTTAAATGTAAATTTGAAAGTGATAGTTAAAAGATTTTCAAAACCTAAACGAGTGCAAGAATATTTTGAACTGTAAAAAATCAATTTTTCAAAAACTTTTAAAGTGTGCAAAAGTTTTAAAAATTGAACAAATAAACAAAGAAGTTCAAACAAAAAATTGAAAAAGTGATAAAAAATTTAAACATAAAGTTTCTAAAACTTCTTAAATGCTCAACTAATCCAATTGCACCAAGGATAGTTTTCCACTAATGACCTTAGACTATAAGTCATAATCTACAATCCTAAGGGTCAACACATTTTCAAACTAAAATTTAAGACTAATCAAAAGAATTTTAAAAGAAATTATTCAAAACACTTTAAAACTTTAAAACTAAAGTTTCAAAGTGATCAGGTAATAAAATTGTACCAAGAAAAGTTTCCGACGAATGACAGACCTTAACTTGTGACCAGCGGCGCAAATCCGTCTTCATCATTGGGGGAGATGGGTAAAACCGTCCTTATATAAATATATAAATATATATATATATATATTAAGGTTTTGAAAGTTTTGAAACTAAAATTTAAAAATTAAACTCTGATTGAAAAATTTCAAATGAAACTTTGAGGAAACTGTTTCATAAAATTTCGGAAAATTTTTAAAAATGTTTTAAAAGTGATTAGCTGATCAGATTACATCAAGAATAAGTTTCCACTTATAATGTTAAGACAACGAATTTCATTAACGTTCAAAGTGTTAAACTGATATTCTTTTATATTTATCGGTTTTAATATTAAAGCATCAGGTTCAACATCCTACTGATCTTGAGTTTCCTTAAATTTCAAGTGTTACGATTATATGTTAGGCCAACATCCTGAAATTTGAATTCTGGAAATTTTTACATATAAAAGGATACATGTTATACCATTCAAATTTACCCGAGTCTTAGAGAACAACTACTAATTATTATTTTTTGTCGATTCCAAAATTTAAGGGTGGGCTAAATGTACTCCTCCCGAAATTTACGAAGAATGTATTGAAGTACTCTTTTTCAATGAAAGACAATGGGACTTTGCGTTCATATGATTATATGCTCTCGCTCCTTGACCACCTATGACGTCATCACGAAATCTTTTTTCCTCTGTTACTCGCTAACGACTGAACGTATCGCGAACAAACAAACACCATTCCTTTTAGAATTTTCAACTCTACAAATGGAAATAAATTGTAAAAAATGCATTTCTAAGTCGAACTGTTCCTTTAATGACGCGCCGCACATAACGCCAAAGCAAATGATGTTCGGGTGTTCTGTGCAGTTGTGCTCCGAATGGAGTCGGACTTTTCCTGTGACACCAAAGAAATGTTACATATTTCGATTTTTACTAGTCTGGACGTCTTTCGCAAACACATGCGTAACATTAACCCGCACGCATATAGTTTCGATGTTCAGCCATTGAGTGAGAAGTAGCGCTTGCGTTCATCGATTGTTATCAACACTGAGTGTTCGGTGGAACAGCACAGATCCTGATTATCATACTCGACAATTTTTATATTGTCCGTTTACAGATTGAAACTTTAAGTCAGACAGTAAACTAGATCCACTGTACATGTGCCGATTCGCAAACTCATTTTTCATCCACCATACCAGTGTTTTCGGCTTCCTTTTTTATGTATGATGAATAAAAATAGCTAGAAGCAGCCAACTTCGTAGAGGAAGACTCTACTAAACTACCTAGGAAAAGACTCGACAGATGAAAAACATGATATGTTACGCGTTGCAATTCGGCCCGACTGTCTACACTTTTATGAATTCCCGTACTGTGAATAGAACATCATAACATCGTGTCGCACATCCCACTGTACGTGTTACGTTGTTGTGTACGGGTGTTGTTACAAGTCTGGTCAAAAATTGAGTATACTTTCGTCCGTCTGTCCGTTATTCCGCACAAATAAATCTTGAACGAAAGCGAATTTTGAATTCTATCTTTTTGCAATATATATAGCTAGAGCGATTATTTCGGCGAGGTCGTGAATGGGGTCAATCTGTCATGGGTAACGGTGACTTTATCGATATTCCATTTGCTATTATTGAAACAAAGTAGTAGAAGTTACACATTGCACCGTTAGGGGAAAGTAAACACACTTCAACGGTTGACTTCTACTAGACGTAATTAAAATTTCTATTTAAGACTTTAATAACTTAGCTTTTTAACAGGTTAATATTGTACCTCAAGTTAACATCTACACTGAGAAAAAAAATGTAGGTGGCGTACTTAAAAAGATAGGTTACATGCGTAATTCCTGTAGTTTTTGGACTTAACGTACAACAGACGTATAACTGAAAACGCATGTTTTATAATAATTTCTGTATAAGTGTTCCATCTATACATACTTTCCGTATGAAACAATGTAGGCGGTCAGGATCTCGCATACAAATGGACGTATATAATATATAGCTGACGAAGGTAACATAAGTATATGCATGTGATATACGGAAAACTGTTAAATGTCAGACATCCTGCAACGGCGTGATGTAACACCTAAGGACAGTGCCTATGTAGCATACGGATAACGTATGCTCCGTACTGATTTCTATAGTAAGCAAGAGGATACCGTATATTTGTACAATATACCGCTGTCCGGAGAACGGATTTTTCTCTGTGTAGTAATTTCGTTCCACGTATTTTCTTCTAAATGCTGTTCTAAATAATAAGAATGATTTTTTTTTCGAAAATTAGACAAAGTACAAACCTCAACTTCGGTCACCAATAACTCAGCAACGAAAGGCAGGAACAAAGTAAATATTTCACATATAACACCGTGATTCGGATTAGGAGGTCAGAAGAAAACGTGTTTCTAAAAGCTAAAGATGCTTAGAACTTTTCCAGAGGAGAAAAGAAAGAATATCATATGTATTCGACAAGTCTACAGAAGAGTTCAGAAGAGCAATATTTAAACAAGATAGTGTTTTAAGATAATCCTGTTGTTTTTCTAAAAGAGGTACTTAGTAAAATAAAATAACCTGTACTACATATATTGCTTCATAGAGATATAGGCATTGCTCCCTCTCCCTATTGTGGGCCACGGTGATGTTTTGGTCATATATTTTATACAGGGTTTGCCATCATTCAACGGCCGAGTACACAATATTGTCACTCTAGAATTGCACAAAGAAGCACCTAACACATAAAGTAGTGTTACCGCTTCCCTAACTAGACTCTATTTATCCTAATGCTCATCCAGACCAGCGGCCCCTTTTTAGGACCAACACACAGTATACAGATGCCAAGATCAGACAAGAAACTATCAGCAGAAATGACACAGTAAGAAAAATCTATATCAATACACGACTACACCCCTGAGATAGGGAGAAAAGAAACCCCACAGAAGACAAAATACTCCATGACGAATATAGTGACCCCAAACCAACAGAAATAATACCAAGCGAGAATCAGTTAGATCCAATCGAATGGCTGCAAATTGTATTACTGAAGATCATTAGAATAAGCAGGATATTTAACACATTAGAAGACGTAGAAAACTTTATATATATAACGTTGGCTCTGAAGGGAGGCTCAAACTTAGGATCTCGGGCTAAAATACTGGGAAAGGATCAAAAGAACACAGAATTCACACAGGAGAAAAAACATCGTAAGAAGACCTAGATTAACAGAAAAGATTAACAATAAAAAAAGATTAACATTCACATGTGTGGTCCGATGAATACCTATTAACATACAAGATAACAAAATAAATCAAGACCCCAAACTGAGAGGTGAAATTCACAAATGTAGTAGCTACGTATCCACTCTGAAAAAGAATGAACACCACTAATCAGACCCTTCTTTGAAGGTGCCAAAGAAATGAACAAACTAATTGAGTATAGAACAGGATGCAGATAGAACAGTACAGTCATCGAGAAGCGAAGCGAGAACCATGCCATACTCCTCGCTAATCAACCCAGGCACTTGAAATACAGATGCATAAACAAAAGAGTATGCAAACGCGGCGAATCACAATACATATGAATGCAGCAGACCTATCCAACAGGACAACAGATACCACCAAAAATACTAATAGACAATGAATTTACTTAACTATCAGATTCCGGCCGTTATCATGACAGGCGTACAACACCGGTCAAAAAGAATAAACAAGCGTTGCGACAATTGACTAGAAATCCACATCAGATATTAAGTGGACATTAAAAACTTCCGAGTGCAACATCAACAAACAATTCCAATGGACAACGACTTTCATTGCAGTATCAGAATAAATTTCCAACAAATAACAGCCCAGAAGCCCTTAATAGAGCAACAACAAAATTCTTTAGCATTGAAGTCAATGTAATTGTGACTGCTAAATTTTTTTTCTAAAAACACGCACTAGTACTACCCATCTTCTTATTATAGGAACAACCATTCGTTGCCCTAAGAAGACCTTAACTTTTATATAATTTGCATTTCGGACTTCCATTCCAATTATAACCAGTCGAGCAGGTCCGGATATCATGCGTGGAAGTAGATTCACAGCATTTAACAGTCATAACAATAATAATACAGATTCCAAATCTCGGTTCCAAAATTTTAATGCTTATTTCAATTACCAGGATAGAAGAGCCATATTACAGCTGTCTGCTTTTAAACGATCCGGATTGTAGGATACACCAGTTATCTCACCACTTTACTTCCTACAGCCAGTATATATATTATTTCAAGACAACGACGTATTTCCACATGACTGCGAAGCTTTATAAACAATGGCTAAGAACACATATAAAACATCCGTAACATCGATCTCGTGTTAGTACATAGGCTGTAATATTAGCATTCTAAATTCCGGAAAATCTATATTATTTAATAAAATAATTATCGCATACAAAATCAAACTTAATAATTTTACATTGGGAATCAACTGGGATACGGAAGTAGGCGGGGCTAGGCTCTTAGCAATTCATATTATGGTACATTTCAACGATATTCCACAAACACATCTTACCCTTTATATTTATTTACTGCAGAAAAGAATATAATTTTCAATATTTTTATGACAGTTCGATTAAATAACTCTTAAAATTACTTTAAACGTCAAATTAATTCGGTTTTACATTTACCAACTTTCACTGTTGGTTTATGTAGACATTTAGTGTATATCTTTCAATCGATCAATAATTAGAAAAAGATAAAAATGCATGTATACAGAATTTAAAGCATTTTCCGCCCAGTGATTCATTTAGTATCCCAGAAAACTATAATTCAAAGACTCGTTTTAATAAAAAAAATGTTTTGTAAATTAATATTAACGTATTAAAATTAGTAACAATAAGCTTAAAATTAAATGAACAAGTATTTAGAATAACATAAAACAATCAATAATCACAATGTGAACCAAAACAAATAAGATTTGAAACGATCGGTTTTCAGATCGTTACATAATTCCGACAACTATAAGATAAATGTATATATCAAACTCAAAAAAGATAAACGCTCAAAAAGGAACAGAAGAAGAATTAATGAACACCCAAGGACGACTTAGTTTCACTTGCAAACTGATGAAAACAAGATGAGCACAATGTACCAAGAAGACGGCCAGATTTTCATATTTAGAAAACAACAGATGTCCCATTAACAATGTATTCCGAATTTACAGGTATTTTAACAGACTAATAATTTAATATTAATTTATTGAACAGAGTAACAAATATCTTCACATATTTTTTGTCATTTCTTCCCAGTATGGTTTTGTTATGTAAATTGCCTATGTAAGCATGGCTAATTATGTCTTTTTCCTGGTTTCCTTCTTTCTGTCCTTGCATCACAGCTGCAAAAGCAAAAAATCTCGCGCTTTCCTATATTTATTCTTTCTTTTACAACTACTGTATCAATCTCAGACTCTTATGTAAATGTCTTCACATAGATAGAAAGCGCAGCCCATACCTACTGACATGCGCTTTAGTTTACTAATAGCAAGGAGGAGAAGCATGTTGACGCTTCACTCACTGTCAGAGGTGGACATTCCTGAGTCCCTCTTGTTTTTAGCTTTCCTGTTCACCTTTTTTTCGGTCTCTCAAGAGTAGCGGTCTTAACGGATAGCTCCTACAATCTACAAGATGAGATAGCGAAGAGAAAAAAGTATACATAACTGTGGTAATAATGATTTAGCTCCCTCTGCTAGGAAGATAACCAGGAAAAGAGGGATGTTCAGCAACAGTGACATCAGTTTACTCCCTGATGCAGATAGAGAAGGGCCAAAAGTTAAGAAAGCTGCACCCACAACATTCCTCGTTGGTCATTCCTAGTGGAAAATAAAGATCGTCTTCACCGTGGTGGCCTCCCAAAATAGTCATAGTGACTTTTGACACTCAGTGTTGTAAATCCTCTGGAGACAGTCGCCAGTAAAAGGCGTTTGTTTCCTTCACTGGGATTTTCAGCCTCACTCGCTCGACAACACAAGTAGATTGCGCCTTCTAAGGACCAGTGTACACAACAGAATACACAACCCAATCCAAGAATCCAAACACACAGGCTCGTTATAAGTAGAAGAGAAAAGAGAGACGATGAGAACGGAATAGCCACTACATCAGCATTCTTTCCTCTGAAGAAAATATATTTAGAAGCGGAAGATACAGCAGAATGTTGAGAATTGGCGCTATCAAGAACACATTTTAACAGGACTCCGGATAAAGTATTCTTCTTGCTGGTTAGGTTGTTGTGTACCTATAGGTCTCCGTCTGCAATGCTTATGGCGTTAAAGTGGATTTGGAAAATTGTTTTGAAAGCTTTTCGAGTTGCTATGGCGAGTGTTTGTTGTTTATGTGAAGGTTTCTATGGATGGAAGCCATTGCATTACATCTTCATTGATTTTTCTATTGCCTATTGGATTTTGTGTTTTATATTAAAGTTGCTTGTTTCCTGTGGTGTGAATTCTTCGTTGGGAAGTTGTGTTCATTGTTTTAGTGGGAAAGGATGGCAGGGTATATGGGAGATTGTGTGGTGCCAAGCCTGTAGCTCTAACAAGGACCAGCGTTGTCCTCTTTGGAAGTTAATGCTTATGTTTGGATGCTGCACACCCTCTTCAGGTTTCCAACTTCGGATTTACTGGAACAACAGCTGCTTCCTGTACAATATCCCGTGTTCTTTTACGCAGCACAGAAACACTTGTTGATTGGAAGACTGTATCTATATGAGTGTGAGTTGCCACATCTGTAGCAAACTTTGGCTTTACTGTATTGGTATTTGGAATGGCCATAGGAGTAGAAATTTCATAAGGGTTGTGATCTTGGGTTATGACGAGAAGCCTCCACTTTGTGTATTCTCTGCTGTATCTTGATGCCTCTGGTTATGAGCTTACTCTCTGCTGTCGGGTCAGTGAAGAAACATTTGACCAGTGGTATGGAAACCTTGCTGGGCGCTTAATATTTGTAAATGCGATTTCCTAACTTGGACTGTCAGTTAAATCTGTCTGTGGGCATACATCTATAATGACACCCGGTAAATTATAACGTCCCTCTTGCTGCGAGGGCAGCGTCTTTTTCCTTCCGGTGATAAAGATTTGAGGCAGAAGTAAATGGGCATTTTAGGGTCCTAGGTTGGTGGCTCTCATAAGGACCGGAATCGCTTTTATCTTCGAGCAACGAAAGGAGACAAGAAAGTATGATGATCGTGAAAAAATCGAATTCGAAATTTCAACGGATTTGCACATTTCATGGCCTATACATACCGAAAAAGTGATTTTTCAACATCTGACTGTCTGTTCGTTTCGATGATCATTAGTCTAGAGACCATACTGTTCAACATATCGAGATCAAATTTTAAACTTAAGGTGTTACGTGATTCTCCAGAGAGTTTTTCGAATTTTCTTCCCGTCCCTAAAAGTAAGGGAAGTATGCCGAACCGTGAAAATCAAAATTTGCGACTTTCTCAAAAATGACGCTTACAATTTTGTTCATATTTCATAAATTAAAATTTCAATAACAACTCTATACTGTGGTTTAAGCCATATCTGGGAAAAATTGAAAAGGGGTAGTTTACTCTTGGGGTTAATTTTTTTCGGACAGTTTTTTTTAATCGACTCAGGAGATTTTGTTCATACTTCATAAATAAACATTTCGTTAATGACTTGACAATATGACATAACTCATTTGTTTGAAGACATGTACAAGGGGTTCTTTTTTGGGGTGTTTTCATGATAATATGGCATAACTCATTTGTCCTGAAAAAATCTACAAAGGGTAGTTTAATTTAGAGGGTGAGTTGGAAGATTTTCTCAAAAACAACTCATGCGATTTTGTTCATATCTCATAAATAAATATTTCATCAATAACCCTATAATGTTGTCTAAATTACCTCTAACGAATAAATTTACAAGGAGTAGTTCACTTTTGGAGGGATTTTTAAAAAAACAGTTCTATGAAATACTTCTCTAATTTTATTTTATATACAGATATTTCATCAATAATCCCAACATATTGAAACAGTCATTTTCTTATGGAAAAATCTACAAAAGGTAGTTAGTTTTGGGTTGCGTTTTCTTTCGTTGAAAATTTCCGAAAACAATTTATATTTTTTTCGTATTTCACAAGAAAATGCTTCATTAGTAACTGCAGCACACAGGATTTAGTTAGAGAAATTGAAGCGAGAAATTTTAGTGTGGTGGTCCGTTCTTTTTAATCTGTTTTGGAGAGTGCTAGAGTATTCCTGGATTTGGCAGTTGTCAGCATCTCCTTCTTTATTGCTGAGAGAGGAAGAGTGGAGAGGGATCGGGGTAGGCTGTGAGACCTCTGTTCCGGTTTAGATTCGTTGTTTACTGTGTGGCTGAAGAAGAACGCCCCAGGGCCCAACTCCTCTCTTGGGAACTGAAAAAAGTATTCCTAATTTGAAAAGGAAAGCTTCACACTGTCTATGTAGTTTACCCTGGGAAGCCGGAAAGGTACTTGATCCCCAAACCGTTCCTTCATTTATTCTCCTAGTTTGCGTAGACCTGCGTCTTCATTCCGCATGTTGTGTAGGGAGGTCTTAAATCAGAGTAAGCTGCGGTGTTTCTTTTTTCTTCTGTAAGTTCGGGTCATTTATGGTGGGAAGCGGTTTGTGTATGATTTTATTGTTTTTCTTACGGACCATATTGGTGTGATGAAGAACTGATGCAGACAAGAGTTCCAAGAGGTGTATGTGTAATGTGTATAAATGTGCAAGAGACTCACCATTTGTAGGCTGAAAATAGACTCCTAGTCAGAAACTGTCCCCATAAGCTATATAAAAAGAAGGCCTCTAGAGGGGGCCACTAGATTGAAAAGTTCTTACCCAACTAAGGAATACCTCTTGTGTGTGAACTTGTAATACACACAAACACACACATTAACTTTCGCTAGTCCTGACTGCAGGAACTTTGCTTCAACTTCTTGCCTTCTCTACTGACTACGGAAGCTAAATCGCTACAACTGTAAGTCTCTTTCTACTTTCTGTACACTGGAGATCATGAAGTGTGTAGTCTTCGTTTTAACCATAACCACAGAACCAGCAAATCAACCACATCTACGCGTAAATAAACCCATTCTAAAATTTTCCCAACAATTGATGACATAACTATCCAAGTCCCAACTATCTATCACCTCCATCCATAGTGATTTATACATCACGTACACACAGTATTTGAAGAACACAATCACCATAAAAGAAGAGTACAAATATCAACACACAACTCCAAACAACAACACAGAAAGCTAACAACTATAACCCGAATACACATGACAAAAAAATCTACTTAACCTCCATTTCCCACATAATGTTTACCCTTAGCCGAATACGCAACTTATGTCCATAGCAAGGCAATGACGACCTTTCCCTTTTAGAGCCACTTTTGAACTGTACAAAACACACACACACATACACACACAAGAACACTGTTAGGCCCACTCAGTGTGACTCTCTGCCATCCGAACCTTTCTACAATACTTTGTTTGTTTAATAATCTCTAAACGAGAGACTTACCTTGCTAACCAACCAACGATTTAATAGAATCCTTTCTCACTGGGAAAGTGGCAGCAATGCTACACGCCCTCGGCTGACCTATTGCCTTTTTCTAGACAAGCTGTACTGCTGAATGATGCTTTTTTGACATGTGGGTCAAAGTACGCCTCGATTGTTTTTTACTGTCTTTGATAGGAATCGTCTAATTGGTGATAGTAGCAGAGAAAGAGACGTTTATTTGGGCCATAGTGATTGCTGTAGCGTTATGAAGACTACGAATTTAGTTGTAGGCTCTGACCTAAGTGATGGTCAGTTAAGGAAGGAAGAAACAGCTTCCTTTGGTCTAAATGGATGCTGAAATTAGTTTGTTCTGATTATAACTTCTTTTTAAGCAACTTGGACAGTTATTTCCATCAATTTTGTGTTAGTTTAACTATGTCTAATTCGCTTGAGTCAGGAGAGTTGTTTCGAATGAGAAGCTAGTGACGAAACATAATAATCTTTGTATGTGAATTTTGAATAAATTAATAATGAGTTTTTTTTTTACTATTTATATCCAAGTAGCAACAAGAAGCACTAAGTTAGAGATACCTGTGTGATGGTTTTCATTTGAGAGGATGAAAAGTGCCTATGGACATAAGTTCTGTCCCAAGACAACACAATTACTTTATTTTTTTAATTTATTTTTGTTTTAAAAAGCTAAAATCAGTCGTTCTTGATTGTTCAGATGTCGGTCGAAACTGGATCGAAGTGGGAACCAGTGGGTTTCTGACTTGGGTAACTAGTTAAGTATATGTAGTGGTAAGTGTTGCTCATAAACATTAGAGACGTGGAGTTCCGAAGTTAAAGAACTCATTACAGACATCAATTTCTTTTAAACTTGTATATATATATATATATATATATATATATATATATATATATATATATATATATATATATATATATATATATATATATATACAGTAAAATCTGTATTTAGTGGAATCAAATAAGTTTCCAGTTAACGAAGCTAGACATGATAAAAAAAAGTATATGCCTATAATGGACATTCTAAGATAAGATTTTGTACGTACCTTATTTAATTCACAGTACTTATTTTAACTACGAATTAATGCACGTAAAACAACGAACAGAAAAAAATACGGTGAAGACGTAAAATTAATTTTACAATAGTCAAGGAGAGTTTTCTAGATACATTACTGCTTCGCTTCTCGACTTTCAGCAAACACTTTAGCTTGTGCACACACTAAGCATATCAGTGTCATTTTGACGTAAACCAAATTGTAGCGGGACATTTGAACTTCCGAGAGCACCTTCTTAAGTGTTTACCCTATACTCTTCTTGCAACTCAATAACACATTCCTCTTCTCCTTTCAAACATTCCATATAGTTCTTAGTTAAGGCACACATATATACGTTTTGTCTGTTCACATTTCCACATTATCGTTTGTTTCATTGACAACGTACTTCTCTGTTAAATGGTTTAATTTGATTTCCGTTGTCTGTGTTTCCGCTTAATGAATACAATTTCAACACGTTTTTACTCGTAAATTCATGGGACCGTGAAATATTTCCGTTTAGGACAAATTTCCATTTAATAATGGGTTGAAGGCAGGTTATATTTATATAGTATTTAAAACCTTTAATGAATAAAACATTTTGTTAAACAATATTCATATCCAGTACCTTAATTTATGAAAAAGAAATTAAGTCCCTCCTACTACTTTAGGCTTGGATAGATTTGATTACTTTAGGCTTGATTTGCATATTTGAACTTTGGTTGTACAAGTAGAGGAAAAAACAATATATGTTAGAGGTAAGGCAAGAGATTATAGATAAGTATTAGTATAAGTACAATATGTTTTTCAATTAATAGAAACAACCTTCAAAGGACCTAATAATATAAGAAAATTAGGGTCTAACATTGAGATAAAACAATGAACGAAATTTGATAGAATATGTAGTACTACTTGCAAAATATCTGTCACAAAAAAGTTCAAAATAAGCCAGTTACAAGTTAGAAGGTATGATGTCATCAATATGACCGCTGGTTTAATTTATAGGGCAATCTTTGAATGAATAAATCTTCACATAGAGTGGAACTAGAAACGTCATGTTTGCATCAGTCAAAGATATTAATTGTATACACACGAGCGTAAGTGCATTCACACTTCCATTGTTTATATCCCGCAACGCTAGACAACCAACAATACAGTTAAGGTTGTTTGGTTGAGAACAACACAAGGAGTTTTACAAATGCAATAGTTTGTTCGAAACATGTCAGTGTAGCAAACAGAAAAAAATAGAAAAATATCCATGCCTCTGCGACGAATAAAAAATCGAGTAGAATACGCCTCTTAGTATCTACAGAACGATTGATATAATGAGAAAGTTACAAAGAAATCTTATCTAACCTTAGACATACCAAGGAGAAATCAATGTTGGTCAAACATTCATTTTATTTCACAGGTTACAATATTATGAAAAATCTCTGAATCTATTACATTATTCGTTTCAACGTTACCTTCACTTTTGTTACTTATCAGCTTTAATATCTCTCACATCTTTGTTTTGCAAGAATATCGTTTATCAGCAAAACCAACGTAGTTTTTATTTTTAAAAATGCATCATTATTATTATCTTTCATTGACAGATTAAAGCTAACAAGAATAGCTGAAGTTATATTACTAGTTTCCAGTGTGTTCGGAAAATGATACAAAAACAGAAAAAGAAAAAAGTAAAAGTAAAAAGAAAGACAATGTAAGAAAGTAAAAACAAGATATGTAGTTAGAGATGCAAAAAAAACCCGGCTTTTTTTGAATCGATGTTTTTTTCACATAAAAAGCCGGCTTTTTTTGGGAAAAACAAGAATTTTGGAAATTTTGGCTTTTTGATTTTCATGATTTTTCTATTTAAATAGCTTTCTTATAGTATACTCTAAAGCTAAATAAGATTTCATGACCTAAATGCTATATTTCGCTCTGAAATTCACCATCATGATGGATAGAACACATATTTTATGAATTAAAGTAAACATAAAGTACGTAGTATTTGAGGGCAACTGTAGAAGATATTTAACTTTACTTTAACTTCTAGTTATCGACATTTTTTGTTTTCTACATAATTTCTTTTTAGTCATCCGTGTTTCATTTCCTAGAGATTAGTGGCTAGTGTTTCAGTGGTACACTTCTGTTCACAGAAACTTGGAAGCTTGTTCAGACACTAAGTCCAAAAAAGTAACTCTCAATCCATCACAATTCCCGCAGATTTATACACAGGGAATTGCATTTTCCTTCTTTTCTTTGTATAGGCGCTAGCTGTAAGCCGTACATATACCGCCAGTAGATAAGCATCTTGAGCCGCTCTGTGTTTGTAAACAACTTGTGAAACTTGAAGATCGAGAGTTCGAAACTCGGTCTGAGAAGTTTCATTTATTTTTTTAACATGAAGATATGATGAAATAATTAAAAGAAATTTCTTTTTTAGAGGGTCTAAGGGTGAACTGTCTTATAAGAGATACTTTGGAAGAATTAGTGTCTAAGCCCTAAGAATGAGCCTTATGTATTCATGAATTGTTTACTAAACGCGTTACGTTCTCACTGTCAGACAGTACGAATAAAGGTTGTAGACATGTGTCGTCATGTTGTTAGTATTTCCTCTGTGAAGAAGGTCTTTGAAATTCTAAGACCCAGAGAAATGGAATATTTTTCATATTATACATCTGAAGTATCAATATTGTAAATGATAAAAATTTCCCTAATGACCTATGCAGAATCGAACCCAGTACCCTTTCATTACGAAACGAATGCTCAAGCCATTACTCTAAGACGGCTCTGTTAAGTGAGGCAAAACAAGCTCGGGTATGTAGCAAATTGCACACGTGTACGATTCAAAGGATTTAATCAGAACGAAACACACTGATTTTTGCCATGATAAAATACTATAGTGCAGAAAATTCTAATTTAAATTACAAACCAAAAGAAGACACAAAGACGCAAGGACAGGGAGAAAATAAGTCTTGAGAGTCATTCGAACCGTTAACTGGAACCTAATGCCTCAGACCACGTTCTTTTTAGTTTTTTGATTCACCAAAAATATCTCCGTAACTTATCTCTATTTTCTACTAGATTAGACTCGTTTTGTAGTTTTATTAACTTTGAACGACAGGTGCACGAACACAGACATCAAGAACATTTAAAATTTCAAAAACTCTCCCACAGGGAATCTAACCCGGGACCCCGGCTAGTGAACTATCTATGGGTGGGGTACCTGGTTCGTTCCCAAGGCAAGTAAGCTTAAGGTGGACAACATCGTGATCGTGGGTTTTGTTGGGACACTCCCGTACTCCCGTTTCCTTTCACTTTCTCATTCCACAAATTCATCTTTCAGAATTCACTTGTAATAATAATGGTCTCGCTTCAGCTAACAGTCGTAATCGCGGGACATTAAACGCAAAAAAATAATATTTCATTTCATTTTCAAACGGTCAACCGGAACCAAACCGATCCCAAGAACAGTCGTATTTTCCATTGCTCATTAACGTGCTCTCACAAAAATGTATAGAGAAAAAAAACTTGCGAAATCGTAATTCCATTCAAAAGTGAAACAGCAGATTCATAATAACTTAACCTATAACGAAAGCATTACATATCTTGTACAACTTTTACACAAACTCATGTTATGTGCACACAAAATATGATTATTTGTCATATTTGAAACATGACATGCTTTCTACTGATGTATTGGTTTTCGCAAATTGAACTGACACACACTACATACCTTGTTTTTACTTTCTTACATTGTCTTTCTTTTTACTTTTTCTTTTTATTTTTTTGTTTCATTTTCCGAACACACTGGAAACGTAATATAACTTCAGAAAATATTCTTGTTAGCTTTAATGTGTCAATGAAAGATAATAATAATAATACATTTTAAAAAACAAAAACTCCGTTAGTTTTGGTGATAAAAAATATTCTCGCAAAACAAAGATGGGAATCAAATCATCTCGACCGATTTTTTCATAAAGTTTTACTAGAGATCTTAAAGCTGATAAGTAACAAAAGTAAAGGCGACGTTGAAACGAATAATGTAAAAGATTCAGAGATTTTTCATAATATTGTAACCTGTGAAATAAAATGAATGTTTGACCAACATTGATTTGCCCTTGGTAGGTCTAAGGTTAGATAAGATTTCTTTGTAACTTTCTCATGATATCAATCGCTCTGTAGATACTAAGAGGCGTATTCTACTCGATACTGAGAGAGGCGTGTTCTACCCCATTTTTTATTCGTTGGAGAGGCATGGATATTTTTCTATTTTTTTCCTGTTTGCTACACTGACACGTTTTAAACGAACTATTACACTTGTAGAACTCTTTGTTTTGTTCTCAACCGACCAACCTTAACTGTATTGTTGGTTGTCTAACGTTGCAGGATATGAACAATGGAACTGTGAATGCATTTTTGCTCGTGTATATACAATGCAAAAATTGGACTGTTTTATTCATACTGGTTACATTTTGACATTTTATTTGTAATTCGCTCTAAGAAGTTTAATAAAATTGTTATCATTTGAAATAATGACGAAATTGTTTCAATATCACTGAAAATGAGAGTTTTGTTAGTTTTTGAAGGGAAATGTGGTTGTTTGATGACTTTCTAAATGAAGCTTTCTTAGGGCAGATTTAAACTGGACTTTCCATTCCATCATTTTTCATCGTTCTTTAGAGTAAATATTTTGTTTTCTGCGAAAGAAACTACAAAGAGTGAAATGAGACAAATTTCCATATAGAAAAGAACACTATAAAAATAATGCATGTAAAAAGTATAATTATGTTTAAATTAGACATAAGAAGTAATATTCAGATATTTTCTCAAATGATCAAACGATTTGCTCATAAAGTAAGAAGAAGACCTGAAGAAAACTTCCTGAACTTTATTAGACGCAGTGGTTGCCATTTTGAAACTAGTAAAATTTGGTGTTATTTATCCCATCTGTTGTTTTAGAATGTTTGCATACTTTTAGGTTCTTACGTAATTAAATTTTAATTAACAAGTACATTGCCATTACTATATGTATTTTATTTTTACACAATACGTGAGAAGTTATCAAGGATAAAACACAAAAAATCTAAATCACCTTGAGTAATAACAACTTAATATTCAATGTAATTTATTATAATGACGCACCATATTGATGATCTCATATATTCTAAATCTGCAATTGGATTCTTTGGAACTTCCTGTGAGAACCTCGCAAGCAGTACTATATAATCCAGCAAGTTTCGTTTTTTTAACTTTTAGGTTGACCCCAAAATACGCCTAATTTCCCTATACTATAACGCTTATATCTTCTTTAACAACAGATTTAGTCCCACATATTATTAGTTTTTATTGTATTAACTGCAAACACAAATCCATTACATTTCATATAAACACCACAAATTCAAAGGCTCATTGGTTACATCAAATCATGTGATTCTGAAAACTTTTGAATAAAGAATATCCATCTGCGACTGGCAGATAGATATTCTTTATGACTGACACTACTTAATAAAATACTAATAATTGTTCATTTTTATTACAACTGTCCATAACAAGAAAACTTTTCCTATGGGTCATCTTAAATGACCACTTTATTTGCAAGATCAAACACGCAATGTTTAAAATCAAGTTATATGATTACCCAGTGTTTTCTACAATCTGACTACAGATAATATTGCCATTTTTAGATTAGGCGGTTATCTTCGTCCACTCCATTGATAAGCAATTTATTACAACAGTCACTCTTATGCATAAACAAAATAACTATTTTGAAACTTTTTCAAACTGTAATTTCGATTACCATCTAAAAATATAATTGGCTTCAAAATTTGAATGAGCTTTGTATGACTATTACAGATTGCTCTGAATTTTGTAGAGATCATATTTCTAGAAACAATGGATTAAACACAGAAAATGTGATAATTTACTTAATACGCTTCCTTAGATATAATTGAAGCATACCTCCGAATAACACTGTATGGCACATTTTGGAATTTATTGCGTTACCAGTGAAATTATGTTCTACAGAATATAACTGACATATACTGAAAACTTCCTTTCTCCATTGTGCAAGATATGGTACTACCTGCTGGCAAACTCTCAACGGAGCATTGCTGTATATGCCCTATTAGTTTTTCTCGGTTTCACTGAAATGTGCTATATTGAAATATTCGGAGGAATGCTTCAATTCAGTAGCGTCATTTCATATTTTGCCAGGGGACAGGGCAAGATTTTTCCATAGACATAAAATGTTCACGTCTTTTTTGTATATTAGTATACTGTACAATTTATTAGAAAACATGTGTTTCTCAAACTGTTTGGGCAATTGTCGCCTCGCCCTACGCAAATGACGCCCCTGCCTATATATAAACTATATGAAGCCAGAGCGAATTAATTTCTTTAGTGGCGTCAGAAATTAACTCTTATGGTAACAGTGACCACTTGACTGTTGCAACAATTTCTACACTTAGTTTGTTGTGGCATATGGTTCGATATTAAATACGCGTAACTCAAATGATTCCGTGCCTAAACTCAGAAATCGGCGAGAATGAAGTGCAGTTGGGTTTCAGACAGCTCAAATGACAATAGGCGTATGCGCCTTTGGTGTGGGAACTCCAAGTTCGAATCCCGGCAGGAGCTCACGTAGTTTGGATTCCATATTAAACTGTAAGTCCACGTCTCATATAGTCTCGCTGCTGAACGAGATGCTAAATTCAAAATCAGATCAAATGATAAAAGTATAATTATTTTTAATAATAAAAGTGTAATTATTATTATTATTTTTTCCCGTTTTAAGTGGATATGAAATAACAAAACAATTTTATATATCACGTATAATACTTGTTTTTTTTCAGAAGTTCATGTCAAATTTTCATTTTCTTCCCTTCTTTTATTTCAAGGTCCCAGGTATATGCGCCGAGGCTAAAGGAGACGGTGATAATAAGATGGATGATAGTAATCGAATAACAAGAATGGAATGAAACAGGAGAACCCAGAGAAAACCTACTGACACTCTGTATGTGCACCACAAGACCCACTTGAGAGAAACTGTGATCGAACGAGGGACCCTTCACGCTAGAGGCAAGCGCCCTACCATTGAATTACTGCGGCCCCTTAGTTCGTGTCAAGTTGTAAATGCTTCCATAAGGGCTAATTTCCTTTAACACGAAAATGTAGTTAGCCAGACAACTTATGTGTATATATGCAACTACATATACCAAAGCAAACAGTAATTTTCTACAATCTTAGTATTTGCAAAATCAGTTTTAGAAATCACACACAATATTTGCTATTGTTCAGAGCGTGTGTTTACACTAGTACTCTTGTGAAGAATTACAAAACGGAATAATGCTTTTTTTTTTTTTTTATCTATCTATCAAGATCATATAAGATTTTAAAGCGCATTATTTTGTCTGCAGATTAGTGTACGCCTCAAAGTTAAATGCATATTGCAATTTGTTGAACGTGAATATAAAAGCTCTGCGTTTACATAGCAGTATGAGTGAATTTCTCAAGCATGTAATAATGAACTCTTATTCTTAGTAAGAATTTCAATCAACATCATGTATGTTTCTTCTCCAAAAACATTGTTGACTTCCACCCAATATAGGTTTGATTACTCGTTTAAGTTCCTCATGCTTTTGTTCTATTTCCTTTATTTCTGCCATTTTGTTCGCATCAATCCAGTCAAGAATTGTTTGACAGGTCTTAAGGATTATATTTCTGTTAGAATCTGAAATCTTACAAGACTGTTTATTCTCAGCTGTTCTCATCAGGGTTAAGCAATATGATTCCAATACATTCTTTGCTGCAAAAGCTTTTCTTTGTTTATCATCCTCAATTTTGAACTTCTCTGCTTGAGCAATCAGGCGCTCCACTTCTTCTGCGCTCATACGGCTCTTATCTTTGGTAATAACAATGCTATTTTGTCTTCCTGCTGACCTTTCAATAGCCTTTACGCTCAAAATACCGTTTTCGTCAATTCTAAATGTGACGTCGACTTGTGGTACACCTCTTGGGGCACATGGAATTTTCGTCAGGAGAAATGATCCCAGCAAGTAGTTGTCTCTCGTCATAACACGCTCACCTTCATATACTTTAAAGTTTATTTCAGTTTGATTATCGGACGTTGTAGTATATACTCTAGTTTTTTCAGCAGGGATTGTTGTGTTACGTTTAATAATAACACTCATTTCAACTCCATCTACTTCAACACCCAAAGAAAGAGGGGTTACATCAACAAGTACCATACTTGAAGATCATCTGGTACAGTTCCACTACGGAAAGCTGCTATTAACGACGCTCCATAAGCTATTGCTTCATCCGGGTTGATGGTTTTATTCAGTTGCTTGCCACCAAAGAAATCCTGCAAGATTTTCTGAACTTTCGGAATTCTGCTGGATCCTCCGACTAGAATAATTTCATCAATATTTTCCTTTCGTATCTGGGCATATTCCAATGCTTTCTTGACAGGATCCAGGATGGTACGAAAGATGTCTGCATTAAGTTCTTCAAAGCGTGCTCTGGTGATATCTGCAGTAAAGTCTTTGTTTTTAAAGAGAGATGGTATTTCAATTCTTGCTTTTGTTGAAACTGAAAGTTCTCTTTTAGCTTTTTCACAAGAGGAACGGAGACGACGCAATGCTTTTGGATCCTGTGTGAGATCCATGTGATATCTCTTCTGAAATTCATTTGCAAAATGATCCATCAAACAATTATTTAAGTCTTCACCTCCAAGATGAGTATTTCCTGAAGTCGATTTTACTTTAAACTCATCGTCTTTTATTGTGAGAATAGTGACATCTAAGGTTCCACCACCAAAATCAAATACCATTATAGTTGTTTCTTTGGAGATCTGAAATGATATAACAATTCAGTTTGTCTTAGGAGGAGCTTTTCTACAATCCACATGAGTATTGAAGTTTAGAAAAAAGGTCTTACAAATTTGCAAACAAAAATATGGTAGAACTCATTAAGGTCAACATAACTAGAATTGATTTATTTGATTTCAATATATGTTGCACAAGGTAAACCAAGGTCAGGAAACGATCCAAATTCATTAATTTCTTTTAACATTACATTAATCCCATGCGCATTTATTAAAAAGGCGGAAACATATGTTTTGATTACATCTCTTTTACTATATATTGACAACATTATATTATACATTCATATAAATCTATAAAAGAAATTTCAGTAAAATCTTACAATTTACTTTTATGTACGCTTAAACAATGTACTTTTAACATAGTTCTTTAGCCTCAACACAGGGTGTACGTAGAGGATGGGTCCTGGGTATACAGATCCCCCATAATTTCATCTTTCCTGTAAGTTAGTCTACTGTTTGGGGTGATTTTACAAATTTTAATATAATTTATTGCCACAGTAAATTTGGACTCCTATCGGAACACATTCCTGGATATGTGCCTGGGTTTGTACATATATTTTAAATATAAAAGCTGAAAAACGAGGAACAGTGTAAGAAAATGAATTTCGTTTATACGCCGCTTGTCTCGCTCGATGTATTAGCATTGTCTTTTTATTATAATAAAAGGAAAGACACAAATACGAACTTACCCCCAAATATCTATGAAAAAGGAATAGTAATAAATTCGGAAACAAAACAGCTATTTCCTTCATCTTCTACTGTCATCTGTTGGCTGTTGAATGAAGATCTGACTTTTGTTTTCTGTTAACAAATTGACTTATCTAGACCCGATTTCTTTAGCTGTCTTTCTTTTTAAAATAGTGGCTTACACCACTGTAATTTTAACCCGTCCATTTGATGTCCTAATACAATGTTTTCTTAATCTTTACTTATACACGGATACTTGTCTGTATATTACAGTGTTGACAGTGTACAGTATTAGTAGTAGAATTTCGTCTCACCTTCAACATGTAGAATGAATAACACTTGTTGAGGCACAAAGAAGATGGACATCACAGGGAAACGTTGAAATGAAGGTAAAGGTAAAATCGTTAAATAAATACTATACACATGTGTTGTCCAAGATTCTTGAAGACGAGTTGATAAAGATCACTGTCGTATATTACGTCGTATGAGAACCAGAGGAACGTAACTCCAAGAATGGAATTTTTCTTCACTTGGATCATGAACATAATTCTGAAAGCCCCACTTGGTGTTATTTCAGTGTTATTGAAGTTGACTTTGTCATTGACTTGTCTGCTATGCAATAATGTGTTTACCATCTTATTAAAAGAACATTTGTTTGAAAAAAAATCCTCTCTCTCCTGTAAACCTACGAAAATGGAGTTACGTTCCTCTGGTTCTCATACAACGATTATTTCGCTTCCCTGAACGGAAGTATCTTATATTTTTGGAATTGTTGATTACGAATTTAAAATCAGGTATTCTGTAAGAAATCTGGTTTTTCGGAAATGTTGAAACAAAATTTGGAGGAAACCCCATACATTAAAAAAAATATGTTTTAATAAATTGTTACTTTTATGTATAATGCAAACTAGGTGAAAAACAATATGTATATAATACAATTGGATATCCGAACGATAAATTTATAACTTAGTATCGCCCGCAGTTTTGCAAGAACAATATGCTGGCAAAAAGAAAGAAAAAAATGGAAATCGGTAAAAACGCACCTGTATGAAACCACTTGTATACGAATAAAGATATGGCTGAAATTAATGCATAACCAAACAAAAGTGATAGTCAAGTGACAAAGAAAGAAAGTGTCAAAGACACAGACATAGATTGATGTATGATGCATGTTAAGAAGCACAAAATAAAAAAAAAAACACCTACGAAGCTTCCTTTTTGTGTGCTATGGGGAGCATGTACGTACATGCCAAGTTTAACAGTAATCTGCGAGCTTAGCACACTACATTTTTCTTCGTATCGCTGCTCCAGGACCTGTATTAATTGATTAAACCTCCCACCGTACTCATAAGACAGTTCCTAGATTTTCAGGAAATAAAGACAGGTGGTTATGATTGTGTGTCAGTTTACAACAACATATTTATAGACATACGACAATAATTTTGGACATGAGTGTACATTTCCCGAGTCGAGACATTATTTTTAACACACCTTTACGGGACGAGACAGCCTGAACTTTTGTGTCGTAGGCAACTATACATGAGAATGTTTATATTTAATACCAAACATGTGCTTTCTATACATTAAAGAATACATGTAAGTTCTTACCACCGAAACAAGAAAATTTGTGTAATAAGCAATATGCGAGTTCATAACATTTTATAATATAGACTTTCATTTAGAACTTTTTTTTCATATCCGGAATTACTGTTCTTAATCATTACTAGAATTATCTGATGAAACAATTTTCAAGATTGCAAACTATAGAAATAAGATAGTTATAGTTAGGATACAATTGAGACCACTCATATTACCAATTACTTTATAAAAGTGTATGCATGAAAACAATTTCTTTCGCTTTGATCAGGATTGCAATTATGTTGTCGGTAGGTGACTACTCGAACATCGGAAGCAGTTCTAAGATTCAGCCTGGTACATCCTTATGATAATAAGATTGAAAATATTTTCTAGCTCTTTATGTCTACTTTCGAATGCCTCTGCCTGTGCAAACTGATCTACTTCAAGCCATAAAAGTGTTTGATTACAAAGATCGAGAATGGTGTTCTTCTCAAAATCAGATGTACTACTTCTTGCATTACTATTCATCATTTGTATTGTATTCAAGCAATATGATTCTAATTTATTCTTTGCTATAAACCTTTTCCTGCGAATTTCATCATCACGTTTAAATTTTTCTGCCTCAGCGATAGCTCTATCAATTTCTTCTGGACTTAAACGATCTCCGCTTGCAATTGTAATTCTGTTTTCTATTGCTGTTGCTTTCTCGACAGCTTTGACATTTAAGATTCCATTTGAATCAATATTGAAAGTAACTTCAATTTGAGGTTCACCCCTTCGTGCTGGAGGGATTCCAGTTAACGTAAAGGTGCCAAGTAAATTGTTGTCTTTTGTAAATGGACGTTCACCTTCGTAAACTTTAACCATAACCACAGACTGATTGTCTTCATTAGTGCTAAAATATTGCGTTTTTCTGGTAGGAATAGTAGTGTTGCGTTTTATGAAAACAGTCATGTAGCCTCCACGTGTTTCAACACCTAATGAAAGTGGAGTTACATCAAGAAGCATGATACTATTCGCTTCCTCTGATCCGTCTCCATTTAAAACTGCTGCACGCAGTGACGCCCCATAAGCTACAACTTCATCAGCATTGATTGATTTCGTCATTTCTTTGCCATCAAAAAAGTCACTAAGTACTTTCTCCATTCTTGGTATACGGGTAGATCCACCAGCAAGAACAATAATATCAATGTCAGCCTTTTCCATATTCGCATGCTGCAAAGCATCCTTGACTGGTTCTAACGTACTAAGAAAAAAGTCAGAATTCAGGTGTTCAAAACGAGCTTGGGAAATAGAACTGTGAAAATCAGTGCCTTCGAATAAGGCATCTAAGTCAATATTACCATGGGTTGCAGTTGTTAATTCGCGCTTAGCTCTCTCACAGGCTGTTCGGAGACGACGAAGTGCTCTTTTGTCTTCAGAAATATCTATACCATATTTACTTTTTATTTCACCAACAAAATAGTTCACAAGCCGACTGTCCAAGTCTTCTCCACCGAGATGAGTATTTCCTGAAGTTGCTTTCACATCATAAACACCATCTTGTATCACTACGATAGACACATCTAACGTGCCACCTCCAAAGTCGAAAACCATAACAGTAGTCTTTTCGGTTATCTGAAACAATCAGAAAGATTTACTTTTATGATGGAGATATACTCAACGTAGCTGAATTTTATACAATGTTTGCACCGTACAGATACAGCTGAAAACGACTGCCTATTTAATCTTTGTGAAAAGATTAAAACGAAGACAAATTAAACAAGAATAACACGGAAACTAAAATGGAAAGAGTTAAATAAAAATTTCATATCTTTCGTTTGCTTTCTTTTCACTTTTTTGTTATATTGATTCGAGTTTACCGCCCATTTCAATAATGAGGCTATAGATCTACAATTTCAGTTTAACATGAAATTTGAACCATTGTAAGGGCCGCAATGGTTCATTGATAGAGCATTCGATTCTAGTTTGATCCCAGCTCACAAGTTGATATTGTGGTGGACAAACACTATGTGTGTGCGTTTTCCTGGGTTTCTTCCATTTCCTCCCACTTTCTTCTTCCCAGCATTTCATTCATTTCTTATTACCACTATCTCCTTTAGCCTACACGGCATAATCGTGGTACACAAAACTGAAAGATAAGGGTTAGTGATCACCCTTTCATAGCATAAGAAAGTATCTTTTGAAGCAATTATAAAACTTCGTCAAAAGACTTAATGTTCACAAAATGAGACTTGTTACAATGCGTTTATGCAGGGAAGAATTTGTGATTAATATACAGAGGCATTTTGTTGTAATAGTTGGCTTTCACTTCTGAGGTATTTGAGATGAAACGACAGCAGTAGAAGTCACACGGGAATAACTTGGAAGAATCTGAGGAAAGTTTACAGCTTGACAATATGATAGCATAATTATCCAACTCCACTTAAGCTTTTTTTTTTCAAATGTTCATATTAATATAGTTCTAAAACAACTATATGATTAATGGTCGACATCACCTGTTTAAATTCTAGAATAATAGTGCACAATAATAGAAATGTTCAAAAAATATACGTATGTCAGTAAATAGACCCATTGGGCTTAATAAAATGCCATACATGAAGTAAATTCTCGAGAAAATCTATGAAAGCGAACTTCTATGATGCTAAAGAAAACGTTACATCCATAACTTACAACAACCGACTTAACAACACGCCCTATTAAAGCGAAACTGATAATAAAACATACATCATTAAACCATTCATCATGGCATTAACAAGAGGACAGTACATATTATAGCTAATGAGATAAGGTTACTGTATATGGTTTGCACTATGATGGCGATCTTGTTATTTATTGCAACTCTAGACACCTTAGCGGTCGCAGTAAAGGGATAGCTTCAACTGATACTAAATAAGCTTATTCGTTAGACGAACGAGACAAACTTCTGTTTTCTAGCCGAAAAATCTCAAAATATACAATTTTGTTGTTAGCGATCTTGTGTTGTTGGTCCAGATTGGTATCTTGGTGGCACTCCTCTTGGTTGTTGATATGTTTCTATTTGTTGGACTTAATCTTTGATCATTGCTTAACATGGGCACTGCAAATTCGTAATTTCAAAAGATACAATTTTGCCGGTAGCGAACTTGTGTTGTTGATTCAGATTGGTATCTTGGAGGCACTCCTCTCGGTTGTTGATATGTTTCTATTTGTTGGGCTTAATCTTTGATCATTGCTTAACATGTCCTCTTGTCTTCGAACCCTGAAATTCTTGTCTTCAGGTACTATCTCATCGCACTTGATATGCTAATCATAATTTTCTATCTGTCTAACTTGGATTATGGATGCATTGCTTACTTGCTAGGTCCTTCTTCTCTCCTGAAACAACTTGACACTGTCCACCATCTCAGAATTCTATTAGCTACTGATGTATTCCACACTAACTGTATTGTTTCCCTTTACGCTGAGACAAGTGAATTACCGTTAGCTTATAATCGTGAGAGACTTCTCAGAAAAGATGCAGCCCATGTGCGCTGTATTTCAGCCAGATTAGGAATTAATATGCAGCATGTCCTCAGCTTCATGTCCGTAATACGTTTGCGCTTACTAAAGACGCAGACGACTTGGTATGGCCGTCTGTGTGTTTCCTACATACAAAGTATTTGTGCTCTTTCATAATGAGAAGCCGCTGTGGCTCAGTGGTAGAGTGTTTACCTCTGGTGCATGGGGTCCTTGGGTCGATCCCAGCTCGCACCAAGTGAGCTTTGTGGTGGACAAACACCATGTGCGTGGGTTTTCTCGAGGTTCTCCCGTTTCTTCCCACTTTCTTCATTCCACTATTTCATTCATTTCTCATCGCCACCCTCTCCTTTAGCGTAGCAGGCATAACTGTGGGACGTAAAACTTAAAAGATTTAATTTTCTTTCATCGTGACTATTGGCTTTGCCAAGGCCTAACCTTCGGTTGTTGTCACACTTTGAACTACACACAAGTACACAGGAATTACAGTAAGAGTTTGGAGCGTTGCCAGAACAGTGCTCAGTTTTAACGTGTACGAGTTGAAAATTGAGAATTCTATTTACTGTGCCTTTGTCACAGACGAGCACAATTCGGAATTCAGTTTGCATCGCCTGTGTTCAATACTTACTGCTAAACTAACAGGAGTCAAGTTTACCCTCGATTACGCGCTTCAGGGCTGCAGCTTTTGCCGAGTCATGTACTTATTTCCACTGACTTAAAAAGCGTTATTGAGCTTCCAGAATGTGTTTAGTAAACATACCGTAGTGTAAGACATTCTTCTGAGATGCCACGAGCTGCAACAGTAGGGCTGTGTCGTCGTTGTCTGCTGGTGGGTACCAGGACAAGTCGGCATTTGGAGAAACAAGCGCTCCTACACAACAGCCAAGAACACCACCTCTTTTGCACGGGTTGCTAAATAGCACTCTTCCTCGGATCTCAGTAGGCATTTTCTCTGATGTATGCGCTCACACTGGCAAGCGGATTGCAACTAATTTAAGACAAATTAAAATAAGCTTCACTGAGCAAAACCTATTTTGGGCAATCGACAGACGTCATCGTGTATTAGTCGCCCAAATGTAGTGACCTTGATCCGCTTGTGTATCCCAGTGCGTGGTGGTAAACGCCTGTATCTTGAATACTGTTAGTCCAGGAACTTTAGTCAAAAAATGGGTGTTTCTTCGGAAAAAATAGAAGCCAAGGTTTTTCTTCACAAAAACGTTTATTAGCTCATTCTAAATAACATATCAAAAGTCCCCGACTTTCTGCTGTACGCTTCCCCTTTTTTCGGGGGGTGGAAGTGGGGGAGGAAAACGCAATTTAAAATACAATCAAATTCAGCTTATTTGCATGTTAACCTAAATATTCCGAATAAAAAAACAAAGTTTACCGGGAACGCTTAGCACACTTGCTCGTAAATGTTTCACAGGAAGTCCCAAAGAATATCGGGTCGGGTTTTGGAAATATGACGTCATCAAAATGGCCGACACCAGAATTTGTAGTGTTTTGTGGGAATGGTTATAACTTACCGCAGAATAGTGGTAAAACCGTCGTTTTTGTTTCAGATTGAAGATAATTAATTATCAAATGTAAGGAAAGAAACGTGCTGTCTGCATTGCTAATTTCTTTCGAGATACAATAATAAAAAATAACTAGTTTTTGAGTACCTGGTTTTAAGTGTAAATGCAAATAACTCAGTAATCATAAAATATTTCAAAATATATCTTCAAATAAAGGTTGTAGAACATTATAAAGTCTTTCCAACGGTACTTGTACCTGCATTTTTTTTTTTTTTTGTAACTAAAACCAACTGAAAGAGAGAGGTCCAACTGCACAATTATGGGACCAGTATTTAGACATGGTGTTAATCCTCAAAGAGTTTATTTTGGCAGAGAGGATGGGTGACTGGAAGGCACATCTGTCTGCAGTGAAGAGAATGATTCCGTGTTTCTACGCCGGAGGACATTTTTTGTACGCTAAAAGTGCCAACTTGTTTGTACAAGACATGGTAAAGTTGGAGGATATAATGGATGGAGACATCTATAGAAAATTTACTGCAGACTTTTTCACTGTTAAGCGATCAGACAAATTTTTTAGTGGAACTCCAACTGATATGGTAATAGAACAGTCACTCATGAAGTCTTCAAAGATACGAGGAGGCTTTGTGCATGGAAGTAGTACAAAACAGAATGTTTTAACTAAGTTTGTTGTTGGTTTGTTAAGTGCGAGCAATATTTCTGAAGGACTAGAAAACTTTTGTGGGATTTCGTTTGCAAGTGAAGAACAGCATGTAGATGCACGAGAATCTCGAATCAAACGGGACCAAGAAGATGTTAGGAAAGTATCAGAGTGGTGCAGTGCCACAACCCTTTCCCAAATGTACAAGTGATCATGTCTATAGCAACAGGGGTTACAGGTAATGTGGAGAAGATAAACTGCTACGATATACTGAACATTGGAGCAACCATGATGGAAAGAAAAGTGACAATTTTCATGACATAAAATATTCTCGTACTGATAGGGTTCTTTCTCTTCAAACAGTGAACAGTCACCTTACGGTACATGATGTTACTGTGCCTGTCGACTGCTGTTGCCTGTCGACTGTTACTGTGCCTGTCGACTGTTGCTGTCCACTGCTGTTGTTTCATGATTCAGCGTAATCAAAAGATCAGATGATGACCTTCAAGCATGTTTAAATTTCGAACTGGCTCCTTACCCAATGGCTCTTTTTGATGCAACTGGAATGAGAAAAACAAAGAAATCGTCCTTATTCAACATCTTCAACCCGACCAATGTTCATCCTGATTTCGGAAACTCAAACTACGTCTTTGATGGAGGGTTCCTTCTTCATCAAGTGGTGTGGCGTCAAAACGATTCTTTCATGGATATTTGTGATAAATATATGGCATATATGGAAAAATACTTCGGTCAAAACACTGTCATCGTATTTGATGGCTATGGTAACCCTCAGAAAAATGTAAAAGGCATGGAACAACTTCGACGGTGCTCGAAAACAGCATCAACAACAATTATATTTGATGGAAACATGGTTGCGACTACGAGCCAAGAAAACTTTCTCGCCAACGCAAACAACAAAAGTAGGTTGATTGGTTTGCTCACTGATAAATTCAAGGCTGCCAATATTGATGTCAAACAAGCAGAGAATGATTCTGATGTCCTCATTGTAGAAACCAAACTCACGATATCAAAAATTAATTCTAATTCTACAGTTATTGTTGGTGAGGATATTGATTTGTTAGTAATCATGACAGCTCGAACTCCGCCGAATTTAGAATTTTTTTTCTTGAAGCCAGGAAAAGGGAAGACAGAGCCGAAGATTTACTCATCAAGGAGTTTAGATGTATGCAAAAATCACATTTTATTTCTACATGTTTTTTCAGGCTGTGATGGAACATCTGCCATTTCAGGGGAACCGGTCAAAACCCCCACAGCCAAAACCCCCACACTCAAGAAATGTCAAAACGCCCACACGATCGGTCATAACCCCCACACAAATGGACAAATCCCCCAAACGCACGAACGGTCAAAACCCCCACAGCCAAAACCCCCACACTCAAGAAATGTCAAAACGCCCACACGATCGGTCATAACCCCCACACAAATGGACAAATCCCCCAAACGCACGAACGGTCAAAACCCCCACAGCCAAAACCCCCACACTCAAGAAATGTCAAAACGCCCACACGATCGGTCAAAACCCCCACACAAATGGACAAAACAGCCACACATAGCAACGGTCACAATCCCCACATAAATGGACAAAACCCCCACACAAATGGACAAAACTCCCACACAATCGGTCAAATCTCCCACACTCTGAAATGATCCTGGTTGTATGTATTGCCCTTGTACTTTTTAATAACATTTTTTATTCCACTTAAACCGATGTTGCAACTATTCTTCTTGCACTGTTTTGTAATGACAGAAACAATAAGGTGGGCGTCGTAAAGAGCCGCAACAAAGACGTGCAATCACGGTATTTTCAGAGTGTGGGGGATTTGTCCGATTGTGTGGGGGTTTTGTCCATTTGTGTGGGGGTTTTGTCCATTTATGTGGAGATTGTGACCGTTGCTATGTGTGGGAGTTTTGTCCATTTGTGTGGGGGTTTTGACCGATCGTGTGGGCGTTTTGACATTTCTTGAGTGTGGGGGTTTTGGCTGTGGGGGTTTTGACCGTTCGTGCGTTTGGGGGATTTGTCCATTTGTGTGGGGGTTATGACCGATCGTGTGGGCGTTTTGACATTTCTTGAGTGTGGGGGTTTTGGCTGTGGGGGTTTTGACCGTTCGTGCGTTTGGGGGATTTGTCCATTTGTGTGGGGGTTATGACCGATCGTGTGGGCGTTTTGACATTTCTTGAGTGTGGGGGTTTTGGCTGTGGGGGTTTTGACCTAGACCCTTTTTCAGAAGGGGAAATCAGCTTGTTTGAAATTATTACAAAAACGTCAAGATTTAAAACAGAAATTTTTAATCGAAGTAATGTTTCCCATGCAGAATGAATTGAAAATCGTGTTGCCACGTTTGGCCTAATCCTCGTTTCGCCTAACCAATTATCTGACACTTTTATGGCAGATAAATGATAAGATTTGTGTCCGCCATTTTAGGCGAAAAAAGGATCCTCGTTTGGCCTAATCCTCGTTATGCCTAAAATGACGGACAATAAGAAAAAATCGTGGAAATTCAACTAGAGGGAAATTATATAAGAGAAAATTCCCTAGTATATAAAGAATTAAGAAATGCAAAATATATAGATTAATATTATATTAACTATTTTCGAGGAGTTAGGATTACCAAAACTCCTTTATGTATTTACTAGGACCATGGATATATATATATATATATATATATATATATATATATATATATATATATATATATATATATATATATATATATATATATACGAATATATATATATATATATATATATATATATATATATATATATATATATATATATATATATATATACGAATATATATGAGTAGGCGAATAGCAAAACCTGCTAAATTCACATTTTAAAATTTGTGACAAATCGAGAAAAACTGTTTAAACACGTCATAATTGTAAAATAACATTAGAAACTAGAGAACATTAAAAACTTAAGAATAATGTGAATGTTGGTCTGTCGAAAGCTGTATAATCACACTAGTCTGTGAATTGCGTTATTGAAGAAAATAGTTTGGATTTAACAGGTTTTGCGTATGTAAATGGAAATAACAGCTTTTGCATCTGGACGAGCGACCATTTTTGTTGAGGCTCAAGATACAAAACCTATCAAAAAGAAAGGGAGTCAGAGTCAGAAATCAGTATTATGCCTACTAAAATATTGGGGGGGGGGGAGAATGTATTATCAACTATACATTGCAGAAGATTGGCACAAATGAATATGGATAAATAAATGCTACATTAATTTTGTTCTAAATTGAAAACAATGGATCCAAATGTGCAAAAAATTGAATTATGTAACCTCCTCTCCATCATCATCTACTGAATGGAAATCCATGTCGTCGTCGTCCTCTGGTGCATCACCATTTTCTCGGTTTTCTATTCCTCAAAAACCTCTTTGTAAAACGTGAGTTTTGAGCTGCTTTCAATCGTCAAACTCTTCGTAACTACAAGCGGAGTTAAGTATACTATCCGTACACATTTCTAAACTGAATGACTATATTTTGGAAGAGTTTGTAACCTTTTAGGGACTAACATAGGGTGAATATTAATTTGCCAATTATCCCAATATATGAATTTGAAATATAGCAAAACAAAATGTGCAAATGTTGAGTTTGAGCAAAACAGTGGCAGAAAGAAAATCAGAAATGGTAAATAAGTGACAAAATTTTTTAACATGTTGTACCAGAAGCATGTTATAATCTTGAATGATAATTGACACGAGACATTTTAAGAAAGAGGTTCTGCTGAAGCTGAAGAGACCGTTTAGAGAAGAACCTAATCCAACAATGTTCTGTTCAAAGTAAAGAGTTACCCTGAAATACAAAACAAACGACTTTTAACCATAGATAGTCCACTCACCTTGTCTTTTCGGCTACATTTTGTTTCCAGTTTTTCATGTGTCTTGTACGTTTTCTAGACAATTTTGGTGTTGTCTGATAACAAAATTATGATCATCGCTGCTTAGAGTATCGTTTTCTTTCGATTTTGCGTGCATTTGTCTAGTAATTATTAAAGAAAAGCAAATAAGCACAGAAAAGTTTCACGAACAGTTAGGTTAAGACGTATAGTGTTTCCATTTTCAGTCCAGGGTGCGCGGTGGCTCAGTAGTAGAGCGTTCACCTCCGGTGCTTGCGGTCCGTGGTTCGATCCCAGCTCGCGCCATGTGGACGTTGTGGTGGACAAACACCGTGTGCGTAGGTTTTCTCGGGGTTCTTCCGTTTCCTCCCACTTTCTTCATTCCACCATTTCATTCATTTCTCATCATCACCGTCTCCTTTAGCCTAACCGGCATAAACGTGGGACGTAAAACTAAAGATTTCATTTTTTTTTCAATTTTCAGTCCAAAAATTAAAAAAAAATAATGAAAGCACACACTTCAAATTCTGCCAAATAAAATTTCGAATGATTTACGAAGAGTTGCAATAAATATTCAGATTACTAAACTAATCCTATACAGTACGAAACCTCAAATTGTTTGAAATATGGAATTAACCGGGTTTGATTATGCTTTTCTCATGAGGTTATTTGCAGGTTCGGGATTTAACAGTTTATGAAACTGAACATGGAAGAGGGATTTAACTGGTTTTGCATGTGTTGCCATGATGGATTTAACAAGTTTTGGTAATTGGCACATATTTCAATCTCAATTTTCAACGAGTTAAAATGGCTTTTTCTACTGAATACTATTTGGAAATAATAGCTTTCCAACTAAGGTTTCCAGAGCAACCACTATCTCATTTTTTTTAAAGAGAATTTAACGGGTTTTGCCATTGGCCGACTCATATATCGTATATATATCGACACGTTCTCTAACGATCCGAACGATTTATGGTATGGATTCCAAATCTTAAGAATAGATTTCATCTCAGCTTGAGTCTTCTATTAAAGTAAGAACTAGTACAACTTTCGGTTTCAATATTGATTCCTAAATATGAAAAATCGTAAGAGATAATGAGAAATAGTTTTTGATGAAAATTCAGTTTCCGATAAACAGGTTGCATGTTTCACATTATCACTCTATTCCTGCCGTAAGTTATAGATATATTTCCGGTTTCAATATTGAATCTGCATAATTTGGAAATCTACAGTAATTTAACAATGTAAAAAGAAACTCACATGTAAGAGAACAAGGTATAAATGTTTTCATAACTTGGCTTACTGCACCGAACACCAGTAAACCTTAGCCCAACTGAATAAGGGGTTCAGCCGGATAGTTAGTAGATAACGTTCGCTTCATCGTATGGACTTCAGAAGCCGATAACCCACGAGATTACTACTTGTCATTATATGTCACTACGGTTAATGTTTTACACTGGCAACAGCAACAGAATGCCGTGACTGGATCATAGAAATGAGTATCATGGTGCAATGCAGGGTTGGCAAAAACCATATTAAAAAAAAAACAACAATAAACCCGTTTTTTTTGTTTAAACCCGGTATTTTTTGAGTTTAAACCAGGTTTTTTGTTTAAATAATTTGGTGTATGTATTTATATCACATATGGAGAGAAATAAGTTTGTTTCATCTTGGTGTTATTATGCAACAACCGGGTTATGCTGAAAGAGGTCACATAAGCTTAAAGCGGAATCAAACCGCTTCTCGGCTTACATCCGAGAGAAATTGTCCTCCAGTTGAACTCGAAACCGGGACTAATTGACCACAAATGCGATATGTCTGCCGACTCACTCATGAAGAACTCCTGGTAAAAATACGTTGTGCTTATCTTTAGGTACTTGTTAATGTAACTGTCAAGAGTCATTTCAGAAGAACAAAAAGATAACCAGTTGCACAAGTGAAACTATTATACAGAATTACATATGGACAATTTCAAAATGCTGCAGAGTACAGAAGACCTAATTTAGTCCAAGTTAGTTCATTACGACTTTTATTAGTCCAAAATAAAGAAATACAACAACAACAACAAGAAATTGACTTAATTTTCATATCTGTAAGAAAAGTTAATAAATATACGAATTATTTGAGTCCACTTTGGCTCTGACCCATTTATACATAAATAAATACCAAAGATACTCCTGATTTCAATAAATGCCTCTCGTGGGATTTGTATGAACCCTCCTCTCCCCAAAAAACTACAGCAGTTCGATGTATTTTTATCAATAGTAAACTTTATTAAAACGAAACAATATTTAGAATTTTTCTTTGATTGAAATTGCATAACAATAATAACAAACTATTTAAAAAATCACAAAAGAAGCATTCATAAACTTATAAAAAAATACAAAAGTTGCTTTTGTAGCATAATCTTTTTGAGTAATGAATTGAGTAGGGAAATTTAGGTCTGAATATAATACGAATAATATACGGGACTGAAACGTGATAACCCATAAATGTGTGTTCATCAAGATTTTACGAACACTTACACTTTTACGAACATTTTTCGTTTTTTGGTTTAAACCAGTTTTTTTTTTCTAAACAGCTGGTTTAAACCAGCAAACCCTGGTGCAATGAGTCTCGATTTCAATCTCATCACGCCGATAGTGATCTATAATTTGGTGCCAGCCCAACGAAATCATGTCAGGTTGGAATTGGACAAGATAACAGAGACCATGTTGATTTATAGTGTTTTTCTGTAAGCAATGTTTTGGACCTTTGGTATCTACTATTCACCCGTATTGTATCGAAGTACGAAGATCACCAGACTCAACTATATCTTTATTTCTGTCATACGAGTGGAAATGGAGTGTACCAGCAGGACAACCACCCTCGTAACAGATCCCGGTTGGCCACCATCTGTTTGGAGGAGCATTCAACTTCTTCCTGCTGAAACAACCACCGAGAAGCCCGGATTTCAATCTCATTGTGCATCTCAGAGACTTATGCTATGGACATTCCCGGTAGTATGTGAAACGAGTGGAAATTCAACTCAAAAGTTGTAATTTCAAAAGTAATAATAAGAAATGAAATATATTTTTCTTTCTTTGTCAGTAACACATTGAGATGTTTTAATTGCGGAATTATCCAAAGAGCAATTTGTCAGCGGAGCGATTTGTCATAAATCACTCATTTCGATCACAATTGTCCATTGTTAAGTTACGAGCAAATTTAGGAATCTTTTGTCAGATCTAGCTCGAAATAGTTACAAATTTCATACGAATTGTAATTACAATAGAATCACAATCGGATCTCTTATAATGCATTAACAGTTTCAAAAAAGCGTTGAAACTGGAATGAAATCGTCTGAAAGATCAACAAAACCTACAATAAAATAACTTTTGCACCTACATAAGAAGAAACACAAAAACTAGATTTCTTTTAACGTACCGATTAGCAGTACCATTTGACAATATCAGATGTTTGGAAACAAACTGCAAACTAAAAGTTACTTTTGAACAGCACTCACCTTTAAACAAAATTAATAACAGATGTAACTTTTTGTGTTTCTCTCATCTCAAATATATTCACTATACACCCTGTAGGGGCATTAATATTCTCAAAATGGAACGGAAAAGTAACTGTACAATTGTCGAAACATTTTTGCGAAAGCAAATAGTCCTATTACAAATTAGATATGGGAAAACTAATTTGTATTTCTCAGTTCTTCACATAGTAGGGAATATTTTTTTTCGAAAAATTTCCCTCCAGTTTTATCTCCACGATTTTTTATAGTCCACCATTTTAGGCAAAACGAGGATTAGGCCAAACGAGTATCCTTGTTTCGCCTAAAATGGCGGACATAAAGCTTATCTTTTATCTGTCATAAAAGTGTCAGATAATTGGTTAGGCGAAACGATGATTAGGCCAAACGATGCAAGATCACTGAAAATAACATACAGTTTTTTTTTTTGGGGGGGGGGGGTTACACGGTGCATCTGCAAATGACATTTCATGAAATGATTACCGTTATGATTATTTCACCAAATCAGTGAAGAGAAATAAGTCTGTCGATTTAAAAGCCCTACCACCGACTTCAGCTGAGGCACAACAACATTTGTTTCGGGTTTATTACCACGTACAAACATGGCTCGGAAACCAACTAAATCCTGAAGAGTGGGGTTGGGTTATGAAAGACAATTTGTTAGTACCAATTCGACAGCCACCTGCTCCACCGTCCCTTTTAAAAATGATTTTCTGTTCATGCGGCAATGGGTGTGGATGTCGAAAGCTAGGTCTGTTCTGCTCTCTTGCTTGTGCAAATTGTCACGGACAATCCTGTTTGAATGTCACTCCAACGGAAGGAATCTCTGAACGTGAAATATTCATGGACGCCGAAGAAATAGAAGTGACAAACCAGGTGGACCTGCTATAATTGCAATTATTATTTATCAATCAGCAAAGGAACTATAAGTAAACCATTTCAGGTAAGTTGAATAGTTTACATTTCTTGAATCAAAATGAAAATGAAATCTGTGGGTTTTACGTCCCACGGTTATGCCGGTTAGGCTAAAGGAGACGGTGATGATGAGTAATGAATCAAATGGTGGAATGAAGAAAGTGGGAGGAAACGGGATGACCCCGAGAAAACCCACGCACACGGTGTTTGTCCACCACAAAGTTCACTTGGCGAGGGCTGGGATCGAACCCGGGACCCCTAGTTTACATTTCTTATTCATTATTACTCTGAATTTTACATTTCCCATTCTACAAACGATAAGAATCTATCGCTGAATGTTGTAAATCCTCATTTTTGTATCTGTGTCTGGGATGTGTGTGACTTACGGATTCTAATGCGATATTGAATCTTATATCCATTTTTTAAATTTTTTTTAAAAAGTAGGCTTATATTGTCTTTACAAGAGTCGGTCTATACCTTCCTTACATTTCAAAATACAAAAAAATGCAGGTACAGGTACCGTTGGAAAGGCTTTATAATGTTCTACAACCACTGTTTGAAGATATATTTTGAAATATGTTATGATTACTGAGTTATTTGCATTTACGCACAAACCAGGTACTCAAAAACTAGTTTTTTGGTTATTGGATCTCGAAAGAAATTAACGATACAGACAGCACGTTTCATTCCGTACATTTGGTAATTAATTATCTTCAATCTGAAACAAAAACGACGGTTTTACCACTATTCTGCGGTAAGTTATAACCATTCCCACAAAACACCAGCGGCGTAGCGTAAGGGAACGCCGGTATGCCCGGCATCCGCTGTTAATAACAAAAATACGTATTTCATTGTATATAAATTGTTTACTTGTAATTATCACAATTATTTCCACTGCAATCTTCTGGATTTGCTCTCTCGCCTTACTTTGACAAGCGGAACCTACGCATGCGCGTCACTCAGATACACATTTTCAGTCTTTCCTCTTGTCGTATGCTATGTTCCTCGGGCATCCAGGCCTACTGCAAGCAACGGGGTTTTCGTCTGCTTTCTGTCGAATGCGCATGCGCAACTACTTGCTTTCCACTCCTCTACGCTGGCGTATTGAAGTATTTCCAACTCTATATATCTTGAACTAAGTTATAGTTTCTGTACAGAACGTGCGAACGCTAACATCAAGGAGATTAAACAAAACAGAAATGGTTACTTCAATGCCTTTTTGAAGCATGCCGGTTATGTAAATAATAGTATAAAAATAGTTATGTTTTATCGTAATTAAATACATCGTAATTTAATCGTAATTAAAGGCAAACTATTAATCTTTATCATAAATACATAATATGTCCAGTGGCCTGGCCAGGAACTCTTTGAGGGAGCTCACACACACAAGCATCACGGTCACCGATCTGGTAGACCAAGAGAGCCAGCATTCCCCGCCCCTCGCAAAGATTGCTTTGGCCCTTCAGTCATTGGCACATATCCCGGGGAGATGAGGGGGACATGTTCTCTCCATCCGATTTGAAATTGTGATGATTTGTATCCGAATGCCACAAAGGAAAGTGAGATGAAATTTAGGTCCGTTGACTTGTTTCATTTTTAAAAAAGAATCGTATTCTTTAATATTTCATTGTCATTAATTATTGTTAGTCTATTTTCAACTATTTGTTTAATTCCTGTAATGATTCCTATAATGCTACTGAGATCATCATCATTTTGCTCAAATAAGAGTCTTGTTGCACCATACATAGTTGATTTTTTTCATAGTTTTGGGGAAGTCATTATTTATATTATTACAAAACAAGTGTCCTAAAATTTTAATGTATATCATTGTGGATGCGTAAATAGAAACATATCAATTATAAATATGCATGTATTCAGATTTCAGAATGTGTTCACGGTACTGATTTGTAATACTGATACATATCACAATTTCATCTACATCGCCTGGTATATAATATACAACAGGTTCACCTCAGAAATTAGATTCATCTACCGTAATATGAGTCTCATCTCCCCTCCCCCAGAATAAGTCTCAAATATGCTCTCCTTCCTCAAATCTGCCCTTCTCCCAATGTTGAAGATAACTCTGCTTTTCTGATTCTCCAGAGCATTGTTTTTCAACTTCATGAATATTTTGAACATCGCTTTAAAAAAATGGAAACGGTCTTACCCGTTCCCCGAATGTTAAAAACAGATTTGCGCCCCTGCCTTCAGTATCTGGATATCTGACAACGAAATACATACACAGAAACAGGCCCCTAGAGTTGGTTTAAGTGCTTTCTATTTGCATCTTCAAATGATATACGTATACACTCAGGACCATATTCACGAATGGAGGACTGAGTTCCGGACCCAAGATGACAAATTTGTAGGAGCGACTTTTTTCAAGAATGAGATTAAAGTATGGTATGGGGAGAAAGAAGCTGTCCATGGGAGCTATGCTGGAAACAATGTTTATACAACAGTGGGGCCGAGTTTTCTCGTCACAACGGTAGTGGCAAGAAGAAGCTGAGATAATTGCTTATTGGCTTCTAACGTAATCCACGCATTTGCTTCTGTATGCCCCACTAGGCCACCAATTAGGGGGCCTCCCTTCTAAATTTTTTATAACCCTATGTTTCCCATCGGTAGGCCTATAGCTATGTATTGCTAATTTTAGTAGTATTGTATCGCACAAGTGACTAACTTTGGCATCCCCATTTCGGAATACCACGCTACGCTACTGCAAAACACTACAAATTCTGGTGTCGGCCATTTTGATGACGTCATATTTCCAAAACCCGACCCGATATTCTTTGGGACTTCCTGTGAAACATTTACGAGCAAGTGTGCTAAGCGTTCCCGGTAAACTTTGTTTTTTTATTCGGAATATTTAGGGTAACATGCAAATAAGCTGAATTTGATTGTATTTTAAATTGCGATTTCCTCCCCCACTTCCACCCCCGAAAACAGGGCAAGCGTACAGCAGAAAGTCGGGGACTTTTGATATGTTATTTAGAATGAGCTAATAAACGATTTTGTGAAGAAAAACCTTGGCTTCTAATTTTCCTGAAGAAAAATGCTAAAGCTCCTGGACTATGTATCGTCCCACTGAGTACAATTCTATAAAATGTCCAAATACTCAGATCCCAGAGAATGTTTAGGACTAATAATATTAGTTTGGTTCTGAGGAATGAGCCTATTTTTTGTTCTCGCATTTATATTTGGGGGATAAAAATATTTAACATTCTCTGAGAGTTTTTCTTTCAGTCTTTGCTGTTCGTTTTGTTTTTATTACTATTTCTTTAGTAATTTTAATAGTTTTATATTTAGTAGTTTACTTAGTCTTTCAGCTTTTTCGTGACTTCAGTTTTTATAGTTCTTTGTTATTTTAATAACCTATTGTGTTGAATTTACTGAATTTCATCTCTTAAAGTTTTTTTTTTTAATTTTTCATATACAGCATGTGTCGACCATTAGCCTTATAATGAGTAGGATATACATTATATTATCCATGATCAAGTCCTCATTAAACTGGTATAAATCGTTTACTGTAATGATAAATGAATGGAGAGTAAATAATGTCGAAGGTCTTAAAGAATAATTTTAGAATCTGTATTCGTAACTTGTTGTTCAGAAACTTCTAACAGATATTTGCTTTAGATTACTAATAAAACTCCAACTGACCAAAGCAGTATATATATTTTAAGATTGTATATACTGCTTTGGTCAGTTGGAGTTTTATTAGTAATCTTGAATTTTCCAAATGCTTTAGGTATATGAAGCGCAACTATAGTAGAAAGGAGGACAAAGTGAACCAGTTAACTTCAACAGCCTCAAGTGACAACTAAAATTAGGACAAGGAAACTAAAACTTTGAGAAAATATTTTATGATTATTGAACTCCAAAATGATAATATAATAATAATGATAATCCCATATACATAAGTGATATTATGTAATAACTGAACTATTGCAATTTATTCGCTTTGCCCCAATGGTCGGGCAAGCGGATCATGATAACGGGACAAAGTGAATAAACGAAAACTCACACATTAAAGGCCAGAGTTAGTACAAGTATGCAAAATATAAGGTATATAACATATAATAACAAATATTATATAGGCCTATATAATATATATAACAAAAGAACTACCACCTAAACTAACTGCTTGACATAGAAGAATACCGAAGTGCTTAACATTTTGTGAATGTTAATCTAATACAATTAAATGCGGAATTGGATCTACACTAGGCTTGCATACATGCTAGACCTAAACATATTAGTCTGGTCTGTTAACAACAAAGAAGGCTCGGATCGTGACGGGCCGGACACAAGTATGAAAGTTAGCAGATTGAAATTACTTCGGTATTCAATTCGTTTTAGAGTGGGGTGCCAAAATTTTCTGGCCACCATTTTGAAATATGCAACCATATTGCATTTTTTGGAATGTTCTTTTAAAAGATCATTATCTCAGTAACCAATGATCCGATTTTGATGATTCTTTTTCTTAATTACAAGTCAAGTCCGAATGTAATCGATTATGACAGTAATAAAGACACGAAAATATAATAAAAACGATAAAATTAGAAATATTTAAGATTTTATAAAACATATTTACATATAAATGAATTTTCCTCCAAAATGGTCTATTTTATGAAAACATGTACCCTACAATGTTTGAAAGAGCATAAAAAGAACTTTAATTTGGTATATAATATGTTAAACTCCGATAACAAATAGTCGAAATATAGTTAAATTAAGAAATCTGTACAATAGAATACAAGGGATATGCAGGGAGTCAACTGGACGAAACTTAGCGTTGTGTGATTACAAGCATACTCGGAGCCCGGCAAATTAATATTATTTTTCTCCACTTTTGTGAAATTATTCAAATCAACATTATTTAAATTACATTGCTATTGTTATTAAGTGAACATTATATTTTTATATAAATTATGTTGTGGAAAAGCCACATAAAAAAATACGTCTTTGCATATATGTCAATTTTGTCTATCTTATGCCTTTCTTTTCGTGGTGCTAATCTTCTGTCCAAAACTTAAAATATCTTAATTGACTTATTGTTAGGACAACTTGAGAATATATTTTAGAAATTTCTTCTATGTTAGATCCATAGAACAGTATTGAATGAAATTCTTTAGGCTTTATGGAACACTTTCATCTCGGCAGTTCTCTGTAAAGTATCCCGAAAATTTTTGGCACTCCCAGTTTATCATATCTCTTTAAAAAAAGGACTAAATAATTTAATGATAAAGAATTTCTGCCAGACACCGCTTACTTTCACTAAGTTGATCACTTACTTCTATTTGCGTTGGGTTTGTTTTCAAGACTTATATTTCGACTATTTCTCATCACATTTTAACGTATTATACATCAAATTAAAACTCTTTTTATGCTCTTTCAAACATTATAGGGTACATGTTTTCATAAAATAGACTATTTTGGAGGAAAATTCATGTATATGTAAATATGTTTTATAAAATCACATATTTCTAATTTTCTCGTTTTTATTATATTTCCTTGTCTTCACTGCTGTTATAATCGATTACATTCGGACTTCACTTATAATTTAAAAAGACAGAATCATAAAAATCGGAAATAATGATCTTTTAAAAGAATATTCCAAAAAATCCAATATGGCGGCAAACTTCAAAATGACGGCCAGAAAATTTTGGCACCCGACCCTAAAACGAATTGAATACTGAAGTACTTTCAATCTGCCAAGTTTCATACTTGTGTCCGGCCTGTCACGATCAGAGCCGTAACAGACCAGAGTATATTTAAAGAGCTCAAGTTCATATAGGTTTGATTTCTTATCAAATAGGCAGTGTTCTATGTGTCTAGTTTCTTTTAATTTAAAGTAATCTTAATGACAACAATCTGCGCAACAGCAAACAAACTGAAGAAATTAAATTAGAGCTTAGATTATCACATTACATGCTTGGTTTGCACAGATCACAAACAGTTTTGACCCTCATATTCGTCGCAATTTTCGTGAAACCACGATAGACAAATAGGGCATTGGATTCATCTTCGGTAGGCGAGTGTGAATAACATTCATGACAAAATTTGCACTGGTAACTAGCGCCTTCTTCTGAAGATTTTAGAAGTGAGTTTTTCTTTGTAATTCCAGATGTATTTGATATATCTATAGAAATAGCAAAAATATTTCTTCTGCAGAAGTATCTTGATCGGGACATTTCCTTCTTTTTTTCTGGTAGTTCCTTGAAGGAAAGCGCACTAGTACCTGCTTCGGTAGACTTGTTGGACTTGCTATAATTCTTCGCACTCTTCTTTTGTAGAGATTTTTTGACAGTGTATCCCTATTCATTTTTCCCCTTCTAAAATTATTCACTTTGACCTACATTGCCGCACGAAACAAAAGAATATCTACAGCATGTGGACAGCGTAGTTACGATTACTTCCAAATATGATAATAAAGGTAAGACCCAACACTATTCATGCATGCTATATTCTCAAACATTCCACAGCATAGTAGGAAAAGATTCTGAAAACCTTACCTTGTGATTTTTTTTTTTTTAGCAAAAGTGTATTTTTTTCTTCTTCCCTCTCGTGGAAACAACAACACGCAGACATCAGGCATTAACGTTCTTTTCTTCTTCCAGTAGTGACGTCAAAAACTTGATTAATCATTTTCTGCCATCTATATTCAATTGACTGTGAATTACGTTATTCGCTTTGAATCATATATTCACTTTGCCTCTCCTTCCCCTATCTATAAAACTGCAATATAACCTTAACGAACTATGGGTATTCATGAACATCTCAAGATTACTAAGAGTAGAAAGGCGACTATCCTTGCACAATCAGCTTTATTTTAACGTTTTTCTTCATAAGTAGTTTCTGATAGCAGTTTCTTTATAATAGTGTGTTACCTCAGACTAATTGCCGAACTATACTACAAAAATCCAGCGATCTAAGTCTTGTTTAACATAGTCCCCGTTTTTGTCTCAATACAAAAACTGACAATTAAACGGAGACTACCACGAAACAGTTACTTGTCCGTTAACTCAATATAACATTCCAATATTCTCAACACATACAGTACAAATCATCATAATCATAGGTATTCTGCCATTATTAGCAGGTCACTTGCTGCAACTTGGAAGCTTCCATGCTTCACGGTCTTTCGCTAATCTCTTCGTCTTCACTTACGATTTTTGTTTTGATATCGTCCATTAATTGTGATCTCCTTCATCTTCTCCGTCTCTTTCCTGTCACCATACCCTTTAGGACGTCCCTCATGATACTACAGTTCCTTCTCTTCCTCTTCTTAATAATATCTAAAACTGTTCTTTTCTTCCCTACCATTTCTAAGACCCTAGCATTCGTTTCCCACTCGACCTAGCTAATTCTCTCCATTCTACTGCACATCCAAATTTTGAAGGCTTCCAGTCGTTACCTTAAAATTTACAGTACGTCTGGTCTGCTTAAATATACAGCATGTCTAGTCTGGTAATACTTTAATGTTCTTAAAATTAGCGTCGGTATTTTGCTACAAAAATGATTCTTGTACAATAGTACTTTGATCCTTGCTGAAGATTAAGCTGGACATCATTATCTACATTCATGCAACGAACCGGTCTGGAATGTGCCTTTAGTGTTTCCATGATGTATAGGGTGACCCAAATAAAAGTAGCAGAGTCTCGTAATACAGAGAAAAGAGAATAATTATCACAGGCCTACAGAAAAAAAAAATTTTTCTTGGTGCCTAAAATTTTAGAGCTGATTTTAACTATGTGTGGGGCGCTGAATCCAATAATGTAAGCAGTTTTTTTCTATCAGCTCTACTTTGGTAGATACAGGCTACTGTACCAGTAGTGTTATTTACGTTACAATGTATGTGGAAGAAATATTACAATCCAAAATAAATATGTAAATTATAAATGATGTAACCACTATTTCTGCATGCTTCTTGCAATAGTATACAAAATAAGCAAAAGAAATACAAATATTCTCGTAATAACAAGTTTGAATATGATCTTATAAACTCTGCAACTCAAATAAATCCTACTGTGCTCTATAGAGATTTCTATTTGGAAGAACGGCGCTCTTTTCTCATTAGTGCTGCTATCTGTCGGTACTAAACGGAAACTAGTCATATAGTAGTTCCAGGAACGTCCACTAGATTGCATTGGTATTCTACTTGGCTAGTGGATCGTAGTTGTTGTCTTGCAGGTGGAGTGACATGTTGGAACATGTGAGTTTTGTTCTGAAATCATAACTTGTATCGCGTATACTAAGGCTTTATATTTAACATCCGTGTTAGTGACCTGAACATAAAATGAGTTCAAGTCGAAGAAGTTGTGTTAACCATCCTGATGTGTTTTGCTACATATGTGGTGAGTACACATTTAAAGACAATAGAAAACATATCAGTGACTTTGTAAAAACAAGCATATCATGCATATTTTGGTGTACGCCTAGGGGACCAAGATAAAACGTGGGCTCCACATATTGTGTGTAAAATGTGTACTGAACACTTGCGACAGTGGACAACTGGAAAAAGAAAAAGTCTTAAGTTTGGTGTTCCAATGGTTTGGAGGGAACCCACAAACCATGTTGATGACTGTTATTTCTGCCTGGTAAATGTTACGGGTATGAATAGAAATAACCGGAACAAGTGGACATATCCTGATCTGCCTTCAGCAAGACGTCCAGTTGTTCATTCCGATGAAATACCAATCCCAACGTTTCACCACTTGCCAGAGCTTTGTGAGACTGAAAACGAACGTAGTGAACATTCTTGTGACATGGATGATGGAAGTGACAGTGATTATGAGGGAATGTCAACAATTCCTCAACAGTTTAATCAAGATGAGCTAAATGATCTAGTTAGGGACCTTAATCTTTCAAAAGAATCGTCTGAATTACTTGCTTCCAGATTGAAGGAGAAAAACGTACTAGAACAAGGAACTAAAATCACATTCTACCGAACAAGGGAAAAGGAGTTTTTACCATTTTTCACTGAAGACACAAATCTCGTATTCTGTCACGATGTTAGAGGTCTCCTAGAACACATGGGTCTTCCAGAATACAATCCAGATGATTGGCGCCTGTTTATTGATAGCTCCAAGCGAAGTTTAAAATGCGTCCTTCTACACAATGGCAATAAATATGGCTCAATTCCAATCGCTCATTCAACACGACTGAAAGAAGAATATGAAGCAATTGCTTTGGTTATGGAAAAAATTAAATATCAGGACCATCAGTGGGTGATTTGTGTGGATTTAAAGATGGTGAACTTTCTTCTTGGACAGCAAAGTGGCTACACAAAATATCCTTGTTTTCTATGTCTGTGGGATAGCAGAGACAAAGCAAACCATTGGTCAAAAAAAGAGTGGCCGCAGAGAGACGACATGGTTGTTGGTAAGAAAAATATTAACATGCCTATTGTTGAGTGTGACAAAATCATTTTGCCACCTCTACATCTCAAGCTCGGTTTGATGAAGCAGTTTGTAAAGGCGCTAAATAAGGACGGGCCGTGCTTTGCTTACATGGGAAACAAGCTACCTCAGATCAGCACAGAAAAATTAAAAGCTGGAATATTTGATGGTCCCCAAATAAGACAACTCATGAAAGATCCGGCTTTCGTGGAGTCCATGAATGAGACTGAACGTAGAGCTTGGACCTCATTTGTAGAAGTTATCAAGAATTTCCTTGGCAATAATAAAGCTGATAACTATGTTGAGCTAGTGAACCAGATGCTTAATGCATTCCAAACACTTGGATGTAATATGAGTATCAAAATTCATTACCTGCACAGCCATTTGGACCGTTTCCCAGACAACGTAGGCAGTCTGAGTGAAGAACAAGGTGAAAGATTTCACCAAGATATTAAAACAATGGAGGACCGCTACCAAGGAAGATGGGATGCCCATATGATGGCAGATTACTGCTGGAACCTAAAAAGAGACTGTGCAAAGAAACATTCAAGGATGTCACGAAAACGAAGCTTCCGAAGTGTTGAATAGATCGTTTTGAACAAATTATTTGATTTTTTATTCATAAAAACTATTATAAAATGTAGTTACAGAGTTATTATGTACTTGATGTTTGTGTTTATATGGTTTTCATTATTTTCAAAGTGTTCCAAATAACAGATTTAAATGTCATAGTTTTCTTTTCACTTACAGTAAAACAGCACCTATGCAATTTTCAACGTTGTAGCAGGTCAGTCTTGCAATTCCTATATCTCAAAAACTAAAGCTGTTCGGGGAAAACTAACGCCATATTTGGATTCAGCGTCCCAATTCTACTTCAAATCAGCTAAGAAACACCCGGCACCAAAACCACTGTAAGCCAGTGTTATGTGTACTTCTCGGAGTAATTCTGGCTAACGCCAATGTGTCTGTTGATGCTCAGTTGTTTAGTACCTTGCGGAGTTTGTTTCTGTCTGTCATCATGATGGGGCGTCGGTGTCCCGCCCGATGTACAGTTGCATGGTTGGAATTATCTACCTATTCGGTTCCAGAAAAGAAGTTAAGTGGAGAAGATGGTGCAACAGTGAATTGTAATATTGGAATAATATTTGCGAACGGGATCAATCAGAAAAACACAAGAGGTCTTCATTGCCAGGTACTCAGGAACAAAACTACCTACGAAACACTGTGTGCAGAACCTGGAGTAAAAACGGCGTCAAAGCTTTCTGTGACGAATGTCAGCAGGCGGAAACCAAATGCTGTCCGAACACCAATGGTCACAGCAGTGGATAACACGAAGCCGGCAAGTCTACCCGAAAACTATCCTAGCAGATCGGTGTGTCACGAACAACGTGTCAGCCTGTACTGAAGTATATTAAACTGAAACCATACCGAGTAACATGTGTCCAGAAACTGAAGGAGCCGGACACAGGTAAAGGGTTGCACACTGTAATTGATTGCTGACAATGATCATTGTCAGATGTTTGGACCCTCTTCTGTACTTTATGACTAGAAAAGGGTGGTTCAATTAATCAGGTTACGTTGAGCGCGCAGACTTCGCGTCATTGGTCTGCTGTGAATCTAAACATCCTGCACGAAACACCTCTCATAACCAAAGAAATTTTTTGTTTGCTGCGCAGCTTCTAGGACACGCGTAGTGGATCTAGCGATGTTTGAATCAACAGTAAATAGTTAGTTTAATGTGGCTTCCTGCAACAGTTTTATGACGAATTGACACCATAAGAAAGACTATACTTCTACTTCCAACAAGATGGAGCCACATGCCATACTTCGAACAAACCCCTACAGTTGGTACCTAAACTGTTTACAGAAAAGATCACAATAAGCAAAGGGTTGGGCTTCGTTGTTCTTCGGATTTGTCTTCTTGTGATTTTTGTCTTTGAGGATTCATAAAGCAGATAGTGTATGCAAATATTTCCCATACTCTGGCTGAACTTTAACAAAATATTGCTCACATCATCCAGAGTATCACTCGTAAAGAGTTACAGGTGGTATCAGTCAATATACTACGACGTATGAAGAAGTCTCTCGTTGTTAACGGGGCCACTTTCAACATCTCTTGCAATATCAAGTAAGTCAATGTTTAAATTTTCGTATTCTCTCGGTTGGTATCCAGTATTACTACTCCAGAATACTTTTATATGGGACACCATATATTTTCATGAATGTGCTTACTATCAATATTAAATACAACTAGTGAAACCAGCATGACCGACCCATACGGATGTACTAACGTCTTTTCTATCCTTCTTGGCTACCACCCATTCGTTGTTGTGATGTATTCTATGCGGTAATTGTGGCACGAGTCACTTGGGTCACAACTTTTTCCGGGTCGTCCAGGTTTGGATTTCGCTTCCCATAATCAAACAGAACTAATGACCTAGATAGATGAGATGACAGGGAAGCAGCTGAAATATCGTAAGCACATTTCTATCTTACTTTTAATATTCTTTATTAACTACTTAACCAATTATTTGCAGTTAAGTAGTTAATTAATTATTTGCAAAACAGTTATTATTTGCCGATGACAATAAAATATATGTATAAGATATACGTAGATTAATTATCTCAGCTTTGCGGAGAATCTCCTCCATTTTAGTATGATTATGACAATTTTCTCCATTGTACATTCCCATGTTTCAGCTTCCTTTATACCAAAGAGCCTGATTTCTTTTTTTCTTCTTCATTCGTATCTACTGCTTTCTTTCTTCTTGCAGTGTTTCGGTCTCTCCTACCATGGATTCTGGTGCCTTCTCTTTCTTCATTCTTTTTAGCATAAATTATATCCTGGATTTACTCATGAAAATTCCTTGTCTCTGAATAACTTTGTCTGGAATTGGTACCTCTATATCTCTTCCCGATTCTTTGTGTCAATTTTTGTCATATCATCTTCGTGGCAGATGCCGGTGAATCTTGCCTTAGGAATATCAACCGCGGTTAGTTTGGGATTGACTTGATAATTGTCTTCTTTACTCGTTAGAGTAAGTTAAATTCTGAATTGTCTTTAGTTACATTTATTTAAGCGAAGCTCCTCTTTACTCGACTTAGACGTCCGTTTTTACAGATACTGCTCCGAGATGCCAGAACCTTCTTAAACAAATTTGACATGGTGATTCGATAGCGCGTGCTGAGTCTCGTAAGGAGTCGCATGCCCCGTTCGGACATATTACTGAGGAATAATCATCATAAAATGATATGCCCATAGACTTAACATTTAGCGGGAGAATTCTCATTGAAAACAATAGAAAATAGAATTTTCACCATTAGAAATAAGGCGAACCCCCCTTTTTTTGTTCTGCGAACACATCTTTTAAAAGCCATTATATTTTTCGCTGATTGTCAAATTCAACTATTTGCATGTTGTGTTCGTTCACGAAAATAATTGATGCACTAAAAATTCTATGAATAATCAATAAACGCCGATCGCTTCGCTCCAAATTTGCAATTATTGCATACCTAGTATATTTGCGCAGCGATTCATAATGTTTGAAGTTAAGGTACATCTTGATATAGAATAATATTGTTCTTGACCATACTCTAATAATCAATCTCATCCAATGATACCTTGTGTTAACTTTTCCTTGCTTAATTGTCCAGTGTAGAAATTGCCATATATTGAAAAGATTATAATTATTTTCCCTAGTAATTGTAAGCGTGTACTTTCACATGACATTGTACATTCATCAGTAGCTAGTAACTGAACATTAATTACATGGGCGAAAGTTAACACACAAAGAAGAAAGGACGTTATTACAGGCAAATTCATTATACAGGGTATTTCAAAACAACACCGACAACGTTTGGGAGGTGATTCCTGACACCAAGATAAGACAAAAAGTATAGACCAACCTGGGTGTACAAATGCTTTCTTTCGGAGTTATAGGCCGCCGAAAACATGAAAAAATGAACTTTAAAGGTCCATAGCTCCAAAACTATGGGACCTATCATAGTCGTGTCAAGACTTCACTTAGGAACTAATATGTGCTCTATCCAAAAATACATGTTTCAGAATCCTAAAGTAGTCACGCAACAATTTTTATAGAGGGAGTTTGGCTAAGGGCATATAATTTGAAGTACTCGCCAGCTACCTGTGTAAAACTGTTGCAGAAGTACCGCAGGATTCTGAAACATGGATATTTGGATAGGGCACATACTAGTTTCTAAGTGGTCTTAACCCGAGTAGGGTAGGTTCCACAGTATTGAAGCTATGAACCTTTAAAGTTCAGGTTTTCATGTTTTGGTCAGCTTATAACTCCGAACCGAAGCATTTGTACACCCAGGTTGGTCTATACTTTTTGTCGTATCTTGGTGTCAGGAATCACCTCCCCAACGTTGTCGGTGTTGTCTTGAAACACCCTGTATATTATATAAATATCAATGCAATGATAGAGACACTATTGGCAAATCATCTTATTTGTTACAATGCTGCATGAGATATGTGGTCTTCAGTTTGTCTTCATTTGCGGCGTACTTTCTTTACCATACTTTGGACGGGTCTGAAGTCCAAGTTCCGTAGCTTGGTCTTGATGCGACGGACAAGCTGTGGTGCAATTTGGCTTCCCAGTACCTATCATAGACGTCTGGAGCTAGCAGACACCAGAAACGCTCTATAGAGCGTGCCTGTGGGACATTTGGTGGATTGGCGTTCTATGGTATGAATGGTGCTGAGTGCGCCGTCAACCAGTCAGTTGTTTTCCTGGCATAATGGCTCATTGTGAGTTCTGGCTAAAATACATAGTTATCACAATGATGATGTGTGTTACTGAATTGAAGCAACTTTGGTAAATATTTCTCCGAGTATATGTTGGCTGTGATTGTTGGACCATTTATTATATTGATGAATGGTTGTGTGACACTCTTTGGTGCCTACCAGCACTGAAAAATGTCCTTGCTTTTGTAACGTACAGTAGCTGGAGTCTCCATAATATTGGAAGTATAATATCTGCTGTTTTCTGGCATTTCATCTCCGGCTAAAAAAAAAAACATTTTTCATCGTTCATGACAATCATTAAGTCAGGATGCGAAATGTCGCGACATAGCTTTCTACACTTGCCTGCTATTATAGCGAGTGCTTCGCTGTATACTGGGGCCTCTTTGATGCTTGAAATATTTCACATCTATTTTCTGCAAATTCCGAGCATTTTGTTTGTTTGAAGATGCGAAATACAGCCAATTTCTGACTACTTGTCCTAACATGCTTTCTATAGGTTTCATCTATAGGTTTCTTTAGTTTCATCTTTCACTTGTAAGTCAGTTTGCCAGGGAGGCTATCTTGATAGCGATTTATGATGGTATATACCGTGTAATTTGATTTCTTCTGCTGAAAATGTTTGGCAACTTTCACCACCGGCAATTGTCCAAGAAGGTGATACACACTTCGTCGTAATGCAATTCTCTCTCCTTTTTCAGCCGCACACTGCTCACATCTACTTGCTCAGTATGAAGCACATTATCTATGAAACTTTGATACCCAAGACTGCTTCGCACTGCTCAACGTGACCTTTAACAGCGATGACACTTTTATGTGTTAACTTTCGCCCATATCCTTACTTAAATATTCCTACATGTTTCCTGACTGTGAGATACCATGGAATATGATGCCGTATTCTGGTATTTGTTCTGAACGATAGTAGTTTACCATAAAATTTAGTGTATTAGGAACAAATTGTGGTTTACAAAATTCTTCTCAGTTGTAATCGCGGTAGTCCTCCACTTCAGCAATGTTGCTAGTAGAACAAATCGGATCTATCTGGACCAGGGAGAGACCAAGACCCCGCCCCCTGCACGGTGATTGGCTGTCACAGATCACATGACGATCAAGGACACGCTTCCTGCCCGCTGATTGGCTGTCGTGACCCCGCCCCCTACACGCTGATTGGCTGTCAAGATCACGTGATACGCAAGCGCACTAGCACAAAAACCCTATAGAACACTTGAAATTATAAAAGAAACGTGACCATATTGATATGCACAATAACAGAAACAAACGACCCGTGATCATCCATCATAAAAGCCGATGTCACAGAAACATCCGAAAAGTCGACATACTGTATTAATGTTTTCTCCTCTTTTATCCAGCATGATGTCTCATTGTCAAAAATGCAAACCCCATCTCAATATGTTGATTCGTTCTCGAGATATTGAAAGTTAAATAGTTGACCTTTTGACCTGGAGATCAACATGTTTGGACAAAGTCTATTGGTTGTCTCATTGCCAAAAATGGAAACCCCATCTCAATATGTTGATTCGTTCTCAAGATATTCAAAGTTAAATAGTTGACCTTTTGACCTGGAGATCACCATGTTTGGACACAATCTATTGGTGGTTTCATTGCCAAAAATGGAAACTCCATCTCAATATGTTGATTCGTTCTCGAGTAATCGAAAAAATTCTAAGTCCCTAAAAGGTTACTGTATCTAGTAACTTTTTAAGGCAACTTGGCCCATCTGTTGCCGTACAAGGCTGAAACATGGTTCCATATGTTTTTCATGTGTAAAAGCGATAAGGAGTGAGGTACGAGGAGATTTTTTGATTATTTTTTTAATATTTTTGATCGTTTTTGAGATATGGACCATTTTATGTATTTTTGACAGTCAAAATGAACTTAATTTTTTTTTAGCAATTTCTCGAGTAATGAAGTCCTCATATCTTAATCGTTTTGTTTTGGATTAATTTTATGAGCCAATAGTAAATATTTTTATTTTAGCCAATGATATACTTGATTTTCAGATTTTGATTCAATGAAAATGACTTATTTTAGCCAATCAGAGGAAAGCAGAAAAGCTATATAAGACCTGATGCTTGATGTTATTTTCAAACAGTTATTCGTTGGTTTGTGAAAAGTGAACATCTTGTTTCAGACGTTGTTGCCATCGAGTGTGAATTAACGGTAAGTATTTTCAAACTATCAAAAATTTTTATGGTGGTTTTTAAGTGTTCCTCATAACCTCACATATGTTTATTTCTTATAATATACGATGTGCTATTTATGTTCATGAAAACCAGAGCTTGCTACGGTAAAAAAAATAACCGAGATATTGAATTCTTTTTTAAAAATTGTATTTACTAATTCATATTTTTCTTCTTTTACAGTTTTTTTTAAATACCAACTGCATCAAAACAAAGTTTTTTGATTAACGGTAACAAGGGACCTCAGTCAGCTTCTATAGTTAGAGTTATCAAAATGAGTTTGAAAAAACTTCGTACATCGAGTAAAATTGAACCCCGTGAAACTGTTTTATATAATAATTTAAAACGACACGTTTTTACATGTAAAATGGAAAATCAAGACAGTAAGTGCTTTCTAAAAATAAGAAAAATAAGGATTTAGAAATTTTACAAGAAGAAATAGAAAATGGTGCTTTTAAAGTGAATTTTACGTTAACTACGACCTTTACAAAACCTCCCTCAAATCTGGAAACGTGTAGATTTTACATTAATAGTGGGAATGAAATAATTTTATCTACTACAAATGTAAATGAAATAATCGATAAGCTATTTAATAGACCTTTAGTTGATCAAGAAAATCGAGCTTTAAAAAAATCAGGTTGGACATTATGTTTAAAACCCAATCATGAATTAGATATTAAAATTAGTAAATATGGTCATTTATCTGCATCATCGTACATAAAATTACCAAAATGGTTAGAATCTAAAAAGACCGTGTTAAATATTCAAAATAAGGATGATAGATGTTTTTTATATTGTATTTTTGCAGCATTTCATTCAGCGAAAGATAATACAAAACGTGTAATCAATTATATAGATTTTGTGGACACATATTTGCAATATTCAATGAAATTAACATCTCTTCCCGTTTCATTATTAAATGTAGCTAAACTTGAAAAAATGTATAATTTCAAATTTCCCAATAAACAACTGCATATTAATGTTTACGGGGTAGATGATGAAAAAGAATCAATATTTCCACTACATATTAGTGATACTAATTCTGCTTGTAAAAATATTGATTTGTTATATTATCACGAAAATTCTAATACCCACTATTGTGTAATTATAAAAATAAGTTGTTTAATGAAACAGACTGTGTGAACCAAGTGGATCGAAACAAAAAAGCTGTATTAAATATACAAAGTAACGATAACAAAGAATTCTTGTATTGTCTTCTTGCTGCGTAGCACCCAGTGAAAGAAAACTCCACACGTGTTACCAAGTATTTACCGTATGTCAATGGAATTTTACCTATTTTTATAGAAAATAAAATATCCTTTCCTATGTACCGAAATTTGAAAAGATCTATAATTTGAAATTTCCCGATAAACAACTGCGAATTAATGTTTACAGGGTGGATTATGAAAAACAATCGACACATCCATTACATATTAGTGATAATAACTCTACTTGTAAAATATTGATTTGTTATATTTAAAAGAAGAGTTGAGTACTTATTTCTGTCTCATTAAAAATTTAGAAGGCTTACTTAGGAAGCAAATAACGCACGGACATAAATTATTTATTTGTAGATGATGTCTGATATACTTTTATAGCAAAGTAAAATTAGAGGAGCATGATGAATTATGTAGAGAGCATAAGCCAAAACAAGTTATTTTGGCAAAGGAAGGTGACACAATCCAATTAAAACAACTAAAATTATTATTACAAACCCATGTTTCAATAGTTGCAGATTTCGAATGCATTTTAAAACCAGTAAATGAAAAAGCAGGGGCTGGTACAATTAAAATACAACAACATGAAGCATGTAGTTTTGGTTATATCGTATGTTGGGCAAACCAATACATCAGTTCAACTCTAAACATTTATCGTGTGGAAAATGTGGCAAGTAATTTTCTATCTGCCATGGAAAAAGAACTAGAAAAAATATAAATATATTATATAAAAACATATAATCCCATTAAAAATATTCAATTACAGAAACATAATGGAATCTTTACAATGTCCTGTTTGTAATAATAGATATACTATTGAGAATTATAAAGTTCAGCATCACAACCACTTAACAGGACATTACATTGCCACTATATGCAATAATTGTAATTTGCAGATTAAGAGATAGAGCAATTTTATTCCCGTATTTTGTCAATTTATGTGGCTATGATGCGCACTTATTTGTAAAACAACTTGGGTGTACGCCAGGTAAAATTACTGTTATTCCTCAGAGTGAAGAAAATATATATTTCGTTTTCCCAAGAGTTTAATTTCAATGGTCGAAACATTTTTGATTTTTAGATCTCTATAGATTTTTGTTTTATAGCTTGGAGACATTAGTGTCAAAATTGAAGCCAAATCAGTTTGTCTATACCTCACAATATGTTGACCTCACAATGAAAGTAAACTACCATTATTGACTCGAAAAGGTTTATATCCGTATGAGTACATGACCGATTTAAATAAGTTTAATGAATCACAACTGCCGGCAAAAGAGGCATCCAATAGCACTCAAATGGATCAGAAATTAAAGATGAAGATTATGATTATGCCAAAATATTTGGGAAATATTAAAATGTAAAACATTAGGGGACTATCATGATTTGTATCTTAAATCTGATGTGCTTTTGACAGCAGATGTGTTAGAAAATTTTCGAAAAACGTGTCTAAATGCCTATCAAATCGATCCAATTAGTTGTTATAGTGTGCCTGGTCTCTATTGGCAGACAATGTTATACCTAACTAAAATTGAACTATTTTCTGATGTGAACATGTATATGTTTAGTTAGAAATCAATTCGTGGTGGAATTACGCAAGCTACATTGAGATATGCCAAAGCCAATAATCCATATTTAGAAGATTATAATCCTGAAAAAGAGAGGTCTTATTTGCTCTATGTGTATCAAAATAATTTGTAGGGCTTTCAATAATTGACTATTTGCAATTTGGAGGATTTGATTGGGAGGAAAATATCGATGACTTGCTAGATAAAGATAAAATTCTAAATTGGCTCATAGATTATGATTTTTTTTTTTTTTTTGCGGAAGTTGATTTAGACTATCCGGAAGAGTTGCATGAAAATCAAGATTTTTCTTTTGCTCCAGGAAATGAAATACCTCGAAATGGTAAACAGCCAAAATTGTTATTAACGGTAGAGTCGAAAAAATATGTAGCGCATTATAGTCCTTGAGCCAGAGGGGTTTGTAAACGACACATGAACTGTGTTTTGATTTAATTTACATATTTAAATTTTGCGTTAATGTATGAATATTTTGCCATTTAATTAGTGATTTGCATATGAAGTTTAATAGAATTTGCATACGTATCAGCGGGAGCATGTATCTTTTATTGGTATTTTATGTATATATAGTGTTATGTTGTTTATTTTGGATATGTAATTTGAACATTAATTAACAACAAGACAGGACATCGCAATGAAGTAATGATATTTTAATATTATTTTATATTAACTTCGAAGAAGACAAAAAATTCTATATTTTAGATACGCTATTTTGCTGGCAGAGAAGCAGCGAAGGGCTCGCAGAAAAAAAAAACTTTAAAGAAAGCTTGTGTTCCTAACGGAGCCTTGATCGCCCACGTCGTGAGAAAATATAGGAATCAAGGTAACCATCTTTATATGGATAGAATTCCTATGAGCTCCAGTGTTCACATATATGGATAGCTAGTCTCACTTCCTAGGGTAGTGGTAGGCAGGAGCATACACTGCCACGATAGCGACACGGAGTCGCAAAATACAATGCTTTCAAAATCATAAAATTTTTAGCGTGTCTATGAGAGAATCCAGAATACAAAGAGGTGCTAGTTTTTCAAGACACACCCCTTTTTAGCAAGTTTGGCTCTAGATGCGTCGTTTGGTCAACGATCTCCCGTCAGAGTAAGGGAAGTTGACAAATTCAAAATTGTGGACGAGTCCACTTGAGTATTAGTGGTAGTCGTCTAGAACGCTGTTTGTCGTAGTACGGTGACAGCCGCAAGATGTCTCTGTTTAAAAGATTGTTTCTGCTGCTCCGCTGATACATGATGCGTGTATAATAGTATGTGTAAGGTTTTGTAAATAAACTTTCTGGGTGTTCCCGTAGTTTTAGATATATTTAGATCGATATATATTTTTGTTTACAACAAATGGCTTGTACTAATAACAGTTCTGGGCCTAGCTGATGGTTGTGGAAGGCATTCAAAATACGAACACACACCTCAGTTTAGTTTTTTTTTAAACCTTGACAAAAGTCATTACTGTTAGCAGAGAGAAGAGAATTCTCAAATGGTTTTTATTATGCTTATTTAATGTGTCAGGCTACGTCAGCCTCATTTAGGGTTCATTTTATATATTAGTATTTTGTGTAGTTCATTTAAATTGTGTCATTAATATAAGTAATCAAAGAATAAGCATAATCCTTCAATGCATCAGTTTCAGAAATTTACAATATTCTATGTCACTTGGACAAGCAGTTACGGGGGTCGCCACTAGGTGGGACCACTTGTCAAGTTGTGTACGGAAACCTGCAAGTGATCAAGTGTGAATAATTTTGGTTGTTTGTTTTAATTTTTCTATTAAACACAGCATAGTGTCAGTGTGTGAGATACACTATGTGAAAGCTTGATAAATAAGCTATCTAACAAGCATAGTGACTGATAACGATGTTATTGAAGTGAATTATAAATTGCCAAACAATTTGAAAAAGTGTTGTCTATTGAAATATTTAGGTCATTGGGAGCCTACAGGTGAGTGACATACCTACCATACCTATTTCAAGTGAAGCGTGCTAAAATGGTTTGGCCCAACTCAATGTTGGGGCGAACAATGAACCTGAAGGCAAATATAACATTTCGGGACACCAGAGAAATGACAGTTGCTGCTAGGATCGTGAATAGTGTACATCGGACACGAAATTCGGAGTGAGTGTTCTAACCGTCAGTTAAATGAAAGTTTATCATCGACTTTCGTTGTGTTCAAACATTTATCGAACAGTGATATAGATATAGATTCAAATATTCAGTGATATAGATTCAAAACATATACATGGTGCGAGTGTTGTATTAAATGTGCACTAAGCACTCATTTACCATCAATTTATCTTCGTAACGCTGAACTCATATCCTTTGGTAGAATGAAAGCGTAGGAGGAACTATTAGCATATATCAGAGTGCGGTTTGCGGAATTGTCTGCAAAGTGATTTGTTATTATGTATACTAAGTGCACCATGTTCGGAGTATTGCTAGTGTGAAGAGACAATGCTTCACGTATATTTTGGGGAGGTGCTTTGCACAAGATTGTAACTTTTGACGTTCTACGTCATACGCCGTCAGTTAATACAAGAGACTGAGCTTTATGCTTGTATAACTTAGGCGCGGTTAGTGCAACATAACTCCGGTGCTCCATAGAATGACTGACTAATGTGAACTTTCGGAATAAATCCAGCTAGTCGATATTGTCGTCACACAGAAGTCTACACATAGAAGGGCCGCAGATGCAGCAGAACTCCAGAGTTAGAGGGAGTACGTCCTGTGGAAGAGTATAGCAGCACGACGGAGAATGGTCGCCGGAAGCGGAAGAAACACGACAAGGAGGTGGATAACGTGGTAAACAGGGAGAGACACTGCAAGTGTGAAGATAACGGCGCAATCAGCAAAACGTGCACGAACTATTAAACAAAATGAGAGCTCAGAGCGTGTGATTAAAGTTTTCAGAGAAATAATTTTATTAAAATTAAATTTTTTTTCTGGTCTCATTGAGAGACCATGCGCGCGCGTGTACATCTGTAAATTCTCAATATTATGTGCATTGAAGTGGTGCATTAAAAGGATATCACTGGAAATTTGAACTTCTATCTTGTTTGCAGTATTGGCCGAGAGGTATGTGTTACCCTTTAGTCCTTTTGTTTCTTTTTCAGGCCAGAAGCTGGGTTTGTAGATGAATTATGAAGGCGAAATGCGTATTTTGGGTATCTTTCTCATGCAGGATGGGTGTTAAAACCACAGAGTGCTTGAAAATTAGAGTTTCATGCTAACAATAATCTTGTTTTATTTTTCAAAATTTTCATTTAATTGAACTTAAGACTCTACCGACTGAACTCATTTAGTAAATTAACTTTGTGACAGGAGGTTGCATTAGTTTAACGTAATTTTCAGATTTTAGATAAAGTCTCCTCCCACATTTCCATTCTATCAGATTAATTATTTTGTTAATTTTATTCAAATTATGCAATCTTCCTTCCTCTTGCTCAGAAAGAACTTGGCTGCCATGCGCGTGGGGCTCGGCACACACACCATCCTGGATGTATGTTTTTTAGAAACGCCCCGTTTCAAAATTTTGTTTTCAGTAGTAAATGTTGTGGCAAAAGAAGTAAAGTTTTGTTTGTCATTTGTCTGTTCAATGGAATTTGTTGCCACAAACATGGAAGGATACCCAACGTTTTCATGTTAATTTAGTACAAGCCATACGCGGTTGTCAGTAGATGTTTTTTTCTTTTTCAGGTGTCGTGCTGCCATCCAGAAAGTTTACCATTTATGTGTGTGTTATTATTTTTGTGTGTTATATGCAGTTATTATTTTGAAGTGTATTGAAAATTGCCAAACCTTTTGGAGGGGAATAATATTTAGAGAAGTTAGGCATATTAGAGCACATATTTGTTTAATTGACTGCAATATCACATTTATGGTAATAACGCGGAGGCAAGCTAAGGCGATGGAAGGCTCTGCAGGCGACAGTGTTACTAACGATCAGTTTGCGCAAATCATGGAGTTTCCATCGGAGTCTCAGGACACCGTGAGCGATTCTGTAGACAATGTAAACACCTCTCTCCAGGAAGTTGTTCCGTCTGGAGAAGGCACCGTTAATAGTGATAGGGCTAATGAATCGGAGCAGGTTAAGGAACTGGTTCCTAGCACCTCAGCGCAAGTCACATCTGCAACTGACCCGTGTCTCGCGTCACTTTTTCACATGATCAAAGAGATGGCCAAACGTCAGGAGAAATCATTAGTCGAGATCTCTGGCAAGTTAGAAACGCAAGAAAAGAAGCAGGAAATATCACTTTTGGCAATTTCAGAGAAGTTAGAGAAACAGGAGAAAAATTTAGAAAAGCAAGAAAGGATACATGAAAGAACTTTAGCGGAATTAGCAAGTAGGCAGGAGAACTCTAGCAGAGCGATGCTAGATAGGTTAGAGGCTGTCGAGAAGCAGATCACTGCCAGTTTCCGGCATGAGATGCTTCAGAATGTGACAGAGCTAGAGGCAAGGATTGATTCCTCAGCGGAAGCTCTGGAATCCAAGATCGCAGCATCCTGCCAAGAATTAAAGACATCTGTTGAGGCAACTGAGAATAGGATCAGTGAATTGGAGGTACACACTGAAAACAAGATAGGCGAGATATCTGAGGTCCTTGGTTCGGATCTCGCTCAGGTCTCTCGAGATGTCAACCATTTACGTGGTGACATGGAGAGAGTGGGGAAAATGTAGCCGCCGTTTCTACTGAAATAGACCGTGTGAAAGAAACAGTGGATAGTTCTGTGGGTCATCTTCAATCGAAACTTCGTAGAGCAGAACTAAGATGGGAGGAACAGCTGGAACTGTTAAAGGAGTCGGTGAGAGAGAACGGTTCCAGCTGTCAAAACACAGCCTCTGTCTCGCATGAGGGAATTGACACGCCGGTCGCTGGACCGAGCCATGCAAGACAGTTCCCTGAGCTCCCCAGGCGTGAGCACTCAGATGAGCAGGCTGCCCCTCCCCCTCAAAACATCACCAACAACAGTAGTAATGGTAGTGTGGCTACTTGCCAAGTAGCGTCGGCCTTAGGACTACTGCACAGAGATTTGTCCCTTCCTGTTTTTACAGGAGGCGAATCAGAAGTTGAGGCCCACAATTTTCTCGTAGAACTAGAGAATTATTTTGATTTAACGGGTGTTCCTGAGGAGAGACGGCTGGCATTTTCTTCCCACTGCTTTAGTGGCATCTCGCGGCAGTGGGTACAAGTCACATTGAAGAAATGTAACACTTATCAAGATCTTGTTAGACATTTCAAAGACGCGTATTTGAGTGAGGAAAAACTTGCTAATCTCCGTGCCTCCATTTTGACGTCACGCTTTGAGACACGGGGAAATAAGAAACCGACGGAATACTTGTTGGAGTTGCTGCATACCAACAGTATTCTCGACCCCCCTTTACCTCCCCAGGTACTGTTAAGAGTTTTGCCTCGTCAATTGCCATTCTCCATCTATAGATGCATCGTTTCATCGAAACCTCGATCTATAGATGAGCTATTAAGTATTGTTGGTGAGCTGCAGTCAACGTACCAGCCACCAGGTAACAATAATAGGAGGGGAATAAACACACTCACAGTGGAGGAAGAAGAAGAAGAAACTGGACGATCTTCCCCCCCCACGAAACAGTAGGCCGAGTAACCCCACCAGAGACAGAAGGTTCCACAGGGACAATGGGCCTTACCACAATCGGGGTACGAGAAGAGGCAATGGAAAAAAAAACAATAACAATAATGGCAATTGGCGTTCGAGAAATTTCAGTGGTCAGTCTCGTGACACTGGAGGTTCTCGAACAGGAAACCAAAATAATCGAGGGCAAAGACGTGGAAGGAATAGGGGTCGCGGAAACACGCAGCCACGCGATAATAATCGTAATAGTGACTATGCGGCGGAGGTTAATCAGCTCCGAGTTCATGACGAAAGGACTGCACAGCCTTCGAGACAAGTCTCGTCTCGAGGCAACTCGCGTGCGAACAGCCCAGGAACTAGTCAACGCCACTGAGAACTGTCCGCATGTTCTCAGAGCGGTGACTTGAATACTTGCGTACTGGATATTCAGGTTCAACCGGCGAAATCTATTTCTGGGAATGTGCGTAATGATATTATAGAGTATAATATTGATTTAGAAGAAGAAAAAGAAGAAAATTATGAGACACTTGTAAAGACTTTAGAGACACTTGAGAATGGGGATTGCGAAACTTGTAGACGTATAATTTGCACCACACATTTCGATCGTGAAGGAAACAACGTCATTCGTCATCCTGAAATTATGTTATTACAGAGAAATGGGGACAAAATTAAAATAAACAGGGAATTGTTTGACGAGACGAATGCGATCTTTAGAAACCTGTTAGAAAGTTCAACCGAAAAGCTACCCACTAACAATTTGGTAACACTTCCCGAGGTAGAAGTAGGTCTATTTAATAGTAAAATTCTGGCATTATTGGATAGTGGAGCTAGTATATCGGCTATCTCGTTGCAATGTTGGGAAGTAATACGTCAGCGAGACCCCCCACCCGCGTTCATCAAGTCAATTAACATTAGAGTTAGTTCAGCGTTCGGTCGCTCCGTTGCTTCAATCATCGGTCAAGTATTGTTAGAACTTGTTATTGCAGAAAAGGAGTACTATACTTCGGCAATAGTAGTGAAAGGGCTCAACCGTGAACTCATTTTGGGTTCACAGTTCTTTGTAGAGAGTAGGGCGATTTTAGACTATGAGAAAAACGTCCTTTTGCTTAACCACCCCCACCATATAGAAGTTTCTTTTCGAGACATTGAAGTAGAGGAAGAAGACCTTTTCATAAGAAAATTATCCTGGGAGTTCGAAGAGGATGTGGTTGATTGTGAGAATCCCACACTTAGTAGTATGTGCGCGTCGAGGAGAGGACCGCTGACTACACCGCAGTTCGAGCGAGCGTCAGCAGGCGGAGGCCACCAGCAAGAGTTGGCTACCCTGCGCAGCCAGTTGGATGATGGGAAGTTCCCAACTGCAGCCGAACTTGCAAATGTTGTTTACTCGCCACAGGAATGGGCGAAGGTTCGAACCCAGGCTACACCCGACGAAATCAGAGATCATGTCGAAAAGTATACTGATTTGATTGGGGAGGAAAAGCAAAAGTTGTACGACGTGCTCTACAAACATCGACGCATATTTGATGAGAAGCCCGGTACCATCAGGGACTACCAGCATTCCATTGAGGTGACCGATGATGTGACCGATGACCGACCCATGAAGACAAGGATGTATCCTTACCCTCTTCGACACAGAACGGCTGTAACTAACACCATTAATCGTTGGTTGGCGTGGGGTATAATAAAGAAGCATCCCACTTCTTATCTTAGCCCACTTGTGATTGTTCCAAAGAAGAATGGGACCTTAAGAACTTGCCTGGATGCGCGCAAGCTCGGTGCCATTACGCGCTCAGAATTCGACCAGCCAATCCCTGCACTGTGTACATTACAAGATTTATGTGAAAGACGCTGGTTTGCAAGTTTAGATGCAGTGGATTCGTTTCAACAAATTCTAGTTGAGGAGAACAGCCAGAAATATCTAGGTTTCCTTCACGACGGAATTACGTATGTCTTTAAGAATCTACCATTTGGGACCAAGCAGAGCTTAGCTTCATGTGTGCGTGCGATCAATTCCATTCTCGGGGATGAGTGTCGTGAATTTTGTGGCCATTATGTTGATGTGACAATATCGTCATTTTCTTTCGAAGAACACTTACGTCATCTTGATATTGTCTTAGGGAAGTTAAAAGTAGGAGGCCTTACCTTAAGATTGAAAAAGTGTCAATTTGCGCGCCGGAGAATTTCAATTCTTGGCTATGACCTCTCGCCTGCTGGAATTGAGAAGTCGCAGTTGAAACTGGAGAAGGTTATGGAATTTCGTAGACCCAGAAATGTGAAAGAATTAAGAAGTTTTATTGGGTACTGTCAATTCTACAGAATATTCAGTACGCAGTATTCAGAAATATTGTATCCATTGTTTCAGTTGTTAAAGAAGGGAGTGAAATTTCAATGGTTGCAATGTCATGACGTAGCGTTTCAAAAGATACGTGAAGTCTTCAGAGAAAAGGTAGTGCTGAAGAAGCCGCTCCCTGACAGACAACTTATTTTGGAATGTGACGCTTCCGATGTAAGTTGTTCGTCACATCTTTACCAACTGGACGACAATGGCGAGGTCCGTGTAATAGGGATGACGTCACGCATCTTCAATGCAGCAGAACGTAATTATGGGATTTCAGAGAAAGAGATTAGGGATGGTATCGAGACGAGACGAGACGAGACTTTGTACAGTCTCGGTCTCGTCTCGGTTTAAAAATAGCTGTCTCGGTCTCGGTCTCGTCTCGAGTCAAAAATCGCCGTCTCGGTCTCGGTCTCGTCTCGGTCAACAAATGCTTGTCTCGATCTCGGTCTCGGTCTCGAGAGCCAAATCTCGGTCTCGTCTCGAAAGTCTCGAAATAAATAGGTGAAATTAAAATTGTAAAAGTATTATTATTGTAAAGTGTGTCGTTTCTGCTTTTTATTTTTGGCCTTATTCTTGACTTAGAATCATAGTATGGTGTACTTCTTCAGAGCTAATTTGCTAGTGCTGATGCCTTCCATGCGTGTGTTCTAGTTTCAATCATCAGTGGGTATATCATATCTGGGATAAAATTCTAATAGTAACCCATATTTCACTTTCAGCAAAAGACATTCTCATATGACCTCAGTACTGCCTATAAATTAAACTCTATTAAATTAACTTCAATACTATACAGTAGTTTATTTCCTTCCTTAGAATAAGAATTGTTCAATACATTCTAACGGATAACGCAACACATAGCAGCATGAATGTATTTAATCGTACCGAATTTGAAATTTTACAATTTCTCATTTATTATCCAATACATTCTGTTTTGACTGTCATTTTAAATGCATAATATAACGTTCATTATCTGAACAAATAGGATAAATTATTACTACAATATATTTTGTTTAAAATTGATCAAATGCTTTATTACCGTTTTACATCTACGTGTTTAATTGACACCTTATAACACAATATTCCTGAACTTTGTGATGGGGGCTACGGCACTCATCTTTGCTATGTGTGGCCTCGGGTTGCATCACGAAACAATTAGATTCAAAGTCAGATGTTTCGCATAGTTCGCGTCTAAATTTAAGTACATTCTGTTTCTTATACTAGTTCCTAAAGTTGTAATGCATTACATACGCATACGTATATTCACTGCCGTAACATAGATTAAGCTTATTCCTGAGCTCTTAGCGGTTCATGTGATCTTTATTCGAGAAAACCAATTGTGCGTTCATTACGTTGAAATTTTATATTGATTGAAAATTATGCGAAACATTTATATAGGTAATTCGAGCTAGCTGTATCTATTTTCTCTCTCTCGCCAAAACAAGTGATTCTTAACATTCTAGTATTCTTTTGTATTCATTTTCGTACTTTTGCAGCAACATGAAGTATTAAATAGTCAAAAATATATATTTTTTTCCCTGTATGACTTTCGTTAAATTTTGGATCCAATTTTATCCTACCTTACCTAGTAAATTTATACAGTATATATATATATATATATATATATATATATATATATATATATATATATATATATATATGAACATTATGAACATTAGTGGTAGAATTACGTAAAATTACGAAATTATGACTTGGTTTAGTTTACCTCTGAGGTCTCGATATAAAATCATCACCATTATCATAATCAAGCATTATCAATCCACTGCTGGATGAAGTCTTCCCAAGTTTTCTCTACAACTATCTATCTTGAGTAATTCTTTTCCAGGTTACTCCCCCGTGGTTCCTGATTTTGTCACAATTTCTTGTATGTTGACATTTCCTAGGCTGTTTTTGTCACGTGGTATCCAATCTAAAATTGTTTTCGTCTATCGATCATAATTTCGTCTTGCAATATGTCCATAACATTTTCCGATCTATTTTAAAAATTACTTCATTAGTACCAGTCATTAGTTGCCAAATAATTCATTTCTATATATTTGGGCTACAAATAGTTCATATCCTCTACTTTTGGAGCACAGACACGCTACTTTTTGATCTTCGGATCTGGCAACACTGACTCAATTATTTAAATCAACACAATGTAAAAACCCCACTTGCTGTAATGGTTAGTACGTTTGATTTTGGTTCGCATGGTTCCGAGTTCGATTCCCGGTGGCGGTAATGTTCAACGACTGAAGTTTTTCGGATTAAACTATGATCAGTAACTCCACGTCTCCTTTAGCCGCCCTAGCATAATCGTGAAACCTTAAACTAAAACAAATCAAAAATCAACACAATGTGTATTACTAACTGTAAGTCTTTGAATAATTGCATATAGCTATCGAGTTTGAGGTGGTCGGTGGTCAGTGGTCAAACTATAACAAATGAAATGCAGTTAGGGTGTAATTGAAAGTTTAATAAAGCAGTGTTTTAATCTAAAAAATACACCAGGCCTAAGGCTTAGGGAGAACAACTAGTGCTACTGAAAAGTTGTCAGTTACGTTTAATTTCAGTTACAATTTGCTTTTACATGTACTGCTGGAACGAAAACTTTGACAATAACATTATAAGTAGCCCAAAGACTATGAAAAATATCGTTTTGAAAACATTCTTGCACCATAAAACGAATTACGAGTAATTTTAAAATATTTTGCACTTTAGCTACGTTATTTGCACTATATTTATAATAATATTTAGCAATTTATTTAAGTTCGCAACACTGCTTAAAATAATGTAACTGCGACTTGTTGTAATTAAAACTACTGAACACTAATGTTATAATGTTCCTGCCATTTGAGTTATTAGAGATCTCCAAAATGTTGATTTTAGTGATATGTATTGTCCTTTGTTACACTGAATAATATATGTGCTTTTCTGGTTTAATTTAATATCTAAATTAGAAATATGTAGAGCTTTTTCGTGGCTAAGCAGTTAGCCTATGGCGTGAGAGACCCGGGTTAGATTCCCGGCGGGAGCTCATGTGGTTTAGATTCAACGTTAATCAGTAGGTTCAGTCTCATATAACCTCGCTGCTGAAAGAGGCGTTAAACTCAATTAAAAAATGAAATGAAATTTTTGAGTTTTACGTCCCACGGTTATGCCGATTAGGCTAAAGGAGACTGTGATGATGAGAGATGAATGAAATGGTGGAATGAAGAAAGTGGGAGGAAACGAGAAAACCCCGAGAAAACGCACGCACTAAACTAAATTAACTAAACAGAAATATGTAATATCAAACGCAGTGCAATTTGAGAAATTACAACTTTATGTTGCGTTGGCAACATTGCTTGTTTATCTAGTGGTATTGCAGAGTATCTGGAAGAATTTCCCCTTCCATATTTCACAAGGCATGTTAAAAAAATTTAGCATTTTTAATATATATGACTATTATATATAACTAGATGAAATACCCATTTTTCGCATGGGACCAGTATTTGGAAGGCAAGGCCTGTGGGAGTATCACTATCTCAGCAACCGCGAAAACTACTGTATGCATTTGACACTAATATCGGTCATTTTGTATTATTTTTGCATGTCTGGGTACCCCCTCCCCAGCAAGTGAACCCCGGCCCGCATGCACTGGTAGCTGAATTTGAAAGTCATCGCTAATGGAAGTGACACCATTGATCTCAGGACCGCAAAAACTATACATTTGACACTAATATCGGCCATTTTGGATTACTTTTACATGTCTCGGTATCCCTCCTGTGAACTCCGGCCCGCAGCTGAATGGGGTGAATTTGGAGGTTAATGCGATCGGAGTTTCACCATTGATCTCAGAAAACGCGAAAACTATTTCACACTAATATCGGTCATTTTGTATTATTTTTAGTCTCGGTACTCCCCTCCCCCGCAAGTGAATCATGACCCTCATGCACTGGCAGCTGACTTTGAAAGACATCGCTAATGGAAGTATCATCATTCATCTCAGCGACTGCGAAAACTATGTATTCGACATTAATATCGGTCATTTTCTACTACTTTTGCATGTCTTGGTAAACGACCCTCATTCAAAATTTAAAAAAAAAAAAAAAAAAAAAAACCGCTTCTTCTTGGTCTAAGGCCTGGGACATGATACTTGTCACTCTAATTTCGTAACTTTTGGACTCTCGTCTGGTCCCCAGGCCGCACACAGGCAATCACAAAGACAGACACGCAGACACTAGAGACCTGCACGGGCCGGGCCTGGCCCGAGGCCCGAAGCCCGGCCCGGCCCGCGGGCCGACTCTGTTATTTCTTTGGGCCGGGCCGGGCTTGGGCGGGCCGACACTGTTATTTCTTTGGGCCGGGCCGGGCTTGGGCTGGCCGACAGTGATTTCTCTTCAGGTCGGGCCGGGCTGGGGCCGATCAATTGCAATTCTTTAATAATTATTGACTCTCGTTAAACGATAATTGGAATAAAACCAAACGTTGAAGAAGTGTGTCCGTGAAAAATGTTAGAAAGAATGCAATAGCTATTTACAGTTTGTGTTGCTCCACTTTCACTATAGAGGATTGCAGGCATTTTGCGGTAAATTGAGCTCTGACCTTGACCTTCACTGAACTCAAAATATAACAAGAAGGGATGGGAATGTTTTGCCTGTCGCTAAACAATATTGCCATCTTCACTTTATGCTAAAAATCAATTAAGTTAGATTTTTGTTACAGGGAGTGGAGTTTTTGTTCTCTCGATGACAGGCAAAGTTCTAGGAGGCAATGGTACCAGGTTGCAAGCGTCAGGTTGTAAACCAGAGTTTAGTAAATGTTTCTGAGGTTAGGTCAAATTTAGTACTAAATTTTGAGAAAGATTGGGGCTCGAGCTAATATTTTTTTAAAAAATTATCGGGCCGGGGTCGGGCCAAAAACTTTTAAAATTTATCGGGCCCGGGCCGGGCTTGGGCCAAGAATTTTAAAATACTTATCGGGCCGGGCCGGGCTCGGGCCGAAAATCTCCAAAACTTTTCGGGCCCGGGCTGGGCCGGGCCTAGGTACGTTCGGGCTGGATTGGGCTCGGGCCGAAAAATTCGGCCCGTGCAGGTCTCTAGCAGACACACAGACAAACAAACTCTTCCTTTTACTTATATTAGATATGATATACAGGCAAGGATACAAGGGGAGTGTTAAAGGGGTTATACCTCCCCTTGACGCTCAGCTATACACTGTATAAAATGGGCTTCAATCCTACTTTTTCTTTACATTGGGTAAAATGTCAAACTATGCTTTAGCCCCTCCCTCGATCATATCCTGTATCCGCTAGTATATATATATATATATATATATATATATATATATATATATATATATATATATATATATATATATATATATATATATATATATATATATATATATATGTTTAGAGAGGGAGAGAGAGAGACAGAGATGACTATACACATCAGCAGTGGATTTTGTTTCGGGAGAGGCTTGAGAACGAGTAAGAAATATTTGTGTTGTACGTGCAATGCGAAAAAAATGATCACAAATCTATTTCGGGAGGGGCTTCAGTCCGATAGCCATCCCCTAAATACGCCACTGAACATTAGTCAACCGTTCCCATATTACCTAATACAGCAACGAAAGAAATTTTGAGTAAAGGTCAATCTTAATAGTTGTCTATATCAATATTCGAGACGAGACCGAGACTTTCGAGACTGACCTAAGTCTCGTCTCGGTCTCGTCTCGATTTATAGAGGTCCGTCTCGGTCTCGGTCTCGTCTCGGTAGATAAAAGGCCGTCTTGGTCTCGGTCTCGTCTCGGTATATAAAAGGCCGTCTCGGTCTCGGTCTCGTCTCGATAATTCGAGACGATACCGAGACGAGACCGAGACTAGTCTCGGTCTCGGTACCATCCCTAAAAGAGATGGCAGGTGTAATTGATGGCGTGTGCAAGTTTAAGCACTATTTGGTAGGCAACCACTTCAAAATTCGCAGCGACCATCAATCGATACGTTTTCTGCTGTTATGTAGGCTTACGTCACAGCGTTTGATGCGTTGGGTACTAACTTTGAACATGCTTTCCTTCGAGTTCGAGTATGTGAAGTCTAAGGACAATTTAAGTGATTACCACTCCAGGTACCCACCAAATACAGGGGTTCAATTTGATAAAGCCAAGAAACTAGTGTTCAATGAATCACTTATGACAATACTGACACACATTCCGAGTCAGTTAAGGGAACTCATTGCAGTGTTGCCAGAGCTGCAAACTTCTGACCCTGTATTTGGAGACGTCAAGAGAAAGCTGCAGAACCAGGAAAACTCAGGGAAAACAGCCAGTGAGAACCACCAGTACTTGCTCTCAAATGGACGGCTATGCAAACGTGACCGTTCTGGTCTACGGATTTGTATACCGGAAGTGCTTGTGCAGCCATTGTTGGAATATTACCACAATGAGCGAGGACATCTGTCTGCTAGCAAACTCGTGCCAATGTTGACTGAATATTTTGTATGGCCGAAGATGAGGAATGCCATAAAGAAGTTCTCAGCTTCCTGTGGTTTGTGCCAGAAAGCATCCCCCCTCACATGTATCGTTCGGGACCACTGAACCCTGTTTTAGTGCGTCGTCCTGGATACATGGTTTGCTTGGACTGGTTGGGGCCTCTCCCTGTGGGGGTAGGCAACGTGTCGTACATCCTTGTATGCGTGGATGCTTTCTCCAAGTTAATAGGACTGTATGCGTGCAGAAGGGCCACCACAGACACAGCGTTGAAGAAGCTGAAGGAGTTTCTGAAACTGTGTCCATCTGCCGAGATCATATTGACAGACAATGGGACACAGTTTTCAAGTGCCAAGTGGAAGAAGGAACTCTCGGACTTAAACCTTAAGCCCATCTATAGTTCTCCGTACTATCCCCAAGGAAACATGGCTGAGGTGGGTGTGAAATCGACAGTGAGAATGTTACGAAAATTGTGCCATGACAAGCAGAAGGAATGGCCCAAACATCTTGAGAAAATCGAAAAGTGTCTCAACTCAAGCGTACATCTGTCGACTGGTTTAAGTCCATATCAAGTTCACCTGGGAGAATCACCATCTAGAGAATTGGCGAGATTATTCGAGATCCCAGAAGTTGAGAGACACAAATCATTACAGTATTATGTCGAGCTAGCAGCGAGAAATCTGAAGAAGTCAGCACAGCGAAGAAAGAAGGCCTTCGATAAACGTCGCGAGCCAGCGCGTTTCGAGGTTGGAGATTTGGTACTGGTGAGAGCTTTTCCCAAGTCTGACGCTTTCTCTGGCATAACGAAGAAAATGCTTCTCTTATACACGGGGCCTTATATCACACTCTCCACAGCGCAGAATAATGTGTGCGTTCTCGGTGATCCTGAGACGAGAGAAGTGTTAATGAAGAGGAACGTGTTTCACCTGAAGAAATACGTACAGCGTGAAACCACACCTCCTCAGGACCCAGCTGACCTGATGACGTAGGAGAAGAAGAAGTAAACACAGCACGTCACGCAGGCAGGACAGCTGAAGATGTTTATACTCACAGACGCACCTCCTTACTTCTGGCAAACAAGGGAGTGGTTGCGCTGAGTGTAACACTGCAGACAAATACCGTTAGATAATGCAGAGAGATAAATTTCGTATAAAATGACAATTTAGGAAGTGATTATGATATGTTAGTGATTTTGTTATATGTTATTAGTGTTAGGATATATTCGTGTATTTAGGGAAATTTTGTGTTTAAAATATTGCATATACGGTGTATGTATGTTATATACGTAAAGTGTATTGGAACCCATTCTAGAAAATGCAACGATTATGCGATTAACGGTTGCATTTCCTTAGGAGGGGAATAATGTAAACGACACATGAACTGTGTTTTGATTTAATTTACATATTTAAATTTTGCGTTAATGTATGAATATTTTGCCATTTAATTAGTGATTTGCATATGAAGTTTAATAGAATTTGCATACGTATCAGCGGGAGCATGTATCTTTTATTGGTATTTTTATGTATATATAGTGTTATGTTGTTTATTTTGGATTTGTAATTTGAACATTAATTAACAACAAGACAGGACATCGCAATGAAGTAATGATATTTTAATATTATTTTATATTAACTTCGAAGAAGACAGAAAATTCTATATTTTAGATACGCTATTTTGCTGGCAGAGAAGCAGCGAAGGGCTCGCAGAAAAAAAAACTAAAGAAAGCTTGTGTTCCTAACGGAGCCTTGATCGCCCACGTCGTGAGAAAATATAGGAATCAAGGTAACCATCTTTATATGGATAGAATTCCTATGAGCTCCAGTGTTCACATATATGGATAGCTAGTCTCACTTCCTAGGGTAGTGGTAGGCAGGAGCATACACTGCCACGATAGCGACACGGAGTCGCAAAATACAATGCTTTCAAAATCATAAAATTTTTAGCGTGTCTATGAGAGAATCCAGAATACAAAGAGGTGCTAGTTTTTCAAGACACACCCCTTTTTAGCAAGTTTGGCTCTAGATGCGTCGTTTGGTCAACGATCTCCCGTCAGAGTAAGGGAAGTTGACAAATTCAAAATTGTGGACGAGTCCACTTGAGTATTAGTGGTAGTCGTCTAGAACGCTGTTTGTCGTAGTACGGTGACAGCCGCAAGATGTCTCTGTTTAAAAGATTGTTTCTGCTGCTCCGCTGATACATGATGCGTGTATAATAGTATGTGTAAGGTTTTGTAAATAAACTTTCTGGGTGTTCCCGTAGTTTTAGATATATTTAGATCGATATTACTAATAACAGTTCTGGGCCTAGCTGATGGTTGTGGAAGGCATTCAAAATACGAACACACACCTCAGTTTAGTTTTTTTTTAAACCTTGACAAAAGTCATTACTGTTAGCAGAGAGAAGAGAATTCTCAAATGGTTTTTATTATGCTTATTTAATGTGTCAGGCTACGTCAGCCTCATTTAGGGTTCATTTTATATATTAGTATTTTGTGTAGTTCATTTAAATTGTGTCATTAATATAAGTAATCAAAGAATAAGCATAATCCTTCAATGCATCAGTTTCAGAAATTTACAATATTCTATGTCACTTGGACAAGCAGTTACGGGGGTCGCCACTAGGTGGGACCACTTGTCAAGTTGTGTACGGAAACCTGCAAGTGATCAAGTGTGAATAATTTTGGTTGTTTGTTTTAATTTTTCTATTAAACACAGCATAGTGTCAGTGTGTGAGATACACTATGTGAAAGCTTGATAAATAAGCTATCTAACAAGCATAGTGACTGATAACGATGTTATTGAAGTGAATTATAAATTGCCAAACAATTTGAAAAAGTGTTGTCTATTGAAATATTTAGGTCATTGGGAGCCTACAGGTGAGTGACATACCTACCATACCTATTTCAAGTGAAGCGTGCTAAAATGGTTTGGCCCAACTCAATGTTGGGGCGAACAATGAACCTGAAGGCAAATATAACATTTCGGGACACCAGAGAAATGACAGTTGCTGCTAGGATCGTGAATAGTGTACATCGGACACGAAATTCGGAGTGAGTGTTCTAACCGTCAGTTAAATGAAAGTTTATCATCGACTTTCGTTGTGTTCAAACATTTATCGAACAGTGATATAGATATAGATTCAAATATTCAGTGATATAGATTCAAAACATATACATGGTGCGAGTGTTGTATTAAATGTGCACTAAGCACTCATTTACCATCAATTTATCTTCGTAACGCTGAACTCATATCCTTTGGTAGAATGAAAGCGTAGGAGGAACTATTAGCATATATCAGAGTGCGGTTTGCGGAATTGTCTGCAAAGTGATTTGTTATTATGTATACTAAGTGCACCATGTTCGGAGTATTGCTAGTGTGAAGAGACAATGCTTCACGTATATTTTGGGGAGGTGCTTTGCACAAGATTGTAACTTTTGACGTTCTACGTCATACGCCGTCAGTTAATACAAGAGACTGAGCTTTATGCTTGTATAACTTAGGCGCGGTTAGTGCAACATAACTCCGGTGCTCCATAGAATGACTGACTAATGTGAACTTTCGGAATAAATCCAGCTAGTCGATATTGTCGTCACACAGAAGTCTACACATAGAAGGGCCGCAGATGCAGCAGAACTCCAGAGTTAGAGGGAGTACGTCCTGTGGAAGAGTATAGCAGCACGACGGAGAATGGTCGCCGGAAGCGGAAGAAACACGACAAGGAGGTGGATAACGTGGTAAACAGGGAGAGACACTGCAAGTGTGAAGATAACGGCGCAATCAGCAAAACGTGCACGAACTATTAAACAAAATGAGAGCTCAGAGCGTGTGATTAAAATTTTCAGAGAAATAATTTTATTAAAATTAAATTTTTTTTCTGGTCTCATTGAGAGACCATGCGCGCGTGTGTGCATCTGTAAATTCTCAATATTATGTGCATTGAAGTGGTGCATTAAAAGGATATCACTGGAAATTTGAACTTCTATCTTGTTTGCAGTATTGGCCGAGAGGTATGTGTTACCCTTTAGTCCTTTTGTTTCTTTTTCAGGCCAGAAGCTGGGTTTGTAGATGAATTATGAAGGCGAAATGCGTATTTTGGGTATCTTTCTCATGCAGGATGGGTGTTAAAACCACAGAGTGCTTGAAAATTAGAGTTTCATGCTAACAATAATCTTGTTTTATTTTTCAAAATTTTCATTTAATTGAACTTAAGACTCTACCGACTGAACTCATTTAGTAAATTAACTTTGTGACAGGAGGTTGCATTAGTTTAACGTAATTTTCAGATTTTAGATAAAGTCTCCTCCCACATTTCCATTCTATCAGATTAATTATTTTGTTAATTTTATTCAAATTATGCAATCTTCCTTCCTCTCGCTCACAGGTTGTGTGGTTTCATCTCGAGGGAGTAAATGCCACCTGCATTTCTGAGTAGCTAATATTCTGAACTTTCAGATTTGGCATGATACTTCTCTGAAAGCGGAAGCTTTCAGGGGCTAAACTCCCCAATTTAGAATCTTACAGACATTTTTTACTTAGCTCAGTGGTCTTTTGAAATACCTATATATCTGTCCATTTTAGTCATAGAACAATGAGTTATACCTCTTTCGATTTGGAATTAAATAGGCTTTAAAGTGATGTAACACAGTTACCTATAGTACTGACGAAAGGGAAATAATATGGGAAAATTTAAGAGAAATTCCCTAAAAATTCTTTTTTTACCATTTTCTTCTCTTATTACGTGGCAGCACTGCATGAGGAGTAAAGGACACCTATATTTCAGAGTAGCGAATACTATAAGCTTTCATATATGGTATGATACTTTACTGTGGGTGGTAGCTTTCAGTTGCTAAAACTCCCTTTTTAGATTCCTAATGAAAATGGTAACGAAATCCCGTGATCTCTCGAAATTCCTCTAACTATGTTAGTTATGCTCACAGAAGGAAAAATTGCATCTCTTCAGTTTTAGAATTATATAGGCTTTTAGGTGATTAATACAGTATTCAATAGTACTGACGAAAGGGAAGTAATAAGGGAAAATGTAAGAAAAATTCCCTTTTTACAATTTTCTTCTCTTATTACGTGGCAACACTGCATGAGGAGTGAAAAACTTCTATATTTCTGAGTAGCCAATACTGTAAGCTTTCAGATATGGTATGATACTTCACTATGGGTGGTAGCTTTCAGTTGCTAAAACGCCCTTTTTAGATTCTTAAAGAAAATGGTAACGAAGTTCCGTGGTCTTTCGAAATTCCTCTATGTTCATTATGATCACAGAAGCAAAAATTATATCTCTTTAGTTTTAGAATTATATAGGCTTTTAGATGATTAATACAGTTTTCAATTGTACTTACGAAATGGAAGTAATGAGGGAAATTTTAGAAAAATTCCCTAAAATTCCCTTTTTACAATTTTCTTCGCTTATTACGTGGCAGCACTGCATGAGGAGTAAAAGACCCCTGTATTCCAGAGTAATCAAAGAATTGTTAAAAATTAGACTAAAAGAAAAAATAATTTGTAACATCCTGAAGATTATTTATGCTAGGTATGGATTCGAAACTTCTTGGTTAAACTTGTAGGCTATAATTTACCATTACTTTATAAAACTAATTGTGTTTGATGTAAAAGTAATTTAACATTTCTTGTCTTTTAGGTGTGGAGTGACATTCTAGTGAACAATGGAAAAGAATTATGAGTGTGACGACAGTCGTCAAAGAGTCAAAAAAATCAAGAAAACCGCCCAACTGGAAGAGTGTGTTATCTGTACAGGGGACAGAAAACCGCCCAACTGTACAGGGGACAGGAGTAGTCTTGTGTGTCCGAGAGACTTAGAATCATGGCAAACACTTCTGAATGCAGCAAAAATAAGAAATCACTCAGGCGTAATAGCAGCTTCAGCAACTGTAGCAGAAGGTGAAATCCCATACATTAAATATCATCGACAGTGTAGAAGTGAGTTCACCATGAAATCAAGACTTGATGTAATTATAAAAAGAAAACAGACTTGTGATATTGATTCAAAAGAGAAACTTTCTAACATATCCACAAGGTCACAAGCATCATTTGATTCATTGGATGTCCCTACTGGTCCACTTTTTGTATTTTTTGAATAAAGCAAGCAAATATAAAGCGGGGAGTAAGATTCGAGAACCACTTGTAAAATGTGTGGAAACACGAGCTCAAGAGACAATCAAAGCGTGTGAAACTGAAAAAAGAGATGCAGAACTCCTTAGTTTAGTGAATACAAGGGAATTGATAGCAGCTGAATCACAGTATCACTTCACATGCTATCGCAATTATACTCGTACATTTAAGCCTAATACCATGGAATGTGAAATAACATCAGTGAAAAAGATGATGAAGACTTAGTCTACACAAACTTAGTGAAATTCGTGCCTTGAGGATCTGCAAGAATATATCACCGAGCTTTGCTTTGAACCTTCAGTTGTGTACTTTGTTCATATTACTAATAGATATGTTGAGAGCATGTTGCAATATGGAGTCAAAGATGTAAAACCACACTAAAAAAAAAAAAAAAAAACTAAAAAGGAAATTCGAAAAAGTATACGGTTCACGTCTTCATTTCACTATGAGTAACAGTGGAAAGCTTCTCATGTTCCTAGATACCTTGTCAAGAGAAGACCTTGTCAGAAGAAACGAGGATCTGTTTTGTAAACTACAAGAATTTCAGAAATTATCAGAGCAGCAAGTGATATCTACTGCCAATCGACTGAGAACTGATATTCAGAATGTACAACAAAAACATGTACTGTCAAACATCTGACCTCCAACTCCAGATCATTTAAGAGCATGTGAAGAGAACAATGAATTACTACCAGAATCTGTGGCATTATTTTTGAAAGTTATTCTTACAGAAGACAATTCTAAATTAACAAGTGACAGAGCTTCACGTCTAATATGGTCATTTGGACAAGATCTTATTTTTGGTGTTACTGACGGAAAAGTAAAAACCTCAAAACACATTCTCTTACCTTTTGCGCTGAAAACATTGAATGGTAGAATTGTCGAATTAACAAAGATCTTAAACCGATGCGGTCACGGCTTGTCCTACCATCAAATAGAGGAAATAGAAACTGCCATCGTCCAGAAAACATCTGAAGAGAAAGATGATCGTGTAGCCCTACCTGGAAACATTGTGCCTAGTAAATTTACTCAACTTGCTCGGGATAACATTGATAGGTTGGAGGAGACCCTGTCTGGAGCGGGGACCAATCATCGTGTGAATGGAATAGCAATACAGTTAGAATTAAAGTCACAAATTAGTAGTCTGGTTACAACAAAAATAGCAGTAAAGACAAGACAACGAACTTTTGTTGGTGCCACAAAAGAGCTAACGCCTTACATTCCTGGGAAAAGAGTTGGTTCAGTTGTAATTGGGTATGATGATCCTATTTGTGAAGAGTTCGTTGCAGCGTCAAGGTCTAAGAATTTATTTTGGATTATGTTGCAGTGTATAGATCCCTAGAATCAGCTAATTCCAAGTTGGAGTGGATTCAACATCAATCTACTAGAGATCGTGAAATTCAACAAAACAAGCATTAGCTACCTACCAACAATAAATTCGCCAGCAACCAGTATGACTACAATACATGAGATACTAAATCGTTCACCCATCATAAAGAAGCAACTACAACTTCAATCTTTAGTTCTAACTGCAGATCAAGCTATTTACTCAAAAGCAAATTAAATTGTATGGAAGAATCCTGAAAAGTACCGGACAATAGTTTTAAATCTTGGAGGATTCCATACTATTTGTAACTTCATGGGCATCATCGGTCGACGATTTCAAGATTCTGGTTTGCCGGAGCACTTATCCGAATCAGGAAATGTTGCTGAGGGATCCATAATTCGAAGTTTACAAGGGAAGCACTATAACCGTGCTATTCGTATGCACAAGCTAGCATTTGAGTCACTGATGAGAATAATCCTCAATGAATTCCGGTTATGGTTACAGTCCAAGTACATACATATCTTTCCTGTTCTGCAGGAAGTTGAGTCTAACATATCTCAATTGTTCGAGGAAATAGGAGACGCCACTATTGAGCGGTTATCTCAAATTTTGTCAGAACAGTCTTTTGTAACAATTTGGAAAATGTTTGAAGCATATCTGGACCATCTAAGGCACGAAAATGGTGACCTATCTTCCTTTTGGATATCCTACGTCGATATGGTAGATGTTCTTTTAATGACAGTTCGTGCAACAAGAGAAGGTAACTGGCCGCTTTATCTGGCGAGTATTCGAAAGATGATCCCGTGGTGTTTTGCATATGACCATCTAAATTATACACGCTATCTTTCGGTATATTACAGTGAAATGTTAGGTCTCGAGAAAAATCATCCAACTGTGTATGAAGCATTTCAGAGAGGCGAGTTCTCCGTCCAAATGGGGACAGTCAATCCATTTGGGAAAATTCCTGCAGACCAAGTAATTGAAAAGACTGTCAACAAAGATACCCAAGGGCCTGCTGGAACAATCAAATTTAGCACTCAGCAGGCTGCTGTTGAAAGGTACTATTTAGTTTCAGATGTAAGGGCAGAATTTCTACGTATCCTTAGAGAAGCCACAAATTCTTCGCTAAAAAGTAAAATCACTCATCATGACCTTTCACCATCGAGAATCAAGAAGGATGAAAAAAATGTTTCGTCGATGGTTGAGATATTGACGAAGGAATGGACAAATCCTTTCAAGGAATCTAATCTGCTAAATATATCTTCTGGCATGGTAGCTTCTGTAGACATCACAAACGACTTACTTAATGCTTATGAGAAAGTTGAGAAAGCATATGAGAACTTTAAAGAGCAACGCCTCCAGAAAGGTGTGCAGCCAGGGGCATTCCAAGCTCCAATGTGTAAGCAAGGATTAAAGACGTTTGCCCATTCAAAGAAAAGTAAAACTATTAAAGTTAAAGGGAGAGACGTTATTCTGAAAGCAGACAGGGGTATTTTTGCCCAGATGGCTATAATAGCTCAAAAAAGGAATCTGAACATGAGGGAAGTGCTTGTTTATCCTCTTGGACCATTACCTTGGTCTCTGGCAACGCCACAGCGAACCATTAGGAAAACCGTCAAGTCAAAGCTGATGCATATGTTAAGTAGAAACTGCGAGTCAGAAAAAATACTGGAAGAGACTTCAGCATATATTTTTGACGCAATGAGCCAGGTCCAAAAATTAATGGAAGTACCTAAAACATTTGGCCTCCTAGCAGAAAAGTTACTTTCAAAAATATTACTTGATTCTGGTCGTTGCGCTCGTGTTGATATCATATTTGATACCTATAAAAGTAGGTCTATAAAAATGCAGAAAGAATGCGGAGAGTTTTTGAGGACAGTATGTATATTCAAAACCTCATGGCTGGACATCCAGTCAGAAACTGGAGAAAAAATTTGAGCAACACTAATAACAGATGTGAGCTCATTCACTTTCTGTGGAAAGAATGGCAGCTTTCAAAGTATACTCAAAAACTGGGTAACAAAATTGTGTTTTTAGCATGCGAGAAGGAGTGTTGTCAACTGTCTTCAACATTACCAGTGACAAACATTCCAGAATTATGATCGTCACAGGAGGAAGCAGACACAAGACTTGTGCTTCATGCGTTTCATGCTCTTAGATCAGGCTGCTCTATCATTATAATCAACAGTAAAGATAGAGATGTTGCAGTCATAGTACTGAGCACCTTTGACGAACTAACAAAGCATGGAGGACATATTTTCCTGAAGAGTGAAACATCTAACCGTCTTTGTTACCACGATATGAACAAGATATATCACGCAAATGGGGAAAACATTTGTGCAGCCTTAGCAGGATTTCATGCTATCACAGGCTGTGATACAGTGAGTGCTTTTGCTGGTAAGGAAAAGTGAAAGCTTTTACACTTTTTTAAAAAGGGAGAGTTTATACAGGCACTGAAGGAACTGTCAGAAAGTTTTGAACCCAAAAAAGAGACGTTGGATATAATAGAAAAGTTCGTTTGTAGGTTGTATGGTCACAACGTGAACTCTGTAAATGAATTAAGGTACTCGCTGTTCTGTGCAAAGAAAGGTTTAGTTGAATCCCATCTGCTACCACCATGCAAGAAGGCTCTTGAAAAACATATCCAGAGAGCTAACTACCAAACAACCATTTGGAAGAAAGCACTGGAAGCGAATCCTGACATACCAAGTCCCAATCTTCATGGCTGGAGGACAAACGCATCGGGTGAGCTTGACATCGATTGGATGGATTGTCGGCCTGCACCAGAAGAAGTGATGGAGCTGTTGTCGTGTACGTGTGCTAAGAACTGTGTGCCATCCGATTGTGAGTGCATGAAACATGAATTAAAGTGTACTGACATGTGCAAAATCCAAACATGTGCCAATTATCAAGGTGAAGAAATATCTGGATTGTCGGAGGAAGTTGTAGACTCAGATGAAGATGAATGAATCAAAATAAAGGATATAAGTATTCAACAAATACTGTGAATATGCAATTGGCTACAAACTATATCATAAGACACGCTTATTTTTCCATGTGATTATTATTTTCATGGCATATTTGAATGATGATCAACATAACTAATGTAATGTAAATAAAATGTTATTTAGATCTTGATATGTGAAGAATATTTCTAATTATGCTGTAAACATTACCATACTGAGTTACGAACTTCTCTTTAACTTACATACCGCCATGATATTTTACAATCAAAATATTTTCAAAGTTAAAATATTGTTTTCGAAATGTTTATAAAACATGTAGATCTACTCTCTTGCACCATTCAGTTCACTTCAAACATCAAGCAATTTACGAACGGTCTCTGAAAAAAAAACTGAAAGACATAACCCCCCTTCCTGCCTCCGCTTCTCTTTCCCTACAGAAACCTTAGAATTTTCTGATCTTTCATGGTCAGTTATTCAATTACATAAAACCAGGATCAGAAAACTTAATACAGTTTTTTTTACATCAACTTTTCTCAAAATCATTACTAAATTTTCTGCCTCTCAAGGACTAAAGAATCTGAAAAGGGGGCTTTATCCCTTGAAAGCTACCACCCAGAGTGAAGTATCATACCATATCTGAAAGCTTACAGTATTGGCTACTCTGAAATATAGAAGTTTTTCACTCCTCATGCAGTGTTGCCACGTAATAAGAGAAGAAAATTGTAAAAGGGAATTTTTAGGAAATTTTTCTTACATTTTTCCTTATTACTTCCGTTTCGTCAGTACTATTGAAAACTGTATTAATCATCTAAAAGCCTATATAGTTCTAAAACTAAAGAGACGTAATTTTTACTTCTGTGATCATAACGAATATAGTTATAGGAATTTCGAAAGACCACGGGATTTCGTTACCATTTTCATTAGAAATCTAGAAAGGGGTTTTAGCAACAAAAAGCTACCACTCACAAGTATCATTCCATATATGAAAGTTTATAGTATTCGCTACTCTGAAATATAGGAGTCCTTTACTCCTCATGCAGTGTTGCCACGTAATAAGAGAAGAAAATGGTAAAAAGAGAATTTTAGGGATTTTTTCTTAATTTTTCCCTCATTACTTCCCTTTCGTCAGTACTATAGGTAAGTGTGTTACATCACTTTAAAGCCTATTTAATTCCAAATCAAAAGAGGTATAACTCATTGTTCTATGACTAAAATGGACAGATATATAGGTATTTCAAAAGACCACTGAGCTAAGTAAAAAATGTCTGTAAGATTCTAAATTGGGGGGTTTACCCCTGAAAGCTACCGCTTTCAGAGAAGTATCATGCCAAATCTGAAAGTTCAGAATATTAGCTACTCAGAAATGTAGGTGGCATTTACTCCCTCTAAATGAAACTAGACACCCCATTTTTTGGGGTCTGGCTCAAGGACTATTACAGAATATTGCAGTTTTATTTAAAACATGGTTTAGTGTTTTAAAAAAGCACTCAAAAGTTTACGGTTTAAACAATCGAAATGGATGAGTTCATATAGCAATAAGAATAATTTAGGTCGTGCAAATGCCACCACTAAATTTGAAAACGGATTTTATAAAGGCGTTAACAACTTTGTCTACGGGAGAACTATGGAAGACGTGATGAAGCGAATTATTATTAAGTTGGTAAATAACGAAGAACAATGCAAAAAATTAGTGAAGCAACAACAATTTAAAAATTGGATAAAATTAAATGACAATTTGGCTATATTTGACATCAGTAAAAATCTCTAAAATTGGGTAGAACCATTTATGTGGGTGCAGCGGTTTTAGATCTCTCTAAATTGGCCATGTATCAATTTCATTATAATGTAATGAAACCCCGATATGTAGAAAAGATTAGTATTGCTTACATGGACACTGACTCTTTCATTTATCATATTAAAACTGAAGATATTTATAAAGATATAAGGCATGATTGAGTATTTTGATACCTCAAATTATTGTCAACCTAATCCGTATGATATTCTATCGAAAAATAAAAAGTTTTAGGGACCATGAAGGACGAAATGAAAGGAGTTCCGATCGATGAAGTGATTTGTTTAAGAGCAAAAAATTATGGAATAAAAACTGCCAATTCAAAGGAAACAAAAATGTAAGGGTGTAAGAACAAATGTGGTGAAAAATGAAATAATGTGCCGAAAAATGAAATTACTTTTGACGATTATAAAGGTTGTCTATTTGAAAATGAAAACATTGAAAAAACTCAATATCAATTTCACTCGAAACAACATAACTTAACAACTAATCGAATAACTAAAGTAGCATTACACCTTTATGATAATAAGGGATATGTACTCGACTGTAATATTCTTACTTTACTATGGGGTCACCAACAGGTAATAAAAGATAACCATTGTAACATACGTAAATAATTGTTATTTAAGTATTAAATAGAAAGGTAGGGATGCCAAGAAAAGAAATTGTAAATGAATTACACAAGCGTGCAAGACGGCATTATCCTAGAATTCCGGTAATCACCAAAGGTCTCCATGATGTTTGGCAAGCTGATCTAGTAGAAATGAATTCTGGCAATTTAAAAGCGTTAGGAAAAATTAATAAAGGTTATAATTATATATGTTAATTATTATATATACTTTTAGTAAAAAAGCATGGGCTGTGCCCGTGAAAGAAAAACAGGATAAAATGTTGCTAGAGCTTTTGAGTCTCTATTAAAGCAAACCCAGATTTAGTTTTAAATACCTACAGAGAAATCGAGGCATGGCATTTTGTAACACTCACTTCACTCAATTAATGAAAAAGTATGCTATTAAACATTATTTCACATACACTGAAATAAAAGCTGGTATTGTCGAAAGATTCAACAAAACCTTACGTAACCTTATGTGGCGGCCCTTTACTTTACAAGGTAATTATAAATGGGTGGGAATACTGCCAGAATTACTAAAACAACATAATAATACAATTCATTGTACGATTAAAATGAAACCTGAAGATGTCACCAAAAATGAGCAATATTTATTATCAACAGTGTATTGTAAAAAATTTTCACCATCTGAAAAGAAATCAAAATTTAATGTTAATGATTAGGTTCGAATAAGCAAGGTGAAGAAACAATTTCAAAGAGGATTTACTCGTTATTGGACTACAGAAATCTTTCAAATAGCGAAAGTATTTGCAACAAATCCAATAACCTACCACCCGAAAGATAGCAAACAACAACGTGTACAGGGATGCTTTTATGAGCAGGAATTGACGAAAACCCAATATTCTAATACATATCTTATTGAAAAAGTTTTGCGAAAGAAAAATAATAAAGCGTATAATAGTTAGATTTACCAAGTGAAAATTCATGGATTAATCTTTCCTCAACAGTGTAATTATATTATTTTTAAACGTTTCTATAATAGAGAAGAAATGAAATGGAAAATTACTTTTACATTGATGGTGGCAGGACCTATTGACTGAAGAAAATCCTATTTTCTTAAAACATTTCTTGAACATTATGGTAATTTATTTATAAATATTGTATGGTGTTATGGTGAATGGCAGCACTTGTATGATACTCTTTCATACTACAAGATTAGAGAAGGATTACCTCAACATGATGAATTTCAAGCACACGAGGGTCCACATCTTGTAATCACTGATGATTTAATGCGTGAGTGTGGCCATCGGATTGTAGATATTTTTACCAAATGTAGTCATCACAGAGATTTAAGTGTAATTTTTATAACACAGAATGTTTTTCATTAACAAAAGGGAATGAAGTATATTTCGTTAAATTTTCATTATATAGTATGTTTTAAAAATCCTAGAGACCAGGTTCAAATTAATTACCTGGCACGACAATTGTATCCAGGTAATACAAATGTTATTCAGGAAGTATATCAAGGTATAACTCGAATTGACCATGGTTATTTACTTTTTGATAGAAAACAAAATACGCCTGATGAGCAGCGATATCGAACAAATATATTTTCAACAAATTCTTTTAATTATGTTTATGTGCCTGTAAAAATAATTAATTGCAATATTGTTTATATTTAGCGACTATTTGTGCTACAATAGCAGTAAAAATGATTAGTAAGGAAAATGCACATTTACTAAAACTTTTAGCAAAGTCAAAACCTAAAGCACGTAAGGCAATATTACAAAATGCAGATCCCGATGTAATTCGATCGATCTGCGAATGTTCATATAACGTGTTACAAGGAAATGTTCCATTAAATAAAAAGAGAAAAATAGATTTAAAAATATAAAAAGGACTTAGGTATTTGCTAAAAATTTCCGTCATTGAAACAAAAGAAAAAAACAATAATTGTACATAAAGATAGTTTTCTTACTGTATGCTTGCACCTATTTTAGGAGGTATACTATCAAGTTTAATTAAGTAAAAAGTATGCAAAACGCACGAAAACTTATTTTAATCTCACCGAAAAAATTACATCATTAACAAACGATATCTAATCTTGATGATGAAATGAAAGAAATTTTAAAAATAAAAGTTTGAATGCAGAAGAAAAAATGGGTACAATGTAGAGAGGTATTACAAAAATATTTAAATATAATAGAAAAACCGGCAGTAGTTACAACAGCAACAACAACTACTATTATTGATAAAGACGATGAGGAGGAAGAAGAGGATAATGAAATAGTATCTACTCTCCCCGAAATTTGTAAATGTAAGGCAAGACCTCTATTACGTAAATTGAAACAGAATCATAATATTCAGTGGGATGATAATGATAATGCAAATTTGATAATAAATTAATTCCTGGTGTCAATATAGTAGATTTGGTATCTGATTTTGTTAGATGTCGTAACAAAAGTATTTCAGTTGCCCTTTGGAAACCCTTTGTTATATTATTAGCAAAAGCCAATATCCCCTCAAAGTACATCGGTAATCCTCAACGAATAGAATATATTAGCAAACTCACACAAGTAGAAGGGGAAGAGGATGAGGAGGAGGAGTAGAACGAAAAGGAGGGTCCTCCACCCCATAAGCGTAAAGCTATCAACCAATGGCGTACTTATAAGCAATAAAATGATTTTACATAGTACTAATAGAATATTATAAAATATCGTTATATTTGAGTATATAGAAAGAAAAAAGAATGATCCTTATTTGCAATATTATAATCATCAAGCAGTTAGTGGATATAATATATGTAGAGGTACACCATACCAAGACGGTTATGGCATTGGTAGTTTTCTAGGAGGTTTATTCCGTAGTGCATTTCCATTATTAAAATAAGGTGCAAAAACTGTTGGTAAAGAGTTGATACGTACAGGAATTAAAGTAACAGGATACTTACTAGATAATAATAGACATATTAAAGAGTCTTTACAAAATCGGTGGCAAGAAGCTAAAACTAATTTAAAAAATAAAGCTCAAAATAAATTAAATCAAGTATTGGTAGGATCGGAAAGAAAAAGAAAACTTCATTTCGCATCAACAGGTTGTGGTGTGAAGCGGATAAAAAATACAGAGATATTTTTGATTAGATTAATTACCGAGCAAAGTGATGGAGCACAGTTTTTTATCTCACACTTCCTAGCAACAGTTCTATGAAATATTTTCCTAAAAATACTCTTGCTTGTTATACTACTAAATTATTCCATCCTATTATACTCGAGAAGGTAGTGTGGGAAACAGCTGTTGTTGAAGTACATTATACAAGTTCATTTCAGAATGTTTCCATATATATTATTAATATTTATTACCGTATCATGAATACAGAAAGCTGGGACATAACTAAAATCTTACCAGGACACTATTATCATATTGACGATATTCTATCTCAAATTAATCATAAAAGTGATATATTAAATTTACAATTAAAAGCTAAAGCTTCGGTAAAACGAATTGAGGTGAGTAGAGTAAGAAGAAATCAGGATCAGAAGCATATAGAAGTACGCCAATCTCCCGAACTAGCCAGAATACTAGGTTTTGGACATATACAGCAGGAAGATATTGAAGTTGTGCATCATGCTCGTTATTCACCAGATTTCCAAAAATCGCTACCCACACTTCTTTTTATTTATAGCGATATTGAGAACCACAGTTGGTAGGTGATATCATAGCTCCTTTGTTAAGTATTATAAATAGAAATATTAAAGGGTATAGTATTAACAATGTACATATTTTTGAAAATCCTCATTATGTCCCGGTGCAACGTAAACAGTTTGATCAAATTATTATTGATTTAAGAGATAGTACAGGTAATTCACTTCCTTTCCAATATGGTAGTGTATGTGTTAAATTACACTTTCGCAGACGTAATACGGTATTGTAAAATTTAACTTGTGTGAATATTAATAGTAAGAAAAATACACTGTGAGTGTATCAAATCAGAATTAGATTTATTTGCGGGCTTACCCACTCAAACAAGTATTATAGGTAACAAAATAGTTCAATATAAACCTGTGGCTTCAATATCTTATAATACGCCAATAGAATTTGGAGTCCCCGGTCATGGGGATGACTATATTGATTTACCTCACACAATGTTACATATTAAAGGTAAAATTACTAAAACAGATGGTTCTAATTTAACTTCTGCGATAAGAAAATTGGTCCTGTAAATGATTTCCTCAATGCAATGTTCAGCGAGGTGCAAATATATTTGAGTAATCAACTTATTTTCTACTCTTCACATACATATCCATATCGATCGCATATTGACAAAATACTAAATTATAATGCTAATGCTAAATCAACGCATCTTCAAACATCAATGTGGTTTAGATACTGCAGGTCATATGGGCAGTATGGCCGATAGTAATTTAGGATTTAAACAACATTTTTTCTCACTACTTTAAGTCAGTCGCTTGAATTATTGGGTTATAACCATGCTAATATTTTCAATCAGGAGAAATTTTGACTGAATGGTGTACAACTGCGTATTAAACTAATTTAAGTTAAAACTGCATTTTGTTTAATAGGTGAGCAGATGCTGATGGAAATGTAATTACAGATACAACATTGCTTGTGAAAAAAAGTTGGTGTATCACCCGCGGTTAAAATAGCTCAAAATAAAGTATTACAAATTTCTAAATCTAGAATAAAATATTCTGTAACTAAAATGCAGGTGAAGACAAACTTTACCACAAAGAATTATGGTACGCTTCCAGATCTGTTTTCTGGCACAGTGCCTAAACGTATTAGTATTGGGTTTGTTACTAACACTGCTTTCAATGGTACATATCAGCATCCTTTTAATTTTATCAGAATCATTTTATATTATCAGAATCCTTTTAATTTTAAGCATTTTACTATGTCTTTCTTCACAATGTATGTTGATGGAACGCCTGTACAAACCAAACCGATACAACCAGATTTTGATAATAAGCTATATATGCAAGCATATTTTACGATATTTACAGGCTCTGGTATTTATAATTCTAATCAAGGTAATGATATTTCACATGTCGAATATCCTAATGGTTATACTCTGCTGGTGTTTGATTTAACTCCCGATTCTATTGCTAGTGTTGCATTTCATACTAGTCCACAACGTCAAGGAAGTGTACGATTAGAAGTTCGTTTTAAAGAAGCACTGTCATCTCCTGTAACAGCAGTTATTTACGGTGTATTTTCCTCAGAACTAGAAATTGATTTCCAGAGAAAAATATATTTCCAGTTTGTTTTTTTGTGCTAGTGCACATGCGTGTCACGTGGTCTGTGACAACCAATTAGCGTGCTGGGGCGGCCTCACGGCAACAAATCAGAGTGCATGGGGCGGGGCGTCAGGCAATCGGCGTGCAGAGGGCGGGGCCACGCGATCTGTGACAGCCAGTCAGCTTGCTGGGGGCGGGAACTTTGCTCATCATAAAGTTCTCACTTGGATTTGGATAACTGCAATCCACAAGTAACCACAAAGGTAGATTGTCTAATACACGAGTGTAGTCTATATTCGTATCAGTTCTTGTTTCGGTTTTATCTTGCCGATGAAATTTGGTGAATTCATTTACTGTATTTGTTATGGCTCAAGGAAACGTGTTAAAGCTTGTACAACAGTAGGATACATTGTTATATTTGGCACCTTTCTTGCATTGAGCCTCTTTGCTGGACACTGAAACCTTGGGTGCGTTCGTTTACACGTTGAACAATTATTTCTCGTAATCAGAAGTTGTTCTATTATTATTTGCATCGTACAGCAATTGACCAATGCTCTTGTCTTGTCTATAAAAGATTTCTAAAAGTTTAAGTTGATTAGCTATATCTATTCCTGTATCCAAGGTTAATTCTATTGTTGGTAACAGTTTTTTCTAGGTAGCTCACGTGCAATGCCGCATACTTTTTGGTCAGTATGGTGTATTTTGTGAACTCGCCAAATTTACACTTGCTAGCTTCTTTCTTTAGTTGTAGAATATATTCTTGACACGACTGACCTAGCTCCTGTTTTATACTTTGAAACCTATATTACTCTATACTAAAATTATATGTATGTATGAAGTGGTTTTTCAAAAAGTCTTTAATCGCTTGGTAGTCTAATTCTGCAATTCATTTGGGCAGCTCTTTTAACAGTTGAAGCACAGAATTTCCCATCACAAATACCAGACTGTTCAATTTTTGTGTTTCTAATATTATTAGGTAGACAGTAATGTTCGAAGCGATCAAAGCAGCTTTCGGCATCTGTCTCTTGGGCATAGAAAATATTAAAATAATGTAGATTCCTCGGTTCTGACATGTTGGATCACATCCTCTTAGCTACTTTTAAATAAACTCTAAATTTGGCAGTTCTTTGATCATTCCAACTAGACTTACACGCTACTAATACTCATTCTCTGGCAAAAATATTTTGGACTTTATAAGGATAACTTATCCTACTATCAATTTAATACCAGTTCACTGACTACTAAAAGACACGTCAACTTCGGAACGATTCTTATATTTTTACAAGTAAGATCACCAACCTGTTGCTTACATTAATTTAATCTACACAACTATGACAGCAACTCTCCTCCGAAATTACGGACTCTCATCTTACAATATGGCAATTCTAATATTCAATAATTGTGTCACAATTACTTTTCCAACTCTACATTTTTTACGATCAAAACCAAATCGACAACTTTTCGCAACTACTAATTTCTTATTTTCTTTAGCAGATCGTTTCCTGAAACATTTTTTACCCTATACTAATTCTTCTACAGTGTCATTCTGGGTCATGGGTCATGATGATGCAAAATATTGTTTCTATTTTAAAAGGCAACTAACAGCACATGATTACATTACTGTGTTATAAACTTTACTCTTCCACTGAAACATATAACGTTAATAACACTTTTCACCTGAAATATTGGAAAGTTTTTGACGGCGACCGGAAAGTATATGTGCAGACCATCCGCACTACATACTAATGAATCTGACTTGTAAGACAGACTCTAATAGATCATCATTTACACGGTATCTTCACTTTTATATTATTATTTTGTCGTACAAAGCAACTTCACTCTAATACTATAATTTTCTAGCAATATTACAAGCTTTCTAAAACTACTAAAGAGGTTTGAGGAATGCCTTCGCATCTCATCCTAAAGAAGGGAAAATTCCAACCTATATCTTCTCGCGGGAGAAATAGAGCAAAATCTTACGCGGCCAACACAGGTGGGGACCGGCTGATGTTCTGGATAAGGAGTCAACTTCTAAAAGGTACCAACGGCCTCCTCGGAGGGAGATGAGTGAATAGAGATCAGGGTACTTTCGTGTTCTTAGGAGGGTAAACTATTCTAAAAGGTGGATGGGTCATAAAGTGGTCAACGGCATGGGGATGTGGAAAGAAAATAGGAATACTACAGCATTATTTTTCCCAGGAGGGACGACGGGGGAGAATAATACATTGATGATTCTTTCTGACGTAAAACATTCCGGAGGTAAAATATTCTACTGTTCGGTTCTCTGGGTGGGGACTCCTCCAGGGAGAATTATTAAAGAAAAAAATAAAAACTTTCATTTCACCACATGTAGAACGTAGAACTTTACAACGTACGTGTAAACCGAAAAATTTAAAAATGGAAGTGGATACATGTTAAGTGAACATAGTGGGTTAGAGTGAAGTGCGATGGTCAGGAAAATGTGAGATATTATCGGGAAATTAAGAACATTCCATTCGAGTGGCGTTATGGCTGAGAATGATCAATGAGTCGCGATAGCAATTAGGAATTAAATAGCAAAAAGTGTAACTAAACTGGAATGCTGCAATGGTCGATTGATTTTAGTAAAGATAAATGCAAACCAGTGGATGTTGTGATAATAGAAGTGTATGTGCCAAGAATCGAATTTCATGACAATGATGTAAAGTAATATATGATGAGATTAGTGACATATTGCATTAGAAGGGACGAAGTAATGTGTAAGCCACAGAAATGGGAGACTTCTATAGTGGGAGAAGAAGCTGAAAATAAGGTAGTGGACCACTTGAATTAGGTAGAGGATGCTGATTCAGTTTTGTAGGCAACATGATATGGTGCTGACTAACACGTGATTTAAGAAGAGAAAAGCAAGCTGTACACGTTGAAAAGTTCAGAGTATAAGAAACGCTACCAAGTCGATTACATTGTTGTCAACGTTTCAGGAATAGTGTACGAGATGGGATGACGCTAGCTACAGCGAATTGATTCGGATCACAATTTCCTAATAGCGGAAGTACAAACGTTGTTGAAATCAATCAAGTAAAATGGGAGGAGAAATCTACAATGAACTTAGAGTGGCTAAGAAGTATGGACAGTGAAATGAAACAAGAGATTGAGGAAAATTGTGTCTAATTGGCGACATGGTAGGCAGTGTAGAAAATAGCTGGGTAAAGTTAAACAGATTCTACTAGACACACTCCACAAAAGATCGCTAGGGTGGAAAGAGCACCGAAAAAATATTGTGGAAGTGAAGATGTGTTTATGAAAATGGAGGAACGCAGAAGAGAGAAAACCACGGACATTAAAGAATACGAAGGCTGAATAATGAATTGAGAAGAGAGAAGGACAATGCCAAAGAGAAGTACAGCTCACAAATGACGAGAACCGTAGCAGAAGTAGTGTGACGTAGGTATGGGCTCACCCACTTTTCGCACGGGGGTTTCGGCAAGTCGTTTCCTAAGCGAGTTCTCATGTTACCTAATTAATATATCCTTTTTCTTGCGCTCAACGTGCAAGTTCTGTATTTAAATATGTATTTTACCAATATAGGTGATTAATATATCGTATATATGTATATATACATATAGGCGGATCCAAGGGGAGAATAGAGGCTATGGTAAGCTCCCCGTTTACCTCAAAAATTTACACGGCATAAATGACAGTTGAATTTACCCTTCACTGGACAATTCGAAGACTACATACAGTCTAGCCCCCCTTGATCATATGATGTATCCGCGGCTGTATATATTGTTAGAGAAGGAATTGGCATTATAATTTTGTACTAGTAGTTATCTATACTGTGTATTGCGAATAGCTCTTTTGTATTGTAAGTTAGTGTAAGAAAGAAAACAAGGCTGGCAACTCTGATTCAAGTATGGCGACGTCCATGAACGTAATAAACGAGTGCTAAAGCAGAAAACCGATTCGTTTTGATTGAAACGATTACGTGTCGATTGGCCTAATAACGTTTATAGGTTATAGGCCCAGTCATCGCTTAATAAGAAAAGAATATGGAAATCGGTAGTTGCCGTTTTCGTGGTGTACAGACCCGGTAAACTTTGTGTCGCTGGTTGTTGCCGCGCGGGTTCATGACTCGTGTTCGTTTTTTCTTTAATTTTCGGTTGTGTCATCGCAAGGAAAGAAAGTAAAGAGCCATGGAAAGTGTATTAAAACTTAGACTGAAAGGACAAGAGAACTGGAATACATGGAAATTTCAAACTATCGTTTTTCTGAGAGCAAAAGACTAACTTAATATAGTGCAAGGGGAAGAAGTGAAACCAGTGATTACAGGCAATAAAGAAGCGTACCAGAGGGAACTTTGTGAATGGTTGAAGAAAGGTAGCAAAGCACAAAATCTTTTAGTTACGTCAGTTGAAGAAAATGTAATCTCATCTTTTAAGCTGTACCAGTACTCATGAAATGTGGACCAAATTGCTTGCCGTATATGAAAACCAATCGGAAGTGAGTTTACACCTTCTCCAGCAACAGTTCTTCAGTGCAAAATTTTAGAACAGAAATATCGCCGATTTCGTGTCAAGACTGCAAGAAATAGTTATGAGACTGAAAGCAATAGACAACGTGCTAATAACGAAAATCTTGATGTCGCTGCCAGAAGAGTACCGGTATTTTTTTCTGCTTGGGGGTCTGTGCCGTCAGAAAAACAAACTATGAAGGAGCTAATTTCACGTTTGTCAATTGAAAAGGAACGCTGTAAGTCAACTGCTGCTTCAAATACTGGTGCGAGTAGTGCTTTTGTGGGGAAAGTGAATCAAGAGAAGAAAGCAGAAAATAACTCCAAAGGTACAAGGTGTTGTGGGTGTAATCGTTTTGGACATTTTACAAAACAGTGTCCTCAAAACAAAACAGTTATTTTTTATTATTGAAAAAACCAAATCATGTAATCAAAGGTTGGAAGCTGAGACTTGAAAAGGAAAAACAAGAACAGAAAAAAATTCAAATGCCTTTATCAGTAACACGTTTTGCAGTGAAGTGGTTAATAACCAAGTTTGGTTTTGTGACAGTGGGGCAACTGACCATATGTGCTGCAACAGAAGTCTGTTTGCGGATTACAAAGAACTTGACAAGGCAAAGGAAGTGAAAATCGGAGATGGTACATCAATATTAGCGGTTGGGAAAGGAACTGTAAAACTGAGTGCTTTTAATGGAAGCAAATGGGTTGATTCAACCATGGAAATTGTGCTTTTTGTTCCAAGTTTGAAACTAAACCTATTCTCTGTGTCTTCAGTTCTAGATAAGGGGTTTTAAGTTGATCTCTGATGACAAGTTATGTAAATTTGAGAAAAGGGGCAAAGTGTGTTACATTGCAATGAGATGTGGAAATCTGTTTAAAAAGCAGTTTAAAGAAAAGAGTAACAGTTTTGAATATGTGAATGCAAGTCAAGGTGTAAATCAAAAGAAAACATTGCAGATGTGGCATGAAAAATTAGGTCACCAGAATGACAAACAGGTGGTTAAAATTTTAAAAAGGTGTGGGGTTGAGGTTTGTCATGTAGATTATTTTTGTGAAGCATGTGTAAAAGGAAAACAGCATAGAATACCCTTCGCCAAAAGTGAAACAATCACAACAAGGATGGGGGAAATAGTTCATGCAGATTTGTGTGGACCAATGGAAGAGGAACCTATTGGTGGTTCAAGATATTTTCTTCTGTTCAAAGATGATCTATCCCACTATCCACTAGGTTAAAATATGATTATTGCCTATATACCAAATGCAACAAGAAAGAAAACCTGTATGTACTCTGTTATGTAGACGATTTGATTATAGTAGGGTCAAGTGAAAAAGAATTGAAAAATCTGAAAACTGAACTGAATGCCAAATTTAAGATGACTGAAATGGAGAATTCTATTTGGGTATAAGAATTCAACGTGATAAGAATAATGCTGTAATTAAGCTGAGCCAGTCAACATATTTGAAGACAGTATTAAAAACTGGAATGGAAGATTTTAAACCAATCGAAACACCTGTAGAACCAAACTGGAAATTTGTTGTATCGGAAGAAAATGAAATCAGCAAGGAACTTGAAGTGAAGTGTAGACAAGCAATCGAATGCCTGATGTATGCTATTCAAGGGCCACGACTAGATTTGTGTACAGCTGTTAGTCTTCTCAGCCGGTATCAACACTGTGCAAACGAAATTTGTGGAAATCAATTAAGAGAATGTTAAGATATGTTAAAGGTACTTTAAATTTAGGTTAATGTACAGAAGTGGTAGCCAGCCTCCTGTTTTAGAAGGTTATGTAGATGCTGACTGGGCAGGAGACATAACAGACTGAAAATCAACAACAGATGTTGTGTTCAATTTGAATGATTGTGTTATTTCATGGATGTCCGGGAAACAAAATTCAGTGGCATTATCATCAACTGAAGCTGAATACATATCCTAAGTAATGCTGCAAGAGAAGTGTGTTGGTTACAAGGAATTCTAAGTGACTTACAAGTAAAAATGAAATCCCTAATAATACTTTATGAAGATAAACAGTCTGCAATCCAGAACACTACAAGAGACTTAAGCATGTAGACATTAGGTATCATTTTGTAAGGGAAAATGTACAAGAGGGAAAATTCAAGTGAAGTATACAAGTACTGAAACCCAGATTGCAGACATTTTACTAAAGCTTTGGGCAAAAATAAATTTGAAGAATTCAGATAGTGTTTAAATTTGGAGTAAATAAGTTTGAAAGAAAAAATAAAATGTACAATTAACGGGGAGTGTTAGAAATGTAATTGTCATTATAATTTTGTACTAGTAGTTAGTTATCTATACTGTGTATTGCGAATAGCTCTTTTGTATTGTACATTAGTGTAAGAAAGAAAACAAGGCTGGCAACTCTGATTCAAGTATGGCGACGTCCATGAACGTAATAAACGAGTGCTAAAGCAGAGAACCCGATTCGTTTTGATTGAAACGATTACGTGTCGACTGGCCTAATAACCTTTATATATATATAATGTGCATGTGCCAGCATAGGTTTCGAACAATTCCAATCAAACGTAGTAGAAATATCACTTATACCCTAGAGAGAAATACTGCGAATTTAACACCCTGGGGCAGGAGAGGGACGTATGCGTACAAACAACCGAAAACGACCGATGATACTGTCGATTCCACAGCTTTTTTCGGAGACGTTGAGATGATTATTGATACCTGCGATTCCGTTTAAGTAACGTACACTAGGGTTTCGCTCGAAACGAGACGAGACAGAATTTTCGTCAAAAAATTCGTGTCGAGACAGAGTGCTTCCAATAGAAACATATTTACTTGTTGAGACGAGATATCACTTTCACGGTATATTTTCGAGTCAAGACAGCCTCAAATCCTGTCTTGTGCGTATCCCTAACGTCCACCTTCATGTTTTACCAAGGAATATCCTTGCATCGCCTGACACTGTAGCTAGTATAACAAAAATTAGAACCAAAACGAAATGAATATGGAACTTACCCTTTACTGTGATAATGGTTGTACCAATTCGTCACTGTCATCATCTGTTTCATCCTCGAAGACACCCTCTGAATCATCTGACGACTCACTGTCGCTATCTTCTGTTCCTCTAAACGAATCAAATTTTTTTCTACCTCATTTTCCATCAAGCGTTCCCGCTCCCAAAACTGTAATTTGTTGACACGATACGTTTTCTCACGAGGTTTGTTGGCTTGAATTATAGCGTTTAATTCCGACTTCCTCATGGTTTCATCACAGCTAATTTGTCGGGATTTTATTCAGGAAAGCATATCGGTTTTCAAGCTATAGCCCGAAGGAACGTTTTCTGCTTCTACTGAAAGTTAAGGAGCGTTATCCTTTACTATGACAGACCGAGGAGGAATATTTGGGATAAGTTTTTCTCTAACCCACTTCTGGAAATTCTCACCATTCATTTGACCGTGATAATTACCTTTACTACTACCTGCCTTATATATAAGACACGCGCTTGGCACAAATCCATTAATGCTTCCCGCATGCACAACTATGAGTCGATATGCAGAACTAGCATTCGCATGAACCCCTACGACATCGTCTGACTGCCTACACTTCTCTGTTGTAATGTTGCTGTCCACTCCTGTTTCATCAAGGTATATCACAGCGCGATTTTCTCCCCGGTATCTCTTGACAACTCTTAAATATTTACTCCTCCACGTTACAATATCTGGTCTTTCAATCAACACCTTTCTCCTATTGTTACATCTTTTCCAAATGAAACCACACTGTCTCAATCCCTTGCGCAGTGAGTCTATTTTCCAAAGGTAATGTATTTTTTTGCCGCACTACAGTTAAAAGCTTAGCACACGTTGGTTCAATGTGATCTGACACGTACATTTCATTCACAGCATTTCTTATAACACACAAATCAAAATCGTCTACAATGACATTTCTGTGATCGGGTCTTTTCCTGTGTTTACTAAGAGAAATCAATTTTCTTGTCGGAGAATGCACTTTCCGTGTAAGAGACTTGTTGCGAGTTTTTTATAGTTGATTCAGACAAACCTGTAGCTCTAGAAGCACGTTTTGTGGCTTGATAAAGAGGTACTAAACACTGTTTCTCTCTTGATTCGCGGTCACAGAATTCAACAATGTTGCTTATTATTTCTCGACAATCACTATGAATAGTCGCGCCTTTCTTCCTAGAGCTCGCCATTACACTAAAGCACAGTATATTCTAATATTAAAAAAAAAAACACTAATTCAAAAAACACAAGGAAACAAAACACAACGCGCGTTTCAAATGACACCACGGAATAGCACACAGATAACTTTATCCAGAATAGCAGACGACATTGAAGTTAGACCACATCTCAAAAACCGAAAATGGATTTGACCGTGTCGTTGACCTTTCTCCGATAACCCTGTTTCAGCGTTCTTCTCGTCATCTGTGAGCTGTACATGAAACAAATATATGAAGAAATAATCGAAGTTCATAGGCGCGGCAGATGTGATCTGATGTCTCAGAAAGTACAAGAATTAGGAAGGAAAGCTAATAAAAGTATACCCACGTTGGAATCGAAAATCAACAAGGTCACGTAGTCACTAACCATCAAAGAATCCTTAGAATCTGTGAGGAATACATAAAGGATTAGTTTAACCAGATTAATCACCCCAAAAATATTGCTATCGAAGCAGAAGAAGAGGTGGATGGTGAAGAAAAAGGGTCCAGTATATTGAAAAATAAAGTAGTGCAAGCCATCAAAGACATTCACATGAGGAAGGGTACTAGAGACGACGGCATACCAGCAGATTTGCCAAATGGATTCAGAGAGAATGCAGTGAAAGTACAAATTTCACTTATTAACAAGATCTACCTGAGAGGACAATGGTCAAAAGATTTTCTTGATGTTACAATGGTTGCATTTCCAAAGAAAAAGCAAGAAAATAAGTGAAGATCACAGAACCATTAGCTTTATTTCCTACACTAGAAAGATTATTGCGCAGCTGCTGAACAGGCTGATGGAAAGTAAGATGTTGGTGGAAGATCAATTAGGATTCTGAAAAGGAAAAGGCATCAAAGATGCTATCGGGTTAATGAGAATTATATCGGAACGAATTCTTGATATAAAGGTAGAGTTGTGTTTGTGCTTCATCGACTGGTAAATAGCTCTCCACCGAGTCAAACTTCTGAAAATATTTAGAGAAATTGGGATGAACTGGGAAGACGGACGACTCATCTGCAACCTGTACATAGATCAACGAGTGAAGTTGCACTTGAATCAAGGAGAAATCAATAGTGTGGAGATTCGAAGAGGGGTCAGACAAGGATGTAATATGTCACCTGAATTATTCAACATTTACAATGAATGTTTAACGAAGAAAGCATTAATGGAAATTGGATATTTCAAGATTGGAGATCATTAACAAGATCAGGTATTATAGCTAAAACTGAAGAAGGACTACAGGTGATGATGAACAAAGTAGTTGATACAGAGAAACAATGTGGAATAGATATCAACATCAAAAAGTTGAAAGCCATGAGAATATCTCATGGAAACGCGCTCTTACAGATCATAATAGACCAAAAAGAACTTGAAGAAGTAGACTATTCCAAACATCTGGGACGAGATACGCTTGCTGCACCAAAGGGATCAGGTCAAGAATTGTCATAACCAAAGAGGCATTTAACAAGAGAAGATCACTATAACTAATAGACTTAATATTGAACTAAGGAAGAAGTGCTACATATGGAGTAACTCGTTAAGAGTATCTTTTTCTTTCTTTTTTCTCCAAAATAATGAATTGAGGACTATTCCGGAAGAAGGGCACATAGGCCTATGTGTCATTTTTCTGGAAATCATTTAAAACGAACTGCCATGTTATACTGTAGGTGCTGTGAAAATTTCATCTCGATATCTTTATTTTTGGCCGCCTGGCAATATTGTTTTTGTAAGGCTTTGCACCACTGTTTTGGCGCACGGCTTACATTCAGACTTTAGCAGCGGTTATTAATGTGATCCTTGCAATGTGATTAATGTAATCCTTGATGTGATTATTAACCCAAAAAATGTGGTAGTAATTTAAAATGGATACTGAAAGTAAACTTGTGTATAAGACGGATGTAGTTTATAGTAACACGAATTTGAAACGTGAAGAATCAAAAACTAAGAGAGCTTGTGGTGAAAAATACTTCAACTCGAGTAAGAATGAAGTACCGGCTGAAGTGTTCTCCTTGATTACTCAGTGTTGTAAAAACAAGTGCTATGCGAAATATTCCCTTCCAACTCAGTCTAATTTGTACGATTCCTTTTATAGTTCCAAAGAAAAGTCTTTTCAAGATTCGTTCGTAGCATGGTGTATGAGTAAGTCGGAAAGCACAAAATATACCCGTGAGTAAAAGAAACCACGGCTCCATACATGGCAGTAATGTGTTAGGGATGGTGAAATGGCTACTGTGCTATTTGAGAAATTTATCCTTAGTTTATTTAATATTTCAGTGAAACGTCTGCGAGTGATTCAGTCCAAAATATGGATGGAGCTGATTTCCAAGAAAGACGAGGTACATATAGTAATCGTCCACACAAATTAATAAACAACATCAAAGAACTGATGGAGAGTCACCCGCAGTTATTTCCAAGTGATTACAGTCATTATTGTGGACATAAAGCAAAACTGAAATATTTTGAAAACTCACATCTTAACATCACGACATTGTACACAATGTTTCAAGGGTACTATAAGGATAAACCGATGAAGAATTGAAACTATCATATGTGAAGTACTTTAAAATGTTTAAGCAACAGTTTCGGTATGGGTTTGTTAAATCTAAAACTGACAAGTGTGACTTTTGTGCTGAATGTGATGAAAATCAGATTAGCTATCCTAGTGACCCATGCAAAGTTCATTATCAAGTTCATAAAAAGAAATATGATAGATGCAAAACTTTGAAGGACGAGTTTATATCCAAATCACAGACAACTAATAGTGAAGGTAAACTAAGTCCATCTCCTGTAGTGTTGGAGTTTGACTACGGTCAGAACTATCGAAGCCATGGTTAGAAGCCATCATTACCTGTCGACAGAATCCATGTCCTTTTGAACTGACAACGGATAAAAATTTTATTAAGGATTTGGACACAGCTCTTGCCCCTTCCTTTCGTTAAAACCCGACACCAAAATCTCCAAAGTATACCATTATTCAGTGTGTGATGATGAAGTACACTCTATCAGGCGTTCTGCTGTGTTCTAACACGTAGGCTACATACCGACATATATCCCATTTTCTTATCTTTCAAAAAGTACCCTTTTGTTGGAGTGAGCGAACATAAACAGAAAATTGTTCGATCCTTAATGAAGTTTTTGTCAGCTGAAGACAGCGACCTGATTCAATGTATATCGATTGAATACGAACAGGACTAGATCCATAACACATTTATTACCATGTGTAATAGCTAATATTTTATTTATTTAGAATAAGGTCATTAATGTAATGCATTAATAGTATGCTGTTTCTTCAACCAACCAGGTATTAAAAAAAAGGCACATAACATTTTATACAAATATGTTTATAAATAGATAAAATAGTATATATTTTTCATTTAATACTACCTATTTATTAGTCGAATATTTTTTATATTAAAAAACCTGTTATTGGTACTTGCAAGCGTATGTTATTGTTATATACTCTGATAAAATATTTAAGGCTCTTTTTCTCCATTCACGGAAACGGTCTATGTGCCCTTCTTCCGGAATAGGCCTCAATTCTTCTCTTTATCAAAATTTACAATTATCAATCTAACTTAGTATTAATCAACATAAATATTTTGTCATTACCGGCAGGTTACATGTTCCAAATTGAGTGTTTCCATGCGCTGCACTTTCCACTGAAAGTTTCCCTTGATATAACAATTATCATTATTAGTACAATTTTGTTCTTAAACAGTGTAATAAGCAGCTCCTTTTTCTGTTTCTAATTGTTTTAGTATTATCCCAATCTACCATTTTCACTACACTTCTTCACTGATTGAAGTGCTACCTAGCCAATCTTCTCTATTCTCCTTTGTGACCACATTTCCAAAGAGTCTTGTTTTTCTTACACTTTTCGTGTAATGCTTATGGTTCTATTCCGCACAGTACAGTAAAATTAGGTCAACAGAATCATACAACCTTTCACACTTGACAAGAAAGAAAAAAAATGTAGAGCTTTCATTTTGGAATCTTGTTTCCAACATCAAACAAAAAACAAAAATAAAATAATTGTGTGGAAACAGTAAATGATTTTGTTCCATGATATTTACCTAAACAACATAAAGTAGCTCTGTGATACTAAAGCACTACTTTTTCCATTTCTACTACAACAAATACTACTAATAATATTAATACAATAATAATAATAATAATAATAATAATAATAATAATAATAATAATAATAATAATAATAATATACTAAATGTGTGAAATAAATGAAGTGTAACTTTTGGAAATAATACCAAATTAATTTTATGTGAATTATCCAATTTACATGCCTTACCTCCATTATCTCAGTACCTCTCCCCTACTCAATCAACGCCATGCCTTGTCTGGGCCAATAGCCTCGGTACCAAGCAACAAATTAAAGACAAAAGTTCGTCTCTGGATATTTTTAGCCATAAAATCCAAAATACGTAACTGCATGAACAATTCAGAAGACTACGTTTTACGCAAAGTCTAAAAGGCAGTTTTGGGCAATCGTTTTGATCTTTCATCACTAAATTTCAAAGATGAGATCGAATGCATTAGGATGCTACATGTTCATCCTATGCTATCCTTTTGAAGTGTGGTAAAACGTGACGAAAATGTTTGTTTCTTCCATTGTTGAAATCATTACACACTAGCGGACATTAAAATTCAATATCAAGAAGAATACATCAGATTGACTTCATATGTCAAATTATGTAAAGGAGGGGAGGAGAGTAAAAGGATTAGCAATGCAGGTCCCAAATGCACCACGTATGACTACTATGTCCTCTGGAAATAGCAACCGCAGACAGCTAAGAGAGAGACATGTTTCTGTAATGGCCGCGCTGGTATTACATATGAGTACATATTAGTGCGACTGGATGCTCAAACAACGAATTCCTCATCTTCAAAAGCGACAACAATTTTAGCAAGTTTCCGATTGATCGTGGAAGTTTTGCGGCATATCCCTGCTACGAATTACTCTCTCATGTTAGATAAAATGTGTAGTGCTCCACTACGTGGGTTACAACAGTTAATTCTATGGCTTGATGTGCAATTCGCAGTTCATTTTAATGTTATGAAAGTTTGTTGTAAAACAGTTGAGAAATTTATATTGTTAATTAATTTTATCAGTAGTACCCAGATTATATATCTGTACTTAAGTTCATTTGAAAACATCATTATAAATAGACCATGAACACTCTTGAAGAAACTTATTCTCGGAAGTGAAAAAAAATAAAATATATTATTCTGTTATTGAAATAAATACGTTTTATATTCTGCAATTATTAAAACGTTAACGGAATTTATAAAATTTGTGCAGATAAAGAATCGTAATAAAACAAATTATTGAGGAAAGTCTATTGTTCAGTGGATTGAAGCAGATAACATTGCCCAAGTAAGAATTGAGTGTTTCGTAGTAGAAAATATGCCAAACACAATGATAGCTTAAACTTTTAACGCTTGAGGGTCCCATTCCCTCAACACCACCGAAGCCTTCAAACATGATATAATCTTCATATGGATGATGATGTCAAAATTATCAGTACTAAACATGCAATAATAGTTTATAAAATTCCTGTATTTCAATAAGTATTGCAGTATGTATTTTAAAATGATTGTAAGTTTTCTGATTATTACTGAATACGTCTTTCTTTTATCTGGATCTTTTGCAATGTATATCAGGTCAAGAAATATTGGATGTGCTACGTTGATTCATGGGTATCGAAGCGAATATATATATCTATCGAGGAATTTCATAGTTATTCTCCAGTTTTTCTTAAAGCTATCTAAATACAACACAAATATATCTTCTTCGAATTTTAAAAATGTATTAAAGGTGAAGTTAAACATTACATAGTAAATATGAAATACGAATGAATTACTTTGATATGACCGCAGAGGCATATCGCATCTTGTATGAATAGTAGATATTTATTGTATTTTGTGTTTCGTGGAGATAGTCATGACTATTAACTTAGGGAGAATAGGAACTGATTTACTAACGATGTTTATATTATGTTCTACCATCGTACTTTTGTTCGCTATCGACCTTAATAGCCCACTTGGATCAACGATGATAAACTTATAATCACTCATCATCGCTTTTCTGTTACTAAGAATAATATCTACCATCCTACTTCAACTACTGCTGCTGATGTTGTTACGTATCATGTTATGAAATCTAACCTCACATAATCTACCTTTTTTATTTTTTTCATACTAATATTCATAAATTAAATAAGAAGTATGGAAATTTTATACAAATTGAGATTCATCATACCGAAGTTGTCCATAGCTAAGAATTACATCAGAAATCCTTGATTATTTTCTTTTGTTTTCTTTTGTATCTGTTTCTTGTATTAATATTAGTTTGGTGATAATGTAATATCAATTCTATTCTGAATTTTGATTATTGTCTATTGAGATCTTTATTAATAATTTGTCAATAACGTGTCATGCTGCCTCCTGGATGTTGGCTCCAGTATGTCGTCTTTAAGTCCCAATCCGACGTGTCACACTCGATATCAACGAATCAGGAATGAAATAATCTACAGATGCGTATTCTTACGATCCCTGTCAAATAGAAGTTTTCCGTTGCGCAATACTAGATATCTCGAAAGACAGGAGCTACATACAGTGTGATGAACAGTGCTATTACAAATGCAACAACTCTGACACAAATATACAATCGACGGCTACAAGAAACCGATACACAACTACGTAAAGGAGCCAGAACGAAGCATCAACCAACGGACTGGGAGAACATACTTAATTGTGCTTATTCGATAGTCCAGTAGTCACATATCAAACTCTGTCGCACAAAGATGTTGCTGTGTAGCAACAAATATCCTCTCAAACAATTCGATGTTGGCATTATGGGCTATATTTGTTCATCGGAAATTGCTATGGTTTACTTTGCACAAAATAGGTATATATCCTGCGATGATCTAGCGAACTTTGCGTATGGAGAACCGAAAGTGCATAATCATGTTTGTGCACAAATCTGGTTATGTCAGTGGCACCATAATGACCGCTTTCGTGCCTACATAACCATCTCGTGAGCCTAGATGACCACGCTATGGAAAAGCACTGTAATAATTTGTGTAGATAGAGACAATGGTAGCCCGGGATTCTATCCCTTCACCTATTTATTTTATAAAAATACAAAATAGTCTTTGTGTCTACAAAGTTTGATGCATCTTCCTTATGACCAAAGGTGAAGAAAGTAATGTTTGATGTGGGAACCCCTTCGCTCATGGCAGCCAACGGGGTGTCTTGTAGCGACTTCAGCTTATGATCCTTCGGTAACTTACTCGGCTCATGGCAGCCTCGCGAGATATGGTTTCTGTTGAAGAATCCCTTTTGTTCCAAGGAAGCCTCTAACGGATTTAGGAAAGGTAGAGCTCCTTCGTCCAGTGCGATCTCCAGAGCTTATTGATGGTTAGCGATCAGTCGGGTGTCAACTGATGCTTTCTTCTTTGGCTCCACATTTGTACGCTCTCTTGAGATGGCTCATCCTCTTTCGGTTCCCATCGTGTTGATCTTCCTGTCTTCCTGGTCTGTGTATCGTCTGCTTGTTTATAAACAATAGTACGTGTCGTTTGTAAACATGTGTTTACGCTGTGATGCGGGGATCCTTACAATACAGATAAGGAAAATACTTTTTTAGATGGTGGAGGTTGATTAGCAGTTAGTGGTTGTAGCTTTTGAAGAGTGGCATGTTCAAGGAAAATCTCATAAAATAATTTATTGCGAATGCTGGTTACAAACCGAGGATCAGTAAATCGAATGGTAATGCTATTGCGGGTTTTAATAATTTTTAAAACATTTTCCTTTAGAATATATTTAGTGATCTGCTTTAGTAGAAGTTTCAGATTCTTGAATTTAGTATTGTAAGTGGTAAGTTTGAACGGATACCACTTCGGTTTTAGAGTTGATTCGAATGGTGGAAATTCCGACCGTTATCAATAGTTAAGTCATCGGAATCTCAGTTGGTGTGTTGACTTTTTGATGGGAAAACCAGGTTGTAATCTACAAAGTTATCGTTCACTCTTGATGACCGAGAACGGGAGCATACAAAATAAAACTCTATATTACAGGATGAAATGGATCCAGCAGAATTCCTTCCCCGAGATTTGCATTTTTTTGCTAACAGGTGGACCGGGAACGTGTGTAAGTAACCCTGGACGCCATAAGAATGAAGCAAAGGATTTATTGCCGTTGAGTTTTCTACTAGTAATAATACTGATGATGACACTGATAAAGAGGAATGAAAGGAAATTAAATGAAAACAAAAATACAGAACACATTTTTCACTGATATCAGAAGTATGTATTCAATACTTCTTCATCGCAAAGTGCAAAAACTGTTTGTAGACAGTACAAGTTAACTGAGAAAGTATGTCTAGTGTGCTATTTTTTAAGGCTAAAGGGTAAGGGTAAGTCCTTATTCCAAACAATAATTCTGATAAAGTTCTGGCATGTTGCGAATTGTATTCTTAACCCTAGCCATTAGAAAGTTTCGCCCTCTCTTTGGTACACTACTTACTTCATTTTACTTTAATGCATTTGGTGATGATCTATGTGCAATTGTAAAAAGAAAACGTTGAAAACATATCAAAAAAGAGAATTGATGTAGAAGAAAATTGAATATTAGTGCAGAAATAAACAAAACACCTGCATAAGTGGTGCAAATAAGAACAAAAGTAGTGATGATTTTAGTTATTTATATACTATTTTAAGAATAGAGTATATAAGCTGTGAGCTTTGCTTTGTGAAATAAACATGACAATGAAAGATGACCTGCAGTGCATGCACCCCACAATCACAGATATAGAGTTAGGTAGGCAAATGCAAGTTACTTGTTGTGTCGCGGGGTGACTCGAAACTGATGGAGACATGGGGAGAGTTAGTGCTGAAAGTAGGTGCAAAAATGGAAACAAATGAAAAAGATGATTAGGTATATGATATATATGAAAGACATCGTGCTGGTTGGCAGTAGAATGATTGTGGAACTTTCTTTTGCGTTTTCCTTCACCACGACCTCAGATACTATAGTTTTCTTGTGTGTCTAAATTGGAAGCAATAAGAGTAGCTTCACGCCAAATACTTTAGCAGCTACTCCAGAGATCAATCAGTTCTGAAATCAAGATTTTTATGTTATGTCCTATAATATCCAGTGTTGCATTTCTAAACTTAATAACTTTCATATGATATCAACTGGAACTAACATTTTGTACCATACAACAGAGATTATATCTGAAATGATTGAAGTCATATAAGCTCCACAGATCTCTGTTCTTGTTTTTGCAGTTAGGTTCAGCTTCAAAAGATCTCCTAATGCTAATTTGATGCTACAAAAGTCTTCACATTTTCACCACGATCTGACCACCGTGTACTAGATATTGCATAAAGAGAACAGCCAATATGGTTCTGCAAGATTTCCCATCGCTGTGCACTAGAGTTAAACAAAGAACAAACAGTTTGTACAGTTCCAAATATGTTATAGTGTGGTATCAATAATACATTATGTAGAATCATTTTCACCCAAATTAAGCTTGTGCCATCCGAATAGCGGAAATCTTTCTACAATTCTATAACGTGATCAATCCGGTGTGTAATTAACTATTCCTGAGAAGTATAAGGGATTTTGTTTTTTAGAATGTTTTTATTCTACAAAATGCATTGTTTTTGAAATTTAGTGTGCTAAACTATTCAAAAATTTTGAGAATATGCAGAGATAATGCACTTGCAGTTATTCCCTCTTCTTTTGTAACTTGAAAAACATGTTCTTATAGAATTGGATTTCCAACACACAATATCTCTATTAGCTCCAGAAAATTTCCATTTTCTTTGTCATGATTATGCTGGGAACAACCATGCAGAGTAAGTCCACGTTCGACTAAACAGTATAACATCAATGATTCGTTTCTTGATGTTGTTGCACTTGGCAGATTTTGTTTTAATGAATCTCTGTAAGAAACTTTCGTAGTACTTGTTGTAAGATACATGGCTTCCTAATAATCCCCAAGTCATATAGCATTGGAAATGACTGTTGTTTCTCTCACGTTCTGTGGTGCGACGACACAAGTTTCGCAACATTCCAGCAGGTGATCATCCTTCTGGTGATGCAAGCATAGACGTGGATATTTAGCTAATGCTGTAACACAGGTTATTCCAAAATAATCAGGAATGAAAATATTATGTTTGTTTAACACCACTGCAGAGAACCCAATCTTGGATATATTTCCTGCAATTCAAATTTCGGAATCTTAATAGGCTCTCCATTAAAAAAGGGTTATTAATTCGTTTGGGAAATGTATCAGAATATGCAATATGATCTTCCATAACATAGGATTATATATCCATTCGAGAAAAGACCTCTGTCACAAGAAATCCAACGTGAATTCCAGTATTACTCTTTCCTTCATCATGACCAGATTCAGTAGAAACTGGAGTACTCATGGTTCATTTTTCTTTTCGTCACTAACATTCCTCTTAATCTCCTCTTCTCTTTTATCACATATCTTTCAAATCGGCATATTCGTCATCAACTCTTTGCGCAAGAATCACATTAGAGTTTATTTGATCTCATTTTGATGTTTTGGGAAAATAAAATGGCTTCAAGGGATTCTGTTCTTTGTTTCAGTTCTGTATTTGGCTCACCTTCTTCTGAATCTGAAGTTCCGTTTTTTTTTCAGTTTTCTCAAGTTTCACAACTTCAAAAAGTGTTTGCAATGCTCTTGTTCTATTAGTCTTCTCACGCTTGTGATTTTTAAGCCCTAGATTTTTAAAACGTTATGGTTAAGGACATTTGGTAATTGAAATAAGATGTAGAACATAGGAATTTAGTGAAACTAAAAAGACTTGCAAAGTTAAATGAATCATATAAAACCTAAATGAATTTTATAAAGAAGTGTTCAGGTTAATAAACATTATGGAGTCCCTGGGAACTCATGGGCCCTGAAACAATGTACTGATTGCACTTTCCTCTTCTTGGACCTACTAATCACTTACAAAGGTAATTTTATGCAACACGTTTTTAAAGTGATAACCTTAATTATATTGGTCTAGTTTTGGGGATTTGGACGGCCTTCTTACGTTCGGCAGCGCCATGAAAAATATTGTGCCTTAAGGCTGTCAAGAAAGTTATTACAAAATCAACAAAATGTAATATTGCGTAATCTTGGTTCAGAGAATAAACATTTTACCGAAACAGGATATATTTATAAGTATGTTTATTACTAATTTAATGTCATTGAGTGCCATAATATTCATATATATTAATTTGATCATATAGATTTAATACGAATCAGACCTAATACAAGGCGAAAGAGAGTTAAGGTTTGACATTCGAGATTTCGTTTACAAATTCTATATTCCTATTGCTAGAGCACGTTGGTGCCGTTTTACGAGCTGTCGTCCACTTTATAAAAACATTTACCATCAGTTTTCTTGCTTTAAAAATTACGTTATACATTCTATGGTTTTATTTTTTGGTGCATGCTCAAGTAATTATTTACATATTGATAATGAGAAAATCCGGAGAGGCGAAATATAGCAGGATTCTGCATCATACACAACGTTTTCTCAAGGTGTCCTGTGCCAGATTTTTACAGAATTGCTGCGAAGCCAAGACCAATCTGCACAGCCGCAAATAGATGAAAATTATGTGCCTTCTGTAGCACGTGCAAGATACAGAAAATCATAATTATGTACTTTGATACACATAAACGATTTGTATATAGATACTATACATTCCCATTCTTGAGTACGATCTAGATCTTACTTTTGGAGGAAATAAACATACGTGAAAAAGAATTGAGGATATAGCAGCATCTAAAAACCCTAAGGAATGCGTAGGCACCATCTAGGTTGTTGTGGCTCCAATACATTACAGAAAACCTGCACCACAGTAAATTGGGGTTCTAATGCTGCGATAAGAGAAGCACCAGAAAACCGCATATAGCCGGAATCTATGGATTGTCCTTCCAAACGCGCTCGATTTTTCTCTCCGTGTATGCCGTAAAATTACTATTCTTTCGAAAATCATACATCAACCTATGATAGGCGGTTACTACATAGGTGGTGAATCATTTTCTGTTCAGATCAGGGTGAAACTGGTGAACCTGAGCGGGAAATGAGTTCGTAAATAGTTATCGCGTAGCGACTGTGTGCATACACGTAAACAAAGATCTTCACAAAAACTACAGCCACTAGTTATAATAGAACTTACATAGAATTTATTCTTCTTTTCCTATGCATGGTCTTCTGACTACCTGAGTCTTTCTAAACTACATTCGAAACGAAATGTTTAGGTGTCGACAGAACTACGCAGAATTTTGTCAGTGTGTATCGTACACACTGTTGGAATCATGGCGTTCGACGTGGAGTAAGTATACACTTCATTCATGGTTGTACGTTGTTATTACTCTTTTTTAAATATGCTTTTCATAGTATTTGAACGTGTATGACATAAAATATACGTTTTGTGACAAATTGTCTGCTGCATACATTAATGTAAATACTCAGAATTACGATTCCTTATAGCTAGTAGTTGTAATGGTTTTACACTAGTAACACTAATTTTGCAAACAAAATACAGGTAGATATAGAACCAGTGGTTCTTGATGTGCGTTCATTTATTTTAACCGTAAAATTTCCATTCATTTTTTGGACGACAGCTCGCTAAACTACAATAACACTCCCCCAAAAATATTTTTACAAATTCTATACTCGTATCGCTAGTTCACTATTTTTTTTTTCCATGAAACAAGCCCGTGAGTAGGGGAGACCGGGACTGGTTGGCAGCAGGAGCTGGTCGACGAACTGCATATAACTCCTGCATTAATTAACATATGAGCTGTTGCTGCTGTCATAAAAGAGCGACCTATGGATGCAGCTGCCACCTTCATATAGGATTTGTAACTTGCGGATTATGGCGTCTATTAGATAAAGAGTGTTTTTGCCAGTCTGAAGTATTTTTTTCAGTTCTCCGTTACAGCATCACAGAATCGTCACTACTTGGAGTACAGAAGTAAGTAATATAGCATTAGTTAGATCTGAACTTTCTTTTTATGAATATTCAAACAATAAAACGTAAATGCCAAACAATTGCTGAGTAATTACAACTTTGTTGCACAACATGGGCTTGGGGTTAGTTGGCGTATAGCATTTGGGGTTGGTTGGCAAGTGCGCCAAACAACCCCGTGTGGAATTTTATTTCATTTTACTTTTATTGTTACATTGTTTTATTGTTATGTTGTTTACAGTTCTACCAATCTTATACTTCAATGTTATAGAATAACATGCACGTATTGGATTACTGTCAAAATTCAGAAATCGAGATAAGACTGTATGCCGGACTCTGAATTTTCTGAATAGGCCTAATTCTCAGGACCAATAATATTTTGTATGTGCTCTTTTGTTACTAAAATAGAGGCCTAACTATTGTATTTCTTTCTTTGTGGAAAGTAGGAAATAAACTGCATTTCCCGATAATTCAGCTAAAACATATCTTAGTTTCTCTTAGCTACTTTGTGAACAGCGGGAAATAAACTACGTTTCTTGATAGTTCAGTTACTTAAATTACATTTTGAAATAATGTGAAGAATTAACCTACACCAAATCATCTTAAAACTGGTGTGGTTTGATAATCTTGTAGCTTCAATGTCATGACAACCAAGCTAGAATGAAAGAAAGAAGTTTCCATATTTCATAATGCTGATTCTTTTAAATGTTGTGAATAAAAGTCATTTTAAACTTCAAATAGCCTACTTCATTGCAATATATATAATGGAATTTAGAAAAATAACGTTTATTTCTAATAAATCCAATTTTTGTTTTTGTTTTGCTATATTTAAAAATTATGCCAACTAGCCCCACAATATCAGCGAACCAGCCCCTTACTAGGGGTCGGTTGTCATACTCCAATTTTAAAAGAAATAAAAATTTATTTCTGGAAAACTGTAAGCAACAAAACAAAAACAAAAATTTAATTTATTGGAGGAAACATTGGTCTGTCCGTACACATCCATTACATTGCAATACAGTGCACCATCTGCTCATAAAAAAAAAAATAAATGAAAAGTTCGCCAACCAGCCCCGGTCTCCCCTACTTACGTAAATAATTTAGTGTTTATGTTTCCACTCACCTTTTTGTCAAATCCATAAGCAATGGCTGCTGCTGTTGGTTCATTGATGATCTGAAGAACATCGAGACCACATATGGTGCCCGCAGTTTTTGTAGCACTTCTTTGTGCATCATTGAAATATGCAGGAACTGTGATTACAGCTTTCTTCACAGGCTTTCCTAGGTAAGCTTCTGCTACTTCCTTCATTTTCTGAAGCACCATAGCGCTTATTTCCTCAGGGTAGAACGTTTTAGTTTCTCCTTTATACTGTACTTCGATTTTAGGTATTTCGCCTTCCTTGATTACTTTAAAAGGCCAGTGCTTCATGTCCTCTTGAACTGTAGGATCCTCGAATCTGCGGCCAATGAGTCTCTTCGCATCTGAAATACATGTATATTTTAACATGATAATCCCGTGTTATTTAAATGATCATAACAAACTTCCTTACATTGAAAAAATACGGATTTTTTTTCTTTCTATTTCCGAAGTTGTTCTACATACATTGTATATTGGAGAGGATGGAATGTGCTTCTAAGTGTCCACGATGATTTAACTACACAGGCCTATATCATCTGATTATGCCGTCTATAGAAATATTAAAATTCATCAAATCAAGATTGAATTCTTTTGATGGTGTACACAGAAGTACATCGTCCTGAAATGTAGAGCACATGGTCAACCTTATGTTTAGAAAATGCAACATAGTGCGCCCTAAAGGTCATGTGTTGAAGTTCAGCCTTGTTCAAAAGATCTTGTCCACCAGTCGCATAACACAATTTCAAATTTAAGAGGACAGAACTTCTGTAGCGCCCCCAGCGCACTTCCACTAATCTTTACAGTAATACTGTAATGCATTTTTTAAGTGAGTGTGTGGAAATAGCTCTAATCTACGAAAAATTATATATCTGAAAAGTGAAAATGTTACAGACTTAAATGACGTAAAGATAGTTTCTTAATTCTTCTTATAAGTATTTAATACAGAGTTGCACCTTAGCAAAAGTAGTACATAAACGTTTGATTTGCAAACTGTCATACTAACAGCACTTAATATGTCGGCACAGGAGACCTGCTTGAAAAATATCTCAACATATTACTTATAGTAGTACCTGCGTTTCGATGTTATACAATTTGGAAGAATAGAACTTTCTATGTTTAAATTACACTGGGTAACCAATTTTGACCAACTTTATGTTTATCTGATTTCTTTTTTTCTAATATTGTTTGGTGGTACTAATAACGTGCATAACATTAGTTTTCCCGAAATATCAAAAATCGCCTTAAAATACGTCTTTAACAAATAGTAATCGGGTAATTTGTCGAATTTTTCCTCCATTTTTCGTTAAAGCGTAATAACTAAGAAACCATTTGCCCTAACACAACCGGTTTTTCCTTGCTTTTTAAGCAAAGGAAAAGGCTTTTAAATTGTCTAAGTTTATTTGCAATATTGCATGCGAAAGAAAATTTATTCAACAAATTTGGAGAAAATTCTTAATTTTTCCTCAAAATTAAGCATTTTTTATTTCTGGAGTTGGCAACATTGTACAGTTAGTCAAATTACATCAGATATTTTTTTGATCAGAAATTGATTCTGTAAGTTTTAAATTGGTATTCACGAGACGACACAAAATGTTGGGGAGAAAATTAGAAATTTGGTTATGAAATCAACTGGAACTTGACTAAGAAAAATTTTTAAAAAAGGCATTTTTCATTTCCGTGTAATAGTTCCTAACCTCTATTTTCAATTAAAATATATTACATTTCTAACACTTTTCGTATGTAGAAAAAGTGAATATTAAATGGCTAGTCTATATAAGCCGCAGTTTTTGCCCGGTTTTGATTTTTATCGAGAAATTTAGAACTAATTGCTATCTTACAATATGCTTCACTGAAGAAATTATGCAGAATTAACTTATTCACTCGTGCGAAGCTGATTTGTCATCAGAAATCAATGTCCAAATGAAATCTCCCATCATCGCGGTTCCCAGCGCCCTTGGTATCTTCTTTCCACTTGCTCAATGTCTTGATGAAAGCGTTCACCATTTTCTTCATTCACATCTGCTAAATTTGGTCGGAAAAAATCAAGATGGGAAAAAGAAAAAAATGCAATTTCAACGACATTCTACAACCCAAACTGCAATATAGGTCAATCAAAGAATCTATTAACTCCCTATAATTTTCATCCCTATTTTTACCGAGAAAACCTTGCACTACCGCCCTAAAAGCTTCCCAAGCACTTCTTTCCTCTCGAGTCATTCTATTCTGAAGTTCTTCAGACTGAAGCATCACACGTATCTGTGGGCCAGTAAATACGCCAGCTGTGATTTTAGCGTCAGATAACTGTGGAAACATTTATCTTATGTAAGAGAGAGCTGCAGAATGTGGATCTAATGCTCTAACAAACTGTTTTACAAGTCCTAATTTTATGTGGAGTGGTGGCAGTAAAATTTTTTCTCTTTCAACTAAAGGTTCATGTATGACATTGCGAGTGCCAGGAAGTAAATGTTTCCTTTCTGGCCACACCTTTAGTGTACAATGACTGTCAGTAGCTCTGCTATCCCAAAGGCAAAGAAAACACGTATATTTAGTATTGCCACTCTGCAAACCTAGAAGAAAAAATATCATCTTAAAATGTCCACAAATATCCCATTTATATTTTTGGTACTTAATCTTTTCCAACAATAATTTCACGTTTTCGTAGTCTTCCTTCATGTGCACTGAAAGTGCGACTGGTACAGAAAGGATTCACATTTCCATTGTGCAGAAGAACTGCCTTCAAACTTCCAGATGAACTGTCTATGAAAAGACGCCACTCCTCTGGCTGATATGGTTAACCGATAGCTTCATATAGACCACTAACGTCATGACAATATCACAAACTTTCTTCCATTTTTAAGAATTGTGAAAAAGTCTTATGCCTTTTTTATATTTTGATATTTTACATGTTGGAAGGAGAAAATCCCACTCATTTAAATGTGAAGAAAGAAGTTCTACCTTTGATTTGGGAAGATCTAAATCTCTTATCAAGTCATCAAGTTCTTGCTGATTAAGCAAATGTGGTTCCTTTTTCCTGGTTTCATGCGAAAAACTAATATCAAGATCGGAAGATTCCTCTGGCTCTCCTTCCAATGACAATATCTCTGGTGGTTTGTGTACAGGAGGTTCGTCACTGTGTGGAACTGGAGTAATGGATGAAGATAAACTGGGATATTCTATTTTTCTCCTATTCTTTCTGTTTTTATAGTCTGTCACGTCAACTGAACAGAAGTAGCAGTCATTATGGTGATTAGTAGGCTCTATCCAAATTCGAGGAATAGCAAATGGCATACACTTTCTGGTTCCCCATAACCAATCTTCTAATGTAGAGCGGCAAGTACCGCAACACACATGCTGAGCCCAATGCTTGTCTTGATCACCTACTGGCACTCGAAAGTAAGCTTCATATGCAACACAGAACTTTGTTCCAAGCACAATGTTATGTTTAAGTTATTTGGAGCTTATGTAATATCCACGAACATAACAAAATGAGTCTGCTGATATTTTAAAACGCCTACTTGTAGACATTTTCTCTTCCACACAGCACCTAGTGAAATTAAATCAAATGCCATTGATATAATATACTTACCAATGTAGTTAGTCAATACTGTATGCTGCTGGCCATCCAAGTGGAGTCATATAGAAATTTACTGACTTAAGTAAAAGTTAATATTTTTTGTGAAAGTAAGGGTAAAAAATAAGAAATTATATTTTTCTAGACAGTTATTTTCATTCAAATAAATGCTGTATTCAAAATGTGTAACCTTAGAACGCATATATTACGAAACGGAACTTGCCAATTAATTCACAAGAGTTTGTTCTGTGTTGCCATGTATGGACAGCCGAAGTAAAGGCTGAAATTCTTCCTCTAAAATGGCGTTCTTGAACAAAGACGATTTTGTAAAAATTTCTTCCAAACAAACGACATTTGAGGAACACTAATACCAGATTCGTAATTAGCACGTCAAAATCATTCGGTATATATAAAAACATTAAGATAAACAATTTCTTGTTGAGCAGTGTTATCTTTGATTGTTTGTTTAAGCTTATTCGTTTATTTCTCACATCAATTTTAAGAAGTACCTCGGAAACCGCTGTTCAGAATGCGCCAACAGATGCTTCAGCAAATGCAAATCGCTCACCGCACATCTTATTTTTCGTGAGTGGGGACAAAATAAAGACGTTAGATGTTAAGTCATGTGAGTACCGGAGAAATATGTAATCATTTACTTAGCAGCATTTCTCGACATGAACAACTTTTGTTACTTTTAGCTCACTTTGAAACATTCAAAGTGTATGTAGATTGCTGTTTAGTTTCAAGTTTGTATGAGTAAATCGAAGTTTAAGTAAGATGAAGTACACCTAATATGACTTACGTCGGTTGATTTTTTAGTATTTCTCTATACCAATTGACATGGGTCTGTTTTTGAGTTTCGGTCAAGTTATGTGAATCCTCTTGCAAGTGGCTTGCAAGTTTACGCACAATTAAGTGACTATGTAAAATCATATGTACTGCTTTCATGTCAACATACAAGAATGCCTGAATCTTAAGGTATGTTACATACCGATCTCTCTCAATCATATCAAGCGCATCACCAACGTTACTGCCAAAAAACAGGCGTGGATGAACGACCTTCACGAAATCCGTCAATGAAAAATGTCAACCACGCTGGAATTTCAAAAAAACAATTGAACACAATCCTACTGGATAGTGTTTCATCCCCAAAAGTCAAATGGACAAATGAAGTCACTCGGTGAATTGTTTTGCTGTACAAAATAATTGCTCCGTATATTTTCTGCACCAAAATCACGTTCTCACTCGCCAGGACTCATAGGATGAAGACATCTCACACACCCATGTTTTCTGTAGGTGATTAATAGATTCTCAAACGCGCACTTTTTCATAATCTTACTTTTGCATCATATTAATCTTCAAATGGTAGTGAATAGATGGTACGACACCTTGTGCTTATATGTATAACGTCCAACTTTTAATATAATTGATAACAACTGAATATAATAGTTTTGATTTGATTCTAGAAGTTAATTGTAAAAATAACGAGCAGCTGTGTCCTACAGCTCAACCCAACCCAAAAACTGCTCAGTTCCAGAAACAAAACTCAAACTTTTCTAACGTAAGGACTGTTGCACAGTAAAAATTATTTATGAATTTTCTGCACAGTTCCTTCACAGACAGTGAGTCAAGCATTTCCGAGTATTCATTAAGAATTGCAAATTGGTTCTTCAGTCTTGCCTGGGTTATTGTCTACCTGAGGTACGTTTTGAGATACCGCAACATTGAGAAACTTCTCTCGGCAGTTGCAGATGTCACTGGGATAACTATCAGGAGATAAAAGACTTTCAGCACTTCAGGAAACAACGCCCTGGATTCTTCACGGCGTTTTTGAAGATCTCAACCAGAACTTTCAGATCTTTTGAACTTGGAGTGGTAGTAATCAACTATTACATCTGTAAGTTCAGTCGGCCCGATTGACACGGTATTCTCTTAGAAAGTCGCTAATATCTTGAGAGAAGCCTACCGATATTTCAGAAGTAAAGACTGATAAAATCTAGAGTCAATTTTGCAAATGATATTGTCCAAATATTCGTAATAAGTTGCTCAAAATTTGTCTTCTGCGGTGTTAAATTAGTGGTTTTGGAATGAATTCTGAGAGTGTTCCAGTCTTTACGGGATCCTGCGCAGTAGCTAAAGAGATTTGAGTTCAAACCCTCGCAATCTTATTTACATTGTATCCCTTACACTCTGATACTCTTCCTTTGTTCCTTTAGCCTTTAACGTTTGGATACTGCATCTATGGTTTTTGTGAGTTGTTGTAGGCTTCTAACCTGTGCTCACTCACTCACAAAGTTAAAAAATAAATTTAAATAGCAATAAACCAAGCATCACCGTTTTGCAGTTGGTCTGTAAGGCCGTTGGTTGTACTTGCGGCCTGATCATTACTTTCTGACAACTCTTCCAGATACCCAAGAACATGAAAGTGCGTAATCAGAAGAACGGCTCCCTAGCCTGTCCTCATCTTGTTGGTCATAACAGGTGTGGAGATTAGATTTTTCTTCATGCAAAAATGAAAGTTCACTAAACTGGTGTCGTCCTTTTGGTGAACTTCGAATGGGTACACCAACATTGTTTGTCTACCGCATACAGTCTCGTATAAGGGACTTGACTTGAAGTGCGAGATTATCACAGTGAACGTAGAGAGAATTCTGTAATTCTTGTCTGAACTCTCCCTAGAAATATTACCGTCCCTGTCGTAATACTGTTTATGAGGTCCTGCAAGAAAATGTTGAATCAACTCAAAACGTCGAGAATAATTTGACAAGCTTTACTCATAACCGACGATGTCTGTAACTGTCCGAAGAACTATTCCTCGGCATCAAGATCTGGAGTAAAAATTCGAATGTTTATGGACACTTGCTTTTACAAGTCTCGCACTTGCTTTTACGCTGATGTTACAAGTCTCGTCTGTCAGCTCGTGCAAAATAGGTCTGAGGAATGCAAAAGCCTCAACCTTTGACGTCTCATTCTGAATGCGAATGAGAAATTCGTGTACAGAAACATGACATTCAAAGGATATATTCCGACGACAGGAACAACATTTAATTCTCTTCATTACTATCCTGTTGACAAAAATACAGAAAATGTTTACAGTGACCCCTTGAGTGCAATAGTACATCGCATTCTTTTTCTATTGACGGCGCCCCTAGATAACTAGCGGCGCAAGATTAAGAAGAAACACGTTTACATCATCCGTTGATTGTCATATTACATAGTTTTCTATTTTATCAAAGGCGTCCTCTAAAAAGCGTCTCTAGGTGACAAAAGGAACAGGGAAAAGCATAAATTGATTTTATAATACAAATATAAAGCACTTTATATCTTGTCGAATGCTCGTCAATTTATTCACATCACTACTTTCGTAAACTAGCTTTTTATCCTTGAGTCGGGTGTAAAATTAGACAGAATAAACATTACGCGCCTTTAGTACCTCCAATATTTTCTACCAGAATTTAGGGGGGCAATGCGCTCTTGACGCCTCTTCTTTTTACACCAGTGTTGTAATGTTTCGTACAATAAGGCGTCATCATATACAGTATTTCTGCAATATACAGTGGTTCTATTCAGCCGATTCGCAACGGTTCGCTAAAACCGGTTGTTAAAATATTTTGAGTTCGCAGAACCGTTTGTTATACCCAGACATAAACACACACACACACACACACACACACACACACACACACACACACATGACTTAACCGAGAGTGAAAGAAAGAAGCCAAACAAATTAGTGAAAACACATCTGTACTTTTCCAGCTATGCTGTGTTAGTTCAACACATACCCCGCGGTGTTGGCGTTTAACACAGGGTGTGTGTTACGTTTTTAATACACAACCGGTGTTGAGCAGTGCCGTAAGCGTTAATGAACCACAAAATTACTCCCCCAAAATATGTTAAGTCGCCTATATGCGTAATGTGTTTACATTATGCTGAGTCTAAAAAACACTTTAAACAAGTAAAAAAATGTACTGCAGTGGCGGGGGGGGGGGGACGAATCCCAACCTTTCAATTAATAGCCTCGTGCTCCTCCGACGTGGCCACGGAGGCGATGAAGAAAACGTCGCTTGTAGAGGGATAAATTGTTGAGGTCTTTTGAATTTGGCTAATCAGAGTGCTCCTGTATGCCGCGTATATTCGACGATAACCGTTCGGGATAAGATAAAATCTGCTCGCCATGTAGACCTAATTTCATAACATAATGACGACTGTCTATTTACTTTATTTTATAGTTCTTCCATATTCACTTTCAAATGATCGGCGATAGTTGCCATCTAATAAAGTTGATGCGTTTGTTGCTTCTAGTACACAATCACTTAGAAAAAGAAGCAATAAATACATCAAACGTGGGAGATGAATTTAGAACAGCTAAATGGCACATGCCTAACACATCTTGTGCTATTAGGGTTTCTTCAGAAACATTATGTAAAGCAATTGAAAACACATCGCGCGGTTTGCATTTTGAAATTTTCCGTATACCTGGATTTGTTTAATTATTTCTTTTTACTGTGTTTGTCTGTAGCTTCAATTCATAAGCTTTTATAATTAGATGCCCAACATATTTGGCAATCACGCAGAAAACAACACGGAAGATTCTACACTTTTGTTAATTTAACACACAGGCTGTGTGTCATTCCAACTACCGGCATTTGACACACAACTTCAAATGGAGAGTGAGTTGTTCTAACCACTTGTTTGTGTTATATTTTAACACAATCGTGTTAACACACAGGCATGTCGTTGAAATAACACAACGATTTTTTACAGTGTACAGTTTCTATGAATTGAATCATGCAGAAGGAATTTGAAGACGCTATTGGACACCAAATATAATAAATATAAATAAATATAAGTAGAAACATGGAGTGCGGAGGACCGTGTAAGAAAGTAGATAAAAACTGAAATGCAGAGGACCGCCAAAATTAGGAAGTCTACAGGTATGGTAATACAGGTGAAAACAAATTGGTATAAATAACTATAATAGAATAAGGTTTAAGGTGAAAACCTAAAAGTCACACAGGTGATGAACTAAAAATAAATAAAATACAGAATAAATTAAATGAAATGAAAACAGAAAATATAAATTCAATTCATAGAAAATTCATACAGTTGAGATCACCTATGTTAGTCATGTTGCAATTGTGGTATTATGTGTATTGTGTATTTGTAAATTGTGTTTTTGTATTTATGTTATTATGTATGTATTTAAAAATCTCTTTTATTTCCAGAGTAAAGAATACCTACATAACAAAAAGAAAACTAAGACCTGAGATAAGCATTTTAAGACTCAGGTCATAAAAGCCCCACCCCTTAGCACTTGGGTATACAAAACGAAAAGAGAGATGAGATAAACAAAAAAAGGAGAGAGATTATCACAGAGTAAGGGGCAGATGCGTCTGCTGGTAAGTCCGTAAGAAAACGGCAAGAGCAGGGGCAGTGGAGGAATAATAATAATAATAATAATAATAATAATAATAATAATAATAATAATAATAATAATAATAATAATAATAATAATAATAATAATAATAATAATAATAATAAAACTAGACACCAGCATGACTGGTGACGAACCCTGCGTGTATTACAATACAATAAAGCTCTGATTTGTGGCTATCGCCGCAATGCATTTACGGTACACGCTTTACTGGAGTTACTTGTTAGCGATCGTTAATTACCGCTTGAAAATGCCCTCACGTTCCCACTCGCATTGCTACTTATGATAGATTTAAAACTTTTGATTTGAATCATTACCCACTCTAATCATCCAAAGGGCTTCGCATATGAAACATAAGAAACTCCTTTTCATGAAATAATATTTTCTGCGACAGAACGATCCAAGCAAAATAACATATTATAAACCGAATTCGTCGGATATTCATCTCATACTGAATTTTTTTATTTTTAGATTTGAATTTTCCAAGAGAAATCGAGTTTATTCACATTCTAACACTAATTTGGGACAAGAAGAATTTGAAAAGGTGTAAACTGAAGTCCAAACAAGATGACCGAAAGCTTGTTCACAAACGAGATGTCCCTGCTCCTTCACGTGTGCAGCCACGTCAAATCTGTGATCTACGGGGAAGAGAACTTCTTTGTATCGTCGACACTGTTGAAACTTCCAATACAGGAAGCATCACGGATTCCAGAAAACAAGAGGCCAATGTCAATTCTCTAGATCCTGTTTCACCTGCATCTTCCTGCAGTACTTCCTCCTTGCCAATCATCGGTGACCTAAGAGGATGGGTGCTATCTCCTTGGGAAAACGACAGTATGGAATTTCGAAGAATTAAAACTGGTTAATTACAATTTTATTGGGTTAAAATTGATCAAAAACAGCGTTACGTAATATGTAAACGACCCTAATGCCTATTACGTGTGCTACCTATCTGTAACACGTTTTTGAATGACTCCAATGTCTTCATTAGTTTTCGAGATATGTATCTTTGAAACAATATGTACAAAATAAAGTGGTCTTTTTATCGATATCTCGATCGATTGCTTGTCATGGCAATACTATCATTCCTCAAAACATGGCACTTTCCTGGTGGTACATTATATATCTTTCTATCTATCTATCTATCTATCTATCTATCTATCTATCTATCTATCTATCTATCTATCTATCTATCTATCTATCTATCTATCTATCTATCTATATCTATATCTATATCTATATCTATCTATATATATATATATATATATATATATATAGATAGATAGATAGATAGATAGATAGATAGATAGATAGATAGATAGATAGATAGATATACCATCACTGGCACCACTGGCAATATATGTATGTAGAACCTATACATCTCGTCCAAGTCTGTATATCTGGGTGGAGTCGGAGGGGGACAGGCGGGCTTAATGGTAGACAGTACACCTCTGGTAAGCGAATCCTTGTTTCGATCGCAGCTTACGTCAAGTGGATTTTGTGGTTTACAAACACTGTGTATGTGGGTTTCCTCGGGCTTTTCCCATTTCATCCCACTTTCCACAATCAATCATTTTATTCATTATCACCACATTCATTATCACTGCCTTTCTTCACTATGATGCATAGACCGTTTAATGCTATTTGCAAGTGTTGCAACCAGTTACATGATTAAACTATACATACAAATATTTTCAGTTCGAATTTTTTCACTTCTGCGGAAAATCTTAACGAATTGTAATTAACCGATGATATTTAATTACTTACAGTTGCAAGAGGTTGTTAATATCAGATTTCAGAATTTAATCAGCTGAAAAAGAATTTACGTATTTTCATCCTATGTTCTTTATGAGTTGTATGTTTCGAACAGTGGTTTATCCAGTCTCCTTGATTACGGGGTTAGGGAGAGGATATAAAACTCTAAAGAGAGATCATATTCAGGGGCGGACTAAGGGCCGGGCAACTGGGGCAACTGCCCGCGGCGCCACAGTCAGGGGGCGCCAAAATGAGCCTCAAAAAGTAAATTTTGTAACGTGTTTTCTACTTACTTTTTGGTTTATATTCTTGTAATGTAGCGTCTATTACATCATTTTTTCCATTCCGCCATGGAAGAAGAGAGTTTCATAGTACTAGGAGGGCTGTATCGACAAATGGAAACATGGCATGAATAAAGGTGACCAAGAAAGTTCTGTCATTTTTTCACCTACCACCTTCGAACATGGATAGGTCACCTAAGACGTACCTCGAAGATAAAAAATAGTCCCCATCAGCATCGACGACCTTCTGCCAACGTTCTGGAAGGCCATGGATTCCATCACAGTAGAACTTGGTGAGCCGTTAAGCGAAGAAGGTATCAAGTGCATTTTGCACCGCTACTAGGGATTTGAACCGGAGTCCTCTAAGGTGATTGTCCAAGGAATATAATAGGTGATAATCGGACGGTGCAATGTCCGGGGAGTATGCTGGATTCAATAGTTTTTCTCATCCAAGGCGTAGAATGGTGTCCCGCGTCATCCTACCCACGTGGAGCTTAGCGTTGTCCTGTAACAGGAAGACCCCTTTGCGATTCAGAAGTGCTAGCTCCAGAGTTTTGAATTTTTCTTGAACACGGCTCAACTGCTGACAGCACACAGTTACATTGATGCTCTGACCAGGTGGTAGGAGTTCCAGATGCACGATGCCGCGAGTAGTCCAACAACTGTTTGTCACCTTCTTATACGTAGTAGGAAACCAAGGGGCAAGAATATTTTATGAACGTATTGTGATGATATTTTTAGAGTAGAATTCCATCTCCTTCAATTGTATTTGATTCGAGTATGTTAAATACTATTTGAATATACTAAGTTGTATTCGACGTCGAATAACGTAAGTACTTAATTCTAGGAGAGCCAGGTGGAATAGAAACTGTACGCCACTTATATTTTTCTATGATAGCTCTGTAAGTAATGACGGTTAACTTTGCATTTTTCTTATAGCTGACATTAAATAAATGAAGAACCTAGCAATGAAGTAACTTTTGTATAGAAAGTTTTATTTTTCGTGAAAATTATCATTGTTGATTGGATTCTAAAGTGTACCCCACCCAGCACTCCCTGAAAATAATTTAAATTATTGCAATGCGCATTCTTTTATAGTTAGGCTGCCACTAGTTCTTCGTAACATAATAAATTCTGAGAAGAATGATGTAATATTACATTAGTAAACATTGAACTTGTCACTTGGCATTGAATATTATTGTGTAACAGCTAGCTAAAGCTCCAGAATGAACTGTGCAGCCCTGACTGAACAAGAAATAGAATCTGAACTTCTTGGATTATATTGAGAATGTGGAAGAAGAAATTATCAAGCAAAGTGATGATAATGATAATATTATAAATTCTCATAACCAAGCACATATCACAACAATAATACGTTGGGGTCAAATTTGTACCCGGCGGGTGCTAAGTAACTTGACCCTCCAAGGGTTAAAGGACACGTTGGATTGCTAGTACAATTAAGCAAAGAGTTCAATTAAACAAAAAAATATTGTTTTACGGCAAATTAACTTAACGTCTGAGAAAGATTAATTATTTTTTCGATCTCCAGGATAGTTTGGAATTGTTGATTAACCTGCTCACTGCTTCGAATTACAACATACTTACAAAATGTGTTAATACACTATGGAGTACTTACAGCTGGAAGAAATTAATATAGTTTCATCAACAGTGAAACAAATTGATTCAGTGATTAACCATAAAGAAAAAACAACACCAACAACGTTTGGGAGGTGATTCCTGACACCAAGATACGACAAAAAGTATAGACCAACCTGGGTCCAGAAACCCGTCATTTCGGAGTTATAGGCTGCCGAAAACATGAAAAGAATGAACTTTAAAGGTCCATAGTTTTAATACTATTGGAGCTATCGCAATCGGGTCAAGAATTCAGTTAGGAGCTAGTACGTACCCTATCAAAATATCCATATTTCAGAATCCTGCTGTACTTCCGCAACAATTTTTATAAAGGAAGTTGGTGAGTACTTCAAGTTACAAGCCCGTAGCTAAACTTCCTCTACAAAAATGTTGCGTGAGCACCGCAGGAGTTACCCAAAGATTTACGGAACGCATTATTTACGTAAGCAGGGAGTTTATGTATAGTATGTCTTATAAATTTAAGTCTAGAAAACAGTAAGCGTGATTCAGAAATAGTATATACTCACCAAAAATTGTGTTCTTCGGATTTAGTGCAACTTGATTCAGCGCAGCCTCTCCTATTAGTCTTTCCGTGTCAGTAAATGCCACATAACTTGGAGTAGTTCTATTCCCTTGGTCGTTTGCTATAATCTCTACTTTGCCATTTTGAAAAACTGCTACACAGGAATATGTGGTTCCCAGATCAATTCCAATGGCTGGTGCTTCCTCTGCCATTACGTTGATTTACTGTGAAATATAATAATAATTAGTTATTAGACAATTATTATTACGTACCCATTTCTCATTGCATGATCTCAATATTAGTCAATAATTTTGACATGAAATTTCTATTTTTAACATTTTTCCCTTTTATTATGTATTTATTAGTTATAATAATTGTTATTATATTTCGTCTGGAAAAATGCATTACGAAAATCAATTTTTATGTTCTCAAATCGAGATTCAAAACCATAGCCTTTAGCGTTGTAGTCGCACGCATTATCCACTAACCCGCCGATGTGCTATCCAGTGAGACGATTTGTATGTGTATGGGTTATACAGGGTGGTCCAAGTGTTGAAACACACAAATAAAATCAAAACTGTTCAGAATTGAGAAAAAAGGAAAAGTCATGATAACAGACAAGGGAGAAAATCTTTTGAGACATATGGCACTATCGGCCGCCATCTTGAAATCGCGGGAAGTTTTTTCCAGTGGGAAACCCACCGTGTGATATATCAAACAGGATTGAAAATTTTCCAGGAATCCAGTGGTGAAATGCTTTGGGCTCTACAACTAACCGTTGCAAAGTTTTAGCTGATTTCCTTTTATTTTAGGTGGCGTAACACGGAATGGCACCAACAAGGGATAAGCACATAGAGGTCATGTTGATCTCAGGAGAGCGCAGCAGCAGACAGATCGCAGACGATTTTAACGCTCGTCACACAGAACTCGAGCCCATTTCGCATAGTGCAGTGTGAAAAGTTATAGCAAAATTTAAGGAAAGCGGGTCGATGGAAAACAAAAAAAATTAGGCAGGCCTCGCAGGTGAAGGCGACGTTCGAAGGTACACCCACTGTTTTGTTGGCATCATTCGCTAAAAGTCCCACCCGCAGTACCTGTCGCCTAGACCAAGAATGTAGGGTACCCCGTACGTCCATCCTGCGAATCGTATCTGTGCATAAGTTGCACTCATAAAAGATGAAGCTCTTGCAACATCTAACCGAGAATGATCCAGATTGCCGAGTCGAATTCTGTGAGTGGGCCGCGGAACAAATCAGACAAAATCTTCTATTCGCATATGACCTGCTGTTCTTGGACCAATTTTTCTTTTGTGTCAGGCGAGGTGAACAAGCAAAATCACCGATATTGGTGTGACAACAAACCATACGGATACGACAATTCTCGGGTCGTTGGCTCTGACAAGGTGATGGTGTGGTGCGGTTTGTGGGATACCCGTGTAGTGGACCCATTCTTTATCGAGGACAATTTAAATGCAATTTCCTACCTAACATGCTTGAAAAGGAGATCCTGCCGTCCGTCGCATTGCATGATGGTTCTTTCCCTTTGTTCTACCAACACGACGGAGCACCACCTCATTTCAGATTATGTGCTCGTGAGTACCTCGCTAAGCAATTCCCACAGAGATGGATAGGCCGGCGAGAATCTGTCGAATGGTCACCACGTTCCCCAGACCTCACTCCATTGTATTTTTTTCTGTGGGGCTGCGTGGAATCCGTTGTGTATGCTACGTAGATCAGGGACATTAACCACCTTCAACGCAGGATTATTGACGCGTGTCCCAGCATTCCAGAGGACATGCTGGGCAGGGTAATGGATGACTGGCAGCAGCGGATACATTTAGCGATTGCTCAGGAGGGTCGACACATTGAACAATTACTGTAACATTAGTCAGTGGGCCACACATTGCTTACATTATCTGAGGTAAGTGTAGAAAGTCTGTTATAACTTTGCAACGGTTCGTCGTAGAACCAAAAATATTTTACCACTGGATTTCTGGAAACGTTTCAGTCCTTTTTCATGTTTCACACAATAGGGTTCCTATTTAAGAAGTTCCCAGGTGGCATTTTAAGATGGAGGATTTCAAGATGACGACTGATGGTGCATATGTCTCAAAAGATTGTTACCTTCATTTTCTCTCTTTTTTTCCCATTTCAGAACGGTTTGAATTTTATTTGGGTGTTTCCACAATTTTGGATTAACGTGTACACTTTCTTTTACACTGCACAGTAGACTACTAATGCCACCTACTCGTGGAGCTTATTACTATGTCAACAAGAGAAACACTGGTGTTGGCGCCCCTAAGTAGCGCGACCCGGTACTATGGATGAAGACGTTTTGTTCCTAAAGAAATAGGATATTGGTAATACATGGTCGTATTACTGGATAGTAACGTTTGATATCTTCACCCGCCCTTATTATCTGTATTTCCCCACAATTTGGCCTCATGATAGAGGAGACACCTGAATTCGTTGTACTTGAATTCACTGTACGTATGTCAATGCTTTAGGGAAAATGGTCTGAATATAGTTTTCTCAATGACGACATTTTGAAATTCTTCATTTGGATGAAAACAGCTTGGTAAATGTGGAAAGTTATCTGATTGCCAAAATTGATAACCAGTTCTGAACCTGAAGATATTTTTCAGGTGAGAGAGGGAGAATTGGTCACAGAAATAGAAATTCATGCATTTGCGAATTTCACAGTTCGGGTTTTTCCTTCTTTTAAGATTAGAACTACGATGTTTGCATCAAGGCTTTCAAGTATAATTTTAACAGAAGCTAAAATGTTTGTTAAACTAATGTGTCTTTGCGACCAACCACAGCTCTGATCTATGGCTTAAATGAATGAAGATGATGTGACTATAATAAAAAATATATAAAGGATGCAATAGTTCGTTGTTTACAACACTTGGGAGGTGCTTCTAGACATGAAAACTAGAAAAACTGTCTATGTAACACAAAGTCGAATACCGCATCTATCCGGAGTTACGGGCATCCGAAAGTGTTAAGAAATAAATGTCCACTTGGAATTGTGGCAAAACGTCGAGTCATAGAACGGCGGCGATAATAGCTCACCAATAGCGCAGTACGCAAAGAATCCAAAGGTGAGAATCCAGAAACAGTACGCACACAATCGAAAGGTGCAGTAATCGGTTGTGTATACTAAGGGCGCAAGGGATTCCCAAAGGAAGAGATGGATTCCCCACACATTTTCTGAAGGACACATGGACCATAATAGGCGAAATGTACTGCTTGGGTGCAATACGTACCGCATGGTGTGATAAATATTGATAGTGTAAGCCGATTCAATATGGCGGACGAAACGTGATGTTCGGGGTTTGTATACCTACATGAAAGAAGAAGTACATGCGTACATGGAGCATGTAATTTACCACATTCGCAGTGTTGGCATTACAAATATTGCATACTATGGTATGCCGATGGTAATAGAAAGAGTATTATCAATTGGGTAAAAACATTTTCCCAGTCGATACACCGAGGTTCAATATCTTGCGGCGGCCGCTCTGATCAGTTTTTTCCAGTGTATCTCATCAGTCGCACTAGGCAATGCCAGGACGACATCTTTCCTGCATCCCTGTCTCCTTCCCTACCCTGGCATCGTCAAAGTTGCTGCAATGTCATAAAAAGCTTTAAGTAAATGAGGGCGGCCTACCGTCACCTTTCATGGACAGTTTGTGGGTGAATAAAGGAACATATGCATGATGTCAGTTAATTTTATCAGGTATAAGAGATACACTCATGTCCAAAATTATTGTCGCATGTCTATAAATATGTTGTTGTAGGAATATAATTTGATAACGAATTTGCCCAGTATTTCTTATAATGTTAGTATGTGTATAATCGGCAAAGACATGTATGTGGAAAATTTCATGTCAAAAGAGCAGTAAATAAGGACAATAAAATGAAAATAAAACTTTCTTATTCATTTAGCAATGTTTTACTCATTCTAATTTTCGTATTTATAATTCTTTTCCTATGAAATTTATCACAAATATACATTTCCCAATTATACACATAGTATCAGTATTAAAAGTACCCTGCAAAATCATTATCAAATTATATTCTTCCAAGAAGACAGTTATAGATATGCGACTATTATTTTGGACATGAGTGTCCATGCTTGAAGGAACACCATCATTTTCAATGCACAAGTTTACATACATTTCGGGGGGCGACGGAGTGCTACCAACCCACATACAAATGTCCTGTAGACGAACACCGAACAGAAAAGCAAAGAGAAGTGCTTTGTTTCTCATTTGTACCAAGTACGCCACATATACAGAGGGTTTGTAGGCAATCCGCTAGAAGTCTTACCAAGCTAATTTTGTGTGACGCTTGCACTGTTTCTCTTTGCAGGCAGTGTTTATACGGTAAATTGCAAGTTAGATCAAATTACGTTCCTGAGATAAAATGGCCAGTTGTGGAACGAGTGATTTGAAAGAATACATCAACTGGAAGACTGAGGTAGTTGTTTGTATGTGATATCACGTTGTGGCCAAAATGGCACATTTCTCAGTATCCGAGATGGCTGATATGCATTTCATGTATGAGGTGGCAAGGGGTAGTAGCCGAGAGGCGATACGGTTGTATAGTGATAGGTTCCTTAATCGACGAGTACTGTCACACGACTTTTTCCAACGACTCGATCTTCGTCTTCGAGAAACAGGATCCCTAAGACCTCAAATGGATATTGACAGAATTCGAGATGTGCGATCTGTTAGGTTTGAAGAAGAAGTTGTTGCTGCAATTCAGGCCCGTCCTCAATCCAGCACATGCAGTTTAGCCCAAACACTACACGCCAGTTATACGACAGTGGTGAGTTTTCCGTGAAGAACTTTTACTCTCCTCAATGTTTCTGTGTTTTTGTCCCTCTACTTAAAGAGTTAGTGGAAAAACTGTAAAAGTGAGTAAAACACGTAAAAATAGGAAACAAGGTACTGAGGAAGGTTCGTTAAATTAATTAACTTAAAAAAATAATCCAGTGCCCTGAAACACCAGATTCCAATCCATATAAGTATCTGTCGAATGCTGTGCCGTAAAAAATCAGGGGCCGAGTCAAGAGCATATGGCAGCGCCTCCGTACATATGAGATGCCAATTTAAAGTTGACTTCTCTGGACTATTCTTTCAGCATAATACTTTACTATTTTATCATGACTGAAATCAGAAAGGTTCAGTATTATTACACTGGAATCGTAAAAGTGTGTAATTACTGAATTCACTACAGCTCCATTTTTTCCTTCTCCCAGAACAGTGATGTCTTAGAGTAGTGGCTTAAGCGTAAGTTTCGTAATGTTGGGGACGTGAGTTCGATTCCGGGTGTGGCAATTCAGTAAATTTTTACAATCTACAAAACTGATATTCCTCATGTATAGTAACATGAAAAATATTCAATTTCTCTGGGTTTAAGAGTTGAGACGACCTCCTTCAGAGGTGAAATGCCAACAACACAAAATTACATCATCCGTATCAACTTCATTTGTAACCGTCTGGCAAGTAACGTGTTTGGACAAGAATTGATGGATACATAAGGGCTAAACACGTCCTTAATGCTGTAGTATGGGCCAAAAATGAGTTCCAAGGAATTGTGATCGAACTTACAACGCTAGGCACAAGAATGATCATATTTAAGATGTCACATCACCTTTCTACCTAGAAGAAGGGCGTAACAAAATGCATTACTCTTATCAGCTAACAAATCTTGTTGTCATAAAATGATAATTCTATCTGTAAATCCATAAACGTAATAATATTATTGCGTTCATGTGTAAACCTAAGAAACATCTGACATACTCTATATCTTTTCTGTTCCTATGAATATCTTCGACTATTTTACTTTTCTTTCCTTCTGTGGTAATAATAATAATAATAATAATAATAATAATAATAATAATAATAATAATAATAATATAAAGAATGATATAATTACAACACCAATTACATAAACATTATCTTCCCATTCAGAAAAATTAATAATTGCTACGACGGGATTTGAACCCAGGTAGCTACAATGAGAGTTTCTTGCTTTCACAATTTCTTTTAAACAAATCGCCCCAACCGGAGTATTTTTCGCCACTTGCACCTCATGTCCTTTCGACGTATTCCAAACACTACAGGAACACGAACAAGAAATACTGAGGACAGTTAAAATTCCGACCTTGCTCTTCAGAGGAATTCGAACCCCTAGTGGATTGCGCCTCATGATCAGCAGCCTCATGATCATGTGGCCTCAATTTGCCACAAACTTCTCATATGAATATAAGAAAATAAACTAGTAGTTATGGAACATAAACATAGAACTGTCTATTTCTACACGTGTTGATGCAATTTAAAGAATGTGAAAATAGTTTCTGTCGTCTTTTCTTCTTTGGAAATTAGAAGTTATGTAAAAGACGAAATGTAATGTAAATCGGGACAATCCCTGCAACCGATGAGCAGTGCCGTAACTTAGATTTTTCTGAGGGGGGGAAAGCATTAATAAACTTATTTGGGCCCCCTAGAAAAAGTTGTTCTCCTGATTCTTGGGTCCCCTCTTTCCAACTTTCTCTTAATCTTTATGGGGCTCCCGGAGCCTGTGGTTCCTCCCGCACGGCAAGGTCTGCTGTTCCGTTAGTTACTCCCTGGGCCCATTACATACATGACAAAATTATTAAGGGGGCAATAATGATACATCTCAAAGCCATACGAATAAATATTATTTCTAGAACCCCTAATAGTAGACATTTTTTTTACTGAAATGGGTCCAAGACTCATTTTTGTTCTATTTACCTTTTGTGTGCTGTTTTGTTTATGTAATGTAGCGACGCTATTTGATTCTTCATTTCTAATTTTATGTTCCTATCGTATATGGGGTAAGAAAATTTTGTCTCAAAATGGCCCCCTCGAACGACGGGGACGTTCTCTGGGGTGCAGTTGTCCCCTGCCCCCACAAGTTATGGCTCCGCCAACGGCGTAGCCTCAACTTTAAGAACTTTTCGTGATATTTTCCTCATTGAGGAACGTCTATATAACTTGTTTTTGACTTAAACAAGGAAATGTCGAGTAAGTCATTAAGACACTCACACAAGTTGCTTATATTTTCTTATTTATATTTTTATTTATATTTTGTTTATATTTGTTTGTTTTTGTTATATTAGAGTATCTTGTTTATATTTTTCCATGAAACGATTTTAACTAGTTATTAAAACCTGTGGCAAACATCTTGGCATTTCAGCTAAACGAATAAAACGCAAGCTTTGACGCGATGTTGCCGAGTGCTAAGGGGAGTGGCTATGGCTAAGCAGACAAACTACAGCACGATCAGGTGCCAGAGAATAGACGTGTATAAAATAAACGTGGCAATACCGCTGGCCTCTCATTTGCTAGCAGCATTTAAAGGGAACTTGGAGCGCCGCCTTCAAATGCCAAGATGTTTGTCACGCCGTTTAGTTTGGGTGGAAGTTTAAATGGCGCGGTGGGTGAGTGATTAGCGCATATATTTGGTGTACCCGGTTCAAGTCCCGGCCAGGCTGAAGCTTTTTCAAGTGTTCCTGTTTCAATTTCAATTTCAATGCATACTCAGTGTGATAAGAAAAATCATCTCTCCTCCAGAAAGAAGATGTTGGAATGAGGAGCATTGGAGAAGGTATCTCAGTGGAGGCAATCACTTACAAAGTTATTTCCAGCAGTTGTTCTAGATTTGATATTTTCAGCTACTTTCAAGCATTTTCTGATTCATATGTGATCAGTGTTTTTATTTCTTTGATTATACAGTATATAATGAAAAAATACATTACATACACAGCAATATTGAGATTAACATATGATGTTCATTGGACAATACGCTCTGAACCAGAGAGATTGATCTCAGAATGGAGAAATGTTTCGTGCGTCATCTACTCACAATTTTACTTCCATACAGACTTGAATCAGTGCTACCAACTGCTGTCAGTGCCAAGAAAAGTTACGTGTAAATTGGGTTGCATCTGCCTAGGCGTTCTCACAACCGCAAATGACCTGGACCCCAAGTAATGAATTAGAGCGCTTAGGGGGGGGGGAATTATTTTTGTGGCTGGCTGTACTAGTATATTAGTAGACAATCGATTAACGTATATGTATTAAAGTCTAAAGTATATGTATTCCTCAAACTCTTGGGGGGCAAATTGCCCCCTCCTGCCCCCCTAAATGGCGCCTTTGGAATTAATGCTATTAAGATAATGGGTGATATCAATAAAACGGAGAAGTTACTCATTTTCCCAATTTTGAAGTAGTTACTCGCATTGGTATCAATAAAAAGAGAACTGAGCACTACACGACTCGGTTGACCTCGAAGAAAGCCCCACCCTTTTGAAGTAACCACACCTCTATTCTCGAGCCGAGTAACTACTCCGCGTTTCATATCAATAAAAATCAAAGACTCCTCTGTGATGCTAGTAACTTCTCCAAATTTGTGGAGCAAGCTAAATAGGTGACTCCGTGCGAAATATGGCAGAGTATATGATTGTTTTGCTACGTAGAAAAATTTATAAACTGAATAGAAATGTTGCAAATGGAGATTACAAATATATATATATATTATAGATTCATGAAAGAAAATGTAGAGTAATTAGCACAAATTTTTTTTAGGAGTATCAACCGAAATTTGGGATGGTGTACTACGTAATGACGAAAAGATGCGGATTTTCTTGCGTTACGTGAGTCCAGGTCGGAATGTCAGGGGATTCTGGTGTGGCTCAAAGTACTGTGTCTATGACTACTACCAGGCACGTAGCCAGGATTTCTTAATAGGGGGGGTCCGAGACATGAAATACTGTGGTTATCACACCAGAGTTCGATTATTCTAAACTATTTTACTGGTAACATATATCGGTTCGTTTAGGCAGGATTTCGTGATGAGGGGGGCGGGAGTTTGATATGAAATATTGTGGTTATCACACCAGGGGCTTGATCAATTTAAACTATTTTACTAGCAACGTATGTCGGTTTGTTAAGACTTTAAAATTAGGACATATTAGCAAGAGCGCCGATTTCTCTGTAAATTTCAGGAGGTCCATTCAGATGCAGAAGGCATGTATGAGGATTTTAAGACAAATTGCATTCAAATATGCCAATATATTGTATATTTATAAATACAACAAGGGGTCCACATGACCCTTGGGGAGCCGGCCCCCCAGGATCGACGCCCATGCATGTTAGTAAGTATTTTAGTAACAAATTATGAAGAAATCTCGAATAAAAGAATATTTATAAAAATATTTTTTTTAAAAAAATTACAATATCTACGTTCCTTCTTCTGTTCATCCAAATATGACAATTTTCCTTTCATTATGACCTCAACTATTAAAAAAAAAAAAAAAAGTACGTATCCAATAACGTCTTGTAAAATATTTTATATCTGCGTTCCTATCTCTGTTGAATCAAATGTTAACAGGACTTGCTTTCCACATAACTTTTTTGTTTTTATTATTCCGTCAATTACTGTCTATTCCAAATGACAAGTTAAAGGAGCAGTAAAAAATCTTTGAGTTTTACGTCCCACGGTTATGCCGGTTAGGCTAAAGGAGACGGTGATGATGAGAGATGAGTGAAATGAAGAAAGTGGAAGGAAACGGGAGAACCCCGAGAAAACCCACGAGCACGGTGTTTGTCCACCACAAAGTTCACTTGGCGGGGGCTGGGATCGAACCCGGAACCCCAAGCACCAGAGGTGAACGCTCTACCACTTTTTTTTTAAACTTCCTGACTTATTTTCTACTTCAACCACTTTTTCAGGACTACTAGACACGACAGGGACACGAACACAGAAACATCGAGGACAGTTAAAATTCCACCCTTGCTACTACAGAGGGACTCGAACCCCCAACGGGCTTCACCTCACGATCATGAGCCTAACGCCTCAGACCGCTCGGCTACACCCACCGGCTGACTGAGCCACCACGCCCCCTTTAAAGGAGCAGTAGTAAACCGTTTCTGAAATAACATGTTTGATAGTACAGGGAAGCGATGACAAAAAAAAAAATATTTTTAGCTTTATTTTTATCTTTATTTTTAACGCTGATTTTTCCTATTTCTTGTTTCTTTTTGTTTCTTCCTTCCTTAATTTTTTATTTCTGGTCTCGAAGGGGGGGGGTCCAGACCCCCCGGACCCACCCCTTGGCTACGAGCCTGCTACTACAAGTGTAATGGATGCGATTATTGCGATATCTGAAAATTGATTGTTTCCGGAAGTGTGCGTACTATGCAAACAGCAAAGGCAGAGAGCCAAGAACAATATACATTTCCGTGTACTATCGGAGCACTTGACTATACACACATGGCAATAAAGAAACCTAGTACTTTGGAGACGAATACGCTAATAGGAAGAGCTCCTTCGTGGCTAAGCGGTTAGCGTACATGCTTTTGGCATGAGAGACCCGTATTCGACTCCCGGCGGGAGCTCATGTGGTTCGGATTCCATGTTAATCAGTGGGTCCCGACTCATATAGCCTCGCTACTGAAAAGGACGTTAAACTCAAAATCAACTCAATTTAACGTTGATAGGAAGGGTGTATACATGAAATGTATTTTTTTATGCCAAGGCGAAAGGGGACACGTATGGTGTGGAAAACGAAATCGGATGGACGTGCTTTATGATGTGACTGGCTAGACTTTTAAAAAAGGAAACAAAGGGGCTAAGTGTTTGATTTCGTTCTTAAAGCCAAACAATCTACAAAGACCTTGGACAACACGTGATATGCGCTTGTCGTGTTAATCTTGATATTGCTGGATTCGAACTTTCTTTTTCTTTCTTTTTTTCTTTTTTTCTTTTCTTTTTTTCTTTTTTTTTTTAAATTCTCGCTCGAATATTAAAGACTCTCTTTTGGATTTGTGTCAGTCGTAAATGTATTTGATATTTCATTGCATTTCACTGTACTTGCCTTCAAAGCTTCGGCTTTCCTTCGTTTACTTTCTGGTAACTGTGACTGAATGTACCACTGGAAACTCTTTTATAATATCCACAAATGCACTTTGATTGAAACTGTCGTTGCTACTTGTCCCTTCCATGGCGTTTAGGATACTGCGCCAGAAGTTACCCACAACGAAATGACCGCCCAACAGATGGGAGAAATGAGTAACTACTTCTTTTATTGATATGATTCAGTGCTACGTGCAGAGGAAGCGCGAGTAAACGTTCATAAATCTGGAGCAGACTAGACCTGAGTAGTGGCTTGTTTTATTGATACGAAATTGAGGGAGGATATTACTCCAGGTGTAGTTACTCCGATTCTCGAGCAGGACTTCTCAGGAGTAGTTACTTATTTTTATTGATATCACCCAATGGTAGGAAATAGGAAAATCCCAATAAACCTACAAACACGTTTCCATCACAAACTTGTAACGGTTTTAATCGGATCAAAGATTGTTATCATTAGAGATAAGTGCCTTAACTTGGCCACCGTGCATTCCGTATGTATATTTTATGAATTGGTGAATAACGTAGTTGTTTTCTTATTGTGAGACCTTCCTTTTCTCGGAATTTTAAAAAAATCAAAATGGCAGGGCATTGTTCTTTGGTTTACGAGCTCCTTAGTTTGATCCTCAGATGGATGTAAATGGGGTTATAAACGACGTACCTACCCAACTAATATCAAGTATTTGTGCATTCATATGCTTATCATGTCAATATTCTAAGCAAAAGAAATATAGTATTCATACCACATTAGTAACAGAAAATATTATTAATAAGATACCTACATTAATGATCCTATTAGTGTCAAAGTTTGTATTGCTATGATATACTGGATGTTGTTAGTGAGATGCGTACATTTGATACATGCAATATGAGAACTACAAGAGACTACAAAATTTTTTTACTAGAGATGATAAGAATATAGATTTCTCGAGCCCAAATAATATGTTTATATCTCAATTATATATATATATATATATATATATATATATATATATATATATATATATATATATATATATATATATATATATATATATATATAATTGAGACAAATAACAAGATACATAGCCTGTAGTATTATTCTGTACAATTATTTGCCTATATATATAGGCAAATAATTGTACAGAATAATTCTACATGCTATGTATCTTGTTACTCGGCTATATATACTCGTCTATGTCTATATTGTAATATCCCATGTGATGTTGTAAACAAACAATTCCACATGTCAGTGTTTACAAACACCAGCACGTGGTTCGGCAAGAAGACTTCACACCAGAGGGACCTACAATCCCTTGCAGACGACGGTTTCTAGCCCCTCACACGGAGCAAGACGACATCGGAGCAGCAGCGCCACCGCCACGCAAGGAACCCCTATAAATTGGAAAGCAATTCAGCACCAGTTTTCTGGTGACCCTCCTCTAGTCTGCTTCGGGACTTTAGGAGTAACCTAACCCCAGGGCCTCTAGTCTGCTTCGGGACTACGCCTATCCTTCCTCCTGGCTTAGCCTGCTTCGGGGCTCTGACTGGAAATCCTAACCTCAGCCGCTTAGCCTGCTTCGGGGCTCTGTTGGCCATCTAACCTATCCACTGCTTGCTTTGGGCACCCAATTCCACTCCGCTTAGTCTGCTTCGGGGTTCTGTTGGAGATCCTATCTGCGACCTTACGGTCAAGGACCACCTATAATTAGCCTTTCATATTAGAAAGATTATCTTGTATAGTATTTTGTAAAAGTACTTTTTATAGTGGAAGCTTTTATAATAAAACTGGTAGTGGGTGTCGATTCCGGACGTTCTTTTTATTAAATGCTCTACCTACAACCTATATGAGACAAAGTTTTATATGGTAGAGGCTTTGACCGGTTCAGTATCGATCTCAATACTCCCTTACCGGACAGTATTTTTATTAACTTGAAAGTGAACTCTTTTTTAAGGTATGTGATTTTCTTATGTGTACAATTAGTGAATCGGACTTGACTTTATTTTTAGTGCATGCCTCAAACTAGAATAGGAAAGAACACCTTCCCAGAGGACGGTACAAATATGGAGCAGAATTCGCGTCCTTCTTTTAATATACCGCACCTCACTAAATATTAGGGACACGTTACGGAAGACCCCGATCGATTCTTTATGCTTTTTGACCATTGTTGCATTCGTGGAATGAGCAGAAAAAGACAGAATTATTACCTATGTATTTACAAGACGTAGCACTTGATTTAGTCCTACAGTTAAACGTCCAGAACCAATTAGAAGCACTTAATTACGAACAATTAAAGGATAAATTAGTTGACTTGAGTAGACCTAAATTACCGACATATCGGGCTGAGTTTGAAATTTTTCAAGTCCAACAAGGTGAAAACGAGCCAATAGATGCGTATTTTCTCAGAAAATTGAGGGTCATTAGACAAGTTCTGCCTCAGGCCACCGAGGAGCAGAAAATAAATTATTTATCTTTAGGTTTAAAGAATTTTTTTTTTTTTTTTTTTTTTTTGCAAAAGATAGCATTAGAAACATTTACAACTGTTCACGCCTTACAAACACATTTACATAATCTGGAGAAAGCAAATGACCTAATGAAGAAACGTGATTACGTGGAATTACAACAGGCAATATATTCACTCTGTGATCATAATTCACCAGTCAGCAATTTACACTCATCAGCAATCGCTGGCGCTTCCTTCCTTGTAAATCAACAACTAATCTATCCATTATGTAACCAACATCTACACTGAGAAAAATCCATTATCCGGACAGCGGTATATTGTACAAATACAAGGATTCGTTATGTTTACTAAGGAAATCTGTACGGAGCGTACTTTATCCATATACTACAGAGGTACTGCCTTTTACCCGCTTAGATGTTATATCATGTCGCTGCAGGATGTCTGACATCTAACAATTTTCCGTATATTACATACGTATACGTATGTTAAATACTTCAGCTATATGTTATATACGTCCATCTGTGTGTGAGATCCAGACCGCCTATAGACACTCTTTCTTTCGAAATGGCTGACGTCATTGAACTACCGTCTTTTGCTTGCGAAACGAGGTTGTTTACAAACGGAAAAGAAGAGAGGAAGGAAACAAAAGCCTGGGTAAGTACAATAGTTAACTATTACTTTAGTTAAATATTCCATTAATTATATATTCTTTTAGTGTAACTTGCTTTAATATAGTACTAACTAAGTAATATAGTTTATGACTACAATTCTTACTGTTGTAACTCGTTAATGATTGAGGAGAATGGAATGGGTGAATCTGAATTTTGAGAAATCTTTGAATATTAATGTTTTGAAACATTTTACGTTTCAAGGTATGAAAATGAATGTTATGTGTTTATTCATTCCGTTTTATATGTGACGATTTAGTACTTGGTGCAGAGTTATTACAGGACTGCTTATCATAATTGCTAAGAAACCGTTTCCAGCGCGAAAATTTCCTTCTGTAGTGAAGATTTAGGATTTAGATTTCTGGGCTTTCGGCATCAATGGCCTTGTTAGCCCGTCACACATGAGGGATGACTTCCCTCGGTGAGCACACTATCCGGGGAAAGGAAAGGAAGAAAGGATTGGGGAAGGAAGAAAACGGCCTGGGACCTATATGTTAGGTACCACTCCAGTATTTGCCTGCTATGAGTGAGGAAAACCCAAGGAAACCTCATTCAGGATGGCTGGACTTAAAATCTTTTGATACTTTTTTGATCGAGTGCCCCCACCGGGATGGAACCCGGGACCGTTCACACCAAAGGCGAGAGCGCTAGCGACTACCCTACGCGGGGCTACTTGTGTAGTGTAGAAAACTCATTTTTACTAGGATATTTGCAAGATTTTTTTTTTTTTTTTTTTGCTTTTAGTTTAACACCCCATGATTGTACATAAATGTAAGTGAGAAGGTGACGATGAGATACATGATAATGGTGGAATCAAGAAAATGTAAGGAAACTGGAAAGTGTTAAGAATAACCATACCTACAGTGTTCACCAAAAGCCTATTTGTCGGGAGCAGAAATCGAACCAGGGACCTAACGGGTCAGAGGTAAGCGCTCTACTACAGAGCTTTCTTTTGTTTAAAGAACTTGTTTACATTTAAATATATATATATTTTACGAAGATATTGACATATTTTACAGCCTCACGGAATTTTTTAAAAATAAAGTAGTCAGGGAGAGCTTACTTGTCAGGTTTTTATTTTTTAATTTAATTTGATTTTATTTTTATTTATTTATTTATTTTTGCTTGTTATGTCCCCTAGTTAATCAATGTTTAGGTTACTGAGAATTAAAACCTTTTTTAGTATCATTATTATGTCATCACTTTGGAACCAAAAAGTTAGAATTTTTTTTCTTGTGTTTTCATATAGGAAGTTGGTGCCTTAGCGTTGGTTTGGTTTCTAGAACGTAATTGAAGGTTATGTTGAGTTGAATCTTGGCAGGTTTGAGTTCGTGAAGTGTCAGGCACTGCTTGTGCCCCTGTCTTCTGTCTGTGATGTTTCCTCGCTTCGGGCTGTGACGTATTTATGTTGAGGAGTACCAACGCAGGCCGCGTGATATAGCTACAACAGCTTCAACAGCTACGAGTGCCAGGGGTTTGAATTTCACCTTTGTTACGGCGTGACTAATGCAGTATAGTACTAGGTTCCAATTCTATGGCTGGTAAAAACGGTATATTACTTTTGTGGTGTGGTAAGAAACACAACGTTAGTAGTTATTAGTTTAATTAGTGTTTCTTCATAGTATTGTTTCACTATTTCTAGAAGGAATTAAGTATTAACGAAGTAATGAATAAGCAAAAGTACACTTTGATTGACGTTTACTATTTCTCATACTCCATTGAGAATGTTTTGATCCTCAGTTGCGCAAACATCCAGTGTTTGTTGTTGTTGTTGTTGCTTACACTGTCTTACAGATGAGTTCCCTAGTGGCTAAGTGATTAGTGTACACGCCTTTGGCGTGGGACACCCGGGTTCTATTCCCAGCCGGAGCTTCTGTGGTTCGGATTCCACGTTAATCTGTAGGTCCGCGTCTCATACAGCCTTGCTGCTGAAAAGAACGTTAAAATCAACTCCGCACTGCTTTACAGATGCAATTGTTCGATTCCGAGTCCGGGCAGGGGGCGACTTTTATATATACAATCCAAGTATTTTAGTTATCAGTCAGTGATGCTATATATATATATATATATATATATATATATATTACAAAATTGAAAGTGACTATGTTTGTGATACATAATCTCTTAGAGCCGCGGTGGCTCAGTGGTAGAGCGTTCACCTCTGGTGCTTGCGGTCCCGGGTTCGATCCCAGCCCCCGCCAAGTGAACTTTGTGGTGGACAAACCGTGTGCGTGGGTTTTCCCGGGGTTCTCCCGTTTCCTCCCAATTTCTTCATTCCGCCATTCATTCATTACTCATCATCACCGTCTCCTTTAGCCTAACCGGTATAACCGTGAGACGTAAAACTCAAAAATTTCATTTCATTTCAGCTCTCCCCGCAACCTGTGTTGCCAAAATGTTGACAATAAGTTTGCGAAACGAGAGGTGACGACTCCAATTTTGGGTGAAAAGTCGCTATAAAAAATAATCGAGAAATTCATTGTCTATAAGCATTGTTCTAAAGTTGTAGATGTAAACTAAACAATATGTTCTACTCACTGGCGCAAATCCCTGGGGGGGGGGCATGACGGATACATGCCCCCTCCAATCTTGGAACTGAGGGGGACTTCTCCCCAATAATCCGATTTGAAATGTGTTTTTTGGGAGAAATTTGATGATTTTTGTCCGATTGCTACAAAGGAACGTGAGATAAAATAGACGTCTCCCAGAATAAGACTCAAATATGCAGCCTCCCAACGCTGAAGATAACTCTGATCCTCCACAACATTGTTTTTCAACTTCATAAGTATTTTGGACATCGCAAAAAAAAAAAAAGTATGGTAACGGTCTTACCCTTCCCCCCCCCCCAATGTTGAAGACAGATTTGCGCCGCTGGTTCTACTCACATCTTTGTAAACAGAGTGCAACCAATCCTTGAATTCAGGGATCATTTCAGATTGTTTCGGGTACTTTTGTTCATATTGTGGAGTCAAAATAGTTCCGAAATAACTAACACTACAGTACTTACGTTAAGCAATTTTTTGTAAAAAAAAAAAAAAAAAAAAGCAGAATAATTAAAAGACCCCAAAGGACAAATATAACAAACACTCACTTCGCTTTTATTCACGCATCTACAGCTAATCTTGTTGCTATCGGTAATGATGTATTACGTGTGTCTTTCAACGGAAACTGGGAACTAAAGGGCATCAAGTTTGCAGTTGTTCTTCGTTAGAGGGCAAGGGTAACATAACAATGCAGGCTTGTGGGGTAGTGAGTACGCTGTATTTCCAAACTCATCACTTGCGCTGATTAAAATAAACAAACAGAAAAAAAGAACATAAAAACTGTTTTGAACTAATAATGCTTCTCTACAGATGAACATTTTGTTTGCAGCAAAAGGTCGCTAAATGTGCAAGTAACTAAATCGTCATTTAAAAATCACCGAAAAAAGTCTCCAATAGGAAAAAAAAATTTTGGTCGCTATCGTAGGGCGACCATACGTCCCGTTTTGACCGGGACAGTCCCATTTTAGGGGCGTGTCCCGGCCGTCCCGTCAGTAGATGGAAAAAAGTAGTATTCGTCCCGTTTTATGCAAATGAAAGAAGTAAATAACAAACCCAGTACCTTTACTCCTTTTAAAAGTAATTATAATTAATAACAACAAAGAAGCAAAAATTGAACTGAAATTCCCTATATTAAACATACTCTATAGTTCGCAGTACTGCTCGAAAGGCAGCACAGGCTTTAGCAGTTTGTGTGTTGAACAAACTTCAACGTGTCTTTCCTTTTTCATAAGTGCCCACTCTGTAACAACTGGGGGAAACTGATATCAAGGCACTGATAAGAACAAAGGTAGACCTAAGAACCAAAGGTCTAGGGTTGCCAGAACCTGTCCCATTTTTAACTGAAAATTTTATGGTCACCCTACGCTATCGTGGAGGTCGAATTCCTCTGATTTAGCGACTTTTCCCAAAATTGGCAACATTGACCCCCACTGAACAACACCCCCGACATCTTTAGCCTAGCCAGCATAATAGTGAGACGTAAAACTTAAAGATTTCATTTCATTTCGAACAACACCCCCAGAAACCTACCGTTATACCATCCCCAAAACACCCTTTTGTACAGTTCTCCCTTTTCGAAAAACCTGTAAATAGCAGGGTTCATACATAAATATGGAACTCAATTTCCCTGAATTTTCCAGGTTTTCCAGGTATTAATTTTGCAATTTCCAGGTATAGTGGAAGAAACTAACAATACGAGAACACACAAAGTTTAAGAATAATATATTTATATATTTGAGAATGGCCACCCTTCTCCCCAATGAACGATTGCAATTAAATATTGAGTCTCAAGAAACTAAATAATTAAAATAAATAAAATATAAGTTGAAAAATATTAAGTTGAGAAGCCTACTAAGGGAATTAATTAAATACTTTTGTTCCGTACTTGAATACATTCAAAATATACAAAAATATTGGGAAAGAAAAAAGGGCCCGCAAGATTTTAATTGATTCTTGTAGTATTCGACGACAGAAATCCATTATTGAAAGAATTATCAAAATCGGCGCAGGCAAACATGGAGAAAATCGTATTTTCATGTACCGGTTCAAAATGGGGAAGAAAAAAGGACCACGAGATTTTAACTGATTCTTGTAGCATTCGACGACAGAAATCGATTACTGAAAGAATTTTCAAAATCGGCGCAGGCAAACATGGAGAAAATCGTATTTTCATGTACCGGTTCAAAATCGGGAAGAAAAAAGGACCACGAGATTTTAACTGATTCTTGTAGCATTCGACGACAGAAATCGATTACTGAAAGAATTTTCAAAATCGGCGCAGGCAAACATGGAGAAAACCGTATTTTCATGTACCGGTTCAAAATGGGGAAGAAAAAAGGACCACGAGATTTTAACTGATTCTTGTAGCATTCGACGACAGAAATCGATTACTGAAAGAATTTTCAAAATCGGCGCAGGCAAACATGGAGAAAATCGTATTTTCATGTACCGGTTTAAAATGGGGAAGAAAAAAGGACCACGAGATTTTAACTGATTCTTGTAGCATTCGACGACAGAAATCGATTACTGAAAGAATTTTCAAAATCGGCGCAGGCAAACATGGAGAAAATCGTATTTTCATGTACCGGTTCAAAATGGGGAAGAAAAAAGGACCACGAGATTTTAACTGATTCTTGTAGCATTCGAAGACAGAAATCGATTACTGAAAGAATTTTCAAAATCGGCGCAGGCAAACATGGAGAAAATCGTATTTTCATGTACCGGTTTAAAATGGGGAAGAAAAAAGGACCACGAGATTTTAACTGATTCTTGTAGCATTCGACGACAGAAATCGATTACTGAAAGAATTTTCAAAATCGGCGCAGGCAAACATGGAGAAAATCGTATTTTCATGTACCGGTTCAAAATGGGGAAGAAAAAAGGACCACGAGATTTTAACTGATTCTTGTAGCATTCGAAGACAGAAATCGATTACTGAAAGAATTTTCAAAATCGGCGCAGGCAAACATGGAGAAAATCGTATTTTCATGTACCGGTTTAAAATGGGGAAGAAAAAAGGACCACGAGATTTTAACTGATTCTTGTAGCATTCGACGACAGAAATCGATTACTGAAAGAATTTTCAAAATCGGCGCAGGCAAACATGGAGAAAAACGTATTTTCATGTACCGGTTCAAAATGGGGAAGAATAAAGGACCACGAGATTTTAACTGATTCTTGTAGCATTCGACGACAGAAATCGATCACTGAAAGAATTTTCAAAATCGGCGCAAACAAACATGGAGAAAATCGTATTTTCATGTACCGGTTCAAAATGGGGAAGAAAAAAGAATCACGAGATTTTAACTGATTCTTGTAGCATTCGACGACAGAAATCGATTACTGAAAGAATTTTCAAAATCGGCGCAGGCAAACATGGAGAAAATCGTATTTTCATGTACCGGTTTAAAATGGGGAAGAAAAAAGGACCACGAGATTTTAACTGATTCTTGTAGCATTCGACGACAGAAATCGATTACTGAAAGAATTTTCAAAATCGGCGCAGGCAAACATGGAGAAAATCGTATTTTCATGTACCGGTTCAAAATGGGGAAGAAAAAAGGACCACGAGATTTTAACTGATTCTTGTAGCATTCGACGACAGAAATCGATTACTGAAAGAATTTTCAAAATCGGCGCAGGCAAACATGGAGAAAATCGTATTTTCATGTACCGGTTCAAAATGGGGAAGAAAAAAGGACCACGAGATTTTAACTGATTCTTGTAGCATTCGACGACAGAAATCGATTACTGAAAGAATTTTCAAAATCGGCGCAGGCAAACATGGGGAAAATCGTATTTTCATGTACCGGTTCAAAATGGGGAAGAATAAAGGACCACGAGATTTTAACTGATTCTTGTAGCATTCGACGACAGAAATCGATCACTGAAAGAATTTTCAAAATCGGCGCAAACAAACATGGAGAAAATCGTATTTTCATGTACCGGTTCAAAATGGGGAAGAAAAAAGGACCACGAGATTTTAACTGATTCTTGTAGCATTCGACGACAGAAATCGATTACTGAAAGAATTTTCAAAATCGGCGCAAACAAACATGGAGAAAATCCTATTTTCATGTACCGGTTCAAAATGGGGAAGAAAAAAGGACCACGAGATTTTAACTGATTCTTGTAGCATTCGACGACAGAAATCGATTACTGAAAGAATTTTCAAAATCGGCGCAGGCAAACATGGAGAAAATCGTATTTTCATGTACCGGTTTAAAATGGGGAAGAAAAAAGGACCACGAGATTTTAACTGATTCTTGTAGTATTCGACGACAGAAATCCATTATTGAAAGAATTTTCAAAATCGGCGCAGGCAAACATGGAGAAAATCGTATTTTCATGTACCGGTTCAAAATGGGGAAGAAAAAAGGACCACGAGATTTTAACTGATTCTTGTAGTATTCGACGACAGAAATCCATTATTGAAAGAATTTTCAAAATCGCCGCAGGCAAACATGGAGAAAATCGTATTTTCATGTACCGGTTTAAAATGGGTAAGAAAAAAGGACCACGAGATTTTAACTGATTCTTGTAGCATTCGACGACAGAAATCGATTACTGAAAGAATTTTCAAAATCGGCGCAGGCAAACATGGAGAAAATCGTATTTTCATGTACCGGTTCAAAATGGGGAAGAAAAAAGGACCACGAGATTTTAACTGATTCTTGTAGCATTCGAAGACAGAAATCGATTACTGAAACAATTTTCAAAATCGGCGCAGGCAAACATGGAGAAAATCGTATTTTCATGTACCGGTTCAAAATGGGGAAGAAAAAAGGACCACGAGATTTTAACTGATTCTTGTAGCATTCGACGACAGAAATCGATTACTGAAAGAATTTTCAAAATCGGCGCAGGCAAACATGGAGAAAATCGTATTTTCATGTACCGGTTCAAAATGGGGAAGAATAAAGGACCACGAGATTTTAACTGATTCTTGTAGCATTCGACGACAGAAATCGATCACTGAAAGAATTTTCAAAATCGGCGCAAACAAACATGGAGAAAATCCTATTTTCATGTACCGGTTCAAAATGGGGAAGAAAAAAGAATCACGAGATTTTAACTGATTCTTGTAGCATTCGACGACAGAAATCGATTACTGAAAGAATTTTCAAAATCGGCGCAGGCAAACATGGAGAAAATCGTATTTTCATGTACCGGTTTAAAATGGGGAAGAAAAAAGGACCACGAGATTTTAACTGATTCTTGTAGCATTCGACGACAGAAATCGATTACTGAAAGAATTTTCAAAATCGGCGCAGGCAAACATGGAGAAAATCGTATTTTCATGTACCGGTTCAAAATGGGGAAGAAAAAAGGACCACGAGATTTTAACTGATTCTTGTAGCATTCGACGACAGAAATCGATTACTGAAAGAATTTTCAAAATCGGCGCAGGCAAACATGGAGAAAATCGTATTTTCATGTACCGGTTCAAAATGGGGAAGAAAAAAGGACCACGAGATTTTAACTGATTCTTGTAGCATTCGACGACAGAAATCGATTACTGAAAGAATTTTCAAAATCGGCGCAGGCAAACATGGGGAAAATCGTATTTTCATGTACCGGTTCAAAATGGGGAAGAATAAAGGACCACGAGATTTTAACTGATTCTTGTAGCATTCGACGACAGAAATCGATCACTGAAAGAATTTTCAAAATCGGCGCAAACAAACATGGAGAAAATCGTATTTTCATGTACCGGTTCAAAATGGGGAAGAAAAAAGGACCACGAGATTTTAACTGATTCTTGTAGCATTCGACGACAGAAATCGATTACTGAAAGAATTTTCAAAATCGGCGCAGGCAAACATGGAGAAAATCGTATTTTCATGTACCGGTTCAAAATGGGGAAGAAAAAAGGACCACGAGATTTTAACTGATTCTTGTAGCATTCGACGACAGAAATCGATTACTGAAAGAATTTTCAAAATCGGCGCAGGCAAACATGGAGAAAATCGTATTTTCATGTACCGGTTTAAAATGGGGAAGAAAAAAGGACCACGAGATTTTAACTGATTCTTGTAGTATTCGACGACAGAAATCCATTATTGAAAGAATTTTCAAAATCGGCGCAGGCAAACATGGAGAAAATCGTATTTTCATGTACCGGTTCAAAATGGGGAAGAAAAAAGGACCACGAGATTTTAACTGATTCTTGTAGTATTCGACGACAGAAATCCATTATTGAAAGAATTTTCAAAATCGGCGCCGGCAAACATGGAGAAAATCATATTTTCATGTACCGGTTCAAAATGGGGAAGAAAAAAGGGCCCGCGAGATTTTAACTGATTCTTGTAGTACTCGGCGAGCGAAATCGATTAGTGAAGGAATTTTCAAAATCGGCGCAAACAAACATGGAGAAAATCTCATTTTCATGTTCCGGTTCAAAATGGGGGAGTAAAAAAGACTGCAGGATTTTAAATGATTCTTGTAGTACTCGACGAGAGAAATCGATTAGTGAAGGAATTTTCAAAATCGGCGTAGGCAAGCATGAAGAAAATCGCATTTTCATGTACCGTGTAATGCGCCCCTATTCTCTATCTGTTCGGGATGCATTACATATTACGTATTTCTTTTTTAAAGTTATTAATGTTCGAAGGAGAAGTGGACAGACGAGTTAAAACTCTGGAGGAAGGATTTCAAACCCTTGGAATAGATAAAAACATAAACAATACCCATGAACGTAGCGAAAATAAAGTTGAAAACATACTGCCACGTGTTGCTAGTGTCACCACAAGTTATACAAATTCCGTTGTTACAACGATAAGTCAATCACAGTCCCAGCCCATTTATGTGATGACATCTGCATTAAAAGATAATAAAATAGGAACTGATTCGCGAATTATAAGTAGAGTCGCAGAAGAACAATGTCAGCCACTTAAACAGCATGTGACACGAAGTTTGAATGATGCAACAAAAAGAACTGAGCCAGCGGTACAACCGATGGTTGAACCTTCCCCTATGTTCGAATTAAATGACAACGATAACGAAATTGAAGGACAAAGAATAAAGTTCGGCGACCTTCGTGATTTTCCGAAATTTGATGGGCAATTCAATGGCGCTGCCAAAACATTTCTGGATAAGCTCACAAGGACATTGAACTTGTTTCAGTTATCTGAAAAAAACAAGTTGGTTGTCGCATCATTATGTCTAACTAGATCGGCTGAAGCATGGTTTAGGAGTGTCGAGGGTGAATTGAAAACATATGAGGATTTTGTGCGACGCTTTGAAAGACAGTATCTGTCTCAACGAGTAGAGCGGGCCCAGAAAAGGCAACTACAACTTATGCGGTATGATAAAAATAAATATCAGACAGTTTCAGATTTTGCGTGGGCTCTAGTGCAGAAATATCAAAGTATAACAAGTGTTGTGGACGAAGAAGAACTCAAAGATTTAATCTTGAATAGCATTCCGGCTGATGATGCGAAGATTTTACGTGGTACACCCACTAAAAACGTGGATGATTTGCTCCTGCGCTTAGCGGAAATACAGGACTACAGTGACAGTGATTATCGAAGAGGCACTGTGGAAAGCCGAGACCATAATCGTAAAATGTATCAACGACCACAAGTACATTATGTGAAAAAATCTAACACTGATACTTCGGTTCAGACTGAAGTAACTGGTGTTCAGGACACACTGTCTACCCCGAGGCCTTTTGTTACGGATGCACCAATGCGAAATAGCAGCTATGAGAAGAGGAATACCACACCAAGACCAAGAAGAAAAGGATGGGGATTCCCAAATTATTGGCCTCCTCCTCCCTGGTACCAATATAACCCATATTGGTGGAGAAATAATAAATATCGACAAGATGCGACCGAAAGAAGAACGAATCCTAATATTATGAGAGACACGCCGACGGTTCACAAAGTCGCGCCTACTGCAGATTCGATTTCCTCGCCCTATTTACAAGGAAACTAGGCTAGCGGCCTACCAATATAGACGTCGAAGATTGCGAAAGTAAGAAATCCACTAATACGAATAAAATAGTAACATGTTATGTTGGACCCTACGTTGTAGTAAAGCTATTGAGGAATTCTGCTATATTAGAAACATTAACTCACAAAAATATGGGAACACATATCCTTAGAAACCTGAAAATATTCAACTGTACAGAGGACGAAAATCAAAGGATTTTGAATAAATATACTGTCTCATCTGACATCCCCGATGACAACAAAAAGGAGTAATTGAAATTTTATCTCAAGATAAAATTTTTTTCTCAACAAAGGGGAGAATGTAATGCGCCCCTATTCTCTATCTGTTCGGGATGCATTACATATTACGTATTTCTTATATTATTATTTATTTGTTCAATTTTATCTGTTTAATGTTTAATACTTTTAGTTTGAATTTAATGTAGGTAATAAGTCCGGTAATCTGTACCTGAAGATATTTTCAGTAAAAAGAAAACGAAGAAGAAAAATTGAATTGATAAATGTACTTCTATGAGATTCTATTTTGCGATTTTTCAAACGATTCTTTTTGTGTTTTAAATATTGGCGAATATAAGCGGTAAGATTACGAATCGACTAAATACTATTTTAAAATAATTAATTAAGTAACATTCGTGCTTTGGAGTGAAATTAGACATTCCAGCGTTTGCAGAATAAGAAGAAATTTTATATTACAAGGTAACCATAGGATTATAGAATAATTTCGAAACCAGGAGGTTAAGATGAAAATGATGCTGCTCTAAAAGTTTTAGGTTGGGAGAGATCTATCTCTCTCTCCCATATTCTTTTGCCACCAGGAATAACCAACATTATGAATTTCTGAACATAATAAATAATTGGACAAAATTTATCCAAATTTCATGTATCATCTTAAACAATCAATTTACAATATTCAGGCCGTTTTAGTTATAGAATACGCATTTTAAAAATTCAAATACAAGACTAAATATGCATCGACTATATTCTAACATAACATGCAACATAGATATGTGTTTTACATTTTATATTCTGTTCAATCATCCATCTGAGATATGTAGGATGTTATCTGTTATTTGATCAACCTGGTGTCTACATATTGACGATGTGTTCTGTATAACCGGTACTGCTGCCATTGCTAATGATTAAAATGAAGAAAAAATAAATATTATACAATTATATGATGCACTAAAGCAAAATAATGAAAACATAGGAAAAATAAGCATTGCTACGAAGAAACATGGAATGGGAAATTAAGCGAATGTATAACTAGAGAAGTTTAAATGATATAAAATAATTTAAATAGTAAAAATTAAAAAATATAAAATAAATTTGATAATAATAATAATAATATTCAATGTAAAAAAAAAGAAATAAATGTGGTACTTACCGACAACAGGGCATCATCATAATCATCTATAACAAAGATATCCAGGAACTCTAAAAATAACTATTTAGACTAGAACAACAATAAAATATGGAATATCAGCTAAAATATGTAAACACAAGTATATCTATGTATGAAGTTTTACTATTTATCTTACGCCTAACATTTCCAAAATAGTACTCTGAATTAAATACAATACTTACCTGTTAACAAATGGTCTTCAATATTACGATGTTATGACAAGTATTATGTTATGTATGATTTGTGGTATTCTCGGGTTTCGATACCAATCAGAATACAAAATGTAAATTGAAGAATTGTATACTCGAACTTTCATTTGTATATTCCTAGAAAGTCATGATTAAAGGTTTTCTGTATTTATTAATTATTTAGATCTGTATTTTTTTTAAATTATGAAAATACGTGAGGATTTCACATAAGTCTCACCTCGCGTTGTGATTTGTATTTTTGCTTCCATGTACTCACGTCATTTCCGCGAACCAAGAATTTTCCCCATTTTAGGAAAATGGGGTGGCGTATCCACTGGGCCACAGATGCTCACTTCTTCGCGGATGGAGACTAAGCCCGAAGGACGACACTGCATCTTCAATTTTGACAGTTGCGCATACCTGCGATATCGGCAGCTGAAGGTTAAATACTTGTGATTGGGTTGCAAATATGATGGATCCAGAAAACACCATACGGATTGACGCGCGTCTGCACCACACAAGTAAGACATCGGATGCTTGCCAGAGCAGGAGTATTACAAAATGGCGAACCAGCAACGGATTTGTTGTAATGGTAACAACCGTAAAAGGTGATGATGTTGAGAAGTTAAGGAAATATGGTGTACTGTTTGTGATCCTAAGTAAATTTTTCGAGAAAAGTGTTTAAGATAAATATTATATGAAAGTTTTATATGTACAATTTTAAAGTGTTCTCTTCAATTTTGGAGTGAATGGTGGCATTAGAAGAGAGGGGAGAAGAGAAGAGCTCTTCCAATCAAATGTTCAAAAAAAATGTCAAAAAGTGATAGTAGTGGTAGTGTACTCTGTGTATGTTGCAAGGACGAAAATGTCAAAGACAGTGCAACAGAACAAATGCTGAAAAACAAAAAACTAATAGCTTGTGACGACTGTGGTTCGTGGAATAATTTCAGATGTGTTAATCTAAATGAGGACGAATATGACTATTGGAGTAAGGCACAGGTCAAGTGGATTTGTGAACCATGCAAATTAAAACAAAATCTGAATGAAGAAAATGTAGTGGAAATGTCTGCAAGTGTAGTAACAGAGCCTGAAAAAGACAAGTCGCAAAGAGAAAGGAAGAAAAGAAGCGATACTGAAGAAGAGAGGTCAACGACAGAAAGGAAGAAAAGAAGCGATACTGAAGAAGAGAGGTCAATGACAGAAAGGAAGAAAAGAAGCGATACTGAAGAAGAGAGGTCGAAGAAAATAAGGAAGAAAAGCGATACTGAAGAAGAGAGATCGAAGACAGAAAGGAAGAAAAGAACCGATACTAAAAAGGAAAGAAGGAAGTCGAAACGCGATACTGATGACGAAAAGAAACATAGGACAGAGATGGAAGAAAGTGGGAATATAGAAACTAATAGTATGAAAACAAAACCCGTTCTGAAAGACAAAATTGAAGAAGATAAAAAGGAAAGAAAGAAGTCGAAACGTGATATGGAAGGCGAAAAGAAGCATAAAGGAGAAAAGAAAGGAAGTAGCAATATAGAAACTAACAGAGAGAAAATAAAATCCGATCTGCAAAGTAGAATTGAGGAAAAGGAAAGAGAAATAAAGAAATTGAAAAGCTATATTGAGAGTGAAAAGAAGAAGAGAGAGAAGAAAGAAAGTAGTAAAATAGAAGCTAAGAAGAAAACAAATTCTGACATTGAAAGTAATAAAAGCAAGAAGAGAGAAAAGGAAAAAAGCAGTGGTAGAAAAATTGGAAGCAGAGAGAAGAAATATGAAACAGAAGATGGGAAAAAACAAGAAGATAGGAAAAGTTTAAAAAAGAGAGATTTTGAGGACAAACATAAAAGAAGAGAGAAGAAACGTTTAGAGATTAATAAAGAGAGTGATGATCAGTTGGGAAAAAGCTTAAAAGAAATGAAAAACAAGTCTACAAAAGAGAAACTAATGAAAGTTCACAATAGGAAACATGATGAAGAAACCCCGTTTGTTAGTTTTTGGGAAGAGACAACAGAAGAATATGAGAAGATAGTGAAAGATATCGATGAGATTAATTTTAACGAGATGACCCAGAATGAGTTTTTGCGGTTTATCTGCAAACAAAATAAGCAGTTTCAGAAAGAACTGAATATTAATATAAGTCGTAGTTTCGAACAATGTTATTCCTACTGGCATAATAAGATGGACGAACTCAGACAGGAGATGAGTGAGTTCAAGATCGAAGTTAAAAAGGATGTAAATGAGAAACTGGAGAAAATGAAAGGGGAAATCCATGAAGTAAAACGAAAGGAAGAGGAAAAGAAGGAGAAAATTGATGAAGTTGAATCCACAATAGAATCAATGGTTACATGGCAGGATAGTATGAATACTCTAATTTGCGACATAAAGTCCGACCAGGAGAAACGGAAGGAAGAAATATATAGAACTCATGTAAAGTTATTAATGTTCGAAGGAGAAGTGGACAGACGAGTTAAAACTCTGGAGGAAGGATTTCAAACCCTTGGAATAGATAAAAACATAAACAATACCCATGAACGTAGCGAAAATAAAGTTGAAAACATACTGCCACGTGTTGCTAGTGTCACCACAAGTTATACAAATTCCGTTGTTACAACGATAAGTCAATCACAGTCCCAGCCCATTTATGTGATGACATCTGCATTAAAAGATAATAAAATAGGAACTGATTCGCGAATTATAAGTAGAGTCGCAGAAGAACAATGTCAGCCACTTAAACAGCATGTGACACGAAGTTTGAATGATGCAACAAAAAGAACTGAGCCAGCGGTACAACCGATGGTTGAACCTTCCCCTATGTTCGAATTAAATGACAACGATAACGAAATTGAAGGACAAAGAATAAAGTTCGGCGACCTTCGTGATTTTCCGAAATTTGATGGGCAATTCAATGGCGCTGCCAAAACATTTCTGGATAAGCTCACAAGGACATTGAACTTGTTTCAGTTATCTGAAAAAAACAAGTTGGTTGTCGCATCATTATGTCTAACTAGATCGGCTGAAGCATGGTTTAGGAGTGTCGAGGGTGAATTGAAAACATATGAGGATTTTGTGCGACGCTTTGAAAGACAGTATCTGTCTCAACGAGTAGAGCGGGCCCAGAAAAGGCAACTACAACTTATGCGGTATGATAAAAATAAATATCAGACAGTTTCAAATTTTGCGTGGGCTCTAGTGCAGAAATATCAAAGTATAACAAGTGTTGTGGACGAAGAAGAACTCAAAGATTTAATCTTGAATAGCATTCCGGCTGATGATGCGAAGATTTTACGTGGTACACCCACTAAAAACGTGGATGATTTGCTCCTGCGCTTAGCGGAAATACAGGACTACAGTGACAGTGATTATCGAAGAGGCACTGTGGAAAGCCGAGACCATAATCGTAAAATGTATCAACGACCACAAGTACATTATGTGAAAAAATCTAACACTGATACTTCGGTTCAGACTGAAGTAACTGGTGTTCAGGACACACTGTCTACCCCGAGGCCTTTTGTTACGGATGCACCAATGCGAAATAGCAGCTATGAGAAGAGGAATACCACACCAAGACCAAGAAGAAAAGGATGGGGATTCCCAAATTATTGGCCTCCTCCTCCCTGGTACCAATATAACCCATATTGGTGGAGAAATAATAAATATCGACAAGATGCGACCGAAAGAAGAACGAATCCTAATATTATGAGAGACACGCCGACGGTTCACGAAGTCGCGCCTACTGCAGATTCGATTTCCTCGCCCTATTTACAAGGAAACTAGGCTAGCGGCCTACCAATATAGACGTCGAAGATTGCGAAAGTAAGAAATCCACTAATACGAATAAAATAGTAACATGTTATGTTGGACCCTACGTTGTAGTAAAGCTATTGAGGAATTCTGCTATATTAGAAACATTAACTCACAAAAATATGGGAACACATAACCTTAGAAACCTGAAAATATTCAACTGTACAGAGGACGAAAATCAAAGGATTTTGAATAAATATACTGTCTCATCTGATATCCCCGATGACAACAAAAAGGAGTAATTGAAATTTTATCTCAAGATAAAATTTTTTTCTCAACAAAGGGGAGAATGTAATGCGCCCCTATTCTCTATCTGTTCGGGATGCATTACATATTACGTATTTCTTATATTATTATTTATTTGTTCAATTTTATCTGTTTAATGTTTAATACTTTTAGTTTGAATTTAATGTAGGTAATAAGTCCGGTAATCTGTACCTGAAGATATTTTCAGTAAAAAGAAAACGAAGAAGAAAAATTGAATTGATAAATGTACTTCTATGAGATTCTATTTTGCGATTTTTCAAACGATTCTTTTTGTGTTTTAAATATTGGCGAATATAAGCGGTAAGATTACGAATCGACTAAATACTATTTTAAAATAATTAATTAAGTAACATTCGTGCTTTGGAGTGAAATTAGACATTCCAGCGTTTGCAGAATAAGAAGAAATTTTATATTACAAGGTAACCATAGGATTATAGAATAATTTCGAAACCAGGAGGTTAAGATGAAAATGATGCTGCTCTAAAAGTTTTAGGTTGGGAGAGATCTATCTCTCTCTCCCATATTCTTTTGCCACCAGGAATAACCAACATTATGAATTTCTGAACATAATAAATAATTGGACAAAATTTATCCAAATTTCATGTATCATCTTAAACAATCAATTTACAATATTCAGGCCGTTTTAGTTATAGAATACGCATTTTAAAAATTCAAATACAAGACTAAATATGCATCGACTATATTCTAACATAACATGCAACATAGATATGTGTTTTACATTTTATATTCTGTTCAATCATCCATCTGAGATATGTAGGATGTTATCTGTTATTTGATCAACCTGGTGTCTACATATTGACGATGTGTTCTGTATAACCGGTACTGCTGCCATTGCTAATGATTAAAATGAAGAAAAAATAAATATTATACAATTATATGATGCACTAAAGCAAAATAATGAAAACATAGGAAATATAAGCATTGCTACGAAGAAACATGGAATGGGAAATTAAGCGAATGTATAACTAGAGAAGTTTAAATGATATAAAATAATTTAAATAGTAAAAATTAAAAAATATAAAATAAATTTGATAATAATAATAATATTCAATGTAAAAAAAAAGAAATAAATGTGGTACTTACCGACAACAGGGCATCATCATAATCATCTATAACAAAGATATCCAGGAACTCTAAAAATAACTATTTAGACTAGAACAACAATAAAATATGGAATATCAGCTAAAATATGTAAACACAAGTATATCTATGTATGAAGTTTTACTATTTATCTTACGCCTAACATTTCCAAAATAGTACTCTGAATTAAATACAATACTTACCTGTTAACAAATGGTCTTCAATATTACGATGTTATGACAAGTATTATGTTATGTATGATTTGTGGTATTCTCGGGTTTCGATACCAATCAGAATACAAAATGTAAATTGAAGAATTGTATACTCGAACTTTCATTTGTATATTCCTAGAAAGTCATGATTAAAGGTTTTCTGTATTTATTAATTATTTAGATCTGTATTTTTTTTAAATTATGAAAATACGTGAGGATTTCACATAAGTCTCACCTCGCGTTGTGATTTGTATTTTTGCTTCCATGTACTCACGTCATTTCCGCGAACCAAGAATTTTCCCCATTTTAGGAAAATGGGGTGGCGTATCCACTGGGCCACAGATGCTCACTTCTTCGCGGATGGAGACTAAGCCCGAAGGACGACACTGCATCTTCAATTTTGACAGTTGCGCATACCTGCGATATCGGCAGCTGAAGGTTAAATACTTGTGATTGGGTTGCAAATATGATGGATCCAGAAAACACCATACGGATTGACGCGCGTCTGCACCACACAAGTAAGACATCGGATGCTTGCCAGAGCAGGAGTATTACAAAATGGCGAACCAGCAACGGATTTGTTGTCATGGTAACAACCGTAAAAGGTGATGATGTTGAGAAGTTAAGGAAATATGGTGTACTGTTTGTGATCCTAAGTAAATTTTTCGAGAAAAGTGTTTAAGATAAATATTATATGAAAGTTTTATATGTACAATTTTAAAGTGTTCTCTTCAATTTTGGAGTGAATAGTGGCATTAGAAGAGAGGGGAGAAGAGAAGAGCTCTTCCAATCAAATGTTCAAAAAAATGTCAAAAAGTGATAGTAGTGGTAGTGTACTCTGTGTATGTTGCAAGGACGAAAATGTCAAAGACAGTGCAACAGAACAAATGCTGAAAAACAAAAAACTAATAGCTTGTGACGACTGTGGTTCGTGGAATAATTTCAGATGTGTTAATCTAAATGAGGACGAATATGACTATTGGAGTAAGGCACAGGTCAAGTGGATTTGTGAACCATGCAAATTAAAACAAAATCTGAATGAAGAAAATGTAGTGGAAATGTCTGCAAGTGTAGTAACAGAGCCTGAAAAAGACAAGTCGCAAAGAGAAAGGAAGAAAAGAAGCGATACTGAAGAAGAGAGGTCAACGACAGAAAGGAAGAAAAGAAGCGATACTGAAGAAGAGAGGTCAATGACAGAAAGGAAGAAAAGAAGCGATACTGAAGAAGAGAGGTCGAAGAAAATAAGGAAGAAAAGCGATACTGAAGAAGAGAGATCGAAGACAGAAAGGAAGAAAAGAACCGATACTAAAAAGGAAAGAAGGAAGTCGAAACGTGATACTGATGACGAAAAGAAACATAGGACAGAGATGGAAGAAAGTGGGAATATAGAAACTAATAGTATGAAAACAAAACCCGTTCTGAAAGACAAAATTGAAGAAGATAAAAAGGAAAGAAAGAAGTCGAAACGTGATATGGAAGGCGAAAAGAAGCATAAAGGAGAAAAGAAAGGAAGTAGCAATATAGAAACTAACAGAGAGAAAATAAAATCCGATCTGCAAAGTAGAATTGAGGAAAAGGAAAGAGAAATAAAGAAGTTGAAAAGCTATATTGAGAGTGAAAAGAAGAAGAGAGAGAAGAAAGAAAGTAGTAAAATAGAAGCTAAGAAGAAAACAAATTCTGACATTGAAAGTAATAAAAGCAAGAAGAGAGAAAAGGAAAAAAGCAGTGGTAGAAAAATTGGAAGCAGAGAGAAGAAATATGAAACAGAAGATGGGAAAAAACAAGAAGATAGGAAAAGTTTAAAAAAGAGAGATTTTGAGGACAAACATAAAAGAAGAGAGAAGAAACGTTTAGAGATTAATAAAGAGAGTGATGATCAGTTGGGAAAAAGCTTAAAAGAAATGAAAAGCAAGTCTACAAAAGAGAAACTAATGAAAGTTCACAATAGGAAACATGATGAAGAAACCCCGTTTGTTAGTTTTTGGGAAGAGACAACAGAAGAATATGAGAAGATAGTGAAAGATATCGATGAGATTAATTTTAACGAGATGACCCAGAATGAGTTTTTGCGGTTTATCTGCAAACAAAATAAGCAGTTTCAGAAAGAACTGAATATTAATATAAGTCGTAGTTTCGAACAATGTTATTCCTACTGGCATAATAAGATGGACGAACTCAGACAGGAGATGAGTGAGTTCAAGATCGAAGTTAAAAAGGATGTAAATGAGAAACTGGAGAAAATGAAAGGGGAAATCCATGAAGTAAAACGAAAGGAAGAGGAAAAGAAGGAGAAAATTGATGAAGTTGAATCCACAATAGAATCAATGGTTACATGGCAGGATAGTATGAATACTCTAATTTGCGACATAAAGTCCGACCAGGAGAAACGGAAGGAAGAAATATATAGAACTCATGTAAAGTTATTAATGTTCGAAGGAGAAGTGGACAGACGAGTTAAAACTCTGGAGGAAGGATTTCAAACCCTTGGAATAGATAAAAACATAAACAATACCCATGAACGTAGCGAAAATAAAGTTGAAAACATACTGCCACGTGTTGCTAGTGTCACCACAAGTTATACAAATTCCGTTGTTACAACGATAAGTCAATCACAGTCCCAGCCCATTTATGTGATGACATCTGCATTAAAAGATAATAAAATAGGAACTGATTCGCGAATTATAAGTAGAGTCGCAGAAGAACAATGTCAGCCACTTAAACAGCATGTGACACGAAGTTTGAATGATGCAACAAAAAGAACTGAGCCAGCGGTACAACCGATGGTTGAACCTTCCCCTATGTTCGAATTAAATGACAACGATAACGAAATTGAAGGACAAAGAATAAAGTTCGGCGACCTTCGTGATTTTCCGAAATTTGATGGGCAATTCAATGGCGCTGCCAAAACATTTCTGGATAAGCTCACAAGGACATTGAACTTGTTTCAGTTATCTGAAAAAAACAAGTTGGTTGTCGCATCATTATGTCTAACTAGATCGGCTGAAGCATGGTTTAGGAGTGTCGAGGGTGAATTGAAAACATATGAGGATTTTGTGCGACGCTTTGAAAGACAGTATCTGTCTCAACGAGTAGAGCGGGCCCAGAAAAGGCAACTACAACTTATGCGGTATGATAAAAATAAATATCAGACAGTTTCAGATTTTGCGTGGGCTCTAGTGCAGAAATATCAAAGTATAACAAGTGTTGTGGACGAAGAAGAACTCAAAGATTTAATCTTGAATAGCATTCCGGCTGATGATGCGAAGATTTTACGTGGTACACCCACTAAAAACGTGGATGATTTGCTCCTGCGCTTAGCGGAAATACAGGACTACAGTGACAGTGATTATCGAAGAGGCACTGTGGAAAGCCGAGACCATAATCGTAAAATGTATCAACGACCACAAGTACATTATGTGAAAAAATCTAACACTGATACTTCGGTTCAGACTGAAGTAACTGGTGTTCAGGACACACTGTCTACCCCGAGGCCTTTTGTTACGGATGCACCAATGCGAAATAGCAGCTATGAGAAGAGGAATACCACACCAAGACCAAGAAGAAAAGGATGGGGATTCCCAAATTATTGGCCTCCTCCTCCCTGGTACCAATATAACCCATATTGGTGGAGAAATAATAAATATCGACAAGATGCGACCGAAAGAAGAACGAATCCTAATATTATGAGAGACACGCCGACGGTTCACAAAGTCGCGCCTACTGCAGATTCGATTTCCTCGCCCTATTTACAAGGAAACTAGGCTAGCGGCCTACCAATATAGACGTCGAAGATTGCGAAAGTAAGAAATCCACTAATACGAATAAAATAGTAACATGTTATGTTGGACCCTACGTTGTAGTAAAGCTATTGAGGAATTCTGCTATATTAGAAACATTAACTCACAAAAATATGGGAACACATATCCTTAGAAACCTGAAAATATTCAACTGTACAGAGGACGAAAATCAAAGGATTTTGAATAAATATACTGTCTCATCTGACATCCCCGATGACAACAAAAAGGAGTAATTGAAATTTTATCTCAAGATAAAATTTTTTTCTCAACAAAGGGGAGAATGTAATGCGCCCCTATTCTCTATCTGTTCGGGATGCATTACATATTACGTATTTCTTATATTATTATTTATTTGTTCAATTTTATCTGTTTAATGTTTAATACTTTTAGTTTGAATTTAATGTAGGTAATAAGTCCGGTAATCTGTACCTGAAGATATTTTCAGTAAAAAGAAAACGAAGAAGAAAAATTGAATTGATAAATGTACTTCTATGAGATTCTATTTTGCGATTTTTCAAACGATTCTTTTTGTGTTTTAAATATTGGCGAATATAAGCGGTAAGATTACGAATCGACTAAATACTATTTTAAAATAATTAATTAAGTAACATTCGTGCTTTGGAGTGAAATTAGACATTCCAGCGTTTGCAGAATAAGAAGAAATTTTATATTACAAGGTAACCATAGGATTATAGAATAATTTCGAAACCAGGAGGTTAAGATGAAAATGATGCTGCTCTAAAAGTTTTAGGTTGGGAGAGATCTATCTCTCTCTCCCATATTCTTTTGCCACCAGGAATAACCAACATTATGAATTTCTGAACATAATAAATAATTGGACAAAATTTATCCAAATTTCATGTATCATCTTAAACAATCAATTTACAATATTCAGGCCGTTTTAGTTATAGAATACGCATTTTAAAAATTCAAATACAAGACTAAATATGCATCGACTATATTCTAACATAACATGCAACATAGATATGTGTTTTACATTTTATATTCTGTTCAATCATCCATCTGAGATATGTAGGATGTTATCTGTTATTTGATCAACCTGGTGTCTACATATTGACGATGTGTTCTGTATAACCGGTACTGCTGCCATTGCTAATGATTAAAATGAAGAAAAAATAAATATTATACAATTATATGATGCACTAAAGCAAAATAATGAAAACATAGGAAATATAAGCATTGCTACGAAGAAACATGGAATGGGAAATTAAGCGAATGTATAACTAGAGAAGTTTAAATGATATAAAATAATTTAAATAGTAAAAATTAAAAAATATAAAATAAATTTGATAATAATAATAATAATATTCAATGTAAAAAAAAAAGAAATAAATGTGGTACTTACCGACAACAGGGCATCATCATAATCATCTATAACAAAGATATCCAGGAACTCTAAAAATAACTATTTAGACTAGAACAACAATAAAATATGGAATATCAGCTAAAATATGTAAACACAAGTATATCTATGTATGAAGTTTTACTATTTATCTTACGCCTAACATTTCCAAAATAGTACTCTGAATTAAATACAATACTTACCTGTTAACAAATGGTCTTCAATATTACGATGTTATGACAAGTATTATGTTATGTATGATTTGTGGTATTCTCGGGTTTCGATACCAATCAGAATACAAAATGTAAATTGAAGAATTGTATACTCGAACTTTCATTTGTATATTCCTAGAAAGTCATGATTAAAGGTTTTCTGTATTTATTAATTATTTAGATCTGTATTTTTTTTAAATTATGAAAATACGTGAGGATTTCACATAAGTCTCACCTCGCGTTGTGATTTGTATTTTTGCTTCCATGTACTCACGTCATTTCCGCGAACCAAGAATTTTCCCCATTTTAGGAAAATGGGGTGGCGTATCCACTGGGCCACAGATGCTCACTTCTTCGCGGATGGAGACTAAGCCCGAAGGACGACACTGCATCTTCAATTTTGACAGTTGCGCATACCTGCGATATCGGCAGCTGAAGGTTAAATACTTGTGATTGGGTTGCAAATATGATGGATCCAGAAAACACCATACGGATTGACGCGCGTCTGCACCACACAAGTAAGACATCGGATGCTTGCCAGAGCAGGAGTATTACAACCGGTTCAAAATGGGGAAGAAAAAAGGGCGCGCGAGATTTTAACTGATTCTTGTAGTACTCGACGAGAGAAATCGATTAGTAAAGGAATTTTCAAAATCGGCGCAGGCAAACATGCAGAAAATAGCATTTTCATGTACCGGTTCAAAATGGGGAAGGAAAAAGGGCCCGCGAGTTTGAACCGCTACGACGTATGTCCACGAATGTGCCCGTCTTCTCAAATTTAGTTAATTACTGTGACACTGAAACATGTGACACAGAGTCACATTGTGGATGACTCTGCAATTGGCAACCACTGGACACATGCTCCTCCCGCCCTACAGTTTGATTATTTCGATCCATTCCTCACGTGCTAATGGCATCTGCAAGAAAGATGTAAGTGTAACGTTCAATTGGCAATAGCTTTTCACCAAATTAAGCTGCATGAAATCTGATTGTATTTGACATACTGAGAAAATTCTAACCGTTATCTAACCCGATAACTGTATCATATATCCCACCAGTTCATAATAGAAATTTTGAACACAAAATTACGGTCGTCCGTGTGACGTACTCCCAAAAGGCCTAATGTGTATCACCCACCTCACATTCAATGTAACCACATCCGTGTAGAATTTAGAAAGGAACTTCTTATGATGTAAACAGGATGTCTCAAAAGTTCCCTAACATAGGGTAACTCTGTTATCAGAGTTACAACAAAATGTAAGAGGAAAAAAAGTCTCGAAATATGACGTTTTCAATCTAAAGTGAACACTTTAAAAAAAATCGGACGAGATGTTTGTGCTGTATACTCTTTATGCACCCAATTTTAAATTAAAATGCAACGTTGCCATTTACCTGAACCCACAACATAAGTGAATGAAGTTACTGTTTGAAACGGAGGCTGGCCATCAACATGTTAGCGTAAAAGACAGTAACTTCACTCAATTATGTTGTGGGTCCAGGTAAATGGCAACGTTGCATTTTCATTTCACATTGGGCGCATAAAGAGTGTACAGCGCAAACGGGTCATCCGATTTTAAAAATTCCTTCACTTTAGATTGGACACATCATATTTGGAGATGCTTTCCCCTCCGACATTTTGTTGTAACTCGGATAATAACAGAGTTACCCTATGTCAGGGGACTTTTGAGACACCCTGTATATCTTATTTAATATATGTTTGATGTTACTATATCTGTAGTATAATTTAGTTTGTTTAAATTTACAATTTAATAAGTAGATTCGGATTTACATGCGTAGGATTTTGTATGCATCTAACTAATGAATTCTTTTATATTCATACTTAACTTAGTGACTTGGCTTTGGACTGCAACTGATTATTGTAACCCATTATTGCTTGAGAAGAAACAAGATATCCGAATCTTCATTTGGAGAAATCAAAGGTCTATTGGAAAGCTGGGAATTACAACCATTAATTTCTACATTTCAAGGTGCGTAAATTATATATTCTGTGTTTATTATTACTATTATTGGGTTTAGAATCAATCAAGCATTTCATGATATTTTAGGGGGATCAAGATGGGTGCCGGATAGATAAGTATTTGAGCGTCAGGCTCTTATTTCTTTTCAATTTAATATTTAATCAATGATTATTTTTCTCCCTCATTATTCCACCAAATCGTATTCCAAGATCATAAATTTTCATTACTCATTTGTGACCGTCAGCCTACATAACATATTCGTAGGACGTAAAACAAAGATTTCGTTATTATTGTTTCTATCTCTTTTATCCATAGCTGTGAAAAATAATGCCTTCAACATCATAAATTTGTATGCCACTTGCCTGCTTTCGCCTTCAGTCGTCTTACTCTTCGGACATCACGAAGCAAAGCAGGTACTTTGCAGTTTTCATAGTTTTGAAAGGATGTGACATAACATAATGATGTTGGTGTTGCGATGTTCAGTACCGTAGATAATTAAACAATGCTAGTAAACAAATCGAGTAGCAATTGTAATTTTTTAGCTTACATGCCTTTCAGACCGGCCATTTTTTTTTTTACAACATATTGTTATTTCTACTCTATATGAAATATATTCTGAGGTTGTGTTTTGGGGGACGTGGTAGCTCAGTTGTGGAGCGTTCACCTCTCCTGCGTGAAGTTCCTGGATCGATCCCAGCACGTGCTAAATGGGCTTTGTGTTGGAGAAACACTGTGTGTGATTTTTCTCGGGGTTTTCCCGTTTTCTCACACATTTTCATTCTACTATTCCATTCATTCTCATCATCATCGTCTCCTTGAGCATATCCGGCATAATCGTGGAACGTAAAACTCAAAAATTTCATTTCATTTCATTTCATATAAACTTTGTTGCAAAGTAACCTGATAGCTGAAGATACTTTGCAACACATACAAAAAAGTATTTTCAGCATACGAACATAATGTTTCTGTGCAATGTTTTCTCTCTTCTATTGATACATTTCACTTCCTACACAAAACTGCATGCAGTCTACAAATATTGAGGTTGGACTTACGGTACCGGTGTCAGTACTTAGTACGAATTATTGATATTTGTAAAGAAAATTATGTATTTTCTGGTACCGACATAGGAACCACGTTCTGATAGTTTAGTATGTCCCACAAAAATGGCAACTCAAGAACAGCAAAAATCTTCGAGATCTGATTTGCCTTGGTTGCTCTTTATATCCAAGAATATCATCCCAATCGTAATCAGTGGAAGATTTACGGGATTTGAGGCTTTCAGGCTGAAGCTCACCCAAATTACAGGATTTCTTTTTTACAAAAAATCTGATGTTAGTCATTCCTATGCGTCTACGCTTCAAGCCCTTCAAAAAGTCTAGTCGTTTCTAAATAAAGGAAGTCTTTCTGTGTGAAGTCACTCTCAAACTATTTTTCTGAATCCGCCGCTGTTCGTAATTTATTTTCCAACAAGAAATCCATCCCGACATTTACCTGAATAGGAAATTTTCCTAAAGTTAGATGGCAGGAGGTACCCGTAGTAATAATTTCCTATCTGAGGGGTTACGTTTGATCGGTGCAAAGTAGCCCCGATTAGAGGCTGAAACAACCTTCTCCCAGTTTTATTTTTCTATGACTTTAAAACGTTTCACACTTCAATTTCAACTATTGTCTCAAAGTCCCATTATACACAGAGTATTCTACGAAACTGACTTGACTTTGACGAAAATTCTTGTAGGTGATATCTTTCAAATTTTGTCGGCCTTTACAGTGACTGCTTTCCATACCTGTACAACAACAAACCCTTCAGGTAATTAGAACTGATGTTAACCGCCAACCAAATAGTCAAAATCCAGTTAGATGTTCTATCTTACGGTGACAGTTGAAACTTTCTCTTTACAGTCCATCATTTTACCGACAGAGGACTGTGAAACTTTTGCCGTATTTTGTGCAAAGTTAATCCTGAAGTGCAAAATAATCCCGTCTTATGGTACTTACAGAATATTAGTCAGCAATTTTCACATTAATTTTAAAGGTGACAACAGTTAGAGCCTAGGGTTGTGTGATATTTAAATCGAACGGTTGATATTTTCAAATATCAAAACATCGATATCGAAATTTTTGATCGATATATCCATATTTTTTTCTCTCTTTCGTATTTCTATATTTTCGATTTTTGATATTGTTTATATTTCGATATTGCTGTATTTTTCAATATTTCGAACAAGTTTCGATAGTTTGTCGATATCGATTATCTATATTTAAATTCGGATATCGCAAAGACCTATCGAACCCTTCGGAAATGAAGTTTTTGGCTATGGGCCTGATTAGGGATGCACACGAGACAAGACGAGACATAATTTTTGTTACGAAATTCGAGACGAGACAGAGCTCTTCCAATAGAAACGGATCCAGTTTTCGAGACGATACATAACTTTCGCGGCACCTTTTCGAGAGGAGACAATCTCAAATCTTTTCTCTTGCGCATCCCTAGACTTGATCACGAGTTCTCAAAAAAAAAAAATGTTAATGAGAAATAACATCTAAATACAACATCGGTAGCTAAAACATTTTTGTTTTCATTCTTCAGTAATGCATTGTTATTAATCTCAGTATTTTATAGTGTATTCTTAAGCTTAAGGTGATGTATAATTAAATTTTGAATTCAGTTAACTTATTTTGTTTCTTAGATTGTTTTCAAAATGTATGTACAAACGTTTATTTTCATTTTTGAGTGTTTAAAGTGACGTATAGTTATTAAACATAGTATTTAATATTGTACTCTTAACGTGAAAGTGATATACAGTTAACTTTAGAATTCAGTTAACATTTTTCTTTCTGAAATTGCTTTAAAAAGTATGTAAAAACGTTTTTATTTTCTTTCTTGAGTGCTAAAAGTGATGAAAAGTTATTAAGCTTACTACTTTATATTGTATTCTTAACCCTAAACTGATACAGTGCGTTTTTGAATAAATTATGTCAAGTTATTTGAGTGACGAACACTGATAGAAAATCCTGACTATTACTGGAACATTTTGATTTTAAGGTGAGGACTACTGGTGCAAGGATTTTAAAATATTGTTTTTCCTTCTACTCCTTTTTGAATTCTGACTACATGGTCATTATAGGAAGGATCAGTGAGTCTTTCCAACTACGGTATAGCTCCGACAGATTCACAATGGTCAGAGAAAAGACAAAATAGTATGTTTTCAACCTTAAAGTGAGAACCACTGGCGTTTTTACCCTGCTATGCAAAAGTAAGTGAGTACTCCAATGGGGTTCCAATGCGGTCCTAATTTCTGCATTTTAGATATATGGAAATACATGTCTCTAAAATGTAAAGAACTGATTTTTTTTTTAACTGAAAACTGCAATTCGGTAAGCCTTATGGATACCGAGATATGGGAAAATAAAGAGAGATACTATAGGTATGTGGGTCTTGCATACTTGACGCTACAATTCGGAAAATGAATTAAAATATGACTAACGGCCATCAAGATGATGTCAAATAAAGGGGGACCAACACAGTTAAGGGGTTTTCGTGTTAGATTTCGCTAAAATTTCCGAAATCGTTCATGGACAGTTAATAAACACCAGTAGCAATTTCATCTTAAAGTAATTAGATATATTCATGGGGTGTTAGAACATCATGGAGTCTACCAATATTAAATTTTAAAAACTTTTGAAAATATAATGTGACATTTGTAAACAGTATTTGAAATATGTGTTTACCCAAAACTTCCAGCTAGTACATCTAACATCTGGAGAAACACTGTGAAATAAAAGTGTATGAGATCTTGAAATTTCGGAAACAATTATTGGTCGCAACAAAATTAAATAAGATGGTACTTCTATGGGTTAAATGAGTACCTCAGTACAATTTCGATCGAAAGATTAGTTCAGTCCTAGGTTTTCTTCAGGCAATTCCAAGGGTTCATCGAGCTGTACAAAAGAATGAAAATTCGCTGTCAATATCTAAGATAGTAACCAAGATATAAGGAATTATATATTTTATGACGTAAAAATAGAGATCTTTATATATTTGTACTTTTGGGTCTTTCCTATAAGAAAAAAAATCAGAAAACTACTGTATATACCTTAATAGACAATTCAATGGGCGGGGACACAGTAGCTTAGTGGTAGGGTGTTTAACTAATCTTTTTTTTTTTTTGCAGAAACTATCGGAGTATTCACTTAACCCATAGAGATACGATCATACTTAACTCCCTATTTAATTTTAAATTAAATAAAAGGAAATATTTCAGTGTAGCGACCCACGATTATGCATTTCAGTCTCAGGGAGATTTTGATTAAAGCAAGTGAATGTTGTTGGCAGAATTGATGGAATGCAAAGGTGGGAGGAAAGAGAGAACCCCGAGAAAACCCACGAATACGATGTCCACTACAAACTGACTTGGCCGCGGATAGAACCAAGAACCCAATACACCAGTGGTAAGCACTCTACCACTAAGCCACTGTGCTCCCGCCAATTTAATTGTCTATTAAGGTATATACGGTTGTTTTCTAAAATTTCTTCTTCTTACAGCAAAGACTCAAAAGTACAAATCCATGTGGGTCTCTATTTTTACGACGTCATAAAATACACAATTCCTTATATCTCGTTTGCTATATTAGATATTGACAAAATATGTTCACTTTATTTCAGAGCCCGATGAACGCTTGGAATTGTCCAAAGAAAATTTAGAGCTGAATTAATCTTTCGATCGAAATTGTACTGACGAGTCTGCGGTACTCACTTAACCCATAGAAGTACCATCTTATTTAACTTTTGTTAGGATCAATAATTGTTTTCTGAAATTTCAAGATCTAATACGCTTTTATTGTATGGTGCCTCTCTAGCTGCTAGATGTACTAGCTGGAAGTTTTAGGTAAATATATATTTCTAATACTCTTTATAAATGTCAAAATATATTTTCCAAAGCTTTTAAAATGTAATCTTGGTAGATCCCATGATGTTCTTAAACTCCATGGAAATACCTAATTACTTTAAGATGAAATTGCTACTGATGCTTATTAACTTTCCATGGCCGGTTTCGGAAATTTTACCACCTAACACGAAAACCCCATAACTGTATGGATCCTCCCTTTATTTGACAATATCTTGATAGTCATATTTTAATTAATTTTCTAAATTGTACTGTCTAATATGCAAGCTCCACGTACCTATGGTGTCACTTTTTATTTCATCATATTTCGGTAACTGTTAGGCGTACCAACTTGCGGTTTCGGTAAACACACACCTCTAAGGTTCTTTAAAACGTTATTAAAACATATTTTAGAATGTTTAGAAATGAGAGTTCTGCGAATATCATGGTACCCGAAAGCCCCCATCAGGGCGTGTGTGTAGTGTATTTAATTGAAACTACTTTTGAGGTGGTTGTAAGCTCTCGTAATTACGTTTCCGAAACTGCCCATCTAGTACGCAAACCCCACATTTCTATGGTGTCGTTCTTTATTTTCCCATATCTGGATATCCATAAGGCTTACCGAGTTGAGGTTTTCGGTAAACAGATATCAGTTCCTTACATTTTAGAGACATACATTTCCATATATCTAAAAATACAGACATTAGGTACCCCATGGTACCCCGAACACCATTGGGGTACCCACTTACTTTTGAATGGTAATACATTTTGAGTTGTTGTTCAGCATCAATAAACACCTCATATTTTTTCTACGTGCAACCCAAAAGTCCATACCTGACCGAACAGATTTTTTCCATTTAATCTCAAAAAGGTTAAGATATTTTGTATTGTTAAGTACAACCAAATTAAACACACTGAATATAACATTTTAAATATTTTCTGATTTTTGTTGCAGGTATTTCGTGCTTCAAACCAGGATTCTGCTTGAAAGACAGTCAAAAGAAGCAGTGTAGGTTGTGGCTAAAAGTACGTCCTTTCTGAAGACAGACCCAGTTGTACTTACATTATTTTGTACGCATATATAACCCTAATAAAGATACTGTACTACAAATTATTTCTTTCTTCCATAAATTATAATAAAATATTATCTCTGTTTAAAGAAAATGATTGTTAATGTTAAGTCATTTTAATTCTTTTTCTCTGTAATAAGAACATTATCCCTCGCAATATTTTTTATCTTTGTGCTATTGCGATTGGATGAAGTAAAATTCTATACGAAGCACTATTATTTCAGACATGCATTAATAACTAATGTATTGTTCTGTATGTAAGACAATGTGTATACTGAACATGTCTAGCGAAGGTGTTGTTTTAATACAGAATCTATAACTCAGCTTTTCAGTAGTCAACTTTATTGGGAATCCGAAGAAAGAAGTAAAAAAAAAAAAAACAAAAACAAAAAAAAGTTGGACTTACGTGTTGTGTGTGTGTTCGAATTCTGGACTAATCCAAATTATCCAGAGAAATCATTATATATTTCTTTGTTGCTATTTCAGATGTATCCTTTATCCAAGTCGTATGAAACGGAGACTTCATACATCGCTATACTTTCTATGAACTATGTTCCGTATTTACTTAATCACTTTGTAACTTTCTCTAGTGTTGACAAGACCGCAGGTGTCAATCGAATAGTTTAGTGTTTCACTCATGTCACCTTGTGACTAAGGTACGTCCTGTCGGTATATATATGGTACTGGGTTCAATTAGCGATAAAATACATTTTTAGCGTTAAACAAATGCAAAAATCTACACGAAATGAGATACCGTGATCTCTGACTTACGGATAACACCAAGCAACTAATGGTACTGAGTGTGATTGAGTTTACTAATTACTATTTGGCTAAAATCAGTGTTCCTTTATCTATAGTTCTTTTCGTGCTTTGAATTGCAAAGTTTGAAATAACCGTTTTAAATTGTGTATATATATCTTCCGAGTAATTCTGAGAATCATTGCTCTTTCTTTAAGCAATGTATGAGACTGTTAAATTGCTCGTTGCTTAAAATGTTGCACTAAGAAGGATGCATCCAGGAAAGTCCAAATTTGCAGAACGTCTATAGCAGGGAAGAATAAATATGTTTAGTCGATGGCTGCACAACGCCTCCGCTGTCACCACGTTGTCACACAGCGAATACAGCGAACGTTTAAGAGTATTCTGCACTTACTATTAGGTATCGGCCTGGGAACTTTGGCGCATCTACCCAGTCTCCTTCTTGGTGTTGCATTTTTAATAGCGAGTACTGAGTAGGAATCATCTTGTAAGCGAATACGTTTTCGGCTGACACTACACTTTTAATTATTGCGACATTTAAAAAAAAAAAAAGACATAACTTACCTGTTAATTAAAATGTACAGAGAAGTTATTTCTGGAAAATTCTATTCAGGCCTCTTGTGGTAACAACTGCACTTTAGAAGAAGATACTATTAAGGAAAGGAATGAGGTAAACTAATCTTTATATCGTACAAGCAATGGATGATAACAGCTTAATAAATGATTGTACGTAAATCTTGTTTGAGTTTGAATATAGGATTGTATAAGGCTGTGCATTTTGCATTATTATTGAAGTGCTGCAACTAACTAACTGCAAACCATATGATAAATTCTTACAGTAATATTGATTTACTCTGTATGGAAACGAAAATAGTTTAATATATGGTTAACCTCCTTTGTGCCCATAATTTTAAAATTAACGCTTGTGTCACTTTTCAACACTTGGCTTTGCAGTAGCTTTCCAACGAATTAGCAGGAAGCCCAAACTTATAGGACACCCTGCAGGTAAATACATTTCTTTGGACAGTTTCACTGCTCCAAACTAAGATTTGAAAAGTGTAGTATTGTTAATTTTATTATTATTGGCACAAAGGAGATCAACCATATTTTAAGCTATTTTTGTTTTCATACAGAGTAAAACAATATTTGACAACATTACATTAAGAATGTATCATGCACTTTGCAATATGTTGCAGCACTTTAATAATGGTGCACTATACGTACACTCTAGATCCTGCATATGTCCGATCCATACATTACAAGAAGGCAATACGTATTCGATACAGGTAAAATCTGTATATTTCATATGGACAACCTATTAGCTATATACATCCAATCTATACATTACATATGGCCAACCTGTACGCGACATACGTATAATCTATATGCTGCATGCAGACAGTCTGTAAGCTACATATATGCACTCTGTATGGTGCATACGGATATTCTGTATGCTGTATCTGGACAAGCTGTGTGCGACATAAGGAAAATCTGTATAATACATACGTACAATACGTATACTGTATCTAGTCGTACGTATCGGGCACAAGTACAATATAGATGCTGTCTCGGGGTTGAACGCAAGAAACATACGTACAGAACGTATATTGCATACTTCTTGAAATCATGCTCCGTCCTGATAGTCAGTGTATGTCGTCATTATTAACCCACATGCTACATACGACCCTGACGTCACAAAGCTAGATATTACCTCCGTATATACTTGTTACTGCAGATGACGTCACACGAATGACGTCATTGCACTTATGCAGACAGTACGTATAATACATACTTTTTCAGCTATACGTTTGCTGCAGGATGTTATATACGGTTGTACGTTAAGTCCAGAAACTACAGGAATTACGAATGTAACCTACGTTTTTAAGTATGCCACCTACATTTTTTTTCTCAGTGTAGTTGGAATCAATACCAGCAACCAGCCCCAATCTTCCCTATACCTTTAGCACCACAACTACAGGGTGCATAACAAAGTCAGTTACCTACAAATCCTTCCCCCCAAATTGCTAATCCGAATCCCCCTCCCGAACCCCTCGCTCCTAGCACATCTAGTACTTTTAGCACAAATAATTCATTAGACTTCACTAAATTAGCAAATCAAATGGCTGAACTATCTCTTCTTGTAGCTCAAAATGCTATAAATAACTCACAATTTAGGAGAAGTGGCCGTAACAATTATAGGTCGAAAAATACAAATATTGGTAATCAAAATCGGCAGAGAAATGGAAATAAAAACAGTTCTAAAAATAATAATAAAAATAATAATAGTAATCTTAGGCCGGAAACAGTTACAGTGTGCGGCACATGCTATAAAAAAGGTCATTCGATATATCGATTCCATGTATTTAATTTATAGGGCTATACTTCAGTTGTATATGTATGTGTATACATGTACGATAGATGATACATGCATATGCGTGAATGTATGTTTATTCAAGTATATGTACATGTATATAAGTACATGTGAGTGTGAGTGTGTGTATATGAACATATAAGTTTTGCTACATTTCTCTTTATTGATTGATTGTATTACTGTTGTTTCTCTTATTCTTTTCATTTTTGTAATGTGTGATAAATGAATTAAATATATATATATACCGGGTGATTCAATAAGAACTTACCAGGCCTATATACCAGCAAATACTTCACGTAGAGCTTTCAAACAAATAATTGCATTACCAAATCGTATGTGTAGAATGCAATAAAAATAGTAGCGAGACCAGTGGCATATTTCTTCCTCGTTGGCAGCAACACGTTCGCATTACTAGGTGAAAGTCAGATGATGCGAGGGTGTTTCCTCTCGACGTTTCTCCCATTGTGCGCTTGTTTCAATGGAGGCACAACCAACCCCTGTTTCAAAGTCAAATTTTGCAGATGACCCCCGTTGGAGATATTGACGATACGCCACTGGTGACGATATTTAACTTCCGAACGAATTGAACGACTTTAACTAAACTTGGTAGACATTTCACTTTCAATCAGAAAAAGTATACTTTGGTAGTAAGACACCTCAACGGATAGGAGTTGGGAGAAGTGGTATGTAAAAATAATGGAAAACGACTGATATTAGAGTGCAAGCTATAGATTTCTGAATCGCTGAAATAAATAGTGACACCCCAATGGCGTTTAAGTCGTAGTTCATCCCCATTGGCAGAGTATGAGGGAGTAAGATGAAAGAAATGTCAAAGATTATTGAAATCTTTGTCGAATTCATGTTTTTTTAGGTCAAAACGTTTTACTCGTTTTCAGTGACTTTTGGGCGGTAGTTAGTAGAACATCATCTGTATTTTTTTTATATTAAACTTTCATTGAAACAAAGGATTTTCAAATATTTCCTTTAAACCGATTTCTCCTTCAGTTAGTATATATATATATATATATATATATATATATATATATATATATATATATATATATATATATATATATATATATATATATATAGATAGATAGATAGATAGATAGATAGATATGGTGTTTCAAAACAACACTGACAACGTTTGGGAGGTGTATAATGACACCAAGATAAGACAAAAAATATAGACCAATCTGGGTGCACAAATTCTTCCTTTTGGAGCTATAGGCTGCCGAAAATACGAAAAAATGAACTTTAAATGTCCATATTTCAAAACTATGGGCAGTGGCGGCGGTTGGACATTAGAAGTGGGGGACAAGACATGATCTGAACAATTGTATACCAATGTTAGATTTCCTGGTAGTTTCTAATACTGTTTGATGAAAGATTGTATAACTAATAGGATACTATATTTTTTCACTTAAAATGCCGTATATCGTATTTCTATTTTATTAAGTAAATTCATTAGAGCAATACAGGTAGGTACTAGCCCTTTATAATCTTAAACAACGAAAGTGTAAGAAGAGATTTGAGTTCTTGCTCATGAACATCTGTCTGGAAAATTATGTGATCATATTATTTAATAAATTTGCAAATCAAATAAATAGAAAGGATAATATTAATCATGGTAATCAATAATGACCATTGTTTTGCAGAAGTTATATTGAAACGGAATTAATGAACAACTTAATTACTTTTAATTCCACACATGCCATTAAATGGATGTTTTTTACTCGTAGAAAATGAAATACAGTAAGTACTGCAAGCATATGCTATGACATTTAAAAAAGTATGCAATTGCAATATTAATTGCTTTGAATTGCAATTAAAACGCAATTCCTGTAGCTTTCTTAACTCCATGGGAAGACAAATAATCAATACGTACTCACGCAACGGCAAATATATGGCACCATTTTTTTCTATGAAACAGTAATACATACAAAACCTTTCCAGGGTGTCCACGTTCTGGAAAATAAGTCAAAGTAAGGGAAAGGTCAGGGAAATAAAAGTGTATCAGGTGAAGTCAGCGAAATGGAAGATTGGTCAGTGAAAGTCAGGGAAAATCGATTTAGGTCCATTTTTCAATTACTGAATTTATGAAATAGGGTTGATTTCTTTACCGTTACTGGATGCAAAATATGGTGTTCTCCATGATGATATTGATGGAGTCAGTGTTCTCTGATATAGTTGTTGAAACTAATTTTCTGCGAAAAACACATCTAATTGCATCCTGGCATATTTGCTCAAAAGGGTAGACGCTGTTCTAAAAGAATTGCATGGTGCCAAGAGGATATCTAGACAAGTGGCTGAGAACGCGAAGAAATAGTATCTCCAGCTCACAGTGAAAGCTCAGACTGAAGAATTTAAGGAACACTCGAATGAATTCATAGCCAATGATGGAGATGGTATTGACCTTGATGAGTTTTTTTTTTTTTTTGCTTAGTCTTAGGAAATGGGAAGAACTTCGTTGACTTATGGTCAGTTATGAAATTGTGTTCTACCTTCTTTCACGGAAATGCATTTTTTGAAAGTGGTTTCACAATAAATAAAATTCTCATTGTTAACAACTTACAAGAAGAATCTCTGGTGGCTCAACTGATCATATATGGTTCTGTGACAAGAATAGGTGGATCATCAGGATTAATAATCACCAGAGGTATGATAAATTCAGTGAGAAATTCAATAAGACAATATCAGGTGTAATTGGAAAAGAAGAGAAATAAATCCTGGAGACGAGAAGAGGAGAGAGAAACGGAAGATTCAGCAACAACTAAAGGAGCTGGAGGAAGAAGAGAAGAAAATTAAACTGCGAAGACAACAACAAGCATATTCAGATCAATGAGAAGAAAACAATGCGAGAAAGGATGAAAACAAATTTTTAAATGGGTTGCATATAACAACTTCACCAGCAAAAGTATGTGTTACATAATGTGTGTGTGTGTTTTTTTTAATAGTCAGTAAAATCATGTAAGAACTGTTTATTACTATGCTGTGTAATTGGTATTATAATGTGTAAGTGTATAATATATATTTTTTTTTCATATCTTAAGTACTTTGTATACTGCACACTTTCGTTTGTAACTTTACATTTTGTGTAATATGTAGGCCTAATCAATATCGGCCTAATGCACATGTTTGTAAATTTACATTCCTTTGGAAAGAAAATTGAAAAAAGGAAGAAATAGAAGCAGAAGAAAACAAGGCCAATTATGGGGAGTGTAGAGGCTGGGGTTTCTTTCTTTTTTCTATATTTTTAAGTTGTTCAGGGGTCAGAGAAATCTGGAACTTTCGTCATGGAAAGTCAAGGAAAAGTCAGAGATCTTTTTTCCAAATTGTATGGACACCCTGTTTACATTTCCAAATGAAATTATATAAATTAGGGCGTCACTTCAAAAAAGTGGGGGGGCAACTGCCCTCTCTTCCCTTACCCTAATCGCCGCCCATGACTATGGGACCCACCGTAGTTGGGTCAAGGCTTCACTTAAGAACTAATATGTGCTCTATCCAAAAATCGATGTTTCAGAATCCTAAGGTACTCACACAACAATTCTTATAAAGGCAGTTTGTGTACGAGCATATAATTTGGAGAACTCGCCAACTACCTTTGGAAAAATTGTTGCGGAAACGCTGCAGGATTCTGAAACATGGCTGTTTGGATAGAGCACATACTAGTTTGTAAATAAAGTCTTGACCCGCCTACGGCAGATCCCATACTTTTGGAGCTATGGACATTTAAAGTTCATTTTTTCATGTTTTCGGCATCCTGTAACTCTGAAAGGAAGCATTTGTCCACCCAGGTTGGTCTATACTTTTCGTCTTATCTTGGTGTCAGGAATCACCTCCCAAACGTTGTCGGTGTTGTTTCGAAACACCCTATATATATATCTTAGTGTGCATGTACGCGTGTTATTAAAATATGTTGAGTATACAAAATTATATACCCGTCTTTCTGAGTGACCGTTAAAGAAAATTATGTGAACAATTGAAACAGAACTCAGAGAAACGACATACATAAAATATAACATTCCAATTGAAAATATATTGATAATGTAGAAGCACTATAAATATGAATACTGCTCTGTTCTCTTTCGATAATACCCACAACTGTTCGTTTTAAAAGTTGTTTGTTAATAATTACATTTTTGTTAATTGTCGAAAGGGTTGTCTGTGTGTCTGAAACTACTGTAAAAAATTAAAAGCGACATTTAAACAATTCATAACTGATTTACAAGGACCTAAGAACGTATAGGGTCAAGATGCCAAATATAGGATGGTTTCCCAATATCGGATACCAAGAAATATTCAGTGTAAGGTGCTGCAGCCTAGCGGCCGTTATCGTATCTGTACACCAATCGGTGGGCCATTAGGTGCCTGAGTTACGATATCTCTCGGAACATGTTTACTTGTGTGGTGAACTGTTTTGGGATTTTGACCTTGTGAAATATTTTTTAACACTGCAGTTTATTGCATTATATCGTCCATAAAGGTAACCTAATCATATTATACTATACTTGTAATATAGGATAAGAAGAGTAGTTTTAAATTACATGTTGTTTTGGTAGTTCGTTTCTGCTTACGTGATGTATGTAGTTAAAAGTTCCCACACGACCTACGTTGCCAAATAGCGGTTAGTATAGAGATTCAATTATCGGATATCAAATATTAGAGAACGTATTACTGATGTCATTCTTCGATTAAAACAGATGACAGTAATCGTTCGAAGAAGATGTGGGATCCTGAGGCTATGCTCCAGGCTGTTGCTGTAACACAGATCTTGAGCAAGCGTTCTTTCAAAAAAAAAAAAAAAAAAAAAAGTCATAGATGAAACGTCTTCTTCAGACGATTCGTTAAGTTCTCTTCTCTCAACCGATTCAGAAGGTAGTGTGGATGAGGAACGTGTGTTTCGTTCACAGCCTTATAAACTTGGCAAATGTGGTGAACGATGGATACAACGTATCCAATGTCTGAAACGGGCACACGAGGTATGTGCAGGCACTGACCCAAAATCGTGGAAATCCTTTGTGTGCGATTTTTTATCAGTAATTTAACTTCTTGGTAAATCCTACTACAGATGAATAGAACAACGTTACTTACAAATAAATCTAAATAATTAGAATGTAGCTTCTTTTGTTGAGCAATGTTTAAGTACCAGAATATCTTCATATTTAGAAAGTTATTTGTTTAATAGAAAAATGTTTAGTTAAAAGTAAATCTACATGTTGAAAACGTTTACGATTTTGTAGAATAATGTTTAGTTACAGATTTACATATACCCCTATGTACATATTTAGAAAGAATCTATTTTGTGGAACAACGTTTAGTTTTTGCAACTTTACGTTTTGTACCTCTATATGTTTACACCATGTAATATGATTAAAATAATCCGTAGTCTTCTCCAGGTTTTCCTTAAATCTTTCTCATTTAATTTCCGTCTGATATTAAGACCCCTTACTATCCGATATTGGGCAGCCTTTTTCCGAACTGAGAAAAATGCCACTTTATAACAAAGTCTATGCATCTTTCTATTAAGATTTTCTTATTGATTCGAAACTTTCAAATTATAATCTACAAAGATAACAGAACATTTAGAAGAGGCTATATCAATGAAATATACGTTGGTAAAGTTTTTATTCCATTTTTCAAACAGTATCCGATATTCAGCACCTTTCCTATACTAAATTAGATTTTTCTTATGATTATTTAACTAACAACAACAAAAAATGAAATGAAGTTTTACGTCCCACGGTTATGCCGACTAGGCTAAAGGAGACGGTGATGATGAGAAATGAATGCAATGATGGAATGAATAAAAATGGGAGGAAACGAGATAACCCCGAGAAATAAGGTGTTTGTCGACCACAAAGTTCACTCTTCGTGAGCTGGGAGGGAACCAGGGACCCCACACATCAGAGATGAACGCTCTACCGTTGAGGCACAGCGACCCCCAATTGTTTTTTTTTAAAGAGAGGCATTAAATAAAATATCATATAGATGCATTTTGTCAGAAATGTGGTTTCGCAAAGACAAAATACGAAATAAATAAACAAATAAATAATAATAATGCAATTTAATTTTTATTTAACGTTCGCATATAATATTCGGCTTTCTGTCAACGCACACCACAACTCAGTTGTTATATTTTAAACATGCTAATATGAATAATTATTTGTGTATTGAAATGAATGTATGAATATATATACAACCGATTTATTATATTTTATGTAACTATTTATGCGTTGCGGAATATATCATTAAATACCAAAATATTTGACGACTTTACAATTAGAAGTCCCGTGCTTTACCGCTGAACTAACACTAACAATGCTGCAGAACTTTTTCTGAAGAAATATAACTTAATTCCAAAGACAATGACGTTGAAAATGAAATAAAATCTTTCAGTTTAACGTCGCACGTTTGTGCTCTTTAGGCTAAGGGAGATGAATTATCAAAGTGAGAGAGAATGATGTTGGAAGCAATGGTGGAATGAGAAAGTGGGAGGAAACGGGAGTACTCCGAGAATACCCACGGACACAATGTTGTCCATCACAAACTGACTTGGTGGGGATCGAACTAGAGACCCCACGCAGCAGAGGTAAGCACTCTACCACTGAGACACCGTATTCCATACCCGCAATGACACTTAAAAGAAGAAAAAAAACATTGCACATTTTTTCCCGATTGAGAAAGGGGCTCGAATCTGGCTTCTTTTGTTTACTATTTCCGAAAATACTAGAAGCTAGACTGAAAATTTTTAGCTCGAAATAGCCATAATCAATGAGCTTCTTCTTTTTGGAATAATTCATACTTCAGTGATCTCCCTCATAGAGTGAAGTTAGAAGTTTTTTTCTACAGCTAGTGTCTTGCACATAAAGTCCTTTAAAACTATACACGATGAGAAGAGTAGAAGATGGAATTGAATTGAGAAAAATGCACGATTTCGATGCAGATCAAAAATATTGTATGCGAAAACCGTATTAATACTAACCGCACAAGCTAGCGTCGTGTAAGATTTCTATACTAAGTTAATTGGAGCATAACCAATTCATAAGAATAAAGATATGATAGAAGACAAATATTCTGAGAGTATGTAGTTTGTTGGATTGAACCTTAGCGTTCTTTTCAATCCAAACAACTACAAATCTCAGGATTTTTGTCGTTGCATATTATCGGTATCTTAACACTCTTACCTTGGAGCAAATATGCACAAAGTAATTAGACGTTTCTTACAGAAGTCCACGTTTTCTGTACATCTAGAATTCTGCACTGAAGTTTTCGGTTCTTACTACAATGATTTTTCAGGACACAACACGTATTTCTTACTTCCGTCTAATTTTATAGTAGAAGTCCTTAAACCTTGTACTATAAACCTTATATAGAACTCAGTTGTACACACACTTATTTAATTGTTCAACCTTGTATTTAAGCAAAAGAATGTAATGTATCTATGCACCATTACAGTCAGCAACAAAATGCAGGGAAAGAAAATGTATTGATAAATAAATTGTTTGGATGAATGGTAATGACATGGTAGCGTGTATAGAAATTAAAAAAACGAATTCTCCAGGGTTGCCAGATGTAAAAATTCAGTAATTGTGCTATACAAATACTATAAGGAAAAGTCTCATATATATATATATTACTTTAATATGGATTAAAATGCATGTGCGAAAGTATGTGCTATAAAAATTTTATTCTACGTTTTTTTTCGTATAAATAATATACAAATATGGTACAGTTTAATAGAAAAATCATCATGATTTATAGACATACAAATTCGTTTTCGATACAAAGTAATAAGCAGTTGGTGTTTCCTTGATTGCCGTTCAATATATAACGAAAGAATCCAGAAGAAATCCATATACACGGTGTTCACCCACTACAAAGTCCACTTTGCAAGAGCAGGGATCGAATTTTAGGTAGCTTGTTATATCGCTAGTTCTTAGGTTTTATATTGGAAATCAACATTCTGTACGCCTACTGGGTCCGGCCTCACAGAAAAGTACTTCGTAACTTGACATGAATTTCTAAATTTTCTCAATAAAACTATACTTGCAGAGAAATGATTGACATAACTGGAAGATTTGTTCCAAGGGCGGATCCAGGACAAACTTCTGGGGGGGGCGGTGGGTTGTCATACTGGTTGTTGTCATAGAGGAGACTTTTAAGGGCTCCAAACTTTGAGATGAGTTTTATTTATATATATAAAATAAGAAAGTTTCCTCTTCTGGGGGGGAAGGGATCGCCCCGATCACCCCCCTGGATCCGCCCCTGATTTGTTCTTCCACTTCATCTATACTCTTCCTTTTCTCAGGTATAATAATAATCTAGTTCTATTTTTTTCCTGAGAATATAGGTAGCAGTACTTAACAGTTACTTATCGTATTTTGGAATGCAGAATATCGCCAGTACAATATTAAATACACGGTTAGCCTGAAAGAAGTAGATAAGTTGAACTATGTATAAAATATTATATATATTTTTTGAGCAAAAAGAATTTACCTGTGATACATGCGTACATACTTGAAGTTTTGCGGCTGACAATTTTTCTTTTGTTTCAGTGACGGTTGTGTGACGTAAGCGGCCTTGACTTCGAACTTGACCTTGGCATGGCTTGGAGGAATATGGCGAGTCAAGTTGAGAAGACATTCTGTGTTCTGGAATATGCCAAGACAAATTCAGTTACTGTAGTGCAACGTCATTTTAGGACTAAGTATGGGAAACACCCACACACACGGCAGTCCATTTATGACTGGGTGCATAAATTTGAAGAAACAGGTTGTCTCTGTAATAAGAAATCCACGGGAAGACGTCCAGTGTCAAATGAAACAGTTGATCGCGTTCGTGCGAGCTACGCTCGCAGCCCGAGCAAATCAACTACACGTGCAGGAAATGAACGTGATATCCCTCAAAAGACTGTCTGGAACATTCTACGCAAACGTCTCAAGTTCTATCCATATCGATTGCAATTACTGCAAAGTCTCAGTGAAAGTTACAAACAATAACGTTTAGAGTTTTGTGTGTTCATGCAAAATCTTTGTAAGGAAAAATATGACTTCCTTCAGCTGCTTACATTTCAGGACTAATCAACCTTTCACATTACTGGTGTCGTAAACAAACATAACGTGCGTATAAGGGGAACTGAAAACCCTCACTAGATTGTGGAGCATATTAGGGACTCCCCAGAGGTTAACGTGTTTTGTGCTGTATTGCCCAAAAAGGTGCATTGACCGTTCTTTTTACAGGAAGAAACTGTTACTGAAAGAACGTACCTGACATGTTGCAACTTTGGTTGATGACGCAACTTGAACAACTTGAATTTCATATTTGTGCAGGATGGAGCCCCACAACAGTGGCATTCCGATGTAAGGGGTTACCTTGACGAACTGATGAGAACATATCTATGACTCAATGGCCATCACAAAGTCCAGACCTCACACCGTGTGATCACTTTCTGTGGGGTTTCATAAAAGATAAAGTATATGCTCCCCCTCCCTCAGAGTCTGACGCAACTGAACGAATCATTGTTATAAGATAGTGTTGCATTGATGGACAGTCAGACTTTGATGCGTGTTTGAGAAGAATTGGACTACAGACTAGATGTTTCCCGTGTAACTAAAGGATCACACATAGAACATCTGAAGTTGTACCACAAAAACTTACAGATGTACCCTATAAATCACGTAAGTTATATCACCATGTCATTAAAACTCTTCATTTGGAGAACCAATGATCCCAATTTGAAGGAATTTATTGGGGTCATTTCTCCCGACGAATAAAATAATGAAAGAAACAGAAAATACGAAAAAAGTGGGCTTGGTATGTTTTTCATTTCAGGTCCTAAATTATATTGGATACTAATAGCAAAGTATCTTTAAGTGTACTTCATTTTGGACGTTAAATACAAAATAAAGTGGTCTTATCAAGTTTTCGCTTCATCTGGCAACCTGATCGGGACTTTCCCGAAAGGACACGAAAGGTGCTCACGCGCATGTGTTTAATAAATTTCTTATTTTCAATACCCTTATTAGTTGTCATGCCGATGTGAATAACAAAGAGGACAGAAATTGATCTATATATGAACAAAAGTTTGATAAATGTTACTGCCATACATTACACGCAATATTGTAATTGCAACGCACGTTTCGCTTGGATAGAGCGCACGAAAATATAGACCCATATAGAAATATGTATGTTGTTAGTATTGGAGCTAGGAGTGTCCTATTTCTTGTCAAAACAATGCTACATAAGTCTTAAATTTTTATGTTGTTTTTCTGCCACAAAACAACTATATAGAGAGATGGCTATCAAAATAATACTTTTCTTTTCAATGAATGCTATGAGTTTAGTACCTAATACAACATGTATTCCTCGCGAAAACGAGCCATAAATTTGCAAATATTTCCATAAGAATGCTGGACCACTCTTTATGCGGTACAGCACTCACCTAGGTTACCCATGATGAAGAAATAAATCTACGCCGAATTAAAAAGGCGACCAAAACGGTTCTGTCACTTTTTCACCCATCACCTTCGAACATCGATATGTCACCTAAGACGTACTTAGAAGATCAAAAATAGTCTCCAGCAGCATAGACGACCTTCTGCCAACGTTCTGAAAGCCATGGATTCTATCGCGGTAAACCTTCGTGGGCCATGAAGTTAAGAAGGTATCAAGGAAATTTTGCATCTCTACTAGGGATTTGAACTGGCATCCAATAAGGTGATTGTCCAAGGAATGGAACAGGTGATAATCGGATGGTGCAATGTCCGGGGAGCATGGCGGATGCTATAGTGTTTCCCATCCAAGGCATAGAACGGTGTCCCGGGTCATCCTAGCCACATGGGGAAGAGCGCAGTCCTGTGACAAGATTCAGATTGCGATTCAGAAGTGCTGACTCCAGAGTTTCGAGCTTTTCTTGAACGCGGCTCAACTGCTGACAGTACATACTTGCATTTATGCTCTGACCAGCCGGTAGTAGTTTCCGATGCACTATGTCGCGCACAGTCCACCAAACATACAGGAGGATCTTCTTCTGGTGCAGTGCTGGTTTCGACTGTTTAGAAATCAGTTAATGGGATGCGAACCAATGATGACGGCGCCATGAAGTTTCGTACAGGACCCACTTCTCATCATATGTCAATACCCTATCCAGAAATGGCTCCTTCCTCAGACGAGACAGCAAAGGAACACAGGTGTTTGCTCGCGCTGCCTTTCGTCCCGGAGTCAAATCATGTGGGACCCAACTTGTAGTGCTTCCCAAGGTGACGGAGGTGCTGCTGAATGGTTTCTCCACTCACACGGAATTGTAGTTCCAGTTACTCACATGTATGGCCACTGTTTGCCTCAATTGCTGCCTGAAGATCTTCATTTTGTACATGTGTTGGTCTTCCGGCATGTGGTGCGTCTTCGAGTGTTCCTTCACTGTTCTTGAACTTGTTAAACCACCGCTGCACTCACACTGTCCGCGTAGTCATGACACTCTCACAAAAGGCCTAGCATATCTTCCCCCCGCTGCAGCTGCGTTTGATCCCAGTTTGAACTCGTACAGCATACACGCCCTTATGACTCTTTGTGAAGGTCCCATGTTCACTCTGTCCTTACGTAAGTTCACAATGTAATTGAATTGCCACAACCAGGTAGTATGTTGGATATACCCACACCAACAACTGAGCTTCGCTTTATCTCCATTCGCATTCAACACACAGTGTGAGGACCAATGGAACACAGACCTCCACAAATGTGACAGAACTTTCTTGGTTACCTTTATAGCTTCATTATAACTTGGAATTACTGGCTCGGAATTTTTGAGTAAACGTGTACCCGCCCGTCTCCCGATGGATTCGGTTTTACCCAATCGAATGCGAGCTTTGAACCGTTTGGCCCCTATTACCCATTTAGTCCTTAAAACCGATAGACTGGTTGGATCCACTGGAACCGAGACTTGTTAGAACAGTTTGAATGTCATCTTAAATATCATTTTAATTATTTTTAATATGAGGATCGGCAAGCGATACAGGTTTTATGTTCAGTATTCTCGCAGGAGTGCAACACTGCTGGACTATTTTGTTTTGTCACTAATCGTTCACTGTGTTTCTTTTGTTGATCCCCTTAACATACACTCGAAATATGTTCCCTTCTACAACAATAGTGAATGCCATACGCCTCTTTCATTTCCCATTCACGGCCTCTAGTAATGTCTCTGCACTTACGGCAGCACGTGCATCCTTCATTCAAAGCACCAAATGCTGTAAACTTGGGACCTTGGTGGTGTACACCATGGCTTCAAGGTAGATGACCCTACAGGTAGAAATCCAGTTGCTTGATACCACTGCCTTCTACATCCGTCCGCTCCCTCTAACTGCCTGCTCAATCAGCCAAAAAATGCGTGTACCTTTCATCACGAATTAGCCACTAGATGGCAGGTCCTACCATGGCATCCTACCGTTTGACAGTCAATCCTGTAGCGTTGCAGTTTGACATTTGTACGTATACAATACATGTTAATAGAAAGAATGTAAAGAAATCTAAATGGTTTGCGTAAAGAATATAATATGCGATAGTCATTGAAGAAGTACAAAAACAAAAAAAATGTTCAAATAGAAACACATTTGTTGATGTTACGGCTAAGGCACACAAATGAAAGAATACGCACAATAATATATTGGCCTAAATAGAATATAGCCTATATAATTTTATGTTCTCGTGTGAAGGAACTGTGATGCTATAAGAAAGGGTGCCGATCCTGGGGGGCGGTGGCCCTGGCCCCCCGCATTGTACTTATGAATATGCGATATTTGGTATAATTTGAATGCAATTTGTCTTAAAATCCTCATATATGTATTCTGCATCTGAATGCTCCCCTCCCAAATTTACTGAGAAATCGGCCCCATTAACTATAATTGTAATTATACAGGTTGGCACAAAAGTAGGTATACGCCTGCACCCCTGCATCGATCAGGTATATCATTCTAACTTATAGGTTCATTTGTTTCGGCTGTTCCGAGCTTAAGATATAAGTACAAAGACATTAACAATAAATAATAAAGAAACTAAGTCTACCTTATGGATAGCAATAAGAAATCATATAGAAAGCAATGGGTTGGTCAGTAAGTAACTGTATACCTACTTTTGGACCACCATATATATAATAATAAGGAAGTTTAAACCCCAATACTAGTCATTACTAATACAAATGTGAAACACAAAGAATTGTACCTTTTCTAATACATTTTCCCGACTTTGGGCTATCACAAACCACACCACAACATGTTATAGAGATAGTTCTTACTCTAAGCCAAATTGTACATTGTTTTAGTATTAAATTTAGTGTTGCCCACGATACGAAACAGCAACTGTCTGTGAGAAACGAGATGACAAAGCTGTCTTACAATATAGCAACAGCTTCTTGAGATGAAATAGCTTAAATCTCGAGAGCAACAATATTCAAAATATACAATTGAGTATCGTTTCAGACAGTGAAACTACAGTAGACTTACAGGCTATGCAAATTGAGTACTATATTGAAGACATGGAGTACATTCTTGGAATTGAATCGATTACTGAGAAACCTTTCGCAAAATCTCTTACCGTTTTTGCTAAATGAAAATCAACATTGAAATTGGACGTAGTACTGAATTTCTTCAACTTCCAGTTTTACTAAAATATAGGGGTGAAGATGGGTTATTTTCCTGAGACCATAAATCAATTTCCGAAAACAGTATGTGGCTATCTATCACCGTTTTGAGTTATAACCTTTACTGTTGAAACCGGAAGTGGTCGATTTCAACCATTCCGACTTAAGTAGAAGGTAGTCCAAGGAGATGGAAAATATTCCTGGGTCACTGAATCGATTCCCGAAAACTGCATGACGGTAGCTCTTGCTGTTTTTGCTCTGATACCTGTCAACCGAAGGACATAGCCATTCTATATGATTGCCAACACTTATACATAGTATAGTTTGGAAGTCTAATACTGGAGATTTTTTTTTTTTTCATTTTATAACTCCTCGTCAATATACCCCATTGTTGAACTCATCAAATGTGGAGTATACAGTTAGTTTATTGACTTAGAGAGTTTCGTATATGCAACTGCCAAAGGCTTGAGGAAAAAACGGAAAATCTAGTATCCCTCATGTATACCCCTATTAATGTTCTTACGTAGTTCATTATCGGATGGTATTTCATGAAATAACACTCCATTGTATTCCAACTTGCCTTTTCTTGCTTTGCAGAATGATACCCAACAATATAAGACCATTTTCTTTTCTAAACTATTGGAAAAGTGTGGCCATTCCTATGCAAACCATAAAGATTTACTTACAACAAATGGGCAGTACGTGCTGCATTCTAGCGTCGAAATTAGAAAACAAGCGTTCACGCGGGAGGCAATGGTTTTTGAAAAGAATGAACAGGCAGGTAAGTGAACCGAGGAGGCGTTGCTTGATATACAGAGAGCGTAGTGGCTAGCTCACTGGCGCCTGGCGCCTGATTCACTTCCTGGGAAACTTCTAATGCAGGTAGTTCCGTACATGACGTTCGCAATGAGAAACCATCAGCTTTTCACTTTTCACAAGGATCTGTTTTTGTTCGTAGCAGAATGTCTAGAAAATGTTCTTTACATTTACTAATATTTCGCATCAGTAACCAGGATATGAAAAAGCAAAATGTTACAATTTTTTTTTGTATTCTCATATAAATAATTTCAGTATGTGAGTCTGTCTTTAATAAGAATAGGTACAATGTTATACTGCGCCATTTAATAATAACGAATTTATAATAAATCTCTATATTTGAAAAAAGACTAATGGATAAATGAAGTAAGTAACAGCATGTTATATTTTGTTCTATCTCAACGCTCAATCTAACCTATCCATCTGTAGTAGGTAGGGGGTAAGGGTATTAAGCTTGTAAAGCAGGAGATTTTCTCTTTGGTTTAAAATGATTTATATAAAAATACTGAAACACTAAGGAGCTGGAGTAGAGGGATAAATTAGAATTAGGATTAAAAATACCACGCAGACAAGAACTATCTAATTATTATAACTGATGACAGTCAGTCAGTGCAGATGTCAATTAATATTCCTTGATATAAGGAACTCTGACTTCTTATGGTGTCGAACAACAAAACCCTTCACAAGTTGTGTTACATGATTCTTGTTAATGTTTCAACTTTTAATTCAATACTCCTTCTTTTAGACGTGAATAACTTGGCGCCAAAATCATGTATTCCATCTTCTTCTCTACTTACAAGGGAAGAGAGGGAGATTATATATCGAAGTGGAAGATGGTCCATACACCAATCGAAAGAACTAATGACAACCTATTACGAAACTGCAATAAAAATTTTCCGAATGCATATACAGTACGAGTTATATGAATATACAGGATATCTAGAAAGTTCGTTGCCAGCCCTAGAAATCGCAAAACGGTAAGACAGATGCCAAAACAGGAAAACACGTTTGTCATTATTTCAAAAATACAACGCATCAAAGTAAAAAGTGTTGTCCCAGGGTCACCCACAGGGTCCCAGTCGGGATCCAACTGAAAAATTACAAATGGTAAGGGGATCAAGCAGCATATCATTGGAAAGCTGTTGGGAAATGAAAGAAGACAGAACAAGTCTCGACTCTCTAAAATTACCCTGTGCAAAATGGCAGCCGGTCAAATTGTACAGTCATGCCCAAAATGATTGTCGCATATCTATAACTGTCTTGTTGTGGAAGTATAATTTGATAATGATTTTGCAGGATACTTTTAACCCACAAACGCTCCTTGTGCCACCAGTGACCCACTTTATTTTTCACTACGTTACATGGGCTATATCATTCATTTAGCCAAACCCCTGTTGTTCCACTTCAGGCACACTACCCGTTCTCTTGTTGTACGAATTTCGTTCAGTTTTCTTCTCAGGTTTTCGATGTAAGACGGTATTGTTCAAGGCAGTTGCTACCGAATAAAACTGGTCTTGGGCGTTTGTGGGTTAATACTGTTACTATGTGTATAATCGGGAAATGTATATTTGAGGTAAATTTTATAGGAAAAGAATTACAAATACGAAAATTAGAATGAAGAAAACAAAATGTTACTAAATGGACAAGAAAGGTTGTTTTTCGTTATATTGTTCTTACGTACTGCTCTTTTGACATGAAATTTACCAAATATATGTCTTTGCCGATTATACACATACCAACATTATAAGAAATATCGGGATTGATATAGTAAGATCAGTTATTGCTGTGTAGTCACAATTATTATTGTAAAACTAAATCAAAATACGACCCAAGAAGATTCCTTGTTATTATTTCTATTAAAAATCTTGGTGCAATCACCTCCAGTTCAGAATAACGTTCTAAGGTCATAAGTATATGAGTACACTGTTAAAAATAATTTCTTAAATTTGAGAAACCGTTTCTTATTTGTGCACCAAGACAACATTTTCTTAGAAATTAGATTTGGTAATTCTCATTCATAAGTAAAGTAACAAGAGTATTTTCTCGTTCCGCTTTATACAACCTCATCTATTTTTCTTCATTTCTTATTAATGAGAGTTTCAAACTCTTGTTAAAAAAGTATTTTTCATAGTGTACCAAGACGCCAGTAGCATGGTGTGAGGTGCAGGTAGCCAGAGCCAAAACTAAGGATACCAGAAAAACACCACCACAATAAAATTACTAAAAAAAGGTGGAGTGGCTGGGAATATTCAAACTAAGGACAAAATTTACATAAAATGTAAATTAAATGCATCTGCATACCTAATTCCCTGCTTGGAGATAAAGTTGATCTTCTGTAGCAGCCGCCACTGCCACATGTAAAAGTCGGTAGAGCATATGAAAAATTACTTAATATGAACAACAGATCTCAGGGTACTCTGTACGACAGTCATGGTCTGGAAGCTACTTATAGTGAGTTTTCCGCAATAACGATAGGTTAAGAAAAAAAAATCTACTTTAAACAAACAGGTAGCAGCCTGTTTAATTACTCACTATACTCATGACTGTTCTTTTTGTTCTATGGGCGTAATTCTCCCTGGGCCCCATTCAGGGAGATGGTCAGTTGTACTAAGACAAGGAGAAATGTTTCCTTGTCTCACCCTCCTGAAAACAAAACATTGGAATTAGTATCAGGTACTCACCCTGCAGGAAAACCAGACCTCTAGAAATACTTTGGATAGATGGCGGTTTATTTCTGTCTTGGTAGACCATTTGGTGAATGTTGACACACGTTTAACACTTCATTTTATACAAAGATATTGAAAATCTCCTTTTTATGGTGCACCACTCACACACACTCTGAAGTTAAATTTCCACACAACATTGCCACTATTAGCTTTTAAATAAAAAGAATAAAATAAAAGAGGATATGTTGAACTTGAATTACACAGGAGATCTGTTTGATCTCGGTAATTAGTGGATATTCTATATTAAATATGAGCTCCTCATTATTTTTGAGTTCAATGTCTCTGACTGTCTCTCAGAGAGGAGGATCGTAATATCACAAATATATTAATACACACTTTATATAAAAATAAAATAAAAGAAATTGATCAATATTTATATACATTCGTTGCACTGTTCCTTTATCAGATGTGACACACAGTTCCTGCTGAAAATTACCACGGGTGTGTTCCACATTATCATTCCACTGAAACCAAGAAATGTTTCTGATGATTTTGATCGGCTGGACGATAAACTATGCTGAAGCTGACATACTAAATATCAGTAAAACAAGCAATTTAACTAATGCTTGTGTCCTTGTACTATAGTCCAAGGAGGCACTGCCTTAATAGCTTGACAGGCCTGAAATCTCTCAGATAGAGATTTTATATATATTATTCTACTACTTCCATACCAGAAGTTGTTAACTGCACTTCTGTGCTAAAGAGAAAGTTTCTAGACAAATAACGTCTATCTAGGGCGGTTGCCTAACAGATAGCAAGGAGCTATAGATAAAATTCTAATGGTAACTTTCATGATCATACGTCGTAATTGAGTATGACTCAGTTTTCAAGATTTTAAAGGTTAGCACTGTTGAAAACACTTGATATAAGTCACAAATAAATTGGTGAGTCGTAGCACAGGTCACTAAAACAAATTAATGCCCGATACATGTCGTTATATGTATATTCACAGGAATTCCACGGGAGAAACGATTTCTCACACTTTTTCCTGGGTAAAACTGCCCGGTACTTGGGAAGTATAGCAGACTTCCCAACACAATTGTAAGACGTGTACTCTCTTCGAGCTATGAAACAACTACCCTTGTTCAGCCACTGAACAAGTATATTAAACCATGCCAATACTAAGAACAGCAGGACTCGCTCTTCTTTGAGTCTTCCAACAAAGAGTTTACTGCCGCCGGCTATAACTACTGGGTGGTCTTCTGCAAACAGACCCCGGAAACTTGCTTCTAGCTGCATCGTTCACCAGAATCCTTTGGTAAGTGCTGCCATCATGTTGCAATGGCGCTAACATTTAAAAGCTTCTGATCAAAACAGAAGTTCATAGCATTTCCACATAAACATAACTATTTTCACTCGGAACGAACACTTAGCATAATAGAAATACATGATATTATATACAAAATTAAAGAAAAATATACACAGAATACATTTATATTATTGTAATGAACTGTCATCTCTCGTAGTATTTGAAGGAAGTCTATTTTCCTTTGGCTTCCCTTCAAACTGTCTGCTACCAATCCGCAGCCATGTTGGTAGGAGAGAGAGAGAAGAAAACATCTTTGGTTACTGTTAATTTTGAAAAATACAAGAGCCAAATGTCTTGAACGCAAGGGAAACACGTTGACAAAAAATAGTCATGAATTTAGAACGGTATTTCCAAGAACTAGTGAGCGTAATACGTTAATATTAATATTTTACATATAAAATGAATCAAAATAAAGTACAAATTTTCAAAACTGCTGTGCATCCCTGGAAAAACTTCTAGGCCCGTTCGCTGACGGAGTACCGAACATTGGTGAGGGGGGGTGGAATAACGCAATGAGCTCGCTACTCGAGAAATTCTTGAAAAACGCAAAGAAATCACACCTATACAAATTTAAAATCTACCATGTTGACGCTATAATTTTTACAACATTTTCAAGAAAGGATGTTGAGCGTCAGTCAGCAATGTATCCAATTCAGCTTTGCTTTACTAGAAGAAGTGAACAGGATCCTTCCTATATGTAATGAGTCATATTCTCTTGCTCATTTAGTGATTTCTGCCAGTGTGAGTTGTCATGGACCTCACATGCAGTTCTCCAGGCGGCGAAGAGTCGCCAGAAAAAAAATTCTCTGTCAACGAAGCTCCGTCTCCCCGAGTTCCAACTTCAATGCATGAATCCATAGACTATGCTTTTATTTCTTCTTTAATTAATCAAATGTAGTATAGTATAATAACTATCTTACTTCATTTCCATATGTAGTATGTACAAAACAATGTCCCAGTAATGAGATGCACGCATTAAATAAAATCTCATAAGCCTATAAAGGAAATAACATACATGATTAAATACAATATACATCAATATTGTATTAATATTTCCGTACTACGCTCGGTGTTTCTCATATATATTCATAATAACAAGATAATATTTAATATGCACACTCATTTCAAAGCAATTAATTTTATCACAAATTAATATATTTACATAATAATATGTAAATGTGCCCCTCATCTACATTTTGATATGCAGATGAAGGAGAAGGACTCTGCCTTCTACAATGGAACTGAAAAACTTAAAATGATCACAAGGTTCTCGATCTTCAGAAAAGGTGACAGAGAAAATGTATGGAAAGAGAGAGACAATGCACTAGGACAGTGTTTCCAATATGTGGTCAGCGAACCCTCTGGAAATTTAAAGACGGTCTGTGGGGCATTTTATTTTTATTCAAGTTTCTCTTATGTTGCTCATACTTGTGATTCTTGTAATGTACATTCCCCAGGTTTCAAAAAATTGAGAAGAATGGAATACGAAGAGATAAAAGAAGAAATGACAAAATTACAAGTCAAGACTGGAAAATATATGAAAAACACATCTCAACATCAAGAACTTAAGCTATTAAGTATCTGGTTGACCTATTGATTCAGATCCATAAACCAGACTAGCTGCACAAGTATGCCCTCCAAAAACGAAAACTGTTATTGACGAGGCAATAGCAATTGGTCAATTTTATTAGGATCCATCATCTTAATAGTATTTTATTTTTGCTCTTTGTAATGAAATGGGAAGTGACCAGATACACGTATCATTACACATTGAAATTCGCTGGGAGTCCCGAAGTAAGGTTCTGACGCGGTTGTTTGAGTTTCGTGACGAAATAAAGTTGTTCCTCATTAATTCTAATTTCAGTTACCACACAATTTAAATGAATACTTACATCTCTCCTCTCTTGCTTAATTGGTGGACACTCTTAACATCTAGAATACTCTTAACCCAAACCTTCAAAGTATATCTGTTACCGTGTTTTCAGTACAATACATAATACAGGCAAGAATCACGAGATTAAATTTGTGATGCAACTTTTTGGGGAAAGCAAAATACGATTCCTTTTTTTACTCAGTAATTTCATTGATTTCAATGAACAACCCCTTTTTGGTGATGTTACTGAAAATATGGTTCAACATTTGAGGTCATTTGTATCTCAACTACGTCTCCATTTTGCCAATTATTTGAAGAAAAAAAATAAACAATCTGATGAAAACCAAACTCGGAAGAAGAAAAACAAATTATCAAGATATTCTGTGGTTCGATATACAAAATTATGTTTCGTTTGTTATCGTTACTGGTGTTTGATTCAAGTCTGAAATACCCAAAATGGTTCTAAGATATCTGCTGCCATTCACAAAGACAGATCTATGCGATCCAATATTTTCACATTTTGTACACATAGGGCCGACTAAATGGGTGCTCCAAAGCTCAAGCACCCATTGGAGGTTTTTAATGTATACTGAGAACCCATTAAGTTTTTGCGTTTGAATTAATTTCGAAATTACATTTTCACGCATGAATAAATAAATAAATAATATTAATATTATTATTAATAATAATAAACTATAATGGATATGACACCAGGGTAAATTTCAGATAAGGATGCAAGTTTATGGGGTATCGAGGATCGATCGATATAGCTTTACAACGACAATAATAATTCACATTCACAAGCGAGTGTAGTTTTGTATAACTATTTCATTAAAGAACTTGGAGTTTGATGTTGTTATTTTATGTTTTTACGTAAGTTACAAGCCCGTTTCTATTTCATTCAAATTATGCTCAAATGTTCTGCAAGTTTGATGGTAATCATTATTATTTTACTACTTTCTGTCTCCTTACATTTACCATCCTTGCTATACACGTTTGAAATTCACAAACAAAATGTTAAAGGTTCGGAATTTTGCTGGATATAAAGATTAGGAAATCGAGCTAAAATATATTATTATTATTATTATTATTATTATTATTATTATTATTATTATTATTATTATTATTATTATTATTATTATTATTATTATTGTTGTTTTTGGAATTTAAAAATATTTGACGACGCATCTTATTTCAGCAGGTCTTGATACGAAGAATTAGAAACCACTGGTCTATTGAATCTACTAAAAACAACAATAAAAAGAATATGGGACGTTAGTACGAAAGCCTAAACACCCATTGAGAAATTTAAAAGTAGGAATCTATGCTCGTAGGTATGAAAAACAAATAGGGGCAGGAACAGAAACATACATAAGGTGGAGCCAAATCTACATCTGAAAATATCCAGTTTTGATCCAGATATACGGAACTTGACGTCTCAGAAACAGCATCACCCATCACATTAGGCGAGTGTCGAATTTATAATATTAGGCCCAACTGGAGGATTGTATTTTTTCTATATCTCTTTTTATAACAAAATTGCATTGTCATAAATGATACGTTTAGTGTTGTAAAATTGTAATTTAACATTTTATTTCTATGATATGTAAAACATACTAAAAAAAACTATGACATCATGGGGGCCGCGAAAACTTACTAGTTACTACAAAGGGCCCATGACATCAGAAAGATGGAGAAAAGCTACACTACAAACTAAGTTACTTCTTCATTGAGTTTAGATAATGTGGCTTGTAACTTGGTTCTCAATACAAATAAACCATCAAAAGAACATTCATCTACATACCGTCCTTACTGCGAATACTAACCCTAACTTAATTCTTATAACCTTTGTTTTATGAACAATACTACACTTTCCTTGATACTTCCTTAGATCTTAGTTATGTTAATTATAAGTACTATATATAAAATCCAATATTCTTTGACTTCTTTCCAGTATTTTTCGAACATTCTACAACTCCTTTCAAAACACTCATATTCGTACCACCAGATCTGGAGTTGCGATGCCCGGTATATTCCTTCATAACGCTGGCGTTAACATACTGTAATTTGATTTGATTTGATTTTTCAGTTTAGCGTCCCTTTTCAGCAGCGAGGCTAGATGAGACGGAGACTTACAGGTTAACATAGGATCCGAAGTACATGATTCCCTTCTGCCGGGAATCGAACCCGAGTCTCCCACGTCATACTGTAATTGAAAATATTACTAGCTAATAAATAGCTAATAAATAAATAAATATATTTTCAGTCTAACTTTGAAAATTAGTTTTTATTATCGCCACGAAAACAGAAGGTTGTAAAATAGTAGCATTGCCCATTACAACATCAAGTATAGGAAATATTAAAATAGATTAATTCAAATTGCATACAACGGTACTATTACTCTCAAATACACTAAACAATAGTTGTATACGGGGATAGCAAAATATATGTACATTTGTATGTAGAAGCAAGTTCTCTTATGAGTTAAAATTAAAACACTTAAAATGAACTGGTGAAGCGAAATATACTGAGTTAACCCTCGAGAGGGCGCATCGGTCATACGGGCACGAATGGGCGCATCGGTCTTTTTGACCTATTGGGCGCTTCGGTGGAAATGACCGACCTTGGGTTTTTGTTATCACTGTGACGGGCACTTTGGAACTAACTCCTCCCCACCACCTGCATTCCTTGGCTCACCCCCTCCCTGAGGAGTATCTGAGAGGGGGAATCTCCTACTAGCAATGACCAAAATGGCGCAATTTGGTCTTTTCAACCGACATGCGCCCTCTGGAGGGTTAATTAACAATTTCCTATTTAGCGAAGCTGCTAAATAGGAAATTGTTAATTAACTCAGTATCAACTTTTTCGAGTATATAGATATGTGTAAAAAAAATAATAAAATAAAATAAAATAAAATAAACTCTACTGGAGTTAAAAGGGCCACAAAGTGACATATTGTGTTTTGCCATTCTCACATAATTTAATTCATAAGGTTATAATTTCTTGCTGTACAAATTCACATATCTTTTGCCATCCCCGTACAGAGTTATGAAAACAATTATTTTCATTGTTTTATTATATGAATTAATATCTTTAGAGGTCTAATCATTACGAAATTAAAATAGGGCTAATTTTACAGTAATTATGTGATATCTTCAAACAGATAAAAGATAATCGAAATGTGGAGCAAGAGCCCCTTAGACAATATTATTTTGCATAAGGTACCGTTATCAAGAGTCACCTAATAGCTTTCCGTTTGCAGCCATGTAGGAACGCGAAAATAAATGCCGAGTTTCTAAATAGCTGGGAATCGAAAGCAGATAAGTGAGTCGTGATAACGGTATCTCATGTAAAATAATATTGTCTAGGAAGCTCTTGTTCCACTTTTTGATCATCTTTTTATCAATTTGAAGATATCACATAATTACTGCAAAATTAGGGGAATTTTAATTTAGCCGTGATGAACTTAACTCTTATGTTACGATTTTTCTCACTACGTTACTTGATCAAATAAAAGCATGCTAATTATAAAATTGTACGTTAGTTATCATTTCAGCTCTCACATTATCAACTCAACGATTAAAACTGAAAAAAATAGAGACATATTACATAGATAATCATTAACAATTACCAATCCAATTTCAAGTCATATGAATATTTATCCACTGAATAAGTTGCTACTTTCGTTTTATATAAAACATGATACCATTCAGAATTGGAAAGTACGATTTCGACATTATAAAATAGAAAAAAACGAAATCACAAATCAACGTCGTTTATAACTAAAAACATATCTGTAGTTACTACAACTTCGAAAAGAATTCTAATTTCTTCTCTCGCTCCTGGAATCGGAGAAGTTCATTTGCTGTCGTTCTGCTAATTTCTGTTCAAACACCTTCTTCGATGCATGACGCTTAAATTCTAAATTCGTTACATTTGTCTAGTAATCATGATTGTCGAAATCCACAATCAGAATCATTTTCAATATATCTCTTATTGTCCAAACAATAATTTTCTAAATTATTTCGAGCTTTAATAGTTTCTTTCATTCTTCTGTCACCAATTCTAAATCTTTCTGCTTCGTCAACCAGTCTCTCGATTTCTTCTGTGGAAAGTCGCCCTTTCTCATTAACGATGGTAATTGCCTTCTGCTGGCCTGTTGATTTTACTACAGCACTCACATTCAAAATTCCATTAGCATCAATGTCAAAAGTAACATCAATTTGCTGTTGACCTCTGGGAGCTGGTGGGATGCCAGTCAGATAAAACTCACCTAACAAATTATTATCCTTTGCCAGTGCTCGCTCACCTTCATAGACACATATATTTCCTCCTGTTTGACTATCCTGTGATGTACAATATATATCTGTTTTCCTCACGGCACGGGAATTGTTGTATTTCTTTCCACAATTGTACTCATAATACCCCCTTCAACTCCAATACCTAATGATAGGGGAATCACATCAATAAGCACAAAATCTTCGATTTTGTCTGACTGATCTCCATTGAGCGTTGTAGCTCGTAGAGCCGCCCCGTATGGAACTGCTTTGTTAGGATTGATAGATTTGTTGAGTCTTTTTCCATCAAAAAATTCTTGGAGCATAGCTTGAACTTTTGGGACAGTGTGGATCCCCCAACAAGAACAACTTCATCAATTTGGGATTTGTTTAATTTGACATCTTGTAAAGCTCTTTCAACAATATTAAGAGTCCTCTGAAATAGATCGAAGTTCAGGTCTTCAAAACGATGAAGACGCCAAGGGTGATAGATGAAGATAAATCTGTCCCGTCAAATAATGAGTCTACTTCAACTGAGACTAAGGTAGCAGTAGAAAGTAATCGTTTTGGTTTTTCACATGCAGCGCGGAGACGATGTAATGCACGGAGATTTTGACTTATATCTTTATTGTACTTCTTCTTTATATAATCAACGAAATATATCACCATTTTAGTATCCATATCTTCACTACCGAGATGAGTATCTCCAGCTGTTGATATGACACGAAATACACCATCTTTAGAATAGAAACATCAAGCGTCCCTCCTCCGAAGTCGAAAACCAGAATAGTAGTCTCACGAGTTAACTGCAAGGAGAAACGAACTCATGTTAAAGCAGGATGTAAAACTTGCATTTATTTTTAGTAACACGTGAATGTAACAGAAATCAATGAAAAATTAAGTATTTCAGTTTAACGTCCTATGAGTATGTATTTTAGGATAAGGGAGGCGGATGACTAAGGCATGTGAATAGTAATGGAAGAGTCAGTGGAATAAGAATATGGAAGGAAACGGGAGTACCTTTGAAAAACCGACAGATACGATGTTGTCTGCCACATACTTACTTGGCTCGGGATCGAACCAGAAACCTCCCGCACCAGGGGTAAGCGCTCTATCATTGAGTCACCGTTCCTCCAGGAATCAATAAAATACAATACATATCTTTGATAGACGAAAACGCATCGACATACTTCAATTAATAAACTTGAAGATAATAGTAAAAACAAAAATATTCTGGATATCTACAAGAGCTTAAACGAATTCAAGAAATGCTCAATCTCGTGCTTACATATTAAAGAAAGCCGACGGAACAATATCACTTATACAGATAGCATCTTGAATGGATGGAAACATTTCTTTGACGGTTTGTTTAACACCCAACCAAAATCCAATGTTAATAGACCAAGTGCAATGCATACAGCATAACCGTATATTCCAGAACCTAACCAAACAGAAATAGAAAACACTATAAAAATTAAAGAAACACAGATTTCTGGCTGGCGTAATTTTAGCTGGAGAGGATCAAAATATACAAACTCATACTCCTTCTCTGGAACAAGGAGGAATTGCCACAAGAGTGGAAAGAATCAATCATTGTTCCAATTCACAAGAAAAGTAACAAAACTGACTGTAATAATTATCAAGGCATTTCTCTTCTGTCAACATCTTATAAATACTCTTATACATTCTATTAGCAAGAACGACTCCATACCCAGATGAAATTATTGGAGATTACTGTGCGAACTTAGGTGAAATCGATCAAATATCGATCAGATATTTACATTCGACAAATACTCAAAAAGTAATGGGAATACAATATCCAGACACATCAATTATTTATTAATTTTAGAAAAGCTTATTCTTTTGGAATACCGAAAAAGTTAGATTAATTAAGATATATTTAAATTAATTTTAAAGTACGTCCGAGTAGGGAAATTCTTGTTCACAAGCTTTCACGTTAAAGATGATCTGAAACAAGTAGATACGTTGTCACCATTATTATTCAACTTGGTTCTGGAGTACGCTATAAATAAAATCAAAGACAGCAATCAGGTCCTAGAGTTAAATTATATTTACCAGGTTATGGTATATGCTGTTGATGTAAATGTAATAGGAGATGATAGAACAATAGAAAGAAATGCAGAAATCTTAATTAACGCTTGCGGGGATATGGGGTTGAAAGTAAATGCAGAGAAAACTATATACATGGAAGATCATCGAGATCGGAATACTGCAAATTACGGATGCGTTAAAATATCAAATAATACTTTTGACAAAGTGGATACTTTCAAATATCTAGGATCATTATTAACAGACCAAAGTCATAATCACCAAGAAATTTATGCCTACTGTAAGCAGGGATTTCGTGTTATTATTATTCGTCGCAAATTTTGTCGAGGCATTTCAAGCTTAAAACATTTAGAACGAGAATCATCTCGTCGAGAGATTTTTATTTCTGAAGAATGGATTTGTTCCAAAAGAAGACGACATTAATAAAAAAAATAAAAGAAGAAAAATAAAAAATAAAGTAATGTAAAATAGCGTATAAAACAAAAAAATAATTGTTTTGTTATTAATTGATTGTAATTCTAAATCGAGATCATTCCGTAAGGAAAGAGGAAAAAAGTAGGAACGAAATATTAGTAACGAATGGACTTAAAAACTGTAGACTGTTGACAACAGGAGTGAGAGATAAAAAATAGCAGTTGCGCGAAAAAGGGGGCGTGGACTACTTCACGATTTGTTACGAGACAGCGTAACCTCTGGTTACGTTGTCTAGTTCCTTGTTGTTCTCCCTGGCGGTTTGGCTCTCTTCCTTGGCTTTGCTTCGAGACTGTGTAGTGGCTGTTGTGTGTAATGTTAAACGAGTCAGCACTAGGAGAGTTTGAAGTTTCGTGCCAGTGTGAATTTATACAAATTACCATCAGTAAATGGAGCGATATGAAAGATATTACCGGTGTGTATCAATGTATAGTGATTACGAGTGAAATAATAGGAAAAATAGTGGATGGTCTAAGATTGAGAAAAAGGTCCAGGACCGGGAGGTCAAAAGTGCCCAGAGTTGAGGTACAAGAAACCTGTGATTTTGCAGTGTTATTTTCAAGATTTGGTGATTATCGTGTTTAAGCTTTGTTTTTTAGCCATTGCATTGATTATTTTCACGATCTATAAGCGTCGTTTTCTTTCGATAAATTTTCCGAAAAATATTACTTTTGTGAAAAATGTCTAATTTCTTACGAATGGCATTCTTGCTGGATTTCGTGGTATTTTCCCAGCAAGCAGTGAAATATTTCCATATGTTTATTGGCCTCTCATTCTGTTCCATTCATATACTGGAGTAACCAGTTTAACCGAGTTTGAATGGAATCTCAACTGGCACAAAACCGATAACTTTTCCTAATGAAGTCCAGGATAAAGTAAGTCAGATTTTTCAAATAGGACTACAGGATCGAGGTAAAACAATTTATTTGCAACGTGGTGAGTTTATATCCTTATTAATTAAATAAGTAGTTGTGTCACGTTTTTCCGTTGCGTAACTATTTTCGGTTGTCTGGTTGTGATATTAGATTCTTTTTCTTCTGTGGAATAGAATTCAGTTGATCCCATTAATTTTACCTTTGGATGTAGTATATTTGCCCTCCAATATTTTGTAGCGATCGGTTGAATCGGGATTCGAAGTAAATAATTATTTTCTTTCCTGGCGTCAAAAATCCAGTATTTCTTTATAAATTTGTATTTTTCTTTATAGTTGGAATACTTTGGGAGTATTGCGTTCGATCAGAAATTGCTTTATAAGCTTATTCTTTCACTCCAGCTCCTGTTGTTAAAACTTACAATTGACTTTGAATTTAAATTGAAAATTCTTTTAGGTTTGATTAGAGAATTCAGAATTTCGATTGATAGCAATCTTTACGAGGAATGTATAGTTTGAATAATTTTAATAGTCTGAATTTGAATTGATTAGAATATTTTCGACATTATCCTGATTTAGTTTTTTTTTTTTTTGAAATTACAGAATATTTTTGAATATGAGAGATTTTGTAAATTAAGATTCAGAGATTTAGATTTAGTAACTTGGAGCTATAATTTGAGATTCAGATATTTTTCAGATTAAATTTGATTGCTTGTTGAAAAATTCTGTTCGAATTAAGATTTAAATCAAGCATTTGAATTTGTTATTTTTTGGGATTGGACTGAGAACATACGTAATAACTTTATTTCGAAGCTTAAGAAAATTAATACTCACGAGCTTTCAGATTTCTTCAGATTAAATTCAATATATTTATTTATTATATATTTATACTATTATTAATTTGCATTTGTGTACATGCGTTATTCTAACGTTTTAGCGGATATACACAACCACTTTATCGTTATTCAATAAAAATTGTTATCTGAAAATTGTGTTTAATTTGTTTAACTTGTTTGTGTTGTTTGGTTTACATAAAGAAATATTAGATTAAACGGTCGCTATCTCTCGTTGTGTTGCTTCGTAGAAGGAGCCCTGCCAGCCAGTCCATTCTGCCCGGTGTTATCTTAGTGAATCCAAATCGAGAGGTTTTTTTTTCTTATTTTTTTATTTTGAAAGCTCTCGGTAGAGAACTCGAATTGGTGAGACTAGGTGGACATGGACGTTACAGGTTGCGAAACATGGTCGCTTATTCTGAGGGGAAAACTTAGACTGAAGGTATTTGAGAAAAGGTTCTGAGACAAATAATCATACCCCAAGGGGAACGGGAATGGGGAACGGCGGAAACTTCATTACGAGGAAGTGGATAATTTATACCGTTTACCAAACATTGTTAATGTCATCAAGTTTAGAGTAGACTATGACGAACCGTCCGTCAACAAGGTGATGTCCCTCTTGTATAGTTAACTGTTTCTTAATTGCTTCATGTATCATTATGACAGATAGCTATAGACCCTTCCCCTCCCCTTGTTTTAACGGGTTCTGAGGCATGTGGTTTTGATTGGTGGTTGAAAGAACCTTTGTTGAGGTAAATGATACTTGTTTGGTGGCTGTAATGCTTGGATGGTAGTTCCTAAGATCGATCCTTGCCCATGGCTCCCGTAAAACCTTTTATCATGGTCCCCAGGGCCCATAGCTTCCCGTACACATTATTTTAATTGGATCATTTGAAACTTGAATCTTTGAACACGAACAGTAAGATGCATCAAATAGTTTTTGGGGACATTAAAATTGTGACTGAATAAATATTTTGCAGTTTGTTTGCAATGCATACTCCCTAGAGCAGTTATGGTGTGATCTGATAAAAGCGACTGATTGGAGAGTGTTTGGTTCATGCCTCATGGCGTACATGCTTCCTGTATAGTATACAGCTTCTCGTGTGTTTATTTACTGAATCGTGTCTTAATGTTTCGTAATAAATTACTGGATGATCACTTTAAGTATGATGCATCAAATAACACTGGTCGACATGAAAATCCTCCCACGAGGGTGAAAGGGTGTACCGGATAGATTTCGAGACGCTGATTACGAATATCTCATCCAGAAAGTTCTAGCACGTAAGGTTTTTTTGGCGGGGTGCTGTTTCCACAACTGGCAGGAAAATCGTATTTTTTGTATTTAATATGTCTTTTCCGTGTTTGGAGTGCATAATTCTGAATTTTAAACTTAATCCAAGAGCTGTACTAGGCTATATCCCAGGAACATTCTCTTCTCTAGCTCATGACCCCTCGGAAACGTACCCCATCCCCTTGGATTGCAAAGATTTGTTGTCATTCCACACTGCATACACTGAAACCTAAGCGTTATTAACGGAAAAAGGTTTCGTAATCAACTTGCGATCATTTATCGGCCCCCTTTTGTCTAGACGACAGGCAGATTGTTGAAAAAGGGCGCTAAGACATACACCATGTTGTCGCGTGAAACAAACATTTCAGTTTCGAGTTGATCTTCATGTAAGAAGGGGGTGTTACGCTGTGTCTGTGCATAACGTAGATGAAAAATACTTCTGCGTGAAATATTGACGTTTGTGTTAAACGAACATACCGAGAACTTGCAACAATTCGACAGATTCATTCTGCTACATATGTGAGGAAGTTATTTTCAAGGGACAAATAAGGCCATTGTCACCGTTCCTGAAGACAGCTTACCATCTGTACTTCGGGTGTAAAATCGGCGACCAGGATCGCGTTTGGGCTCCGAAACAAAGTTGAAACTCATGTGAGCGTACTCTCACAGGATGGTTGAAAGGTACACGTAAATCGATGCCTTTCACCGTACCTATTGTTTGGCGCAAGCCCCGTGATCATGTTTCAGACTTACTTCTACCTGACTAATATAAAAGGTTTCTCAAAAACATGAGGCATAAAATACAGTACCCTAACTTGGACTCCGGAGGAGACCTGTGAAACATGATGTTTGTCTGCCTGTACCCCTATCACCAGACTCATACACCCTGTGCAGTGTTTCATCCGATGAAGAACCTACTGCTTGTGAGGATGTTGCACTATCTTCGAGTACACAGTCAGATTCCAATTACGCTCCAGTGCCTGACACTAATGAACCACATGTGATAAGTCAGGAAGAGCTGAATGATCTGGTCAGAGACTTAAACCTTCCCGAGTCTAAGGCCCTGTTGCTTGCATCACGACTTCAACAATGGAATCTACTAAACCAAGATGTGAATATATCGATGTATAGGAAAAGAGAGGTGAGCCTAGTTCCTAATTTTACAAAGGATGATTATTTGGTAAATTGCAGTGATATTCCATCGCTTATGGGACAACTGAAGTTGAACTACAACACTGAAGATTAGAGGCTATTCGTAGATTCCTTTAGGATAAGTCTCAATGCAGTGTTACTACACAATGGCAATGAAAAGCCAGCCAACCCTATTGCTCATGCTGTACATATGAAAGAAACATAGGAGAACATGCGAAACCTATTGCAGAAAATAAAGTACGAACAGTTCCAGTGGTCTGTATGCGCTGACCTTAAGGTTATTGCCATCCTCACCGGTTTACAAGGAGATTACACAAAGCACTGCTGCTTCTTGTGTCATTGGGATAGTCGAGCCAAAGATCAGTACACCATCACAAAATGGCTGCCAAGGAAGCAACTGGTCCCAGGGGAGATGAACGTGGCTAATGAACGTCTTGTGGATCCGGAGAAAATATTCTTACCACCTCTTCATATCAAATTAGGGCTCATGAAGGTCTTCGTCAAGGCCCTGAACCGAGATGGTGAAGCATTTAATCATCTCAGAAAACTATTCCCAAGACTCAGCGGGGCCAAGGTGAAAGAAGGTGTTTTTACGAGACCTCAAATCAGAGACGTTTTTAAGGATACTACATTTTCTTCTAAGCTTAATGAAGTGGAAAGTGACGCTTGAGAAGCCTTTCGAGAAGTGTGCAGTAACTTTCTAGGGAATCATAAGTCACCTGATTACAGACATTGTGTCGGGTTAATTACTTCATTTCGTAACATGGGATGTATTTTTCCCTAAAGTCACACTTCCTGCATTGCCACCTGGACTTCTTCCCTGAAATGTACAGCTTGGGGGAGGTCTCTGATGAACACGGAGAAAGGTTTTACCAGCAAATAACTACCATGGAGAGGCGATACAGTAGTAAATGGAGTGTGAATATGTTGGCAGACTTCTGTTGGAATGTGACACGCGAGACACCCTGTAGTAATTACAAACGGAGTAGGAAAATCAAGTGACACGTAAGTGTTTAACTTTTTATGCTATTTTATCTGCATAATTTAGTTTGATATTTAAATTATAACGTGCAAATTATTATGGGTGGAGAATAGCATCTTTGGGCAGATATTTAAACACCCCCTACTCCCTAAAAAGTTGTACAACCTGGAAAAACGGGTTACGGATTCCAACTCTGGAGCTCGAAACGTACATGAATCACCTATTTTCGTTCGGAAAAAAAGCTTCATTTTGCCGATCAGTGTAATTGTTGGGAACATTAAAATTGTGATGGAATATTAAGACTAGGTTTAAAAATGTAGTGGTGGTCCTCGAGGATCCACATGGGTCCTGGACGTTTATTTATTCATTCGATTTGCATCTTTTTAAATATATTGTAATAACTTATACCCAGAACAATTTTACTGGATCATCTGCTTTGCAAATTCAGAACACTGCGTGTTGGGGTAAAACTTGTGTAGAAACTTTTCATTTATTGGATGTGCTAAGGTAAAAACAAAGGAAAAGGTCTTTATTCTTTCATTTATTTCATACTCGTATGCTGAAACACATATGCTGAAGCATGGAAGATGGACAGCAGTGTTCTTGCTATGTTACTCGAGAGCGCTGAGGTTGCTGTTTGTAGAACGTATGCTCTCATTATGCTCCTCTTAGGAAGGAGAAAGTAGATGTGTATGCAGTTGACGAATGAGAAGCGAGCTAGGCGAAGGATGGATTTCTGCGTACACGCTATCCTAGACAGGAGAAAGTATGTGGCGCTCCCTCGTGTCTGTGACCTTTGCTTCTAGAAACGTTACAGTGTTTTTCTCCTTTGAAATGGCTTTACTTCTTTGTTTCTAACCCTTGGCTTACGGTGCATAACTTGGAGATTCATTTTCTGCATTATTGAAAGGGTTATTCACCGTCTACGTTGTTGTGATGTCATTTAACTTAAATATTGGTAAATGCATATGTTGCTTATATACATACATTGTACGAAACATATTTTGGGGAGACAACAGAGTTATCTATCTAGGTGAAATTGTTTAGACTTAGTAAGCTCCCGTCAAGAGCTGGATTGTTTTGAGGGTGAAAACGTAGAGATTGTTTCACCTTGTCATGTATAAGGACTTGTACTCTGTTAATGTCCGTCAAGAAATTGATAAATTCTGAATTTCTTAGACACTTTGAAATCGATTATATGAAGAACCCATTAGAATACTTTTATGTAGATGAAGGACATTGTAGTTACAAATACGATGTCTGTTTTATACCTTTGTATGGTATGATTTGGAAACGTGATGTCCTCCCTTTTTGTGTGGGCGTAAGCGATTGACGCACCATTTTATACAGGTAATGCGAAAATGAATCTTTATTTTTATAAAATGTATGTGTAAATAAAGATAAATATCCCTAATTTTGTACCTTTCCTATCATTTACACAATGCTATTAAATAAATACTGAAATCTCACCCATTTGAAAACCTTATTTACATTTGTTAGTGTGCCAGTGTGTGTTCATAGGACTTCTGTGAATTATTTACGATTGGAAATTATGAAGAAAATCCTAAGGACATCTTGTGTCATAGTGATATCAGAGTATCTTAGCGATTAGTCTTAGTTTCATATGGGAGTGATTCGATTTCCGACTGAGTTAAGGATTTTTAGTTTGGAGAAAGATGTGAGATGGAAAATATTTAGCATCTCTTTGAGCAGCAAGGCTATATGAGACTTGGACGTTCATATTATTATTTGGAATGGTCATATTATTTGAATAATATTGTATTATATACATGAACTCCAATCAGGAATCGAACCCAGATCTTCCACGAGAAAAAGGGCGTATGCAATTCTCTTAGCTACGAAGGAGTTCCTTTTTTAATTTTTTGTATTTTATCTTGTAATAATATACTGGAAGAACACTTATGTTTTATGAATAATAAGAGCTCCTAACATTGTTAGTTGTCGGTAACTTTAGTTTGATACCGTTTAATTTATACCGTTTACCAAACATTCTTAAGGTCATCAAGTTTAGAGTAGACTATGACGAACCGTCCGTCAACAAGGTGATGTCCCTCTTGTATAGTTAACTGTTTCTTAATTCCTTCATATAGCATTATGACAGATAGCTATAGACCCTTCCCCTCCTCTTGTTTTAACGGGTTCTGAGGCATGTGGTTTTGATTGGTGGTTAAAAGAATCTTTGTTGAGGTAAATGATACTTGTTTGGTGGTTGTAATGCTTGGATGGTAGTTCCTAAGATCGATTCTTGCCCATGGCTCCCGTAAAACCTTTTATCATGGTCCCCAGGGCACACAGCTTCCCGTACACATTATTTTAATTGGATCATTTGAAACTTGAATCTTTGAACACGAACAGTAAGATGCATCAAATAGTTGTTGGGGAACATATTAAAATTGTGACTGAATAAATATTTCGCAGTTTGTTTGCAATGCATACTCCCTAGAGCAGTTATGGTGTAATCTGATAAAAGCGACTGATTGGAGAGTGTTTGGTTCATGCCTCATGGCGTACATGCTTCATGTATAGTGTACAGCTTCTCGTGTGTTTATTTACTGAATCGTGTTTTAATGTTTCGTAATAAATTACTGGATGTTCACTTTTAGTGTGATGCATCAAATAATTGTTGGGAACATTAAAATTGTGATGGAATATTAAGAATAGGTTTAAAAATGTCGTGGTGGTCCTCGGGGGTCCACATGGGTCCTGGACGTTTATTTATTCATTCGATTTGCATCTTTTTAAATATATTGTAATAACTTATACCCAGAACAATTTTACTGGATCATCTGCTTTGCAAATTCAGAACACTGCATGTTGGGGTAAAACTTGTGTAGAAACTTTTTATTTATTGGATGTGCTAAGGTAAAAACTAGGAAAAGGTCTTTATTCATTAATTTATTTCATACTAGTATGCTGAAACACATATGCTGGAGCATGTAAGATGGAAGATGGAGAGCAGTGTTCTTGCTATGCTACTCGAGACCGCTGAAGTTGCTGTTTGGAGAACGTGTGCTCTCATTATGCTCCTCTTAGGAAGGAGAAAGTAGATGTGTATGCAGTTGACGAGTGAGAAGCGAGCTAGGCGAAGGATGGACTTCTGCGTACACGCTGTCTCAGACAGGAGAAAGTATGTGGCGCTCCCTCGTATCTGTGACCTTTGCTTCTAGAAACGTTACAGTGTTTTTCCTCCTTTGAAATGGCTTTACTCCTTTGTTTCTACCGCTTGGCTTTCGGCACATAACTTGGAGATTCATTTTCTGCATTATTGAAAGGGTTATTCACCGTCTACGTTGTTGTGATATCATTTAACTTAAATATTGGTAAATGCATATGTTGCTTATATACATACATTGTACGAAACATATTTTGGGGAGACAACAGAGTTATCTATCTAGGTGAAATTGTCTAGACTTAGTAAGCTCCCGTCAAGAGCTGGATTATTTTGAGGGTGAAAACGTAGACATTTTCTCACCTTGTCATGTATAAGAACTTGCACTCTGTTAATGTCTGTCAAGAAATTGATAAATTTTGAATTTCTTAGATACTTTGAAATCGATTGCATGAAGAACCCATTAGAATACTTTTATGTAGTTGAAGGACATTGTAGTTACAAATACGATGTCTGTTTTATACCTTTGTATGGTATGATTTGGAAACGTGATGCCCTCCCTTTTTGTGTGGGCGTAAGCGATTGACGTACCATTTTATACAGGAAATGCGAAAATGAATCTTTATTTTTATAGAATGTATGTGTAAATAGTTAAATATCCCTAATTTTGTACCTTTCCTATCATTTACACAATGTTATTGAATATATACTGAAATCTTCCTAATTTGAAAATTTTACTTACATTTGTTAGTGTGCCGGCGTGTGTTCATAGGACTTCCGTGAATTATTTACAATTGGAAATTATGAAGAAAATTTTAAGGACATCCTGTATCATAGTGATATCAGAGTATCTTAGTGATTAGTCTTAGTTTCATATGGAAGTGATTGGATTCCCGACTGAGTTAAGATTTTTAGTTTGGCGAAAGATATGAGATGGAAAATATTTAGCATCTCTTTGAGCAGCAAGGCTACATGAGACATGGACGTTCATATTATTATTTAGAATGCTCATATTATCTGAATAATATTGTATTATATACACAAACGCCAATCAGGAATCGAACCCAGGTCTTCCAAGCGAAATTTTCTTAGCTACGAAGCAGTTCGTTTTTAATTTTTTGTATTTTATCTTATAATGATTTACTGGAAGAACACTTGTGTTTTATGAATAACAAGACCTCCTAACATTGTTAGTTGTCGTTAACTTTGGTTTGATCTATTTGTGGGGAAATCTGAAGAGGAAGCAATAAAAATTATATTTGAAAATATAGGCAACTAATTGCAGAACGTAAGCTAATTGTTTTGCCGTTTCGTGATTGCATGACGCTTAAATTCATATGAAATGCTTTTCTGGGGAATATTAATATATGCGAATGGTGGTAGAGACTTTAAACTTTGATTTGATTAATATTGTAAGTCCCCTTTCAGTTCCCACGTGTTGCTGTTAGAAATTAGTTTCGTAAACGTTGCTGATAGAAGCTAGAATAGGCAAGATGTGCTATCTGTTAGGTGCAATTGTAAGTAGTTGAACTGGAGGAGGAGGCTTAGCGTATTAGAATATCGTATCGTATATTCCAGAAACCCTCCAAAGAAAAAAATAATGAAACGCGATATAGGCATATGTTAAAAGAAGCTAATCTTTGTAGTATTTTCCTTCATTTGTTATTAAATAAAGTGTGTAGTAGTACCTTATGATAGAATGCTATGCATATGGTGGTGTGTAATATATGTACATGCTAACTTCTTTTGCTTGTTTTCATATCACATTAGCACCTTATTAATTATTGAATACATAGAATGTAGAATGGATTCTTATTAATGTGGGCACATATATAACTTATTACGTGAATTGTAAGAGAAAGAAACAAGTTTTCTTGTTCATTTAGCGTGTTGTATTCTGTTACGGGAAACGCAGCATATGTGATGCGAATGGAGTGCATCTGGCACATAGCCTCTCGTAGCGTAGTGGATAGCATATAGGAATTTTGTACTGAAGGAAGCGTGTTCAAACCTGAACGCGGGCGATAAATTTTCCATTTTATTTTACTTAATCCCTGTAAAAGAGTATTTGTAATAGTTTCGTATCTTTTTAACGCCACGTATTATTATTATTATTATTATTATTATTATTATTATTATTATTATTATTAATTGATTCGTAATGTTAACAGTATATAAAAGAACTGTTTTGACACGATAACTTTAGTTCGTTCGATTTCTGTTTTTCATTCTTTTGTATCTTTTATCGTTTCGTAATGTTGTTACTCGGAATAATAATTACTTGGATCGTTTTCTTGTGAAAGCTAAAGAGAAACGTTGTTTATAAGCTCTAAAAAATGATTCTGTTTATAATAAAAACTCCTTATTAAATAGTCGATGTTAAATAGAAGTATATTTAAAAGTTTTATATTATTTGTTTGTAAAAGACCGGAAAAGTGTTAGAGTGGACATAGAAAATAATGAAGTGGAAGAAGTCCTTGAAAGCAAGTTGTTAGAGCTGTTTGAAACATTGCGCCTTGAGATCTGCGGGCTATACTGTGGGAGTACAGGTTATATCTATCCACGTGGATTTGACAGGAGAACTTCGGGAGCATACAGAAAATGTTTGTTACGGCTACATGGTGGGATGCCTCCTTCGCTCCTGACTAGATCCCGACTCGCGGGGACCCTTCCCGACTTAGACTCGAAAGAAACGCTCTCTTTTATTTTGGAAATATCCCGACGGTTGTATTGGTGACTCACGGGGCTAGCTCCCGGCTTGCAGGAAGAAACGCCACCCGCTTATTTCAGGTTGCCTTGCCTGTTCGTATTGGAATCGCAGGGCACCCTCACGAATTGTGGGAAGAAACGTACCTCGCTTATTTCAGGATTGCAGATGTGTTTTCTTAGTAAAAATCGTTGATAAAGAAAAGAATGAAATGTATGATTATTGGTTTGCATTTAGATTAATCACTGAAATAGGAAATGTGTACTGACGCTTTGTCATGCAATGGAAACATGTAATGTCTGCAATAAATGAATATACTATTTATTGAAATAAAAAAAATAATATGCTCACCTTACATACAAAATTATACGGAATACTGCATGTACACTGAAGAACTCCTAACATTAAACTATTGTTTAGTTCAGAATTCTGCTGCTAGATAGCAGGTGTCGGAATGCATGATAAGACTTGATATATTGATTATTACACTCATGTCTTCATCATTTGATTTCACGTCGCCGTACATAATAGATCGAAGAAAAGTTATTGCTTGCTAAGCATTTTTAATTAAAGTATATAAAATTTTCAAGAATATTAATGTGTATACGATTTTCAACATCATTAATTGCAGCCTATTATATTGCAGCGGCATATATATATATAAACCGGCTAGTGTGCAGTGAAGGAGTATCAGCATTGCAGAAAAAAGGATCTTTAAAGAAAGAAGAGAGGTTATCATCTTTGTACCCCTTCAGTGGCGAGGTGGACATATATTTTTAGAGCCGTGCTAAAGATTAATTAAGGATTACGAGTTAGGTATTTTCTTTTCTTGTAGTTACTGTATTTTAAAAAAGAGAAAAGACATTAAAAGAGAGAGAAAAAAGTATTGTAGTTTGTTCGATTTGTAACAGTTTGAAACTTGTTATTATTGAACAAAGAAATTCATTAAAAGAGTTTTTTGTGCACATTGAAAATGAATAGTTTGGAACCTGGTATAATCTGAATGTTTATTCTTTCTTCATAGATTAGTTCTATTGATTCATACCTTTTGCATATTATTTAACTGAATTAATTGTGAAGCGTGAAAACAATTTATATATAAACTGAGAAATATTGATTGTATTAAAACTTATTATAAAGATTGTTATACATTGAACTTTATATCTCAAAATAATTGTTCCTTTTTTTATCTGATTTAGATGAATTCCTTCTGCGTATCCGAGGAATTAAACTTCCTAAATGAACTATTCCCTCAGGAGCTCGTGTGGGATTTGAATGACTATCTGAAGGTCTTTAGCACATGGCAAGGGGTGTCATGGAGTGGCAGCGGTCTGGACGCCGAGGGTCGGAGAGATCTGATGTATTACTACGCGTTCTTCGCGAATTTGATGGTAACGATTCTCTTACTTTACACTGCGTCTCGAGTGATGACATTGTCGATTTGTTTGAGTATGGATTTCTCCGTACACATGAAAGTTATGAAAGGCTCAGAAAAAGTTCATGTATTTATTGAGTTGTTGGAAATTTCAGGTAGACAGGATAAAAGAGACCTGTTTTTTTATTTTGCACAGGGTCTATTTCGGAAGAATGCGTACCCTCATCTGAAACTAATCTCATAGTCAATGCCCCTCAAGAAAATTATAACTTGAGTAACAATACAAGTGAGTTAACTGCTGAAGATTTAGCATTTTATATGAATTAGAAGGGCTGGCAATCTAAATTTCGTTGATATACCAGTTGAAGAAATGAGAACGGTTCAAGATTTGCATACAGCTGTAGTTGAATGTACGCAAAGAATCCTGGGAGAAAATCCTGTATGCAATGCCCTTGAACACTGTGTACAGGACAATCATGACTATGGTAACGAATTTTTCCTCCTCAAATGCGTGTGTGCCACCAATGCTTAGATATGGTAGTAGTAGTAGTAGCAGCTGTAATACTGATACCCAAAATACAAAGAATAGTAACTTCGAAATTGTACGAGGAAGAAAAAGGTCTTGCAAATTTCATCTTACGGGCCATGAAATCATCATGAGACCTCTTGGCAGCTTAGAAATAGATAATCCAGAGGCATTGGAAAATGTCCTTTCTGATTAAGTCATTCTATACATAGATAGTAGTAACAATAAAAACAGGCCCGTATATATTCCATGAAGAAGCGGCAATTTCTCTGCAACAGTCCTCACAATCGAAAATTTACTCAATTCGAATGAAATATTTCTTTTGGACCAAGAAATATGGCTTCGATTCCACAAAGTTGATGTTTTTTTGGTAGTGGAAGAAGTAAAACCAGCGTTGTTGAGAAACATGTAAATTATCAAACATTTTTGGAAAAGCGTTTAATACGCATAGAAAACAAGAACATGTATTACCTTCCCCTTGCCATAGTATGAGACCTAGTAAAGTTCCACGGTAGTAAAGATGATTTGAATAATTTTTAAAAAGAAGAGACCGTGATATTAGGCTTCCAAAAGTGGAAGTCCTTACGGCAGGTGTTAACCTTCAAGGTAAGGGAGGCTGTCACTTCAAATATGTTGATGCTTTTAAATCTTATTTGAAAGGGCAGTATCAAATTGTAACTTATAAAGAAGATGAAAGCAGGGACCGAAATTATATAGTTCGTTACTCAGGAGAAGCGGCGGAAAATAAGATTTTTAATTACTATAAAAATGTAACAATGTTGGCATTTCGAACCAATTCGTAATATTACATCTTTGCTTAGTGCAGGGAATTATTGCTATAATTGTTTGAAAGCTTATGGTAAGAGGTCTCATAAAAATAAGTGTGAAACTTTGTTTCTTTGCGAGGATGAATATGAACGTGATTGCACTGCGTGGAAAGTTAAATGTAATGCATGCAATAAATGTTTGCTGAAAATGTATGTTATGAAAATCATTTGGAACGCAAAAAAGCGAGTAAGTCTGTATACGATAATGTTAAGGTCTGCATCAATTGTGGTGTCATCTTTGATAACAGACGTCGAAAATCTGATGACGTGTGTGATGTATATTTCCCTTCAACGCGCCGTGTACATGTTGATATTAACCACACATGTTTTTCTCAGAGATTCAGAAACCTGTACATACGAATGTTTATGTACATTGCCTATAATGTGGAAACGATGTTGAAGTCGCTGAATGACCGCGCTGAAAAAGAACGTGAGGTTGTGTTGGTATGTTGTCATCTTATTTGCTATGAATTTATACAGAAAGGCATTAATGATGCTTGTAAAACTTACGATGATAATGTAGGAAATCATTCGTTTTCTTTTAAGACGATGACGGAATGTATAGTGGCTCGTGACTTTAGCCAATAATGCGAGTCGCCTTTATACCCTCTTGTGTCAGGAAGCTAATAGAAAAGGACTATATTTTTTCCTAATGTCCTTATCCAGGATAAAACGAGTTTTAATATGTCTATTGCGAATAGAATAAATTCCGCGACCCGTATCTATTTTTGGGGGTTAAGCCGTCGAAATTATCCAAAACTTTAGGCCTTAGTGAAAATTTAAAGAAAGATTTGCCATATATATTTAATGCGGAAGAAAATTGAAATTATGTTGGTCTATGTCCGCCAATTGAATACTATGACCCTGACTCGTGATCAGCGGAAGAACAACAGCGATTGTAAGCTTGGCACCAAGAAGTGCGGCAAGTGGCGAGCAGTTCAACCTGCAGAAGGAAATGCTGTCTTATTGTGAAAATAATGTTAAATTGTCACAGTAGCGGTTATCAAATTTAGCGACATTATTGAAGAGAAAACGGAGGGTTTACAATGCTTTATCACCTCATTCACCATTGCGTCTTGCGATGTAAACATATCGTCCTTGCACTTACCGGAGAATACTATACCCGTAATCCCAGCGTTTGGTTTCCATCATAAGACCAAATATAGTGCTAAAGCTATGCAATATTTTATGTATATGGGAAACCAATTAGGGTTGAAATTCAGCATGGAGAAAGAGGCGGGGAAAATATATTGGTATGTACAGGTCGATGAATGGCACGAAGAACTCAGCTCTGCCTTCGAGTTCCTCGGGTGCTACTTGCGTGCATGTAAATCTTGTTACTCTTTCAACCCTGACGCCATTCTTCACGACGCTCATGACTCCTACAACACGATGGAAGAACGATATGAACAAAGAATGGCACGTCATAGGTTCCTTAAAATTTTCGCTATAAACTTATAGGAAATGTGGAAATGTTCTTGGGATGAAAAGATAAAAACGGATAAAGATGTAGAAAAGTTTTTTTAAGAACGCTCTACAAATATTCCCGATTTTCTTATTCCCAAGACTTGCACCCATACGGAGATCTTTCGTTCCTACGTGAAATATGGGAGCGATGAACGAATTTCCTATGCCGATGTAATCTCGCTGTACCCATGGGTTACGTGAGGTAAACCTATACCTGTTAATTTACCTAAAATACATACGGGGCCGGACATTGCAGATGTGGGAAGGATACATGGTATAGAAATGCACTATTTTGGCTCCATCCTCCATGTATTTTCCGATTCTTCCGTATGTTGCGGGAGGCCGATTACTTTTCGGTCTTTGCGGGAAATGTATGGAAGGGAATATCAAACAATTGTACTCATAGTGAGCGTGGTCTCGAAAGAACATTTGAACACCAGAGTTACACCTTGCACTTGAGAAAGGTTATAAAATACTGGATATACACGAAATATGGGAATTCGAACTCATGTATCGAGAAGAGGGGAATTCAAATGGTCTATTCGAAACTTATGTGAACTTCTTCCTTCGGATGAAGCAGGATGCCTCTAGTAACGTAGCGTGAAGTTTTGAAATGGGTAGGCTGAAATTAGATTCGCAGCACGAAGGTGTCTAGGAGAGGCCCAGTCCCCTGAAACTTGCAATGGTTTATGTATATGAATGTAAAGTGAATTCAAGTTACCCCCTTCCCCCAAAATAAACGATCCCGCCCCCCAAAACGATCAAGTCTCTGAACTTAGCCATTTCACCTACAACAACACATATCAGCATAATAATGGCACACAAAAATGCAACTCACAGGAAATTGATGCTTCTTATAGAAAAAACTATTTTAAGCGAAAGTATGAATAAAACTATACCTCATCTGAGGCCTCATTCAGCATCGATCTTCGGAAAAGTTGTGGATCGCAACGCAACACAAGAAAATACAAAAGCAATTATAACTTCTATGCCAATTACCGCAAACCAAAATGCAAATTTTATGCTGTGATATCGCAAACTAGTACGCAATAAGGTCTCTTTTGTATTACTACTTGTAGTGCCGCGAGAACCCGTAAGGGGTTCGAGTTCAAGCGAAACCACCGGTAGGTCTTTTCGGATAACGTTCTGATCTTAATAAAGCTACTCCTATCCTTGCGAAAAGACAAAAGCTCGTCAAATAGTCGCTTCCTCAATCTCACAAAATATTACGAGGTTCCTGGGACAGTGTCAAAGCAATAAACACGATTAATACGAATAAATAATGGTTCTCTGGATCACACCGATAGCAGTGGTCTGAACAGGGAGCGGTGTGATTTATGATATTAAGCCTGAGACGACGGCCTCAGCACGAGAAGGGGTCGTTCAACCTAAGAGTAGCGCAATAACTCATTAACCCGACAGAGGTTATATTACAATATTACAGAAAGATACTTAGTATTTAACTGTCCGCCGTGATGTTTACTTAAACACATTAATAGTTAATGAAATACATAATAATATCTATAATTAAAGCGGGGCCACACTCGTGGCTATTAGAAACACTTCCAGGCTTTTGTGCATCAAAAGAGAGGGCAGGCAAGCACATCCCGATATCAATGATGACATCACGAGGGGCGGACTAAACAATAAAATAAAAAGGGCGCCTCATTAGTATTGATAGGGTTCAAGCAAATGGGCAGTTACAGCAAGTAGATTAGTTGAACGACCAAACGGTTAGAACCAATGATCATTTTAATTCAATTAAGTAATTTACTAGGGCTTAAGAATATTCATTTATGTACTAAGTATTAAGCCAATTGAAGAAGCGACTCCCCTTGGTTAAATGAATTACTACATTACAATTAACATATTGAAAAGCCGCAAGGAAGGGAAGTCGGTTCGTTGAGATGAACAAACGAATAAGGAACACATGATGTACACTAAGAGGCACTTTCCTACCAAAGCCCTCTTACACTATGCACTGGCGACACACAACACTACTGCAAATCAAATTACACAATTTAATCACAGATGACGTAATTAACTCATTCACTACAGTAATCCCTTGGAGTTGGCAAACTAGTAGCGGTAGTTGATAGCCCGAGCGGATTGGCTAAAAAGATGTTACTCTTACCTGTGGATGGATGCAGAGAGGAGGTCGGCAACTGGCATCTCTGTCGAGACAGGATCTTGACTTACCAGGCCAATGGTAGTCCTTGAAAGGGCGACGGGAGTCCCCAGGAACTGACAGGACTATGATCTAGAATACTAGTAGATTCACTCTCACGACGATCCACTGTAAGGTGACTTACCACTTAATCGCAGTGCGTGATCTTAGCGGAGGCGTCTCTCGATAGCTAAGAGAGATTGGGAGTTTCATTTGGTCTGTTATAGTAATAATAATGTAGAAGCATTATGATTGTGTTGCGAGTTATTTATTGTCAGAGAGTTCAGTTCATTTACAGACCATAATATCAAACATTAAAAGAATCCTGTAGGGTCACTAATTAAGATTGAAGTTAAAATCACATGTTTACAAATACATGATGTTTAGTTGGTAGGTGTGGCGTGTTGGACTGGAGCTATTAGGAAACAGTTCCCTCAAAGTAGGGCCAAGTAATTATTTTAGTCTACAGAAGAATTCAAATGTTGAGTAAGTGTACGATGGCTCTCTGGGAGAGCTAGTGAAGAAAAAAATACTTACTCCCAAAACACAATATCAATTCCAAAAGGTTGGCGTGGAAACGGTCGTCACGCCGGATACTCGATACAGCACTGTTTAGTCTTTTATAACTTCACTATTCAACGAATTTCACTATATAACACGAATGTCCAGAAATATTTGATTGCCACTAAAAGAGTTTCTATGTCTCTGCAAGGAGTGCAGAGGACGCCCCCCCCCGACGAGGGGAGAGAGAGAAGCACGGATTATGGGCTCCTCGGCTGTTCGGTGGTAATTAACAACTCGAGAGATCATCCCCGAGGTTTTATGTGTCAAGCTAGGGTGTCTCAATCTTACGCCAGATTGTGCAATCGTTAGAAAGAATTCTTTAGAATCTGGTTGGATGTAAATGATGTAATGGTTCGGAACACTTGGTGAATTCTGATTGGCTAGAGGTGATCTCATACTACTTATGATAGGCGCGCGACATTTCTGATATCTTATAGAGTTTCCAAAACGCACACACCTTCACAAAGAAAAGAAAAAAATACAGACATGGGTTCCAACTAAACCCAGTTAAAATTACACAACTTTATACCAGAAAGGGGTGAAACAAACCTCTTACAAGTGCTCGGTTCAAAGGTCATTCTAGCAGCTGCGAAAGTACGAAGTCAGCGCTAAATATAGAATACGGAGTCATATCAGAACTAAGACTCTAAGAGGGTTTGGTAACATTAATATCAGACTGATGATTCACCGGAAAACAGAGAAGTTGTTTCAAAAGGGGAAAAGAGAGAGAGAGAAAAATAATCTTATCGTCTCGTAGTTGGTCGCTAGAATTGGGAAGGGTGTCTGGAGCAGAATGCGACAGACATCTATCGTCTTCACTAGAGTTTTAAGAAATAAAGTTGTTCCGCTGGATTCGTAAGTGAAGAAGCTTGAGAATAAATCTGGGTGATACTCACATAACAATTGATTTAAACAAATTCTCGTAGGTTATACAAGGGAGAACTTTGTCGTGGAGTACAGGGTGTTTGCAAAAACACCGCAAAAAGTTTGGTCGAAATTTTAGCCACGACATTCGACGCCCCTTGGGAAGGAAATTTTGTACTTAAGGTTAGAGTGAAGTTAACAAAATTTCGTTACAGAGTCATATTTGGATTGGAATAGAGGAAAGAAAATTTTTAAAGTGAGTTGGAAACACTGTTAACTACTATTAAACTATATGCAGGGTTGGCAACACTTCCTTGAAATAATCAGTAATGTAAAAATAGTAAGAAATTGTTGAAAGGGGTTTGCAACACTGCTAAATACAAAATTTCATAAGATTAGGATCATGATTACAACTTCGAGTAAAACACTTACGTAACTAATACATAAATAGATATGATGATAAGAATAACTTTTAAAACACTTATCTAAGCTAAAGTATATATACAAATTTATACTAGGTAAAAGATGTATAAAAGGTCAGAGTGAACTCACAATATCACACTACGATACACATATTATCAATATCAACTAAAAATTTAAACTATATGTATATATATATATATATATATATATATATATATATATATATATATATATATATATATGTAGTTAGACCCATCAATTACAAAACACATACACAGTAAAATTTATCATTAGTGACTACCTCAAATGACAACTATATATATTAAAATGGCTACAATAATAGTGTACCAATATAGCAATTTTACAAGATTAATATCGGGTACGATTATAATATACACTTACTATCTACGACAATTATTTAGATATAAAATCTCGATTGTGAGTGAATCACCAACTTAAGAAATTACTACATGGCTCTACAAATGGTTATATACGTATAATACAAAGAATTCCCTACTAATTTACATATTTACAAAACTAAGCTTTGTCTATAAAGATATACAAAGATTAACAAGGCCAATACAACATGATTTTATATAAATACATTATACCTATTAAAACACTATAGCGAGGGATAACACAAATGACCTCAATTATGTACAGTACACATGTAAAATAGTTTTTTTACTCAGTTTTTAAAGTTATTATAATTATGATACGAGTTCCTATATATACAAAGGATATACATATATGTAAAGGAAATGGATGACCCATACTAAAATAATATAATCAGATATTAAACCCAAGGAACATGCAATTATGCTATACAAATCAATTATAACTACAAATGAAGTATATATAGTGCTGCATGGCTCGAACCAAGGACCATATTCTTTATTGGAGTTTGGAACCTGTCATTATCCATTATAAACGAACATGTATTGTTTGGAGGAAGTTCATCGCCTGTTAGATGTTACTCACTTCGACATCACCAGCTGACAACAGATTTTCAACAATGAAATAATTAATTGATTACGTTATGTCTGCTCTTCTACAAGGAAGTCCTTGTATTTGTAAATGATATGTAATAAACACTGGTAGTGACTTCCTATTACCTTTTGCCTACCAAACAGTCTCACACGCGTTAACTGGAATTCAGTTTTGTTTAGATCAGATGCTTTCTCAATGTGTTTGTTTTTACTGGACTCTCATTGTCATGCACCTACGACGAATCAATGCTCGCTTCGACCATCGACCTGGTAAACATTGGAACAATAAGGAAATATTGTTGTTGACTAGTAAATACTTCGACTCTCGGAAGTCTCTCTCTTCCTAGTTTTAGTCTATGTGATCCTGACGACGTTAGCAGCCTAGTAGGAAGTATAGCTGCTTTATGTTGTGTCATCGATACGTACTTTGGCTGTGTCAATTTGGGGAATTGAATGTGCATGTCATCGAGAGTGTCACTACCATTGCTTCCTTCATGACGTCAGAGAGACAGTCGAGACAAATACACTTGAGAAAGCTCGATCTTGGTCATTTGGGGATTGCTCATTGGGACCTTCGTTACTTGGTCTTTCGTCACCGTACCTTCGGTCCGGCATTCGATGCCTTGGTCGATTGTCGGACAAGTCATCATGGAGATCTTCAAGACGCCTCGATCTACAAGTCAACGCCTTCAGCTTCATATTAGGGTGAGACTGTTCTAAATTTAGGTTGCAAATCCTAGCTCTACCATCTATTCCTTTAACGTTCTCATTGCTACCACTCAATATTATTAGAATCATGTGTTTCATTTTAATCAAATTTAGTAATGTTGGTAGTCCGTACTGTTTCAATAGATAATAAATATTTACACGCATTTTTTTACTAATCTACAATCATTCACGATAATTGTATTCTTAACCTCTCTAGACATTCAAGGAACTGCACATTTCCTAAACGAAATTTCCACTAGGTATATATACAGAATTACTAAATTTAACAAAAGATTTGAATGACTTCTATATTATTAAAAAGTGCAAGAATCAACTACTTAAAATTCTAGGGATTATAAACACTACATAGAATCGCAAGACTACCGTATACAGAGTATAACTACATTAGTTAATGAAGTATTTAATTCTTTTTTTTTCATTATTATTATTATATGTGAATTTTCTTTTTCTCTACGTTTTGTTTTTGGATACCTTAGTTAAAAATTTACACATTATCACAGACTCCAAAATTCTCAAAACAAATCATTAATTATACGATAAGAAAGGGAGCCAGTTTGTTTTTATGTTCTTCGAGTCTTTACCAAAATTGGGTTACTGGGACTCCCTGAGGTCGAAAGGTTATCCACTACCGAATGGTAGTTGGGAACTGACGCTCAGATGTTTTTCGTTTTGCTACTACACTCCACGCTGAGGTCAGGGTGGTGTGAAGAAAAGAAATTATACTACAGCCCTGTCTGGTAAGGGTCTGGTTTTTCTTTAACTAAAGAACGGCCAAAAGAAGAATTTCTATGTTTTCATACAAGCTGTTAAATGAAACGAAGACTGAATTCTTTTAGCGCGAAAGGAATAAATTCGCATATATATTCTTAAAACACTTTATAACATTCATACTTTAAACAATTAGAATTTCAGTACGGAACAGTGTATGATACGTTTCAAAATGAACCCTTTTTAGATAGCATTTATATAGAACACGACTCAATACAGGGTGTTCATAAACTAGATGGCAAATTTACAGTTACGTCTAAAAATACCTGAATTACAATAGGACGCAAACGATCAATATACAAGATCAATTATTATCTAAACTCTCAACATTTTCATTTAACATTACGCCAATTAATGCGTGGTTCAATATTATTGTTTAGTGACTATTGTCACGCAGTTGAACAGACGCTTAACAGTAAACTCAATCAAATAAATCATCTCAATTTATAGAAGGAACTTCCACAACTAATTAATCAATAAGAGAGATAGAGTTACAATATAGAATTTTAAATCAACATATATTTAATTGTACAAATTCGCACAGATGTACTTCGCTTTTACGTCATTTTATTAACAAGGAACCAATATAACTGAAGTACTGACGTTTAGAAATTAACAATGAGTTTAAATATAACTTCAGGCAATTATCTTGCTGCCTTACTATGATAACAACTACTTTTTACAGTAAAATATCGATATCATTCAATTGGCAGATCTTAATTTCAAATGGATATTCACCAAAAATTCATAGTAATTATAACATATAGTAGATATCAAATACAATTATCATGTGCATTATAACGCATAATATATATCAAATGCCATTATCATATTTATTATAATGTATATTCACGTTAGAATATTATTAGAATTACAGCTTAACATGTCTATTCCTAGTAAATACAATAATCAGTACTTTCAAATCATAAAAATAGAATGTGCCACAACCTTATAGAAATACAATTGAGCTGGAATAGACCATAATTACTTAAATACATTTAAGAACAATTAATACAATTCAACGCGAATTCCTTACAGGAGACATGATGTCGACTTTTAGATATAAATTAAGTTGGCACTCGGACGGCAGGAGGCAAGAGAGATATAATAAGGATTACTTTTAGCTTATCTTCTAATATTAACTCATACGACCCTGGGACTTACATTTACTTCGCATTTATTCATAACTTTAACTTTGAGGAATTTAGCCGCATATTTACATTTTAGAAACCTTTTGGGATATCTAGATGCACAAAAGAACGATTTATCATTTCAAGGAGGAGACAAGGAAGAGTTTATATGCAATTTCAAAATGATCAATAATGCACTTATTTACTAAACAGGGCGGCTGTATCTGACATTTAGGCCAGATAGGGATTTTATTCTAGAAAATAACTCGATTCCTGGACTTGCAAAAACATTTCTTTTACTCATGATATTATAACATCACTAATTTACTCGGAAGCTAGAAAACATAACAATACTTGATACATTGAACAAGCGAATTTAATTATTTCTTCGGACAACCTTAGACTTTTAAGGACTCGTGTCTGGACTCATTAGGGAGCAAGAGTGCTCAGAAGGATTAGGTCTACACAAACGCACCTTTGATTAGATTAGGCACTCGCGAGCAAGAACATTTATGACCATTAACAAATACTATATTAGCTTCCATACATATCATTACCATCTCGAATAGCACATAATTAACACTTTAACACCATAGGGTGTCTTTCGAACGAAACACTTGGCTTCCTTCCGAAAGAACCAAACATTCTTCGGTCGTTCGTTAGTAAACAGACCGATAATAAACAGCTTCGGGACTTAGGGGGGTCCATAGCGACCTGGAGTGTAATAAGAGGGTCCCGTACCTTTAAGGGGTAAACCTTCTCAAAGATCCGGCTTAACATCCTTACAATTACGCGGACGCACCATTATACAATAAGGTCGGTACAACAGAGGATCAACATCAGAGATTGCGCGATTCTCAGCTAATACAAGCGATAGAAACAGGCGGCAATTCTCTGGAACGACCAATTTACGCTTTGGGGCTGATAATTATCATAGTTAATTATCACGTTTGATGGAATTGGTACTCTTTTTAGGAAAGGGAATTGACGCATCCTAACCTCATATAGACTCCATGAATTACTACTGGAACAAGGGAGAGGTATGGTCACTGTCTCAACATTTTCTGACAGTGTGTCTCCCAACGACACGTTCCGAAATAGATAGCTCGCTAAAACTTACAAGATAATTATACGACTCGAGGCATTAGCGCTCGGCAAGGGATAGCAAAATTAATAACAATACTACAGAGCACGGTTTTATGTCCTGAACAAATGAAATTATTAACACAATGACTACCTACGGTCGAATTTATCGTGACCGGAAAGTAATAAATTTATAGATAATACAACTCCTAACGTAATGAATAAGAAAAGATTCATTGATTAATAATGACTACTAATAAATTATTTAAACGTCTCCTTAATTAATAACAATAGCTAAGCACAAACGGAATTGTTAGGATTAGTCTGTCTACTACATTAAGTTCACGTATTCTTTCCTTATAAAAACAGCCTTACACTGGCAATTAAAATTTACAAGAGCTTTATTAAAATTACAAAACTTTGATGCCATGGACTTCAAAAAGCAATAACGCGTATATCAATACTGTGCGCTCTTTTCATTCAATCAAAATACAAGGGACTTCGCGGTCTTAGAATACAGGGTACTATAATTCAGGGGTGTCCCACATTAGTGTTGTCTTTATTCAAACACGACTTAAAATAATAAAATAACGAGTTAGGCTTAATATTACAACAACTTATTAAGAACGGTCTCTACCTAAAACAAATTACTAGACTGAATTTATTGCCCTTTTAAACTTTAAATCTTGGTATACTTAATTCTCTCATAATTAACAAAAAGCACGTCCACTCATAAACAATAAAATTAAATTGGCCTCCAAGAAGATTTTAAAATAATTTGAAAACTTCAAAATCACAATAATGAATCTCATTATGAACTTTTGCTGAGAAACGAAACATATTAAGGCTATAGTTCGTGTAAGGAATCTCTTTAACACCTAACATAATATTTCATTTACCACTAACGCTGAGAAGCCAGGCGGGGAAAGATCAAGAATTTACCCACAATCAAAGAACTAACAACGTGTGAGTATAAGGACTCACAGGATGAAAATTTCAAAATAAATTTCAAAATTTCAATGATGTTTGTTTTGACTGACTTGTTCATTAATTACACAAGCAGAATTTTGAATACTTGGAGTTCCTACACCAGCCTTACGACTGGTGATTCTTGAAATGAACTTCGCGAAAATCCATTGCAAGAATCGAACTCAGAATACGTTGAGAAGCTTTGAATACAGAACGGAATAGCTTTCATCTCGATAGGTGGAGAAGAAAGTATCAGTTCCATATTTGGCGCCATAAACCTTCTCAGGGTATTGTGTTGATATTTCTCCCTACAGTTTTTAGAATACTAAGGCATTACACAACCGAGGAACGCTAACCAACACACTTCCTTTTTCTCGCTCTTTCTTTGTTTTTTTTAAAAAAAGATTTTCTTTGGTTTTGTTTTGTTTTGCCCAGCTGGGGAAACTAACAGAGAACAAATGTTTTCTCTGTGTTGAAGAAAAAGGAACAAACTATTCTTTTGATATATGGACTGTTTCTTTTTCCTTCCCTCATGACTTCTCGAGAAAACAAGCAAAATGATAGCTAAGCTTTCAGGGTAGAAAAGGGCATTTGCCCAACGCAACACATCAACACAAAATGTTTACTTTTAGATTTAAATTTCAAGCAAATTAATAGGAAACCTGTCATTTCAATTAACACAATTGAGCATTAAATTATACGAAACTCATTTAGAATAGAAATGTGACCCTAAGCAAACTACGTAACACAAATGAAAGTAATAATATAAATAACTCCTGCTTTGTCATTTACAAACGCAACATAGAATTATATAAACAAATACCAATTAACACATTATTAGATTACGAGCTAATAATCGATTCCCACAGCTGCCACCATTTTATGTGGTGCCGCGAGAACCCGTAAGGGGTTCGAGTTCAAGCGAAACCACCGGTAGGACTTTTCGGATAACGTTCTGATCTTAATAAAGCTACTCCTATCCTTGCGAAAAGACAAAAGCTCGTCAAATAGTCGCTTCCTCAATCTCACAAAATATTACGAGGTTCCTGAGACAGTGTCAAAGCAATAAACACGATTAATACGAATAAATAATGGTTCTCTGGATCACACCGATAGCAGTGGTCTGAACAGGGAGCGGTGTGATTTATGATATTAAGCCTGAGACGACGGCCTCAGCACGAGAAGGGGTCGTTCAACCTAAGAGTAGCGCAATAACTCATTAACCCGACACAGGTTATATTACAATATTACAGAAAGATACTTAGTATTTAACTGTCCGCCGTGATGTTTACTTAAACACATTAATAGTTAATGAAATACATAATAATATCTATAATTAAAGCGGGGCCACACTCGTGGCTATTAGAAACACTTCCAGGCTTTTGTGCATCAAAAGAGAGGGCAGGCAAACACATCCCCATATCAATGATGACATCACGAGGGGCGGACTAAACAATAAAATAAAAAGGGCGCCTCATTAGTATTGATAGGGTTCAAGCAAATGGGCAGTTACAGCAAGTAGATTAGTTGAACGACCAAACGGTTAGAACCAATGATCATTTTAATTCAATTAAGTAATTTACTAGGGCTTAAGAATATTCATTTATGTACTAAGTATTAAGCCAATTGAAGAAGCGACTCCCCTTGGTTAAATGAATTACTACATTACAATTAACATATTGAAAAGCCGCAAGGAAGGGAAGTCGGTTCGTTGAGATGAACAAACGAATAAGGAACACATGATGTACACTAAGAGGCACTTTCCTACCAAAGCCCTCTTACACTATGCACTGGCGACACACAACACTACTGCAAATCAAATTACACAATTTAATCACAGATGACGTAATTAACTCATTCACTACAGTAATCCCTTGGAGTTGGCAAACTAGTAGCGGTAGTTGATAGCCCGAGCGGATTGGCTAAAAAGATGTTACTCTTACCTGTGGATGGATGCAGAGAGGAGGTCGGCAACTGGCATCTCTGTCGAGACAGGATCTTGACTTACCAGGCCAATGGTAGTCCTTGAAAGGGCGACGGGAGTCCCCAGGAACTGACAGGACTATGATCTAGAATACTAGTAGATTCACTCTCACGACGATCCACTGTAAGGTGACTTACCACTTAATCGCAGTGCGTGATCTTAGCGGAGGCGTCTCTCGATAGCTAAGAGAGATTGGGAGTTTCATTTGGTCTGTTATAGTAATAATAATGTAGAAGCATTATGATTGTGTTGCGAGTTATTTATTGTCAGAGAGTTCAGTTCATTTACAGACCATAATATCAAACATTAAAAGAATCCTGTAGGGTCACTAATTAAGATTGAAGTTAAAATCACATGTTTACAAATACATGATGTTTAGTTGGTAGGTGTGGCGTGTTGGACTGGAGCTATTAGGAAACAGTTCCCTCAAAGTAGGGCCAAGTAATTATTTTAGTCTACAGAAGAATTCAAATGTTGAGTAAGTGTACGATGGCTCTCTGGGAGAGCTAGTGAAGAAAAAATACTTACTCCCAAAACACAATATCAATTCCAAAAGGTTGGCGTGGAAACGGTCGTCACGCCGGATACTCGATACAGCACTGTTTAGTCTTTTATAACTTCACTATTCAAAGAATTTCACTATATAACACGAATGTCCAGAAATATTTGATTGCCACTAAAAGAGTTTCTATGTCTCTGCAAGGAGTGCAGAGGACGGCCCCCCCCCCCCGACGAGGGGAGAGAGAGAAGCACGGATTATGGGCTCCTCGGCTGTTCGGTGGTAATTAACAACTCGAGAGATCATCCCCGAGGTTTTATGTGTCAAGCTAGGGTGTCTCAATCTTACGCCAGATTGTGCAATCGTTAGAAAGAATTCTTTAGAATCTGGTTGGATGTAAATGATGTAATGGTTCGGAACACTTGGTGAATTCTGATTGGCTAGAGGTGATCTCATACTACTTATGATAGGCGCGCGACATTTCTGATATCTTATAGAGTTTCCAAAACGCACACACCTTCACAAAGAAAAGAAAAAAATACAGACATGGGTTCCAACTAAACCCAGTTAAAATTACACAACTTTATACCAGAAAGGGGTGAAACAAACCTCTTACAAGTGCTCGGTTCAAAGGTCATTCTAGCAGCTGCGAAAGTACGAAGTCAGCGCTAAATATAGAATACGGAGTCATATCAGAACTAAGACTCTAAGAGGGTTTGGTAACATTAATATCAGACTGATGATTCACCGGAAAACAGAGAAGTTGTTTCAAAAGGGGAAAAGAGAGAGAGAAAAAAATAATCTTATCGTCTCGTAGTTGGTCGCTAGAATTGGGAAGGGTGTCTGGACAGACATCTATCGTCTTCACTAGAGTTTTAAGAAATAAAGTTGTTCCGCTGGATTCGTAAGTGAAGAAGCTTGAGAATAAATCTGGGTGATACTCACATAACAATTGATTTAAACAAATTCTCGTAGGTTATACAAGGGAGAACTTTGTCGTGGAGTACAGGGTGTTTGCAAAAACACCGCAAAAAGTTTGGTCGAAATTTTAGCCACGACATTCGACGCCCCTTGGGAAGGAAATTTTGTACTTAAGGTTAGATTGAAGTTAACAAAATTTCGTTACAGAGTCATATTTGGATTGGAATAGAGGAAAGAAAATTTTTAAAGTGAGTTGGAAACACTGTTAACTACTATTAAACTATATGCAGGGTTGGCAACACTTCCTTGAAATAATCAGTAATGTAAAAATAGTAAGAAATTGTTGAAAGGGGTTTGCAACACTGCTAAATACAAAATTTCATAAGATTAGGATCATGATTACAACTTCGAGTAAAACACTTACGTAACTAATACATAAATAGATATGATGATAAGAATAACTTTTAAAACACTTATCTAAGCTAAAGTATATATACAAATTTATACTAGGTAAAAGATGTATAAAAGGTCAGAGTGAACTCACAATATCACACTACGATACACATATTATCAATATCAACTAAAAATTTAAACTATATGTATATATATATATATATATATATATATATATATATATATATATATATGTAGTTAGACCCATCAATTACAAAACACATACACAGTAAAATTTATCATTAGTGACTACCTCAAATGACAACTATATATATTAAAATGGCTACAATAATAGTGTACCAATATAGCAATTTTACAAGATTAATATCGGGTACGATTATAATATACACTTACTATCTACGACAATTATTTAGATATAAAATCTCGATTGTGAGTGAATCACCAACTTAAGAAATTACTACATGGCTCTACAAATGGTTATATACGTATAATACAAAGAATTCCCTACTAATTTACATATTTACAAAACTAAGCTTTGTCTATAAAGATATACAAAGATTAACAAGGCCAATACAACATGATTTTATATAAATACATTATACCTATTAAAACACTATAGCGAGGGATAACACAAATGACCTCAATTATGTACAGTACACATGTAAAATAGTTTTTTTACTCAGTTTTTAAAGTTATTATAATTATGATACGAGTTCCTATATATACAAAGGATATACATATATGTAAAGGAAATGGATGACCCATACTAAAATAATATAATCAGATATTAAACCCAAGGAACATGCAATTATGCTATACAAATCAATTATAACTACAAATGAAGTATATATAGTGCTGCATGGCTCGAACCAAGGACCATATTCTTTATTGGAGTTTGGAACCTGTCATTATCCATTATAAACGAACATGTATTGTTTAGAGGAAGTTCATCGCCTGTTAGATGTTACTCACTTCGACATCACCAGCTGACAACAGATTTTCAACAAGGAAATAATTAATTGATTACGTTATGTCTGCTCTTCTACAAGGAAGTCCTTGTATTTGTAAATGATATGTAATAAACACTGGTAGTGACTTCCTATTACCTTTTGCCTACCAAACAGTCTCACACGCGTTAACTGGAATTCAGTTTTGTTTAGATCAGATGCTTTCTCAATGTGTTTGTTTTTACTGGACTCTCATTGTCATGCACCTACGACGAATCAATGCTCGCTTCGACCATCGACCTGGTAAACATTGGAACAATAAGGAAATATTGTTGTTGACTAGTAAATACTTCGACTCTCGGAAGTCTCTCTCTTCCTAGTTTTAGTCTATGTGATCCTGACGACGTTAGCAGCCTAGTAGGAAGTATAGCTGCTTTATGTTGTGTCATCGATACGTACTTTGGCTGTGTCAATTTGGGGAATTGAATGTGCATGTCATCGAGAGAGAGTGTCACTACCATTGCTTCCTTCATGACGTCAGAGAGACAGTCGAGACAAATACACTTGAGAAAGCTCGATCTTGGTCATTTGGGGATTGCTCATTGGGACCTTCGTTACTTGGTCTTTCGTCACCGTACCTTCGGTTCGGCATTCGATGCCTTGGTCGATTGTCGGACAAGTCATCATAGAGATCTTCAAGACGCCTCGATCTACAAGTCAACGCCTTCAGCTTCATATTAGGGTGAGACTGTTCTAAATTTAAGTTGCAAATCCTAGCTCTACCATCTATTCCTTTAACGTTCTCATTGCTACCACTCAATATTATTAGAATCATGTGTTTCATTTTAATCAAATTTAGTAATGTTGGTAGTCCGTACTGTTTCAATAGATAATAAATATTTACACGCATTTTTTTTACTAATCTACAATCATTCACGATAATTGTATTCTTAACCTCTCTAGACATTCAAGGAACTGCACATTTCCTAAACGAAATTTCCACTAGGTATATATACAGAATTACTAAATTTAACAAAAGATTTGAATGACTTCTATATTATTAAAAAGTGCAAGAATCAACTACTTAAAATTCTAGGGATTATAAACACTACATAGAATCGCAAGACTACCGTATACAGAGTATAACTACATTAGTTAATGAAGTATTTAATTCTTTTTTTTTCATTATTATTATTATATGTGAATTTTCTTTTTCTCTACGTTTTGTTTTTGGATACCTTAGTTAAAAATTAACACATTATCACAGACTCCAAAATTCTCAAAACAAATCATTAATTATACGATAAGAAAGGGAGCCAGTTTGTTTTTATGTTCTTCGAGTCTTTACCAAAATTGGGTTACTGGGACTCCCTGAGGTCGAAAGGTTATCCACTACCGAATGGTAGTTGGGAACTGACGCTCAGATGTTTTTCGTTTTGCTACTACACTCCACGCTGAGGTCAGGGTGGTGTGAAGAAAAGAAATTATACTACAGCCCTGTCTGGTAAGGGTCTGGTTTTTCTTTAACTAAAGAACGGCCAAAAGAAGAATTTCTATGTTTTCATACAAGCTGTTAAATGAAACGAAGACTGAATTCTTTTAGCGCGAAAGGAATAAATTCGCATATATATTCTTAAAACACTTTATAACATTCATACTTTAAACAATTAGAATTTCAGTACGGAACAGTGTATGATACGTTTCAAAATGAACCCTTTTTAGATAGCATTTATATAGAACACGACTCAATACAGGGTGTTCATAAACTAGATGGCAAATTTACAGTTACGTCTAAAAATACCTGAATTACAATAGGACGCAAACGATCAATATACAAGATCAATTATTATCTAAACTCTCAACATTTTCATTTAACATTACGCCAATTAATGCGTGGTTCAATATTATTGTTTAGTGACTATTGTCACGCAGTTGAACAGACGCTTAACAGTAAACTCAATCAAATAAATCATCTCAATTTATAGAAGGAACTTCCACAACTAATTAATCAATAAGAGAGGTAGAGTTACAATATAGAATTTTAAATCAACATATATTTAATTGTACAAATTCGCACAGATGTACTTCGCTTTTACGTCATTTTATTAACAAGGAACCAATATAACTGAAGTACTGACGTTTAGAAATTAACAATGAGTTTAAATATAACTTCAGGCAATTATCTTGCTGCCTTACTATGATAACAACTACTTTTTACAGTAAAATATCGATATCATTCAATTGGTAGATCTTAATTTCAAATGGATATTCACCAAAAATTCATAGTAATTATAACATATAGTAGATATCAAATACAATTATCATGTGCATTATAACGCATAATATATATCAAATGCCATTATCATATTTATTATAATGTATATTCACGTTAGAATATTATTAGAATTACAGCTTAACATGTCTATTCCTAGTAAATACAATAATCAGTACTTTCAAATCATAAAAATAGAATGTGCCACAACCTTATAGAAATACAATTGAGCTGGAATAGACCATAATTACTTAAATACATTTAAGAACAATTAATACAATTCAACGCGAATTCCTTACAGGAGACATGATGTCGACTTTTAGATATAAATTAAGTTGGCACTCGGACGGCAGGAGGCAAGAGAGATATAATAAGGATTACTTTTAGCTTATCTTCTAATATTAACTCATACGACCCTGGGACTTACATTTACTTCGCATTTATTCATAACTTTAACTTTGAGGAATTTAGCCGCGTATTTACATTTTAGAAACCTTTTGGGATATCTAGATGCACAAAAGAACGATTTATCATTTCAAGGAGGAGACAAGGAAGAGTTTATATGCAATTACAAAATGATCAATAATGCACTTATTTACTAAACAGGGCGGCTGTATCTGACATTTAGGCCAGATAGGGATTTTATTCTAGAAAATAACTCGATTCCTGGACTTGCAAAAACATTTCTTTTACTCATGATATTATAACATCACTAATTTACTCGGAAGCTAGAAAACATAACAATACTTGATACATTGAACAAGCGAATTTAATTATTTCTTCGGACAACCTTATACTTTTAAGGACTCGTGTCTGGACTCATTAGGGAGCAAGAGTGCTCAGAAGGATTAGGTCTACACAAACGCACCTTTGATTAGATTAGGCACTCGCGAGCAAGAACATTTATGACCATTAACAAATACTATATTAGCTTCCATACATATCATTACCATCTCGAATAGCACATAATTAACACTTTAACACCATAGGGTGTCTTTCGAACGAAACACTTGGCTTCCTTCCGAAAGAACCAAACATTCTTCGGTCGTTCGTTAGTAAACAGACCGATAATAAACAGCTTCGGGACCTAGGGGGGTCCATAGCGACCTGGAGTGTAATAGGAGGGTCCCGTACCTTTAAGGGGTAAACCTTCTCAAAGATCCGGCTTAACATCCTTACAATTACGCGGACGCACCATTATACAATAAGGTCGGTACAACAGAGGATCAACATCAGAGATTGCGCGATTCTCAGCTAATACAAGCGATAGAAACAGGCGGCAATTCTCTGGAACGACCAATTTACGCTTTGGGGCTGATAATTATCATAGTTAATTATCACGTTTGATGGAATTGGTACTCTTTTTAGGAAAGGGAATTGACGCATCCTAACCTCATATAGACTCCATGAATTACTACTGGAACAAGGGAGAGGTATGGTCACTGTCTCAACATTTTCTGACAGTGTGTCTCCCAACGACACGTTCCGAAATAGATAGCTCGCTAAAACTTACAAGATAATTATACGACTCGAGGCATTAGCGCTCGGCAAGGGATAGCAAAATTAATAACAATACTACAGAGCACGGTTTTATGTCCTGAACAAATGAAATTATTAACACAATGACTACCTACGGTCGAATTTATCGTGACCGGAAAGTAATAAATTTATAGATAATACAACTCCTAACATAATGAATAAGAAAAGATTCATTGATTAATAATGACTACTAATAAATTATTTAAACGTCTCCTTAATTAATAACAATAGCTAAGCACAAACGGAATTGTTAGGATTAGTCTGTCTACTACATTAAGTTCACGTATTCTTTCCTTATAAAAACAGCCTTACACTGGCAATTAAAATTTACAAGAGCTTTATTAAAATTACAAAACTTTGATGCCATGGACTTCAAAAAGCAATAACGCGTATATCAATACTGTGCGCTCTTTTCATTCAATCAAAATACAAGGGACTTCGCGGTCTTAGAATACAGGGTACTATAATTCAGGGGTGTCCCACATTAGTGTTGTCTTTATTCAAACACGACTTAAAATAATAAAATAACGAGTTAGGCTTAATATTACAACAACTTATTAAGAACGGTCTCTACCTAAAACAAATTACTAGACTGAATTTATTGCCCTTTTAAACTTTAAATCTTGGTATACTTAATTCTCTCATAATTAACAAAAAGCACGTCCACTCATAAACAATAAAATTAAATTGGCCTCCAAGAAGATTTTAAAATAATTTGAAAACTTCAAAATCACAATAATGAATCTCATTATGAACTTTTGCTGAGAAACGAAACATATTAAGGCTATAGTTCGTGTAAGGAATCTCTTTAACACCTAACATAATATTTCATTTACCACTAACGCTGAGAAGCCAGGCGGGGAAAGATCAAGAATTTACCCACAATCAAAGAACTAACAACGTGTGAGTATAAGGACTCACAGGATGAAAATTTCAAAATAAATTTCAAAATTTCAATGATGTTTGTTTTGACTGACTTGTTCATTAATTACACAAGCAGAATTTTGAATACTTGGAGTTCCTACACCAGCCTTATGACTGGTGATTCTTGAAATGAACTTCGCGAAAATCCATTGCAAGAATCGAACTCAGAATACGTTGAGAAGCTTTGAATACAGAACGGAATAGCTTTCATCTCGATAGGTGGAGAAGAAAGTATCAGTTCCATATTTGGCGCCATAAACCTTCTCAGGGTATTGTGTTGATATTTCTCCCTACAGTTTTTAGAATACTAAGGCATTACACAACCGAGGAACGCTAACCAACACACTTCCTTTTTCTCGCTCTTTCTTTGTTTTTTTTAAAAAAGATTTTCTTTGGTTTTGTTTTGTTTTGCCCAGCTGGGGAAACTAACAGAGAACAAATGTTTTCTCTGTGTTGAAGAAAAAGGAACAAACTATTCTTTTGATATATGGACTGTTTCTTTTTCCTTCCCTCATGACTTCTCGAGAAAACAAGCAAAATGATAGCTAAGCTTTCAGGGTAGAAAAGGGCATTTGCCCAACGCAACACATCAACACAAAATGTTTACTTTTAGATTTAAATTTCAAGCAAATTAATAGGAAACCTGTCATTTCAATTAACACAATTGAGCATTAAATTATACGAAACTCATTTAGAATAGAAATGTGACCCTAAGCAAACTACGTAACACAAATGAAAGTAATAATATAAATAACTCCTGCTTTGTCATTTACAAACGCAACATAGAATTATATAAACAAATACCAATTAACACATTATTAGATTACGAGCTAATAATCGATTCCCACAGCTGCCACCATTTTATGTGGTGCCGCGAGAACCCGTAAGGGGTTCGAGTTCAAGCGAAACCACCGGTAGGACTTTTCGGATAACGTTCTGATCTTAATAAAGCTACTCCTATCCTTGCGAAAAGACAAAAGCTCGTCAAATAGTCGCTTCCTCAATCTCACAAAATATTACGAGGTTCCTGAGACAGTGTCAAAGCAATAAACACGATTAATACGAATAAATAATGGTTCTCTGGATCACACCGATAGCAGTGGTCTGAACAGGGAGCGGTGTGATTTATGATATTAAGCCTGAGACGACGGCCTCAGCACGAGAAGGGGTCGTTCAACCTAAGAGTAGCGCAATAACTCATTAACCCGACACAGGTTATATTACAATATTACAGAAAGATACTTAGTATTTAACTGTCCGCCGTGATGTTTACTTAAACACATTAATAGTTAATGAAATACATAATAATATCTATAATTAAAGCGGGGCCACACTCGTGGCTATTAGAAACACTTCCAGGCTTTTGTGCATCAAAAGAGAGGGCAGGCAAACACATCCCCATATCAATGATGACATCACGAGGGGCGGACTAAACAATAAAATAAAAAGGGCGCCTCATTAGTATTGATAGGGTTCAAGCAAATGGGCAGTTACAGCAAGTAGATTAGTTGAACGACCAAACGGTTAGAACCAATGATCATTTTAATTCAATTAAGTAATTTACTAGGGCTTAAGAATATTCATTTATGTACTAAGTATTAAGCCAATTGAAGAAGCGACTCCCCTTGGTTAAATGAATTACTACATTACAATTAACATATTGAAAAGCCGCAAGGAAGGGAAGTCGGTTCGTTGAGATGAACAAACGAATAAGGAACACATGATGTACACTAAGAGGCACTTTCCTACCAAAGCCCTCTTACACTATGCACTGGCGACACACAACACTACTGCAAATCAAATTACACAATTTAATCACAGATGACGTAATTAACTCATTCACTACAGTAATCCCTTGGAGTTGGCAAACTAGTAGCGGTAGTTGATAGCCCGAGCGGATTGGCTAAAAAGATGTTACTCTTACCTGTGGATGGATGCAGAGAGGAGGTCGGCAACTGGCATCTCTGTCGAGACAGGATCTTGACTTACCAGGCCAATGGTAGTCCCTTGAAAGGGCGACGGGAGTCCCCAGGAACTGACAGGACTATGATCTAGAATACTAGTAGATTCACTCTCACGACGATCCACTGTAAGGTGACTTACCACTTAATCGCAGTGCGTGATCTTAGCGGAGGCGTCTCTCGATAGCTAAGAGAGATTGGGAGTTTCATTTGGTCTGTTATAGTAATAATAATGTAGAAGCATTATGATTGTGTTGCGAGTTATTTATTGTCAGAGAGTTCAGTTTATTTACAGACCATAATATCAAACATTAAAAGAATCCTGTAGGGTCACTAATTAAGATTGAAGTTAAAATCACATGTTTACAAATACATGATGTTTAGTTGGTAGGTGTGGCGTGTTGGACTGGAGCTATTAGGAAACAGTTCCCTCAAAGTAGGGCCAAGTAATTATTTTAGTCTACAGAAGAATTCAAATGTTGAGTAAGTGTACGATGGCTCTCTGGGAGAGCTAGTGAAGAAAAAATACTTACTCCCAAAACACAATATCAATTCCAAAAGGTTGGCGTGGAAACGGTCGTCACGCCGGATACTCGATACAGCACTGTTTAGTCTTTTATAACTTCACTATTCAAAGAATTTCACTATATAACACGAATGTCCAGAAATATTTGATTGCCACTAAAAGAGTTTCTATGTCTCTGCAAGGAGTGCAGAGGACGGCCCCCCCCCCGACGAGGGGAGAGAGAGAAGCACGGATTATGGGCTCCTCGGCTGTTCGGTGGTAATTAACAACTCGAGAGATCATCCCCGAGGTTTTATGTGTCAAGCTAGGGTGTCTCAATCTTACGCCAGATTGTGCAATCGTTAGAAAGAATTCTTTAGAATCTGGTTGGATGTAAATGATGTAATGGTTCGGAACACTTGGTGAATTCTGATTGGCTAGAGGTGATCTCATACTACTTATGATAGGCGCGCGACATTTCTGATATCTTATAGAGTTTCCAAAACGCACACACCTTCACAAAGAAAAGAAAAAAATACAGACATGGGTTCCAACTAAACCCAGTTAAAATTACACAACTTTATACCAGAAAGGGGTGAAACAAACCTCTTACAAGTGCTCGGTTCAAAGGTCATTCTAGCAGCTGCGAAAGTATGAAGTCAGCGCTAAATATAGAATACGGAGTCATATCAGAACTAAGACTCTAAGAGGGTTTGGTAACATTAATATCAGACTGATGATTCACCGGAAAACAGAGAAGTTGTTTCAAAAGGGGAAAAGAGAGAGAGAAAAAAATAATCTTATCGTCTCGTAGTTGGTCGCTAGAATTGGGAAGGGTGTCTGGACAGACATCTATCGTCTTCACTAGAGTTTTAAGAAATAAAGTTGTTCCGCTGGATTCGTAAGTGAAGAAGCTTGAGAATAAATCTGGGTGATACTCACATAACAATTGATTTAAACAAATTCTCGTAGGTTATACAAGGGAGAACTTTGTCGTGGAGTACAGGGTGTTTGCAAAAACACCGCAAAAAGTTTGGTCGAAATTTTAGCCATGACATACATTCATAATAACATTTTAGTCTATATCTCTTTTTCAGAATTTGTTACTGAATGCGAGCTCCTAAATTTTTCATAGTCTCTTTATTTTGTACTTTCTTAGAAGACCGTCCTTTTTCTTGTTTCCCCAAACACCCGAAAGGCTAGCCTTAGTCAGCTCGTGTATTTTCGTTTCATCGTGTTGAATTTGTGTATTGCTTAAATAGTTTTCGTCTGCTTAGGGTGATGGGAAAGTGATTGTCACTGATCTATTCTCAATATTCCACGAGACAGGCGGAAGGCTAGCAGACCATAGTTTATAATGCGTTCTTGTTTCACTTCAAAATCTATTATTACTCTCTTGATGTTTAAACAGCCTATTATAAAATACGTCCATTTTAATAAAACTCATTGTATCAATGTGTAAAAACAACTTTTCAAGCTGATATATAAATAGATGGATAGGCCAAGTCTTATAACTTTAATGGATGCTACGTCCCTGGATTCGTCTTGTTTTCCCGCTAATTGAAAACTGAAGACAGAAAACATATAGAAGAATATTATGTCCATTAAGGCATACTGTCAAGGGCGGCCATCAGAGGGGGCAAGGTGGAGCGCTCGCCCCTCTAGAGGAAATTGTACTTCAGAATATCGAAAACCCAACAGAAATTTTACATAAATTACAGCAAAATTTGAAGCTATACTTGAAACGTCTCTTATACTTGCCCCCCCTTGGAAACCACAACATGGGCGCCCTTGCATACAGTTAAATTATGAAATATTAGGATTAACCCGGGATTGAGGCAATCTTCGAAATTGTACCTTAATTCATTATATGGTAAGCGGGGGCAATGTACAGATATGTCACAGAGTGTAATCGTTACTGATGAAACGTTTCTTAGGTGTTTAACATCAGCACAGTATGAAATTCAAAGTGTGTTCCCAATTGATGATGATCATCTAATTATAAATTACAGAGACATTGAAACTGAAAACGTTCCGTTAGAGTTATGCAATGTGATACTAGCCGCATTTATTACTTCGTGGGCTAGACCTATTGTACGAACTACTGACGCCTGTAGGACCTGACAGATCAAAATACTGTGACATTGACAATATTATGTACCTACAGAGAAAAGATAAGGAACCTTTCTTACGCTCGGAAACTGTTTGTGTAATCTCACACATGAAACACCAGAAAGCTGGGAGTTTACAACCTTTATACGATTAGGACTCAAAAACTACGCTATGAGGCTTAAAAATCCCCAAAGGGAATTTCGGCATATGCTAAACATTAGGAGAATAAGACTAAACGATAGGTCATCTTAGAAAATTAATTTTAACTTTCTATAAATTAGTGTCAGGAGTTCCGGATCTTCAGCTGTAGAGAGAGAAAAACACACTGTGAAGTCAATAAAAACGTAAACGAGTTGTTGAAAATGACGTGACTGCATTCTCTTATATATTGTTAATAAATATACTTAAGCCTACATGTAAGAGTTTACAACGAGATATTTTGTATCAGTTGATAATTACTTGTATTTTGGGCAGAAAGTGCTTCTACACAAGCACTATACCTGATATAATGTTACTTAAAAATAACAAAAGAAGAATGTTTTAATATATGTAAGAAATATACATTATTATATATTTGGTTGCTATGTAGTTGTTTATGGATACATAATTAACAGGTATGATTGCAAGACAGTTTGTGTGAATATACGTTAAAAGAGAATCAACGAATAAATTATCTAACACTTATCATGGACTTGTAATTTCATTAAAAAAGGTGATAATACTAGTGAATATAATTACGGAAGATACTTTAAGGTGTAAACAATTACTGTCACTAAAAGATATACTTATATTATTAACCGAACCAGGGTTGATGACTACCTTTGGTGAGTCGTTGTAAAATTTTTGGTTTACCTCACCCGGGATTCTTGTAAATTCATATCCCGAAGTCTAAAGTAAGGGTGAATTTACCTCAGTAAAAAGGTTCATGAATACGAACTCAACTATCCTCAGAAGTGGCAGAGTAATCACAAGAAAAATTATGATCGGTGAGATAGTAGAAAATGAAACTGTTGACAGTGTTAACAACGAGCAAAATATAGCTCCCATTACACCCGAAATGTTGACATTGGAAGACAAAATTTTAATGGCATTACAGCGACAGGAACAAAGCCGAAAAGACGATTTAGAAACCATGAAGCAAAATTTGGCTCAGATGTCCAACGAATTAAAACAGACGATACAGCAGAAGTCCGAGGAATCCAGTAGACAATATGAAGAATTGAGTAGACGATTGGAGCGCATAGATCAAAAGTCAGAAGAATTGAGTAAAGGATTAGAGCAAATAGATCAAAAATCAGAAGAGACGAAACAATCTGTTATCCAGGCGGTGAGAGACATCACATTACAGTTTGATGAAAAGCTAAAAAGATTATCTGAAGATTGCCAGGATAATTACAACCATGTAATCCAAGAAGTCAATTGTGTAAAAAAGGATTTGGAAGTAATAGAATCTTCTGTTCGCCAGCAAAAGATTCAGGTCACAGATAATTCTAACCAAATACGTGCAAATACTCAATTGATATCTACCTTAAAAGAGAAAATTAGGACGTTATAGATTAAGGACAACGCATATCACAACAACATGGTTAATGATCGTTTGGAGTTCCCTTGTTCACAAGAGATGACCTCGCATTCACCCGCAGCAGATCAACGTGGACCTTACGTTATCTCTTCTTCAAGTAATCCATCCGATGAGGACATTATTTTGGAAAGAATTCATCCAAGGAATACAGATGGGCGGAAAAGAGATGGTGGAACCACACGTAACGCAGTAGGTAGAAATTGTCACTCAACACGAACACGAAATGGTGAAAGGAAGGTAAAGTTAAGTGTAAAGATGAGCGAAATACGTGCTATGAGTAAGTTTAGTGGTAAATGTAATGAAAATGCTACCTCTTTCCTAGAAAAATTTCAGGATGAGTGCAGTATAATGTGTGTAGATAAATCCCAATATATGAAACTAATCCCTCATTTATTACTTCCACCCTGTTCTTTATGGTTTAAAGCAGTACGAGATCACGTCAATACATATGAGGAATTCAAAGCAACGCTGATTGCAAATTACGAAAACGACTTTTTACTTGCGAACAGAGATGCCACGATTAGAAACCAACCTTTTAATCCTCGCTTGCATAAATCTGTTGTTGATTTTGTTGTAAATACGTATAACGAATTAAAAGTCGTAAATCCACTGCAATCGGAATCTAGAGTGATTGCATCTATTCGAAATTTACTACCGTTTAAACTACAACAGATCCTGTTTTCTACGCAATGCATGAGTTTTAATCACCGATTAATGCTTGTCCAATGTTATGAAACTCAATATCAAGCACTGAATCATCAAGCGGGAGTAGGTAAAATTAAAAACAATTCAGATCACCTTGTACCTGTTCGTAATCTAAATATCCGTAATGTGAACAATACCGAACATAACCTAAGTCGAGCAAATTTAAATAATCAGAACGATCAAAATAGGCAAAGATATGATGGGAATCCGCCTAACCTAACCAATCGTGACAATAATTATGTCAGATCACTTAATCGAAGTAGACTCAAAAACAGTCGAAATACATGGCGAAATTCTAGAAATGCTATAAATCCTATGGATAGACATAACCGTAGTTCAAGAGATGGCACTTTGTAACAAAATCAAATTCATGATGCAATTCATGTACAAAATAATGCGGAACATAATCACGATTGTGCAGTACAATGTACTTTATTAGAATCATATGCAAGTACGAATTTAAACTGATTGCAGTTGATGAAGTAAGAGTTAAACCCATATCAGTTATAGATTCTTATGAACATTTATCTTCAAATTTATGTGTTAATGTCAATAATGAAAACAACCCTTATGACTTTCAGATACTTTATCACGTTTGTTTCCATAAATGATAATTTTCAAATGATTTTTAATTCTTTCTCGTTAACGCGAAGAATTATAATTCGATTCATAATTGATTAAAAGCAAAGGTTATTTATATTATATTGATTTGTGTTGAAATTTAATTATCAAGGATTATGTTAAGTATAAGGTTCATTCTATTAAGCTAGTTATTCGACGACTGTCTACATGCGCCACCTTATATGTTATTCGAATAAGATTCTTCTGTATTATGACGCCTTATTGATATAATGTATATTTTAAAATATCATCTAAAGTAATTACTATATAACGCGCCCTAGAAAGATCAAACATTGTTTACATCACCGTTCTTAATGATAATTGAAACTGTTGATCATTGTAATGTGTTTTAAAATGAAATTATTTCTTACGTTTTTGACTTCGCACCCTTCGTTGATTATATTAATAAGTGACGACGTTTTTTTATAATAAAAGATAAATATTAATGAAATAAAAGACTTATTATAAATGTATTTACATGAAAGAAACTTAATAAAGTTATATACGAGGGGTGATCAAAATGTAAAGGACACAATTAATAGAATACCATCATTATAAACGGACCAGTAGTTCTTAAATATAAAAGCCAAGCTTGCTTGTAACTTTTATATTCAGTCCCATCATCGGGCGACATTTTGTACAACGAGATATTTTGTATCAGTTGATAATTACTTGTATTTTGGGCAGAAAGTGCTTCTACACAAGCACTATACCTGATATAATGTTACTTAAAAATAACAAAAGAAGAATGTTTTAATATATGTAAGAAATATACATTATTATATATTTGGTTGCTATGTAGTTGTTTATGGATACATAATTAACAGGTATGATTGCAAGACAGTTTGTGTGAATATACGTTAAAAGAGAATCAACGAATAAATTATCTAACACTTATCATGGACTTGTAATTTCATTAAAAAAGGTGATAATACTAGTGAATATAATTACGGAAGATACTTTAAGGTGTAAACAATTACTGTCACTAAAAGATATACTTATATTATTAGCCGAACCAGGGTTGATGACTACCTTTGGTGAGTCGTTGTAAGTTCGAAAGTCTTCTCATTAGTATTGTAATAAAATCGAGAGATAAACTGTTTTACTTAAACATTCCGACTGTATGGATTTCTTACATGTTTATTATTCTTATTTTTGATACATCTAAAAATCTCCTTATATTGGTAAGATTTATACATGTTAAGAATGTATTCCATTTGGTATTCACAAGGTAATATTTTCATTTTCAAATTGTCTCGATAGACGGTAGGTATCACATGTAATATTGGAAATATCTCATATATCAGTAGTTGATTTTGTACCTACCTTATACGTTACTTTAGTTTTAAAATCAAATTGCCATTTGTGAGTAAGTAAAAAAAAACTGTTCCAACATTATTAACACATGTCTGAACTTAAAGATATCAGTTTTCCATTACTACAAATTCTGTATACACGAAACACTAACACCAGAAATTACATGGTCTTTGACATCGGTATTAATTTTTTTCTTTAACAAATAATTTAACTCTAATATTAAACATACAAAATGAATTGTAACTGTAATTGACCACCATCAATTCAAGTAATGTGTTTGTTTGCATGTCTAGAACTTGGGGAAACAAATAAGTAATTAGTATGTTTTATTAAATCAGAAGAAAATGAAACACATGGATGTTTATACAAGAACAATGCTGTATTGTAATTAAACGCTTTGAGGGTTTTACATGTCAAGAAACTTTTAATATAATATAAATATATGACAACATATGAACAATACACAGGAAAAAATATATATTCTCAACGTCCCGAATCCCGAAAAATCTCAGTTTGTAATTACTCAACAGAACTAATATTAAGTAAACACATTATTAGTGGACTATTATTTTAATTTGTGTAGAAGTATAATTTGCAATATTCTATATACAAATAAAATATTTGAGCAATATCTAACTTGCTGATATTAGCAAAATGTGTACACTCCAGTTCACATTAACTTGGAAACTCGTTAAGAGACTTGAAAACTAGGTTAAGTCCAAAAAAGGTGAGCCTAGATCCATCACAATTCCCGCATACCTATGGGAATTGCATTTTCCCTCCGATCTTTATATAGACTCTAGCTGCAAGATCTACACAATCTACATGTGTCCCTACTTCAGCTCATAATATAATACAGTCTTCAACCTTTCTACACATTAAACACTTCATAAACTTTAAAATGTCTCCGGTCACAGAAAAGGTATTGCCCTCCACGGCCTGCCTATTCTCAGATGAGAATGAATCTCAAGAAAAAAAGAATATACAGTTTTGCGGACGCTAGCCAAGTGTGTTGAGGCGCTGTCTTCGTAAAGAAGTTGTAAAACTTGATCGAGAATTTGAAACTGGGTCCCAGGTGTTTTGTTTATTTTTTTTTAACATGAAGATGTGATGAAATAATTATAACTGTAATAACTTTTACATGTAAATTACAAGTTTAATGGTTCGGTATTAAAATTGGTGTTTATTGCCTATATTCCATTTTTTAATCTTTTAGTTCAAAAACAAATACTTATATGACTTTGTGGTTCAAAATCTCTAGGATAATCAGTGACACTTGTATGGGTGTGAAATTAAACTGAAGTAAATAGAAATAAGCATGTAATTAGAAATTTATACATCGAACTAATTTTATATATGGTAAAATACATTTCTATCGTAGATGTATTTGATAACAATTAAAATACAATTCTGACAAAGTAAACAATTATACAATTATTTTATTTCTTAATGATAAGTTATTCACATAAAAATAACAGAAGTAGATACGGCTTGGTACGCACACACATAATAACCGCAGATTTTTCTCAAAACTATGTCAACAATAAAACAAAAAAGTACATGTATATTTCAGGGAAAATTGCAATAATTAAAGTGAGAGTAATTACGCCATTACTTGAATAATATGTTTGTTAATAAATTTCTTATTCGCTTGTTCTACATGCCTCTTGTTTCGTTTTGCTGGCCTCAGAAAGCTTCCTAACATACATGACTCCTCGTATTGCTACCCGTATAGCATGATCGGAGATATTTTCCAAAGAAACAACAGCTGGCATACACAGCTTTGTTCCCACACTGTTCGGCAAGTAATACTAAACAATTGTATTTTAGATAAAGTAAACTCATTGCAATGAAGATAACGTTATTTTCTTTAACACCACGAATATAATTATCCATCACTTACTGTAAAACGAAGAGTTTTATGAAGAATTTACATATTCTTTTCGCTTTTAGTAAATAATCGTCCTATATAACGTAAAAATATTTGGTAATTTGCTAATAAAAATGGGTACGAAATTTCCCAAAATAATAGATCTGTGCTGTGGTGTAACGTGCGAATGAAAAATTTGAAACAACCGTTAAAAATGTAAACTGATCATCCGACATTCAGTCAGCAATTATCAGCTGCTGTCTTTTCGAAAAGAATGTCTGCCATGAAAAAGAAAAAAATTAAAAGGTCTTTTAACTTGAGATTCGCAACTTTCACTCACTCTTTCTTGAAGATGGATAATGGAAACTGAAGAACTGACAGATATATATTATTAAACCATTCTAGCAAGCAACCTTATAGAATCGAAATATTACTTGTCTGGAGTGGTTGTGTTAAGGAATGGAAAAATAAAATTAACCTTTTCGTAAAGTTGTAAATATTGTATGATATACGCGCCAGGCAGTCCCGCTCTGAAATAATTTCTTCCGCGGTAGAGTGAGAACTAATAGGGCGAAACACGACCCACAGCAAACGTTTCCTTTTAAAATCGTAAATGCAATAATCATCATTAATGTAATGAAAAGTAAATATTCACACAGTTATCACTACATATTTAGTAAATGGTACACCTTGTCTCAAAAAGGTTGAGCGCATTCTTTATTGCTGTTTCGAGGCAAAAATTTTCTAAGTCGAACTTCGGGTACCTTCGGGAAAAAGTAAACCAGGTTCGAACCTCGAAGCCAACCTTTGCAATCGGGAAAAATCTTGCAGATGTGTTTTTCGTCTTTTAAATATAATAAAACTTGTTACCAATTATATATAAAAAAGCAACATTGATTGAAATACTTAATGATACAATATTTCGAAACTGTATTAATGCCAGCACATGCTTGTTTGTCATTTTACTCTCCATACTTAATGGAATATTTAGATACGTAAACGAATCTTTCCATATGTAAAAGAATGGTGAAAGTTAAGACATAGAACATTATTTTCTCCTGAGTACTAAAATAAAAGTCAAAGTAGAACAAAAACAGCGTTTGCAGTGGATATGAATGTAATTATTATCTTAAATACCGCTATATATCGCTAGAAGTATTATTCGAGGAGTGCTTGTGTTAGCTCAGTGGTACGCCGTTGGATTTCAATCGTAAGGTCGAGGGTTCGAATCCCATCTGAATCAGTATTTTTTTATGAAATTCTATTTTCCGCAATGCATGAAAAATTATATAAAATAATTACATTAAAATACGTCAGTTGTATATATATATAACATACAATCATTGCAGAACATAGTGATTATTATGTTTAAAATATAACAGGTGTTCAGAGTACGTTGGTATTCTATGATATATGTGAATGTTAAATACAAATTAAGAAAATAATATCATCGCAATGAATAAATTATGTAATGTATTTATTTGGAACTATTTGTCATCGGAAGTTACTTCTGAATTTTCTCATTACAGTAAGTGATTTACGCTTTCTGAAAGGTAAAGAGACTATTCGGGTATAAACAGAAATTATTATACAAACTCCAATCTTCGTTACAGACACAAAACTCCCGATCCCCAAAACTATGTAAACAGGAAATTTACGAACACGAAGTCATGTCTAAGAGACTTATTTATACTCGAGAAAGAAGGCAGAATAGGATTTCTTTCCAAAGGATTTCAGTTCAATAATCTGCAAGGCTTTTGTATATGGATGTGGTCCCTTCCTCTCCGCCAATATATATAAAGTAAAAGCGATCGATATTAGTGTCGAATCCATAGTTCTCGTTGTTGCAGAAATTAATAATTACAACTCCGAAAGAGTTAAAGTCCAAATTTAACTCTCATCGTAAAGCTCCTTTGTGGTTAAGCGTATAGCGTACACGCTTTCGGCGTGGGAGACCCAGATTCGGCCCCCAGCGAGAACTCATGTAGTTCGCGTTAGTTAGTAGGTCTACGTCTCATATAGCCTCACTGCTGACGGGACGTTAAACTCAAAATCAATTCAATTGATTCAAAACCCATTATTATGGCGGGCGATAAAGGATGAAAAATAAAATGTCTCAAGTGACTGAGATTAGTGTCAAATCCATAGTTTGAGTTCGTGACACTGTTACAAACACAATGCCATTTAATGCCACCTTTTGGTATGAGCGACTATGCCTCCTGGATTTTGAATTTACAGGAGCAACATTAAAAGCATTGCTCACACAGCTCTAAATGTTTTGATGTATGTATACGTGTATATTCCAGCGAAACTCCGGAATGTCTGGAGCAACTTTTACCTTACATGGGAGACATATTACTTTCAATCTAAGGGGAAAAAATATTGTGGAATTCAGATACCTCAAGGGATTGAAGTTGGGAAGAGTGACATGTAAAAATAGTGTAAAATGACTGATTGTAGAGTGTTATCCATTGTTTTCTCGGTCGTTGAGATGAGTAGTGAGGCACTCAATGGCGTTATATCCAAATTCATCCCCATCTTTACAGGATGAGGGGCTTGGAGATATGATTAATAAAATGTAAAAACTTACTTAAATATTTGTCGAAGTAATAGTTTTCTGGGGTCGCGAAAGCGTTTCTAATAACTTTGGAATGTAGTTTGTAACCACTTCAAGATGGGCTCTTTAATCATATCAATTTCTCACCTTAAGAAGAAATTACCATCTCAACTAGTATATGTATCAAGCTAGCCTTCGCAATCGAGAAAAAATTGTGTAGATGTATGTTTCGTCTTTTAAATGATATACTAAATGTAAAATCAGAGATTGACTTGGTCGGTGGGTCAAATGGGTCAAAATTTATGAGTGGATCAGTGGATCGTAGGTCAGCAAGGCGTGACCCACTGCGAAACACCATCACTGTGACTCACACTGACCCATTGACCCACCAACCCATTCTGCTCAGTGCCTTCTAGATAGCATTTTCTGAACACTGGCAACTTTGTCTACGTTTTACTTTCAAGACCTCCATTTTTCTTCTCTTTTTCATTTGGTTGTAATGAAGAAAGAAGTTCAGGCTCTTTTGGATTTTGATATTTCCAGTTGTAACAATGGCAATAGGACTTACCGCTTGGCTTTTGAGATGCAGGCTATGAGTTTTTAGAGGAGCTAACTACTGGAAAAAATTGGTTTATTACAAATATAACCTCTTAAGTCAGTAGAGAGGATGGCGTGGATAATGGATCAAACTTAATGATGATGTATTTTAGTGGGTCGGAGTTGGTCACAATGGTTCAGAGTTGTTTATAGTTGGTGGTGGGTCAGAGTGGGTCATGGTGGGTGAATGGGTCACGTTGGGTGTTGAGTCATTGTGGGTCACGATGTGTGGTGGGTCAGTATTTTGTGGATCAAGATTTCATTGACCCACACCATCTCTTGTCAACATTGCACTAAAGAGGAGAGTTTCCGAAGGTGCACGTCGGCGATTTTCTCAAATTTTGCATATAGATAGTACCCCACCAGAAAGCAATAAATCTCGAAACGGTTCACAGTACCATCTCACAGAACTTGAGATAGAGGGATTTGTTTGATTGGCTAAATTAAGACCTCAATAATTTATCCTTCTACAAGCGAGATTTTCTTCATCGTTTCCGTGGCGAAGTCAGAAGAATATGCGGCAAGTAAACTTAAGGTTGAAGGTTCGCGCCCACCTTGGGATACTTGCTTTTTTCCCCTAGTGTTTTTATACTCACCTGAATATAAACAAATCAAGCATATGGGCGATTTAACATATTTTGGGGGAGAAATTTTGTGGTTCGTTGGCGTTTCGTTGAGTCTCTGCCGCTGGTGGTATAATTTTCAAAACCGAAGTGGGGCCACCACGGATCGTAGCTGCGGGATCACCAACTTTTGGCGAAATGTCGCCAGTTGCGCATCGGTGGTCCACTGACGCTTATGACATGGGGGCTTGTATCTGAAAACTAAGAGAATAAAGAAGCATGGTATCCATGAAGCCCGTTGACACTAATAAAAGTCTGAAACGATGAAACAGATGTCAACACCGGAAAACGTGTATTTTATAATTTCAAAGGTACCCCGTGTCGAGGAAAAAGATTTGCCCCAAGGTTCCCCGGTGGGTCTCAGGAGGGGTGCAACTCAAAATTTGAAAATGGTAAGGGGAATCAAGTAGTATGTCATTTAAAAGTATTACTAAAATTTAAAAAAAAAATGGTAATAGTCCCGAGTCTTTATGCTAACTTGTGCAAAATAGCGAGCGTTCAAGATGGTAATAAATCCTTCATTGAAAACTCCTTGACCACCTCTACAAATGTGAAACTGTGAAACTATCCAGAAGAGGTAAACACTTGTCTTACCATTGCAAAAGTATAATGCACCAAGGTAAAACAAGAAGCGACCCATTATGGGTTTATTACATCACTAATATTAAATTCTACGTTCCACGATTGTGTCTTTAAGCTAAAGGACAGGGCGATTGCGAATTATGAAATTAATGCTAGAATACAGAATTGACCCACAACCAACTATGAACCACTCTGATCCATTGTGACCAACTCCGACCCACCAACGTAATCAACTCTGACCCATGATCCACGTCCTTCTCTCCATTGACTAAAGAGGTTACACTTGAAATAAAACAAGACTGTGAAATTTTCACTTATCGGAGTTTGAATTCCTACCGTTAATCGCTCAAGCACCGCTCTCTTACAATACCGGTGGATCTGACCTTTACGATATACAATGGTAAAGTGTTTCTCGTCTTCCAAATTAAGATGAATTTAAATTTATCATATATAATTATTTCTTTCTTGGTTTACATATACATTTCAGTAGAAAACAGGATGAAATTTGAAAGTATCAAATCAAGATAAAGTAGACCAACGTAAGAAGAAAAGAAAGAAAAACTAGTTTTCCATACAATTAAGCATGCCGTACTAATTTAAAATGCTCATGAAATTAAGCTTGGAATACAAATGTTATGTCTATTTTTCTCACAACTTTATGGTTTGATTGCCTTATGCTCTGAACGATCCATATATTAAACATCAGCTTCAGCAATTATTATATTAGAAAGCAGTGGGTATAAAATGCAAAGGACTGTAGTTTTCATTCCTCAATTAGTTTCTCAACTAATATCAATCGTTTTCGATAATTTTTACAAATCAACCCACTACCAATTTCCAATACATAGAAAATCCCCGCCCAGCTCATAAAACACATTTTTAAAAATGCCCGGACACGTTCTGTTTATTTTTAGTAAAGAGTTATATACTGAATTTAAGCTCTCTAAGTTGAACGGCTTGTAAGATACTCAGTTTTTCGCAAAAATTCGGACACCTACTCACCACTAAGGATATGTGTTATAATGAAAGTGATATGCGTATGATAACTTCCCAGTTGGGATTGGGGCCTGATTATATACCAAATGTCATTTTATTTGACTTTGCAATTTGACCGTGATAATCACGCAGACATAGTTACTTTCAGTTTTTTATACTAGGTATAATAATTCATATATTACAGGTGATTCAAAATTTTTTTCCAGCAGTTAGCTCCTCTAAAAGCTCACAAGCTGTATCTTAAAATTGAACTCCTATTGCTATTGCCACTCTTACAATTGCAAATATCAAAATCCAAAAATGCCTGAGCTTTTTTCATTAGAAATGGAGATTCAGAAGAAGAAAAATGGAGATATTGAAAGTAAAACGTAGACAAGCTCACCAGTGTTCAGAAGATGCTGTCTACAATGCGCAGAACAGAATGGGACGGTGGGTAGTTGGGGGTCGTTTCGTCCAAAGATATTTCGTCCAAAGGATTTTCGTCCAGAGACATTTAGCCCAAACACATTTGGTCCAGAGACATTTGGTCCAAAGGGCAATTTCTCCAAAGAACATTTTGTCCAAAAGACAATTGTTCCAAAGGACATTTCGTCCAAAAGACATTTGGTCCAAAGGACATTTCGTCCAAAACACAATTGGTTTAAAGAACATTTCGTCCAAAGGACATTTCGTCCAAAAGCCAATTGGTCCAAAGGACATTTCGTCCAAAAGCCAATTGGTCCAAAGAACATTTCGTCCAAAGGATTTTCGTCCAGAGACATTTAGTCCAAACACATTTGGTCCAGGGACATTTCGTCCAAAGGACATAAGGTCTTTCGTGTTTCTGAAGTATCCCTATCCGTTTTGCTTCAAATTTGGCACATCAACAGCAAACAGGAAATTAATCGACAAGTGTTTATGTTTATGCGGAAAAACATTGTAAGGGTTAAAGGTGCCTCCTGAAATGCTATAAAATACACTATACTGTTTGTGCTTGTTGTTGATCTGCCAAATTTGAAGAAATCAGATGGAGACACTTGTGAAACACAAAAGGCCTTATTTTCCGTATCCAATATATATATACAATTTCATTCACTTCGGTCCACTTCTTCTTGGCTTTCGGGCTTCAACTTTTAAAACTTTGGGTGGGAGTTTCTGCACCCTATAACTCTTTTTTCGCAGAAAATAAAAAACCCGTGTTCATATATTTTTTGCATATTGTCCATACACAAAGTTTCGTTGCAATTCTTCATGTAAATTTAGGCACTTCTGACATACTGTTACTAGCACTTTTGATATTTCATGAGCCAAGGTTTGGAGGGGTCCGCGCCCCACCCAACCATTCTTTCTAGAAAAACACGAAACCCGTATTCCCTCATTTTTCGTCTACAATATTTGTGCACGATTTCATTCATTTCGGTCCACTTCTTCTTGTCTTTCGGGCGACAACTTTCAAAATTTTAGGTGGGGGCTGTTGCCCCCTAAAACCGTTTTTCCGCACAAAATAAGAAAACACGTATTTACTTATTTTATGTGTAGTATCTGCCTGCCAAATTTTTATCAAAATTGGAGTGTTACACTTGGGAAGTGTTACTTATGTAGCTTCTTATTTCTAAAGGAAATTTTGAAATAGAGATTTATTCCGCAATTTTCTTTTCGATAAAACAAATATATGTTGAGATATTCAGAAAAGACGTAAACGCCTGAAAACTAAATGCCCACCTTTCTTTGCTTTCATTAATAATTTTACAAAAATACAGTTTTAGCTTCGCAGAAATACAGTTGTAGCTTCGTTGGTTAAGGAATTCACCTCCCAAAATGATAAACAACCCTTTGAAGAGCATACTCCCTCTTCATTTGCGGACAACATTGCCTCCGCATGGTCATGTGAATCTTGTATTTGGTTTGAGACTTTGCAATGGATATCTTAAATGTACTGTGCTGTACCGAGAAAATTAATATGAAAGCAAAAGTATATACTATATTTACATAAGGAGTAACACTGAAATAAAAATACAAGACAAGTTAACAATTCTGGTTTGTCATACAACTCACTAATTATGTAGAAACGTCTGCCGAAGTTACACACTATCAATAGTCTACAAATAGAAACCAGACTTGTGGTTAACCTGAAAAGATACGTATATTCTACACGAAATGTTCCAACTTTCATCTTATATTTGTCAATCACTTTTCACAATGTTGCAGCCAACAATGTGACTGTTTAAGAGTATTATCTTTGGACACTAAGAATATATTTCACACATGTGTATTTTTCTATTCTCAGTATTTCTTCAAATATACTTGACACATAATTTTTCACTTTTCTAACACAAGGGTTTGAATACCTAATATTTAACTTACTCAAATTTAAACTCCATTAATTTTAGTTACCGGTACTTATTTTAGAACTATTTCATTCACAACATGAAAATTTTAGATGTCATGTTAGCAGTTATTACAGCAACATACTTCACACTACAACCTTTCCCTCACTCCTGTTGTTCGGCCATGTTGTTTTCAGGCGTTTACGTTTTTCTGAATATCTCAGCATTATTTGTTCTATCAAAATGAAAATTGCGGAATAAATCTCTATTTCAAATTTCCTTTAGAAATAAGAAGCTACTGAGTCATAAAGTTATATGAATCACTTTTACTCTTCTAATAGAAACAAACCCTTGACCCCCAAGCGTTACCGGACCAAATGTTCTTTGGACGAAATGTGCTTTGAACTAAACATCCCTGGACGAAATGTCCTTTGGACCAATTCTCCTTTGGACGAAATGTCCTTTGGACCAATTGTATTTTGGACGAAATGTCATTTGGACGAATTGTCCTTTGGACCAAATGTCTTTGGATTATATGTCTCTGGACGAAATGTTCTTTGGACGAAATATCTTTGGACTAAAAGGGTGGCCACCGGGTGGGCCAGTGTGAGTCACGGTGGTGTTTCGCAGTAAGTCACGTCCTTTTGACCCACGATCCACTGATCCACTCACAAATCTTGACCCATTTCACCTACTTACCAACCGACCCACTGACCCACTCCATCTTTGATTTTAACATGTCTTGTTTCATTTAAAAGACGAAACATACATCCACATAATTTTTCATCGATTGCGAAAGTTGGCTTAATATCATAATTGTAATGGTAATTTCTTCTTAAGGTGAGAAATTGATATGATTAAAAAGCAAATCTTGACGTGGGTACAAATTACCTTCCAAAGTTATTAGAAACGCTTTCTCACCCCGCAAAACTATGAATTCGACAAATATTTAAGTAATTTTTGAGATTTTAATTTTAGCTCTCCCAGGCCATCATCCTGTGAAGATGGGGATGAATTTGGATGTAATCTCCATTGGGAAACATCACTATCCATCTCAACGACCGAGAAAATTATGGATAAAACACTAAGATCAGTTGTTTTACATTATTTTTACATGTCACACCTCCCAACTTCCATAACTTCATACTACTACAATATTTTCTTCTTAAATTGAAAGTAATATGTCCCCCAAGTTTGGTAAAGGTTGTCCCAGACATTCCAGAACTACGCTCTCCTTATTAGATGTGCTGGGGGATCTTACTCTTACTGGAAGTTGAACTTAAACTTAAAGGTCATCAGAACTGCTCCCAATGAACTTGGCGACCACGAAAGATATGGGTTATATACTAACATTGGTTATTTTTAATTATTTCTACATGTCACAAATTTCACAAACTCCTTCATTGTGTTAATGAGGGCTTAACTTACATGGCATCTGAAGTTCCAATCTTTACCTAAGAGACCCCCAAATTATAGATTCGACACTAATGTAGGTCTTTTTTTTATAATTTTGATGTCAGTCCCTTTCATTCCTCCTAGGACAGCAAACGGATACTGCCACTGCTAGGACTAAATTTGGTCTTAAATGGCATTAAAATTTCTACCAATTAATTTAGCGAACAGTGCTGCATTTAGAAGCTCGGCGTCCCTACGCACTTTTGCTCTCGGCGCCCCCAATAACTACACATTTCTCCGTCCCTTGATCCCTAACTTACAAATAAAACTTAATTCGAACATGCTTAATTAGTGAATTTATTGCAGTTAAATACCACTCACTAGATGCTACAGCTACAATTACGTAACAAAAAATAAATGGGAAACATGTTCTGAATTATTTTCAGATTTCTTACGCTATCATTAAATATATTAGAATAGTAAAAGAGGATTGCTCATGAAATAGTACATTTGCTCTCGATTTTTTTTAACTTTTTCATACGAAAAAAATTAAAATTTTAAACTTTGCGCTCTTCAAATATGTTGCCCTCTAGGCACGGGCCTAGTTGGACTAATGGGAAATGCGGCACGGAAAACTTACGCTGCGACTCTAATATTGGTTGATTTCGATATTTTTTTGTCGCTACGTAACCACCCTGGGTGCTAATGGGAGGTTAATTGGACTTGAATTGAAAGTAGAACTGTTTACCTAAGCGACCACGAAACTATGGATTCGATACTAATATCGATCTTTTTCTAGCATTTTTGATATATATCCCGACAGTACTCTTTTCCAGATTGTAAGAAATATGGTTAAAATTGCTCTAGACATATCAGAATTATGTCGAAACACACACATACATCCACTTTCATATATATAAATACAGAGTGAACGAGCGAGAAAGTGAGAGAGAGCGACCAAAGGCATCACCACTTCCACATTGCAAAAGCATATATATCAGGTATTGAATTGAAAATCTATGTAAAGACCTTCTGCTGTGGCATGCTTCATAAGGACAATTCCAGTCTGCTCACGTGACCTTTGGGGTTCATGAATTTCTTGCGAACGTTCCGACTTTGGATTCTCTGTTTATACCCTCTTTTTATGCCTCGGATAATTTTTCAAGAATATCAATGACATGCTGTAATACGAATGTTCAGAAGTAACCCCTATATGACAAATAGCTGCAAATAAATACACTACATAATTTATTTATTGCCATGATATTATTTTCTTAATTTGTATTTAACATTCACATATATCATAGAATACCAACGTACTCTGAACACCTGTTATATTTTAAACATAATAATCACTATGTTCTGCAATGATTATATGTTATATATATATACAACTGACGTATTTTAATGTAATTATTTTATATAATTTTTCATGCATTGCGGAAAATAGAATTTCATAAAAAAATACTGATTCAGATGGGATTCGAACCCTCGACCTTACAATTTGAAATCCAACGGCGTACCACTGAGCTAACACAAGCACTCCTCGAATAATACTTCTAGCGATATATAGCGGTATTTAAGATAATAATTACATTCATATCCACTGCAAACGCTGTTTTTGTTCTACTTTGACTTTTATTTTAGTACTCAGGAGAGAATAATGTTCTATGTCTTAACTTTCACCATTCTTTTACATATGGAAAGATTCGTTTACGTATCTAAATATTCCATTATGTATGGAGAGCAAAATGACAAACAAGCATGTGCTGGCATTAATACAGTTTCGAAATATTGTATCATTAAGTATTTCAATCAATGTTGCTCTTTTATATATAATTGGTAACAAGTTTTATTATATTTAAAAGAAGAAAAACACATCTGCAAGATTTTTCCCGATTGCAAAGGTTGGCTTCGAGGTTCGAACCTGGTTTACTTTTTCCCGAAGATACCCGAAGTTCGACTTAGAAAATTTTTGCCTCGAAACAGCAATAAAGAATGCGCTCAACCTTTTTGAGACAAGGTGTACCTGTGGAAAAGATGGCTAAAGAACGGAGTCTGTTGTACTCACAATCATACTCACAGTACTGTACTTTCACACATGTTTTACTACAACTGTATATATTATAATAAGGTTCGAAATGTAGGTATGGAGAAGGATGAAAACATCAGTTGAAAAGAGAAAATAAGACGTAAAGAAGTTCCGAGAAGGGTGAATGAAGAAAGAATACTGAAGTTGATAGTAAAAAGAAAAAGAAATTTGTTTGGAGCCAGGATTAGTGTCTGAAAGGAGAAAGAGGAAGAGAAGGTGGCAGCTCCTGGACGATATGAAGATTGCAACTTCTGATCCTTAACAGAAACAAAATAGGATTTGTTGTCTTCATCACGATACGTAATAACGCCCTTTAGGGTTAATTATACGTTATAGTGATATTTTAACAAAATGTACATACGAATATAGTAACGAATTGATCATATTTACAAATTTTGGTTGAACAGATATATGGAACGTGTTTGAAAGGACGAACGAAAATATTATTGTTGTTATTATTTCTAATAGTAATAGTTGAAGTAGAAAGTTAGGAACAATTCCACAATTGCTAGAAAACAATAACTTTTGTTTTTGATCAGTCAAATTTTGACCCATACTAAGGGTGAGCCTTATGTATTCATCAATTGTTTGCAAAGCACGTCACGTTCTTCAGACAGTACGAATCAAGGAAGATACGGATGACATCATTTTCTAAACATATTATTAGTATTTCTCCTGTGTACAAAGTCTTTTCAACTCTATGACCGAGAGAAATTGAATATTTTTCATTATTATTATACCATACAACAGAAGAATCAATATTGCAAATGATAAATATTCCTTAATGATTTCAGCGGAAATCGAACCTAGGACCCCAACTTACGAAACTGATATTTAAGCCACTAAAACTCCACTATTAACCAAAAGGGAAAAAAACTCGATGTTAAGTGTATTTACCAAATTGCACACGGTTATGAATCCAATGTTTTAATAATCATGAAACACTCTGATTTCGGTTATGATAAAATACTTTAGTGTTATGTATAACCTGTAGCCCAGATAATTCAAATTTAAATTTAAAAACAAACAAAAAAACACACAAACACGCATGAACATGAAGGAAAAAAATCGCCGTAAGAGGATTCACACCCTTAATTGGTACTTGGAATCTGGTTCCTCAGACCATCTTTGTTTTTTGTTTTTCTGATTTACCGAAAGTATCTGATTAACTTGTCTCTATTTTCTACTCGATTATAGGGTCTACTCGTTTTAGTTATTTCCAGTAACCTTGAGCGACAGGGACACGAACACAGATATATCGTTAGGTGTGAAAAATAATTATAATATAAACAAACTGAAACTATAGTGATTGGCTTTTACACTCCAAGCAAAATTACGGAAATTTTCAAATAACTAACGTTTGTATTAATATTGTCCATTATGAAAAAATATTCAACGTTAAAGCACAAGTATGTTTTCAAAGTTGCCACTTTCCCATGTAAACGCTATAGGAGTGAAGTTTTAAATTCATATTAATAACTTTCATAGTATATTTACAATTACAAAACTTCAGTGTTTGGTATCTAACATTTACAAAACGTTGAGAAGTTTACAAGAAAAGGATTTTGTAAAAGACACTGCTTTTATTGGTAATATTTCAATAGCCCAATACAGAAAAGAGGCTTGAGAAATGATATATTAAAAACACATTTTATAATTTCCTCTCATACTTCTTTTAACAACAAGAAGGAAGGCTTGTAGTAACAAGTACCAATAGCTATTCAAGAGTGCAAAGATATGATAATAAAGGACATCGCGGAATTTTGAATACCATTTCTAACAATAAATATTTCAATTCGAACCACTATGTCTCGAGTTCTCTTAGAAAACCGGAAAGCAATAAAGCATATGGTAATTTCCAATACAGCATTATCCCTTTGGGGATCTTATCGTACATTTTGTACGATACGCATTTTTCATCGTACATTGCGTTATTTCTCTTCTATTTGAGCTTTTTCGTCCGGTTTTTTTTTTTTTTTTTTTTTTTTTGTTTTGTGTTTCAAGTCCAGATACATTGTAGAAGACATTACGTATGGTTTCAGACCGTCCTGCGTCCAGACATAGGAGGTGATGACGTCATAATTTTGAAATAGAAATTTTCCCTTATGAAGCCTATGTTCATTATTTTTTGGCGGGCTTATTTTTCTACGTAGAAGATTGAAATTTTGCACAAACATTCAGTCCACCAAGCAGTATTTACCAGATTTTTTGTTCCGATGTCAGTGCTAAAACAGGGGGGAGAACCAGAGGGGCAAAGGGTTGAAAAAAGGGATATTTTTATCCAAAAAATCCCGTTTTTCAGGATTTTACCGCCTCACATACATGATGGGGACACGTGAGTCATACCGTCTGAAAGGCAGTTCCATTCTGAAGAGAATGACGGTCGAATTATTATTCTAGGGTAATTAGTTACGTCTCAGTGAATTTTTTCAAAATATACTTCTGTATAGGGTAACATGGGGAATTTTCTGAATTTTTTTTGGCGGGCTTATTTTTGCACGTAGAAGATTGAAATTTTGCACAAACATTCAGCCCACCTAGTAGTATTTCTCAGATTTTTTTCAGATCTCTGCATTAAAACAGGGGGGGTCCAGAAGGGGAAAAATTTAAAAAAGGGATTTTTAGACAAAAAATCCCGTTTTTCATGATTTTCCCGCCTGCCATACATGATGGAGACACGTGAGGCATACCGTCTGAAAGGCAGTTCCATTCTGAAGAGAATATGGGCGACACATGTCTCTAGGGTAATTAGGGATGTCTGAGGAAATTTTCCCCTGAGATCATAGTGTTTTGTGGTAATTTGGGGCATTGTGGGAATTTTTGATAAAATTTCTCCCGCCCTTACTATTCAAGATAGAAACTTGAAATTTGGCACACAAATTCAGTATACCAAGTACTATTTATCAATTTTTTTAGATGGCTACGTTCACACAGGGGGGTCCAGGGGGGCCAAAATTCGAGGAAAAAATTTTTCCCTCCGAAATTTTCACTTTGACATTTTTCCCGCTTTTGGTATATGGTATGAGCTAGGGATGGCCGGATCCGGATCTGGCCGGATCCGAAGATCCGGATCCTGTGGATCCGGATCTCGGATCTGGATCCGGATCTCGGATTTCGGATCTGGATCCGGATCTCGGATCTGGATCCGGATCTCGGATCTGGGTCCGGATCTCGGATCTGGATCCGGATCTCGGATTTCGGATCTGGATCTCGGATTTCGGATCTGGATCCGGATCTCGGATTTCGGATCTGGATCTCGGATTTCGGATCTGGATCCGGATCTCGGATTTCGGATCTGGATCCGGATCTCGGATCTCGGATCTGGATCCGGATCTCGAATCTCGGATCTGGATCTTGGATCTGGGTTCGAAATTCGGATCTGGATCCGAAATCCGGATCTCGGATCTTGATTCTTATCCAAACCCACATCCCATCCAAATTATGATAAACATGTATATCTAAAATTCGCCGAAAGTAATTTCACGAAGTCCTGACAGTGAAGAAGAGAACAGAAAATTAAGACGAATATTGACAAGTCTATTTGTTTCCTTCATTCTACTCTAAAGATCAAATGTTTGGCTTACTTAAGAAAAAAAAATGATCCGGATGAGAGTTCAAATGTCGAATCTAGTTCCACTCGGTTGCAGGACCGAGATGAATATTTAAAATTCCTCAATGCACCTATTTCATTGACAGTTAAGAAAACATAAACAGTTAAGACAAGTATTGACTACTTTTTACGTAAATTTATCTTGCTCAGTCTGCTCAAAATATCAAATGTATACCCTACAATTAGATTTAATAATTATTTAGTAAATCACAATATGAGCACCGAGAATAAACTATGAATTTTGGTGCCTCTTATCTAGATTTGAAATTTCGGATTCATACATAGAATCAGGCTGAAATATAAATATTTGAGATCTGGAAACCGAAACATGTGCTAGTACCAAGATCGTAGCCGTTTGTACAGTGGCGTATTTACGATTTTGTTTCGGGGGGAGGCTTTGCCTGAAAATGTGAAAATTCTGCAAGATATTTCATATAGTTTACTATAGTAAGTAAGATTTCGGGGGGGGGGCTTAAGCCCGGAAGCCTCTCCCCTAAATACGCCATTGCGTTTGTACCTAGGTAATGCGAGCGGAAGGCACTTGCACTAATTCCGCATGTAGTTTGAGGAAAACGAGAAATTAAAAACAGATAAATATTCTTTTTCAGGAGTAAGTCGCGCTTTAACATGACTTTTCATGAGTGTTGTGTTCAAATATGAAAACTGTAATGACAACTTGTTTGAAATAAAAACCTTTTCATTTTTAACAATAAAATTAGGTACTTTCACATTGGAGAAAAATTAGCAAGGCACATACCACTGATTAGGGTGCTGATTCTTATGGAAGCTTTCACTTGAACCGGAAGATTTCCTCATGTTAGTATCGGATTGCCACAATTCACCTTGCTGAAAGACGTGGTTTATCAGGAGGTCGGACAAGATTCTTTTGAACGTAGCCTGTAGACTGCTTCTAGTCTCAATTATTCCCATATAACAAGACTAGCCATATACATAGTTGGTTCGAAATAAGTTAAAATATCACTAATTGACCTTAAGGGGATAATCGTGATTTAAATATTCGTAAATCAGAAGAGATGTGAAAGTTAAGCGGTAAAATAAATCCGATAATTCCGGAATAAAGAGATTTATATGCAACCTAATGATAGGAATAAAACTCTTTGTGTAACATTTTCAAAGCTAAAATTAACAGTTATCTTCTTGAAGAGGGTTTACGGCAACATAGAATATTACAAATCCAATTATTATAAGTAGCACCTCTGACAGCCCTGCACTTCACATCACCATCGCCCTTCATCCTGACAAGTGGGCAATTCACTTACCCACAATGACTTTTCAGGCGTTCCAGTGACATCAATATCTCAGTTTGGGTTTGGGATCATGCTTCGGTGAACCTTGACTAACACCATCAGCAGCTATTAGAGAATCAGAACTTATTTCTGTATTAGATAATGTGGGTAACTATAGCTTTTCGTCTATAGAAGTCGGAGAGTGTATGGTATTATCGCAGGAAATATTTGATACATAAAACTTAGATTGTCAGTATTTAGGAGCAACTTTTAAAATAATCAGTTACTGTAAATGTGCTACGGATTAGCCGAGAAAACCCGACAGCCATAGTCGAGTGGTCTGCGGCATTAGGCTGTGGATCCTTTTACTGTAAATGTCTTGCATTCAAATCCCGCTTCAAATGAACGTAAGCCCAATGGTAGGAACCAAAGGACTGTCGTGCCAAGAATTTAATTTGTTTTAATTATCATAAATGCCTTCTTTATTATTAAATTTTATCCAATATTTTCTTTTCAACCAGTTTGCGAAACTCAGAGCTAGCTACTTGTTTTCTTTTTAATTCATGTTCATAGTTAGCACAGCTAATCACTAAGGAAAAACAATCATTTCAATAAAATTCGCCTCGCGTCTTTCGTAGCTCTAAGTTATTTTCAGCTTTTTTTTTTTAAGCTGAATGGCGTTTTATCACTTTCCCCTCGCTTTCCCTATTTTTTTTCTAGTTTTACCTATTTTTCTTTGCACGGATATTGTGCCTATATGCACGTGCTTAATGTGTTCGTTTACAAAAGCGGGCCATTTCCCTGTCACTATAGAAAGTAGAGTGCCCTGTATCAGAGAAATATTAATTGACGTATGTAAGTGAATATATCTGTGATGAAGTCATAATTTCTCAGTTTTTGCATCGCACATAGTTTCCTCATCCTCATTAATCTCTTCACCCCCGCTTCCTGAATTCCAGTTCTGGTATTCTTTCTTGAGCAAGGCCTATGTAATGGGAGACTGATGTCTCACGTAGGCTTATTAACTATATCATCAGCAATAAAGAAAGTAGGGTTTAATTTGCACTAATTTTAGAACATTACGTTAATTAAATAATAATAATAATACGGAGTGAGCTCAGGCTACTTGTTAGGATTCTTGCTTCGCAATTGGATTATACCGAGTTCGAATTCGGAGACCAGCTATCCTGACAGGATTTTCCAGGGTTGTTCCTCAGTTATACTGGGCAAATGCTAGGTTAGTACCTTGATCTAAGGCTCTGGAGACCTTCCTTCCATTCCTTTCCCAATGTTTTCATCTGTTGATTATTACAGTGTAAAGTGGCCTCTGAGGATGTATCTGGTAGCTTATAGTAAATAAACAATAACGACTTAATATATCTTCACGAAACGTGTGGGTTAATTTAACTATAGCCTTACAGTCCCAATAGATAGCTAAAGTTTTAATATTAATTTCCTGACTTTTAAATACTATTTTCATATTGTTTCAGCTTTCAATTATCTCATGTATGTTCCACCGAGAATTGAACCTGAGATCACATGAACAAATGCGAATATGTTAAATATTTTTGAACACTAATATACAAAACACAAAACGCTTCAATGCATGGATATGTTTTGGTTACGTCCTGCAATGTATGATTAAAGAAACCTGGAGGGTGAAGAAGAAATAACAGAAATCTCTTTTATATTTACTCCTTCAACAAACTCCTGACCTCAGAAGGGCAAGCCATAAGTTAGGTAATAAAGTCCTACAACGAACACTTTTATTAATACTAATAATACTACACAACCATATCGCTCTCCTGAAATTCTCGTGTGTATGTTTAAAGATCTACTGTTGTTCCACGCCAACCAGTCTATATTTTTTGTTGTACCTTCGAAGTGAAAGATTTGTTGATGGTTGGACTCTAGTGAGTCAGAAACTACTATTAATAAAGAGTTTGTTTTGTCCAGTATTCCTGCGATTAGAAGGGTCGAAGGGTAAGGGAAAAAAAGAAGGAATGTCACAAAACTACATTTTCGAGAAAACGGCACTTTAATATTGAAAAGCTGTATAAAATGAATAGGGTTAGTCAAATCTTTTCCCCGTTTTACATGGACATTTCTACATCTACGCATGCATGCATATACAGTCAAATAGTACCAACAGTCACCAACAGACAGGACAAAGCAACCGTTAAAGAACACACATGGACATTCCTTGTTTTTTCCCCTTACCCTTCATTTGTATATGAGAAAATAAGAAAGTTTATATAAGAAAGTAAATATTGCAAGGTTAAAATAACATAAAGAACAAAGGTAGCACAAACGTGTTATGGAAACATTTAAAAGCACAGCATCCTACTATATTAGTGAATCCGAAAAAAGTTTTGACGAATTTTAGATATTCAATTTTATCATCACAATTTCAGATGTAGGTTTGGATACGAATCAATATCTGAGATTCGGATCCAGATCCGAGATCCGAATTTCGGATCCAGATCCGAGATCCGAGTTTCGGATCCAGATCCGAGATCCGAGTTCCGGATCCAGATCCGAGATCCGAGATCCGGATCCAGATCCGAGATCCGAATTTCGGATCCAGATCCGAGATCCGAGTTTCGGATCCAGATCCGAGATCCGAATTTCGGATCCAGATCCGAGATCCGAATTTCGGATCCAGATCCGAGATCCGAATTTCGGATCCGGATCCGAGATCCGGATCTGAGATTCGGATCCGAGATCCGGATCTAGGTTCGGATCCGAGATCCGGATCTGAGTTTCGGATCCGAGATCCGGATCTGAGTTACGGATCCGAGATCCGGATCTAGGTCCGGATCCGGCAAGATCCGGATTAGGATCTCACTGGATCCGGGATATCCGGATCCGAAAATTTTTGGCCATCCCTAGTATGAACATGCAAGTGGTACCACTTGAAAGCCAGCTCTATTCTGAAGAGAATGAGGTATGAACCATGATTCTAGGATAAATAGTGACGATGCAGTAGTTGCTTGACTGAAAGTCTAAAAAATAGCCCAAAAAGCCAAGATCCCTTAAGGGTTATGTCGCCCCAGGTCTGTGTGCGTCTATTGACCTCAGCCATCCAATCTTTTATTCATGTATGTATTACCCATCACTCTCAATCTGATATAACCTCCCAACGCTACCAAAAGATGAAATGAAAGCAGCATTTAGTAATACTCTTTCTATATAACCCAAAATCAACTCAATAGCGGTAAAGTATAACCAAGTGTATTATACCCTCATAAGGCAATTACACTTATGCTCAGTTGTACCAATCAAGGGTTAAAATCAGATAAGATAATCCGTTGAGGGCTTATGAGACTTAGAAAAATAACAAATACTTACATCCCAAAATAGCGAGACCAAAATTTACAAAGAAAAGCAAGAAAACACAAATGTCCAAATCACTTGCACACAACAACTGAACGAAGGTCTTTCTTCCTTTTCAATAGTACTTTATGACTCCTGCTACAGGCGTAACAATAGTCTGGGTTAGCAGGTCATGTCACTTTTGAATAATTCAATGATCGAAATTACCTCACCAATCGGCATTCCCCCGCTTTACACAAGTAATTACACATGGTAGTTTTCAAAAGGTTACTGCTTTCTCCTTTTTGAAGCATGGTAATATACAGTTTTCTGTTTTTAATTGACAGTCCAGCAGCGAGCAATAGTTTTTATTCTAGAATCTGGGTAACATTTGTAGAAGGCTCCATCAAATTTAGTGTAAGAATGGGAGTAATTCTATTTTATGGCATACAGAGTTAGCCGTTCAGATTTACTTCTCGAAATTATTTATTTATTTTGGCGCTTCGTACTGTAGTATTTAACATACAAGGGCATATTCAGCTCCAATAAAGCAAAATTATAAAGATTTAAAATGTCAACATGTCTGTTAAATGAATGAATGGATATGATACATAATTGAACTCAAGAGGGTGGCATGCAGTAGGGTGGAATCTCTTAAAGATAATCAGCTTGAATATAACAGAAGTACTATGTCCTCCTGTACTAGGTGGCCACCAAAACCTAATTTCTTCAATTCACAAACATCAGTAAACACATAAACTAATTGATAAAATAAATATAAAAAATAGTGCAAATGTGTTATATTAATAATTTTATTACGGTTAATGATAGATTATTAAAAGAAATATCATTCTTTCTTCCTTTAGGGACAATTGAAATAATCACAGTAACAACTAATATAGCTGTGGTTCCCTACAAAACGCTAATCACAGTTTTCTCTCCCATTTTCGACGGTTTATCTTAATCTGATGATTGTGGAGATAATCTTCAGATCAGTGTTGGTGCAACACATTATCCTCAGTTCGACGATGAACTTTAGTTTTAGCCCTATCCACAGATTACCCCTCAATTGGTGCAAGTGAACATTAATGTATAGCTTGTTACGAGCTCCTACAAGGTTGTAAACCAATTAGACACAATAGAGAACAAAAGTTATATTCACAACGACATTCTAGAAGGATACTACTCTTCACCACAAATTTCTGAAATTGCGATGTTCGATACCTCCTTCACAACGCTGGCGTAAATATACTGTAATTGAAGATACTACTATTTGTTCTAATTAATAAATAAATAAGTGTATTTTCAGTTTAGCTTTGAAAAGTAGTTTTTATTATCTCCACTAATATAGACAATTATACAATAGTAGTCGTCCGTTTACAAAAGTAAGTAAGTACAGGAAATATTAGAATTGATTGATTCAAATTGTATACAACAGCACTACTCTCAAATACACTAAACAATATTTGAATCAGAGGGTGGTAAAATATATGTATATTTGTACAGTCACGAACATTAATAAATGTAGGTTGGAGCCATAAGAAATAATGGCTTCAGCTTCCATTTATTAATGTTCGTGACTGTACGTAGAAGCAAGCAAATTACTGTCTTACGAATTAAATTTAAAATACTTAAAGTGAACTGGTGAAACGAAATATATGCTGCTATATAGAAAATTGTTAATTAAGCTAGTTTGTGTGACCAACTACCAGAGCGAAAATATCATATCGTGTTTTGCCATTCTCACATATATATTTAAGTCATAAGCTTGTAAGTTGCTTCCTGTACAAATGTATGTAAATCTTATGCAATCCCTCTATAGAGATATAAAAACAAGTACTATTTCGTTTTTTATTATCTTGTGTGTGAATCAATATTTAAACTTTTATGTTAAGATATTTTTTATTACGTTACTTGATCAAATATTAGAGGATTACACCTACCATAAATATAGGACCTAATAAAGAAATATTAATTATAAACTTGTATGTTGCTGTTTCACATCTCACACCACCAACTCAACGATTAAAACTCAAAACAAAAAAAAAAAAAAAACTGAGACGTATATTACATATACAATCATTAATAATTATTAATCCAATATCAACTTATTTGAATACAGTATTTGCCCGCTGAATAGGTTGCTACTTCCATTTTATATAAATCATAGTAACATTCAAAATTCCAAAGTGTGTATTTGACATTACAAAATACAGAAAACGAAATCACTAATCAACGTCATAAACATGTGTGTAATTACTACGACTTCGAAAAGAACTTCCATTTCTTCTCTCTCTTCTGGAATCCGCGTTGTTCATTTGCTGTAATTCTGCTAACTTCTGTTCAAACACTTCCTTCGAGGCATGACGATTGAATTCTAACCAACGAAGAACTTCATTATATTTGGCCAATAATCGTGATTTTCGAAACCCACGGTCAGAATAATTTTCAATATCTCTCTTATTGTCCAAACAATAATTTTCTAAAGTATTTCTAGCTTCAATAGTTTCTTTTGCTCTCCTATCATCAATTCTAAATCTTTCTGCTTCGTCAACCAGTCTCTCGATTTCTTCTGTGGAAAGCCGCCCTTTCTCATTAACGATGGTAATTGCCTTCTGCTGGCCTGTTGATTTTACTACAGCACTCACATTCAAAATCCCATTAGCATCAATGTGAAAAGTAACATCAATTTGCTGTTGACCTCTGGGAGATGGTGGGATGCCAGTCAGACTAAATTCGCCTAACAAATTATTATCCTTTATTAGAGGGCGTTCGCCTTCATATACTCTGATTTGTGCGCCTGTTTGATTATCATATACTGTCACATATATATTTCCTGTTTTCCTCACGGGAATTGTTGTATTTCTTTCGACAATTGTACTCATAATACCGCCGTTAATTTCAATACCTAACGATAGCGGAGTCACATCAATAAGTACTAGGTCTTTGATTTCATCAGACTGATCTCCACTGAGCGTTGCAGCTCGTAGAGCTGCCCCGTATGCAACTGCTTCGTCAGGGTTGATAGATTTATTGAGTCTTTTTCCATCAAAGAATTCTTGGAGCATAGCTTGAACTTTTGGGATACGTGTGGATCCACCAACAAGAACAACTTCATCAATTTGGGATTTGTTTAATTTGGCATCTTGTAAAGCTCTTTCAACAATATTAAGAGTCCTATGAAATAGATCGAAGTTCAGATCTTCAAAACGAGCACGGGTGATAGTTGAAGAGAAATCAATTCCACCAAATAATGATTCTACTTCAACCGAGGCTACGGTGGCACTGGAAAGTAATCGTTTTGCTTTTTCACATGCATTGCGAAGACGACGTAATATACGAAAATTTTGACTTACATCTTTATTGTACTTCTTCTTTATATAATCAACGAAATGTATCACCATTCTGTTATCCATATCTTCACCACCAAGATGAGTATCTCCAGCCGTTGATATGACACGAAATTCACCATCTTTAATGTTGAGAATAGAAACATCAAACGTTCCTCCTCCAAAGTCGAAAACCAGAACAGTAGTTTCACGAGTTAACTGCAACGAAAAACGAACTCACGTTAAAGCATGATATATAACGTGAATTTACTTTTTTTTTTGTTACACGTGAATACAGCAAAAATCAATGAAAAATGAAATATCTCAGTTTAACGTCCTACGATTATATCCTTTAGGCTAAGGGAGATAGATGATTAAGGCAAGTGAATGATGAATTAAGAATTGGTGGAATGAGAATATGGAAGGAAACGGGAGTATCTCGAAAAACCTCACGGACTCGATGTTATCCTCCACAAACTTACTTGGCGATGATCGAACCAGAGACGTGGTACGCTCTAGCACTGAGCTACCGTATCCCCAACGAATCAATAAAAATATAATGCATATCTTTGATACACGAAAACGCATTAATATACATACTACGATTAATCCACAAAATTATTCTCTCAACCCTGAAGTCTTACCATTTTGTAATGAAATGTGGTAGTAGATGAACGTGAATTGCGCGCAAAGAAACTGTGAAGTTTTGGCATATATTACCGATGAATTAGAGGTTCATACCTTTTCGCATAGACCCAACATATGTGGAAACTCTTTGAAAAAGTAGCGGTGACGGTTACATAAACTGGAGAACACGAGTTGACGAAAATCCTCTTTCTGTACCACAATACTAGAGAACTTGCTCTTTAGTTTGAGGTTCACCGTTCCTTAAAATATCGAAATAATGTATTGAGATGCAGGTAAAGCGAGGGGCCTTCTCATATTTGCTTATTCAGTTTATGCGGATCTCAGTCTTCCATATCCCTTATGCGTGCCTTTACATTTAAGGTGTATTTTAATTAATCGGAAGAAAATGCCAAAGGGTCATTATGCTTTCTTTGTGAGCAACTTGCATTTATCTCCCATATTCTATTATCACGTTTGTAACAGCTCACACTCTTTGATTCTGTGGATATTCTGTATCTGCTTCCGGAGAAATGTTTTGTGTTCTGCATTAATACTTAGTTTCCTTTAATATTTTGTTCTGACTACGTTATATTCTAAAATTATACACACCCATATATGTAAGTTGTAAGATGCTAAAAAAATTAATAGTGTCTACATGCTGTACATCCCAATATTCGTACATTACAAGCTGAATATACATCCAAGAGTCGAGATGAATCCAATCAATTTCGTTAAGGTGGAAAAGGATTTCTTCTGTGGAAGGTAGTTTTTCTGAATGATCTGTTCTCCTACCAAGTCACCGGATTTAAGTTAACAGTGAAAGAAATTAAATAATGTTTATGCGTGACCAAAGAAGTCAAATAGTTGTTCATGAATGATTAATGAAAGTTTGGTGAAATGAAAATGTGGTAGGAAATGGAAGAATTCGAGGAAACCCACAGACATGTTGTCCACAAAAATTTACGTCCTAGAATTGAACCAAGGGCCCTTCACACCAGAGCCTGGGACCCTCAGAGCTCTATCACTAGACTCAACACGATCCTACCTAATAAATACGTCCTGCAAATATCCATAAAATACGAATTTCAAATATTGTAATCAGTGGTGTCATTCAAGTCATTTAACTAGGTATGCAATAATTGCAAATTTGGAGTAAAACTGTCGACCTTTATTAATTATTCGAAGAATTGTTTTTAGTGCATCAATTGTTTTCGTGAACGAACATGACACGTAAATAGTTGAATTTGGGAGTCAGCGAAAAGCATAACTGCTTTGAGAAATTGTGTTCACAGAACAAAACGAAAAGGGCTTCGCTCTATTTCTATAGCTGAAAATTCTATTTTCCGTTGTTTACAATGAAAATTCCCGAGTGAAATACTTTTCCAATGTTAAGTCTATGGGCATCCATTTTTTGGTGATTATTAGGGATGGCCACAAAGTTCCGGTACCGATGGAACCGGTTCCGCGAGGAACCGGTTCTTGGAGATCCGGTTTTCAGAACCGGTTCCAGACCTGGATCCGAAAACCCGGTTCCAGAAACGGATCTTAGGAACCGGTTCCAGACCTGGACCCGAAAGCCCCCAAAGGCCCGTAAAGGAGGCACAAAGTTCACCTTCAAAAAAAATGCAAAGAGGACCATGCGCTTGTGCCTTCCCCGCCCAGACCCGCCTGGGCGCCTGCCTGTCGCTTCCACTATTTCATCTAGCGCACTGTTCACAGCCTGCTCGGGTTTAGCGTAGGGATGGTCACAAAGTTTCGGTTCCAGACCTGGATCCGAAGAACCGGTTCTAGACCTTGTGAGCGGAGGACTGTGAGTTTGCATAATCTGAATAAATTACCAAAATCATTTATATTCAATATGCAAATGTGGGAGGAATCTTAATATTTAAACTGATATTTACTTTAAATTACTGTAACCTCCTGCCACAAAGTTAATTTAGTGAATTTAGTCAGTCGGTAGAGTCTTAGAATGAATAAAAGTTAAAATTTTGAAAAGAAGTAAATAAGATTCCTACTAAGCATGACACTCTAATTTACAGGTTAATATGGTTTTAACACCCATCCTGTATGCGAAAGATACCCACAATATGCTCATCGCAATTACGATCCATTGATAGACCCAGCTTCCGGCCTGAAAAGCAAACAAGAAAGACAAAAAGGGTAACACATTACCTTGCGGCCAACTGCAACAATAAAAGAAGTCAACATTCCAGTGGTAATCCTGCTTTAATGCACCACTTCCGTAATTCCAGAGCACACAGAAATTATATTTACAAAAAGCACTCGCGCGCGTGGTCTTGCTAAGAGACCTGAGCAAATGAAAAGAAAAAAAAATATTTCTTTTAATATTTCTTTCTCACACTTTGAGCTCGCAATTATTACTGTTTGTGCACTTTTGTTTTCATCACGCCGCACTCTTCTTTCTTGAAGTGTCTCTAGTTTCACGATTGACTGCGCTTCCGGGTCGAGTTTCTTCCAAAGTTGTGGACCATCCTCTTCCTAGGTTCTGCTAACCGTCAGGTTTCCTCTGCCATGGAATTTCAGTAAACACCAGAGGCGGTTCAACTGGGTAGTCCTTGTTGTGATACAACTATAAAATACATTTGTTATTTGACGAAAGTTCTCATGACGTTCTCTTGCACAAAACCCGCCTACTTAATACAAGCAAAATATAGCTCAGTTCTTGTATTGAATGGGTTTTAATTAAACTATACTATACGATAGCATTGGGGATTTCCTACTGAACACGGCAATGCTTTTTCTTCACTCAGAATGTTACTCGCTTTCGATTTCACTGTTAGTAGCGTGAACAAGTGATATAGCGTGTGACGTAAACATGGCACAAAATTGATACCGGTGCGAAGCACTTTACGAAATATGATGTAAAGCTTTGTCTCTTCTCACTAGTAAATGGTGATATATGTCGCACTTTGTCTCATATCACTTTTGAGAAAACACACTTTTATATATATATATAATCGGTATCTCCTACTCTCCCATTCCACCACAAGAATGTTAGTCCGGAGAAAAACGAGGAAATACTGAAAGTAAACTATCTATGATTGCCCATTCTACAGCACACACGCACAGAATATCAGTGTGTAACTCACGCACTATTCTTGTACACACATCTCTGAATGATAAGAGTACCAAATAGCTGACGGTCAACACTATTACGACTTGCAGTGCTTTGATCTGCACCGTCTCGCGATTTAGCAATAACTAACTCTTTGGTTGTCCCCAGTACTGTTATATTCCTTTGCAGTTTCATTGTTTCTTTCAACTGCTGGGTTGGGCCGAACCAAAGTAGCCCGCTCCACTGGAATAGGGGTGAAGGTGCATCCCTCACCTGCGAGTTTCCAGTGACCTAAATAACTTTAAAAAAACACACTTTTTCATGTTCTTTTCCACTTTGTCGATCACTTCAATGGCATCGTTGTCTGTCACTATGTTTGTTAACTTGCTTAATAATCAAGCTTCAATTTAGTATCTGTTACGCACACACACTGTGCCGTAATTACGAGAAATATTAACACAAACACCAACATTATTTAAACTCTGTCACTTGACATGTTTACTTAAACACCTTTGTCAGGTGACACCACCTATCGGCGACACCAGGAACTGCTTGAACAAGTGACATTGAATATGATGAATTACAGAAACGGATGCATTGAAGGATTTGGTTTCTGAACAAATTAATGATGTTAATTAAACAAATTAAATGAACTATGCAAAATGCTACCAAATTAAAATGACTTTAGATAAGGCTGAAGTAGCCTGACACATGATAAACAACATAATATTACTGATTGGAAGGTCGCTTTTCCTTTGCAACAGTATTGCCTTCTCGGTTATATTTAAAAAAAAAAAGGTATGTGTTAGTCTCCCTGCATACCTTCCACGACCACAAACTCGGCCTAAACTGGTATTAGTACAAGCCAATTTGACAAAACAAAATATATATATATCGAACTACATATGTCTAATACTACGGGAACACCCAGAAAGTTTATTTACATAACATAACACATATTATCATTCAAATCATATCAGCGGTGCAGACGATAACTATATTTTTACAGAGACATCTAGCGGATGTCATGGAACCATTACAAACAACGTTCTAGACAGTTTCCCCTCTAGTTCAAGTGGACTCGTCAATAATTTTAAAATAGTCAACTTCCCTTTTCTGAGAATGTTCCGTTGGCAAAACGACGCTTCACAAGTCGAACACGCTAAAAATGGGCGTGTTTAAAAAAAATAACACCTCTTTGTATTCGGATTTCTCTCATAGACATGCTAAAAATTTTATGATTTTTCAAGTATTGTCTCCCTAGGATTTGTGTCTGGGTAGTGATAGTGTATGCTACTCCCTATAACAACACTAAGAAATTCAACTAGCAATACATCTAAGCAAAATCTGAATCTCATAGATTTTCTATCCTTATTCATATGGTTATATTGATTTCAAGAATCTTCTCAACTTGGGTGTCCAACGCTCCGTTAAGTACACATGCTTTCTTTGAGTTTTTTTTTTCTGGGAAGCTTTCTCTGCCTATATCCATGCAAACTAACATACCAAAATACAAAATTCGCCATCTTCTTAGACGTTAATATTAATTAATATCAAATTCTCATTGCTTCTCGCTTAAGTCCTGCCCTGTTGTTCATTACTATTCATTTACATAACACAATAAACCATAACTATACATAGAAATATTAATAAAAGTTATATGCTCCCGCTGGTAATTATTTAAATCTCAAAATTCTTTATATGCAAATTCCTAATTAATTGAAATATTATTCATAATTTCACGAAAAATTTAAATATGCAAATCATCTTATAACACAGATAATGTGACGTTCACATTTATTCCCCTCTTAAGGAAATGCAACCGTTAATCGCTTAATCGTTGCATTTTCTCAGAAGTTGTACTAATCTACTTTACGTACATCACATACATATTCCGTATATACTAACTTTATACAAGATTTCCCTAAACACATCAACATGTCCTAACAATCATAAGATAATAAACTAAACACTAATAACACATAAAAATAATCCCTAACATGTCATAATCACTTTATCATCATAATTCTATACAAAATTCATCTCTTTTGTAATATCCTGATTCAGCTGTTGTATAACACTCCGCGCAACAACTCTCTGAAGGCCAGACGTAAAGAGGTGCGTCTGGGAGTGATTCTTTCTTCTTCAGCTCTCCATCCTGTATGACGTGCTGTGTTTATTTCCTGCCTTTCCTACGTCATCAGGTCAGCTGTGTCCTGAGGAGGCGTGGCTTCACGCTGAACGTATTTCTTCAGGTGGAACACGTTTCTCTTCATCATTATTTCTCTCAACTCAGGATCGTTTATCTTACAGCAATGCTTTCTCGAATACTGCGTACTGAACTTTGCGCATAACCGACGAAAATGCGTTAATGATATTCATTTGTGAGGAGCTACTAAGACTTAATTTTCCGATATATTTTATTGACACTTTCTTTTCTCATCAACCAGGATGGTTGAGAGGCACACACACGAGCGAAGCTCACCACGGCTTCAAGCTCTTAACGATTTCTTCAATTTTCTACGCTATGCTATCGTGCAAGGAAACTTAATTTTTACTGGCTAATTTCTTCTATTACAGTGGTGCAATAATTCATTCTACTTTCGCACTCAACAAGCGGACTCTTAAACGAAGTGGTATTCTTCTGTACTAATCCCCACGTCATCCATCAACTAAACGTATTATTAGCGGCGGATCTAGGTCACAGAAGGTAAAGATACATCCTCGTCTTCATGGTTCGATCATCGGTCACCTCAATGGAATGCTGGTAATCCCTAATGGTACCGGGCTTCTCGTCAAATATGCTTCGATGTTTGTAGAGCACGTCGTACAACTTTTGCTTTTCCTCCCCACTCAAATCAGTATACTTTTCGACATGATCTCTTATTTCTTCTGGGGTAGCCTGGGTTCGAACCTTCGCCCATTCCTGTGGCGAGTAAACGACGTTTGCAAGTTCGGCTGCAGTTGGGAACTTCCCATCGTCCAACTGGCTGCGCAGGGTAGCCAACTCTCCCTGGTGGCCTCCGCCTGCTGACGCTCGCGCGAACTGCTCTGTAGTCAGCGGTCCTCTCCTCGACACGCACATACTACTAAGTGTGGGATTCTCACAATCGACCACATCCTCTTCGAACTCCCAGGATAATTTTCTTATGAAAAGGTCTTCTTCCTCTATTTCGATGTCTCGAAAAGAAACTTCTATATGGTGGGGATGGTTAAGCGAAAGGACGTTTCTCTCATAATCTAGGATCGCTCTACTTTCTACAAAGAACTGTGAACCCAAAATGAGTTCACGGTTCAGCCCTTTCACTACTATTGCCGAAGTATAGTACTCCTTTTCTGCAATCACTAATTCTAACAATACTTGGCCGATGATCGAAGCGACGGCGCGACCGAACGCTGAACTGACTCTAATGTTCGCTGACTTAATGAACGCTGGTGGGGGGTCTCGCTTACGTATTTCTTCCCAACATTGCAGTGAAATAGCCGAGATGCTCGCGCCACTGTCCAATAATGCCAGAATTTTGCTATTAAATAGACCTACTTCTACCTCCGGAAGTGTAACCAAATTGTTATTGGGTAGCTTTTCGGTCGAACTATCTAAAAGGTTCCTAAAAATCGCATTCGTCTCTTCAAACAACTTTTTGTTTATTTTAATTTTGTCCCCATTTCTCTGTAAAAGCATAATTTCGGGCTGACGAATGTCGTTATTTCCTTCACGATCGAAATGTGTCGTGCTAATTATACGTCTACAGGTTTCACAATCCCCATTCTCAAGTGTCTCTAAAGTCTTTACAAATGTCTCACTACTTTCTTCTTTTTCTTCTTCTACAACATTGTTGCATGCAATAACACAATTACGCATATCCTCAGAAATACATTTCGCCGGTTTATCCTGAATATTCAGTACTCCAGTATTCAAGTAACCGCTCTGAGAACATGCGGACAGTTCTCAGTGGCGTTGACTAGTTCCAGGGCTATTCGAACGTGAATTCCCACGAGACGAGACTTGTCTCGAGGACTGTTCAGTCCTATCGTTATGAACACGGAGCTCATTAACCTCCGCAGCATAGTCACTATTTCTATTATTATTATTACGAGTTTGTGCACGACCCCTATTCCTTCCACGTCGTTGTCCTCGATTTCCCTGATTTCTCGTTCGAGAATCTCCAGTGTCACGCTCCTGACCACTGGAATTTCTCGAACGCCAATTGCCATTATTATTTCCATTTCTGTTTACATTGCCTCTTCGTGAACCCCTATTATAATAAGGCCCATTGTCCCTGTGGAACCTCCTGTCTCTGGTGGGGTTACTCGGCCTACTGTTTCGTGGGGGGGGAAGATCGTCCTACATCTTCTTCTTCTTCCTCTACAGTAAGTGAATTTATTCCCCTCCTACTGTTGTTGTTACTTGGTGGCTGATAGGTGGACTGCAGCTCACCAACAATGTTCAACAATTCATCTATAGATCGTGGTTTAGATGACACAATACATCTATAGATTGAGAATGGCAATTGCCGTGGAAGAACTCGCAAAAGTACCTGGGGCGGTAACGGGGGGTCGAGAATACTGTTGGTATGCAGTAATTCCAACAAGTATTCTGTCGGTTTCTTGCTTCCCCGTGTCTCGAAGCGTGACGTCAAAATAGAGGCACGGAGATTAGCAAGTTTCTCCTCGCTAAGATAGGCGTTCTTGAAATGTCTAACGAGATCTTGGTAATTAGTGCATTTCTTCAAAGTCACCTGCATCCACTGGCGTGAGATGCCACGGAAGCAGTGGGAGGAAAAGGCCAACCGTCTCTCTTCTGGTACACCCGTTAAATCAAAATAATTATCTAGCTCTACTAGAAAATTATGGGCCTGTATTTCTGATTCAACTCCTGTAAAAACAGGAAGTGACAAATCTCGATGTAACAGCCCTAAGGCTGACGCTACCTGGCAATTCGCAACACTACTATTGCTACTGCTGACGTTGTTTATGTTTTGAAGGGGAGGGGCAGCCTGCTCGTCTGAGTTCTCACGCCTGGGAAGCTCAGGGAATTGTCCCGCATGGTTCGGTCCAGCGACCGGCGTTTCGATTCTCTCATGCGAGACAGAGGCTGTGTTTTGACAACTGGAACTGTTTTCTCGCACCGACTCCTTTAACAGTTCCAGCTGTTCCTCCCATCTCAGTTCTGCTCTACGCAACTTAGATTGTAAGTGGCCCACAGAACTATCTACTGTTGCTTTTACTCTATCTATTTCAGTAGAAACGGCGGCTACATTTTCCCCCACTCTCTCCATGTCACCACGTAGATGGTTGACATCACGAGAGACCTGAGCGAGATCCGAACCAAGGACCTCAGATATCTCGCCTATC